>NC_069658.1:226344686-227594686 GCF_027244095.1 Hemicordylus capensis | reverse complement strand
TCATACTATCAAATTTAGTCAGTAATAAATCAAGATAAAAGTCATCTGAGCGGCCAGGAAAAGACTTCAACAGGGGTGAGATAAAATCTAAACGGGCATCCCTGTAGAGGTCACAGTAAAGAATAAAATGTGCAGTCGACTCAATAGCACCTGAGCCACAAGGGCAGAGGCGCAAAACATAAGGAATCCCCTTGAACCTTCCCTTAAGCACAGATGTTGGAAGAACATTAAGACGTGCAAGGGTCAAGGCACGCCTGAATTTAGGAAAAGTTATGTTACTTAGGTAATCAGCAGGCTTAAGATTGTAGAGCTGGTTACCTATATACAAACCTCTAGATATTTTGGAGGCTTCAACCTGTAGGTCAGTATCAATTATTCGCTGTTTAATAACCTTCGTAGCTGTAGTAGAGCCCATCCTAACAAGTTCTTCAAGTGGGATCCCATAAAGTTGAGATTTTATTTTAAGCGACCGTTTCCATCTCGAATCAAAGGAGTCGGTCATAATAAGAGGGACTAATCCCACTTGTGAGAACTTCAGTTTTAACCAGAATAGGAAAATACATTTCCAATAAGCCGATTCCAAAGTATAGAGGCCTGCCTCCCGTCTAATAGCAGCATTTGAGACACTATTTGGGACCTGGAAGATGGATCTAAGAAATTTTGTCTGTATGGCCTCCAGAGGTGAAAAATTGCAGAAAGGGCCCAATTGTGCACCATATGTAAGCTGTGGGTGTACTTTAGCTGCAAAGAGTTTAATAGCAGCAGGTATATATGCAGCGCCCTTCGTGAAATAAAAAGATCTAATTAAGTTGGCCGAAAGCTGAGCTTTCTGTATGGTATAGTTCAGGTGGGCCTGACGGCCTCCCGAAGCATGGAAGACTATGCCAAGGTATTTAAATATTTTAACTTGTTCAATTAATTGGCCATTTATTTTCCATACATGGGGCTTGGGGCGTTTGGCAAATACCAGTACTTTAGTTTTCTGGTAGTTTACCTCAATGGCCTCCTCTGCACAAAAAGAGCTAAGTGATGCAAGTGCCCGCCTTAGGCCGACTGGAGTCAGTGACAGGAGAACCATGTCATCGGCATACAGGAGAATTGATATATGTTTATGAGCCAGTTTGGGCGGATGAATAGAAGGAGCATTCATATGAGTTACTATGGAGTTAATATAGATGTTAAACAAAAAAGGGGCTAAAATACACCCTTGTCTGACTCCTCTATGTGTGGGGATTTCAGCAGATAAGTGACCCCGTACACTACAACGAACTCTTAAGGATGTATTTTCATGTAGCTTATAAATTAGTAATAGGAGACGCTTATCTATGGATAAATCCCTCAACTTAGCCCAAAGGCGGCCCCTAGAGATGGAATCAAAGGCAGATTTTAAGTCGATAAATGCCGCATAGAGGGCAGAGCCAGGTTTACAAGTATATTTCTCAACCAGATGTTGGAGTATAAAGGCCTGCTCAATGGTCGATCGGTCTTCACGAAATCCGGCTTGTTCAGGAGCCAGGATGTTATAGGCATCAATCCAGTCAGCCAGTTTTATCAGGAGATGTTTCGCATATAATTTAGAGATAATACTCAAGAGGCTAATTGGGCGGTAATTTGCGGGATCTTGTCTGCTTCCTTTTTTATAAATAGGGATAATTAAAGCAACCCCCCAATCCTGAGGAATTTTCGCAGTCTTATCGATAAATGAGAATAATGACGCAAGAACAGGGGCCCACCATTCTAAGTTAGTGCGTATAATCTCAATAATGATGCGGTCGATCCCGGGAGCTTTACCGGATTTAGTTTGTTTGACAAGGGCCTCAATTTCTGAGCATGTAACTGGGTTCCAATAGGAAAGGTCAGAGGTATTTAATTCTAGCTTAGCTTCTGTAGGATCAGTTTGACTGTAGAGTTTGTGGAAATGACGCTCCCATGATTCCGCGGGAACAATAAAGGTCGGCGAGGAGGGAGCTCTCACGTGAGGAGAAGAGATCAGTCGCCAAAACCTTGTTTGATTCCTTGATTTAGCCGCGTCAATTAGTTCAGACCATTTTTCTTTAGTAAATTGGAATTTCTTGGATTTCAACAATTTCTTATATTGATGCCTCAGATTAAGTAAATCCTGCGAACTGAATACAGAGGTACCTTCAGCATGGGATTTAAAAGCCTGAATGAGGGCCCTCTTGGCAGCGCGACACTCAGAATCAAACCATGGACGGGAGGGGGTTTTATGGTGCTGACTAGCTGGTGGACAGGAGTTGGTGAGCATGGGTGAAAGGAGACTAATTAGGCTATCATAAAGATCTAAGATAGATGGAGAGGAAATCTGTAATCCTTTCCCAACTAGGGCATCTCGCAGAGAGATGGCATCCTGAGAATTTAGGAACAAGCTTACTTGATTAAGCAAGAAAGGAGACCATCTCACTCGCTGGTGTATAGGTCCATCATTCCTGCAAAGATCTTGTCTGCAGTCTAACCTAACAAGGCCTTTCCAACCAATATTCAGAAGCAGGGGGAAATGATCGCTCTCTGGTCGATTAACAACTTGAAAGTTCCTAACAGCTGAGGCCAAACCACGAGAAATAGCCATATAGTCAATTAAGGAAGGTCTAGCTCCCGCCCAATGAGTAAACTCTGCGGGAAAATCAGTGTGAACCGCTCCATTAAGACAGTGCAAATCCAACTTATTAAATGACTGAAGTAAGGTTAAACCGGAAGCATTAGCTCTAAAGTCTTTAGAGCGTCTAACGATTAAAGGGAATGGAGGTTCTACAGTTGGAGGGTAACAGTGAAATTTGGAATAAAGAGCTCGATCATCCAAACCAGTACGGGCATTGAAGTCTCCCGCCAGTACATAATGTGAATTATGCTGTGAGATCTGGATATCAGTAATAAATGCTTCCAAATTTAGCCATACCCCCCTAACACAAGAGTGTGAACCTAAAGGTGGGATATAGATGTTTATCAGCACTAAACTGAAAACCCCAGAAGTAAGTAGAACAGCTAATGCATAAGGGTCAAGGGAGCCAAGATAAGTCAATTTGCATTGCAGAGATGTAGATACAAGGACCGCAAGACCACCCTTCGGTCTACCCCTGCCCCCCTCAGCCTTGGCAGCTAGTAGAAAAGGTGTATAACCAGGGAGAAAAAGGTCTCCTGTTAGCCAAGTTTCTTGGATCATCAAAATGTCAAAGTGGGAAACAAAAGTTGAAAAGTCCGGGTCACGACGTTTGCTGTTCCAACCGCCGACATTCCAGGCTAAGATCGATATCTGTTCTGGCCCAGCCAAAAGTCAATCAGTTGGAATCTGGGTAGCCGCGGGAGTAGAGTTAGTTTCAGGTTCACATAGAGTGGCATCAGTGGCCAGGGGTTCTGGCAACAAAGAGCAGTTGGGGATATTGGTTGGTGCAGATAATCTGGAAGTAGAGGTAGGATCATCTTGAGGAGATGGAGTAGTTGAAATGCAAATCAGGCTTGTGTCATCATCAGAGGAGAGAACAATAGGGTCTTCTGTAACTCTTAGAGTAGCAGAAGAAGGGGAAGGTGAGGCACTTGCAGTATCAACAGCGTTAGCGGTAGCATCCTTATAAGTTGGAAATGAGGGACCATTATCGTTGTCATCTGGGAGAGGCCTAGCACCAGTCTTTTTTAAAGCTTTAGCAGGGGAAGAGTGCTGTTTAGAATCTAGCAAGGAAAAAATTGCACAGAAATGGGGGTCGTTTGCCAAGCCCGCCCAATGGTCTTCCTCAATTTGGCCATTTTCTTGTAATGCCATGTGTACCAATTTCAACGTATCCACATCCACTGGAACGTCAGCAGATAGATGGTTAACTGGAGAGGAATTCCCAGCTGTGGAGAGAGAAGCAGCCTGACTTTGTTTACTCAGTTCAGCCAAATCGTTGGCTACCTCAAGCAAGGACTTTATAGTATCCGGTTGGGGAAGTATATCAGCATAGTCCTGTAATGCAGAAATAAGCTTTGGAGCAGCATAAGAGTTTAAAATTTCTGCCTCAGCTCCTTTCTCTTGGGAGGGAGTCTTAATTGAAAGTACACAGGGATGCTGACCTTGAGGTATGGAATGCGATGTTGTCTTAGGCCTGGATGTTTTGCTGCTTAGCTTAGTTCTCTCAAGGCTGCGAGGCTGAGGGCGAGGCGCAGAGAGTGGCGGATTTATCTCCCTCATAGCTAGAGGTTTAACAGTAGCATTTACAAAACATCTCTGGGTTGAAATATTGAATCTGGCCAGATACTCTCTTGATCGAAAAAATAACTCTGGGAAGCTGGAATTCCTGAATGTGAGTAGAATCCTCTGGTTATGATTCACAACTGGTAAATGTTCATATTTAATAAGGTCATAGCTTGAGATAGAACGGGCAGTTAAGGAGCTTAATGAGCGAAGAATAGCAGATTTGTGGATCCAGTTATAACGATAGCATGACTGACGAGGAACAGAAAGCATAACACAATTAGGTTGAAGTCTGAGGTTAGCTTTGTTGTCAGGTGGAGGGAATGATATACGATTTAATTGCCCATTAACCGATAGCCCATTAACCGGTGAGGCTGTCTTTGTTTTAGTATTGCCTTCACGATGGAAACAGGAGCAAGACTGGCTTTGGGTTAAAACAAGCTTCATGATCTCACTTGTTTTAGATTCCAGTCTCTTTAATGTTTGTAGAATATATTGCAGCGTATCTGCAGTTAAATTGCAGAATTGAGATAAAAGAACGTTTTGATCAATGCTACGCTGCGTCTTCTGTGAAGAGCCATTCAGGGGGGGGTCGACAAAATCATCCCCAGCAGCAGCTTCTGTGAAGGCACAAATATCCTCTAACGGGGCAAATCTGTTTTGTAGTGAAATAGGAGTCGAGGCACTCACCGAAGGCAAGAAAGAGTCCAACTTCAGCTTCTTGGTGCGTCTCTTTGACGCTGGGACTGAGGCAGGGAGACCAGCTCCTATGCAATTCCTTCTGCCCATCCTGGAGGGCTAAAAATAATCTCCCAAGTGATAAAAAGTAGAATAAAAAATATAAAATAATAAAATAGCAAAAAATAATCCAGAAAGAGAGGCCTCTACAGGGAAAAAAGAGAAAGAACTGGGGGAGCTGAGAGGAATCAAACTATCCGTCGGCCATGTTGGCTCCACCCTCTCCTCTCCTCTGGTCTTCCCAGATGTTGCTGAACTACAACTCCCATCATCCCCAGCCACAATAAATTGCAGCTGGGGATGATGGGAGTTGTAGTTCAGCAACATCTGGGAGGACCACAACTTGGGAATCACTGCTTTGTTGGAAGGAACAATGGGTACATTAAGCAAACTAACATGTCAGGAAGGAAATTTAGTTATAACCTGCGAACTCCTGTTGGTACATTCCACCAGCAGCAGGACTGTGTGCTTACGCTGAATGCTTAGAGCAACTCTAAGTCTTTAGAAGGGGTGTGGAAGCAGAACCCACGGCTTCTTCTCCGATGCACTGAATTGCACATGGACCCTAATCAACGGCTCCATTGCCCCACATGATGCTCTTACCTGATTTTGCTTCTTTTTTCAGTAGGTGATGGGTGGGATCATGATGAGAACAGTGACAGAGCACAGGAGGTGCTATTGGAAAGAAACCAGCTTCAAGAGATGGAGGCAAACTTCAGAAATGAATTGACAGAGAAGGAAGGGAAGACAACTGAGAAGCTGAGGAATAAATCCACTAGAGGGCAGGGTGGTGACTTCCATGAAGTTCCAGTTCAGCAAGGAAAGCAAAAAGGGAAAAGGAGAAATATCTGTCCAGCGTGTGGGAAAAGCTTCAGTCACAAATCGGATCTAAATGTCCATTGGAGAATCCACACAGGGGAGAAACCATTTCAGTGCCTGGAGTGTGGAAAGAGCTTTAGTCAGAGGGCCAACCTCACTGCTCACCAAAGAATACATACCGGAGAGAGACCGTATAATTGCTCAGATTGCGGGAAGAGTTTTTATGACAAATCGTACCTCCTTAAACACCAAAGAATCCACACAGGGGAGAAGCCATATAGCTGCCTGGTGTGTGAAAAGAGCTTCAGTCAGCTCACCAGTTTTACTTCCCATCAAAGAATCCACACAGGAGAGAAACCCTATAACTGCTCAGAATGTGAAAAGAGCTTTTATGACAAATCACACCTTCTTAGGCACCAAAGAATCCACACTGGGGAGAAACCGTATCTCTGCTTGGAGTGTGGAAAGAGTTTCAGCCAGATTACCAGCTTTACTACCCATCAAAGAATCCACACCGGAGAAAAACCCTTTGATTGCTCAGAATGCGGAAAGAGTTTTTATGACAAATCAAACCTCCTTAAACATCAAAAAATCCACACGGGAGAGAAACCTTATAAATGCCTGGTGTGTGAGAAGAACTTCAGTCAGAGAAAAAACCTTATTTCCCATCAGAGTATACACACGGGAGAGAAGCCGTATAAATGCACAGAGTGTGGGAAGAGCTTCAGGCAACGGACAGACCTGACTTCCCATCAGAAAATCCACACAGGGGAGAGACCATACCAATGCCTGGAGTGTGGAAAGAGCTTTTACAGAAAAGCAGACCTAAACAGACACCAGCGAATTCACACAGGGGTGGGAGGTCCAATTATTTCGTGGAGTGTGGAAATGGCTTCAGATGGTGCCCCCGTCTTATGTCCCATCAATGAGTTTGCAGCAGAAAACCAGTATATCATATCTGAGACTGAGCAGAATATTCGTAGCTAATTCATAGCTAATTGAGCTAATTGATCAGAAAATGCACTCCACCCCGCTCAGCCAGAGACATATTTGGACTGTGAGAAAGAGCATCTGACAGAACAAATGGTATAACATGCTTTGACTGCACCAAGATCTCTTGTGATAAATTAGATTTTAAGCCAGATTGCACCTCGTGGTGATTGCCTCTCAATTACAACTCTCCTCCTTTGACAATGACGAATGTTGGTCCCTTATTTCTGGTTTTTCCACGTGCAATCTCTCTTCACATACATTATAGGCTGTGGCTGACATCCTGTCAGAGGGCGCAAGCTTAAGCGTCAGAACTGGGAGAGGCAAAAACACTTGGGGTCTCGCCAGGAGGATGCTCCTGACCTGGGGGCTGCCGACAAGGCTCAAGAAGAGCTGGGAACACATCCAGCCAGATAGTTGGTTAGAAGCCAGAGGGACTAGAAAGGATTCAAGAGCCAGGGATGTGCTGCAGGTCCAGCTGGGGATCAGTCATCCTAGGGTATCGTTTGGGAGGAGAGCTGGTCTTGCAGTAGCAAGTATGAATTGCCTCCTTTGCTAAGCAGAGTTGGCCCTGGTTTGTATTTGGATGGGTGACCACCTGGGAGCACTGTCTGCTGCAAAATATTCCCCTTTTGGGATTGAGTCCTAACTCAGTGGTAGAGGATTTGCTTTGCATGCAGAAGGTCCCAGGTTCACTCTCTGGCATCTCCAGGTCGGGCTGGGAGAGACTCCTGCTTGAAACCTTGGGCAGCCGCTGCCAGTGTAGGCAATACTGAGCTAGATGGGCCCATGTTCTGACTCGGTAGAAGGCAGCTATGTTCCTAATTGGTGTGTGAGCATGCTAGAGTTGTAGCACAACATGAGCCTGAAAAGCCGTCTCTAGACCAGGGGTTCTCAACTTGCGGTCCTCTAGATGTTGTTGAACTACAACTCCCATTGTTCCCAGCCACAAGAAATTGTGGCTGGGGATTCTGGGAGTTGTAGTTTAGCAGGAGCTGGAGGACCACAGGTTGAGAACCCCTGGTCTAGACTTTGGACCACTGTGCCCTCTAAGAGGGATTCCCAGATGTTGTTGAATACAGCTTCCAGAATCCCCAGCTGCAGTGGCTTTTACTTGGGAATTATGGGCATTGTAGTCAACAACATCTGGGAATCTCTCTTCAAGGGAACACTGCTACATCCCTCTGCAGGTGCTTCATCAGGATGTCATCCTGTGTGCCTTACTATGTGTTATGAGAGATTTACGCACCAAAAGTTCTGTAATTACTGGTCCAAGATTATTTTATTTATTCTGTAATTACTGGTCCAAGATTATTTTATTTATTGTTTTATTTCTATACCGCTGTTCATTAAAATAATCCCAAAATGGTTTGCAATATAATTAAAACAATGCACCATTACAATACAAATTAAAAGTACAACTATTTTTCTATGTTGTACCAATATACAAAAGTACAAATCGATTTTAAACTCTTTAATTTGTTTTTATCAGACAGTTTTTATTGTATTTTGCAAATTTCTAACTGCTTTTACTCTGTTTTATATTGTGTTTTAACCTCTGTGCCCCGCCTAGACATGTACATATCAGGTGGTATAAAAATGTAATAAAATGAATAGATATTAATTATAAAAATAATATATCTCTATTTAAAAGTTTAAAAACTTCTATAAAAAAGTAACACAAAAAGCTGTACTCTTATATCAAAGCCTTGGTTGCCTGCACACTGCCCGGGATCTTGTCCACATCCTCAGGCTGCACCAGCTGAAAAGAATCCAGCACGATAGAGCCAAATGGTACCCAAGGCACATCTGGCGGGGCTGCCAAAATCCTGGAATCCAAATTGGCATGGATGCGAGTGACTTTATTTGCAAAGTAGTGATAATGGTAAATCAATTAAGCGGCATACAGATCTCGGCCATGGGATGTGGTGATGGTTACTCCAGCTTGGATGGCTTTAAAAGGGGCTTAGACAGAATCATGGAGGGACAGTGGCTACTAGTCTAGTGGCTATAGGTCACCTCCAGCTGCTGAGGCACAATGCCTCTCAATACTAGTTGCAGGGGAGTGACAGCAAGAGAGAGGCGTCTGATGGGCCACTGTGTGAAACAGGATGCTGGACTGGATAGGCCTGGGGCCTGATCCAGCAGGGCTGTTCCTATGTTCATGCAAACTGATCACAGCAGGCTCTAGATAGTTCTTCCCCCATTGCACAGGAGGATGTGTGAAGCTATAACTTTGCTGCATGAAAAGCCTCCGCTGGTTGATTACCATTCAACCAGCTTGCATAAACTCTGTTGTGTTTTCCTTCTGCTTTATTATTATTATTATTTTATTTTTTGTTTACACAGTCAGTCAGGTGTTATTGACTGGTTTGTTTGATCCAGACATCGAGTCCTTCCCGAGGACCTGGGATGGCTGAATTTTGTTATCAATATCGTTGTTGTTATATATATCGTCACAGAATATAGGCTGTTCCCAGTAAAGTTGCTTTTTGTAATTGGCTGATGGTGATTTCTGTGGCCCCTATGGTGCTGAGGTGCTCTTCAAAGTCTTTTGGAATTGCACCTAGGACACCAATTACTACTGGGATTATTTTGGTCTTCTTCTGCCACAGCCTTTCAATTTCAATTTGTAGATCTTTGTATTTTGTTGTTTTTTCGATTTCTTTTTCTTCGATTCTGCTATCCCCTGGTATTGCTATGTTGATTATTTTGACTTGTTTTTCTTTCTTCTTGACTACACTTATAGCTGGTGTATTGTGTGGCAGATGTTTGTCTGTTTGTAGTTGGAAGTCCCATAATATTTTTACATCTTCATTTTCTACCCCTTTTTCAATTTTATGGTCCCACCAGTCTTTGACTACAGGTAGCATGTATTTTTTGCAGATGTTCCAGTGTATCATCCCTACTACCTTGTCATGTCTTGGTTTGTGGTCAGTCTGTGCGATCTTTTTACAATAGCTGATTAGGTAGTCCACTGTTTCATCTGCTGCGTTACTAAGGCGGCACTTGCTGTTTGTTGTTGGGGTTTTTTTACTTTTGCTGATTGCATTTGTTCTTAGTGCCTGTTCTTGTGCAGCCAATATTAAACCCTCTGTTTCTTCAAGTTGCCATTCTTAAGCCACTGCCAGGTCTTGGTGATGTTTGGTTTTTCCGGTTATATTGTGCAAACATTGACCATGCAGTGGCTTATTTTTCCATTTTTCTGCTCAGTTCTTGACTTGTTCGTTCTTGTAGGCATGCTTTGTTTCTTTGGTGTTTAATAGCTTCTCGTTATTGACCATTTGAAGTGCATCTTCTTCACTGTCCTTGATATATTCTTCAAGGCCTCTTTTCTCCTCCTCTACTGTTTTATGGACTTGCAGCATTCCTCTTCCACCTGAGCTGCGAGGGAGGTATAGCCTATCTACATCACTGAGGGGTGCAGAGCATGATTGATAATCATTATTTTCCTGGTCTTACGGTCTAGCATCTTTAGCTCTGCCTGGATCCAGTCTCTATGGCTATTGTGATGGTAGATGTGAATCATCCTAGAGTTATGCCCTATTCATTGATGGCTGTGTGTGTCTACATATGCTTTTGTATGAATGACTGTATATGTGTTCCCTTTAGAAGTGAACCTGGATAATAAGAAGCTGCCTTATACTGAGTCCAACTATTGGTCCATCTAGCTCAGTATTGTCTACACCAGGGATTCTCAACGTGTGGGTCGCCAGATGTAATTGGACTTCAACTCCCATAATTCCCAACCAAAGGCCACTGGGGCTGAGGATTATGGGAGCTGAAGTCCAATAACATCTGGGGACCCACACGTTGAGAAACCCTGGTCTACACTGACTGGCAGCAGCTTCCCCAAAGTTGCAGGCAGGAGCCTCTCAGCCCAAGCTGGTGATGCCAAGGAGGGAACTTGGAACCTTCTGCCTGTAAAGCTCGCCGGTGCTCTTCCCAGAGTGGCCCCATCTCCTAAGGCAGGGCTGCTTAACTTTGGCCCTCCTGCAGATGTTGGCCTACAACTCCCATAATCCCTGGCTATTGGCCACTGTGGCTGGGGATTGTGGGAGCTGTAGGCCAAGATCTGCAGGAGGGCCAAATCTGAGCAGCCCTGCCCTAAGAGGAATATCTTACAGGGCTCACATGTAGTCTTCCATCCAAATGCAAACCAGGACAGGCCTGGCTTAGCAAAGGGAACAATGCATGCTTGCTATCATCTCTCCTCTCGTAATACATACACTGTACATGGTCGGTACATGCACTGAACATAACGTGTGGACAGGGCTTCTGCTTCACTTGGATGTGTGGATGTTCTCCATCTGTTCCCATTCCCAGATCCAGGGAAGGACTCTAGCTCAGTGGAAGAGCATCTGCTTTGCATGCAGAAGGTCCCCAGTTGGATCCCTGACATGTCTGTCTCCAGGAAGGGCTGGACAATGCCCCTCTCTGGGACCCTGGAGAGCCCCTCCCAGTCACTGTTGACAACGCTGAGCTAGATGGGCCAGGGACTGACTCGCTCTAAGGCACCTTCCTATGTATCCTCGACTTGCTGGCTAAAAGAGAAGCAGACAGAAGGTCCTATGCAGCTGCCACATGCTGGGTCGTCCATCTAACTCAGTGTTGTCTACACAAATTGGCAGCACTGGCTTCTCCAAAGTTGGAGGCAGGAGTCTCTCTCAGCCCTCTCTTGGAGGGCTGCCATCCCGGGCTGCTTCTGGTCTTCCGAATCCTTCCGTTTCCTCTGCGCCATATTCCTATTCCTCCTCCTCCTCCTCCTTTCTCCATCTCCACCCTTTTGCCTCTGCTCGGCTGGCTCCTCCTTCCCCGTCCTGGCCCTGTCCCGCTCTCATTGGCTGGCTAGCTGGCTGGCGGACGCACGCCTCGGCGCCGCGCGCGTGCATGCGAGGGGGCGGGAGATATTCTCCTGCCACTGTTCGTAAAAAAGGGTGAACTGGCCGCCGCGGTGGTGCCGTCTGTCTCCCAGGGGCTCTCGGTGTCCTGCGCTTGGCCGAGCACCGGCCAGACCCAGCGCAAGGTCTACGACTGGGTGCTGAGTCTCCAAGGTGAGGGGCCGCGGGGGGGGGGACGGGGGGGCTGGAGGACGGGATGTGGGGAACGAGAAAGGAGAGCGAGCTCCCCGGGGGCGGGGGGGCTCAGGGGAAGCGGGCGAGGCAGCAGGTGGAAGGGGCAGCAAGGCGGCGCTTTGGAGATGAGTCGGGGCAGAGACCCCGGAAGCCGTATGGGAGATGAGAACGGTGGGAGGGACCCTGCTTGGTCCCCTTGGGGGCTGGAAGACGCTCCGCGTGGAGAGTGGCTCCCCAGCATGCTCGAGGGCGGGAGTGGGGGTGGCGCGCTGGGCCCTGGCGGGGAGGCAGCCCAGCGGACACCGCGAAGCCTGCAAAACCTTGGAGGTCGGGAGCGCGCAGCCGGCTCTGGGGCAGAGCGCGCCTTCCTCTAGGGACGCCTCTTGGTCTCATTCAGCGGCTTCTTCTTCTCCCTGCCCCTCTCCGCCTCCCCACACGTAATCCGTCTATTCCCGCCCCCCGGGCGCACCCCTTGCCTGGAAGAGCTGCATCTTTGGGGCTCTGAGCAGCGGGGCGGCAGCAGCCCGTGGGAGAAAGCGGGGCCCAGGTAGATCTCGCCGTTGCCATCGTGTGGGGCAGCGGGGGCTATTCTCCCCCTTTTCTCTCCGGCGCCGCCGCACCCAGAAATGCAAACCTCTTCTCTGTTTGCTTCTCTGTTTAGTTGCGGGGCAGTTGGAGCAGTTGGGCGGGGGTGGGGTGGGGTGTGAAGAACCGCCCCCTCAACGTTTCTGGTCTCGGAATCCGCCTCCCCTGGATCTGAATCTTTCCCTCGTGAGCAGTTCGAAAAGCTATTGGGAATCTTCTTAGAGCAAACCTTTAAGGTGTGTAATGAGCCCCCATTTGGGGAGGGGGAAAGTGCCCTTTAACACAAGGCGCCTTTAAATGGTTGTGTTTCTCCCCTCAGTCAGCCCTGCGCCTGAAATTCTGCTTGCCAACTGGTTTGTGAACGAAGTACTTGGAAGGGAAGAGGCCACTGTCGCTATCTGGGAGATAATGGGAATGAGTTAAGATTGCAGCTGAAGCACTACAATGTGCCAATTTTTAAAGGGTTGTTTTAAGGGCATAGATTGCTACTATAAACATCCCTTTAATCTTTAACCGTACAAATAGGTCCATTTTCAAGAGCCAGTCATTTATTTGTCTAGCTATAAACAGTAATTTATGATACCCACTATCCATTCGCATTTACTCCCTTCCAACACTTTGGCAGTGATATGAAGCTGTTCAGTTGCTCTCAATGAAAAGGTGATGTAATTATCATCTGCATTGGGGAGACTAAACGATTCTGGTCATATACGTTTGTGAAAAGAGATAATGAGGTCAAGAAGAGCATCATCCACCATATCCACTAGAGACGTAAGTTTCAGAAGGGTATAAATTTAAATAATAATAATAATATTTATTATTATTATTGTTATTAATATTAAGATTTATTTATAATAAACTTCCTTTCCTACGTTTCCATTTTCAAAACAGAATACCCAAAGTAGCTAACAGATGCCCATAATATACTAAAACAATGGAAGCATGAATATCCAAAGAGTTCATAATGCTAATTTGCTGCCTCTTAAATAGTTTTAAGACTCAGCATTGCTATGTACAATTATTAAAGTCCTTCACTGATTCTGTTGTATTAGTTGGTTCTGCAACTACTACAACAGCATCCCTCAAAAAGGTAGCCCCCACCCCAGCTGCCGCCCTTTTCCGTTTCAGAAATCTAACATGTGGGACCCACAGCTTGGCTTTCCCACCCCAGAAATGCATTTTGCCCCTTTTGTGCCCTCTTGTTTTTTTGTTTCTGGTGCCACCACCAGAGGGGGCTACAACTGGCGGGTTAGGCAGGTGACTCTTTGCACCTTCGGACATCTGTTTTCCTCCGCTCTAGACTTCTGTCCAGTGTGTAGACACTGTGGGAAGTGAGGGCAGGAGGGGGAGGCACTGTGTTTGGGCAGCTCATAACCACTTCAAGCGGCCCAACTTCAGAGAGTGTGGCCAGGGCTGTCCAAAGGGAGGTGCAGGGCTGAGGACGAATCAGCATATGCAGGGCCTCCTTAACCTTTCATATCCTTACGGATTCATACTGATTGATGACATACAGTGTCAATAGTGTGAGTGAGGTTTTTGGACATGTCCAACCAGCTTGGACGTATAATGCATTTCTAAAGAAATAAAAATAAAAAGCACAACAAATGCTTCATAGTTCTCAGACCTTCTGGGTTGCAAATCAAATTGAGCATGATGCGTTCATAAACAAACGAATGAATTATATATTGTTTGTTCCAGAAGTTTTTGTAACTTTCTGCCATGAAACAAGCCACTTATAGGATTTTTTGGTAGACTGATACTCTCAGGGCTCCCCTTCCTACCTGTTGGTTGTAGTTTTACCTTTCCTCCATCCTTGTTCTGATCTTGCACTATGAAGACATAAAGCTCAGGGACACCGGCTTTCCTATCCAAGTATGTAACTTCCTAAATAAACCTTTTGGACATGTTTCCCTGTTTCAACATTCCTCAGGGGATTACTGTACTTGGGAACCTCTCCCTAACCTGCCTTCATGCAAGTCGAGCAGTTGAGCAGAAAGTGACCACACATTTTTCTCCATAACTCCACTTCTACAAGGGCTAGAAGGTGCAGAAGAGGGCAAGCAAGATAATCACGGGCCTGGAGCAACTTCCTTATGCAGCAAGGATACAACATCTGGGGCTTTTTAGTTTGGAAGAGAGGTGGCTGCGGGGAGACAAGATAGAGGTGTATACAATTATGCATGGAGTAGAGAGAATGGACAGAGAGAAATTTTTCTCCCTCTCTCACAACACTAGAACTGGGGGTCATCCTATGAAACTGAAGGCCAGGAATTTTGGGACCAACAAAAAGAAGCTGGGGTTTGACGTCTGTGCCAGGGCCTTGAAGATACACCTAGGCATTTGGTGTTGGCAGTTGATTAGATTGTAATTTTCTTTTTTAAATTGTCAACTGCCAAGAGAGATTTTGAGTGAATAGTATAGAAAGAGAATGATCCAGCAGGGCTGTTTTTCTGTTGGGTGGGGTGTGTGTGTGTTTGTGTTTAACCACTTTACTGATGAGACTTGCTCATTGTTCAGGCAGATAAATGTTTGCAAAGGACTTCAGTGTTCAGGTGGGGGAGAGAGTTCAATAAAAGGAAGATAAGGCAAAAGAAAACATGCCTCTGATCAAGATCACACCTGGTCCATGCCTCTCTGCTATGATTGGGCTGTTGCATTAGCAGTGCTTCTGCTGTTTCTCTGCTTTGTGACAATGAGTAAGAGACTAGAGAGGTCTTGCTAGCACAGTGACATGATTTTGCATGGTCTTCAGCCTGCATTCCCACTCTTCAGTGGCCCTGGGTGTTAACCGTGTTACGGAGCCCTATCACATGGGCCAATAAGATTTGTGATCTGAGAGAAATAAAGTGGACCTTCCTTTTCCACATTGATATCCTGCTCTTTCTCCAAGGAGCCCAGGGCAGTGTACATGGTTATGTCTATCCTCACTCAACCCTGTGAAGTAGGTTAGGCTGAGACACACATGACTGGCCCAGAGTCACCCAGTGAGCTTCATGACTGAATGGGGGATTTGAACTCGGGTCCTCCTGGTTCTAACCCAACATTCTACACCGCCTGGGACCTACCTGCCTGTGGTGACTCTTCTCTCCCGAGTCCCAGTCTAACAGCTCTTTTGGTTCTTGCATCCAAACATTGTACAACTAGGCAGGATCATGAAGAGCTCTAGGAATCCCTTCCAGGGATCCACAGATGAGAGGAGCCAGACCCTGGCCGCATATGCACAGTGGCTCCCATCCACCCCCTTTCCCAGATCACTCCCTGAAGTGTGTGGGGGAGGGTGTCATTGCCACTCTACAACATCTTCAGGGCCAGCCTAGTGCCAGGACACGCCACCATCGTCCCTCAGTTTATCCCCCTGGTTTCCCCACTCTCCTGCCCGCCTACGACAGGAGTACCCAGACTAATGAAGCAATATTTAAGAGGGTGAAGGAAGACTTTAACGTAACTTTACTTTGGGAGGGTTCATGTGCATTCACAAATTGGCCAGATTTACCCTAAAGTCCATGGGATATTCCACAGAGCACTTCACACACGATTTGGGTTTCCCCCTCCATATTGGAACCAAGCTCGATTTATGTCTGGGGTTTTTAAAAATCCACTTTTTGTGTTGCAAGTATCCGCAGGTGCTCCTTCAGATATCCATTTATCGATTTGCATTATCTACACAGCATTATCTACACTGACTGGCAGAGGCTGCTCCAAGGTTCCAAGCAGGAGTCTCTCCCAGCCCTGTCTGAAGAAGCTGCCAGCAATTGACCCTGGGACCTTCTGCATGCAAATGGTTTCCCACTGAGCTATAGTTCCATCCCCAAATATCTTACAATACTCACTTGTTGTCACCCATCCAAATGCAAAGAAAAGTGGATCCTGCTTAGCAAAAAGGACCGTTCATGCTTGCAACAACAAGACCAGTTCTCCCAGGGGCGGAGCCACCATTGGGCAAACAGGTTCAAAGAACCCGGGCCGCCACCAATCAAGGACCACGCCTCACAGCCCCAACACATCCCCCGCATCTGATGTCGGATGCGGGGGCCGTTATTTTGCTCCCAAATGGGGCCACGTGGCCCCACTTGGAAAAGAAATCGGCCCGCGCTGCATTGGCAGTGCAGGCTGGAGTGACTCTCCCTGTCTAAAGGCAAGGTGAGTCACTGCAGCCCGCGCTGCCCAACACAGCATGGGCTGACCTCCCTTCAAAACAAGGCCGCGCAGCCCCATTTGAGAGGGAGACCACGCCCCTGCGTCTGACGTCAGACTGGGGACCACGGTGGCCGAACACGGGCCACTGCCAGCCTCGCTCCACGCCTGTCTCCTCCTAATGAGAATCAGTGGGTACCAGCTGCCAATGCTAGGAAAGCTGACCAGTGAACACATTTTATTTGACTCCGTGTCTCCCAGAGGACAACTCCCCCGACCCGGGGCGGAGCTCTAATAAGTCACATGGGTTCAAAGGGCTGGGATTTATGTCTCTAGACCTTGTCTTTGTTCCTGCCACTGATGTCTTGTGTGGATATCTGTGGATTGGCTGGGGGTACAGTTTAGAATGCTCAAGTCTATCATCCGTTCTGTCAACTGATTGGTCAGTTCGTATGTCTGACTGGATGCTGGAACCAGTAATTTTCTGTTAGGATTATCTTTTACTGAGAGTAGGACTGTTGCTTGTAATGGAGTAATAGTGAGGTAACAAACCTTAGTAACTGATGTTTCTAGGCTGGAAATGGGATATGAGGGTGTGGCTTTATGAGGAGCTAAGGTTGGCACTCCAAGAGGCTCCGTGTTGTGGGAAAGCCCAGAAGAGGGTGAAAGGGGAGGAGCGGTATTAGGAACAGACCAAAAGGAAGGATCCTGCATTGGAGGCTTTGTTCTGTGGCCTCAAGGGAAGGCCACCTGCCTCAGCCACTCTGCCATTCTAGGGACTCTTTCGAGACTCTTAGCTTTGGTCTCCTTTTCATACAGGGAGAAGATCCATGAGGTGGGATTTGGGTTTCAAAAACCCTCATCCCTCAACAAGAGAATACTTCAATTTTTAATATAGTTGGAAGCTGCCTTGGAGCACAGATTGAAGCTGGAAAAGGAAGAGGCAGTTGGCTGAAAAGCAGGAGCCGGCCCTGAGGCCAGCCAGGCAGGAAGCACTGAGGAATTCTGGGAAAGGACCAAGCAGAAGATGCTGCTGGATGAGGAAGGCCTTTGCCCCCCCATCCCCTGCCGATAAGCTGCAATGCACTCTTTTTGCACCAGAACAGACCTAGTTCTGCTCTGCATAAGCGTGGAAACTCTTCAATATTATGCACTATTTTTTCTGGGTTTCTCTCCTCCTTTTTAAAGAAAACCATCAGAAATAAATAGAACATGCATTTATCAAAGAAGCCATTCCTGGAGCAACAAAATTATCCCAGGGAAAAGGGGCTGCAGGCAGCAACCGGTGATTGCATACACAGCGCATTCAACTAAATGCAAAATGTGGCACAGTATGTGCAGGTCAGTGGGAAGTGACTTATTCACAGTTTCTTCTTTTAAAGAAGTTTCCAGCTTTTGCTGAGCCTGTTCTGGTGTATTGCAGCTTCTCTTGGGGGTGGGGGTGGGGGGGCGCAGAAGGCCTTTGGGTCCAGGCTCCAAAACTACCTAGGTGCACCTCTGGGATTTTCCCTACTGATTAGTTGTATGTGGATGCACACCCTTCTCCCCAGGAGCAGAATAACTGGCTTAGCAATTGGTGTGTGGCATCAGAACCAGGGGTGTAGCTCGGGGAAAGAGGGCCCATGTTCACCCCTCTCCCGGGTGGCCCCTCAGAGTGAGGGAGATAATGAAGAAAATAGGGAGGGGTGGAGCTTGGGGGACCGGGTTCTTATAGCTAAGCCCCTGATCGGAACAATAGTTGTAGTATCCGATTTGATACAGCTCCCATCAGCAGCATGTTGCGTTGGTTTGCTTTTTGATGAAAAAACGGCTAACAGTGATATCATCCCATACGATATTTTCTCTCCCATCTTGGACTCTATCCGGAAGGAGGATCGGGGGTGCTTTCTCTGCTTTCCATGCAGAGGAGTCGCGACTGTCATCTGGGGGGGGTATTGATGTGGGGCAAGGGGGGTTGGTCTGAGGAGTGATGGGGCTGTAGCTGGCAGCCTGGGAACCTCCGCTGTCCATTGAGGGGAGGTAAATGTGGCGGTGGTGGTGATGATGGGACTGGAGCGGGGGCCGATGTTATTATCCATCGGAAAAACTTGGCTGTGTTTGGAATGGCCTGGCTGGCCGTGGTGGCTGGCAATGCCTGTGACTGGGCGGGCGCCAGGCAAGGTAGGGGGAAGGGGGCGCTGCCCAAGTGCGTCTGCAGTTGCCCTCTCTGGTGGCTGCTCAGGGATGGGCCTTCTCCGTAGCAGTCAAGACGCATTTGTTGACCCAGGCTTTTAATTAGATATTGTTTTAATTGTGGTTTTAATCATTTTAATGTGTTAAATTTAAATTGTTGCAATGTTTTAATCTTCTTCTTTGTTGTTTTTATCGTTTTGTTACATACTGTTTTGGGCGGTATATAAATGTGTTAAGTAATTAATAATGATAATAAAGTGGATGGTGCAGGGGCCATACCAACATTGGTGGGTGGAACTGCAAGCCGGGCATTGCTAAAACCTTTCCTCCCTAAAAAAAGAAAAGTACACGCTGCCTCGATTGTGCTGCCCAGGACAGAATTCATTCTGCACACCGATTTCTTTTAAAAACAGAGGGGACATAAGAAGAGCCCAGTTGGATCAGGCCCAAGGCCTCTCTAGACCAGCCTCCTGTTTCACACAGTGTCCCGTCAGATGACAGAAGCCCACAGATGAGAAGACAGATGAGAAGCCCACAGGCAAGAGGTGAGGGCAGGCCCTTTCTCCCACTGTTGATCCCCTGCAACTGGGATTCAGAGGCCTCATCTTGTGTGTATGTGTGATGTAAAAACCTGGTTTTAAAAAGCTGCAGCAAGTCTACTTACAAGTAAAAGAGCCCAAGACATGGTACTACACATAGATTGTTTTTTGGCGTATTCCATGTTTCAGTTTAAACCATACAAGAGACAGGCATGATTTGCATCTGACCTAGCGAAAATTGATATGTGTGTTGGATACCCCTAGAACGGAACACCATATTTTCTGCTGGCCATGAAAGGCCGTGCGCTTAGTTGTAATTTGGGCATGTTTTTCATTTTGTGTCTTTTAGATTTCTCTTCACAGCTGATTTCTGGAACAGATGATGTGTTCTAGACTTAAATATGAAATAAAACTACTAGAATGGGTTTTGTGGGCATTCAAACCTTTTTGAATCCCCCAGGTTTACTCAGTGGCAGCGTATCCAGGTAGGGCTAGGAGAACCCCGGCCTGACACCTTGGAGAAGCTGCTGCCAGTCAGTGTAAGCAATCCTGAGCAAGATGGCCAAGTGTGTCCTAACCTATTGAGGATCGTGAGAATGCCCCCCCACACACACACACACTGATCACCATTGCTTCCACATGTATGTCACAGGTATTCCCTAAACCATCTGATATCTGTCATCAGTGGCAATCAGTTCATCCACATGTTGGGAATTACCATTTTTCTAATGTATGTGATGCAAAATGCATACTGCATCACCCAATCTGCTCGCTGTCTTCCGTGCAAGAAAAAGAAATTCAGTTTGATCTCCTCTCTCACATTCTCCTTAGGTGGGGCCTGACCCTTTGTATTGCCAGTCAGAGTCGGCAATACTGAACTGTATGGACTGTACTGGACTCTGCAGACAGCAGCTTTGCATGCTAAAAACTTTCAGTTAAAAGATGGGAAAGGCCTTTCCCTAAGGCCGCGGGGAGGTGGGAAGGGTCATGATTCACATCTTGCCAAGCAGGGTCTGCCTTGGTTTGCATTTGGATGGGAGACCACACGTGAGTGCTGAAACAGATTTCCCTTAGGGGATAGGTCAGTGGAAGAGTGATGTGTGGAATCATCAGGTAACAACAGTGACAAGCCTACGGTCATCCTGGTGGACATGGCATTGTGAGTGGCCTCAGCACAAACATTACAGCCCCCCAAGACTAACACCCTCAGGGCCACATCCAAGATCACCTTCAGTAAGAATCTCAACTTTTTCTCTCGATCCCAACCCATCTGGTGAGGGGGATGTGGGGCTTCTCGAGTGCTCTGGAACACAAGAACCTGCTTGAGAACACAAGGCCAGGCCTTCCCAATCAATCCCAAGGCCCATCTAGTCCCACTATAAAGAGTCAGTGTGCTAGCTATACACCACCCCTATACTCTACCCCTTCTGGAAGCCTGGACCAGAACAACTAACACGTGTTTTGTGGTCCAGGGGCGGGGTTCACCAGTCCGTAAGCTGTTCTGGCAGAGTTTTTTGGCTGCAGCGAGGAAGTAACTTGCCTAGGGAGCAAGAGGTTGCTGGTTTGAATCCCCGTTGGTGTGTTTCCCGGACTATGGGAAACTCCTATATTGGGCAACAATGATACAGGAAGATGCAGGAAGGCATCATCTCATACTGTGCTGGAGATTGCAATGGTAAGCCCCTCCAGTATTCTACCAAAGACAACCACAGGGCTCTGTGGTTGCCAGGAGTCAACACTGACTTGATGGAGCACTTTTCCTTTAATTTCCTCACAAGAAGGCATGTTGTTGGGATGGGGAGGGTTTTTACTAGAACAGTTTTGGCATACTTTGATAATGATTCTTTTAAAGTGTAAATAAATCTCTCTCTCTCACACACACACACACACATGCACGCACGCACGCACGGAAGAAAGAAACTTATGCACATTATTTCTCACACACACACAGTTCATGGGCGTGGGTGGGAAGAGAAACTGACTGGTTTAAGCAAGGGGAACAAAACACTCTCACACACAAAACAAACAGATAAGGGTTGAGGTTTTTATTTTACTTTCCTGGGGGGAAACCAGCCCAACTTCCAGGTCCCATTTATTCAGCAACTCCAGAGTGGGGATGGAGGGGGGGGTACAAGGCCCCAGGAGAACCAATCAGGCAGTTCCTTCTGGGAGAGGGCAGGACTAGCAGAGCAGAGCATTAACTGTTAGTTGACTCTGCTGCTGCTGAGGAAACGGATCTAAAATTAACTGAGCTGACATTTAAAAAGGTGTGAGTGCGCGCACATGCGCATGCTTTAGAGAACACTGGCGAGGAGTAGAAATCGACTTGACAGCACAGTTTACTAAGGCCATTTTGGGCGGCATCTGCTCTGACTTGTTTGTGCAGAGCACAGCTGCTGTTGTGGAGCACTCTGGCCTTCACCTCCTAGCCAAAGCAAGGCCAAGTAGTGAGCGTGAGAATGAGCTCCTTCGGCTTCTGGCTTGTTTTGAATTGGGAGTGGGGAAGGTGCCCATGAAACTGATTATCAGGGCCCTGAGCAGTGTTCTCAGGGCAGCCGGGGGGGGGGGATGGGGGCGGGGGCGGGGGCGTGATCTGGGGTGAGTGTCAGAGGGATTTTGTCTGGGAAGGAAACATTGGTCCTACCTGTGAAGTGTTCTTTTTCATCGTGTCTGATTTTATCCATCAGAATGGGTTGTGTTCCGCATCATGCCCCAGGAAGACAGGAAATGCAGCTCAATTTTGTAGGCAATATCCTGTAGGAAGGTAGGTGGAGCTCCCCTCTACTCCAGTTTCGGATTGTCGGATCCTGCAATAACATACACTAGAAAACAATGACAAACTGACAATAACAAGGCCAGGACAGAGTAAGGTGAAGAGAAAGAAATATTACAGGCTTTAGTCAAGAAGGACAGGAGAAGGCGATCTGTAAACCCGGGAGTTGCCGCCTCCCTCTACTGTGCCCTTACCCAGCGGGAGGGGATTTTAAGATGGTAGAAGCAGTTCGTCCACAGGCAGGTTGGATAAAATCAGACACTGTGAAAAAGAACCCTTCACAGGACCAATGTTTCTTTTTCCGCAGTTGTCTGATTTTATCCATCAGAATGGGACATACCCAAGCTAGAGACAATGGCAATGGGATGGGAGAGCGGACACTAGACTACTTGCTGAAGGACCGCACGAGGATGAGATCTTATCATGCCTGATGAAAGGAGAGGTGGATGCCCAGGTGGCTGCCTTGCATATGACGTGGAGAGGGGCGTTAGCCGAGAAGGCTGCGGAAGTGCTGGTGCTGCACGTAGAGTGTGCTGTGATGCCTCCTGGAACGGGAAGGTTTAGCGTCTGGTAGACCATACAGATAGTGGCCCTAATCCACTTGGCCAGGGTAACCTTAGATACCTTAAGGCCCAGGGAACTGGGGTGAAAAGAGATGAAAAGGGCATCTGACTTGCGATGAGGTTGAGTACGCTTCAGGTATATCTTGATGGCCCTTTGCACGTCTAGCGTATGCCATGCTTTTTCTTTAGGGTGCGTGGGCCTAGGACAAAAGGAAGGTAGGACCACCTCCTGGGATCTGTGGAAGGTGGAATTAACTTTGGGAATGAAAGTTGGGTCAAGGCGTAAAATGACGGTTTCCTCTGAGAAGGTAGAGAGATCCTTGTGAGCAGAGAGCGCCGCAAGTTTGGATACCCTCCTTGCCGAGGTAATGGCCACTAGGAACAAAACCTTGTATGAAAGAATCTTCAAAGGAATAGTGTTGAGTGGTTCGAACAGAGTGTGCATGGGCATTGAGGACTTTATTCAGGTCCCATGACAGGAATCTGTGGACAGGTGGGGGGGCTAGGTTATTGGCTCCCTTGAGGAACCGAGTGAGGTGTGGATGCAGCAAGGGGGAGCCCCGGGAGTTGAGTGACAGAACTGATGCCAAAGCTGAAACCTGTCTGTGCAGGGTGTTGGGGCGCAGTCCTAAATCCAGGCCTTCTTGTAAGGAGGAGAGGACCTCCGGAATCCCCGCTGAAGATGCAGAAAGCTGTTTCTTGTGAGCCCATCTAGAGAAGGCTGCCCAGGTGTTCCGGTAAATGCGGCTGGTGGAGGGACGTCTTGAGGCTAAGATGGTATTCTGGACTGTGGTAGAGTAACCCGCTTGTATTAGTTTGAAGCGCTCAATTTCCAAGCGTGAAGCTGGAGCCATTCCGGATCAGGATGCTGAAGGGGACCTTGATTGAGCAGATCTCGTTGGAGAGGAAGAGGCCAAGGATCGTGGATGGACAGGGATATCAGATTGGCAACCCATGGGCGCCTGGGCCACCGTGGAGCTACCAGAATCACGACCGATTGCTTGAGTATCAACTTCTGTATCACTTTGGAGATGATGGCCGTCGGAGGAAAGGCGTATAGAAGGCCCGAGGGCCAGGGGGCCGTGAGAGCGTCCGTGTCCTCGGCAAGGTGGCAGTGAACCCTGGTGAAAAAGCAAGGAAGGTGGTGATTTGACTGTGATGCAAAGAGATCCACGGAGGGCATCTCAAACACCTTGGTGATCTGATGGAAGACCTCCAGGTGGAGGGACCACTCTGCTGCGTCTATGGTCTGATGACTGAGCCAGTCCGCTGTGAGGTTCGTCGCTCCGCTGAGGTGCTCGGCGGTGATGGAGGCCAGGTGAACTTGAGCCCAGTTGAATAGAAGGATTGCTTCCCTCATCATTGCTCTGGATCTTGTGCCCCCTTGATTTGTAATGTAGGCCTTTGCGGGCATGTTGTCCATCCGGACTAAAATGTGCTGGTTCCAAAGATGAGGGAGGAAGTGGACGAGTGCTAGGCAAATGGCTTGCAACTCCAGGACATTGATGTTCTTCGAGGATTTGTTGGGTGACCAGGTGCCCTGTGATAGAAGATGAGAGCAATGGGCTCCCCAGCCGGACAGGCGCACGTCTGACGTGACGGTGATCCTTCGAGGGGGAACCAACAGGAGACCCCTGTGCATGGCCGGAGATACCCACCAGAGGAGCGAATGGAGGACTTCCGCGGGAAGAGAGAGTGCTCTGTGCGTTTTGGATGTGATGAACTCCTGGAAGGGTCGTAGTAGCCACTGGAGAGGTCGTGAGTGCCAGCATGCCCACGGGGTGCAGTCCATGCAAGAGACTATGGATCCCATGAGTTGTGACGGGGTGCTGAGGCTCGACCATGGTTCTGCCAGCAGGGGCCTGATCAGGTTCGCCAGCTTGGCTATGCATTCCGGTGACAATGAGATTGTGTCCTGGGCTGTGTGAAGATGGCTCCACGGTGTTGAAGGGACTGAGAGGGCTCCAGGTGACTCTTCTGCTTCTTGACAATGAACCCATGCTGGTCCAGAAGGAGCAGGGATCTCTGCACATCTCTTTGGGCTCCAACCTGGGATAGAGACCTTATGAGTAGGTCATCGAGATAGATTTGCACATGAAGGGCCTCTTCCCGCATCCTGGCTATAAGGGCCACCATGATCTTGGTGAAGGCCCTGGGGGCTGATGAGAGGCTGAAGGGCATGGCCGTGTACTGGAAGTGTCTGTCTAGAGCTAGAAAGCGAAGGAACTTGCGATGTGGTGGGTAGATGGGTACATGGAGGTAGGCCTCCGAGAGGTCTAGGGAGGCCAGGACTTCCCCTTTCTGAATGGCCTCCTTGATGGAATGGAGGGACTCCATCTGGAAGGGCTGTTTCTTGATGAAGCGGTTCAGGTGCTTGAGGTCGAGTACCGCCCTCCATGAACTGTCCTTCTTTGGGACGAGAAAAATGAGGGAGTAGACCCCTTGTCCACGTTCGTCCGGGGGCACTGGTTCGATTGCATGAATCTGTTCCAGATGTAGCAGAGCTTGAGACATCTGCATCTTCTTCATCAGGTCTTTGGGAGTGGGAGTAAGGGTAAAGCAGTCCGATGGCTGAACCATGAACTCCAAGCGGAGGCCTTCTGCTATGGTGTTTAGCACCCACGCCTCTGAAGATGACTGGCTCCAAGCTGTTGAAAAGAAACGGAGCCGGCCTCTGACGGGTAAGGAGTCATTGTTTGCGAATCTGTTGGGATCCAGGCCTGAAGGGCTGCCTATTTGACTGGAATCTGCTGTTTCCTCAGAATCGCTGTTGGTTTTGTTGTCTCCAGATACCTCTATATGAGTTATTGAAGGGGTGATAGTCCCTGGCAGAGTTGAAGGAAGAGCGGAAGCCAGACCGGTAGGGATGAAAATAGTTCTGGGGGGAGCGCCCCAGCCAGGAAAATTCCCTGCAGGGGGAAGGCATTGCCCTCTTTTTATCCTTGGTATCAACCAGGACTTGGTCTAATGACTCCCCAAACAGTTTGGCCCCCGAAAAGGGTGAGGAATCCAGATTAAGCTTTGACTTGTGATCCACCCTCCAATTTTTTAACCACAGGCATCTCCTAACTGCCACTCCGGCTGCCAAGGATCGAGAAGCGTGTTATATGTAGTCAAGGCTTGAGTCTGCAGCAAAGGTGGCAGCCTTGGCAAGTTTGTTGATGCCTAGCCAAAGTTGTTTGTTTTCTGGGGGCACTAGCTGGATTAACTGCTTGGCCCACAGGACGGTGTCCCTGGAAAAAATGGAATTGGCTGAGGCTGCCCTGATGACTGTTGCCGCACCGTCGTAGACCTTTCGGAGTAGAAAATCGCATTTTTTATCTTCCGGCACCTTCAGTTGTTCGTCGCCATCCTTGTTCATCAGGGTTCCCGAGACCAGTTGTGCCACTGGGGCATCTACTAAGGGGGAGACCAAAAGAGACACGACATCATCTGGTAGAGTGTACAATTTCTTTGGGTATGGAATGGTTGGTTTGGCTGCAAAAGGCACCTTCCATTCCGCCATCATGGTTTCCTTAAAGAGCGGGGGGAAAGGGACTGAGGAAGAGGAGGAGGAGGTAGAGGGGAAAACCGCCTGGTCGAGGCTGGGAATGGGAGTAGGGATGGCTTCGGGTGCAGTATCTTTAATAACCTGGCGTGCCTTAGCTAAGAGCACATCAAAGTCTGCTTGCTGAAAAAGTCTGAAAGAGCTCACCTGAGTGGCCAATTCATCCTCTTGGGACAATTCACCTTCCTCAGAGGAGGAGAAAGAAGAGGAATCTTCAGATTGAGACGGCAGTGGGTGGGGTGGGGCAGAAGGGCCAGGGGTTGGTGGGGCAGGAGGGAGAATATTGGGTGGGGGTGGAGGCCCTTGTGGGGCTCAAAGACCCCATTTCTTCTTGGCAGGTAGCATTGTGAGCCTTTCCTCTGAGGAGGAGGATAAAGGCATAGGATCAATAGTTTGTTTGATCTTGCGCAACCTGGGGGGTCTAGGTTGGAATTGCCCTTTTTCATTGGTAGGAATAACACACACACCCCCGGTGGGGCTAGAGCACGGTGAAGATGACAAAAATATAGGCCCTTTAGTCAGGCTCATATTCTTGGGGCGGAGCTGGAGGTATGCAAGCCATTTCAGATCTGATAAAGTTTTTGAGCCAAGACTCAAATTCTGGTGCTGGTCGATTAAACTGAGTCACCGTTGAGGGAACAAGTACTCATGTTCAGTGGCAGTGGTAGTTGTGGTGCAGGGTTAACCGTAGCCAGTGCAGATCTCGGGCTGGTAGAGGTGGAGATTGTAGAGTGGGACACGGGGGAGGGGGTTAGCCAGCAACGGGGTCTCCCTCCCCCACAGGGTTTCCAGTGCCAGAATTTGTGGGCGTACACCAGTCACCCGTCCTAATTTGTGCCTCCAGGGAGCACCCTTGGGCTTGAGTGAGAGCAGGCGGGAGTCTCTTGGGCGGACGCTGCTGGCAAACCACTTGTAACAATAGGCGTTCGCCAAGGCGCGCCACCGACGGTTTCAATTTTCGGTTATGGCGTCTCTTTGTCAGAGGCGTCTTTAGGCTTATTTAAGGTTTTTTCGCCCTCCTTTTTGCCGTGCTTGCTCTTCTTGCGAGCCTTACATGGGGGAGCCTCAGCCGCGATAGGCAGGGAAGTGAGGCTTTGATCAATGGAAGTCTCGGCGGGAGCGTTCAGCTGATCGGCGGTCAGCAGGGGAAGAGCCCGCTCAGAACCGCAAGAGTCTGATTCGTGGGGTTTGGACTGGGGGTGGCTTGATTGGCTTCGGAAGGGATACCCTCTGGAAGGGAGGCTCCCAGAAGGTCCCCGGCATGAGCAGGGTCCATGAGGATTGGAGGGCGGGGTGGGTGGGTAATAAACCAAGAAAAAACTCAACTGAAAATAAAGAGCCCAATTGGCGAATCAATAAACACAAAAAGTGGTTGGAATTTAGTAAAATAAACCAAAAAACTCCCTTCCCGCCTTGCACATAAGAGAAGAAAGGAAAGAGCAAACAAGCCTGAAGAATAGCGAACTGCAGAGCCTTTCGAAGTGTGTTGCTGCCTGGGGCGAGACAGGAACGAAACTGGAGTGGAGAGGAGCTCCGCCTAACTTCCTACAAGATATTGCCTACAAAATTGAGCTGCATTTCTTGTCGTCCTGGGGCATGATCTGGAACACAACCCATTCTGATGGATAAAATCAGACAACTGTGGAAAAGGTGGTTTTTGTGCAAGCTGTTCCTGTGCTTTAGGGGAGATGGACGGTTTTTCATTCTCAAGCTTGCATATTTTCTTTTGGTTCTGTAGTCTGTACTTGCTGCTGTCTGAATCCCTCTGCATAAGTGTGTGCCGTGAGCTTAGGTCAATGTTGATTACTTCTGTTAGTCCTTTTAGCCTACTTTCCAGTAGGCTTATGAGATCACCCAGCATTTCATGTGTGTGTCCATTCCCCCACCCCGTCAACCTCGCAATGCCTGGACAAACATGAACCAAATCGAGTTCAGTTGTAGGGACACATAGGGACACCTCAACGGTTTAGATTGTGATGACGTCAACCACCCCAATGCAAGGTGGTGGGCATGTAAACATTTGCGGTGCAAGTGAACTAACCTGTGAACCGCCTAACCAATTTGAACCAAATTTGCTACAGGTGTAGGGACATCTTGGGATGGCTCAGCGGCATAGGTTGTGATGAGGCCATCTACCCTGATTCAAGATGGCAGACGCCTGAATGTTTGAGGTGCAAGTGGGCTAACTTGTGGACTGTCTTCACTGATTTGAAGCAAATTTGATACAGTTGTAGTGCGTGACACAAAGAGACACCTCAATGGCGTGGTTTGTCATGGTGTCATCCACCCTGATTCAAGATGGCGGACATGTGAACATTTGAGGTCAAGTGGGAACCGGTTTGGACCAAATTTGGTACAGTTGTAGGGATAGTGAAAGAAAAGTAGGCAGATTACTTCTTACTAGAACAACTTCTTATGGGAGAAAAGAATCTTCTTTTTTCGTTCTTTGTTTGGACAATACTTGGCATGGCATAGCTCAGGACCAGAGGTGTTCATTCACTGTGTTGGGTAAGAGGTCCGCTTAGATAAGGCATACGTTCCCAGCTGGCACACTCCTCTCCTGCTCAGAGGTCTCATACGCGTGGCAGAACTAAACCTCTATTGGTTAGGGACCTTGGAGGGAGTGAACACAATCTCCTGTGTGTCTGTTTCAAAGGCTGGAGATGTAAAGAGAAGCTGTGTGAGCAAAGCCTCTCCTCTAAAAGTACAGAACTAGGAGTTAGCTCTAACAGTTTTGTTCTTTTTTTCCTGTCTGTCCTTTTTCTCTCAGTCCTTAACCCCCTGTTCTGGCTGTTTGTCAATCAAGTAATTCTAGATGTTGGTGCTTGAGTGCTCTGAGAAGTGATTTCTTCCCCTGACAGGCCTGCCACCTACATGTTCTTCTCTGGGCAGCCAAGGGTGGGGAAGACTGGAGGAGGCGGATTACCAAGGGGTGATACAAGTGGCTCTCCTTGTGTCCTGGAAGGTGGGGAGGTTCGAAGATATGGTGGCTGGGAATGAGAAAGGAGGGTGTTGCTTTAAGGAGCTGAGGTTTGCACTCTGCTCCCCAGGAGGCTCTATTGTGTAGGGACACCCAGAAGAGGTGGAGGAAGTGGTGTGGGGTGTTATCAGGAACAGACCAAAGGGGAGGATCCTGCATTGAAGGCTCTGTTCTGTGACTCTGATGGGGAGACCACCTGCCTCCTCCACTCTGCCTTTCAAGGCTCTCTTGGACTTTTAGCATTTGTCTCCTTCTCGTACAGGGAGAAGATCCATGAGGTGGAATCTGGGCGTCAAAAACTTTCATCCCTCAGCAAGGAAATCCTTTGATTTTTAAATATTGTTGGAGGCTGCCTTGTAGCACGAATGAAAGATGGGAAAGGAAGACCCAGCTAGCTGCGAAGCAGGAGACAGCCTTGAGGCCAGACAACTCCTGGCCGCCGCCCCATTGCCAGATTTGGCTTTTTTAAAGACAAATTCTGGGTTACGGCCCATTTGACCCACGAGTATACCCCTTATTTTCTGGCAACAGGAGCACCGGGGAATTCTGGGAAAGGGCCAAGCAGAAGATGCTGGTTGAAGACATCAGGAGCTCAGAGGCCCAGCGCCTGCGCTTCAGGCAGTTCTGCTACCAACAGGCCAAGGGTCCCCGAGAGGTTTGCGGCCGACTCCACAGCCTTTGCCATCAGTGGCTGAAGCCAGGGAGACTCACAAAATGTCAGATTGTGGACCTGGTGACCCTGGAGCAGTTCTTGAGCATCCTGCCCCCAGATCTGGAGAGCTGGATCAGAGAGTGTGGAGCAGAGACCAGTTCCCAGGCAGTGGCCCTGGCAGAAGGTTTCCTCCTGAGCCAGGCAGAGGACCAGAGGCAGGAAGAACACCAGGTAAGAGGGCAGTTTATCTTAGTAGCTGCAAAGGACTAAGAATGTGAGCCAGGAGATCCTAAAATAAGCCAGATGTGGTTTAAAAAAGCAACTTGGAAATCACTCGTGGAGATGATCTACCCACCTCAATCCCTTTGTGGGTTAGGGGTCTTCATGGGGATGTGGCAGAGCATCTGATTACATGCAGAAAGCCCCCGGTTCAATCTCTGGCATCTCCATGTAGGACTGGGGTAACCTCCTGCCTGAAACCTTGGAGAAGAAGTTGCTGCCAGTCAGAGTAGATAATACTGAGCTAGATTTAGGAAAGGTGGTATATAAATGTATTGCTTATTGGTTGGATTTATATGCTACGTTTCATTAAAGTAATCTCAAAGCAGTTAACAATATAATGAAAACAATACATAAAATACAAAAGTACAGATAATATAAAAATAATATCTCTGTTTTAAAAATACATAAAACACAAAGCAGCAGCAGCAAAAGCAATACTTTCATTCAGATGCCTCAGTGAAGAGCCACATATTTCCTTAACAGGAGCGGATGTTGGCCAGGAGAAGAAGTCACTGCCAGTCAGTGTAGACCATACTGAGCTAGATTTTTAAAAGGCCATATATAAATTGACTACGTACGTACTGGACCAAGGATCTGGCTTGGTATGAGGCAGCTTCCTCTGGGACCTTCCTGCCCCGTTCCCTTTCTAATGCCTTCCTTCCTGCTCCCTGTTGGGATTCTCTCTTTCTGTCTGTCTCAGGTGCAAGAACGGTTGTCGGAAGCGGCCACTGACTTCCCTGAGGCCGAGAAGGCTCCATCAAGCACCAGGCAGAGGCCTCTGTCCAAGGAGATCCCCAGGCAGGAGGTCAGCAGTGGGGCCACCTTGCTGGGTAAGGAGGTATGGGGCGGATGCCCCCTTATTCCCCCCCTCCCCTCAGATACCCCTGTGAAGGAATGAGGCCTTTACCTCCCCTTTGTGCTTTTCTAATGTTTGTATTATACATGTGATTGCTTCCTCCCTGTGTTCTGTATTAAGAAGCTCTGCAGGGGTCAACAGTTCGCAGTCGCTGTTCTACTGTTTGGTCTGAAAGGGATGTTTACATTTTGGAGGAAAGAGAGGGTTTGATTTGAATGGCTATAGTTTAAAAACTGGAGGAAACTTGAGTTTATTTTGATTGGTTTTGTTTAGCAAAGTTGGAGGGGGGAAAGAGAATAAAAGGAGGCTTGCCTGCACCAGAAAGTTAGTTAAAGCCCGAGGAAGAGTTTAAAGGCAGGAGTCTATCCCAGCCCTACCTTCTGCCTGGGATGGAACCTGGGACCTTTTTCATGAAAGCACCCAGTTCCTCCCCCTCTGAGCCATGACCCCATCTCCTAAGGGGAATCTCTTACGGCAAAGAGGGCTCCCATGTATTCACCCATCCAAATGCAAAGAAAAATGAACTCTGTTCAAGCCAATTCATACTTACTACTGCAAGACTGGCTCTCCAATCCATCTTTACTTTGGAAAAATCATCCCGAGTAGGCATTTCCCCAACACTTCCCCCATTCCTTTTTAAATATCTTGCCCATTTCCCTGTCTGATAGATTTGACAGAAGGGGAGCACCTGAAAACCTTGCCTTGCTTTTATGTTCACCTGAGTCTTTTGGGGGGTGGAAGTGGTGGCAGACTGTTTTCTCCAGCCTCTCCCACAATAGACAATATATTGTGTTTTGACTGTCATCAAACTGATGTGTCCAAAACTGCATTTTGAATTCTGCACAAAGTCAACATGAGAATTTTTAAACTCTAGACTTGATTCTCTCTCTCTTTTATTCTCCTATATCCTCCTGTCACTTTTGTGTCCTTGGCAGGTGCTGGAATAACACTGCCAATGCATTCTCAGCCCTCCCTTCTGCCTGGTGGGATGGAAGATGCTTCAAACCCACCGAAGAAGGTAGGGGAGGGATTGTTGAGAATGGAGAATGTGGGGCAGACAGACAACCCCTATTCCTTGGACACCCCACAAGGGCTGCAAGTGGCCCTCTTTCCTTTGGCTTCTGTCCAAGCAGCTGACTAGAAAGCCTTGAATCTTGTGAAGGTTGGAATCTGTCTAACCAGACAGGGAGGTGCCTTTGAAACGCTGGCTTTCAAGTATGGAGCAGGCAGGGAAGTAAGTGTGCCATCTCATGAGAGCGTCTTTTCCAGGGGTGGTTTTTGGTATCTCCACTGTGTTTTTAGTTGCACGCCCCCTTTGTGACAGAACACCACCACCACCCTTATTTTTCTATTTAAACAATAGCAATAGCTATTTTCATTAAAAAGCGGGTCTATAAGTATAATAGATGACCCTGCAGGGAACATTCCCTGCCCTTCTCACAGCACCTTTCCTGAACAACTCTTGTGGATTCTGCTTCAAGGAAGGAACCATTATGCCTTCTGTAAGGGTGAACAGGTTTCCTTCCTCTCTTTCAGGGCCAGGTGAGCTTTGAGGAGGTGGCTGTGCATTTCACGGAAGAGGAGTGGGCTCTGCTGGATCTGGACCAGAGAACCCTGCACAGGGAAGTCATGCAGGAGAATAGGAGGAATGTGGCCTTTCTGGGTAAGACTCCTTGAAAGGGAAGAGTAAAAAGCCTGGTTCAGACATGATGTTGTACAGCAGTCTGTACCCTCATATATGTGTTTGTGAATGAGTAGACCTGCATTCATGTTAAAAGTGAACCTGGGTACGGGCCCCTCTATTGCATAGTATAGCTAGGAAGGGTACTGATGTACCTGTGTTCAACATACCATGTGAATGACCTAATCTGTGTGCAGATTTGTACCTGGGTACCAATACACTTATATGAGTGTTCAACATAATGTGTGAATGGAGATCTAGCGAGAGAGAGATCGAAGTTGTTTGCTTAGTTGGTAAGAGGGTGGTACAGATATTGCCAAGGCATTGGGTTAGTGGTATACTTGTTTGTATCAAACTAGCAGCTGGAAGATTCAGTTTCAAATGCCTCTCAGCAATGAAGGTCCTTGTGTTGACTCTGAACCAGTGATCTCTCAATCTGACCTGCCTCAGAGGGTTGTTGCGAGGGTAGAAAGGGAGAAAGGGTAGAATATAAATGCAATAAATAAAACTCAACCCTGAGGATGCTCTGCCTGACAACCCCGAAGATATGACCCTGTCTTATGTGGAGTTATACCCTTCAGCCACCTCAATCAGTAGACTCTACACTGACTGGCAGCAGCTCTTCAGAGTTTGGAAGAGGGTTTTCCCAGTCCTACCCAGAGATGCTGCCAGAGACTGAAATGGGGGTCTTGTGCATGCAAAGCAGAAGCTTGGCCACTGAGCTCAGGAGACTGACCATCTGGAGGGAGAGAGATTTCAGCCTTCCAGAGCATCCTGGGAGATCCAGCATCTGTGCAGAGATTGGTCCTGCAGAAGGTTCCTCCTCTCAGCTACGTAATGGGACTCTCACCTGGACAGGAGATTGCTAGCTAAGTCCTGTGAGTTGCCTGCAACACAGCCCATCCCCCCCTTCACTCCACCCCTGGAGAGGACCAGAGGAAGAGGCAAAGTACAGTGAAGACGCCAACCATTAAAATCACTCCTCAAATCGCAAAGTTCCAATATCAGGATTATAAATCCAACAGAAAACATACGACTGAAGTAAATTCATCAGATATATATCTGGCAATCTGAAAGATAAAAACAAAACATACCCCCACACACGCCTTTCTTGTGAGTAAGCAAAACAATATTTCTGTCACCACTCGCAGAAAACATTTCAAAGACTGAATCATATAAACTGAATGGTTGTTTTGAAGTAGGAGGGGGTGTTGGAGTGGTAGCTTTCCATTTAAAGGTGAAGTTCTGCAGGGCACAGACACAGAAGGAACTTTGAATCCTGAGCTGACCACATTTTTTATTTTATTTTCACCTTTTGGGGGGTCTGTTATTATTTAATATGTCTTTTTATTGCATGTCTTAATCCTCTGTTGTGAGCTGCCCAGAGAACAATTTGATAAGGGGCAGCTAACAAATAAAGTTTTTTATTTTTTATTTTATTATTCCTTGTTTACACAGTCAGACAGGTGTTATTGACTGGTTTGTTTTATCCAGACATCTAGTCTTTCCTGAGGACCTGGGATGGCTGAATTTTATTATCAATATTCTTGTTGATATTATAGATATCGTCGCAAAATATAGGCTGTTCCCAGTGAAGTTGTTTTTTGTAATTGGCTGATGGTGATTTCTGTGGCCCCTATGGTGTTGAGGTGCTCTTCAAGGTGTTTTGGAACTGCAACTAGGGCGCCAATTATGACTGGGATTATTTTGGTCTTCTTCTGCCTCAGCCTTTCAATTTCATTTTGTAGATCATTGTTCCCCCCCTCCCCCACTAATTCTTTTTCTTCTATTCTGCTATCACCTGGTATTGCTGTGTCGATTATTTTGACCTATTTTTCTTTCTTCTCGACTACAGTTATAGATGGTGTATTGTGTGGCAGATGTTTGTCTGCTTGTAGTCGGAAGTCCCATAATATTTTTGCATCTTCATTTTCTACCACTTTTTGAATTTTATGGTCCCACCCATTTTTGGCTACAGGTAGCTTGTGTTTTTTGCAGGTGTTTCAGTGTATCATCCCTGCTACCTTGTCATGCCTTTGTTTGTATTCAGTCTGTGCAATCTTTTTACAACAGCTGATTAGGTGGTCCACTGTTTCATCTGCAGCACTTGCTGTTTGTTGTGGATTTTTCTACTTTTGCTCTTATTGCATTTGTTCTTAGTGCCTGTTCTTGTGCAGCCAGTATTCTTTCTTCAAGTTGCCATTCATCAGCCACTGCCAGGTCTTGGTGATGTTTGGTTTTTCCGGTTATATTGTGCAAATATTGACCATGCAGTGGCTTATTTTTCTGCTCGGTTCTTGACTTGTTCTTTCTTGTAGGCCTGCTTTGTTTCATTGGTGTTTTAGTAGTTTCTCATTATTGACCATTTGAAGTGCATCTTCTTCACTATATATATTTTTCAAGGCCTCTTTTCTGCTCCTCTACTGTTTGATGGACTTGCAGCAATCCTCTTCCACCTGAGCTGCGAGGGAGGTATAGCCTATCTATATCACTGCGGGGGTGCAGAGCATGATTAATGGTCATTATTTTCCTGGTCTTATGATTTCTTATTCTTATTATTTATTATTATTATTATTATTATAAGTGTAACAAATAATTAAGTAGCCAAGAAGAAAGCTGGGCTCTGCTGATTTGGAAATGTTACATATATACAAAAATAATGAGGGGGTTTTAAAAGTCTGTTTGATTATATTAGCTGGAGTTCACCCAGTGAAAACCAGAGTCACACCAAACAAGGCGGCCTTAGAGCCAGTGTTGAAATACCCCAAGATAACTAGCCTAGGGGACTTAAATACTGCCCTTTGGCTACCTCTGTCAAACCAGGGAGGGAGACGGTAAGGCATCAGGTTTGCAAGGTATGCAAATATGAAGTACAGACATGGCAAACTGAGGGATTTCCCAGAGGGGTACCCAGTGAACAAGATGAAATCCTGATTGTGAACCCCTACCCACCCACCCATTCATCCTGTGTTGCGGCTGGCTTGAAAATCTGGAGGGTGACACCTAGGCCTCTGCCTGCCACATCCACTCATGTCTTGATAACACAGAACAGTCTGGATTTCTTCTTCATCCCTCAAAAGAACACATTAAGTGGGGGTTGATCAGTGATTGGAGGCTCCATTTCCATCCCAGGCTCTGACCCATTTTCTCTCTTCATTCCAGCAGGCGACAGTGGGGAGAGGAAGACGGAGGGGATTTGCAGTGGTGGATTGTTGGTTGATGTCAGCTGGAAAAACAGAGGGAACCATAGAAAGAGCACTGAAGCAAAAGAGAAGAAGAGGAATGGATCTTCTGTTTCTCATCATGGAGAAATCCATAAACCAAGCTTTCCACCTCAGTGGGAAATGCCCATAGGAGAGAAAACATATAAATGCTTGGAGTGTGGAAAGAGCTTCAGTGAGAGCACAACACTTGCTTTACATCAAAGAATCCATACTGGAGAGAAACCATATAAATGCTTGGAGTGTGGAAAGAGCTTCAGTAAGAGCGGAAATCTTACTAGCCATCAAAGAACCCATACTGGAGAGAAACCATATAAATGCTTGGAGTGTGGAATGAGCTTCAGTGAATGCGGAAATCTTACTAGCCATCAAAGAACTCATACTGGAGAGAAACCATATAAATGCTTGGAGTGTGGAATGAGCTTCATTGCCAAAACAAAGCTTACTAGGCATCAAAAAGCCCATACGGGAGAGAAACCATATACATGCTTGGAGTGTGGAAAGAGCTTCAGTCAGAACGGAAATCTTACTAGCCATCAAAGAACCCATACTGGAGAGAAACCATATAAATGCTTGGATTGTGGAAAGAGCTTCAGTGGGAGCGGAAATCTTACTATCCATCAAAGAACCCATACTGGAGAGAAACCATACAGATGCTTGGAGTGTGGAATGAGCTTCAGTGGGAGCGGAAATCTTACTAGCCATCAAAAAACCCATACTGGAGAGAAACCATATAAATGCTTGGAGTGTGGAATGAGCTTCATTGCCAAAACAAACCTTACTAGGCATCAAAAAGCCCATACGGGAGAGAAACCATATAAATGCTTAGAGTGTGGAAAGAGCTTCAGTCAGAACGGAACACTTACTAACCATCAAAGCACCCATACTGGAGAGAAACCATATACATGCTTGGAGTGTGGAAAGAGCTTCAGTCAGAGTGGAAAACTTACTAGGCATCAAAAAGCCCACACTGGTGAGAAACCATATAAATGCTTGGAGTGTGGAAAGAGCTTCAGTGAGAGCGGAAATCTTACTAGCCATCAAAGAATCCATACTGGAGAGAAACCATATAAATGCTTGGAGTGTGGAATGAGCTTTCTTGCAAAAAGTAACCTTACTAGCCATCAAAGAACCCATACTGGAGAGAAACCATATAAATGCTTGGAGTGTGGAAAGAGCTTCAGTCAGAGCGGAACACTTATTAACCATCAAAGAACGCATACTGAAGGGAAACTATATACATGCCTGGAGTGTGGAAAGAGCTTCAGTCAGAGCAGAACACTTACTAACCATCAAATAATCCATACTGGAGAGAAACCATATACATGCTTGGAGTGTGGAAAGAGCTTCATTCAGAGCGGAAATCTTACAATCCATCAAAGAATGCATACTGGAGAGAAACCATATAAATGCTTGGATTGTGGAATGAGCTTCTTTTCAAAAAAAAGCCTTACTAGCCATCAAAAAGCCCATACTGGAGAGAAACCATATAAATGCTTGGAGTGTGGAAAGAGCTTCAGTCAGAGCGGAACACTTACTAACCATCAAAGCACCCATACTGAAGGGAAACCATATACATGCTTGGAGTGTGGAAAGAGTTTCAATCAGAGCAGAACACTTACTAACCATCAAAGAATCCATACTGGAGAGAAACCATATACATGTTTGGACTGTGGAAAGAGCTTCATTCAGAGTGGAAATCTTACTATCCATCAAAGAACGCATACCGGAGAGAAACCATATAAATGCTTGGAGTGTGGAATGAGCTTCAGTCAGAGCGGAAATCTTTCTATCCATCAAAGGACCCATACTGGAGAGAAACCATATAAATGCTTGGACTGTGGAATGTGCTTCATTGCCAAAACAAACCTTACTAGGCATCAAAAAGCCCATACTGGGGAGAAAACATATACATTCTTGGAGTGTGGAAGGAGCTGCAGTCAGAGCGAGAAACTTACTAACCATCAAAGGACCCATACCGGAGAGAAACCATATACATGCTTGGAGTGTGGAAAGAGCTTCAGTGAGAGTGGAACACTTACTAATCATCAAAGAACCCATACTGGAGAGAAACCATATAAATGCTTGGAGTGTGGAAAGAGTTTCAGCCAAAGTGCACACCTCACTTCCCATCAAAGAACCCATACAAGGGAGAAACCAAATAAATGCTTTTAGTGTGGAAAGACTTTCTGTCACAGTGGGACACTTAGTAGCCATCAAAGAAAGCATACTAGAGAAAAACCATATAAATACTTCGAGTTTGGAAAGTTCTTTAGCCAAAGTGCACATCTCGCTTCCCATCAAATAATCCATACGGTGTGTGGGGTGGGGGGTGGGGAACCTTATTAATGCTTGGTGTGGAAAGAGCTTCAGTGAGAGCGGAACACGTAACTATCAAAGAACCCATATAAGGGAGAAACCATATAAATGCTTGAAGTGTGGAATGAGCTTCATTGCCAAAACAAAACTTGATTGATTGATTAAGTGCCTTCAGGTCGGTGTCTACTCTTAGCGACCACATAGATAGATGATCTCCAGGATGTCTGTCTTCAACTTGTCCTTTCAGGTCTCTCAGTGCTGCGTTCATTGCTGTTGTAATTGGGTCCATCCACCTTGCTGCTGGTCGTCCTCTTCTTCTGTTGCCTTCCACCTTTCCCAGCATTATGGATTTCTCAAGGGAGCTGGATCTTGGCATAATTTGTCCGAAGTATGATAGTTTGAGCCTCGTCATTTGTGCCTGTAGTGAAAATACTGGATTGATTTGTTCTATGACCCATTTGTTTGTTTTCCTGGCTGTCCATGGTATTCTCCAAAGTGCGCATCTCACTTCCCATCAAAGAACCCACAAAGGGGTGCAACCATATAAATGCTTGGTTGTGGAAAGAGCTTCAGTCAAAGTAGAACACGTACTAGCCATCAAACAGCCCAAACTGGGAACATTAGGAAAGGGATTGAAAATATTTTATATTACACCTGGCTCCATCTTCTGAACATTCCTCAAGTGGCCCAAGGATAAATAGGATTTGAGTTAAGGGTGGAGGGGAAAGGACTTAGATTTATTTAGGAGAGAAAGTAGCTAGGGGGTGTTGTGTGGACTTGATTATTCACACCACCACTCATAGTAGTAGCCTTAAATGCTTAGTGCATTCTATGCTTTTGAGAATGCTGTTTGTTCATCTTTCTGTTCTAGTGTACTTGCCACACCTTAACAACTTGTATGCCTTGCATTCTTTGAATAAAACATTTAGTCTTTAACAGGTCTGGTTATTTATTCCTGGGGTTAATCAGTCACGGTTCCTCCAAAGGAATCAAAGGACCCCAACTTGCAGTGGGTAAGTCTAGATTAATGCTAGAGTTAGTTTGATAAGTGATAGTTGGTAAGCGAAGTCAGACAGGTTCCCACTGGGGGTAACAATAACATTAGGAGTACTTGAAGGGATACTGGGGTGGGGGGGTGGGGCCCAGAACCCTCCTTTGGCCCCATGCTGCAGCTGTACAATTTGTTCCCCATGTGAGGCTTGAATGTGTCTGCTGCAGAAGGGGAGGAAAGTGGGTGGAAACCCTCCTCCTTTCCGCCTTGCTAACCCCTGCTAACTTGGCAAAGAGGCACCTTTTAATGTGGTCATTAGCAGGGGGAGAGTAACTGGCCCTATTCACCCCCAGCACAGTACCTTCAGTGACTGTTGCTGGTGTCTATCTTGTGTTCTTTTAGATTGTGAGCCCTTTGGGGACAGGGATCCATCTTATTTATTTATTTCTCTGTGTAAACCACCCTGAGCCATTTTTGGAAGGGTGGTATAGAAATTGAATTAATAATAATAATAATAATAATAATAATTATTATTATTATTATTATTATTATTATTATTATTATTATTAATGTCTGACTGTGTAAAGAAGAAATAATAATTAATAATAATACATGCTGAAGCTTCAGAAAATTAGCACCGAGTACTCCCAATAAGATTCATAAGATAAGTAAATTTGTCCCATTCATTTCTGTAACACTGCTTATCAGTAACTTAGTGTGGATGTTTGCCATGACAGTAGTAGCCTGTATCCCAAATTGTAAGGCGTGTGTGTGTGTGTGTGTGTGTGTGTGTAAATTTAAATGTTCCATTTATGAGACTGGCTACTCCACTATAACTTGCATCCAGTGATAGGTTACTCATAAGCAATTGTATTGAAATCAATGTCCCATTAGTTTCAATTTTAATGGAAGTACTCCTGACAAACTCTGTAGATCTCCACAATCCTCGGTGCATCCTCCATCACAATAGCTGTGAGATTTCCATTATTGAGGTGGTATGCAAAAAAAATTGGTGATAATACAAATCTTGATTAGAGGATCCTAGTCAGGGCCAGTCATAGGAGAGGCAGGACAGCTGGAACACCTGAGCTGCTTCTCCGTTTGATTCTGCTTCACCCCCTTTAGCTATCACTTCAGCTCACTGCCAGCTTGAGGGGTGAGCTGAAGGGCAAGAGAAAAAGGCCTCTCAGCCTACAGGTCACCACCTGCGGCCTGAAAACATTTGCTGTCGTCCAGGAGCCAGACCCACAGATTTTGGCCATCAGTACCATCTCAGGGGACGGAGGCTCATAGTGATTGCTGGCTGTGTCTCTCCCCCTAGAGAGGGAAAATAAGGGGTGGCATTGTTGTCCTTATAGCTTTCCCTGTATTATGGTCCTTTCTTTATCCCAAATCCCCAATGATCAGGCTCCTGTGGCATTTCCTTCTACCTCCCTAATATGTGGGGTAAAGATCCTGGTAGGACGACACCATCAGAATCTGGGAAGGGCTTGCAAGAGGATCATGCGAAGGAGACCTACGAAGAGCCTGGCTGGACTAGCCTAAGGCCACGATCCTCTTCCCCACCATGGTCAAGCAGATGCCCTGGGAAGCCCCAAAGCAAAGTGAATGAAAGCAGATCCCTTTTCCACCTGGGCTCCCTGCCACTGGGATTCAGACAGGGGCGTAACTATAATAAGGCAAGGGGAGACAGTTGTCTGGGGGCCCACTGCCTTGGGGGGCCCCCAGAAGCAAGTCACATGGCTGACTCCCCCAGCCAACACCCGCCCGGGCTTCCTTCAGTTGTATTCACCCACTGAAATTGATGTGAGAGTTAAGACCTGGAGCTACCAGAACAGCATGTCTTTCTCCGGTACCATTAAATGACTTTCATTGTCCACAATTTACAAAACCTTAAAAAAAAAATTAGGATTATGTTCTATCGTGGCACATAGGGGTGTGTGTGTGTGTGTGTGTGTGTGTGTGTGTGTGTGTGTGTGTGTAAATTGCTATGCTTTTTGTTACCACTGTTCAGCCTCATTTAAGATTTCTTTACTTAAATATTGTCTCTGGGCCCACTCCAGGCTTGCTACACCCCTGCCTGGGGGGCTGAAAGACGCTCAGCATGGAGAGAGGTGGCCGGGGGGTTTCTCCCTTCAAGGCCTTGGAAGGCGGCACTGCGCAGACAGTTCTGGGGCAGAGCACAGCTTCTTCTAGGGACGCCTCTTGGCCCTTGGCATCCACCGGGTACTGATGAAGTCAATGGCAGCTTCTTCTCCTCCCTGCCCCTCTCTGCCGCCCCACACGCAACCCCCAGCTTGCCGGCATGTCAACTCCCGCGCTGGGCGCACCCCTTTCCTGGAGGAAGTGCATCTTTGCTGCTCTGAGTAGCGGGGCTGTAGAAAACATAGACTGGACATGTGTTCAACATAATGTGAATATGGCTAGTGTGATGGTAGATGTGAATCATCCTAGAGTTCTGCCCTATTCATTGATGGTTGTGTGTGTCTACCTATGCTTTTGTATGAATGACTGTATATGTGTTCCCTTTAGAAGTGAACCTGGATAATAAGGAGCAGCCTTATACTGAGTCCGACTATTGGTCCATCTAGTTCAGTATTGTCTACACTGACTGGCAGCAGCTTCCCCAAAGTTGCAGGCAGGAGCCTCTCTTAGCCCTAGCTGGTGATGCCAAGGAGGGAACTTGGAACCTTCTGCCTGTAAAGCTCACCAGTGCTCTTCCCAGAGTGGCCCCATCCCCTAAGGCAGGGCTGCTTAACTTTGGCCCTCCTGCAGATGTTGGCCTACAACTCCCATAATCCCTGGCTATTGGCCACTGTGGCTGGGGATTGTGGGAGTTGTAGGCCAATATCTGCAGGAGGGCCAAAGTTGAGCAGCCCTGCCCTAAGAGGAATATCTTACAGGGCTCACATGTAGTCTTCCATCCAAATGCAAACCAGGACAGGCCTGGCTTAGCAAAGGGGACAATGCATGCTTGCTACCAGAAGACCATCTCTCCTCCCGTAATACATACACTGTACATGGTCGGTACATGCACTGAACATAACGTGGGGATAGGGCTTCTGCCTCACTTGGATGTTCTCCATCTGTTCCCATTTCCATTCCCAGATCCAGGGAAGGACTCTAGCTCAGTGGAAGAGCATCTGCTTTGCATGCAGAAGGTCCCCAGTTGGATGCCTGACATGTCTGTCTCCAGGAAGGGCTGGACAATGCCCCTCTCTGGGACCCTGGAGAGCCCCTCCCAGTCACTGCTGACAACGCTGAGCTAGATGGGCCAGGGACTGACTCGCTCTAAGGCACCTTCCTATGTATCCTCGACTTGCTGGCTAAAGGGGGGAAGCAGACAGAAGGTCCTATGCAGCTGCCAATGGTCATACCATTGGTCCATCTAGCTCAGTGTTGTCTACAGAGATTGGCAGCACTGGCTTCTCCAAAGTTGAAGGCAGGCAGGCAGGCGTCTCTCTCAGCCCTCTCTTGGAGATGCCAAGGAGGGAACGTGGAACCTTCTGCATGCAAGCATAAAGATGCTCTTTCCAGAATGTCCCCATCCCCTGAGGGGAATATCTGACAGTGCCCATATGTGTAGTCTCCCATTCAAATGCAGACCAGGGCAGATCCTGCTTAGCAAAGGGGACAATTCAGGCTTGCTACTAGAAGACCAGTTCTCTTCCCTCCACAGTGTCACAGCACTGTGGACGCCCCTTGTGGTTCTCCCTTATAAACACGGATGTGGCTGCAGCATATCCGTTAAGTACATGCTGGTATGAGCTAGAGACTCATCTCTCTCATCCTTTCCCAGGAGGAGGTGGCGGCAGCAGCAGCAGCAGCGATAATAATGGGGCTGGCAAGAGCAACCGAGGGAAACAAAAGTTCTTTGCAGTGCAGTGCTTTCAATGTTTCTAGCTTGCCTGCCTCTGCTCAAATGATAGGGAATGGCTAGCTGATGGCCAGCAGGGGGTGCTCTGGCACGAAAAATGCTTTGCTCGAGGGAAGATAGAGGTTGGCTCTACGGTTGGGGTTGGCTCCACGGTTGACTCTACTGCTGGGGCAGGAGGGCAGTGTGTGTGCTGCATTGAGCCAAAAGCGCGAGGCGGGCGTCTCTAGGATGCAAGGCAGGCTTGCTTCTGGCCTGTCAAAAGGAAGGAGCCATCCAGCTATAGGGTTTCCCATCCTGATCTACCACAACCCCTTGCAACTGGGCCCTCTTCCCTGATTTGCATACTTTGCCTCCAGGCCCCGCCCCCAAGTCACGTGACATGATTCCCCAGCGCCATCCCGGGCTGCCTCCGGTCTTCCCAATCCTTCCGCGCCATATTCCTCCTCCCCGCTCTCTCTTCCCTGCTTTCTCCATCTCCAGAGATTCTTCACCCTTTTGCCTCTGCTCGGCTAGCTCCTCCTTCCCTGTCCTGGTCCTCGCCCTAGACTCCCGCTCTCATTGGCTGGCGGGTGGACGCAGTTGTGCCCTGGATGTCCTGAGTTTGGCCAGATCCAGTGCAAGGTCGACGACTCGCTGCTGACTCTCCAAGGTGAGGGGTGGGGGATGGAGGACGGGATGGAGGCGGCGGGAAAAGAGAGCGAGCTCCCCCTGGGGTGCTCAGGGGAAGCGGGCGAGGCAGCAGGAGGAAGAGGCAGCAAGGCTGCGCTTTGGAGATGAGTCGGGGCAGAGACCCTGGAGGCCGCTTGGGAGTTGGGAACGTTGGGCCAAGAGGCGGGATGGAGCTTGCTTGGTCCCCCCCCCCCCGGGGCTGGAAGACGCTCAGCATGGAGAGGGACTCCCCAGCGTGCTCGAGGGCGGGAGTGGGGGCAGCACAGCAGGGGGCTAGTGGTGCTCAGATTAGCCGACACCCCCAAGCCTGCAAGGCCTTGGAGGGCGGGAGCGTGCAGCCGGCTCTGGGGCAGAGCGCGCCTTCCTCTAGGGACGCCTCTTGGTCTCATTCAGCGCCTTCTTCTCATCCCCGCCCCTCGCTGCTTCCCTCCACACGCAGCCCGTCGACTCCCGCCCTGGGGCGCACCCCTTGCCTGTAAGAGCTGCATCTTTGGGGCTCTGAGCAGCCGCCCCGGGGAGAAAGCGGAGCCCAGGTAGATCTCGCCCTTGGCATCGTGGCGGGCAGCGGAGGCTATTCTTCCCCTCTTCCTCTCTGCCTGCCTCCGCCCTTTTCTCTCCTGTACGCCGCACCCAGAAATGCAAACCTCTTCTCTGTTCAGTGGTGGGGCAGTAGCAGCAGTGGGGGGACGGGGTGGGGTGAAGACGGCACAGCCTCCTCCAGGTCTCTTGTCTCGGAATCCGCCTCCCCTGGATCCGAATATTTCCCTCGTGAGCAGTTCGAAAAGCTATTGGGGATCTTCTTAGAGCGAACCTTTAAGGTGTGTAATGAGCCCCCATTTGGGGAGGGGGAAAGTGCCCTTTAACACAAGGAGCCTTTAAATGGTTGTGTTTCTCCACTCAGTCAGCCCTGCGTCTGAAATTCTGCTTGCTAACTGGTTTGTGAACGAAGTACTTGGAAGGGAAGAGGGCATTGTCGCTATCTGGGAGGACTATTTAAAAAATAACCCGGAAACTATGTGGGCTCCCAGGTTAACGTCTGGCGTTGGAAATGCACAACTCATGGTCAGTTTGGGTGTGTTTGTGAGGAGAGAGGTGGAGTCTGACTCCTTGGTTAGTAGGAGACCCCGTGGAGCAAAAGGCTGGGGTGGGGGCTGTTGGAAATACTCTGTGGTGAGAGAATCCCTTTCTCCTTATAGCAGAGTGCACAGAGGCACAACACAGCGGAATTTAGTTAGGCATGCGTGTATGCTGAGAGTAAAGTAACTTGGAGCCAGTTCATAGTTTCAAATCAATATATAAGGCAGTTGCACTAGCAATGTTTCTGCTGTTTCATTCATAGTGCATTCAACTAAAGGCAAAATGTGGCACAGTATGTGTGTGCAGATCAGTGGGGAGTAACTTATTCACAATTTCTTCTTTTAAAGACGCTTCCAGGGTTGTTTCCACCCTGCGTCCCTCAGTTGATTATCGTGTCCCAAAGTTTGTTTCTCTTTGAGGCACGCACGTGCGTTTGCGTACCAGAGAGGCGGGGAAGAGGATGGAGCAGCCGTCCCTGTTGTCTTCGCCGGGATCGGCAGCGGTGGGCGGAGCTTGCTCGCCTGCCTCCTCCTCCTCCTCGCTCAGGCTGGACACGAGCACTGGCCCCTCCCAGCAGCAGCCGCCCCTCGATTCGAAGGAAGGCGGGCTGGCTGGGGAGGCTCGCACAGCGGTAGAGCGGCCAGGGCCGAGCAGAGACTCCCCGCCGCCTCCCCTCCGGAGCCCCAGCAGCGGCAGCATTCGCAGGTGCGTAGCAGGCACAGGCAGGCGGCGGGAGGGCGCTGCGGAGGGTCAAGAAGCGGCTGCTCTGGCCCGGAGGGAGGGGGCGGAGTCCGGCCAAGGTGGGGGGCAGAAGAGTCGCGACTGGCTCTTGGGGTCTGTGGGGGAGCTCTTGATGTGGGACAAGGGGGGGGTTGGTCTGAGAGGAGATGGGGCTGTGGCTGGCAGCCTGGGAGCCTCCGCTGTCCATGGAGGGCAGGGGAATGTGCACTTGTGCCCCTAGAAAGGACCAACCAGCCCAGCTGCCTCATACCCCCCTGGCTCAAAGGAACGACAAGAATATCGAAGGGAGCAGCAAGAACCTCCAGCAGCTTCTTCTTACCTTCAGTGACGGCTTTTAGGTAGCCAAACCCCCTGTCAGAACAGTTTATGGTCTGGTGAAGCCCATCTCTGGACTGCTGAAACACTTGTAACTTATTCTGGACCCAGCTTCCAGGAGGGGTGGGGTATTGCTGGAAGACGGCCTCTTTTGAGTGGGAGGGAGCTGCTTCTTGTGTGGGTGAGGTTGTATTTCTTATAAGCTGTGTCTAGGAGGCTGTCGTAATTTGGAGGAGGCCCTTCTGATCAAGATTGTCCTTGGCAGAGGGTGATGTGGTGATGGGACTAGGCCATGCCAGGTGAGGGGCAAGCAGGTTGGCTATGTCAACACTCTCACACCTTCTGGTTCTTCTCCCACCCAAGGAGGCCCTAGTCACTCTCTTAGCAGCCCTCCTCACACAAAACTGGTGCCACCAGACACTAGATCTACAAATACTAAAAGTGTGACCATCCTTGAGGTTATCCAGCATGAGCAAGCAGACCTGGCGTGCATTCTGGCAACCTGGCTGGAAGAGGGAGGCAATGTAAATCACTCTGAATTGTGTCCACCACCAGGTTTCTGGGCACAGCAGCAGCCTAGGCAGGATGAGTGGGGTTGTCCGGGTCTATTGGGAGAGCATCCCTCTCACCAGAGGCACTGTCCACCCTTCTGGTCATGTTGAGTATCTGCATGTGGGTTAGGATCGAGAGACAAAGCAGAGATTCTTGCTTAAGGTGGCCTCAGATGTGGGGCACCATAATGTCTGTGTCAGGGCCCCTCGTAATGCCATGTCCCCCAGGAGGAGCATGGGCTTGTCTCAGTTAGGAACATAGGAAGCTGCCACATACTGAGTCAGACCATTGGTCTATCTAGCTCAGTATTGTCTTCACAGATTGGCAGCAGCTTCCGGGCAGGAAGCTCTCTCAGGCCTATCTTGGAGAAGCCAGGAAGGGAACTTGGAACCTTCTGCTCTTCCCAGAGTGGCTCCATCCCCTGAGGGGAATATCTTACGGTGCTCACACATCAAGTCTCCCTTTCATATGCAACCAGGGTGGACCCTGCTTATCTAAGGGGACAAGTCATGCTTGCTACCACAAGGCCAGGGATCCCAAGTCTCACACTCCATTTGGTTTTTGGGTCATCAGCAGTTCATGGTGCTCCATGGACGGTCCGGGAAGCTTGATTAATGTTGCCATGGAGGAGTCGCTATCTGGTGAAGACTGGACTGAGGGTGGACCCAGCACTCCTCTGCAAAGGAGGGGGACCAGTTAGGGTCATCCACACACACACCACAGGCTTATGGATTCCTCTGGAGGATTTTCCTGCTGAGGGTGGATTATCCTAACAACACGCTGGTCTCTCTGGTATGAGGAGGTGGGTTGGGCGATTAACCGGACCGTGCCTGAGCGTCCTCTCCCAACCTGCCAAGCCCATTTACCAGCCATGGTTATCCACCCATCCTTGGGAGTACACAGCAGATTGCTGTTGCCTGTTACTTTTGGCATTGCTGGCTGGCATTATGAGTAGCCCCATGGCAATTAGGGACCCTGTTGGCCTGGGGCTGCTGCAGCACTTGAAAGGCATCATAGCATTGTTGGAGACACAGCTCCAGTTGCCTTGTCTCTCTGCACCTTTTCCCCTAAGGACCGCTAGGGATATTAGGAGTGGGGAAGGGTCTTGCTCTCTATCCCCCCTCTCCTTGCCTCTCCCTCTGCTCTGGCCACCTCTGATTGGTGGTGGTGAGGGTCTCTCACTTCCTCCTGCTCTTTGCTGCATTCTCCAGGAGTCCTGTCGCTTCTCTCACTCCCTCTCTACTCTGCACTATGACGACAGAAAGCTCAGGGAAACAGGCTTTCCTACCCAAGTATGTCATTTCCCCAAGAAACCTGACTTGCTTTTGAACCTAACACGTCTCAAGGTGCTCTTTACTGGGCTTGCTCTTCTCACACATGTTTGCTCTGCTATAATTGGGGTGAACTGTTGGTACCTTCCTGAGACAACCTGAGCGGGATCTAAAATTAACTGAATGGGCTTAAAAAAGGTGTGAGTGCGTGCGCATGCCTTAGAGGGAATACTGGCCAGGAGTTGAAATTGACTTGACAGCACACTTTACTTTACTAAGGCCGTTTTGGACAGCATCTGCTCTGACTTGTTTGTGCACAGCACAGCTGCTCTTGTGGAGCATTCTGGCCTTCACCTCCTAGCCAAAACAAGTGACAATGAGCTCCTTCTGGCTTGTTTTGAATTGGGAGTGGGGAAGGTGCCCCATGAAACTGTTTGTTAGAGGCCTAAGCAGGGGGTGGGGGGATCTGGAGTGTCAGAGGGATTCTGTCTGGGAAGGTGATTCTTGTGCAAGTTGCTCCTGTGCTTTAGGGGAGATGGACTGTTTTTCATTCTCCTGCTTATTGTGAAGTGCCTAATGAATCTGAACCAAATAGTTTTGATTGTGATGATGTCAAACACCCCAGTTCAAGATGGTGGACATGTAAACATTTATTTATTTATTTATTACATTTATATCCCGCTCTTCCTCCAAGGAGCCCAGAGCACTGTACTACATACTTGAGTTTCTTCTCACATCAACCCTGTGAAGTAGGTTAGGCTGAGAGAGAAGAGACTGGCCCAGAGTCACCCAGCAAGTATCATGGCTGAATGGGGATTTGAACTCGGGTCTCCCCGGTCCTAATACAGAACTCTAACCACTACACCACGCTGGCTCTGTAAAAATTTGCGGTGCATGTGGACTAACCTGTGAACTGCCTAACCAATTTGAACCAAATTTGCTACAGGGGTGGGGACATCTGAGTCAAGATGGCAGACGCCTGAATATTTGAGGTGCAGGTGGGCTAACTTGTGGACTTTCTTAGCTGATTTGAACTAAATTTGGTACAGTTGTAATGAGTGACACACAGGGACACCTCAATGGTGTGGTTAGTTATGGTGTCATCCACTCTGATTCAAGATGGTGGACACATGAACATTTGAGGTTCCAGTGGGAACTGATTTGGACCAAATCTGGTACAGTTGAAGGGATGGTGAAAGAAAAGTAGGCAGATTACTTCTTACTAGAACAACTTCTTATGGGAGAAAAGAATCTTCTTCTTTCTTTCCATGTTTGGACAATACTTGGCATGGCATAGTTCAGGACCAGAGGCGTTCACTGTGTTGGGTAAGAGGTCCGCTTAGATAAGGCATACGTTCCCAGCTGGCACACTTCTCTCCTGCTCAGAGGTCTCATAGGCATGGCAGAACTAAACCTCCATTGGTTAGGGACCTTGGAGGGAGTGAACACAATCTCCTGTGTGTCTCTTTCAAAGGCTGGAGATGTAAAGAGAAGCTGTGTGAGCAAAGCCTCTCCTCTAAAAGTACTGAACTAGGAGTCTGTTTTTCCTGTCTGTCCTTTTCTTCTCAACCCTTAACCCCCTGTTCTGGCTGTTTGTCAATCAAGTAATTCTAGACGTTGGTGCTTGAGTGCTCTGAGGAGTGATTTCTTCCCCTGACAGGCCTGCCACCTGCATGTTCTTCTCTGGGCAGCCAAGGGTGGGGGAGACTGGAGGAGGCGGATTCCCAAGGGGTGATCCAAGTCGCCCTCCTTGTGTCCTCGAAAGGGGGAAGGTTCAAGGATGTGGTGGCTGGAACAGGGAAAGGAGGGAGTGGCTTTAAGGAGCTGAGGTTTGCACTCTGCTCCCCAGGAGTCTCCATTGTGTTGGGAACCCCGGAGAAGGAGGAGGAGGAAGTGGGGTGGGGAGTTCTTAAGAACAGACCAATGGGGAGGATCCTGCATTGAAGGCTTTGTTCTGTGGGCCTGATGGGAAGACTACCTCCCTCCCCCACTCTGCCTTTCAAAGCTCACTTGGACTCTTAGCATTTGTCTCCTTCTCATACAGGGAGAAGATCCATGAGGTGGAATCTGGGTGTCAAACACTTTCATCCCTCAACAAGGAAATCCTTTGTTTTTTTTAATATTGTTGGAGGCAGCATTGGAGCACGAATGAAAGATGGGAAAGGAAGACCCAGCTAGCTGTGAAGCAGGAGAAGGCCTTGAGGCCAGACAAGTGGGGAGCAGCAGGCAATTCTGGGAAAGGGCCAAGCAGAAGAGGCTGGTTGAGGACCTCGGGAGCTCAGAGGCCCAGCGCCTGCACTTCAGGCAGTTCTGCTACCAGCAGGCCGAGGGCCCCCGAGAAGTTTGCAGCAGACTCCATGCCCTTTGCCATCAATGGCTGAAGCCGGAAAGCCACACGAAAGCTCAGCTCATGGACCTGGTGATCCTGGAGCAGTTCCTGACCATCCTGCCCCCAGAGATGGAGAGCTGGGTCAGAGAGTGTGGAGTGGAGACCAGTTCCCAGGCAGTGGCCCTGTCAGAAGGTTTCCTCCTGAGCCAGGCAGAGGACCAGAGTCAGGAAGAACAGCAGGTGAGAGAGCAGTTTATCTTGGGAGCAACAAAGGACTCCGCATGGAGGTCCAGGAGGTCCTCAAAGAAGCCAGATGTGGCATAAAAAAGCAACTTGGAAATCATTCATGGAGATGATCCACCCACTTCAACCCCTTCTTGAGGATGTGGCAGGGCATCTAATTCCTGCAGAACGCCCCTGGTTCAATCTCTGGCATCTCCATGTAGGGTTTGGATAACCTCCTGCCTGAAACGCTGGAGAAAAAGTCCCTGCCTGTCAGTATAGACAAAACTGTGCTAGATTTAGGAAAGGCAGTATATAAATGTATTGCTTATTGGATGGATTTATACGCTACGTTTCATGAAAATAATCTCAAAGCAGTTAACAATGTAATGAAAACAATACATAAAATACAAAAGTACAGAAAATATAAAAATATCTCTATTTTAAAAATACATCAAACACAAAACAGCAGCAGCAAAAGCAATACTTTCATTCAGATGCCTGGGTGAAGAGCCACATACTTACTTTTTTTCTAAAAACTGTCAAAGAGACAGGAGCAGACGTCAGCTGGGAGAAGAAGTTGGTGTAGACAATACTGAGCTAGATTTTTTAAAGGCGGTATATAAATGGACATACGTACGTACTGGACCAAGAATCTGACTCGGTATGAGGCAGTTTCCTCTGGGACTTTGCTGCCCCTTTCCATTTCTAATGCCTTCCTTCCTGCTCCCTGTTGGGAGTCTCTTCTTCTGTCTGTCTCAGGTGCAAGGACTGTTGTCAGAAGTGGCCCCTGACTTCCCTGAGGCCAAGAAGGCTCCATCAGGCACCAGGCTGAGGCCTCTGTCCAAGGAGATCCCCAGGCAGGAGGACAGCAGTGGGGCCACCTTGCTGGGTAAGGAGGTACGGGGCGGGTGCCCCCTTATTCTGCCCCTCTCTCAGACACACATAAGAACAGCCCTGCTGGATCAGGCCCAAGACCCATCTAGTCCAGCATCCCGTTTCGCACAGTGGCCCACCAGATGCCGCTGGAAGCCACAGGCAGGAGTTGAGGGCACGCCCTCTCTCCTGCTGTTGCTGCCCCGCAACTAGTACCCAGAGGCACCCTTCCCTCGAGGTTGGCGGTGGCCTACAGCCCTCTGACTAGTAGCCGTCAATAGACCTCTCCTCCATGAAGTTATCCAAACCCCTCTTAAAGCCATCCAGGTTGTTGGCTGTCACCACATCTTGTGGCAGAGAATTCCACAAGTTGATTATGTCTTGTGTGAAAAAGTACTTCTGTTTGCTGGTCCTAGATTTCCTGGCAATCAACTTAATGGGATGACCCCTGGTTATAGTGTTATGGGAGTGGTAGAGGAATCTCTCTCTATCCACTTTCTTCACACCATGCATGATTTTATAGACCTCTATAATGTCTCCCTGCTGTTGTCTTTTTTTCTAAACTAAATAGCCCCAGGTATTATAGCCTAGTCTCATAAGAAAGGTGCTCTAGGCCCTTGATCTTGGTTGCCCTCTTCTGCACATTTTCCAGTTCAACGTCCTTTTTTCGATGTGGTGACCAGAATTGTACGCATTACTCCAGGTGTGGCCGCACCATAGTTTTGTATAAGGGCATCATAATATTAGCCGTTTTATTTTTAATCTCCTAGCGTGGAATTAGCCTTTATTACAGCTGCCGCACATTGAGTCGACATTTTCAATGAGCTGTCCACCATGACCCCAAATTCCCTCAACTGGTCAGTCACCGAGAGCTCAGATCCCATCAGCATATACTTGAAGTTGGGGTTTTTCGTCCCAATGTGCATCACTTTACACTTGCCAACATTGAACCGCATTTGCCACTTTGTCGCCCACTCCCCCAGTTTGGAGAGATCCTTTTGGAGCTCTTCACAATCAGTTATGGATTTCCCTACCTGAAAGAGTTTGCTATCATCTGCAAATTTGTCCACCTCGCTCCTCACCCCTGCTTCTATATCATTTATGAATAAATTAAAAAGCACTGGTCCCAGTACAGATCCCTGGGGGACCCCACTTCTTCCTTCCCTCCATTGCAAAAACTCTCCATTTATACCTACCCTCTGTTTCCTGTCTTTCAACCAGTTAGCAATCCACACATGTACTTGTCCCCTTATCCCATGACTGCTAAGTTTCCTCAGGAGTCTTTGATGAGGAACTTTGTCGAAAGCTTTTTGGAAGTTCAGGTATACTATGTCAACTGGATCACCTTGATGTTGACACTCTCAAAGAACTCCAAAAGGTTGGTGAGGCAAGATTTACCTTTGCGGAAGCCATGCTGATTCACTCCCAGCAGGGCCTGTTCTTCTAGGTGCTTTACAATTTTATCCTTGAGGATGCTTTCCATCAATTTGCTTGGAACGGATGTTAATCTAACCGGCCTGTAATTTCCTAGATCTCCTTTGGATCCCTTTTTGAAAATTGGTGTACATTTGCTACTCTCCAGTCCTCTGGTACAGAACCTGATTGCAGGGATAAGTTATATATTTTAGCAAGGAGGTCGGCCCTGTGAATGAATCAAGCCTTTATCTCCCCTTTTTGCTTTTCTAATGTTTGTATTATACATGTGATTGCTTCCTCCCTGTGTTCTATATTAAGAAGGTGTGCAGAGGTCAACAGTTCACAGTTCATGTGTCCAAAAATGCATTTTGAATTCTGCACAAATCCAACATGAGGATTTAAAACTCTAGACTTGATTCTCTCTCTCTCGCTCTTTTATTCTCCTATATCCTCCCATCACTTTTGTGTCCTTTGCAGGTGCTGGAACAACGTTGCCAATTCATTCTCAGCCCTCCCTTCTGCCTGGTGGGATTGAAGATGCTTCAAGCCCACCGAAGAAGGTAGGGGAGGGATTGTTGGGAATGGAGAATGACAAGCCCTATTCCTTGGACACCCCTCTGGGGCTGCAAGTGGCCCTCTTTCCTTTGGCTTCTGTCCAAGCTGCTGACTAGAAAGCCTTGAATCTTGTAAAGGTTGGAATCTGGCTAACCAGACAGGGCAGCACCTTTGAAATGTTGGCTTTCAAGTATGGAGCAGGCGGGGAAGTAAGTGTGCCTCTTCATCTCATGAGAACATCTTTTCCAGGGGTGGTTGCTGGTATATCCACTGTGTGTTTTTAGTTGCATCTCATTTGTGACAGGACACCATTCCCCCCCACACTCCTTTTTCTAAATAATAATAATAATAATATCTCCTCTATTGTTTGTAATCGCCATGACCCCACTTTTACAAATACTAAACAAAACAAGCCTCGGATACCAAACATCTAAAACATCCAGTAAAATCAACCATCTGCTGTACATGGACGATCTGAAGTTGTATGGAAAGTCCCAGTCAGAAATCGAATCACTGCTAAACACTGTCCGTATATTCAGTAGCGATAAAGCAATGGAGTTTGGACTAGACAAGTGTGCTGCATTAATAATGAACAGAGGGAAAATAACAAAAACAGAAGGAATAGAACTGCCCAATGGAAGCAAGATCAAGAACCTGGAAGAGAAAGAACCTTACAAATACTTGGGCATTCTCCAGGCTGATAACATCGCACACACTGAAGTTAAAAGAAAAATGGGAAGTGAATACATCAGGAGAGTTAGAAAAATCCTCACGTCCAAACTCAATGGCGGGAACATCATACAAGCCATAAACACCTGGGCTATACCTGTTATTAGATACACTGCAGGAATTATAGACTGGACCCAGGCAGAGCTATAGACGCTAGATTGTAAGACTAGGAAAATCATGACCATCAGTCATGCTCTGCATCACCGCAGTGATGTCGATAGGCTATACCTCCCTCGCAGCTCAGGTGGAAGAGGAATGCTTCAAGTCCATCAAACAGTAGAGGAGGAGAAAAGAGGCCTTGAAGAATATATCAAGGACAATGAAGAAGATGCACTTCAAATGGTCAATAACGCGAAACTATTCAACACCAATGAAAGAAAGCAGGCCTACAAGAAAGAACAAGTCAAGAACCGAGCAGAAAAATGGAAAAATAAGCCACTGCATGGTCAGTATTTGCACAATATAAGTGGAAAATCAGACATCACCAAGACCTCGCAATGGCTTAAGAATGGCAACTTGAAGAAAGAAACAGAGGGTTTAATACTGGCTGCACAAGAACAGGCACTAAGAACAAATGCAATCAGAGCAAAAGTAGAAAAATCAACCACAAACAGCAAGTGCCGCCTTTGTAAAGAAGCAGATGAATCCGTGGACCACCTAATCAGCTGTTGTAAAAAGATTGCACAGACTGACTACAAACAAAGGCATGACAAAGTAGCAGGGATGATACACTGGAACATCTGCAAAAAATACAAGCTACCTGTAGCCAAAAATGGGTGGGACCATAAAATTGAAAAAGTTGAAGGAAATGAAGATGTAAAAATATTATGGGACTTCCGACTACAGACAGACAAAAATCTGCCACACAATACACCAGATATAACTGTAGTCGAGAAGAAAGAAAAACAAGTTAAAATAACCGACATAGCAATACCAAGTGATAGCAGAATAGAAGAAAAAGAAATAGAAAAAATCACAAAATACAAAGATCTACAAATTGAAATTGAAAGACTGTGGCAGAAGAAGACCAAAATAATCCCAGTGGTCATTGGCGCCCTGGGTGCAGTTCCAAAAGACCTTGAAGAGCACCTCAACACCATAGGGGTCACAGAAATCACCATCAGCCAATTACAAAAAGCAGCTTTACTGGGAACAGCCTATATTCTGCGACGATATCTATAACAATTGACAATAAAATTCTGGCATCCCAGGTCCTTGGGAAGAACTCAATGTCTGGATAAAACAAGCCAGTTAATAACACCTTTCTGACTATGTAAACAAGAAATAATAATAATTCAATTTCTATACCGCCCTTCCAAAAATGGCTCAGGGCGGTTTATAAAGAGAAATAACAAACAAATAAGATGGCTCCCTGTCCCCAAAGGGCTCATATTCTAAAAAGAAACTTAAGACACACACCAGCAACAGTTACTGGAGGTACTGTGCTGGGGGTGAATAGGGCCAGTTACTCTCCCCCTGCTAAATAAAGAGAATCACCACGGGGTGCCTCTTTGCCCAGTTTGCAGAGGAATAGAATATTTTAAAAATAGCAATAGCTATTTTTATTAATAAGCGGGTCTATAAGTATAATAGATGACCCTGCAGGGAACATTCCCTGCCCTTCTCACAGTACCTTCCTGAACGCCTCTTGTGGATTCTGCTTCAAGGAAGGAACCATTATGCCTTCTGTGAGGGTGAACATGTTTCCTTCCTCTCTTGCAGGGCCAGGTGACCTTTGAGGAGGTGGCTGTGCATTTCACGGAAGAGGAGTGGGCTCTGCTGGATCTGGACCAGAGAACCCTGTACAGGGAAGTCATGCAGGAGAATAGGAGGAATGTGGCCTCTCTGGGTAAGGCTCCTTGAAAGGGAAGAGTAAAAAGCCTGGTTCAGACATGATATTGTACAGCGGTCTGTACACTCATACATGTGTTTGTGTGAATGACTAGACCTGCATTCATGTTAAAAGTGAACCTGGGTATGGGCCCCTCTATTGCATAGTATAGCTAGGAAGGGTACTGATGTACCTGTGTTCAATATACCATGTGAATGACCTAATCTGTGTACAGATTTGTACCTGGGTACCATTACACTTGTATGAGTGTTCAACATAACGTGTGAATGGAGATCTAGCGAGAGAGAGATCGAAGTTGTTTGCTTAGTTGGTAAGAGGGCGGTACAGACTAATCTTTCATCGTTTTCACACACCTCCTTCTCAAATCTCGAAATTTGATATACAAACCCAACCTTAAGATCCTTTTTCTAGATTTTAAGGTTGGGTTTGTAGATCAAATTTTGAGATTTGAGAAGGAGATGTGTGAAAACGATGAAGGATTAGTCTCTCAGATGTATAAGTTGTTACTTTTGGAGGAGACGTGAGATGAAGTGGTCAAAACGACAATGATAAAATGGGCTCAAGATGTAGGTCACAATATGGATATGGCTGCTTGGGAAAAATTATGGAAAACGGATTTAAAACTTACTGCATGTTAAACCTTAAAAGAAAATGATTATCAGATGATGTATATAGGTGGTATGTGATACCAAAAAAATTCGTGTTGAAGTATACAAATGTTTCAAACAAATGTTGGAAATGTGGAGAATGTGAAGGAAATTTTATACATATGTGGTGGTCATGCAAGAGAGCAAAGACCTTTGGGGATATGATATATAATGAACTGAAGAAAATTCTCAAAATGACATTTTTCAAGATGCTAGAGTCCTTCCTGCTGGGAATAATATGGTGTTGAGGTGCTCTTCAAGTTTTTTTGGAATTGCACCTAGGACGCCAATTACTATTGGGATTATTTTGGTCTTCTTCTGCCACAGCCTTGCAATTTCAATTTGTAGATCATTGTATTTTGTAGTTTTTTCTATTTCTTTTTCTTCTATTCTGCTATCACCTGGTATTGCTCAGTTGATTATTTTGACCTGTTTTTCTTTCTTCTCGACTACAGTTGTAGTCTTAGTGCCTGTTCCTGTGCAGCCAGTATTAGAATCTCTGTTTGTTTCTTCAAATTGCCATTCTTAAGCCACTGCCAGGTCTTGGTGATATTTGATTTTTCCCCTTATATTGTACAAATATGGAGCATGCAGTGGCTTATTTTTCCATTTTTCTGCTCGGTTTTTGACTTGTTCTTTCTTGTAGGCCTGTTTTGTTTCATTGGTGTTTTAATAGTTTCTCATTATTGACCATTTTAAGTGCATCTTCTTCACTGTCCTTTATATATTCTTCAAGGCCTCTTTTCTCCTCCTCCTACTTTTTGATGCCTATCCTTTACATTAAGGGGGTCTTTACATTAAGATCAGTGATTGGAGGCTCGATTTCCATCCCAGGCTCTGACCAATTTTCTCTCTTCATTCCAGCAGACTACAGTGGGGAAAGGAATATGGAGGGGATTTGCAATGGAGGATTGTTGGTTGATGTCAGCTGGAAAAAGAGAGGGAAACAGAGAAAGAGCACTGAAGCAAAAGAGAAGAAGAGGAATGGATCTTCTGTTTCTCATCATGGAGAAATCCATGAACCAAGCTTTCCACCTCAGTGGGAAATGCACATAGGAAAGAAAACATATAAATGCTTGGAGTGTGGAAAAATCTTCAGTGAGAGCACAACACTGAGTACGGATCTTACTAGGCATCAAAGAACCCATACTAGAGAGAAACCATATGAATGCTTGGACTGTGGAATGAGTTTCACTAACAGAGGAAATCTTACTAGCCATCAAAGAACCCATACTGGAGAGAAACCATATAAATGCTTGGAGTGTGGAATGAGTTTCACTAACAGAGGAAATCTTACTATCCATCAAAGAACCCATACTGGAGAGAAACCATATAAATGCTGGGAGAGTGGAAAGAGTTTAAGCCAAAGTGCACACTTCACTTCCCATCAAAGAATCCATACAAACGAGAAACCATATACAGTGAGGGAAATAAGTATTTGATCCCCTGCTGATTTTGTCCGTTTGCCCTCTGACACAGAAATGACCAGGCTATAATTGGAATGGTAGGTTTATTGTAGTTGTGAGAGACAGAATAACAACAAACAAACCCTCAAAAGCCCAGTGCCCAAAAGTCAGCGATGGATTTGCATTGTAGTGAGGGAAATAAGTATTCGATCCCCTATCAACCAGCAAGATTTCAGGCTCCCAGGTGTCTTTTCACTATATGCAGGTAACGAGCTGAGATGAGGAACACCCTCTGTAAGGGAGTGCTCCTAATCCCAGCTTGTTACAGTACCTGTATAAAAGACACCTGTCCATAGAAGCAAGCAATCACTCATCTTCCAAACTCACCACCATGCCCAAGACCAAAGAGCTGTTGAAGGATGTCAGGGACAAGGTTGTAGACCTGCACAAGGCTGGACTGGGCTACAAGACTATCGCCAAGCTGCTTGGTGAGAAGGTGACTACAGTTGGCACGATAACTCACAAATGGAAGAAACACAAAATAACTGTCAATCTCCCTCAGTCTGGGGCTCCATGCAAGATCTCACCTCGTGGAGTTGCAATGATCATGAGAACGGTGACAAAGCAGCCCAGAACTACACGGGGGGAACTTGTCAATGATCTCAGGGCAGCTGGAACCATAGTCACCAAGAAACAATTGGTAACACACTACGCCGTGAAGGACTGAAATCTTGCAGTGCCCACAAGGTCCCCCTGCTCAAGGCAGCACATGTACAGGACCGTCTGCAGTTTGCCAATGCACATCTGAATGATCCAGAGGAGAACTGGGCGAAAGTGTTGTGGTCAGATGAGACCAAAATCGAGCTCTTTGGCATCAACTCAACTCGCCGTGTGTGGAGGAGGAGGGATGCTGCCTATGAGCCCAAGAACACCATCCCCACCGTCAAACATGGAGGTGGACACATTATGCTTTGGGGGTGTTTTTCTGCTAAGGGGACAGGACACCTTCACCGCATCGAAGGGACGATGGACGGGACCATGTACCGTCAGATCTTGGGTGAGCACCTCCTTCCCACAGCCAGGGCATTGAGAATGGGTCGTGGATGGGTATTCCAGCATGACAATGACCCAAAACACACAGCCAAGGCAACAAAGGAGTGGCTCAAGAAGAAGCACATAAAGGTCCTGGAGTGGCCCAGCCAGTCTCCAGACCTTAATCCCATAGAAAATCTGTGGAGGGAGCTGAAGGTTTGGGTTGCTAAACATCAGCCTCGAAACCTTTCTGACGGAGAGGATCTGCAAAGAGGAGTGGGACAACATCCCTCCTGGGTTGTGTGCAAACCTGGTGTCCAACTACAAGAAACATCTGACCTCTGTGATTGCCAACAAGGGTTTTGCCACCAAGTACTAAGACATCTTTTGTGAAGGGATCGAATACTTATTTCCCTCACTACAATGCAAATCCATCGCTGACTTTTGGGCACTGGGCTTCTGAGGGTTTGTTTGTTGTTGTTCTGTCTCTCACAGCTACAGTAAACCTACCATTCCAATTATAGCCTGGTCATTTCTGTGTCAGAGGGCAAACAGAGAAAATCAGCAGGGGATCAAATACTTATTTCCCTCAGTGTACATGCATGGAGTGTGGAAAGAGCTTCATTCAGAGCGGAACATTTACTAACCGTCAAAGAACCCATACTGGAGAGAAATTTGGACTGTGGAATGAGCTTCATTGCCAAAATAAGCCTTACTAGACATCAAAAAGCCCATACTGGAGAGAAACCATATAAATGCTTCGAGTGTGGAAAGAGCTTCAGTGAGAGCAGAAATCTTACTATCCATCAAAGAACCCATACTGGAGAGAAACCATATAAATGTTTTAAGTGTGGAAAGAGCTTCAGTCTGAGTGCAGATCTTACTAGGCATCAAAGACCCCATACTGGAGAGAAACCATATCCATGCATGGAGTGTGGAAAGAGCTTCAGTGAGAGCGGAACACTTACTAACCATCAAAGAACCCATACTGGAGAGAAACCATATAAATGCTTTTAGTGTGGAAAGAGCTTCAGTCTGAGTGCAGATCTTACTAGGCATCAAAGAACCCATACTGGAGAGAAACCATATAAATGCTTGGAGTGTGGAATGAGCTTCAGTAATAGCGGAAATCTTACTAGCCATCAAAGAACCCATACTGGAGAGAAACCATATAAATGCTTGGTGTGTGGAATGAGCTTCATTGCCAACATAAGCCTTACTAGGCATCAAAAGGCCCATACTGGAGAGAAACCATATGAATGCTTGGAGTGTGGAAAGAGTTTCAGTGTGAGTACAGATCTTACTAGGCATCAAAGAACCCATACTGGAGAGAAACCATGTAAATGCTTGGTGTGTGGAATGAGCTTCATTGCCAAAATAAGCCTTACTAGGCATCAAAAAGCTCATACTAGAGATAAACCATAACAATGCTTGGAGTGTGGAAAGAGCTTCAGTCAGAGCAGAACACTTGCTATACATCAAAGAATCCATACTGAAGAAAAACCATATAAATGCTTGGAGTGTGGAAAGAGTTTCAGCCAAAGTGCACACCTCACTTCCCATCAAAGAAGCCATACAAGGGAGAAACTATATAATGCTTGTATTGTGGAATGAGCTTCATTGCCAAAACAAAACTTGATTAAGTACCTTCAGGTCAGTGTCGACTCTTGGCTACCACATAGTTAGATTCTCTCCAGGATGATCTGTCTTCAACTTGGCCTTTCAGGTCTCTCAGTGCTGCGTTCATTGCTGTTGTAATCGGGTCCACCCACCTTGCTGCTGGTCGTCGTCTTTTCTTTCCTTCCACTTTCCCCAGCGTTATGGATTTCTCAAAAAAATCCATACGTCCGAGGAAGATACAGCCGCAGAGACACGGCGGCCATATTGAAGAGAACGGCGGGCGCAGAACGGGCTACAGGGAGGGCAGAGGCGGCAGCGGGGGGACCGGGAGGGCAGAGGCGGCTGCGAGGGGAACGGAAAAAAGATACGAGCCAGTAGCAGCGGAGAGATAAAAGAGGGAAGAAGAGACCGGCCGGACGGCAGCGACGGATACAAAATGGCGGCAATAGTGGGTCCGGCCCGGCCGCAGAGAAGGGAAAGGGAGCGGCGACGGGACCGGAACCGACCCGACCCAGCGGGCAGAGAAGCGGCAGAAACAGGGTCGGCCAGCCCAGGAGAAGGGACCAGCCCAGACAAAGGAAAGACCAGCAGAGATACAAGAGTGTGGGGCAGGAGAGAGTGAGGGAGAGTGAGGCAGAACTCTCAGAAAAGGACCCCCACTCTCGGCCAGAGGAGGCAGTGGGCCCGGCCAGGAGGAGGAGGACGCGGTGCGGCCAGAGGAGGCGGAGATAGCTGGCCCCAAAGGTCTACTAGTGCCCGTTAATTTAACGGGCTTAAAATCACTAGTTAATAATCATCATCGTCTTTATAAAACACCTGTGCGGTGAGTAACCAAACATCTAATAGCTGAACCTGTGCTCCTCACCTGCTCATAGGGGGACATGACAGTTGCAGCTAGCAAAGCTGCACAGTGGATTAGGCTTGGGCAGGCTCCCGCAGCATGAAACACTTGCAGGCCCTGTCCAGATTACTAAACACCTGTTCCCTAAGCACCATTTTTTTTTAATGTTTTAAAGATAATAAATGACATCGTTCAGAAAAAAACTTTCAAAAATCTGAAACAAAATTTTTATTGTTGTATGATTTTTAATTTGATAACCAAACCATTATAATGCATTAAATAAAATAAATGACATTGTTCAGAATAATACCTTTCAAACATCTGAAACATAATTTTTAACAATGTTGTACAACTCTTAATCTGAGAACCAAAACTTTCAAAGAAAGAAAAACTCAAACATCTTAAATATAGTTTTTAACAATTTCTAAAATCATTTTTTTTCAAAGATGCATTACATTTCTCAAAAAGGCCAAGACACAACAATTTATACATTATTTGTAAACATCTAATTTTTAACAATGTTGTATAATTTTTAATTTGATAACCAAGTTTCTTACTATCTCTAACTTCATTTTTTTTTAAAAGATGCAAGGGCAAAGAGAGTGCTAGTGGTTACAAACAGGGAGACTGAGCATGAGCAACGACACGGAAGTTTATCAGGAAAGAGGAGGAGGAAGTACTGAAATCTGATGGTGTAGGGGAGAATAACACACTAGCCCAGGCTTCCCCAAACTGTGGCCCTCCAGATGTTGCTGAACTACAACTCCCAGGATACCCAGCCACAATAAATTGTGGCTAGGGATGCTGGGAGTTGTAGTTCAGCAACATCTGGAGGGCCGCAGTTTGGGGAAGCCTGCCCTAGCCTATCAGAAAACCCTAAGGTGTACCACTCATTGATGTATATGACAAAGTGATACTACAGCTCCCTTCAGGGCCCGGCTGCTGCTCTGAGGGGCCACTGCGCGCGTAGGAGGAAGCAGGCGAGCAAGCACCGCCCACCGCTGGGATCCCGGTGAAGACAACAGGGGCTGCTGCTGCTCCTCCTTCCCCCCTCTCTGGCACACAGACGCACGTGCCGCAAAGAGAAACAAGCTTTGGGACATAATAATCAACAGAGGAAAGCAGGGAAACCCTGGAAGCTGGAAACGTCTTTAAAAGAAGAAACTGTGAATAAGTTACTTCCCACTGACCTGCATGCACATACTGTGCCACATTTTGCATTTAGTTGAATGCACGATGAATGAAATAGCAGCAGTATTGCTAGTGCAACTGCCCTGTCATACCAGAGACACATGGGCCAGGGCCAGAACCATGCGTGATCTTGATCAGACACATGTTTTCTTTTGCTTTGTTCTCCTTTTATTGAACTCTCTCCCTCACCTGAAAACTGAAGTCCTTTGCAGATATTTATCTGCCTGACCAATGAGCAAGTCTCATCAGGAAAGTGGTTAAACACACACACACCACTCCATAAGAACAGCCCTGCTGGATCATTCCCTTTCTATCCCATTCACTCAAATTCTCTCTTGGTAGTTGACAATTTAAAAAAGAATGACAACCTAATCAACTGCCACCACCAAATGCCTAGGTGTATCTTCAAGGCCCTGGCAAAGAGGTCAAAGCCCAGCTTCTTTTTGTTGGTCCCAAAATTCCTGGCCTCCAGTTTCACAGGATGAGCCCCAGTTCTAGAGTTGTGAGAGAGGGAGAAAAATGTCTCTGTCCATTCTCTCTACTCCATGCATAATTTTATACACCTCTATCATGTCTCTCCACAGCCACCTCTTTTCCAAACTAAAAAGCCCCAGATGTTGTATCCTTGCTGCATAAGGAAGTTGCTCCAGGCCCATGATTATCTTGGTTGCCCTCTTCTGCACCTTCTAGCCCTTGTAGAAGTGGAGTTATGGAGCAAAATGTGCAGTCACGGTGGCACCCCCAGAAACGAAGAACCGAGAGGGCACAGAAGGGGCAAAATGCATTTCTGGGGTGGGCAAGCTGTGGGTCACACATGTTAGATTTCTGAAACGGAAAAGGGCGGCATCTGGGGTGGGGGCTACCTTTATAAGGGATGCTGTTGTAGTAGTTGCGGAACCAACTAATACAACAGACTCAGTGAAGAACTTTAATCATTGCACATAGCAATACTGAGACTTAAAACTATTTAAGAGATAGCAAATTAGCATTATGAACTCTTTGAATATTCATGCTTCCATTGTTTTAGTATGTTATGGGCGTCTGTTAGCTACTTTGGGTATGCCATTTTGAAAATGGAAAGGTAGGAAAGAAAATTTATTATAAATAAATCTTATATAGCGGATGATGCTCTGCTTGACCTCGTTATCTCTTTCTACAAACGTATATATGACCAGAATTGTTTGGTCTCCCTAATGCCACTGTAGAGCTTCATACCACTGCCAAAGTGTTGGAAGGGAGTAATGCGAATGGATAGCGGGTATCATAAATTCCTGTTTATAGCTAGACAATTAAATGACTGTCTCTTGAAAAAGGGCCTACATGTATGGATAAAGATTAAAGGGGTGTTTATAGTAGCAATCTATGCCCTTAAAATAACCCTTTAAAAATAGGCACATTGTAGTGCTTCAGCTGCAGTCTTAACTCATTCCCGTTATTGAACACAACCTGTTCTTTATCATCCCAAACAAGTTGAGTGTGGGGTTAACCCTACACAACAAAATATTGAGACCAAAATATTCTTGGTGCTTTTATTTTCCCTTCCAAGTACTTCATTCACAAACCAGTTAGCAAGCAGAATTTCAGGGGCAGGGCTGACTGAGGGGAGAAACACAACCATTTAAAGGCTCCTTGTGCTAAAGGGCACTTTCCCCCTCCCCCAAAGGGGGCTCATTACACATCTTAAAGGTTTGCTCTAAGAAGATTCCCAATAGCTTTTCAAACTGCTCACTAGGGAAATATTCGGATCCAGGGGAGGCAGATTCCGAGGCGAGAGACTCGGAGAGGCCTGTGCCATCCTTCACCCTCCCCCGCCCCACTGCTGCTACTTCCCCACAACTAAACAGAGAAGCAAACAGCCAAGAGGTTTGCATTTCTGCGTGTGGCCGCGCCAGAGAGAAAGGCGAGGAGGCAGGCAGAGAAGGCGAGGGGGGGGAGAATAGCCCCAGCTGCCTCCCACTATGAGATCTACCTAGGCTCCGCTTTCTCCTCCGGGATGCTGGTGCTGCAGCCCTGCTGCTAAGAGCCCCAAAGATGTAGCTCCTCCAGGCAAGCGGTGCGCCTGGGGTGGGAGGGGAGAGTTGACGGGTTGCGTCTCCCATTCATATGCAATCAGGACAGACCCTAAGGAAAAGGGGACAAGTCATGCTTGCTACCACAAGACCAGCTCTCCTCTCCAGGCAGAGGCCAGAAAGGGGCTGCCCACCCATGACCATTACAAGAGACCTACTAAGCAGATGTAGCACCTGGACAACTTGTGGAATTTCCTTCCGGAATAGAAATCTCACAGCTATCGTGATGGAGGATGTACCCAGGACTGTAGAGATATACAGAGTTTGTCAGGAGTACTTCCATTAAAATTGAAACTAATGGGATATTGATTTCAATACAATTGCTTATGAGTAACCTATAACTGGATGCAAGTTATAGTGGAGTATCTAGTCTCATAAATGGAACATTTAAATTTATGTGTGTACAGAGAGAGAGAGAGGTAAGTCTTAACAGTTTGGGATACAGGCTACTACTGTCACTGGCACACATCCACACTAAGTTACTTATAGGCAGTCTTGCTGAAATGAATGGGACAAATTTACTTATCCTATGAATCTTAGTGGGAGTAATCAGTGCTAATTTTCTGAAGCCTGTCAGTCCAGCTGAGGGGAGGGGCATGCTGAGCTTCAGCATGTAGGCAGCCAGGCGCAAAGGAGGAGGGTTTCCACCCACTTTCCTCCCCTTCTGCAGCAGACACATTCAAACCTCACAAATTGTACAGCTGCAACATGGGGCCATAGGAGGGTTCTCTCCCCCCACCCCAGTATCCCTTCAAGTACTCCTAAGGTTATTAGTACCCCCGGTGGGAACCTGTCTGACTTAACCTACCAACTAACCAAACTAACTCTAGCAGTAATCTAGACTTACCCACTGCAAGTTTGGGTCCTTTGATTCCTTTGGAGGAACCGTGACTGATTAACCCCAGGAATAAATAACCAGACCTGTTAAAGACTAAATGTTTTATTCAAAGAATGCAAGGCATACAAGTTGTTAAGGTATGGCAAGTACGCTAAAACAGAAAGATGAACAAACAGCATTCTCAAAAGCACAGAATGCACTAGGCATTTAAGGCTACTACTATGAGTGGTGGTGTGAATAATCAAGTCCACACAATACCCCCTAGCTACTTTCTCTCCTAAATAAATCTAAGTCCTTTCCCCTCCACCCTTAACTCAAATCCTATTTATCCTTGGGCCACTTGAGGAAAGTTCAAAACATGGAGCCAGTTGTAATAGAAAATATTTTCAATCCCTTTCCTAATGATCCCCAGTTTGGGCTCTTTGATAGCTAGGAAGTGTTCTACTCTGACTGAAGCTCTTTCCACACCAAGCATTTATATGGTTTCCCCCGTGTGTGTGTTCTTCGATAGGAAGTGAAATGCACACTTTGGAGGATATCATGGACAGCCAGGAAAACAAACAAATGGGTCATAGAACAAATCAATCCAGTATCCTCACTAGAGGCACAAATGACAAGGCTCACACTTTCATAATTTGGACACATTATGCCTAGAACGGCCAAGGAATACACGGGCACAGAGACACGGGAGCACACCTAAGCCTTTTATTATAGAGGATAATACATTTATACCCCGCTCTTCCTCCAAGGAGGCCAGAGGGGTGTACTGCATAAGTTTCCCTTCACAACAACCCTGTGAGGTAGGTTAGGCTGAGAGAAAAATGAGTGGCCCAGAGTCACCCAGCAACTCTCACGGCTGAATGGGGAGTTTGTTCTCTGGTCTCCCCATTCCTAGTCCAGCACTCAAGCCTAATCCACTGTGCAGCTTTGCTAAAACTGCATCTGTCACGTCCCCCTAACAGCAGGTGAGGAGCTCTCATTGAGTGTGGTTGCAGCAGAGGCACTGCTGTTTGCACGCACAGGTAGGTCTTCGGTTCCAGTCCTGGAATCCAGTCCCGATTGCACTGCCCCCAACATATTCCTTGGGCACAGGTTCAGCTATTAAAGGTGTGGTTCCGCCAACCCCACACAGATTTCAACCAGCTGGGCTTTCCTGATGCCAATGCATCTCTGATGCATGAGGACGTGAGGTTTCCCTCTCCCTGTCAGATTGCACCAACCAGGTGGGCTCTTCTGATGGGTCCGCATCTCTGATGCATTAGGCTGTCCTGAGTTCCAGTCCTCAACTTGGCTCCAATCAGTTTCCAGGCACCATCCTTCCACTCCTGGGCGGGGACCCAGCAGATCCCACTACCCCTGTCCCTGTCAGATTGTGCCACCAAATCTGGCTCTTAAAATCATCCTCATCTTGGATGCACAAGGCTGTTAGTTCTTCCTGTCCCTGTCAGATTGCCCCAACTGTGCAGGTTTTTCTGATGGGTACCATTTTCTGATGCACCAGGCTATCAGTTTTCCCTGTCGCTGTCATTTTGCCACAACCATGCAGGCTTTTCTGATGGGTTCCCATTTCTGATGCACTAGGCAATCAGTTTTCCCTGTTGCTGTCAGTTTGCCCCAGCCATGCAGGCTTTTCTGATGGGTACCATTTTCTGATGCCCTAGCCTATCAGTTTTCCCTGTCGCTGTCAGATTGCCTCAGCCGTGCAGGCTTTTCTGATGGGTTCACATTTCTGATGCACTATCAGGCTATCAGTTTTCCCTGTCCCTGTCAGTTTGCTACAACCGGGCAGGCTTTTCTGAGGGGTCCACATCTCTGATGCACGAGGCTGTCACTTTTCCCTGACAGTTTTCTGATGGCTCCGCAGCTCTGATTCACAAGGCCATCACTTTCCCCTCTCCCTGTCAGATTGCACTACTCTCCAACATATTTCTTGGACACAGGTTCAGCTATTAGGTGTGCGGTTACTCACCGCGCAGGTGTTTATAACCTGGACAGGGAGGGGCAGAAAATGTTTCGTGATGCGGGAGCATGCACAAGCCTAGTCCACTGTGCAGCTTTGAGAACTGAATCTGTCATGTCCCCCTATCTCCAGGTGAGGAGCTCTCATTGCATCAGGTTGCAGCAGCGGTCCTGCTGTTTGCACGCACAGGTCCCGAGTTCCAGTCCTGCACTGGGCTCCCATTACTTTGCAGCGACTATGCTTCCACTCCTGGGCCGGGACCCAGAATTTCACACTCCCCACCTCCCTTTTCAACTCAAATGGGTGCTCTTTTCTGAAGGACTCTCAGTGCTCAGCACCCTCTCATATTCCACCAAACCCACACAGATTTCAGCCAGCCGGGCTTCTTTGATGGCTCCGTAGCTCTGATGCACAAGACCATGGCTTTCCCCTCTCCCTGTCAGATTGCACTACCAGCCCACCAACATATTTTGTGGACACAGGTTCAGCTATTAGATGTGTGGTTACTCTCCGCACAGGTGTTGATTAACCTGGAATGGGAGAGGCAGAAAATATTTCGTGCTGCGGGAACATGTCACAGCCTAATGCACTGTGCACCTTTGCTAAATACATCTGTCATGTCCTCCTATCTCCAGGTTAGGAGCTCCCATTGCGTGAAGCTGCATCAGAGGTACTGCTGTTTTGCGCGCACAGGTCCTGAGTTCCAGTCCTGCACTGGGCTCCCATTAGTTTGCAGGGACTGTGCTTCCACTCCAGGGCTGGGACCCAGCAATTCACACTCCCCACCTCCCTTCTCAACTCAGATGGGTGCTCTTTTCTGAAGGACTCTCAGTGCTCAGCACCCTCTCATATTCCACCAAACCCACACAGATTTCAGCCAGCCATGCTTTTCTGATGGCTCCGCAGTGCCGATGCACGAGGCCATCACTTTTCCCTCTCCCAATCAAACGGCACCACCCAGGCAGGCTTTTCTGATCGCTCCGCATCTCTGATGCACAAGGCCATCACTTCCCCCTCTCCCTGTCGGATTGCACTACACTATAACAATCCATCAAACGTTTTGAACTTCTTAATTTTGAGTGGTTGCTAAGGCTTAGTCTTTTGCTTGCTGTTTCATTATTTTGCATTATGTAGGAGCTGGGCATGTGACCACACAGCTGCCCATTTCTATTGACCTCAATAAATTGCTGATTTGGGTTACACACACACACACACACACACACACACACACACACTTTTTTAAAAAAATGATCCCTTAGTTCTTTATTCTTCATTGTCATCAGCACTGCACTGGGTAGGGAGAGCACAGAGACAAGACATCGGCGTTGCAGGAACTGCTAGCAGATCTGCTGGGTCACCGGCATGTGCCACACTCAGCCTTCTTTTCTTTCAAATTGACTGACACTCCAGCAGGCACACATCTGCTGTGCGTGTAGCACTTGCATGGTGGACATTCCACCTTCAACGCAGAAGAGATCACATATTTATTGTGTGCCCCAATGCTGCAGTGTTGCGTATTTACAGCGTAGGGTGTGGTATTGCTTCAGCTTCAAGTCTCATATTTTTAGTTTAATATTTTAACTGTATCATATTTATAATCATGCTTTCAAATTTTGCTGTAAACCACCTTGGGATTGTTTTAATGGGAGCTGTTATATAAATTTAACAATAAATAAATAAATAAATAAATATCTAACCTTTCCTTAATGATTTATTTTGCCATAACACATTGTACTTGTACTTATTACTCATTATATCCCGCCTTCCTTTAGACACAATCCTGAAACGTTACTCCTTTCAAGGCTATGTGTCTGTCTTTTGGGCCACCAGAGAAGAGAAGAGCCTTACTCTTCTCCTAATTTCTCATTTTTTAAAAAAAATAGCTTGGGAGAGAGGAGGATTCTATTGAATTTTGGTATTTGAACATAATATTTCTTTCTTCATGGCCTGCACTGCAGGTAATGACAAAGAGGGCAAAGTTCTAGATATGTTGAATGACTGCACCCTAGAACAGTTGGTCTTGGAACCAACCGGATAGAAGGCGACCTTGGACTTATTCCTGAGTGGCACCCAGGACCTGCTGCGTGATGTCAGTGTAATGGACCTTTTAGGGAAGAGTGACAATAGTGCAATCAAATTCTGCATACATGCGGGGAGAGAATCACCACAGAAGTCCATCACAGACAGTTTGAATTTCTGGAGAGGAAAATTCTACAAAATGAGGAGTATAGTGAAAAGAAAACTAAAAGGGAAAATCGGGAGAGTCACTTCGCTCCGTAATGCATGTAGTTGACAAAAAGGAAGAAGAAGAAGAAGAAGCCGAAGCCCAGTTAATTGGTATACCAAACAGGAGGAAAGGTATCACTAGGTCCCGTAGGCTCAAAGCATGAATAACAGGTACAGTCAAGGAAGCCATAAAATGGAAGAAGACTTCCTTCTAAAACTGGAAGGCCTGCCAAAATGATGAGAAAAGAAAGGAACACAAACTCTAAAAAAAAAGATATGCAAGGTGACAATAATGGATGCAAAAAGAGAGTCTGAAGAACATTTACTCAAAAGCATCAAGGGGAATAACAAAAACTTCTTTAAATACATCAGATGCAGGTAACCTGCCAGGGAGGTGGTTGGACCATTAGACAATGAGGGAGTCTAAGGGATTATTAAGGAGGATATGGAGGTAGCAGATAAGTTGAGTTAGTCCCTTGCGTATGTCTTCACAGCAGAGGATCCTGAGCATCCACCTGTTCCAGAAACAGGCTTTTTAGGAATGGGGTCTAAAGAACTGATTCCGATAGCGGTGACAAGAGATGATGTTCTAACCAGGGATTCTCAATGTTGGGTGTCCAGATGCTATTGGACTTTAACTCCCATAATCCCCAGCCCCAATAGCCTTTGATTGGTGATTATGGGAGTTGAAGTCCAATAACAGCTGAGGACCCAACAATGAGAATCCCTGTTCCGAACTGTCTTGAAAAACTGAAAACTAACAAATCACCATGGCTGCAGAGTCATCCTAGAGTCCATCCTAGAGTTTATTGGATCTCAGCTGTCTCTGACTTATCAAGAGAGGGATCTTGGGGTCATGGTGGACAACTTGTTGAAAGCGTTGACTCAATCTGCGGCAGCTGTAAAAAGGGAAATACCACGCTAGGGATCATTAGGTAAGGGGTTGAAACTAAAAATGCTATTATGACAACGCCCTTATAAAGAACTATGGAGCAGCAACATCTGGAGTACTGGTTACAACTCTGGTCACCACATCTTAAAACGAACATTGTGGAACTGGAAAAGGTGGAGAAGTTGGCAACCAAGATGAGCATGGTCCTAGAGGACCTTTCTTTTGACGCAAGGTTACAACATCTGGGCCTATTTAATTTAGAAAAAAGAGGACTGCAGGGAGACATGATAGATGTTTATAAAATCATGCATGGAGTGGATAAGGTGGATAGAGAAAGATTGTTTATAATTTTATTTACAGTCATAAGACCAAACAGAATAAAAACTAGTAAACCATGGCGGGCTTTCCTGATGGCTTTTCTACTTCCATCAGAAAAGCCATCAGGAAAGCCCGCCTGGATGGTGCAATCTGATGGGGAGAAGGAAACCCGACGGCATCATGCGTCAGAGATGTGGAGCCATCAGAAAAGCCTAGCTGGCTGAAATCTGTGTGCGTTTGGTGGAATTTGAGAGGGTGCTGAGCACTGAGAGTCCTTCAGAAAAGAGCACCCATCTGAGTTGAAAAGGGAGGTGGGGAGTGTGAAATTCTGGGTCCTGGCCAAGGAGTGGAAGCATAGTCCCTGCAAAGTAATGGGAGCCCAGTGCAGGACTGGAACTCGGGACCTGTGCACGCAAAACAGCAGGACCGCTGCTGCAACCTGATGCAATGAGAGCTCCTCACGTGGAGATAGGGGGACATGACAGATTCAGTTCTCAAAGCTGCACAGTGGACTAGGCTTGTGCATGCTCCCGCATCACGAAACATTTTCTGCCCCTCCCTGTCCAGGTTACTAAACACCTGCGCGGTGAGTAACCACACACCTAATAGCTGAACCTGTGTCCAATAAATATGTTGGTGGGTAGTGCAATCTGACAGGGAGAGGAGAAAGTGATGGCCTTGTGCATCATTGCTGCGGAGCCATAAGAAAAGGAAAACTGTCAGGGGAAAATGACAGCCTAGTGCACCAGAAAAGGGAAGCCATCAGAAAAGCCTGCACGGTTGGGGCAAACTGACAGCGACAGGGAAAACTGATTCTCTGGGACCCTGGAGAGCCCCTCCCAGTCACTGCTGACAAGGCTGAGCTAGATGGGCAGCTCTAAGGCAGCTTCCTATGTATCTTCGACTTGCTGGCTAAAGGGGGGAAGCAGACAGAAGGTCCTATGCAGGTGCCATATACCGGGTCATGCCATTGGTCCATCTAACTCAGTGTTGTCTACACAGATTGGCAGCACTGGCTTCTCCAAAGTTGAAGGCAGGCAGGCAGGCGTCTCTCTCAGCCCTCTCTTGGAGATGCCAAGGAGGAACATGGAACCTTCTGCATGCAAGCATAAAGATGCTCTTTCCAGAATATCTCCATCCCCTAAGGGGAATATCTGACAGTGCTCATATGTGTAGTCTCCCATTTAAATGCAGACCAGGGCAGACCCTGCTTAGCAAAGGGGACAATTCAGGCTTGCTACTACAAGACCAGCTCTCTTCCCTCCACAGTGTCACAGCACTGTGGACGCCCCTTGTGGTTCTCCCTTTTAAACACGGATGTGGCTGCAGCATATCAGTTAAGTACATGCTGGTATGAGCTAGAGACCCCTGGCTGGCTGCCCCATCCCTGGCATCTTTCCCAGTCTTGCTTGGCAAGTTAGAGCTTGCCGGAAGGAGGAGGGGCTCTCATCTCTCTCATCCTTTCCCAGGAGGAGGAGGCGGCAGCAGCAGCAGCAATAATAATGGGGCTGGCAAGAGCAACCTAGGGAAAGAAAAGTTCTTGGCAGTGCAGTGCTTTCAATGTTTCTAGCTTGCCTGCCTCTGCTCAAATGATAGGGAATGGCTAGCTGATGGCCAGCAGGGGGTGCTCTGGCACTAAAAATGCTTTGCTCGAGGGAAGATAGAGGGCCACGGCTGGCTCTGCTGCTGGCTGGGGCAGGAGGGCAGTGTGTGTGCTGCATTGAGCCAAAAGCCCGAGGCGGGCGTCTCTAGAATGCGAGGCAGGCTTGCTTCTGGCCTGTCCAAAGAAAGGAGTCAGCCAGCTATAGGGTTTCCCATCCTGAGCTGCTACAACCCTCTTCACTGATTTGCATGCTTTGCCTCCAGGCCCCGCCCCCGACAAGTCACGTGACATGACTCCCCCGCGCCAGCCCAGGCTGCCTCCGGTCTTCCCAATCCTTCCTTTCCTTCCGCGCCATATTCCTCCTCCCCGCTCTCTCTTCCCTGCTTTCTCCACCTCCAGACATTCTTCCCCCTTTTCCCTCTGCTCCGCTGGCTCCTCCTTTCTCGTCCTGGTCCTCGCCCTAGACTCCTGCGCTCATTGGCTGGCGGGTGGACACAGTTGTGCCTTCTCCCGTCCCAGGGCTGGATGTCCTGAGCTTGGCTAGATGAGATCCAGTGCAAGGTCTACGACTCGCTGCTGACTCTCCAAGGTGAGGGGTGGGGGGTGGAGGACGGGATGGAGGCAGCGGGAAAGGAGAGCCAGCCCGGGGGCCCCAGGGTCTCAGGGGAAGCGGGCGAGGCAGCAGGAGAAAGAGGCAGCAAGGCTGCGCTTTGGAGATGAGTCGGGGCAGAGACCCTGGAGGCCGTATGGGAGATGGGAACGTTGGGCCAAGAGGCGGGATGGAGCTTGCTTGGTCCCCCCCCCCCCGGGGCTGGAAGACGCTCAGCATGGAGAGGGACTCCCCAGCGTGCTCGAGGGCGGGAGTGGGGTGGCGCGCTGGGCCCGGGCGGGGAGGCAGCACAGCAGAGGGCTAGTGGTGCTCAGCCCAGCCGACACTCAGCCTTGGAGGGCGGGAGCGTGCAGCCGGCTCTGGGGCAGAGCGCGCCTTCCTCTAGGGACGCCTCTTGGTCTAATTTAGCGCCTTCTTCTCATCCCCGCCCCTCGCCGCCTCCCCCCACACGCAACCCGTCGACTCCCTCCTCCCGCCCCGGGCGCACCCCTTGCCTGGAAGAGCTGCATCTTTGGGGCTCTGAGCAGCCGCCCCGGGGAGAAAGCGGAGCCCAGGTAGATCTCGCCCTTGGCATCGTGGCGGGCAGCGGAGGCTATTCTTCCCCTCTTCCTCTCTGCCTGCCTCCGCCCTTTTCTCTCCTGTACGCCGCACCCAGAAATGCAAACCTCTTCTCTGTTCAGTGGTGGGGCAGTAGCAGCAGTGGGGGGACGGGGGTGGGGTGAAGACGGCACAGCCTCCTCCAGGTCTCTTGTCTCGGAATCCGCCTCCCCTGGATCCGAATATTTCCCTCGTGAGCAGTTCGAAAAGCTATTGGGGATCTTCTTAGAGCGAACCTTTAAGGTGTGTAATGAGCCCCCATTTGGGGAGGGGGAAAGTGCACTTTAGCACAAGGAGCCTTTAAATGGTTGTGTTTCTCCCCTCAGTCAGCCCTGCGCCTGAAATTCTGCTTGCTAACTGGTTTGTGAACGAAGTACTTGGAAGGGAAGAGGGCATTATCGCTATCTGGGAGGTCTTTTTAAAAAATAATCCTGAAACTGTATGGGCTCCCTGATTAACTTCTGGTGTGGGAAACGCACAACTCATGGTCAGTTTGGGTGTGTTTGTGAGGAGAGACATGGAGCCTGACTCCACGATTAGTAGGTAGGAGATCCCTGGAGCAAAAGACTCTGGGGCCAGGCGGGACCTAAAAACAAATCACTTCTGAACTCAGTTACTTGACTTCACTGCAGCTTCAAAATAAAAGCACCAAGAATATTTTGGTCTCAGTATTTTGGTGTGAATGGTTAACCCCACACTCAGCTTCTTTGGGCTGATAAAGAACAGGCTGTCTTCAATAATGGGCATGATTTAAGACTGTTGAGTAGGACTGCAGCTGAAGCACTACATTGTGCCTATTTTTAAAAGGGTTATTTTAAGGGCATAGATTGCTACTATAAACACCCCTTTAATCTTTATCCATACATGTAGGCCCTTTTTCAAGAGACAGTCATTTAATTGTCTAGCTATAAACAGGAATTTATGATACCCGCTATCCATTCGCATTACTCCCTTCCAACACTTTGGCAGTGGTATGAAGTTGTTCAGTTGCTCTCAATGAAAAGGTGGTGTAATTATCTGCATTGGGGAAACCAAACCATTCTGGTCATATATACGTTTGTAAAAAGAGATGATGAGGTCAAGCAGAGCATCATCCACTATATAAGATTTATTTATAATAACTTTTTCCCCCTACTTTTCCATTTTCAAAACTGAGTACCCAAAGTAGCTAATAGACGCCCATAACATACTAAAACAATGGAAGCATGAATATCCAGAGAGTTCATAATGCTAATTTGCTATCTCTTAAATAGTTCTAAGACTCAGTATTGCTATGTGCAATGATTAAAGTTCTTCACTGAGTCTGTTGTATTCGTTGGTTCTGCAACAACTACAACAGCATCCCTCAAAAAGGTAGCCCCCACCCCAGCTGCCGCCCTTTTCCGTTTAAGAAATCTATCGTGTGGGACCAACAGCTTGCCCACCCCAGAAATGCATTTTGCCCCTTTTGGGCCCTCTCGGTTCTTCATTCTGGGGGTACCACCATGACCGATCATTTTGCTCCATAAATCCCCTTCTACAAGGGCTAGAAGGTACAGAAGAGGGCAAGCAAGATGATCACAGGCCTGGAGCAACTTCTGTATGCAGCAAGGATACATCATCTGGGGCTTTTTAGTTTGGAAAAGAGGTGGCTGTGGGGAGAGAAGATAGAGGTGTATAAAATTAAGCATGGAGTAGAGAGAGTGGAGCCAAGTCATGCTTGCTACCACAAGACCAGTGATCGCAAGCCTCACACTGCATTTGATTTTTGGGTGTTCCATGGATGGTCCATTTGGCTTGATTAATGTTGCCATGGAGGAGTCTTTATCTGGTGAGACTGGACTGAGGGTGAACCCAGCACTCCTATGCAAAGGAGGGAGACCAGTTAGGAGAGTCCACACACCACCACCACCACCCCGGCTTATGGATTCCACTGGAGGATTTTCCTGCATGCTGAGGGTGGATTATCCTAACAACACGCTGGTCTCTCTGGTATGAGGTGGTAGGTTGGGCAATTAACAGGACCGTGCCTGAGCATCCTCTCCCAACCTGCCAAGCCTATTTGCCAGCCGTGGTTGCCCACCCTTACTTGGGAGTACACAGCAGAATGCTGTTGCCTATTTGGTTACTCTTGGCATTGCTGGCTGGCATGACGGGCAGCCCCATGGCCATTAGGGACCCTGCTGGCCTGGGGTTGCTGCACCACTTGAAAGGCAACATAGCACTGTTGGAGACACAGCTCCAGTTGCCTTGTCTCACTCCACCTTCTGCCCTACGGACCTCTAGGGATATTAGGAATATGGGGGGGGTCTTCCTCTCTATCCCCCCTCTCCTTGCCTCTCCCTCTGCTCTGGCCACCTCTGATTGGTGGTGGTGAGGGTCTCTCACTTCCTCCTGCTCTTTGCTGCATTCTCCAGGAGTCCTGTCGCTTCTCTCACTGCCTCTCTACTCTGCACTATAAGGACAGAAAGCTCAGGGAAACAGGCTTTCCTACCCAAGTATGTCATTTCCCCAAGAAACCTGACTTGCTTTTGAACCTAACACGTCTCAAGGTGCTCTTTACTGGGCTTGCTCTTCTCACGCATGTTTGCTCTGCTATAATTGGGGTGAACTGTTGGTACCTTTCTAAGACAACCTGAGCGGGATCTAAAATTTACTGAATTGGCATAAAAAAAGGTGTGAGTGCGTGCACATGCGCATGCCTTAGAGGGAACACTGGCGTGGAGTCGAAATCGACTTGACAGCACTCTTTAATAAGGCCGTTTTGGACAGAATCTGCTCTGACTTGTTTGTGCAGAGCACAGCTGCTGTTGTGGAGCACTCTGGCCTTCATCTCCTAGCCAAAACAAGGCCAAGTAGCGAGCGTGAGAATGAGCTCCTTCGGCTTCTGGCTTGTTTTGAATTGGGAGTGGGGAAGGTGCCCATGAAACTGTTTGTTAGAGGCCTGAGCAGAGGGTGGGGGGACCTTGAGTGTCAGAGGGATTCTGTCTGGGAAGGTGGTTTTTGTGCAAGCTGTTCCTGTGCTTTAGGGGAGATGGACTGCTTTTAATTCTCAAGCCTGCTTATTGTGAAGTGCCTAATGAATTTGAACCAAATTTGCTACAGGTGTAGGGACACCTTGGGATAGTTCAGTGGCATAGTTTGTGATGATGTCATCCATCCTGATTCAAGATGGAATCCGCCTGAATGTTTGAGGTGCAAGTGGGCTAACTTGTGGTCTGTCTTCACAGATTTGAACCAAATTTGGTACAGTTGAAGGGATGGTGAAAGAAAAGTAGGCGGATTACTTCTTACTAGAACAAATTCTTATGGGAGAAAAGAATCTTCTTTTTCCTTTCCTTGTTTGGACAATAGTTGGCATGGCATAGCTCAGGACCAGAGGCGTTCACTGTGTTGGGTAAGAGGTCCGCTTAGATAAGGCATACGTTCCCAGCTGGCACACTCCTCTCCTGCTCAGAGGTCTCAGACGCATGGCAGAACTAAACCTCTGTTGGTTAGGGACCTTGGAGGGAGTGAACACAATCTCCTGTGTATCTCTTTCAAAGGCTGGAGCTGTGAAGAGAAGCTGTGTGAGTAAAGCCTCTCCTCTAAAATTACAGAACTAGGAGTTAGCCCTAACAGTTTTTGTTTGTTTGTTTGTTTTTCCTGTCTGTCCTATTCCTCTCAACCCTTAACCCCCTGTTCTGGCAATTTTTCAATCAAGTTATTCCAAATGTGGGTGCTTGAGAGCTCTGAGGAGCGATTTCTTCCCCCCAGGCTTGCCATCTGCATGTCCTTCTCTGGGCAGCCAAGGGTGGGGGATACTGGAGGAGGCGGATTCCCAAGGGGTGATCCAAGTCTCCCTCCTTGTGCCCTCCTGGAAAGGGGAGAGCTTCGAGGATGTGGTGGCTGGAAATGGGACAGGAGGGGGTGGCTTTAAGGAGCTGAGGTTTGCACTCTGCTCCCCAGGAGGCTCCATTGTGTGGGGACGCGCAGAGGAGGAGGAGGAAGTGGGGTGGGGAGTTATCAGGAATAGACCAAAGGGAAGGATCCTGCATTGAAGGCTTTGTTCTGTGTCCCTGATGGGAAGACCACTTGCCTCCCCCACTTTGCCTTTCAAGGCTCTCTCGGACTCTTAGCATTTGTCTCCTTCTCATACAGGGAGAAGATCCATGAGGTGGGATCTGGCTGTCAAACAGTTTCATCCTTCAACAAGGAAATCCTTTGATTTTTTAATATTGTTGGAGGCTGCCTTGGAGCACAAATGAAAGATGGGGAAGAAAGACACAGCTAGCTGTGAAGCAGGAGAAGGCCTTGAGGCCAGACAAGTGGGGAGCACTGGGGAATTCTGGGAAAGGGCCAAGCAGAAGATGCTGGTTGAGGAGCTCAGGAGCTCAGAGGCCCAGCACCTGCGCTTCAGGCAGTTCTGCTACCAGCAGGCCAAGGGCCCCCAAGAGGTTTGCAGCCAACTCCACAGCCTTTACCATCAGTGGCTGAAGCCAGGGAGACACACAAAAGCTCAGATTGTGGACCTGGTGACCCTGGAGCAGTTCTTGGCCATCCTGCCCCCAGAAGTGGAGAGCTGGGTCAGAGAGTGTGGAGCAGAGACTAGTTCCCAGGCAGTGGCCCTGGCAGAAGGTTTTCTCCTGAGCCAGGCAGAGGACAAGAGGCAGGAAGAACAGCAGGTGAGAGAGCAGTTTATCTTGGGAGCTGCAAAGGACTGAGAATGTGAGCTAGGAGATCTTAAAACAAGCCAGATGTGGCATCAAAAAGCAACTTAGAAATCACTCATGGAGATGATCCACCCACTTCAACCCCTTCTTGGGTTAGGGTTCTGCCTTCTTGGGCATGTGGCAGAACATCTGATTCCATCCAGAAAGCCCCCGGTTCCATCCCTGGCATCTCCATGTAGGGCTGGGATAACCTTCTGTCTGAAACCTTGGAGAAGAAGTCGCTGCCAGTCCGTGCAGACAATACGGAGCCTGATTTAGAAAAGGTGGTATATTAATGTATTGCTTATTTGTTGTATTTATATGCTGTTTTTCATGAAAATAATCTTAAAGCGGTTAACAATGTAATGATAACAATATATAAAATACAAAAATACAGATAATATAAAAATAAAATCTCTATTCACTACTAATCGTGCTCAGCAGAGCTATCCCGGGTTGTGAGGAGTTTGATTTCTGCTCCTTCTGCCTCAAACCAGTCCCTGGGGTCATTCTGCTGTGAGGCTTTTAATGGTGTTTTTGCAAACAAGATCTCTTGTATTCTGGCTGACTTGGACTCCATTATTTTTGCAGGGTCTATGGAGGAGGTGTCCAGCAATCCCTCTTGCAGTATTAGATTGGATCAGTTTCAATCTGTGACTCCTGAGAATGTGGACAAGCTGCTTGGGGTGATGCGGCCTACCACCTGTGTTCTGGATCCTTGACCAACTTGGCTGCTTCTGTATAGCAGGGAGATTGTTGGAGATGGCCTAGTTAATATCATAAATGCATCTCTGAGGGAGGGTAGGGTAGGGTGCCCCCTTTTTGAAGGAGACATTGGTTAGACCACTTCTAAAGAAGCCTTCCCTGGATCCCTTAGCGATGGACAGTTACAGGCTAATCTTCAATCTCCCTTCGTTGGGCAAAGTGATTGAGAGGGTGGTGGCCGACCAGCTCCAGGCAGTCTTGGAGGAAACTGATTATCTAGACCCATTTCAAACTGGCTTTAGAGCTGGCTATGGGGTTGAGACAGCCTTGGTTGGCCTAATGGATGACCTTTACCAGGGAATTGACAGAGGGAGTGTGACTCTGCTGGTTCCTTTGGATCTCTCTGCGGCGCTTGATACCATCGATCATGGTATCTTTCTGAATCGCCTGGGGGAGTTGGGGATAGGAGGCACTGCTTTGCAGTGGTTCTGCTCCTATCTCTCGGGTAGATTCCAGATGGTGGAACTTGGTGACAGTTGCTCCTCAAAATGGGAGCTGTTATATGGAGTCCCTCAGGACTCCATTTCGTCACCAATGCTTTTTAATATCTACAGGAAACCGCTGGGTGAGGACATCAGGAGATTTGGTGCTGGGTGTTATCAGTATGCTGATGACACCCAAATCTACTTCCCCTTTTAATCTTCAGGAAATGGCACTCATTCTCTAAATGCCTGCCTACAGGCAGTAATGGGCTGGATGAGGGAGAACAAATTGAAGCTGAATCCAAGCAAGACAGAGGTACTTATTGTGGGGGCTCAGAATCTGAGGAGTGAGTTAGATCTTCCTGTCCTGGATGGGGTTACATTCCCCCAGAAGGAGCAGGTGCACAGCTTGGGAGTACTCCTGGACCCAGGCCTCACCCTGGTATCTCAGGTGGAGGCCATGGCCAGGAGTGCTTTCTATCAGCTTCGGCTGATTCAACAGCTGCGCCCATTCCTTGAAGAGGATGACCTCAAAACAGTGGTACATCAGCTGGTAACCTCCCGGATCGACAACTGCAATGCATGCTACGTGGGGCTGCCTTTGTACGTAGTCCGGAAACTTCAGTTAGTTCAGAATGCGGCAGCCAGATTGGTCTCTGGGGCAACCCGGAGAGACCATATTATGCCTGTTTTGAAACAGCTACACTGGCTGCCAATATATTTCCGGGCAAAATACAAAGTGCTGGTTATTACCTTTAAAGCCCTGAATGGCTTATGTCCGAGTTATCTAAGAGAGCGCCTTCTTCTGCATGATCCCCACCGCGCATTAAGGTCATCTGAGGAGGTCCATCTCCAGCTGCCACCAGTTCTTCTGGTGGCAACTCAGAGGCAGGCCTCTGTAGCTCCTCCGGTGCTGTGGAATGCACTCCCGGCAGAAATTGGTAATTTGAGATCATTACTGTTCTTCAGGAGAGCCCTTAAAACCTATCTGCTTGGCCTGGCCTTCCAGGGTTTTAAATGATTGACTGTTTTAATTTTTTTTTAATTGTTGCCCTGATTTCCAGGGTTTTTGTCTGTTTAATTGGTTTCATTGTGTTTTAATAGTTTGATTTTAATTGTTAACTTGTTTTAATTGTTTTTATTGTGCTGTAAACTGCCCTGAGCCATTTTGGAAGGGCAGTATATAAATGAATGAATGAATGAATGATGTAAAAATCCAATTTTAAAATAAATAAAAAACAAAGCAGGAGCAGCAAAAGCAATACTTTCATTCAGAAGCCTGGGTGAAGAGCCATGTATTTACTTTTTTCCTAAAAACTGTCAAAAGAGGCGGGCAGGGGGGAGAGAAAGGCGGCAGCGGGCAGTGGGTGGACGGAGAGAAAGGCAGCAGTGGCAGGGCCCTTGGCCAACCGTCATAGCTCTGTGCGGGGGGGGGGAGAGGAACGGGAGGGCTAGAGGGAAGGGGAAGAGAGAAGAGGGAGGGGAAAACAGCCGGCCCCAAAGTGCCACACAGATGCTCTGTGCAGGATTGGCTAGTGTTAATGTATTTTAGATCTGTCTGGCTATAGAATCAATTACATTAAATCAGGATGGTGAAATACACATTTCAGCAAAGGTATCACAAAGGCATTATGGTGTAGTGGTTAAAATGTTGAACTAAGCTGAAGAGGCCTGAGTTTCCCAGCAGGGCACCCAGTGAACACGATGAAATCCTGATTGTGACCCCACCCACCCACCCACCCACCCACCCACTGCTCCTGTGTTGTGGCTGGCTTGAGAATCTGGAGGGTGACAGCTAGGCCTTTGCCTGCCACATCCACCCATGTCTTGGTAACACAGAACAGTCTAGGTTTCTTCTTCTTCCCTCAAAAGAACACATTAAGTGGGGGTTGATCAGTGATTGGAGACTAGATTTCCATCCCAGGCTCTGACCAATTTTCTCTCTTCATACCAGCAGAAGACAGTGGGGAGAGGAACAAGGAGGGAATTTGCAATGGAGGATTGTTGGTTGATGCCAGCTTGGAAAAGAGAGGGAAACAGAGAATGAACGCTGAAGCAAAATAAAAGAACAGGAAAGGATCTTATGTTTCTCATCATGGAGAAATTCATGAACCAAGCTTTCAACCTCAATGGGAAATGCACATAAGAGAGAAACCATATGAATGCTTGGAGTGCAGAAAGAGCTTTAGTGAGAGCAAACACTTGCTATACATCAAAGAATCCATACTGGAGAGAAACCATATCAATGTTTGGAGTGTGGAAAGAGTTTCAGTTAGAGAGAAAAACTTACTAGCCATCAAAGGACCCATACTGGGGGGAAACCATATAAATGTTTGGAGTGTGGAAAGAGCTTCAGTAAGAGTGGAAATCTTACTAGCCATCAAAGAATCCATACTGGAGAGAAACCATATAAATGCTTGGAGTGTGGAAAGAGTTTCAGCTGGAGCGGAGAACTTACTAGACATCAAAGAACACATACAGTGGGTATAGGAAAGAATCACCCCCTTTGATAGACCTTAAATTCTGGTTCCCTTACATCCTAAAATGAAAACACAAAGAAAATTCCCTTCACCAGCTGTACGTATCCAATGCAACCTATAACATCCAACTGAAAAACATCACAATTACAGTCCAGAAAAAGTGTCAGAAATAAAAAACAAGAATTACTGAGATTGAAAAAGGATCACCCCCCAATGTCAATATTTTGTTGAACCACCTTTTGCTTTAATAACAGCCTTGAGTCTGTTGGGATACTTCTCTATCAACCTTGCACATCTAGATGGAACAATATTTGCCCACTCCTCCATACAGAACTGTTCAAGTTCTGTCAAATAACAAGAGAAAAATGCCCCACTAGGAAAGAATGAAACATCTCCTCTCTACTTGCTAGTCTTTCACTCAAGGATGCAGTCTCCTCTGGCTAATTTCATTTGGGAGTGGGGACATTGTGGCAAAGTTACAAGCAATAGCATGTTATTTTATGTGTAGTTTAGCCCAAAGAGAGATGAGAAATAGTCTCTCAGACTGAATGTGAGCCAACCTAGTTATGTAGACTTTATCTTTCAGTTGCCCTTTCCATGCTGTTTGTATAGCACTAAAGCTACAGTTCCACATTTGTCCTACACGTTCAACTTTGTAAAAAGAGGAAAGTGCTGAACAGATTGAAAAGAAGATCCTGTTGATAATATATGGAATGTGTGGTGGGAGGGGAGTTTTTTAATACTGTGGTACCCCAAGCAGTGTTTGCACTTAATTGGCCTGGTTTTGATTTGTTAATCTTCTTAAATGGTTTTCCATTCCAGTTCCTTCAAAATAGAATAATCCCATTCATCTAGTGACTCTGACACACAAAGATTTGTATCTTAAGGTTTCCTTTCTCTGGAGGAAGAAGTCTTCTGTGGAGGAAGGATTCCCTCCTCTGGATGAAGATTCCTTCCCTTGGAGGTAGAAAACTTTAGGATACTAACTTTTAGGATACTAAAACATTAGGATACTAGTACTGAGGTTTAAAGCCAGCATGGTGTAGTGGTTAGAGTGCTGGACTAGGACGGGGAGACCGGAGTTCAGCTCCCCATTCAGCCATGATACTTGCTGGGTGACTCTGAGCCAGTCACTTCTCTCTCACCCTAACCTACTTCATAGGGTTGTTGTGAGGAGAAACTTAACTGCATCGCTCTGGGCTCCTTGGAAGAGTGGAATATAAATGTAAATAAAATAAATAAATAAATAAACAGACATCTATGAAGCAACCAGACATAATGCAGAATTCAGGATTTGGTTCCCTAAAATGTTAAGAATCTCCTTATTTAAGATGGAATTCACAGAAAACACAAGTCAACTGATTTGTTTTTTCTGAGAAGCTCTAGATTTTCTTTGAATAATCAGCCAGGTACTGTGTCTTTAATTATTATTTTTTTAAGCTTCCTGCAGGGAATCTGACATATAAATTTCCTTTGCATGTGAATGTATTTTCAGGGAGGAGTGTGTAAGTGAGCCCTGACATTTTCATGTTGCTATTGGACAGAGGTTCTGTACTAATCCATGTTGGTGAAGGGATTCCTCTGTCAGCCTTTTTGTTTGGGACATAAATGGGAATTCCCGCTTCTTCTAATTGATCTAGTATAGGAATTGCTGTCTGATAGTTTCAGAAGGAGAGACTTCTCTCTCTAGTTGTTGCCCTTTTTATGTCGTGTTTTTGCTTTGTGTTGTATTCTATCCAGAAATATTTTGTTGTTGGGATATTTGTCCCAGGGGTTAGGTCCCTGTCGCTACAGGGATGATGTAGAGAGAGTGGGCAGGGGGAGAGGGGGAATTAAAAGGGAAGAAAAAGGATAAAATGGAGTCGTTGCTGAATAAACCTTTAGTTAAATCTACATAAGATGTATTTGTGCATTAGGGAAGCAGCTTTAAAACACTTTGTAGAAGTACTTAATAATGAGTAGTGCTGTTTGGGCCCTCATGCATTAAATAGGAACATGTAATATAATGAATCAGACCACTGGTCTATCTAGCTCAGTATGGTCTTCACAGACTGGCAGCAGCTTCTCCAAGGTTGCAGGCAGGAATCTCTCTCAGCCCTATCTTGGAGATGCTGCCAGGGAGGGAACTGGGAACCTTTTGCTCTTCCCAGAGCGGCTCCATCCCCTGAGGGGAATCTCTTACAGTGCTCACACTTCTCGTCTCCCATTCATATGCAACCAGGGTGGACCCTGCTTAGCTAAGGGGACAAGTCATGCTTGCTGCCATAAGACCACCTCTCCCGTGCATGTGTCACTGTGTGTGCGCGCATAGGGAGAAGGGGGGGCGCGCTCCAAATGGCCATTAGGTGCAGGCTCCAAAATTACATAGGTGCAGCTCTGCTTCTACGCACCCAGGAGGATCCCGAGTTTTATAAGCCGGAGAGAGGGCTCACATCCCGGAATTTGGCTCGGTCCCTGAGAGATGCTTGCAGGAGAATCAAGAGGGTTTGAAAACAAAAGAATCGGGGCTCCCCTTTGCAGCGGGATTAAAAGAGAACCACAGCAGAGCTGCTGCTGCTGCCGGCAGGAGAGTTAAGTTTTCTCTTTTCGTAGTACTCCTCCTCCACCCGTTCCCAGAGAGCCCTTTCTCTCTTCTTGCTGCAGTGCAAACCCCGCCCTCAACCACCGACCCCAGTTTGAACCCAGAAGAACGGTAGAGGTAGAAAAAGACAAGAGATGCACAGCAGCAACTTCCAATTCACCTTGGATCGCCGCGCATAGTGGTTCGTCCCTCAGAGACATTCCATTTCTTCACTCTGTCCTGCTGTGTCTCTCGGGGAGGAAGGGAATTGTGGGAAGGGGCAGGATCTCTTGCACAGCAAATGCCTCTCCCCGGTGCGTTTGGTGCATTTTCTTGGCGTTGAGCTGGAGGCCGATCCCTGAAGGAGCAAAAAATTACCACGTTCCTGCTTTCACACGGACGGAACTTCGTGGAAACCCCGTGAAAAAGGAGCCGAGACCTCCACGCTTGGGGCTGGGGGGCGGTGGGGAGTGACTCTGGTCTCCTCATCCCTGCGGGGGCTCTGGTGAGTCGCATGTGCATTTGTGGGGAGGGAACCAACGTGGTGGGAGTGCTACGGGGGAGGGCTGGTGGGGAACGCCAGGAGGGAGGGAGAAGACAAAGGCAACTGATGGGGATGGGGCTAGATCACTACTAGTGATCCTTTCTGCACTTCTTCAGCTCTTGTAACTCCAGACTCTCCAATCTGACTTCCAAAAATATGCAAGGTTACTTAGAGAGCAGGTAGCAAGCATGACTTGTCCCCTTCGCTAAGCAGGGTCTGCCCCATTGCATATGAAAGGGAGACTAGAAGTGTGAGCACCGTAAGATATTCCCCTCAGGATGGAGTCGCTCTGGGAAGAGCAGGTTTCAATCTCCCTCTCCGGCTTCTCCAAGATAGGACAAGATTTTTTTATTAAACCAACAAACTACCAAAGCATACAGTACGTTTCCAAAGCACAATTATATAAAAAGTGGTTGTTTGTACATCATATATACAAAGATTCACACGCAAGGATTTGGTAACCAACAGGGTTATAAAGTATATGCAGGCAGTACTGTAACTTCCCGGGTTGGGGGGCAGGATTTCAAGGCACATCAGGAGCCAGTGTGGTATAGTGGTTAGAGTGCTGGACTAGGACCGGGGAGACCCGAGTTCAAATCCCCATTCAGCCATGAAACTAGCTGGGTGACTCTGGGCCAGTCACTTCTCTCTCAGCCTAACCTACATCACAGGGTTGTTGTGAAGAGAAACTCAAGTATGTAGTACACCGCTCTGGGCTCTTTGGAGGAAGAGCGGGATATAAATGTAATCATCATCATCATCATCGCACAGACTGACTACAAACAGGGGGGATGATACACTGGAACATCTGCAAAAAATACAAGCTACCTGTAGCCAAAAATTGGTGGGACCATCAAATTGAAAAAGTGGTAGAAAATGAAGATGTAAAAATATTATGGGACTTCCAACTACAAACAGACAAACATCTGCCACACAATACACCAGATATAACTGTAGTTGAGAAGAAAGAAAAACAAGTTAAAATAATTGACATAGCAATACCAGGGGATAGCAGAATAGAAGAAAAAGAAATAGAAAAAATCACCAAATACAAATATCTACAAATTGAAATTGAAAGGCTGTGGCAGAAAAAGACCAAAATAATCCCAGTGGTAATTGGCGCCCTGGGTGCAGTTCCAAAAGACCTTGAAGAGCACCTCAACACCATAGGGGCCACAGAAATCACCATCAGCCAGTTACAAAAAGCAGCTTTACTGGGAACAGCCTATATCCTGCGACGATATCTATAACAACTGACAATAAAATTCAGCCATCCCAGGTCCTTGGGAAGGACTCGATGTCTGGGTAAAACAAACCAGTCGATAACACCTGTCTGACTGTGTAAACAAGAAATAATAATAATAATAATTCCGGGGGGGGGGTATGTCTATCGTCCATTTCCACAATTTGTCCCATTGCTGTTTAGAAGAGATACACTTGTCTTTCTGCACATAACCATGCAGACTTTTCCAGAAGAAATTTACTGTCTTATCCATGTGAACCTCTTGGTCATGTCTTCCCTCCAAGATAGGGCTGAGAGAGATTCCTGCCTGCAACCTTGGAGATGCCACTGCCGGTCTGTGAAGACAATACTGAGCTAGATAGACCCATGGTCTGGCAGCATATGGCATGTTCCTGTGTTCTCCACCGCTGCCCCCTACTACTTCACCCCACAGCAAGATGCTGTGCACTGTTAACCCATCCAAGATCTGGAGGAGGGCTTTCTTTCCCTCTCTTTTCAGCAAAGCAAAGTGCTCCCTTAGAATGATATTCAATGCAGTTTCAAACTGATTTCCCCACAGGAGTTCTGAACAGGGCAAGTAAAGAAAGTCTCTGAAGCTGCTGAGTGAGTCAGATCTTTGGTCAACCTGGCTCCCATTGTCTACATATGACTGGTAGCGGTTTTCTAGGGTAGAAAGCAGGAATCTTCCCCCCCCCCCGCCCTCCTTTCTCCAGCACATGTGGACCCTGGAACTTCCTGAAACCAGGAACCTCCCAAAATGGAGAGATAAAAAGCAGGGGGAGGTTTGGGTGAAGAGTCTTGTGGAAGGAAAAGTATGAAGTAGATACAATCATGGTGGGAAGATTCAAGAGAAAGCCGGGGCGGGGGGGGGAGGGCAGGGAGTCACCAGAGACAGGTCAAAGGGAAAGGTGTTGCACTGATGCCAGGGGGAAGAAATTGCTCTTCACCTTGGTCCTCCTCACAGCCTCTCTCTGAAGGCCTGTGACTCACTCCTTGCTCTCCTCATCCTTGCCCTATCCCCTTTGTATAGGTTCCTGCACAAGCAGCACAATCCCAGCCTCTCCTAAACGAGCCCCACCCCTCTTTATTAAACCCCATAATCACTGACATGCCTCTGCTGTGCCTACCCTGTTTGCTCCTGTTTCCCCTCCCTCTCTCAGCCCCTCCCATCAGTTCGAGGCACATTGCTGACATCATCACGATGCGCCTCGCCCTCCCCTTCACGACCCAGTCTCCTCTTCTTGGGAGCTTTCAGGCCGGCCAGACTGCCAGCTAGGGTTGCCAACTGTCCCTCATTACGCGGAACGTTCTTCATTTCAGGGTTGAAAAGTTGGTCCCTGTAGGGGCAGCATTTGTCCCTCATTTTGGTGGTGGGGCAAGCAGCTTCTTATTTTGAGAAGTTTTTGGTTGAAAAGTGGTATAACTTGAAAATGTTCCAAATAATCACAATGCTGGCATTATTCAATAGCATATAATTCAATTACATATATGTCAATGATACTCAGGTTCTTGATTACCACTGCATGCGCCTCCTGGTCCCCACCAGCCAGCCCCCGCCCCCAAACTTGTGTGCCTTATTCTGGCAATGAAATGTTGGCAACCCTGCTGCCAGGCCCATGCTGCTCTCTTGTCAGGTCGGGGAGCTTGACCGCCATTTTCCCTGGTGGGCTGGGGTTTCCATCCGGTGCTCCATCGCGACGGAGGCCCAGGCAAGGCTGGCGGGTGTTCCTGCTGAACAAGAACCATTATGCCTTCTGCAAGGGTGAACATGTTTCCTTCCTCTCTTCCAGGGCCAGGTGAGCTTTGAGGAGGTGGCCGTGCATTTCATAGAAGAGGAGTGGGCTCTGCTGGATCTGGACCAGAGAACCCTGCACAGGGAAGTCATGCAGGAGAATAGGGGAGATGTGGCTTCTCTTGGTGAGGCTCCTTTCTTGAAAGGGGAGAGTAAAAAGCCTGGTTCAGATATGATGTTGTGTAGATGTCTGTGCACTCATTCATGTGTTTGTGTGACTGACTGAACCTGCATTCATGTCAAAAGTGTACCTGGGAACAGGCCCCTCAAATGCATGGGACAGAGAAGAAGGGTTCTGATGTACCTCTGTTCAACATAACGTATGCATGACTGTACTTGTGTACAGATCTGTACCAGGGTACCCAGTGCACTTATCCAAGTGTTCAACATAATGTGTGAATTATTTTTTTATTGGAGGTTTAGCAAGAGAGAGATTGGTCTGGTTCACTCAGTTGGCAAGAGTGCAGTACAGACATTGCCAAGGCATTGGGTTAGATCCACTTATGAACCAAAGAGCCCGTGCGGTATAATTATTTGTGTCAAACTGGAAGATTCAGTCTCAAATGTCCCTCAGCAATGAAGCTCCTTGGGTGACTCTGAACCAGTGATCTCTCAATCTGACCTGCCTCAGAGGGTTGTTTTGAGGGGAGAAAGGGTGGAACATAAATGGAATAAATAAAACTCAACCCTGAGGATGCTCTATCGGACAACCCCAAAGATATGACACGGCCTTATGTAGAGTTAGACCCTTCAGCCACCTCAATTAGTAGTCTCTACACTGCCTGGCAGCAGCTCTTCAGAGTTTAGAAGAGGGTTTTCCCAGTCCTACCTGGAGATGCTGCCAGAGACTGAAACGGGGACCTCGTGCATGTGAAGATGCTCGGCCACTGAGCTCAGGAGACTGGCAATCTGGAGGGAGAGAGATTTCAGCCTTCCAGAGCATCTTGGGAGAGGGAGATCCAGCATCTGTGCAGAGACGGGTCCTGCAGAAGGTTCCTCCTCTCAGCTATGTAATGGGAATCTTGCCTGGGTAAGAGATTGCCTGCTAATTCCTGTAAGTTGCCTGCTACCAGAGGAGAGTTCCCATTTGGACCCAGCATTTTTATTTATTTATTTATTTATTTTTACATTTCTATCCCACTCTTCCTCCAAGGAGCTCAGAGCAGTGTACATGATTATTTTTATACTTATAACAACCCTATGAGGTAGGTTAGGCTGAGAAATATGTGACTGGCCCAGAGTCACCCAGTGAGTTTCATGTTGAATGGGGATTTGAACTTGGCTCTTCCCAGTCATATTCCAACATTCTAACCACTATGCTATGCTGGCAATTAAAAAAAAAAATCTTGGCCAAGGCTATGAACTAGGGGTGTGTGTGTAAATCTCATGCTCCGATGTCCAAAAACATCTGTCAAAAACATAAGTTCCAACTGGTCTTCAGGTTCATGACCTATCCCCAATCTAAACGTCTCCAAGTGGAGGCAGAAATACTGTTTTGCTTATTCACATTCTTTTCCCTAGTGCAAGTCAGACTAGTCTCTTATCTGTAGCCTCGGTTAAAGTTGTACCGTCGAGTCGGTGTCAACTCCTGATGACCAAAGGGCCATGTGGTTTTCTTTGGTAGAATACAGGAGGGGTTTATCATTGCCATCTCCTGCACAATATGAGATTATGCCTTTCAGCATCTTTCTATATTGCTGCTCCCTGATAAAGGTGAACTCATTTATTTAGCAGCCCAGAGCTCAGGAGTTCTGGGCTGCAGTGGGCTATGCCGATCGGGTGTCCGCACTAAGTTCGGCATCAATATGGCGGTCTCCGGGGGCCACCAGGTTGCCTAAGGAGGGGTGAACCTGGTAAAGGTGTTTCCCATAGTCTTGGAAACAAAGCAGCGGGGATTCGAACTAGCAACCTCTTGCTCACTAGGCAATTTACTTCCCCACTGCGCCATTAGGTGGCTGCATAGCCTTGGTACTTGAACAGAAAAACTGATGCTCAGTTCATAGACACAAAAGTCATGCTTTCCAGCTTGCAAGATGCTATGGGACAAGAAATGGCTCCTCTCGTGTCAACGCAGGAAGACCAGGCTACGCATAGTGTAGTGGTTAGAGTGTTGGAATAGGACCAAGAAGACCCAAGTTTGAATCCCCTTTCAACTATGAAACTCACTGGGTGACTCTGGGCCAGTCATGTATCGCTCCGCCCAACCTACCTCACAGGGTTGTTATGAGGATAAAAATAAACATGTGCACCACTCTGAGCCCCTTGGAGGAAGAGCGGGATAGAAATGTAATACATAAATAAATAAAATAATCCAGATTTGCATTAAACCATAACACTCCCTGAGTGCAGGACTTGGAGAGGATGAAATAAATATGCAAAGTAAGGTGAAGATGCCAATCATAAGGCATATATCTGGCAATCTGAAAGAGATTAAAAAACAAAACATACACACACACACCTTGCTCGTGAATAAGTAAAACAATATTTCCACTTGCAACTGGTTGCATTTTCAAACAGCCAGCAACATTTTCAAACAGCCAGCCTCATGGCTGTGCTGTCTAAAGACTTTAAAAAATAAATAAATAAAAGTTACTTTTAGAAAAGCAAGATGGAACTAGTCTTTCTAGAAGACTAGAAATGTTTCTGAGAAGCCTGGATACTTTAAGAGCCAATTTTTAATGCATACCGGAGCTGAGAAGGAAAAAGAGAGTTTTTCAAGCCTTGATTGGTTATTGTTTGTTTAATTTCAAAGAAGATCTGTCTTAATTTATGCATTTATTTTAAAGCAAACCTTTTTTGTAATGGCAAGTTGTTCTCTTTTATGCAAGTCTTTTCCAATGTAAAATTGTTTTTCTCTTCCTTGAAGAGCCTATGCTACCAAACCTCTGTCTCATAAAATTTATATTAGATTTTGTTAGATAATGAAGAGTATGTAGAAAAGAAGAACAGAACCCCCGTCTATAATTTGCCCAAATTAGGCATAGGCATAGTCGTTATTTTGGTCTTTGACCAGCATAAGAACAAAATAGACAAAAACAGTTCAAATAATCTACTGTAGATTATTTGAACTGTTTTTGTCTATTTTGCTCTTATGCTGGATCTACTCCTACAAAATAATAAAAAGTCTCAATAAAATTACTTAGTATAATAAATAGAAGAAGCTAGAAGTTAAAACGATGAACATAAAACTATACATAAAGGCTAATCAACACTAATATCAGAATGACCTGAGTATAAAGGTAGCAAGAAAGCAAAATTATGTAAAAATACAGAGCACTGTTAAATCTCATACCATATTGTATTCTATACTACGTATGGCAGCAACATATCCAGTGAGTGGAGGTAACATACATATAGGTGTTAGAATATTTAGTTCTTATTGAGCTCTAAATGAATTTTGCTAGCTATAAGGCAGAACCTAGCCACATTACAGGATCTAGAGGAAATTTAGGTAAAAGGAATCAGTACAGCCCGGATATGAGCTAATATCTGAAGAGATGAGCTTATGCCAAATATCACGGTAATACTGACAGTACAAGAGTACATGAGCCATTGTTTCAATCTCAACAGCCACAGGGGCAAATACGCTCTCCATATGGAATTATTTGATATCTCCCTTCCATCACAGCTTTGCACAAGGCATTGCATCGGGCCAATGTCAGAGCTCTGCAGTACTTTGGGACTGTTAGCTGGTTCAAATAGTTGGCTGGGGTAAAGCTCAAAATTTGATTGCCCAAAAAGACACCAACCGGAATGGAGCTCTGATCAATTTGCCGCTTCATATCGTATATCATATCATATCATAAATTATTTCCCCTATTTTGAATCTGGCGTTTTCGTAACCCAGAGTTAGCAGTGTGGTGGGAGAAAAATCGTAATAATATAGCCTTTCTTCCACCCCTTTTTTACACCAATGGCACTAAACCAATGGGATGGAAAATCAGCTTAAGCCGTAATTCAATAATAATAATCCAAGCCCTAGCCTCTATGTTGAGCAACCCTGCTTCCAGCCATAGAACAGCCCTAGGAATGCACCTGAGGACCTGAAATATATTTTTCAGAAAATTAGATTGAACCATTTCTAATTTATATTAATAATAATAATAATAATAATAATAATAATAATAATTCAATTTCTATACTGCCCTTCCAAAAATGGCACAGGGCGGTTTACAAAGAGAAATAACAAACAAATAAGATGGCTCCCTGTCCCCAAAGGGCTCACAATCTAAAAAGAAACATAAGACACACACCAGCAAGAGTCACTGGAAGTACTGTGCTGGGGGTAGATAGGGCCAGTCACTCTCCCCCTGCTAAATAAAGAGAATCACCACGGTAAAAGGTGCCTCTTTGCCCAGTTAGCAGGGGTAACTGGGATAACTGGGTATAGAGTATATGCCCAGCTGCACTCCATTCAAGAGCTGTACATGGACTTTGGCCTCAAAGAGTTTAATAGCCGCAGGGATAAAACGGGCACCCCTGGAGTAGTAATAAGATTGAATTGCCTGTGCGCTCTTCTTAGCATTCTGGCTAACCTATTCTCTATGCGCAGATCTGCAGCCAGAGACCTGAAATATTACACCAAAGTACTTGAGTTGTTTTACTTGTTCCAACTAGACCTGGGTATTATTATGGTACTGGCAGGGTGTTTATTTCAAGATAAGAGGTGGTAATTGGGATAAAACAAGTTCCCGGCAGCTTTGGCCCCTTTTCTTGAAAGAATCTCATCTTGACAAGATAAAACAATCAAGAGGGAGCTTTTGTGTTTCTAGATGCTGAGAAAGCATTTGATAGAGTTAAACACCTATACTTATTACAGACTTTAGAAGCATTTGGACTTGGAGAGAATTTCACTGATTTGATAAAACATGTATTAAAAATCTTTAGTCAGGAGGATCTTGGCAGATGGTATATTGTCAAATGAATTTCATTTGGAAAGAGGAACAAGGCAAGGTTGCCCACTCTACGTTATTATTTGCATTAGTTATGGAACCTCTTGCTAAATCTATCAGATGAGGAGAGGATTACAAGAATAAAACTGGGTCATAAAGAACTTAAGATTTCATTGTACGCAGATGATGTGGTCTTAAATTTGTCTAACAGAAGAATATCTTTCCCTGTGTTGTTTAAAAAGTTAGTGTATTTTTGATCTGTGTCTGTCTATAGACTGAATTACACGAAATCAGAATGGCTAAGTCCATATTTCGGCAAGGGTTTCCAGCCTATGTCAGAAGGCCATTCCGGTGTAGTGGTTTAGTTGATGGGCTGAGGCTGAAGCGACCCAAGCTGAAAACCCTGTTAGGCCACAAAACTCCCTGGGTGACTCGGGGCCGATCACTTCTGTCTCAGCCTAATCTACCTAACAGGCTTGTTGTATAGCCATGTAGATCAATCTGGGCTGTTTGGATGAAGAGTGGGGTACAAGGGTAACAAATAAATAAGCAATCAAGAAGAAAGCTGGGCTCTGCTGATTTGGAAATGTGACATATATACAATAATAATGAAACTTTGAAAAAGTCTATTTTATTATATTAGTTGGGGCTTACTCATGGGGGCTATGAAATCCAGAGTGACACCAAAGAAGGCGGCCTCAGAGCCAGTGCTGAAACGCCCCCAAGATAACTACCCTGAGGGACTTTAATACTGCCCTATGGCTACCTCTGTCAACCCAGGGAGGGAGATGGTTAGGCACCAAGAGAGCAAGGTATGCAAATACCAAGTACAGACACTGCAAACTGAGGAATATCCCAGTGGGGTACCCAGTGAACAAGATGAAATCCTGATTGTGATGCCCTACCCACCCACCCACTGAGCCTGGGTTGCGGCTGGCTTGAGAATCTGGATGGTGACAGCTAGGACTCTGCCCGCCACATCCACCCATGTCTAAGTAACACAGACCAGTCTGGCTTTCTTGTTCTTCCGTCAAAAGAACACATTAAGTTGGGGTTGAGCAGTGATTGGAGGCTCCATTTCCATCCCAGGCTCTAACTATTCTCTCTCTTCATTCCAGCAGATGACAGTGAGGAGAGGATTGAGGGAGGTGCTAACTGGAAAAAGAGGGAAAGACAGAGAATGAAAACAGAAGCAAAAGAGAAGAACAGGAATGGATCTTCTGTTTCTCATCATGGAGAAGTCCATAAAATGGGAATCCAAAAAATAAGGCAGAAAGAAACAGAAAGGAGAATATGCCCTCTGAAAAGGAAAATCTCTTGTTCTGAATCAAGCTTTGAACCTCAGTGGGAAATGCACATAGCGGAGAAACCATATAAATGCTTGGAGTGTGGAAAGAGCTTCAGTCAGAGCGGAAATCTTACTATCCATCAAAGAACCCATACTGGAGAGAAACCATATAAATGCTTGGAGTGTGGAAAGAGCTTCAGTCAGAGTGGAACCTTTACTAGCCATCAAAGAACCCATTCTGGAGAGAAACCATATAAATGCTTGGAGTGTGGAATGGGCTTCAGTCAAAGTGGAAATCTTACTAGCCATCAAAGAACCCATACTGGAGAGAAACCATATAAATGCTTGGAGTGTGGAATGAGCTTCAGTGCCAACAGAAGCCTTACTGACCATCAAAGAATGCATACTGGAGAGAAACCATATGAATGCTTGGAGTGCGGAATGAGCTTCATTGCCAACACAAGCCTTACTAGGCATCAAAAAGCCCATACTGGAGAGAAACCTTATAAATGCTTGGAGTGTGGAAAGAGCTTCAGTGAGAGTGGAACACTTACTAGCCATCAAAGAGCCCACACAGGAGAGAAACCATATAAATGCTTGGAGTGTGGAAAGAGCTTCAGTCAAATTGGAAAACTTACTAGCCATCAAAGAGCCCACACTGGAGAGAAACCATATAAATGCTTGGAGTGTGGAAAGAGTTTCAGTCAGAGCGGACATCTTACTAGCCATCAAAGAGCCCACACTGGAGAGAAACCATATCAGTGCTTGGAGTGTGGAAAGAGCTTCAGTCAGAGTGGAATGCTTATTATCCATCAAAAAGCCCACACTGGAGAGAAACCGTATGAATGCTTGGAGTGTGGAAAGAGCTTCAGCGAGAACAGAAAACTGAATAGCCATCGAAGAGCCCATACTGGAGAGAAACCATATACATGCCTGGTTTGTGGAAAGAGCTTCAGTCAGAGCGGAACACTTAATAGGCATCAAAAAATCCATACAGGGGAGAAACCATATAAATGCTTGGAGTGTGGAAAGAGCTTCAGTGAGAGTGGAAAGCTTACTAGGCATCAAAGAATCCATACTGGAGAGAGACCATATAGATTCTTGGCGCGTGGTTCACATAAAGTAATCCACTCTGGTGATTCATGTTGATTAAGGAAAAGAGTTGCACTAATGTCCTGTGGCAGAAACAGGAAAGGATCCCATAGACCTGAATTATGTACATTTATATTTTTGTGTGAACTTTTGCACAGGATATCTTTAATATAGGAGCCTTGCTTGTAAAACATAGTGCTTCGTTGCACAGTTAATCTTCAGCTCTGGAAAACTCCTATGGCCTCTTTCTCTTCTAGAGAAGCACAGAGCAGTAACTTTATCGACTGACCTTTATCCACACATTTAGTTGGATGTTTCTTGGATCAACAGTTCAATATAAATGCAAAGGGATGCACACTGGGGCAAAAACCCCACCTCCAGATATACACTGATGGGGTCTGAGCTGTTGATGTGCATCTTGGGGTTGTGGCAGACAGCTCTTGAAAGTTTCCACTCGGTGTGCGGAACTGTGAAAAAGGCATATTTCATGTTGAGGATTATTAGGAAGGGGATTGAAAAACCTCCAGACATTATAATCTCTAGTTTGCCGTGATCAAAGCTGAATAATGGGATCCTAAGCCACCTAATGGCTCAGGCCATCAAGCTAGAGGTTGCCAGTTTGAATCCCTGCTGGTACGCCTATATCAGGCAGCAGTAATATAGGAAGATGCTGAAAGGCATCATCTCATACTGTGCAGAGATGGTAATGATAAACTCCTCCTGTATTCTACCAAAGACAACCACAGGGCTCTGTAGTTGCCAGGAGTTGAAATCAACTTGACGGCACACTTTACCTTAACCTTACACAGAGCAAAAGGTTAGGGTAACAATACGATGCTGTCCTCTTTCAGTTGATCGATCTTTGGAGGACATGCTTGCCCATTTTTTATTTCGTTATACATTTATTGAATTGCTTTTGGGTTGTCCTGTCTGTTCTGGAGCTGTGACCCAGGACCATCCTGGTGCTCTCGCCTCCTTGGCCCCCGTTTGGCCTCAGAATTAGCATAGGGAGAGGGGAGCTTACTGCCACCTCTACCCCCTACTCCTCCCTATAACAGCCACTGCTTCTTAGAACTCAACTCATGGGGCCACTCAGTAACAGCCAGCCCTCATCTGCTGCTGGCCGTAATAATCCCACAGTTGCTGTGCGGGGCGGAGCCACAACACAGTGATTTGCTCCAGCCCCATAAGAGCTGCAAGGCTTGTGGCCCTAACTCCACTGTTGCCTCTTCTAACTGGGGCTGGCTTAGAACCCGTTCATGCACATCCCTATTAAGAAGCGGGCTGAAATAACTATGGAAATTATAATCTCCAGCTTGTTGTGATCAAAGCAGAATAATGAGTTCCTAATAGAGTCGACACCAACTTGACGGCACTTAATAAATCAATCAATATCTGTGGAAATGTGAAACTGAAGGGACTCATGAGAATCTTAGGCGCATTCCTCCTTTGCCTCTCTCTTCTCTCCTGGAGTTCTTTCCCAAGATGCTTTTCCTCTTAGGAACTAGTGATTGCTGGCTATGTCTATCCTGCTAGAGAGGGGGACATAAGTGATGGCGTTGTTGCACTTGTAGCTTTCCCTCTGTTATTATCCTTCCCTTATCCCAACTGCCCAGTGATTAGGCTCCTGTGGCATTTCCTTCTACCTTGGTAATATTTGGGGTAAAAGTGCTGGTAGGACAACAGCATCCGAGTCTGGGAAGGGCTTCCAAGAGGATCATTTATTATTAATTTATTTTTACATTTATATCCCACTCTTGCTCCAAGGAGCCCAGAGCGGTGTACTACATACTTGAGTTTCTCCTCACAACAACCCTGTGAAGTAGGTTAGGCTGAGAGGGAAGTGACTGGCCCAGAGTCATCCAGCAAGTGTCATGGTTGAATGGGGATTTGAACTTGGGTCTCCCCGGTCCTAGTCCAGCACTCTATCCACTACACCATGCTGGCTTTCCATGCTGGCTCATGTGAAGGAGACCTAAGAAGAGCCTGGCTGGACTAGCCTAAGGCCACGATCCTCTTCCCCACCATGGTCAAGCAGATGCCCTGGGAAGCCCCAAAGCGGGAAGTGGAAGCAGACCCCCTTTCCACCTTCGCTTTCTGCAACTGGGATTTAAAGGCATATTGCCCCTGAACAGGTTCCACTTCACCATCATTACTAACAGGCATGGAGTCCTGCTGTGGCTTTACTAATCCCCTTTGAATCAATTTTTTGTCTAACCCCCTTTAAAAGGCATCTAAGCTACTGCCTTTCACCACATCTGGTGGCAGTGAGTTCCCCATGTTAAAATATACTACTGCAATATAGTTAAGTATACTACTGTAAACTGCTTTCAGAAGTGCTGAAAGGAGTTTACAGAGAAATGTAAATAATAAAAAAGGTGGTTCCTTGTGCCAATGAACTCAATTTAAAAAGAAGCATAAGGTAGACACCAGCAACAACCACTGGAAGGATGCTGTGTTGGAGTTAGGTAGGGACATTTGCATAAGCTTTGTGTGAAGATCTGGTGGCAATGAATTCCCTATGTTAAATGTATGCTTTCTGTGAAGAAGTCCTTTCTTTTCCCTGTCCTATCTACCACCAATACATGTCATTGATCTGCCCCAAGTTCGAGAACTGAGAGAGAGTGAGAAAAGCAGATCTCTGGCTGTTTCTTGTTAGCATCCTGCACTTGATGCAGCAAAGGGATAGAAGAGGGGGACTGATTACTCCCAGGTGTCTGGAGACCTCCTGACGTTGGGGGGGGGGGAGTTCCCAATCATGCTCTGCCTGGAGAGGAGGGGAACTGTGGGAGGGGACAGCAGGCTCTCTTGCCTGTCCGGCCTGGGGGAGGCTGGAGGCCTTTCTGGAGGGATCCAAGAGTTCCCAGGTTCTTGCTGTTGGCGTTTGTGATTATTTAGCAAAGCACCAAGGAAGCAACCACTCCAGTTACAGAGTGCAGAGTTTAGTGGTTATAGCTGTTTAAGGAACATGCGTGGAGATCACTGTAGAGTCTAAACCAAATTGATTCATTGGTGGAATACATTTGGGATAGGAAAGACCCATCCAATCTATCAGCTACATAATGAATAGGTAGGGAAGGAGAGAGAGAGATGTCCCCATCAAAGGAAGAGGACTGACTCACTACAGGAAGTTCCTGAGGAGTCAAGGCAGGGGTCATAGAGTAGAGGCAAGCAGGGACCGGTAAAGGAGATCCTCACTAGCAGCTACCTCTGCTCCCAGTGCCCCAAGTGGTTATTGCGACTGTTGGTGCAAAAGGTGCACTGGAAGTCTGTCTCCAACACCTGCGTCTACAAGGAGCGCCTGGAAGGTTTTGTGCAGGCTTGCTCCGTTCTGGCTATGAGTAATTTCTCTCTCCCGCCCTGTCTGGTTGCCCACCTCCCCACAAGGCCACTACAACTCCCCCAGTGAGCCCTGATGGCGCCCGTGCACAAATTCCCCGCTCTCTTCTGCCCCCAGCTTTGCCATTTTCCTCCCCGATTTGCCCCTCATGTGTGGGTTGTTTCCTCTCCTCCTCCTCCTCCTGTCACTCCCTGTCCCCTCGAATATATCACGAACCAAGTCAACTCAGGATGCAGTCGGGACAGCGAGGAAGCGTGGAGCGACCCAGCCCCCAGAGGACGGCGGAGTCCGGGCGCAAGTTCACCCCAAAGCGGGGATTGGAGGCGAGGGAAAGCCGTCAGTCAGCCGCCCGCCCCCTCCTCTCCCCATGGAAGTGGTGGTGCTAAACGCCTGGCCGGCATCTTCACAATGTTAGGGGGGAAGCCGCGGTGGGGTCTTGCACCTCCGCAGTCTGCAAAGCACCCAACAGTGAACTAAATGGATCCGCCTCGAGTTCGAGAATGAATGGCGGGAGACTGAGCCGCAAGTTCCCTCCGGCCCTTCCTGCACAGCACCCCGCCTTGGATGCTCCAGAGAGGAGAGGCGGACCACATCCAGGACCTGGCACCTGGCTAAATCCCTAAGAGAGACTTGCAGCAGGAGAATCGAGAGGCTTGGGGAAACAAGAGACTTGGGACCCTACTTTGCAACGGGGTTTATTTATTTATTTTATTGTTGAATTTATATACCGTTTTTCATTAGAAATGATCCCAAGGAGGTTTACAAAAGTTTTTTAAAACTACAATAAAAATGACAATTAAAAGTTAAGCTAAAAATATGAAACAAATCTGATTTAAAATATATAAAATACAAACATAGAAACTATATGTGGGTAAAACACACAGAAGCAGCAATTTAAAAAATCATATAAAGGCCTGGATTAAAAAAAAAACAAGATTTAACAAGCTTTCCAAAATTCAAATATATTCAAATATATTTTCAAATAGGATTCAAATATAAACCGCATCTGAGCTGCTGGCCGGAATGAGGACCCGCCCCCCCCCTTCCCAAAGAGCACTTTCTTCTTGCTGTCTCCCCCACTCAGCCCACCCCATTTTAAACCCAGAACTTAGAAGGACACTGTAGAGGTTGAAAAATGCAGGAGACGCACAGTAGGAACTTCCGGCTCACCTTGGACTGCAGCCCTTAGTAGTGGTTAGCCGCTCAGACGTGCCAAATTTTCTTCACTCTGTTCTGCTGTGTCCCGAGGAAGAAGGAAATTGTGGGAAGAGGCAGGATCTTTTGCACAGCACAGCAAATGCGTCTGTTGTATTTGGGGCATTTTCTTGGCGTGGAGCTGGAGGCCACTCCCTGAAGAAAGAGAAAATTCCCACGTCCTTGCTTTCACGCGGAACTTCTTGAAACCCCCGTGAAAAAGAAGCGGAAGCTTCCACGCCTCTCCTGTGTGGGGAAAGTGACTACTGTTTCCTCATTGCTGAAGGGATCTGGTGAGTCCCATGTGCATTTGTGGGGAGGGGACCAAGGGGGGCTACAGGGGAGGGCTGGTGAGAAATGCCAGGTGGGCAAGGGGTGGGAGGAAGGGAGAATGAGAACAAAGGCAGCTGCTGAATGGTTCTGGGCCAGGCGTAGAAAAGCAAGTTTGACTATCTCCGTCTGCTCCCTGCCCGCTTCATCCCATAATAGCAAGATGCTCTGCCCTGTTCACCAACCCCAGATTTCCTCATAGTGGGAGGACTCAAGAGAAAGCCCAGGGGAGGAGTCAGGGGGAGGGGAGTTACTAGGGAGAGGTCAAAGAGGGAAGGATGCTGCACTGAAGCCTTTGTTCTGTGGCCCTCAAGGAAAGAGATAACCCCCCCGTCACCCCACAACCTTTCTAGCTTCTCTTTGACTCCTGGCTTTTGGCTCATTTTCTTGCAGGGAGAAAATCCTCCAGGTGGAATTTAGGTCTCTAAAATCTTCATCCCTCAGGAAAGAACAAGGAAGTACTTTGGCTCTCCTGGGAGGCTGACTTGGAGCACAGCTTAAAGATGGGGAAGGAAGACCCAGCTAGCTGCCAAGCAGAAGAAGGCCTTGAGGCCAGACAAGTGGGGAGCACTGGGGAATTCTGGGAAAGGACCGAGCAGGAGATGCTGGTTGAGGACATCAGGAGCTCAGAGGCCCAGCACCTGCGCTTCAGGCAGTTCTGCTACCAGCAGGCCGAGGGGCCCCGAGAGGTTTGCAGCCGACTCCACAGCCTTTGCCATCAGTGGCTGAAGCCGGAAAGCCACATGAAAGCTCAGCTCATGGACCTGGTGATCCTGGAGCAGTTCCCGGCCATCCTGCCCCCAGAAATGGAGAGCTGGGTCAGAGAGTGTGGAGCGGAGACCAGTTCCCAGGCAGTGGCCCTGGCAGAAGGTTTCCTCCTGAGCCAGGCAGAGGACCAGAGTCAGGAAGAGCAGCAGGTGAGAGAGCAGTTTATCTTGGGAGCGGCAAAGGACTGAGAATGTGAGCCAGGAGATCCTAAATAAGCCCCAGAGAGCAACTTGGAAATCCACCCACTTCAACCCCTTCTTGAGTTAGGGGCCTTCTTGGGAATGTGGCAGAGCATCTGATTCCATGCAGAACGCCCCCGGTTCCATCCCTGGCATCTCTATGTAGGGCTGGGATAACCTCCTGCCTGAAACCTTGAAGTCGCTGCCAGTCAGAGTAGATAATACTGAGCTAGATTTAGGAAAGGCAGTATATAAACGTATTGCTTATTTGTTGGATTTCTGTACTACTTTTCATGAAAATAATCTCAAAGCAGTTAACAATATAATGAAAACAATACGTAAAATACAAAAGTACAGAATATAAAAATAAAATCTCATTCAGAAGCCTGAGTGAACTGCCACATATATTCTTTCTTCCTAAAAACTGTCAAAGAGACAGAGGAGTGGATGTCAGCCGGGAGAAGAAGTCTCTGTCAGTCACTGTAGACAATACTGAGCTAGAATTAACAAAGGCAGTATATAAATTGACATACATACATACATACAGGACCAAGGATCAGACTTTGTGTAAGGATTTTTCCTATGGGACTTTGCTGCACCTTTCCCTTTCTAATGCCTTTCTTCCTGCTCCCTGTTGGGATTCTCTCCTGTCTGTCTCAGGAGCAAGGACTGTTGTCGGAAGCGGCCCCTGACTTCCCTGAGGCTGAGAAGGCTCCATCAGGCACCAGGCAGAGGCCTCTGTCCAAGGAGATCCCCAGGCAGGAGGACAGCAGTGGGGCCACCTTGCTGGGTAAGGAAGTATGGGGTGGATGCTCCCTTAAACCCCCTCGCAAATACCCATGTGAAGGAATGAGGCGTCCACCTCCTGTCTGTGTTCTTTAGAGTTTTGTATTATGCATATAATTGCTTACTCCCTGTGTTCTGTCTTAAGAAGCTGTTCAGGGGAAGAGTTCTGCTGTTCAGTTTTTGGCGGGAAGAGAGCGTTTGGTTTGATTGGCTGTATTTTTTTAAGATTGAGGGGACTTGGGTTTTTTAAAATTGGTTTGTTTAGCAATATTGAAAGGTGGGGGAGAATAAAAGGAGGTTTGCCTGCAGCAGAAAGTTAGTGAAAGCTGGAGGAATAATAGTTTAAAGCTAGCATTTGAGCTGACTAGGAGTAAGACCCCAAGAGAGACTGCTGGGACAGTGGAGAGGCAAGAAGGCTGCAAGAGAAAGCTGACGGGGGCTGTCAAAAACGGAACACTTGAAATCACGGATCGCTGCAGCAGGGGAGAGGCAGAAAGGACTCGGTGATGCTGGTGGTGGTGGTGGTGGTGGTGAAGGATTCTGGCCTCTTGCAGGGGAAAGACGGAAGCTTTGGGAGAAGCCATCTTTTGCATTCCTCTTGAGACTGATGCTGAGTCTAGTTTGTATAAGTTATTTGGCTGGGTTATTCTTTGCTTTTCTTGTGCTTTTTGTTCTACCTGACATTTATAAACAAAATTTTACTTAATGTTATGGAACTGTTTTGAAACTAAGAGGATCTTGAACCAAGTAAATTTTTTCTGGATGTTTCCATAGTGTCTCTGTCAATTATTTCCCTCCACCCAATGCCTATTTTTCCCCACCTACTGCCTCTGCTGATACGCCAGTTGCATCAGTTTCTGAGATAAATGATCTCAGAACAGTAGTACAACTGCTGGTCACCTCCAGACTTGACAACTGCAACGTGATCTATGTGGGGCTGCCTTTGTACGTAGTCCAGAAACTGGAGTTAGTCCAGAATGTGGCAGCCAGGTTGGTCTCTGGGTCATCTCGGAGAGATCATATCACTCCTATCTTAAAAGATCTACGTTGGCTGCTGATAAGTTTCTGGGCAAAGTACAAGGTTTTGGTTATAACCTATAAAGCCCTAAACAGCTTGGGCTCTGGGTATTTAAGAGAACATCTTCTTCAACATGAGCCCCATTGCCACCATCTCATTTGGTGGCTACGTCAGGAGGGGCCTTCTCCATTGCTGCCTTGAGGCTTTGGAACACACTTCCTGCTGAAATAAGAGCTTCGCCATCTCTGACAACTTTTAAAAAGGCAGTCAACACACATTTGTTCACCCAGGCTTTTCATTAGATATTGTTTTAATTGTGTTTTAATAGTTTTAATGTTTTAAATTTTAATTGTTGAAATGTGTTAATCTTTTTAATGGTTGCTTTTATTGTTTTGTTGTAAACTGACCAGAGGACTTGTGTTTTGGGCAGTATAAAAATGTATTACATACATACATACATACATACATACATACATACATACTTGCCTAAGTTACCAGTCCACCTTTTGGTCACGCTGAGAGAGAGGCTCCAGTGACAGGATGGTAGAACCAGTCAAAAGAACTCTGCCTGGTGGCAGTGAGTTGTCTTATGCCCAGGGCCTGCTGGGGCAGTATCCTCCCCAATCCCTGCTGTCTGTGGTCTGCTTGAATGCTTCCCTGCTCCTGTCTGCGGAGGTTTCTCCTCTCTGGACCCTTGCAGCTTTTAGAAATCTCTTGGTTACAGGAGTTATATATCAAAGCCTGTATGTTCAGAGATTATGGGTAGAAACGTTTCCTTTTATAGAGGTTAAATACAAAATTGTGCACAAATTCATAATTCATGTAAAGGATAAAGCATCATGGGAAATGATCAAATTGCCAGGCTGTGCCTCCTCAATATTTTTTTCTGGTGTCTGTCCCAGTTTCATACAGTGCAGTACCCAAAAGAGCTCAAGAGGGTGGCGGGGTTAGATCTCCGCTTGCAGAGCCAGCCTTGCATCTCACCTGGCTCTCTAGGAAGTGTGAATGGGAGACTAGAAGTGTGAGCACTGTAAGATATTCCCCTTAGGGAATGGAGCTGCTCTGGGAAGAGCAGAAGGTTCCAAGTTCCCTCCCTGGCGAAATAGCTAAGATAGGGCTGAGAGAGGATCCTGCCTGCAACCTTGGAGAAGCTGCTGCCAGTCTGTGTAGACAATATTGCGCTAGATGGACTAAGGGTCTGACAAGCCAACATGAAGAGAATTGTTTAACTTGACACTTGATCCTCTCTCTCTCCTATATTTCAACATTTAAGATTTCATTTAGGAGTCTCTCCCAGCCCTACCTGGTGATTCTGCCCGGGATTGAACCTGCGACCTTTGGCATGAAAGCAGATGCTCCCCCACTGAGCTATGACCCCAGCCCCTAAGCCAGGGGAATATCTCACGGCAGAGAGGGCTCCCATGTCTTCACCCATCCAAATGCAAAGGAAAGTGAGCTCTGCTGAGCGAAGGGTTCATGCTTTCTGCTGCAAGACTGGCTGTCCATCCTGAGCCATCTTTACTATGGAAGAATCATCCCGAGTGGACACTTCCCCAACACGTCCCCCATTCCTTTTTATATATTTTGCCCTCTTTCCTGTCTGGTAGACTAGAGCATCTGAAATCTCTGCCCTGCTTTTATGTTCCCCTTTTGTGGGGTCAACCCTTTTCTCCAGCCTCTCCACAGTTAAAATATACAATACATTTTGTTATGACAGATGTCAACCTTGTGTGTCCAAAACTGCATTTTGAATTCTGCACAAAGCCAACATGAAGAGAAATATGTTTACTCTGCACTTGACTGACTCTCTCTCTCTCTCTCTCTCTCTCTCTCTCTCTCTCTCTTTTATCCTCCTATGTCCTCCTGTCACTCTTGTGTTCTTTGCAGGTGCTGGAATGACGCTGCCAGGGCCTTCTCAGCCATCGCTTCTTCCTGGTGGGATGGAAGATGCTTCAGGACCACAGAAGCAGGTAGGGGAGGGATTGTTAGGAAAGGAGAATGTGGGGCAGACAGACAACCCCTTGGAGCTCCCTCAGGGGCTGTGATCCGCCCTCTTTCCTTCGGCTTCTGTCAAAGCTGCTGACTAGGAAGCCTTGAATCTTGTGAAGGCTGGAATCTGGCAAACGAGACAAGGAGGAGCCTTTGAAATGGTTGGCTTCCAATTACTGAGCAGGGTTGAAGTAAGTGTGCCTCTTCATCTCAGGAGAGCATCTTTTTCAAGTGGTGGCTGCTGGTATCTCCACTGTGTACTTTTAGTTGCATCCTCTGTGAGGCAGGACACAACCACCCTCCGACTATGGTTTTTTGCTATTTAAACCACTTTATTTAATTGTTTATTAAAACATTTTTATACCGCCCAAAACTTACGTCTCTGGGCGGTTTACAACAGAATAAAAAAGTAAAACATTCGTTAAGACAAAAAGGTGGGGGGACGACGACACATGACAACAATTTAAAATTTTTAAAATAATATTTTAAAAACAGCATTAAAACCATTAAAACAACATTAATTAAAAGCCTGAGTGAAGAGATGTGTTTTCAAAGACTTCTTAAAAGCTGTCAGAGATGGGGAGGCTCTTATTTCACTATTTTGAACCACATATCAATATAATTTAAATACTTGAAACCACATAGAAATATAATTGATGACCCTGCAGGGAACATTCCTTGCCCTTCTCACACCACCTCATCTGAACAGCTGTTGAGGATTGTGCTTCAAGGAAAGAGCCATTATGCATTCTGTGAGGGTGAACATGTTTCCTTCCTCTCTTTCAGGGCCAGGTGACCTTTGAGGAGGTGGCTGTGCTTTTCACGGAAGAGGAGTGGGCTCTGCTGGATCTGGACCAGAGAACCCTGTACAGGGAAGTCATGGAGGAGAATAGGGGCAATGTGGCCTCTCTGGGTAAGGCTCCTTTTTTTTTCTTGAAAGGGGAGAGTAAAAAGCCTGGTTCAGACATGATGTTGTGCAGATGTCTGTACACTCATACAGTATATGTGTTAGGGTGAATGACCATGACTATACAAAACCTTGTGGGGTCTCAGAGAAAGTATGCTGATACACAAAGAGTCCCCCTAAACAAACACATGATTATACCTTTATCTTTGATGGTTAATACATTTACATTTGGCATTAAAACTGTTGACAAAAGTGTTCCGGGGTGACTGGTGAAGCACCCCTACATGTGTTCATGTGTTCAGGCTTGTGTGGGGCATTAGCGAGGTGGTGTGGAGAAATTCTGCGTCAGAATAAATTTGTGCAAAGTTCTGTTACTGGGGAAATGAACTGACAGAGAGTAGGTTAAGCTTCAAAAATAATAAGGTTTTATTGGAGGGAGGAAAGAAATGTTTAGTTACAGCAATATTACTTAGATATGTTACAGAGAGACTAGATCACTTGCAAAGACACTTTTTTTTTTAGCTTGGATTCGAATGAGATGAAGTCCAAACTATCTAGAGGAAGAATGCTCAGAAAAATAGGCTTTGGGACTTGAGAAGAAGCAGGGATAGGGGAGCCCAGAGATGGTGCGAAGAGCAAGACACAGCTTGATGTTGCAGCGGGTGCCAAGTCTATTGCCCGGACAATGGGTGACTCCAGAGACCAAGGCGCGAAGAGCAAGGCCTGGTGTTACAGCGGGTGCCAAGTCTGTTGCCCAGACGACGGGTGACTCCAGAGACCAAGGGAAGCACACTGGTTCATGAAACCAGGGCCAGTGAGAGCCCAAAATGTGTCCTGAGGCGAAATTCCAGTTTCTCCTCTTTCCCAAAGAGGGAAATTGCGGTGGATCTCAAAAGGATCCATTGTCTCTGTTTGCTGTGCTGGAATATAACACATATATTCATATATGTGGTGCTTGACGCGAATGGTCAAGCACCACCTGTATGTAGATGAACTAAATGGACGGGCAAGCTCTCATCTGTCAGGTTGGAAGGACCCAGTCATCCAGTCAGTATTTTAATGAGCACACGTCTTGACCTCCTATCGCCAACTTAGCTCCTTTGTGATGGGGAAGGGAGTAGTGTTGGCATGCCTTATCTGCTTTTTCCTGCTGAGGTGATTGGTTCCAGCTTGTCTGAGGCAAGCACAAGGGATGGGGGAGTAAAAGGGTCAATCTGTGGACCAAGAGACCATGAAATTGAAGTCAACTTGTAAGTTAGCTCCGGGTCTGCTTAGAGATTCCCAACACAGGGAAAGGTGCAATGCTAATCCCCTGTCAATTTGCCTGATGGCTGGTGACCCTGGGGGCAACTGTCCCACTGCCTGCTAAGTGCCCTGTCCCCATATGCCAGGCCTGCTCAACTTCGGACCTCCTGCAGATGTTGGCCTACAACTCCCATAATCCCTGACTATTGGCTGCTATGGCTGGGGATTATGGGAGTTGTAGTCCAAAAACATCTGGGGGGCTTAAGCTGAGCACGCCTTTGGCATATGCCAACAAATGGGGAGCCCACAATCCCGTAAAGCTCCCGAGCATGTTAGGAGTGAGAACTACAAGCCTGTAGTCTCAGACATAAGCAGAGAGGCTTCTGGGGGCCCACAGAATAGCAGTGTTGGCAACTATCTGGAATCACCAATCTGTATACCTGCTTCATAAAGGGTAGATAACATATCATCTAAATAAAACTTGTATAAATCCAGATAGTATATTCCTAGACAATAAACAATATATACTCTCCAAAGTGAAAAAATCATTACTTACAAATGCTCACATACACACACACGATGTATAAAATATGAACTATATGTTACCAAAAGGGTATTCCAAAGGGAGTCCTGAGTTACCCAGGAGTTTACAAGTTTCCATATCCACCGTGTGGAGTGAATTGTTCCACGGGCTGCTTTTCCACTCATGGTAAGGAACAGCCCAAGGAGGTACTTTTCCAAATAAATGTCCTACACCAAAAAATGTTTTGACCATGGTAGTCTTCACCAGTGGCATTAGTACTGAAGAATCATACTCCTTGTGTTCCCATGTAATGATTCTATGTAATACAAATATATACACCAATCTGCGTTTACAAACCTCCTTTAGGGTGGTCCTCCCCTCAATTGAGAGCTATATCCACCTGCAATGACTGTTACCTCAACAATGGGTTGGTATGTAAACATTTTATATGGAACAGTAATTAATTCATCCATCCATATATCCAAATAATGGATTCACCCATTTTCTAAAATATACAGGATGTCAAAACCTGTAAAAAGATATAAACATACTTAGTACACATTCAGCATTTGGGCCTACTTCAAACCAGCTGTGAATCTCCTCTCTCGGTGGTGGCTCTTCTAGTCATGCATTCAATTTTATAGACTCTAAAGGTACCTCCGGTGTTTGGGCCACCTGGGCCTTGTGAGGCCTATGATATACAAAATCTTATTCTGGAAGTACTTAAAAACCTCCCTCAAATGGAATGCTGCAGGCTCAAAAGGATTATTCCCAAGGGAAGTCAATATAACTGATTCTTGGGTGCTCTGATATAAACAGTGTTTATCTACGCATAAAAACATAAGCAGATTTAGCCACGGACTTCGAGGACCTGGTCCGTGGCCTCCTGCCTCCTGGAAGGCCTCTGAATTGGGGAGGGGGGCCTCCTGCACTGGCAGCCTGTCCGGCAGGCGCACCTGCACAGTGTAAATATGAAACGTTGCATACTGGTGATGTCACGGCATGCAACATTCCATATACACACTGTGCAGGCGTGCCCGCTGGACAGACTGCTGCTGCATGGGGGAGTCCTACTCCACTTGTAACTCAGCCCCCACGGCAAATATAAGCAAGGGGCTGCGGTGGGACAGGCGAGGGGCGGCGGTGGGGCACTTCGGAACCCCTGATCACTGGAGCGCCCCCTACCCAGGAACAGTGGTGGGGCAACAGCAAGCCTTAAAAATAAATAAATAATGTGAGGCTCATGGCGGGGGCGATGTGGGAGGGCCTCCGAAGCCCTCAGGTCTGGGCTGCTATTGGACCTCGGTGCGCCCCTGCATAAAAAGACCAGTCCATAAACCATATGAATACTTAGTTTATCTGAAGCTAAACAGGGATCCAGTTTTCCAAAGGGTTTACAAATTTCTGACTTATAATGCATCTCCATAAAGATCATATATCTCAACAGATCTCCAGCAATGGCCAGAACTCTACATATGTTTTGTAAATCCAATTAACCTCCTCATTTAATCCAAATGAGGTCCAGGTTTTAAGTGTGTGGATCCAGAAATGTTTGATGCAGTAATAAACTATTGCTATTATCCTTGTGCTTCCAAATTGAACCTTATATAATCTGCTTTATGGTTCAAGTGTTTGACCAAGGGTGCCTTCCTTATGCAACTCTTATGTTCAATAATCAAATTGTTAATGTTCCGAGTTGTCTGGCCCACATCTAACAATGTACAGGGACATTGTATAGGACACATAATTTGCTCTTGAATTGGTCTGCCACGGTTCTGCCCAAGTACATGCCGAAACTTCCCCCCGACCCCCAGACAGTTGAGGTTGGCTCGGGGATTCTAAAGTAAACATTTTTTATTTTTTTTAAATTAAATATTCACCCTTGGGAGGTGTGGCTGCGGAGGAAGTCTGCTGTTTCCCTCTCTCCCTGGTCACATGCCAGGGCACATGCGTGACAGCCTCAAAAATGGCCGCTGTCACCGAAGAAAGTGCCAGAACAGCCCGAACAGTCCTGTGGCTGTAGGCCCATTTAATGTATTAATGTAATGTATTTGACCTTTCCTTATTTCCATGCTACTATGAACCAACATATCTCTAAAGTTGGGGCTTTGTTTCTGAGCAAATATATGTGGGCCATTTCATTTTGGAATATCATGTAATAAAGACCAATGCTTTTTAAGATTCTGTTGCATGGCATAGGAGTGAGTATCAAAAGTGACTGGAACTATCATCCTTCCTAAGGTGTTCTTTTTTTAAATCGAGAATCTGGTTGGAGGATAACACTGTCTTTCTATCTAAGATGTTAGCTCTATAATACAGTAGTTCTTAATCATACAGTATGGGTATTCTTCATCTAGAAAATGCATTGTTAAAATAGATGTGCATTCATGTTAAAAGTGAAGCTGGGTACAGGATCCTCAAATGCATGGTACAGATAGGAAGGGTACTAATGTATCTGTGATCAACATAATGCATGAATGACTGTACATGTGTACAGATCAGGAAAGGCCAATTCCATGCTAGGAATAATTAGGAAGGGGATTGAAAGTAAACATGCTAATATTATAATGCCTTTGTAAAAATCTATAACCAGCCCCGAGTATTATGGTTTTTATCTATGCATTTCTTTTAATGCAAACCCTTTTTTGTAAGGGCAGATCCTTTTTTCTTTTCTTTTTATGCAAGCCTTTCCAATGTAGAATTGTTTTTCTTTTCCATGCAAAGCCTATGCTACCAAACCCTTGTATCATAAAAATTATATCAGACTTTTGGGAACAATAGAAACTATGTAGAAAAGAACTCATGTTTATCGCCTGTCCAATCTAGACCTGGTTATTATGGTACTTATATTATGTAATGGTACCGGGTATTATGTTATGGTACTGACAGGGTGTTTGTTTCAAGATAAGAGGCAGTAATTGGGATAAAGTAAGTTCAGGTCAACATTGACCCCTTTTCTTGAAAGTGTCTCATCTTGACAAGACAAAACAACTAAGAGGGAGCTTTTGTGTTTCTAGATGCTGAGAAAGCATTTGATAGAGTTGAATCAGTCCACTTATTTCAGACATTAGAAGTGTTTGGACTTGAAATACTGATCGTGGCATCCTACCCACCCACTCACCCATTGAGCCTGTGTTGCAGCTGGCTTGAGAATCCGGATGATGACAGCTAGGACTCTCTGCCTGCCACATCCACCCATGTCTTGGTAACGCAGAGCAGTCTGGCTTTCTTCTTCTTCCCTCAAAAGAACATGTTAAGTGGGGGCTGATCAGTGATAGGAGACTCCTTTTCCATCCCTGGCTCTGACCAATTTTCTCTCTTCATTCCAGCAGATGACAGTGGGGAGAGGAACAAGGAGGGAATTTGCAACGGAGGATTGATGGGTGGTGCCAGCTGGAAAGAGAGAAAAAAACAGAAAATGAAAACTAAAACAAAACAGAACAAAAATGGATCTCATCATGGCAAAGTCTATAACATCAGAATCCAAAAAATAATGGAGAAAGAACCAGAAATGAAAATGTGCTCTCTGAGAAGGAAAATCTTCTGTTCTGAACCAAGCTTTCAACCTCAGTGGGAAAAGCACACAGGAGAGAAACTATATAAATGCTTGGAATGTGGAAAGAGTTTCAGTTGGAGCGGACATCTTACTAGGCATCAAAGAACCCATACTGGGGAGAAACCATATAAATGCTTGGAGTGTGGAAGGAACTTCAATCAGAGCGGACATCTTACTATGCATCAAAGAACCCACACTGGAGAGAAACCATATAAATCAGAGGTTCTCAAACTTGGGTGCCCAGATGTTGTTGGACTACAACTCCCATCATCTGCAGCCTTTGACCACTGTAGCTAGGGATGATGGGAGATGTAGTCCAACAACATCTGGACACCCAAGTTTGAGAATCCCTGATATAAATGCTTGGAATGTGGAAGGAGCTTCAGTCAGAGCGGAACACTTATTAGACTTCAAAGAACCCATACTGGAGAGAAATCATATAAATGATTGGCGCATAGTTCACATCAAATAATCCACACTAATTTCTTGTGGCAAATACAGGAAAGGATCTCATAGACCTGAAATACACAAATTTATATTTTGGTGTTAGCTTTTGTATGAAATATGTTTAATATAGGGGCCATGCTTGTAAAACATAATTCTTCATTGCCCAGTTAATCCTATGGCCTCCTTCTTTTCTGGAGTAGCACAGAGCAGTAACTTTATCCACTGACCTTTATCCACGCATTAAGTTGGATGATGTTTCTTAGCTCTACTGTTCAATATAAATGCAAAGGGATGCACATTGGGACAAAAATCCCAACTTCAGATATAAACTGATGGGGTCTGAACTGTCGGTGACTAACCAGGAAAGGAATCTTGGGATTGTGGCAGACAGCTTGTTGAAAGTGTCCACTTGGTGTGCGGAACTGTGAAAAAGGCATCTATCATGTTGGGGATCATTAGGAAGGGGATTGAAAAAACTCTAGACATTATCGTCTCTAGGTTGCCATGATCAAAGCAGAATAATGGGTTCCTAATATCTATGGAAATGGGAAACCGAAAGGGCCAATGAGAATCTTGGGTGCATTCCTCCTTTGCCTCATTCCTCTCACTTTCTTCTCTCCTGGAGCTCTTTCCCAAGATACTTTTCCTCTTAGGAACTCTTCCCCCTCTTTTCCTTTCATTCTCTACACAGATAGTTGGAAGGGAAGGAAGCAGCTCTGCTCTGCTGGATGGGGCCCTAGCTGTTTGTCTCTGCTTCTCCCCTCCCGCAGGTGATTAGCTGATAAGAGCTGCTCCTCCTAGGGGTGCCTGCCTCTTGGCACCAGCCTATGGGCGAGAGCAGAAGGGCTCTTTTCCTTGTGGCTCTCCGCCTTCAGACGCACAGACTGAGCCCCAATCAACAGGAAGATCATTTGGACTGTCCCTGCATGTTTGACAACATGGTTTAATACAGATCATTCAGAGCATTTAGAGCAGGCATAGGGAGATATGGCGGTGGGAGTTGGGCAGGCCGTTACAGAAGGAAACGGTCCAGACAGCTGAGGTCTGTTCTTTTTTCTGAGTCATCTCTCAGTCCTGCAGCCCCAGTGAGCTCTGGAAACCATCTCTCTAGGATTAGGGGGCTGCTGCTGAATGCCAGGTCAATAAATGGTAAAACATCTCTCATCCACATGCTGATCTGGTATGTATGACGTAGACCTGGTTGGATGAGCAGGGTCGTGTTGGTCTCTCTCAGCTTTGTCCTGCAGGCTTCCTCACCTTGTGAGTTGGGGAGGGAGCGTGGTGGTCCTCTGTCGTGAGACTTTTCCCCTTACCAGGTGCCCGGTTAGATAATCTCCTGATTTCGAGGGTTTGTCCTTGAGGGTGGGCCTCTGAGATAGGCTGGAGATTCTGATGGTGTACCGACCGCCCCGCTGCACTTCAGTCTCCCTACCTGAGCTCCTAAACGCCCTCTCCAGCTTGGTGGAGCCTTTTCTGATCTTTGTTTTTCTGAGGGGCTTAGGGCAATGACACAACTCAGATGACAACTGGAACGATGCTGGAGGAAAACTTGCGGTGGAAGACTTGCGGCGAAGACTTGCGACCGAACATCGGCTAGAACCCACTTTCGGGACTACTCTGTGGCAGTGGGGGTGGTGAAGAAACATTTTTTCTCCTCATCCATTGCATCTGCTCAGTGCAAGCCAGCAGAGCACTTTCAAGTAGCATAGTTGTTTCTTCACACACACCCCTGTGTAATCAGGGAGGAACCACCTATAGCCCTCTGTGAGCAGTTTGCGTACCACTTTGCAGATAAAGTCGCTTGCATCTCTGCTGATTTGGACTCCAGGGTTGAGCAGTTCCAGCAGATGGGCTCCGGGTTCTTTTTAGTTGGTACAGCCTGAGGATGTGGACAAGATCCTGGGCAGTGTGCAAGCAACGTCATGTGCTCTAGACCAGTGTTTCTCAACCTTTTTGGAGTCAAGGACCGCTAAATTCTTTGTGCGGCGTTTCAAGGACTGCTACATTCTTTGTGTGCAGTTTCCCAGACCAGCAGTTAGTAAAGGGGTTTTAAGTTTATCTGTTAGTACTATACTACAGGTGTGCACAACTCAAATGACCTGGTGGGCCAAAACTGACTTGGCTCATGAGGGCCGAGGTCAATTTTTAGGGTGCTGATTATTAAAGTAACACTTAATATCAATCAATTAATTAAATCAAATTAAAGTGAAATTAATTAAAATGAATTTAATCAAAATTTAACTTTTGAAGTTCTGGCAGGCCAAGATTAATTTAAATTAAAATAAAATTAATTGAATTAAAAATTCTAATAAAATAAATACAACACAATCTGTACAAAATACATAACAATAAAATGCATTGCTCTTCCTTTCCACCTCTGCCAAATCACACTTAACATGAAGCACTTGTAATAAAAAAAAATTAGAGAAGTTTTTCTCATAATTTTGGATAAGAAGATTACACTTTGATCAGAAGGGAGAGAGAGAGCGAATGGAGGAGGGGAAGAAAAGGAAAGGAGGCTTGGCTTGAGAGAGAGAGAGAATTGAAGGGGTAGAAGGGGAAAAGGAGAGGGAAGGATCTGAAGTCAAGAGAAGTCAGAGAGAAGCAGCAAAATGATGAGGAGGCAACATCTCCAGGAAAGGGAAGGGGCTGAAGCCGAGAGAATAAGCCAAGGAGAAGCATCAAAATGACGAGGAGGCAATGTCTCTAGCTCTGTTTCCCAGGCTTGCTCTGATTAGCTATGTTTCCAGACCCAGCGAGCTGTTTCCAGACCCCCCAAGCTCAGCTGCCTGCAGGAGAGGTGCTACCACGGGCAGGCAGCTGAGTGTTGTTCTTCTGTGTTTGTTTTTGGCGGGCGGGGAACATGCAGAGGCGGAGAGAAGGAGCAGAGCAGCAGCAGTAGGTAAGCGAGGCGAGCCGCTCACCCAGTGGGTGTTGCTGTGCATGCACAGAGGGAGTGAGGGAGCAGCAAGCACACACACAAGCCAAGGGTGAGGCTGCAAACAGTGAGTAAAGCTGCCCGCCTCTAGGCCAGTGTGTGCTACTGCCACCGCCCAGCTCCTTGCACTCTCTCTTTGTTGGAAGTGAAGGACTATACGCTGTCTCTTGTCTCAATGACAGTGGTGGACAGACTAGTGAGTCAGAGGGCTAGAGGGTCAAGACACTGGTCATCCCTTCTCTACGGCTCTGACAGTATCCCTTTGGAATGTAGATTGCTACTCTTAGGGACCCTTCCTTCCAGCCACTTCCTTCCTCTCTTCCCCTTTTTCTCTTCCTGTTCCTTCTACCTTGCAACATGCAAGCTCCTCTCCCCTGCACCATGTGTGCAGAGATGCAGAATCCATCTGCATGCAGCTAGATAGATAGATTAGAGATCCTAACTCCTCACTTTCCTATCTAGAATGGAGTTCTCTAATAAATACAATTTATATTGATTTGAAACTATGAACTGGCTCCAAGTTACTTTATTCTTAGCATACACGCATGCCTAACCAAATTCCGCTGTGTTTTGCCTCAGTGCACTCTGCTATAATGAAAAAGGGTTTCTCCTACCAGAGAGAATTCCCAACACTCTTTAGGCGATATAGAGGGAGAGGTAGCACATCACCTGCCCTGCACCATGGAATATGCAAGTGTAGGCATGGAAGCAGCTGCTCGGCAGAAGGAAGGCTGCTTAGTTCGCAGCAGGCTGCTTAGCTCGCCCAGCCAGTGAGCAGGAGGGCAAGTAGGAGAGAGGAGAAGAGGAGGGCAGGGAGACTGGCCAAGGGGCCTTGGAGGTATGGACCGGCACTGAACTCTTCGCGGACCAGCACCGGTCCCCGGACTGGCGGTTGAGAAACAGTGTTCTAGACCCTTGTCCTCCATGGCTAATCAAAACAGCTAGAGGGAAGGTATAGGCAGGTGGTTGGAGGCTATAATCAAAGCTTTGTTAAGGGAGGGCAAGATGCCATTGTGCCTCAAGGAGCTGGTGCTGAAACCACTAATAAAAAAGCCCTCCCTTCATCCCTCCAATCTGAAGAATTATAGACCTGTTTCTCACCTCCCCTTTTTTGGGAAAGGTGATAGAGCGTGTGGTGGGCTCTCAGCTGCAAAGGGTCCTGGATGACATTGATTATCTGGATCCCTTTCAGTCTGGCTTCTGTCATGGATATGGGCCTGAAACTGCCTTGGTTGTCCTAGTGGATGACCTGCACCGGGAGCTTGAAAGGAGGAGTGCGTCTCTGCTGTTTCTGCTGGACCTCTCCGCAGTGTTGATAACATTGACCATGGTACCCTTCTGGACTGCCTCAGAAGTATGGGGTTTGGAGGCACTGCTTCACTGGAGTGGCTTCAATCCTTTTTTGGGGAGAGGGTCCAGAAGGTGATGCTGGGGGACTTGGCTCCTTGGCCATTGGCTTGTGGGGGTCCCGCAGGGTTCAGTCTTGACCTCCATGCTGTTCAACATCCACATGAAAATCCTGGGAGAAGTCATCCGGGGACATGGACTGTGTTGTCAGCAATATGCAAATTATCATCAATATGTAGTCAGCAATATGTCACGGAGGACAGTATCAATGGCTACTAAACTTGTGGCTATAGTGACTTCCACCCTCAGAGGAAAGATGCCTCTAAATACCAGTTGCAGGGGAGTAGCAGTAGGAGAGAGGGCATGCCCTCAGCTCTTGACTGTGGGCTTCTCAGAGGCATCTGGTGGGCCACTCTGTGAAACAGGATGCTCAACTAGATAGGCCTTGGGCCTCATCCAGTGGGGCTGTTCTTATGTTCTTAGGACACTCAGCTCTATCACTCATCGCCTGATCCTAGGGAGGCAGCGGATGACCTGAATTGGGGTTTTGAGGCTGTGATGGGCTGGACGTTAGCGATGTGCATAGAACTGTGGCGAGGAGGCTCGAAGGCGGAAGGAGTGCCACTTTAAAAGCAAGGGAGGGTGCACTTACACCTCCCGCCGCCCCTCCCCCGAGCCAGCATCCCTTGTTTAGAAAGCTAATCGAGGTGGCTGGAAGTCCCCGATGCGCCCGCACATCGGGGACTTCTGGCCAGTGGGTGCAATGGGGCGGCAGGGAGGTATGTTGCTGCCCCGATTAGGTGGGGGGGAAGCGGCAGGAGGGGTAAGTGTACCCTCCCTTAAAGCGACACCCCTGCCACCTTCGAACCTCCGGACCGGTTCCGTGCACATCCCTAGTGGATGTGGGCTAATAAACGGAGATTGAATCCAGACAAGACAGAGGGGCTGTTGGTCAGTAGGAGAGCCAATCGGGATGCTGGTTCTGGATGAGGTTGCACTCTCCTTGAAAGAGCAAGTATGCAGCTTGGGAGTACTGTTGGACCCGACTCTGCTTTTGGATGCTCAGATGGAGGTGGAGGCGGTGGCCAGAGGTGCTTTCTAGAGAAGGCAAATCTGACCATTGTTACCCACGCCTTCGTCACGACACGGCTAGATTACTGTAACCTGCTCTATGTGGGGCTGCCCTTGAAGAATATTTGGAAGCTGTAACTAGTGCAAAATGCAGCAGCTATGTCTTTATCCGGAGCTGCCTGTTGGGATCATATGACACCCATTCTGAAAGAGCTGCAATGGCTATCAATTCGTTTCCGGATCCTATTTAAGGTGCTGGTTTAGACCATTAAAGCCATTAACAGTTTGGGGCCTGGATATTTGAAGGACCGTCTGCTCCCAAGGGTTTCTGCCCGCTTGACAAGATCACCGGAGGAGGCTCTGCTCCGAGTGCTGACGGTGAGAGAGGCTCAGCTGGCGAGCACACGGGACTGGGCCTTCTCAGTCATTGCCCCCCAGGCTTTTGAATGCTCTCCCAGCTGGCATCTGCTCCTCAGCGTCCATGATAATTTTGAGGAAATAGGTAAGGATGTGGCTCTTCATCCAGGCTTTTAAATGAAAGCATTGTTTTTTTACTGCTGCCGTTTTGTGTATTACTGTATTATATAGGTTTTTAAACTTATAAATAGAGATGATATTTTTATGTTGGTTATCTGAACTTTTGTATTTTAAATTGTGCATAGTTTTAATTATACTTTGAGATTTTAATGAAAAGCAGTATAGAAATAGAACAATAAACAAATCTTATTAGAAGTCCACAAGTATTTTATCTTCTAATCTAAACATATATGCTTCAGCTATGCCATGAATTCTATTCCCTTTTTAATCAGCCATACACTGAGTAGTTCTTTGTTAGTTATTTTACTAAATACCCATTTCAAACTGGCTTTTGGGCGGGCCATGGGGTGGAGACTGCCTTGGTCGGCCTGATGGGATAATCTCCAATTGGGGGAATTGACAGAGGGAGTGTGACACTGTGGTCCTTCTGGATCTCTCGGTGGCTTTCAATACTATTGACCATCGTATCCTTCTGGAACGTCTGAAGGGATTTGTGATGGGAGGCACTGATTTGCAATGGCTTTGCTCCTACCTTGCAGGCAGATTCCAGATGGTGTCCCTCGGGGACTGTTATTCTCCAAAATCTGAACTTTTGTATGGTGTCCCTCAGGGCTCCATATTGTCTCCCATGTTGTTTAATATCTACATGAAACAGCTGGGAGAGATCATCAGGAGATTAGGTGCAGGGTGTTGTCAATATGCTTATGACACCCAAATTTATTTCTCCATGTCAACATCAATGGGAGAAGGAATAACCTCCCTAAATGCCTGCCTGGAGTCGGTGATGGGCTGGATGAGGGATAACAAACAGAGGCTGAATCCAGATAAGATGGAGGTACTTATTGTGTGGGGTCAGAACTCAGAAGATGACTTTGATCTGCCAGTTCTGAATGGGGTCATTCTTCCCCAGAAGGAACAGGTACGCAGTCTTGGGGTGCTTCTGATCCAAACCTCTCCCTGGTTGATATGCCATCTTTGTCTGTTTTTTGAGATGAACAGCCTCAGAACGGTGGTACATACGCTCTATGTGGGGCTGCCTTTGTACATAGTCCGGAAACTGCAGTTGAACCAGAATGCAGCAGCCAAGTTGGTCTCTGGGACATCTAGGAGAGACTATATTACTCCTGTGTTGAATAAACTATACTGGCTGCCAATAAGTTTCTGGGCAAAATACAAGGTGCTAGTTATCGCCCTGGGTATTTAAGAGAATGTCTTCTTCATCGTGAGCCCCACCACCTGTTCATCTGGAGAGGTTTGTCTGCGGTTGCCACCAGCTCATCTGATGGCTACTCCAGGAGAGTCCTTCTCCATTCTTGCTTTGGAATGCGCTCCCTGTTGAAACAAGAGCCTCCTCATCTCTGGCAACCTTTAAAAGGGAACTGAAGACATATTTATTCACCCAGGCTTTTAATTAGACTCAGTTTTTATATTTTTAATTGGGTTTTAACTGATTGTAATGTTAGTGATTTTAATGTTTAAATGGGTTTAATTGTAAATGGCCCAGAGATGCTAGTTTTGGGTGGTATATAAATTGTTGAACTAGTTGGGTTGGGCACAGAGCATCTGCTTCTCTGGCTGGCCCACCCACCGCCACTGCCTTTTTCTCCCCCCTCCCTGCCAGCCCACTTGGCTTTCTGGCCAGCCGGCCAACCCGCTTCTCACCCCTGCTTGCTCCGTGTCCCCACCCCCCACCCCCCGCTTTCTTGTTGGCGGGCCAGCTGGAAAGCTGGCCTGCCAAGTCTTCCAACCCGCCCAACTCCTGGCGGTAGGGCCAGCATCGCTATTTCCTCCCCCATCCCCATTGCTATCCTTTCCGGCAGCTGCTCATGAACTCTCACGAGAGCTGCCACACATGGGATTAGCGACGGGTACATTTAAGAGAATTAAATATATAGGAGGATAAAGAATAAGCTTCCATGAATTCTTTTGGAGAAGCCTTCACATTTCTCAAGTGGCTGAAGGATAAATAGGATTTTAGTTAAATGTGTAGGCAAAAGTGCTTAGAGATTAATTGAGTAGAGAAAGTAGCTAGGAGATATTGGGTGGACTTTATTTTCAACACCACTCATAAGAGTAGCTTTAAATGCCGAGTGCATTCCATGCTCTTCATAATGCTGATTACTCATGTTTCTGTTTTGGTGCACTTGCCATATCTTAACTTATATGCCTAGAAATCTTGTAATAAAACCTTTAAGCTTTAAAAGGTCTGGTTACTGAATCCTGGGGTTAATCAGCCAAATTTCCTACACTGGAATAAAAGGACGCAGACTTGCAGTGGGTAAAGCTAGCTTTATAATATAATTAGTTTGATAAGTTATAGGTAAGTGAAGTCAGACAGTTTCCCAACAGGAGGTACTATTAACCTTAGGAGTACTTGGGGGGGGGGCACAGAACTCTTCTATGACCCCATGCTGCAGCTGCACAATTTGTTCCCCATGTGAGGTTCGCTTGAAGCCAACACATCCTCAGTAATGCATCTGCTACAGACAGGGAGGAAAGAGGGTGGAAACCCTCCTCCTTTGTGCCTGATTGGCTGGCTACATGCTGAAGCTCAGCATACCCTTTCTCTCAGCTTGACTGACAGGCTTCAGAAAATTAGCACGGAGTACTCCCGCTGAGATTAATAGGGTAAGTAAATTTCTCCCATTAATTTCAGTGAGACTGCTTTGGAGTAACTTCATGCGGATGTGCGCCAGTGACAGCAATAGCCTATCTCCCAAACTGTAAAACTTAAGTTTGTGGGGTGTGAATGTGTACATGAAAATTTAAATGTTCCATTTATGAGAATGGCTAGTCTACTCACTAACTTGCATCCAGATATATGTTGTTCATAAGCAATCTTACTGAAGAGAGAAGTAAGCTTGTCCTGTTAGTTTCAGTGGGAGTACTAATGAAAAACACTGTATATCTCTGCAGTCCTTGTTACCTCCACCATCACAATACCTGTGAAATTTTTATTCTGGAGGGATATTTCACCAGTGGTCCAGGTACATCTGCTCTATGGGTCTCTTGCAACAGTCATGGAGGGCAGCCCCTTTCTGGCTCAGGCATGGCTGTGTAGGAATGGTGGACTGCAAGAGGTGGACTGCCAGTGAACAGAGAGGGTAGCCTTAGGCAGCCTACAGCAGAGGGACCTCTAAACTGCCCACAGTAAAGTTGCCCCTTGACTTCAATGGGAACACCAATGAGAAACTTTGTCTCAATGCCAGTGAGTGACTGGAGCAGCCTGAATGGTAACTGTAGTGTGTGTGTGTGTGTGTGTGTGTACGTACGTGCACGTACAAAAAATCTCTATGGGGTAACCTGAGCTGTAGGTTTGCAACAGAAGGAATTTACGTGTAGTTAAAGGTTGGGAACAGTATTCCATCCAACAGGGATTCCCCAATTATATTGACTACAACTCCCAGCATCCCCAGCTATAATAGCTTTTGCTTGCGGATTATGGGAATTGTAGTCAACCTATGAGCCACCTCGTGGCGCAGCAGGGAAGTAACTTGCCTAGCGAGCAAGAGGCTGCTGGTTCAAATCCCCGCTGGTATGTTTTCCCAGACTATGGGAAACACCTACATAGGGCAACAGTGATATAGGAAGATGCTGAAAGCCATCATTTCATACTGCGCAGGAGATGGCAATGGTTAACCCCTCCTGTATTCTACCAAAGAAAACCACAGGGCTCTGTGGTTGTCAGAAGTTGACACTGACTCGACGGCACAACTTTACTTTTACTTTAGTCAACCTATGGAAATCCCTCTTAAAGGCAGAGGTGCTTTTACCCCTAGACTTCTGGGTGGAAGTCCAGGGCCTCCACACCCCCTGGGGGCCCACAAATCCTTCTTAGTCTGTCCTGGTGGTGCGGTCGCATTAAAAATATGTTTTAAATACTGGGTGGGTGGGTGGCCTCCAAAAGCCTTTAGGTCCAAGCTCCAAAATTGTTTAGGTGCGTCTCTGGTTAAAGGGAACACTGGTTGGGAACCTCTGAGCTAAGGGATTATGCTAGTCTGTGAGCCTGCCCATGCTTACTCAGAAAAATGAGAACTGCAACACAGAACAAATGTTGTGGTTTTTTAATTTGTTTTGTCTGTGGCACTTGGGGTGGAAGCCCAATGACTCAGTTACCAAACAAACCCTTGTCAAGCTCATGGGAGTGCTTTTGTTCCCCACACCATTTGTGGCTCCAATTTCCTTCATCTTTTGTAAGACCCTTGGGGTGGTATACAAAAATATGCTGAATAAATTATAATAATAAAAATAAAATAAAAATTTTAGATAAAAGATCCTGGTCAGGGTCAGTCATGGGAAGAGAGTGGGAAGGATAAAGACAGGCCCACTGAAATACCTGAGCTGTTGCTTGGTTTGAGTCTGCTTCAGCCCTCACTATCACTTCAGCTCACACCAGCTTGAGGCGAGAGCAAAAGGCCACTCAGCCTGCACATTACCACCTGTGGCCTGGAAACATTTGCTGTATTCCATGAGCCAGGCCCACAAATTTTGGCCACGGGACGGATGTTCATAGTGATTGCTGGCTCTGGCTCTCCCCCAGAGAGGGAAAATAAGTGATGGCATTGTTGCACTTATAACATTCCATCTGTTATGATCCTTCCTTTATCCCAGGCCTGCTCATCTTAGGCCCCCCAGCTGTTTTTGGACTACAATGCCCATAACCCCCAACCACAGTGGCCAATAGCCAAGGATTGTGGGGGAATTGTAGGCCAACATATGCAGGAGGGACAAAGTTGAGCAGCCCGGCTGGGCCGATGCCATCAGAGTCTGGGAAGGGCTTGCAAGCGGCTCATGCTAAGAAGAGCCTGGCTGGACTAGGCTAAGGCCACGATCCTATTCCCCACCATAGTCAAGCAGATGCCCTGGGAAGCCCCAAAGCAGGAAGTGAAGACAGACCCCCCTTTCCACACTGCCACTGGGATTCAGAGGTATCCTCTCGCTCTCTCCCGAAGGAAGTGGTGTTGAATCCCAGGCAGGCGGCTTTACAATGTTAATAGGGGGAAAGCCGTAGGGTTTTACACCACCTCCTCCTGCAGTCTGCAAAGCACCCATTGAACTAAATCAATCCGCATCAGTTAGCGAATGATGAGAGACTGAGTCAAAGTAAGTTATCTCCGACCCTTCCTCCACAGCATCCCGCGTTGGATATGCCAAAGACAAGAGACGGATCACACATCCTGGACCTGGAGTTTGGCTAGATATCTAAGAGAGACTTGATTGATTGATTGTCAAGTCGGTGTGGACTCTTAGCCAACACATAGATCGATTCTCTCCAGGATGATCAACTTGGCCTTTGAGGTCTCTCAGTGGTGCATTCATTGTTGTCGTAATCGAGTCCATCCACCTTGCTGCTGGTCGTCCTCTTCTCTTTTCTTCAACTTTCCCCAGCATTATGGACTTCTCAAGGGAGCTGGCTCTTCGCATAATGTGTCCTAAGTATGATCGTTTGAGCCTGGTCATTTGTGCCTCGAGTGAAAATTCTGGATCGATCTGTTCTGTGATCCATTTGTTTGTTTTCCTGCCTGCCCGTGGCATCCTCAAAAGTCTTCTCCAGCACCAAAGTTCGGAAGCATCAATGCTTTTTCGATCTTGCTTCTTCAAAGAGAGACTTGCAGCAGGAGAATCAAGAGGCTTTGAAAACAAGAGAATCGGGGCTCCACTTTGCAGCGGGATCCAAATATAAACCGCACCTAAGCTGCTTGCAGGAGAGAGAATATCTCTCCCCTCCCCCCAATCATCCTTCCCTAAGAGGACTTTCTCTCTTCTTGCTGCTTCCCTCCTCCCGCCCGCTACATTTTGGACCTAGAAGGACCACCGTAGAGGTAGAAAAAGACAAGATTCGCACAGCAAGACCTTCCAGTTCACCTTGGATTGCTGTCCTCAGGGGTTCGTCACTCACAGACGTTCCTTCTTTCCTTTTTTTAACCCTATCCTGCTGCGTTTCAGAGAGGAAGGGAATTGTGGGAAGGGGCAGGATCTTTGGCACAGCAAATGCCTCTCCCCGTTGTGTTTGGTGCATTTTCTTGGCGTGGAGCTGGAGGCCGGTCCCTGAAGGAGAGAAAAAAAGTTCCCACATTCCTGCTTTCACACGGAACTTTGTGAAACTCCGGTCAAAAAAGGAGCCACGCCTCGCCTGTTGGAGGAAAGTGACTCCCGTCTCCTCCTCCATCCCTGAAGGGTTCTGGTGAGTCCCTCGTGCATTTGCGGGGAGAGGGATCCAAGAGGGGCTACGCGGAGGGCTGGTGGTGGGAAACGCCTGGTGGGCATGGGAGGGGGGGATGTGGGTGGGAGAGAACAAAGGCAGGCATATAAGGCAGCTGCTGATGAGGGAGGGGCCAGACTTGGAGGAGCAAGTTGGCTTAGAGTAGCAAGTTTACCCCTGCTAACTTGGCAAAGAGGCACCTTTTAACGTGGTGATTCTCTTTATTGAGCAGGGGGAGAGTAACTGTTACCTGGGAGGCCCCCAGTTACCACAAACCAGACGAACAAAGGATGATTGAAGGAAGCAAAATCACCGTTTATTGAAAACCAGCGCTGGTGACGCTCCCAGTACCTAACGGTAAAACCTGAGAGACGTGCCCAGCTGCCTGGGTCACAAGTTTTTATAATTTGGCATAACTACACAATTAGGCGTCAACATTCAGCCCCAAAGAACCAATCAGTTCATCACATTCGTACATATGCTTGCATAGAGGCTGGACTTTGCGCTCTAAGTTTCTATTTCACAGCAGAGAGATAATTAATTAATAGAAGAAGCCTCCACATTCCTAGAACAATACAGTTACTGTTCAGGGGAGCCTATCTCTCCCCGCTGCTGCAAACCCCCACTTATTCTGCTCTGGGCAGATAGCTGACTGAACACTTTCTTTGGGTCTGTACTTTTCCATCCCACAGAGGCACTGACTTGCAAACACACTTTCTACAAAGCAATTACAAAGCAGCTTTCTGAAAAGGCCTTTTCCATTCCACATAACTGGCCCTCTCCACCCCGGCACGGTACCTCCAGTGACTGTTGCTGGTGTCTGTCTGATGTTGCTTTTTAGATTGTGAGCCCTTTGGGGACAGGGAGCCATCTTATTTGTTTGTTATTTCTCTTTGTAAACCGCCCTGAGCCATTTTGGGAAGGGCGGTATCGGAATCGAATGAATGCATGAATAAGTTTAAACTTAGCTGAGCAAGAGCTGTTCACCCCTCCCAGATTTCCCGGATGAGAGATTTCTTCTGCTTTCTTCTCAGCAAAGCCAAGAGCCCCCTTGGAGTGATATTCAATGCCGTTTCAAACTGATTTCCTTGCAGCAGTTCTGAACAGGGCAGGTAAAAAGAGCATCTTTGCAGCTGCCCAGATCTTTGGTCAACCTGGCTCACTTTTGTCTATATATGTTTGGTAGCAGCTTCTGGGGTTGCAAGCAGGGCTCTTTTCCTTCCTTCCTTCCAACACATGTTGACCCTGAAACCAGAAACCTCCTGAAATGGGGGGGGGTTGAAAGGAGGGGGAAGTCTGGGGTTGCGAAGTGTTGTGGAAGGAAAAGGATGAAATAGATACTGTCATGGTGGGAGGACTCAAGAGAAAGCCAAGAGGAGGATTAAGGAGGAGGGGAGTAGCTAGGGACAGGCCAAAGGGAAGCATGCTGCACTGAAGCCTTTGTTCTGTGCTCCTCAAGGAAAGAGATCCTTCCCCCACCTTCACCTCACCACAGCCTTTCTAGCTTCTCTTTGACACCTGGCTTTTGGCTCATTTTCTTGCAGGGAGAAGATCCACCACATGGAATGTGGGTCTCTAAAATTCTCATCCCTCAGGAGAGAACGAGGAGGTACTTTGGCTCTTCTTGGGAGGCTGCCTTGGAGGCACGAATGAAAGATGGGAAAGGAAGACCCAGCTAGCTGCAAAGCAGGAGAAGTCCTTGAGGCCAGACAAGTGGGGAGCAGCAGGGAATTCTGGCAAAGGACCAAGAAGGAGATGCTGGTTGAGGACATAAGTAGCTCAGAGGCCCAGCACCTGTGCTTCAGGCAGTTCTGCTACCACCAGGCTGAGGGCCCCCGAGAGGTTTTCAGCCGACTCCACAGCCTTTGCCATCAGTGGCTGAAGCCGGAAAGCCACACGAAAGCTCAGATTGTGGACCTGGTGACTCTGGAGCAGTTCCTGAGCATCCTGCCCCCAGAGCTGGAGAGCTGGATCAGAGAGTGTGGAGCAGAGACCAGTTCCCAGGCAGTGGCCCTGGCAGAAGGTTTCCTCCTGAGCCAGGCAGAGGACAAGAGGCAGGAAGAGCAGCAGGTGAGAGAGTGGTTTATTCTGGAAGCTGCAAAGGACTGAGAATGTGAGCTGGGAGATCACTCATGGAGTAGGAATCACTCATGGAGATGATCCACCCACTTCAACCCCTTCTTGGGTTAGGGTTCTGCCTTCCTGGGCATGTGGCAGAGCATCTGATTCCATGCAGAATGCCCCTAGTTCCATCCCTGGCATCTCCATGTAGGGCTGAAATCCTGCCTGAAACCTTGGAGAAGAAGTCGCTGTCAGTGAGAGCAGACAATACTGAGCTAGATTTAGGAAAGGCGGTATATAAATGTATTGCTTATTTGTTGGATTTATATACCATGTTTCATTAAAATAATCTCAAAGTGGTTAACAATATAATCAAAACCATACATAAAATACAAAAGTACAGGTAAAATAAAAATAAAATTTCTATTAAAAAAACCAATTAAAAATACATAAAATACAAAGCAGCAGCAGCAGCAAAAGCAATACCTTCATTCAGAAGTGTGGGTGAGGAGCCACATCTTTACTTTTTTCCCAAAAAACTGTCAGAGAGACAGTGGAGTGGATGGCAGCCCAGAGAGCCATCCAAAGCCTGGAATGGAATAGAATGGAAATCTATGCATAATGGGCCATGGATCTGACTTGGCATAAGGCAGTTTCATCTGGGACTTTGCTGCCCCTTTCCCTTCCTAATGCCTTTCTTCCTGCTCCCTGTTGGGAATCTCTCCTTCTCTCCTGTCTCAGGTGCAAGGACTGTTGTCGGAAGCAGCCCCTGACTTCCCTGAGGCCGAGAAGGCTCCATCAGGCACCAGGCAGAGGCCTCTGGCCAAGGAGATCCCTAGGAAGGAGGGCAGCAGTGGGGCCTCCTTGCTGGGTAAGGACATATGGGGTAAAGGAATGAGGCCTCTGCCTCCTCTCTGTGCTTTTCCAATTTTGGTATTATGCATGCAATTGTTTATTCCCTGTGTTCCGTCTTAAGATGCTGTTCAGGGGAAGAGTTCTGCTGGTCAGTTTTTGGAGGGAAGAAAGGGTTCCGTTTGATTGGCTGTATCTTTTTTAAGATTGAGGGGACTTGAGCGTTGTTTTGTTTTGTTTACCAAATTTGGAGGGGGGAGGGAGACAGAGTAAAAGGAGTCTTGCCTGCAGCAGAAAGTTAGTATTAGCTGGAGGACGTGTTTAAAGCTAGCATTAGTGTAAGACTCTGAGATTTTGAACCAAGTAAACGTTTTCTGGACGTTTCCATAGTGTCTCTGTCAACTATTTTCCTCACCCAACATGCCTAAGTTACCAATCCACCTTTTGGTCACGCGGAGAGACAGAGGCTCCAGTAACAGGATGGAATAGGAAAAGTTGTGCCGTCGAGTCGGTGTCGACTCCTGGTGACCACAGAGCAATGTGGTTTTCTTGGCAGAATACAGGAGGGGTTTACCATTGCCTCCCGCCGCACAGTATGAGATTATGCCTTTCAGCCTCTTCCTATATTGATGTTGCCCGATAGACTGGGAAACACATAGTCTGGGAAACACACCAGCGGGTATTCGAACCAGCAACCTCCTGTTCTCTAGGAAGATTACTTCCCCACTGCGCCATTAGGTGTAGAACCAGTGGCAGGGAGTTGTTCTATGCCCAGGGACTGCTGGGGCAGTACCCTCCCCAATCCCCGCTGTCTGTGGTCTGCTTGAATGCTTCCCTGCTCCTGTCTGCGGAGGATTCTCCTCTCTGGCCCCTTGCAAGCTTTTAGAAATCTCTTGGTTACAGGAGTTATATATCCAAGCCTGTATGTTCAGAGATTATGGGTAGAAACCTTTCCTTTCATTGAGCTTAAATACAAAATTGTGCAAAAATCAAAAATTCATATGAAGGATAAAGCATCATGGGAAGTGATCAAAGTGCCAGGCTGTGCCTCTTCAATATTTTTCCTGGTGTCTGTCCCATTTTCCTACAGTGCAGCACCCAAAAGAGCTCAAGGGGGCGGTGGGGGTGGGGGCAAAGAGGTAGAATGCTCGTGGGCGGGAGGAAGTATTTGGGCAGGCAGTGGATGGGGGGGAGGTAAGTCTGCTCCAGTTTGTGACTTTCCCAGATTGAAGGATTTAGTCCGCAACCCACGGGGGAAAAGAACCTGCCACAGTCTATCTGGCTCTTTTAGTATCCACGTGTGCTTTCTTCAAGGCGAAGACCTGGGAATGAGCAGAAGTGATCGAAAATAGGAAGCGGCCTTATACTGAGTCAGACCATTGGTCCATCTTGCTTAGCACTCTCTATGCTGATTGGCTGTGGCTCACCAAGATTTCAGTTAGGAGTCTCTCCCAGCCCTACCTGGTGATTCTGCCCAGGATTGAACCTGGGACCTTTGGCATGAAAGCAGATGCTCCCCCACTGAGCGATGACCCCATCCCCAAAGCCAGGGGAATATCTCACAGCAGAGAGGACTCCCATGTCTTCACCCATCCAAATGCAAGGAAAAGTGAGCTCTGCTGAGCGAAAGGGACATTTCATGCTTACTACTGCAGGACTGGCTCTCCAATCCACCTTTACTTGGGAAAAATCATCCCAAGTGGGCATTCCCCCTCATTCATTTTTTAATACATTTTGCCTTCTTTTCTGTCTGATACACCTGACAGAAGGAGAGCATCTGAAATCCTTGCCCTGCTTTTATGTTCCCCTTTTGTGGGGTAGACCCTTTTCTACAGCCTCTCCCACAGTTTAAGTATACAGTGGTCCCTCTACTTACGAAATTAATCCGTTCCGAATGCACATTTGTAAGTCGAAAAATTCGTAAGTCGAAAAGCGGTTTCCCATAGGAATGCATTGGGAACGGATTAATGCGTTCCGGAGCCTAGAAAAAAGACCCAGACCCCCAGTAAGGCTTGCAAACTGCACAGGAACATTTCTTTTCAAGAATAAACAGGCAGTAAACAGGCAGGCAAGTCAAGGAAACCGCATGTAAAATTTGTAAGTCGAGGAAACCCCATCTAAAAATTTGTAAGTCGAGGAAACCCCATCTAAAAATTTGTAAGTCGAGGAAACCCCATCTAAAAATTTGTAAGTCGAGGAAACCCCATCTAAAACCGGATCTAAAACTGCCGTTTGTAACTCGAAAAATACTTATGTCGAGTAGTTTGTAAGTCGAGGGACCACTGTACAATATATTTTGTTATGACAGTTGTCCAGATTTTGAGAGAAGAGCTGGTCTTGTGGTAGTCTTGTCCCCTTAGCTAAGCAATGTCCGCCCTGGTTGCATATGAAAGGGAGAGTAGAAGTGTGAGCACTCTAAGTTATTCCCCTGAGGGGATGGAGCCGCTCTTGGAAGAGCATCTGTGTTCCAAGTTCCCTCCCTGGCAGTATCTCCAAGATAGGGCTGAGAGAGATATTCCGGCCTGAAAACTTGGAGAAGCTGCTTCCAGTCTGCATAGACAATACCGAGCTATATGGACCAAAAGTCTGACACGCCAACATGAAGAGAATTGTTTAACTTGACACTCTCTCTCTCTCTCTTTTATCCTCCTATGTCCTCCTGTCACTCTTGTGCCCTTTGCAGGTGCTGGAATGACGCTGCCAGGGCCTTCTCAGCCATCGCTTCTTCCTGGTGGGATGGAAGATGCTTCAGGACCACAGAAGCAGGTAGGGGAGGGATTGTTGGGAAAGGAGAATGTGGGGCAGACAGACAACCCCTTGGACCTCCCTCAGGGGCTGCTATCGGCCCCCTTTCCGTCGGCTTCTCTCAAAGTTGCTGACTAGGAAGCCTTGAATCTTCTGAAGGCTTGAATCTGGCAAACTAGACAAGGAGGCACCGTTGAAACGGTTGGCTTCCAAGTATTGAGCAGGGTTGAATGTGCCTCCATTACAGGAGAGCATCTTTTTCAAATGGTGGCTGCTGGTATCTCCACTGTGTACCTTTAGTTGCCGCCCCTGTGAGTCAGGACACAACCACCCTCCGGGAATGTTCTTTTGCTGTTTAAACCACTTGAACCACATATCAATATGATTTAAATACTTTAAGCCACATAGAAATATCACTGATGGCCCTGCAGGGAACATTCCCTGCCCTTCTCACACCACCTCATCTGAACAGCTCTTGTGGATTCTGCTTCAAGGAAGGAACCATTATGTCTTCTGCTAGGGTGAGCATGTTTCCTTCCTCTCTTGCAGGGCCAGGTGAGCTTTGAGGAGGTGGCTGTGCATTTCACGGAAGAGGAGTGGGCTCTGCTGGATCTGGACCAGAGAACCCTGCACAGGAAAGTCATGCAGGAGAATAGGAGGAATGTGGCCTCTCTGTGTAAAGCTCCTTCTTTTTCAATCAGTATCCAATCAGTATTTTAAGGAGCACACCTCTTGAGTTCCTATCGCCAATGTAGCTGTTTTGTGATGGGGAAGGGAGTAGCGTTGGCATGTCTTATCTGCTTTTGGCAAGCACAAGGGATGGGGGAGTAAAAGGGTCAATTTGTGGACCGAGAGACCATGAAATTGAAGTTAACTTGTAAGTTAGCTCTGGGTCTGCTTAGAGGTTCCCAACACGGGGAAAGGCGCGGGGCTGATCCCCTGTCAATTTGCCTGATGGCTGGTGACCCTGGGGGCAACTGTCCCACTGCCTGCTAAGTGCTTTGTCCCCATATGCCAACAAACAGGGAGCCCACAATCCTGTGAGCCTTCTGAGCATGTTAGCAGTGAAAACTACAACCCTGTAGTCTCAGACATAAGCAGAGAGGCTTCTGGGAGCCCACAGAATGGCAGAGGTGGCAACTATTTGGAATCATGAATCTGTATACTTGCTTCATAAAGGGTAGATAACATATCATCTAAATAAAACCTGTATAAATCCAGATAATATATACCTAGACAACAAACAAAATCTATTATCCAAGGTGAAAAAATCATTACTTACACATGCGCGCACACACACACACATATACACGATATATAAAATATGTATATGTTACAAAAAGGGTATTCCAATGGGAGTCCTGAGTTACCCAGGAATTTACAAGCTTCCATAGCCACCGTGTGGAGTGAATTGTTCCACGGGCTGCTTTTCCACTCATGGCAAGGCACAGCCCAAGGAGGTACTTTTCCAAATAAATGTCCTACACCAAAAATGTTTCGACTATGGTAGTCTTTGCCAGTGGCATTAGTACTGAAGAATCATACTCCTTGTGTTCCCATGTAATGATTCTACATAATACAAATATATACACCAAACTGTGTTTACAAACCTCCTTTAGGGTGGTCCTCCCCTCAACTGGGAGCTCTATCCACCTCCAGTGACTGTTACCTCAACAATGGGTTGGTATGCAAACATTTTATATGGAACAGTAATTAATCCATCTATCCAAATAATGGATTCACACACCCCATTTCCAAAAGAAATAGGATGTCAAAACCTATAAAAGGATATAAACATACTTAGTAAACATTCAGCATTTGGGCTTACTGCAAACCTACTGTGAATCTCTTCTCTCGGTCATGGCTCTTCTAGTCATGCATTCAGTTTTATAGACTCTAAAGGTACCTCAGGTGTTTGGGCCACCTGGGCCTCATGAGGCCTATGATAGACAAAATCTCATTCTGGAAGTACTTAAAAACCTGACTCAAATGAAATGCTGCAGGCTCAAAAAACATTATTCCCAAGGGGAGTCAATATATACCTGATTCTTGGGTGCTATGATATAAACAGTGTATATCTTTGCATAAAAACACAGGCAGATTTAGTCACGGACTTTGGGGACCTGGTCCGTGGCCTCCTGCCTCTGAATTGGGAGGGAGGCCTCCTGCACTGGCAGCCTGTCCAGCGGGCGCACCAGCGCAGTATCAATATGGAACGTCGCATGCTGGTGAAGTCACGGCATACAACATTCCATATACACACTGTGCAGGCATGCCCGCTGGACAGACTGCTGCTGCATGGGGGCATCCTACTCCACTCATAGCTCACCCCCCACCCCGGCGGTGAAGATGACTAATATCGGCAAGGGGCAGTGGCGGGGCTCTGGGGAGCCCCCCTACCCAGAGAGAGGAGCAGTAGCGGGGCAGCAGCAGGGCTTTAAAAAACTAAAAGAAGGTGAGGCTCATGGAGGGGGCGATGTGGGAAGGCCTCCGAAGCCCTTCAGGTCTGGGCTGCTATTGATCCTAGGTGCGCCCCTGAATAAAAAGACCAATTCATAAACCATATGAATACCTAGTTAATCTGAAGCTAAATAGGGATCCAGTTTTCCAAAGGGTTTACAGATTTCTGACTTATAATGCCTCTCCATAAAGATCATGTATCTCAACAGATCTCTAGCAATGGCCAGAACTCTACATTTATTTATTTATTTATTAGAAACATTTAATATACCGCCCACTCCAAAGACTCCGGGCGGTGTACAATGACATGTAAATAAGGTAACATTAAAAATTACTATCAAATTTTTAAAAAACCAAAAAAACACAAAGGTTAACACACTAAAATAGATAATGAAAAGGAAATAGAGTAAACTACAGGGCAAATGCCTGGTGGAAAAGAAAGGTCTTCAGTAAAGATTTAAAGACCAGTAAAGAGGGGGCTAGACGAATCTGAAGAGAATTCCAAAGAAGTGGGGCAGCAATCGAAAAGGCCCTTTCGCGGGTCTTAGAACTCCGAACCTCTCGAAAATCAGGGACTGGCAAAAGGGCCATCTGAAATAATCTAACAGGACGAGATGTAACTGGATAGGAGAGGCGGTTCTGTTGGTAAACAGGTGCCAAACCCTGCAAGGCTTTGAAGGTAAGACCAGGACATATGCATATTCATATGCATTCTAAATCCAATTAACCTTCTCATTTAATCCAAATGTGGTCCAGGTTTTCAGTGTGTGGATCCAGAAATGTTTGAAACAGTAATATACTATTGATATTATCCTTGTGCTTCCAATTTTTTTCTACACACCAGAACCTTATATCCTCTCCTTTATGGTTGAAGAGGGCAACCAAGATTATCATGGGCCTGGAGCACCTTCCTTATGAGATGAGGCTATGGCATCTGGAGCTTTTTCTTTCTTTCTTTATTTTTTTGCATTTATATACCGCCTTTCGTTAAAAGATAACCCCAAGGCGGTTTACAAAAGTTAAAAACATACAATAAAAAGACAATAAAAACATCATGCTAAAAGTATAAAAACATATAAAAACAGGCATAAAACAATACAACAGATAAAAACACACAGAAGCAGCAGTAAAAATGATTATGTAAAAGCCTGGGTAAAAAGCCAAGTCTTTAAAAGCTTTCTAAAAGCCGTGATGGAGTCCAAGGAACGAATGGCCACTGGGAGAGCATTCCAGAGTCTGGGGGCAGCAACAGAGAAGGCCCTGTCCCGAGTGCATGACAGCCGTGACTCTCTCATTGTCGGCACCCGGAGCAGGGCCCCCTCAGATGTCCTCGTCAAGCAGGCAGCAACCCTTGGGAGCAGGCGGTCCCTCAAATACCCCGGGCCCAAACCATTAAGGGCTTTAAAGGTCAAAACCAGCACCTTGAATTGGACCCGGAAACGAGCCAGTGCAGCTCTTTCAAAATGGGGGTGATATGTTCCCAAGGGGCAGCTCTGGACAAAACCCTCGCTGCCGCGTTTTGCACTAGCTGCAGTTTCCGGATATTCTTCAAGGGCAGCCCCACGTAGAGCGCGTTACAGTAATCCAGCCGCGACGTGACTAAGGCGTGGGTAACTGTGGCCAGATCTGCCTTCTCGAGAAAGGGATGCAGCTGGCGCACCAGCCGAAGCCGTGCAAAGGCACCCCTGGCCACCACCTCCACCTGAGCATCCAAAAGCAGAGCCGGGTCCAGTAGTACACCGAAGCTGCGTACTTGCTTCTTCAAGAGGAGTGCAACCCCATCCAGAACCGGTAAAATCTCCTCATCCCGATTGGCTCTCCTACTGACCAACAGTACCTCCATCTTATCCAGATTCAATTTCAGTTTGTTAGCCCACATCCAACCCATCACGGCCTCCAGCCCCCAATTCAGGACATCCGCCGCCTCCCTAGGATCAGATGACAAGGAGAGATAGAGCTGAGTGTCATCCGCATATTGCTGACAACTCAGTCCAAATCCCCGGATGACCTCTCCCAGCGGCTTCATGTAGATGTTAAACAGCATGGGGGACAAGACCGAACCCTGCGGGGGTTTGGAAAAGAGGCGACTAAAGGGAGACATGATAAAGGTGTATAAAATGATGCATGCCGTGGAGAAGGTGAACAAAGATAAATTTTTCTCATCTATGGAATTCATTGCCATGAGATGTGGTGATGGCCACCAGCTTGGATGTCTTTAAAAGGGGCTTAGACAAATGCATGGAGGACAGGTCTATCAATAGCTACTAGTCTGGTAGCTATGGGCCACATACAGCCTCAGAGGCACAATGCCGCTCAATCCCAGTTGCAGGCTGATCAGTGATCGGTGGCTCCGTTTCCATCCCAGGCTCTGACCAATTTTCTCTCTTCATTCTAGCAGATGACAGTAGAGAGAGGAATACAGAGGGAATTTGCAACGGAGGATTGTTGGGTGGTGCCAACTGGAAAGAGAGGGGAAAACAGAGAATGAAAACTGAAGCAAAACAGAAGTACAGAAATGGATCTCATAATGGCAAAGTCTATAACATCAGAATCCAAAAAAGAATGGAGAAAGAAACAGAAAGGAGAATGTGCCCTCTGAGAAGGAAAATCTTCTGTTCTGAACCAAGCTTACCACCTCAGTGGGAAAAGCACACAGGAGAGAAACCATATACATGCTTAGAGTGTGGAAAGAGCTTCAGTCAGAGCGTACATCTTACTAGGCATCAAAGAACCCATACTGGGGAGAAACCATATAAATGCTTGGAGTGTGGAAAGAGCTTCAGTGACAGCAGAAATCTTACTAGCCATCAAAGAACCCATACTGGAGAGAAACCATATAAATGCTTAGAGTGTGGAAAGAGTTTCAGTCAGAGCGGACATCTTACTGTGCATCAAAGAGCTCACACTGGAGAGAAACCATATAAATGCTTGGAGTGTGGAAAGAGCTTCAGTCGGAGTGGACATCTTACTAGCCATCTAAGAGCCCATGCTGGGGAGAAACCATATACATGCTTAGAGTGTGGAAAGAGCTTCAGTCAGAGCGTACATCTTACTAGGCATCAAAGAACCCATACTGGGGAGAAACCATATAAATGCTTGGAGTGTGGAAAGAGCTTCAGTGACAGCAGAAATCTTACTAGCCATCAAAGAACCCATACTGGAGAGAAACCATATAAATGCTTAGAGTGTGGAAAGAGCTTCAGTGACAGTGCAACTCATACTAGGCATCAAAGAGTCCATACGGGAGAAAAACCATATAAATGTTTGGAGTGTGGAAAGAGCTTCAGTCAGAGCGGAACCCTTACTAGCCATCAAAGAGCCCATACTGGGGAGAAACCATATAAATGCTTAGAGTGTGGAAGGAGCTTCAGTGACAGTGCAACTCGTACTAGGCATCAAAGAGTCCACACGGTAGAAAAACCATATAAATGTTTGGAGTGTGGAAAGAGCTTCAGTCAGAGCGGAACCCTTACTAGCCATCAAAGATCCCATACTGGGGAGAAACCATATAAATGCTTAGAGTGTGGAAGGAGCTTCAGTCAGAGCACATACCTTACCATTCATAAAAGAGCCCACACTGGAGAGAAACCATATCAATGCTTGGAGTGTGGAAAGAGCTTCAGTCGGAGCGGAAACCTTATCAGACATAAAGGATCCCATACTGGGGAGAAACCATATAAATGCTGAGCACCAGCCACTTCTGGTATTATGCTGGCCAGGGCAGCAAGGATGTACACAGCTGCCCCATGCCAGCGATTTTAAAGATAGCGCTGGCTGGGGAAACGCGATGGGGTGGTAAGAGTGCTCTCCCCGATCTTTAAAGCTATCCCCCCCAAACAGACACTCCTTCAAATTGGCTTGAACATCAGTCTTTCAAACCAGTTCGGCGGTCCAGGAATGAACCACCGAACCGGTTCATGCACATCCCTATTAAGAAGTGGACTGAACGAACTGTGGAAATTATAATCTCCAAGTTGTGTGATCAAAGCAGAATAATTGGATCCTAATATCTATGGAAATGTGAAACCGAAGGGACCCATGATAATCTTAGGCGCATTCACTGGTGGCGCAGTGGTAAAACTGCCGCCCTGTAACCAGAAGGTTACAAGTTCAATCCTGACCAGGGGCTCAAGGTTGACTCAGCCTTCCATCCTTCCGAGGTCGGTAAAATGAGTACCCAGAATGTTGGGAGGCAATATGCTAAATCATTGTAAACCGCTTAGATAGCTCCGGCTATAGAGCGGTATACAGTGGTCCCTCGACTTACAAACTACTCGACATAAGTATTTTTCGAGTTACAAACAGCAGTTTTAGATCTGGTTTTAGATGGGGTTTCCTCGACTTATGAATTTTACATGCGGTTTCCTTGACTTGCCTGCCTGTTTACTGCCTGTTTATTCTTGAAAAGAAATGTTCCTGTGCAGTTTGCAAGCCTTACTGGGGGTCTGGGTCTTTTTTCTAGGCTCTGGAACGCATTAATCCGTTCCCAATGCATTCCTATGGGAAACCGCTTTTCGACTTACGAATTTTTCGACTTACAAATGTGCATTCGGAACGGATTAATTTCGTAAGTAGAGGGACCACTGTATAAATGTAAGTGCTATTGCTATTGCTATTCCTCCTTTGCCTCATTCCTCTCTCTTTCCTCTCTCCTGGAGCTCTTCCCCAAGATGCTTTTCCTCTTAGGAACTCTTTTCCTTTCCTTTCCTTCTCTACACAGATAATTGGAAGGGATAGATGCTCTGCTGCGTGGGGCCCTGGCAGTTTGTCTCTGCTCCTCCCCCCTCCAGGTGATTAGCTGATAAGAGCTCCTCTTGCCAGGGGTGCCCGCCTCTTGCCACCAGCCTATGGGCGAGAGCAGAAGGGCTCTCGTCCTTGTGGTTCTCCACCTTGGGGTGCGCAGACTGAGGCCCAACCGTCAGGAAGATCATTTGGACTGTCCCTTCATGTTTGACAACATGGGTTAAGGCAGAGCACTCAGACACAGTTAGCAGGAGCCGCTTGGTATGCAGGCAGCAGCAGCAGCTACCACCTGGTATAACAAGAAGAGGACTTTGGAAGGACTTTTGGAGGAAGTGGAAGGAATTGGAAGGACTTTACGACCATCCACCCAGAGTAGCTTGTTCCTCGGGGTTGGCTATTTTATGTGGTTAGGATTGCCGTTAGTGGCCTGTTGGAGGTTTCTGTGTCTTTCCCCTCCTGAGTTGTCTGTGGAGGCGTCTATGATCGCTTCAAGGTGGGGAGACGGCAGAGTGAGGATTGGTAAGAGTGGGGCTCTCGCTCTACGTTTGCCTCATCTAGGAAGCCTTATTTAAATTACCACACACACACACACACCCGCCTTCAGCTCAGAGGCTGGTACTTGGGTGGGCCGTCAGAGTGCTCTGCTAAGCCCAGGATTGGTGAGAGCATTCCTGGAGGAGAGCTGGCTGCATGGCTGTGGGTTGTTCTTGCTTGATCAAGGGAGTTTGGGCTGGGTGCTGAGGACACATAGGAGCTGGGGTAGTTGGGTGAGGAATGGGTCTTGGAGAGCGGAAGATTGGGGAGGATCAGGGATGGTGATTTCTCAGGTAGCAGGCAGAGGGAGATATGGTAGTGGGAGTTGGGCAGGCCATTACAGGGGGAAGTGGTCCAGCCAGCTGAGGTCTGTTCCTTTCTCCCAACGCATCTCCCAGTCCTGCAGCCCCAGTGAGCTCTGGAGTTAGGGGGCTATTGCTGAATGCCAGGTCAATAAATGGTAAAACATCTCTCGTGGATGAACATGCTGACCTGGTATGTATGATGGAGACCTGGTTGGATATGGCCAGGTTGGATGAGCTGCGTGGGGTTGGTCTCTCTCAGTTTTGTCCTGCAGCCTTCCTCACCTTGTGAGTTGGGGAGGGAGTGTGGTGGTCCTCTTCAGTCTCCCTACCTGACCTGCACTTCAGTCTCCCTACCTGACCTCCTAAACGCCTTCTTCAGATTGGTGGAGACTTTTCTGCTCCTTGTTTTTCTGAGGAGCTTAGGGCAATGACACAACTCAGACAACAGCTGGAAGGATGCTGGAGGAAGACTTGTGATGAATCTGACCGAACATGGACTAGAACCCATTTTCGGGACTACTCTGTGGTGATGGAGGCATTGAAGAAATGTTTTTCTCCATGTTGCTCGCATCTGTGCCGATTTGGAAACCAGGGTTGAGCAGTTCATGCTCAACCCTGCACTGCCATTCCTTAATTACTTGTACGCCTTGAATTCTTTGAGTAAAAAATTTAAGCTTTAAAAGGTGTGGTTATTGAACCCTGGGCTTAATCAGTCACGGTTCCTCCAAATGAATCAAAGGAGCTAAAGTTGCGGTGGGTAAGGCTAGCTTTATGACTGTTTGATTGTAAGAGATACCTTCTATTATAGTTGGTAAGCGAAGTCAGACAGGTCGTGAGTACCAATACCCTTAGGAGTACTTGACAGGTTACTGGGTGAGGGTGAGGTGGGGACACTGCAGTTGCACAACTTGTTCCCCATGTGAGGTTTGCTTGAAGCCAACACATCCTCAGCAATGCGTCTGCTGCAGAAAGAGAGAAAAGAGGGTGGAAACCCTCCTCCTTTGCACCTGATTGGCTGGCTACATGCTGAAACTCAGCATGCCCCTCCCCTCAGCTGGACCGGCAGGCTTCAGAAAATTAGCACTTTGTACTCCCACTGAGATTCATAGGATAAGAAAAATTGGCCCATTCCAATAAGACTGCTTATGAGTAACTTAGTGTGGATGTGTCCCCATGAAAGTAATAGCCTATCTCCCAAATTGTAAGACTTAAACTTGTAGAGGGTGTGTGTGCACACACAAATTTGAATGTTGCATTTATGAGACTGGCTACTCCACGCACTAACTTGCATCCAAATATTGGTTATAAGCAATCTTACTGAAGATTGCTTACTCATAATCAGACTTACTGAAATCAGTGATGGAAGTGAGTTTGTCCCATTACTCATGAGAAACTCTTTATCTCTGCAAATCTCTGTGCATCCCCCATCACAATAGCTGTGACATTTTAATTCCGGGTTGGGGGGGAGGATTCCACAAGTCTTCCAGGTACTACATCTACTACATTGAGGAGAGCTGGTCTTGTGGTGGCAAGCATGACCTGTCCCCTTAGCTAAGCAGGGTCCACCCTGGTTGCATATGAATGGGGGACTAGAAATGGGAGCACTGTAAGATATTCCCCTCAGGGGATGGAGCCACTCTGGGTAGAGCAGAAGGTTTCAAGTTCCCTCCCTGGCTTCTCTAAGATAGGGGCTGAGAGAGATTCCTGCTTGCAACCTTGGAGAAGCTGAAGACAGTATTGTCTTTAGTACTGAAGACAATACTGAATTAGATGACAAATGGTCTGGTTCAGTATATGGCAGCTTCCTGTGTTCCTGACTGCTCTGTGGGTCTCTCTTATAGCAGTCATGGGTGGTTGGCCCCTTTCTGGTCTCTGACATCGCTGTTTAGGAATGGTGGACTGCGGGTGAAATGCCCACAGTAAAGTTGTCCCTTGATTTCAGTGGGAATACTAAGTAGCGCAGCAGGGAAATGCTTGACAAACAAGCAGAAAGTTGCCGGTTTGAATCCCCGCTGGTTCTGTATTGGGCAGCAGTGATATAGGAAGATGCTGAAAGGCATCATCTCAGACTGCACAGGAGGAGGGAATGGTCAACCCCTCCTGTATGCTACCCAAGAAAACCACAGGGCTCGAAAACCAAAGAAAACCACAGAGTCGAAATCAACTTGACGGCAAACTTTACGTTTACTCATGAGAAACTTTGTCTCAATGCCAATGAGTGACTGGAGTAGCCTGAATGGTAACTAACATTTATTATTATTATTATTATTATTATTATTATTATTATTATTACATTTATATCCCTCTCTTCCTCCAAGGAGCCCAGAGCGGTGTACTACATACTTAAGTTTCTCTTTCTCAACAACCCTGTGAAGTAGGCTAGGCTGAGAGTGAAGCAACTGGCCCAGAGTCACCCAGCTAGTATTATGGCTGAATGGGGATTTGAACTCAGGTCTCCCCGGTCCTAGTCCAGCACTCTAACCACTATACCACGCTCGCTCTCCATACACAAGAATGTGTATGTACACATACTAAACTCTCTAAGGGTTAACCTGAGCTGTATGTTTGCAACAGAAGGGGTACTGGGCAAACCCTTGCCAAGCAAATAAGAGTGCTTTTGTTTCCCACACCGTTTTTGGCCCGAATTTCCTTCAAATTCTGTAAGACCTTTAGGGTGATATACAAAAATATACTGAATAAATAAGAAATAATAAAATTAAAATCTTAGATAAAAGATCCTGGTCAGGGTCAGTCATAGGAGAGGCAGGACAACAGAACCACCACTTGAGGTGTGAGCTGAAGGGCAAGAGGAAAAGGAACGTTGGGTCCTACCTTGTGAAGGGTCCTTTCCGCCTCATCTGGAGACCATCAGTATGGGATCAGGCACTGAGCATGCTCAAGACAAGACCGGATATTGAAGCTGTAAATCCTCCCACCATCTGGAGGCTTCCCCAGTTCCGGGATTGTAGCGAAAGGTGAAGAGGACCTGAAATGCTCTGCAACCGAGTAAGTAAACATATACAAGGAACAAGAATACAACCATGCCAGTAAAACGCGGCAAACATACAGAAAACACAGTACAGTACAGGCGGAGAGAAAAACCCAACTAAATCCCTGGAGAACTGCCTCCACCCAAAAACGGAATACCCTTTGACTTGAAAAACATCCGGGTGGGCCTGATGGTCTCCAGACGAGGGAAAAAGGACCCTTCACAAGGTAGGACCCAATTTTCCTTTTCCCCCTGTCTGGAGACCATCAGTATGGGACATACCCAAGCCGGAATAGACAATGTCGCTGGGAGGGAAGGATGTCATACCACCTGCTGTAGGACCCTGCGGCCGAAGGCCGCTTGAGACTCCAAGAAAGCGGAATCTTGTAGTGGCGAATAAAGGGGGAAACTGAACTCCAGGTTGCTGCCTTACAGATATCCACCAGAGGAGTATTGGCCGAGAAAGCTGCAGATACTGCTGCACTGCGGGTAGTGAGCTGTAATGCCTAAGGGAGGAGAGAGACTGAGACTCTCATACGCTAGCTTAATACAAGTCTTAATCCAGGCTGCTAGGGATGCCTTAGAAGACCGTTGGCCAAGGTTGTGGGGAGAAAAGGACACAAACAGAGCGTCTGATTTCCTAATGTCCCTGGTACGTCTTACGTAGAAACGCAGGGCACATCTTACATCCAATTTGTGCCAACGCCGTTCCGAGGGGTGTGAAGGATTGGGACAAAAGGAAGGGAGGATGACCTCCTGAGCTCGGTGGAAAATAGAATTGACTTTGGGTAGAAAGGTAGGGTCCAGAGTGAGGCAAACCTCGTCTTGAAGAAAAACGCAGAATTCCTTTCTAGCGGAAAGAGCTCCCAACTCCGAAACTCTTCTAGCTGATGTAATTGCTACGAGAAACAAGGTCTTATATGATAGGAGCTTCAGCAGAATGGAGCTCAGAGGTTCAAAGGGGGGAGCAGTCAGAGCGTTCAGCACCTTGTTGAGATTCCACGATGGAAAACGGGGAACCGGAGGAGGAGCTAGGTTAGAAGCTCCCTTGAGGAAGCGGGAAATGTGAGGGTGGAGGGAATGAGTACCCGGGTCAGAAATTTTTAGAACTGAAGCCAAGGCGGAAACTTGTCTCTGTAAGGTGGAGGGTTTGAGCTGCAACGTCAAACCTGCTTGCAAGAACTAGGACTTCTGGAACGCCCACCGAGAGGGGGTCAAGACGCTTCTCACGGGCCCAACCGGAGAAGGCTGTCCACATAGTTTGGTAGATGTGCTGGGTGGATGGGCGTCTGGAAGCCAAGATAGTATGCAGAACTTGCAGGGAATAGCCCTGGGATTCTAGGAGGCTGCGTTCAATTTCCACACGCAAAGCTGAAGCCAGTCGGGATCCGGATGAAGGATAGGCCCCTGGCGCAGGAGGTCTCGGCAAGGAGGAAGACGCCACGGAGGTGCCGTACTGATGCTGACTAGTTCTGCAAACCATGTCCGACGAGGCCAGTACGGGGCGATCAGAATTACTTCCGCCTGTTCTGAACGGACTTTTCTGACCACTTGATTGAGAATCGGGACGGGAGGAAAGGCATACAGAAGGGCTTTTGGCCAAGGAAGGGCGAGAGCATCTGTCCCCATGGCGGAGGGAGTGAGGAACCTCGAGAAGAAGTTGGGCAGCTGGGTGTTGAGGTGGGATGCGAACAGGTCGATGAAGGGAGTGCCAAACCGTTGTGTGATCTGAAGGAAGACACGCGGATGGAGACTCCATTCGGACGGGTCGACCGACCGTCTGCTTAGCCAGTCCGGTACTGTGTTGCTTACCCCGCTTAGGTGTTCCGCTTTGATCGAGAGGATGTGATTCTCTGCCCACTCGAAGAGAAGGTTCGCCTCTGACATCAGATTCTTGGAGCGGGTGCCCCCCTGGCGGTTGATGTGCGCCTTGGTGGTAGTGTTGTCAGTCCTGAGTAAGACATGGGTACCCCGAATGAGGTCCTGGAAGGCTAATAGGGCCAATCTCGCGGCACGAAGCTCCAGACGATTGATGCTCCATGCTTTCTCCTTCGTGCACCAGAGGCCCTGCGCCGGATGGTCCAGACAAACAGCTCCCCAGCCGGACCGGCTGGCATCCGAGGTGATCTGAATCCTGTCTGGTTCCGTGAAGTGGAGGCCCGTCTGTAGCGCCGGAGAGATCCACCATGCAAAGGACCGGCACACCTTGGAGGGGAGGGGCACCTCCATGTGGGAGCCCAAGGAAATGAGGTCCTGGTGAGGCAGAAGGAGCCACTGAAGCGGTCGGGAGTGCCACCTGGCCCAAGGAACACACTCCATGGCTGCCGTCATCATCCCGAGGATTGAGCCAACAGCATGACATCCGCTTTGACTGAGTGTAGGAGGGGGCGAAGGGTGTCCACCAGTTTGGTCTGCCTGTCCTCTGGGAGCGTCACCAGGGCCGGGACGGTATGAAACACAACCCCCAGATGTTGGAGGGATTGTGAGGGAATGAGGTGGCTCTTGTCCCGATTCACCACGAAGCCATGGTCCCTGAGGCAGATCAGAGTGGACTGCAGGTGTCAAGAAGCCGTCTCGAACGATGGTGCTATCACGAGCAAATCGTCGAGGTACGGATGGATCCGAATGCCCTGGAGGCGCAGGTGAGTGGACATCACCGCCATGAGCTTCGTGAACACCCGAGGAGCCGTTGAAAGGCCAAACGGGAGGGCGCGATATTGGAAGTGTTGGTTTTCGTAAAAGACCCTGAGATACCTCCTGTGAGACGGATGAATAGGTACATGTAGGTATGCTTCCGTAAGATCTATGGAAGCGAGGAATTCATCCAGTAGGACGGATTGCTTGATGGATCGGACTGATTCCATGCAGAACTTCTGTTTCTGCACGAAGCAATTGAGATGTCTGAGGTTCAGGACCGCCCGACTGGACCCATCCTTCTTTGGGACCAAGAAGAGAAGCGAGTAGATGCCTGAACATTCTTCGGTGGAGGGAACCATCTCAATTGCCTGTATGTCGAGAAGATGCTGAATCGCTGCCCGCATCAGATGACACTTCTCGGGTCTCCAGGATGGAGGGGTGGCAAGAAAAAAGTCTGGAGGAATGCGGGTAAACCTTATGGCGTAGCCCTGGGTCACGGTGTCTAGGACCCATGAGTCTTGAGAGGTGGACTGCCAAGTAAGGGTGAACAGTTGAAGTCTGCCCCCAATGGGAAGATAGTCATTGGCGCTTTCCAAATTGGGGCGGCAGGTTAGCGGGCTTAGCGCCTTGGTGTCTAAAGGAACCTCTGCCCCTGGATCTCCTCTGTGATCTGAAGAAGCCCCTGCCCGGGGCTGCTGGTTATCTGATCTGGAGGAGGAATAAAACTGAGATTGCCTGTAAGTAACCCCGAAAGGAATAGTTCTGACCTCGTGGGCCCTTGCGAAAATCTCGCCTGCCAGAGGGCATAACCCTCCTTTTGTCTTTAGAATCCACAAGCACGGACTCGAGTGGGAGACCAAAGAGATTATTGCCAGAGTAAGGCGTGGCCTGGAGAGCCATTTTTGACTTTGAATCTACTTGCCACCCCTTGAGCCACAGGGATCTACGGAGGGCAACCTCTGAAGCTAGGGCCCGTGACGCATACTGTACACAATCCAAACTGGAATCCGCCATAAGGGCGGAAGCTTTAGCTAGCTTATTTAGACCCTGGCGAAGTTGAGTATGGCCTGAAGGAACCAGGGTCATAAGCTGTTTGATCCACAATATGGAAGCCCGGGCAAAAATAGAATTAGTGGTAGCCATTTTAATAACTGTGGCTACCGCCTCATGAGATTTCTTTAGGATAGAGTCATTCTTTTTGTCCTCTGTAGATTTGAGCTGTTCTTGGCCCTCCATATTCAAAAGGGATCCTGAAACCATTTGAACGACCGGGGAATCCACTTTAGGGGTGGCCAAGAGAGCTGACACTTCATTAGAAAGATTATAGTGTTTCTTAGGGAGAGTGCCTATGGGTCTGCAGGAGGCAGGATTTTGCCATTCTGCCAACATAACTTGTTTAAATAGAGTAGGGAAAGGGACCGATGCCGCAGCCCCTGAGGTGGAGGGGAAGACCTCCTGGTCAAATTCTGAAGGGGGAACCACATCAGCCGAGGAGACATCTTTAATAGCCCTCTTAGCCTTAGACAAAAGAACCTCAAAATCTGGTGAGGAAAACAGGCGTGGAGAAACTGAAGGAGTAGGTGCTGCCTCTTCCTCAGACAATTAATTCCCCCTCCTCCCTATCAGGGTTCGCATCAGGATTAATGGGAAGTTCCTCTTCAGAGGGAGGCTGAACTGGTAATACTGGGAGGGAGGGAAAAACAGGATTGGGTTCAGAGGGAGGGGGGCCAGGAGGAACGAGGGGGGGTCCAGCCGGGGCTGGGGTATGACGGTTCCCACTTCTCCTAGGGAGTTTGGGCAGGGGAAGGTCAGGATCAGAGGTGGAGAAAGAAGAAGAAATCCTGCGCCTTTTATGTTTAGTCAAGCCCCTAGGGGCGAAACTGCCCCGTTCAAAGAGGGGAATAGCGTCCCTGCGGGGGCTAGATACAGGGGAGGAAGACGAGAGGCGTCTACGGGGTCTGGAGGCGCGAGAGCTGGGCGCCGGAATGGTTGAGGTCAGTGCGGCGGTGGCGGGGAGCGAACCGCCCTGAATTGGAGCCGACTGGCCAGGCAGAAGCGGAAGGCACTCTTTAACAAAAAATTCCTTTAGCCAGTTAGCTACATCGAGAGGTAGCTGAGTGGTGGAGGTTCCTGGGATGGCAACTTTAGAGCCCGGGTCTGGAACAGGGAGAGCAGGCAGCGGCTCCGAAACAGCTATGGCGGGAGCGGGCAGAGGGATATCGGGCGAGTTCTGAACTGGCGCTGCCGAGAGATGCGGCGGAACAAGCACGCCGCTGCCGGAGGGGAGCACCGGAGAGGTGCTGGGGGAGAAGGACTCACCCGAAGGGACGGAGTCTCCCTTGCTCCTTTTGGTCTTTTGGTCCCGTTGTTGGTGGGAGCGTTTACATACCGCCTTGAGCAGCAGACGTTCACTGAGTCTGACAGAGCCCGAGAGCTTTTTAGCCTTTTTTGCTTTCTCCCTGCTCTCCTTGTTGGTTTTCTTCTTGGCTTTCCTTGGAGAGAGCAGTTGGGGCGGGGGAGGGGCCGCCGCCAGAGCGGGGTAGGCCGTCCCCGAGGTAGGGGGGTTGCCCAGGTCGGGCAGAGGGTTAGAAGCTGGCCCGTCCGGTGCCATAGTGCCCTCAGATAGAAAGCCCTGAAGGAGCTCTTCTGCATGTGCTACCTCCATTTTCCCAGAAGAAAATGCCGCCAAACCAACAAACAGCAAAAATGAAAGTGAAACTCCAATTAGCCAGATTAAAAAGGAAAAAGAGATTTAGCAATTTGGTAAAATAAACAGAACACTAAGCAGTCTCCTTCCCACCTTGCACAGAGAGGGAAATACAGAAAAAGAAGGAATCCTATGCAGAGCAGTTCGTGTGCGACCAAGCCTTGAGCAGACAAGACCGGAACTGGGGAAGCCTCCAGATGGTGGGAGGATTTACAGCTTCAATATCCGGTCTTGTCTTGAGCATGCTCAGTGCCTGATCCCATACTGATGGTCTCCAGACAGGGGAAAAAGGCCTCTCAGCCTGCAGGTCACCACCTGCAGCCTGAAAACATTTGCTGTAGTCCTTGAGCCAGACCCACAGATTTTGGCCATCAGTACCATCTCAGAGGACGGAGGCTCATAGTGATTGCTGGCTGTGTCTCTCCCGCTAGAGAGGGGAAAATAAGGGAGGGGTGGCATTGTTGTCCTTCTAGCTTTCCCTGTATTATGGCCCTTCCTTTATCCCAACCTCCCAGTGAATAGGCTCCGGTGGCATTTCCTTCTACCTTCCTAATATGTGGGTAAAGATGCTGGTAGGACGACACCATCAGAGTCTGGGAAGGGCTTGCAAGAGGATCATGCAAAGGAGACCTAAGAAGAGCCTGGCTGGACTAGGCTAAGGCCACGATCCTCTTCCCCACCATGGTCAAGCAGATGCCCTGGGAAGCCTCCAGGCAGGAAGTGAATGAAGGGAGACCCCTTTTTCCACCTTGGCTCCCTGCCACTGGGATTCAGAGGTATACTGAGCCTGAACAGGTTTTATTTTATTTATTTATTTATTTATTTTTGCATTTATATACCGCCTTTCATTAAAAAGATAACCCCAAGGCGGTTTACAAAAGTTAAAAACATACAATAAAAACACAATAAAAACATCATGTTAAAAGTACAAAAACATATAAAAACAGGCATAAAAACAGCTGGTTCCGCTTCACCATCATTGCTAACAGGCACAGAGACCTACTTTCTAGGGAAATAAATAAGATTTGAGGAGAAAAATTAAAATGGCTCACTCCATTTTGTTGCTGTAGTGGATCAAGATGGTAAAATATTCTGTGTTGGCTTTACTAATCCCCTTTGAAAGGCATCTAAGCTACGTCTGGTGGCAGTGAGTGCCACATGTTAAATATACTACTGCCTCTACAAATATCTATATACTGCCTTTCAGCAGCAGAAGTGCTAAGGCAGCTTACAAAGAAAAAATAATAATAAACAAGGTGCTTTCCTGTGCCAATGAGCTCACAATTTAAAAGGAAGCATAAGGTAGACACCAGCAACAACCACTGAAGTATTTGCATATGCTTTGTGTGAAGATCTGGTGGCAATGAATTCCCCATGTTAAATGTATGCTTTCTGTTAAGAAGACCTTTCTCTCCCCTGTCCTATCCACCACCAATAAACGTCATTGATCCACCCTAGTTCAAGAATTGTGAGAGAGTGAGAAAAGCAGATCTCTGGCCGTTTCTTGTTAGCATCCTGCACTTGATACAGCAAAGGGATAGAAGTGGGGGACCGATTACTCCCAGGAGTCTGGAGACCTCCTGATGATGGGGGTGGGGAGGGTTCCCAACCACATCATGCTCTGCTCTGCCTGGAGAGGAGGGGAACTGTGGGAGGGGGCAGCAGGCTTTTTGCCCATAAGTGCTCCTTCCTGTCCGGCGGCCTGGGGGAAGCCACAACCTGCCTTTCTGGAAGGAGCCGAGTGTCCCCACATTCCTGCTTCTACAGGGAGCTCCGGGAAGATTTTGTGCAGGCTTGCTCCGTTTTTGGTGTGCATAATTTCTCTCTCACACCCCTCGCCTCTCTCTCTATCTCTGGTTTTCTCCCCACCACAATGCTGCCGCCACAACTCACTCCCCTACAGCGTGCGGCCCCGGTGGTGCCCTTGCACAAATTCCCCACTCTCTTCTGCCTTCAGCTTTGCCTTTTTTCCTGCCCAATTTGCCCTTCATGTGTGGGTTGTTTCCTCTCCTCCTCCTGTCACTCTCCCTGTCCCCTCAAACATATCACGAACCAAGTCAACTCAGGATGCAGTCGGGACAGCCGGGAGACTTGTGGAGCGACCCAGCCCCCAGAGGACGGCAGAGTCCGGGCACAAGTTCACCCCAAAGCGGGGAGGGAGCGGAGAGGAGGCGAGGGAACGCCTTCAGTCACCCGCCTGCCCCTCCTCTCGCTCTCTCCCCATGGAAGTGGTGGTGTTAAATCCCTGGCAGGCGCCTTCACAATGTTTAGCGGGAAAGCCGTGGGGTTTTGCACCAGCTCCTGCCGCAGTCTGCAAAGCACCCAACAGTGAACTAAATGGATCCGCCTCGAGTTCGAGAATGAATGGCGGGAGACTGAGCCGCAAGTTCTCTCCGGCTCTTCCTCCACAGCACCCCGCGTTGAATGCTCCAGAGACGGAGAACCCCCCGACCTTGGCTAGATCGCACCCTGAGAGAGCCTTGCAGCAGGAGAACTGTAGTGGCGCCCTCGACGACGCCCCCTTTGCTGTGCCTCTGTATCCTTCCTCAGCATAGAAAAAGACAAGAGACGCACAGCAGGAACTTCCGGTTCACCTTGGCTCGCCACCCTCAGTGGCTGGTCACTCACAGACTTTCCTTTTCTTCACCTTATCCAGCTGTGTCTCAGAGAGGATTAAGGGAATCGTGGGAAGGGGCAGAATCTTTTGCAGGCACAGCAAATGCCTCTGCCCATTGAGTTTGGTGCATTTTCTTGGGGTTGAGCTGGAGGCTGATCCCTGGCAAAGCAAAAAGTTCCCATGTTCCTTCTCTCACAAAGAACTTAGGGAAACCCCCGTGAAAAAGGCACCGAGGCTTCCACGCCTCTCCTGTTGTGGGAAAGTGACTACTGTTTCCTCATCCCTGAAGGGGTTCTGGTGAGTCCCATGTGCATTTGGGGGGAGGGGAGGGGAGGGGAATGGATGCTATAAGGGGGGGCTGGTGGGAAACACCAGGTGAGCACGGGAGGGGTGGGTGAAAACAAAGGCAGGAATATAAGGCAGCAGCTGAGGGTGGGGCCTGACCTACAGGAGTAAGTTTGATCTCCCTCTGCCCCTTACCCCTTTCACCCCACAGCAAGATGCTCTGTGCTGTTCACCCATCCCAGATTTCCTAGATGAAGGATTTCTTTCCTCCTCAGCAAAGCAAAGCGCTCCCTTGGAACTATACTCAATGCAGTTTCAAACTGATTTCCCCGCAGGAGTTCTGCACAGGACAGGTAAAGAACATCTGTGAAGCTGCCGACTGAGTCAGATCTTTGGTCAACCTGGCTCACTATTGTCTACATATAACTGGTAGCAGCTTTCTAGGGTTGCAAGCAGAGGTCTTTCCCCACACCCTCCTTTCTCTTTCTCCAGCACATGTGGACCCTGGGACTTCCTGAAACCAGGAACCTCCTGTATTGGAGGGATAAAAAGCAGGGGGAGGTGTGAGTGAGGGCAGAGGCGTAACTATAGGGGGGGCAGGGGGGCACGTGCCCCGGGCGCCATCTTTTCTGGTCACGTGGGGGGCGCCGCCATGACAAAAAAATATTTTTTTAATTTTTTGTTAATACAAATGTTTCCTGCTCAGTGCAGCAGCGCTGCAGCAGTCAAGGGGGCGCGTCGGCGCCCCCTCCCCCACGAGCGGTCCCTTCTGCGCCGCCCGCCCCCCCCCATTGCTTTTCTGGCACCTGGCGGCCAGTCAGTGGCCTGGCTTTGCGGCAGCGGCAGGCGCTTGTGAGGAAAAACCTAAGTATAATGTAGTATGTTGGGGGGGGGCGGGGGGCGCCATTTCAGTGCTTGCCCCGGGCGCCGTTTTCCCTAGTTACGCCTCTGAGTGAGGGGTGTTGTGGAAGGGAAAGGATGAAGAAGATACAGTCATGGTGGGAGGATTCAAGAGAAAGCTGAAGGGAGGATTAAGGGGGAGGGGAGTTACTAGGGTCAGGTCAAAGGATGCTTCACTGAAGTCTCTGTTCTGTGGCCCTTAAGGAAATAAATGCCCCCCACGTGACCTTTCAAGCTTCTTTTTGACTCCTGGCTTTTAACTCATTTTCTTGCAGGGAGAAGATCCACCAGGTGGAATGTGGGTTTCTAAAATCTTCATCCCTCAGGAGAGAACAAAGAGGTACTTTGGCTTTTGTTGGGAGGCTGCCTTGGAGCACGAATGAAAGATGGGAAAGGAAGACCCAGCTAGCTGCCAAGCAGGAGAAGACCTTGAGGCCAGACAAGTGGGGAGCACTGGGGAATTCTGGGAAAGGGCCAAGCAGAAGATGCTGGTTGAGGACATCAGGAGCTCAGAGGCCCAGCGCCTGCGCTTCAGGCAGTTCTGCTACCAGCAGGCCGAGGGGCCCCGAGAGGTTTGTAGCCAGCTCCACAGCCTTTGCCATCAGTGGCTGAAGCCGGAAAGCCACACGAAAGCTCAGATGCTGGACCTGGTGACCCTGGAGCAGTTCCTGGCCATCCTGCCCCCAGAGCTGGAGAGCTGGATCAGAGAGTGTGGAGCAGAGACCAGTTCCCAGGCAGTGGCCCTGGCAGAAGGTTTCCTCCTGAGCCAGGCAGAGGACAAGAGGCAGGAAGAACAGCAGGTGAGAGAGCAGTTTATCCTGGAAGCTTCAGAGGACTAAGAATGAGAGCCGGGAGATCCTTTTTTTTATTTTAAAGAATTTTTATTGAGAAATAAACCAAAGAAGACAAAGACAAATCACCATAAAGACAATACAAAACAAATCATTTTTCGTAATGAAAAACCTCATTTTTCTAATTAATTACAGCAGTAAAGAAAAAATATCTAAAATAAGATAAAGCAAAAGAAATTCAGCAAAAGAAATTCAGACTCTTAAAATTGTAAAATCTAATCTATTCAGCTTCTTGTAAGTTACATGTTGAAAACACTAGTAAATTCCAGAAAATGGGAAGAAAGTTTGACCATAACAGATATTATAATTTATAAAGGGTTCCCAAACAGACATAAATGATTCAGTAGAGATACGATGTACATAAGCCGAGACTTTTGAAATTGAACCATAGTCCCACACTTTCAAAAACCAATCGTTTAAGGAAGGAATTTCCAAAGTATGCCAGTTAGATGCATATATAATCCTAGCCGCTGTAATCATATATAAACACAATTTGTTTGATTTGGCAGGAATATAAGGTTTTATCATACTTAAAAGAAAAATCTCTGGAAGGAAGAGGATCTTAACTTCTAAGATTTCTTCAATTTTCATATGAATTTGTTTCCAAAATTGTTGAGCTTTACCGCAACTCCACCACATATGGTAAAATGAACCTAAATGTGAGTTACATTTCCAACATTTCTTAGAAAAAGAATCATCTATTTTATTAATAGTCAAAGGAGTTATATACCATCTGAAAAACATCTAATACCAATTATCCCTTAGATTGGTACACAAAGTAAATTATACATTCTTTTTCCATTGGTATTCCCAATCTGAGAGATTGATCGATCTTTTAAAGTTCTGCATCCATTTTATCATATATTCTTTTATCTGCTCAGTCTCTGTTTCATACTTCAGTAATTGTTTATAAATTCTGCCTAATAAATGATCAGTGTTTCGGGTGATTAATTCTTCAAATTCAGTCAGATCTCTAAGTTTCCCACCCTGTAACTGTAACTCTTTCTGAACTATTGAGCTGATCTGAGCTTGTTGGAACCAGGATGCTTGTTGAGTTGTTTGCCCAGAAGAAACTGATTTATCCAGAGCTAAATATTGGGCCAAACTTTGTAAGGAATATAGACTGCCTTGCCAAAAATTATACTTAAAAGAAAATTCTTCTTCATGGAAATAAGCATTCAGTATAGAGGCCAAAGGTGATAATCTACCTTATTTTATGGACTATAAGACGCTACGGACTATAAGACGCACCTTAATTTTAATCCAGTTTTTCAGAGTTTTAACATATTAAACTGTTATCAAAACTACCGAAAAGTCCTGCTAGCTCCAGGAAACAACTCTCAGCCTTGCTTCAGTTTGTTCTCCTTTCTTCTTGCCTCAGATAAGTCCTCTTTCAATTGCTCCTACTCCACTCCTTGTTTTCTCTTCAACCTCGCTTCTGACCCTATTTTCTTTTTTTTAAAAAACCTCTTTCGTTTTCGAGCTTTCCTTCTCCTCACCAGTATGCACATACTTGGGGTGGGCACACAGGGGTCATATGAACTTCCAGGGGTGGGAGCGGCCATCACTTCGGCTCTCCTACTTCTTTGCACTTTCTTCAGCTAAACATGTTTGCAGAAAGGTAGCTGAAGATGTTTGCAGAAAGTAAAACGGGAGGGAGAGCTGATAACGATGGTGTTGCTGGTGGTGATGTAAAACTTGCACGATCCTCGGAGGCCACCGGCTCATCGGGGGAGGAGGAGGAGTCCATGGCCCAAGTGGCAGAGGGTGAGCTGGAGCGGCAGTCCCCAGGCAGCACGGGGTTAATAGAGGGTTGCCCCCAATGCCCTCCTTTAGCATCGGTACAGGCTTTGCCGGGGGATAGCCCCCCCCCGAACCTGTTGGGCAGGCTTACGAGTATAAGACGCAGTTACGAGTATAAGACACACCTGAATTTTGGTGGATATTTTACAAGGGGAAAAGTGCGTCTTATAGTCCGTAAAATATGGTAGGACTTATTCTTTTCTGATATTTATCCCAGGCATAAAAAAGACTGTGTCAGATAGTATGTTGTTGTATCTCCAAATCTTTCCTCGAACCAGAAATCCATAAGTAATTATGCAATCCTCTAGTAAGACCAAGTTCCTCCATTCGAGTAAAACTTCTGTAAGGGGATAAAATCCAATTTGAAATCCAAGTCAAGCTACTAGCGTGATAAAGTTTCAAATTAGGAACTCCAAGACCACCTCTTTCGTTGGAATCTTGCATCACCTTAAATTGAATCCTGGGTTTTTTTATAATTCCAGATAAATGAATTAAGCTGACTCTGCCATCTATTCAATATCTTGTCATCTATCTTTATGGGGATCATTTGAAAAAGAAAGTTCATCTTAGGTAATATATTCATTTTTACTGCAGAGATTCTTCCAAGCCAAGATAGAGTCAGCCTCTTCCATCTATCCAGATCAGCCATTATTGATTTCCAAATTGGGACATAGTTATTCTTAAACAGATCTTTATTGCTCCTCATAAGATTAATCCCCAAGTATTTTATTGGCTTCTTCGTTATTTGTAATCTTAAAACTTTAGTGAAATATTCTATCTCTTCTTCTGTGTGATTCCATGTCATGCTCTGAGTTTTATCTCTGTTAATCTTATAGCCAGAAACTGAACCGTACTGATATATCTGAGTCATTAGTATATCCAAGGAGTCTTTGACTTGCGTGACAGTAAGCAATACATCATCAGCATATACTGTAGTTTTTATTTTATGTTCACAGTCACCTATTTTGATACCTTGAATCTGCTGCTCTTGTCTAATTTTAGCTGCCAAAGGTTTGAGAGCAAGTATAAACAGCAACGGGGAAAGCAGATATCCTTGTCTAGTACCTTTATTGATTATACATTTTGAAGACAAGGATCCATTGACAATAATTTTTGCTGATTGCTGTTGGTATATACTACGAATCCAGGATAAAAAATGAGGGCCACAGTTCATTTTCTCCAACACTGAGAACAAGAAGGGCCATTCCAAATTGTCAAAGGCTTTTTCGGCATCTAGGAAAATCATAGCTGCTTTTGTACGTGTCATGGTTACTTTATCAATTGCATTCAAAACATATCTTATATGATCTTTCATGAGTCTTTTCGGGATAAAACCAGATTGGTCAGTATGGCTTATTTCAGACAAGAAATTTCTTAATTTCGCCTCCAAGATTGAAGTAAAAATTTTGTAATCCACATTTTAAAGGGATATAGATCTATATGATTCTGGTCGTGTTGGGTCTTTCCCTTCTTTATGAATTAAGGAAATGAATGCTTCTTGCCAAGAAACCGGTAAGGTGTAATGAGATAATATCGCATTCATTACTTCTGTTAAAGGTCCAATTAACTTGTCCTGAAATGTTTTGTAATACAATGAAGATAATCCATCCAAGCCCGGCGAATTATTTTTAAGATTTTTTTAATTGCCACCCTGGTTTTGTCCCTGGAAATAAGTTTATTTAAACAGCTCCTCTGTTCTTCTGAAAATGACTTCAATTGTATTTCCTCTAAGAATTGTTTGATTTTCTCAGGATCTTTCTTATCTTCTTTGTATAGTTTAGAGTAATACTGTACAAATTGTTCAGACAGTTAGGAGGTCCTGAAATTGTTTTTTGAGATGAACTACCTCAAAGCTGTGGTACATATGCTGGTAACCTCTAGGTTAGATTACTGCAATGTGCTCTATATGGGGCTTCCTTTGTATGTTGTCCGGAAACTGCATTTGGTCCAGAATTTGACGGCCAGGTTGGTTTCTGGGTCATCTGCGAGAGACCATATTACCCCTGTGTTGAAATAACTACACTGGTTGCCGGTATGTTTCTGGGCAAAATACAAGGTGGTGTTTATTACCAATAAAGCCCTAAACAGCTTAGGTCCTGGGTATTTAAGAGAATGTCTTCTTTGCCATGAGCCCCACCGCCTGTTAAGATCGTTTGGAGAGGTTCCTCTGCGGTTGCTGTCAACTTGTTTGGCGGCAACTCAGGAATGAGTCTTCTCTGTTGCTGCCCCTGGACTTTGGAATGCACTCTGTGTTGTAATAAGAGCCTCCCCATCCCTGGCAACTTTTTAAAAGGCACTGAAGAGAAATTTTTTTCACCCAGGCTTTTAATTGGATTTATAGCTTTAAAATTTTAGTACTGGGTTTTAAATATTTTTAATTTTTTAAAGGATTTTAATTGATAATTGATTTGATATTTTAAATTATTTTAATTGTAAACAACCCAGAGATACAAGTTTTGGGCGGTATAGAAATATTTTAAATGAATAAATAAAAGAAGCAAGATGTTGCCCAAGGGAGCAACTTGGAAATCACTCATGGAGATGATCCACCCACTTCAACCCCTTCTTAGGTTAGGGTTAGGGTTCTGCCTTCTTGGCGATGTGGCAGAGCATCTGATTCCATGCAGAATGCCCCCGGTTCCATCACTGGCATCTCCATGTAGGACTGGGGTAACCTCCTGCCTGAAACCTTGGAGAAGAAGTCGCTGCCAGTCAATGCAGACAATACTGAGCCAGATTTAGGAAAGGCAATATATAAACTGAATAAAATAAATGAATAAAGGACCATGGATCTGACTTGGTATAAGGCAGTTTCCTATGGGCTTTGCTGCCCATTTCCCTTTCATTTATTTATTTATTGATTGATTTGATTTGATTTGATTTGTATACCGCCCTTCTAAAATGGCTCAAAATGGCTTTCTAATGCCTTCCTTCTTGCTCCCTGTTGGGAATCTCTCCTTCTGTCTGTCTCAGGTGCAAGGACTGTTGTCGGAAGCGGCCCCTGACTTCCCTGAAGCCGAGAAGGCTCCATCAGGCACCAGGCAGAGGCCTCTGTCCAAGGAGATCCCCAGGCAGGAGGACAGCAGTGGGGCCACCATGCTGGGTAAGGAGCTTTGGGGAGGGTGCCCCCTTATTCCCCCCCTCTCTCAGATACCCCTGTGAAAGAATGAGGCCTTTACCTCCCCTTTGTGCTTTTCAAATGTTTTTATTATATGTGTGATTGCTTCCTCCCTGTGTTCTGTATCAAGAAGTTGTGCAGGGGTCACATGTTCACAGTAGTACTCTATAGTTTGATCTAGGAGGGAGAAGAGTTCTCTCATTTAAATTTTGGAGGGGTTTGATTTGATTGGCTATAATTTAAAAACGAGCTGGAGGGCGAGTTGAAAGACAGGAGTCTCTCCCAGCCCTACTTGGTGATTCTGCCCAGGATTGAACCTGCGACCTTTGGCATGAAAGCAGATGCTCCTCCACTGAGCTATGACCCCATCCCCTAAGCCAGGGGAATATCTCACGGCAGAGAGGGCTCCCATGTCTTCACCCATCCGAATGCAAAGGAAAGTGAGCTCTGCTGAGCGAAGGGGACAATTCATGCTTTCTGCTGCAAGACTGGCTGTCCATCCTGAGCCATCTTTACTATGGAAGAATCATCCCGAGTGGACACTTCCCCAACACGTCCCCCATTCCTTTTTATATATTTTGCCCTCTTTCCTGTCTGGTAGACTAGAGCATCTGAAATCTCTGCCCTGCTTTTATGTTCCCCTTTTGTGGGGTCAACCCTTTTCTCCAGCCTCTCCACAGTTAAAATATACAATACATTTTGTTATGACAGATGTCAACCTTGTGTGTCCAAAACTGCATTTTGAATTCTGCACAAAGCCAACATGAAGAGAAATATGTTTACTCTGCACTTGACTGACTCTCTCTCTCTCTCTCTCTCTCTCTCTCTCTCTCTCTCTCTCTCTCTCTCATATATTCTCCTATATCCTCCTATCACTCTTGTGTTCTTTGCAGGTGCTGGAATGATGCTGCCAGGGCCTTCTCAGCCATCGCTTCTTCCTCGTGGGGTGGAAGATGCTTCAGGACCACAGAAGCAGGTAGGGGAGGGATTGTTGGGAAAGGAGAATGTGGGGCAGACAGACAACCCCTTGGAGCTCCCTCAGGAACTGCAATCGGCCCTCTTTCCTTTGGCTTCTGTCAGAGCTGCTGACTAGGAAGCTTTGAATCTTGTGAAGGCTTGAATCTGGCAAACTAAACAAGGAGGCGCCTTTGAAATGGTTGGCTTCCAATTATTGAGCAGGGTTGAAGTAAGTGTGCCTCTTCATCTCAGGAGAGCATCTTTTTCAAGCGGTGGCTGCTGGTATCTCCACTGTGTACTTTTAGTTGCAGTCCCTGTGAGGCAGGACACAACCACCCTCCGACTATGTTTTTTTGCTATTTAAACCACTTGAACCACATATCAATATAATTTAAATACTTTAAACCACATAGAAATATAATTGATGACCCTGCAGGGAACATTCTGTGCCCTTCTCACACCACCTCATCTCAACAGCTATTTATTTATTTATTTAACATATTTTTATACCGCCGAAAACTTACATCTCTGGGCGGTTTACAACCAAATAAAAACAGAAAGTAAAACATTCTTGCCTGCAACCTTGGAGAAGCCGCTGCCAGTCTGTGAAGACAATACTGAACTAGATAGAACAATGGTCTGACTCAGTATATGGCAGTTTCCTATGTTCCTAAAAAACAAAAAGTTTAAAACACAACTTAAAATTTAAAAACAATATTTTAAAACAGTAGTAAAACCATTAAAACAATATTAATTAAAAGCCTGGGTGAACAGATGCGTCTTAACTATGACATAGAGCACATTTAAAGATCTATGCTCAGGCAATACGTACTGCAAATAAGTGTTTCTTTTCTACCCCTATTGCCTCTGTGAGTTCATGCCCAGCGGAGTTGTTCAGGGTTGTGAGGGGACTGGTATCCGCCCCCCCTCCCTTGAACCAGAATTTGGAGTCATCAGTTACCCACTGTGATGTGTTTAAAGAGTTTTTCGCAGATAAAATCTCTTGGATTTGGGCCGATCTAGATGGAGACTCCACAGTTAATTTGATGCCTGAACTGGAGGTGTCCAGCAACTCCTTTTATGCGATTCAACTGGATCGGTTTCAGTTTGTGACTCCTGAGGATGTGGACAAGCTGCTTGGGCGGTGAGGCCTACCACTTGTCCCCTTGACCCTTGTCCAACATGGCTTGTTCGATCTAGCAGGGAGGCTGTTGTAGGCGGCCTGGTAGAAATCATAAATGCTTCTCTGAGGGAGGGCAGGATGCCGCCTTGTCTTAAGGAGGCAATCATTAGGCCTCTTCTAAAGAAGCTTGCATTAGATCCCTCAGAGTTGAGCAATTATAGGCCAGTTTCCAACCTCCCAGGGCTGGGCAAGGTAATTGAGAGGGTGGTGGCCTCTCAGCTCCAGGCGGTCTTGGAGGAAACTGATTATCTAGACCCATTTCAAACTGGTTTTCGGGCGGGCTATGGGGTAGAGACTGCCTTGGTCGGCCTGATGGATGATCTCCAGTTGGGAATTGCCAGAGGAAGTGTGACTCTGTTGGTCCTTTTGGATCTCTCGGCGGCTTTCGATACTATTGACCGTAGTATCCTTCTGGAACGTCTGAGGGTGTTGGGGGTGGGAGGCACTGTTTTACAGTGGTTCCACTCCTACCTCTCGGACAGATTCCAGATGGTGTCGATTGGAGACTGTTGCTCTTCGAGATCTGAGCTTAAGTATGGCGTCCCTCTAGGCTCCGTACTTTCTCCAGTGCTTTTTAACATCTACATGAAACTGCTGGGATCATCAGGGGATTTGGAGCTGGGTGTTACCAGTACGCTGATGACACCCAATTCTACTTCTCCATGTCAACTTCTTCAGGAGCTGGCATATCCTCCCTAAATGCCTGCCTGGAAGCAGTAATGGGCTGGATGAGGGAGAATAAACTGAAGCTGAATCCAGATAAGATGGAGGTACTTATTGTGCGGGGTCAGAACTCCAGAGACGATTTTGATCTACCTGTTCTAGATGGGGTCACACTTCCCCAAAAGGAACAGGTTCGCAGTCTGGGAGTACTTCTGGATTCACACCTCTCCCTGGTTTCTCAGGTTGAGGCGGTGGCCAGAGGTGCCTTCTATCAGCTCCGGCTGATACGCCAGCTGCGCCCGTTTCTCGAGATCAATGACCTCAAAACTGTGGTACATCTCTTGGTAACCTCCAAGCTGGACTTTTGTAATGCACTCTACGTGGGGCTGCCTTTGTATGTAGTCTGGAAAGTTCAGTTGGTTCAGAATGCGACAGCCAGGTTGGTCTCTGGGTCATCTCGGAGAGACCATGTTACTCCTTTACTGATGGAGTTACACTGGCTGCCAATAAGTTTCCGGATGAAATACAAAGTGCTAGTTATAACTTACAAAGCCCTAACCGGCTTAGGCCCTGAGTATCTAAGAGAGCGTCTTCTTCATTACAAGCCCCACCGCCCATTGAGGTCATCTGAGGAGATCCGTCTCCAGTTACCGCCAACTCGTTTGGTAGCTACACAGAGACAGGCCTTCTCAGTCACTGCCCCGAGATTGTGGAATGCACTCCCTGCTGAGATACGATCCTCCCCATCTCTGGCAATTTTCAAAAAACACCTGAAAACACATCTCTTCACCCAAGCTTACTCAGCATCCTAAATTTGGGGTTTTTAAAAATCTGGTTTATTTTTAAATTTAAAACCTATTTCAGGGGTTTTAATTACTGTAATGGTTTAATTGTTGTTTTAAAATGTTTTTAAATGGTTAGTTGTTATATTGTTTTTAATTTGTTTTAGCTCTTTACTGTTTTAGTGGTTTGTTTTAACTGTAAACTGCCCTGAGCCATTTTGGAAGGGTGGTAAATAAATCAAATCAAACCAAATCAATCAGTAAATAATAAAGACTTTTTAGAAGCTGTCAGAGATGGGGAGGCTCTTATTTCACTAGGGAGCATATTCCAAAGCCTCGGGGCAGCAACAGAGAAGGCCCGTCCCTGAGTAGCCACCAGACGAGCTGGTGGCAAATGCAGACAGTCCTCTCCTGATGATCTCAGTGGGCAGAGGGGTTCATGACGAAGAAGATGTTCTCTTAATTACCTGGGGCCCAAGCTGTTTAGGGCCTTATAGGTTATAACCAACACCTTGTATTTTGCCCAGAAACATATTGGCAGCCAGTGTAGCTCCTTCAATACAGGAGTAATATGAACTCTCTGAGATGACCCAGAGACCAATCTGGCTGCCTCATTCTGAACCAACTGTTGTTTCTGGACTACATACAAGGGCAGCCCAACATAGAGTGCATTGCAGTAATCCAGTCTGGAGGTTACCAGCAGATGTACCACTGTTTTGAAGTCCTCTATCTCAAGAAACGGATGCAGCTGGTGTATCAGCTGAAGCTGATAGAAAGCACTTCTGGCCATTGCCTCAACCTGGGATACCAGGGAGAGGCTTGGATCCAGAAGCACCCCTAGACTGCATACCTGTTCTTTCTGGGGAAGTGTGACCCCATCCAGAACAGGCAGATCAAAATCATCTCCCCAGTTTCGACCCCGCACAATGAGTACCTCCGTCTTAGCTGGATTCAGTTAGGGAGTTTATGCCCTCTCCCGATGATGCTGACATGGAGAAATAGATTTGGGTGTCATCAGCATACTGATAGCACCCTGCACCAAATCTCCTGATGATCTCTCCCACCGGTTTCATGTAGATGTTAAACATCCGAGACAATATGGAGCCCTGATGCAAACCATATAAAAGTTCAGATTTTGAAGAAGAGCAGTCTCCAAGGGACACCATCTGGAACCTGCCTGAATGATAGGAGCAGAACCACCGCAAAGCTGTGCCTCCAGCTCCCAACCCACTCAGATGCTCCAGAAAGATACTATGGTCGATAGTATTGAAAGCCTCCGAGAGGTCCAAAAGGACCACCCGAATCACACTTCCTCTGTCAATTCCCAACTGGAGATCATCCATCAGGCTGACCAAGGCAATCTCCACCCCAGAGACCACCCGAAAGCCAGTTTGAAATGGGTCAAGAAAATCAGTTTCCAATAAGACTGTCTGGGGCTGGGAGGCCACCACCCTCTCAATTACCTTGCCCAGCCACGGAAGGTTGGAGACAGGCCTGTAGTTGCTCAACTCTGAGGGATCCAAGGTAGGCTTCTTCAGAAGCAGTCTAATAATTGTCTCCTTAACACAAGGACGCATCCTACCTTCCCTCAGAAACGCATGTATAATCTCTACCAGGCCTTCTACAACAACCCCCCTGCCAGATAGTATAAGCCATGTCGGGCAAGGGTCAAGAGAACAGGTGGTAGGATGCACCATTCCAATCGGCTTGTCCACATCCTCAGGAGTCATAAACTGGAACTGATCCAACCTAATCACATAAGAGGAGTCGCTGGACACCTCAACATCAGACACTGAAATAATTGTGGAGATGGAGTCTAAGTCGGCCCGAATATGAGAATTTCCCCCCACGAAGAATTCGTTAAACATATCACAGCGGGTAATCGATGGTTCCAGATTCTGATTCAGGGGAGGAGGGGCACATATTAGCCCTGTCACAACCCTGAACAACTCTTCTTGACGAGAACTTGCAGATGCAATACGGGCAGAAAAGAATCACTTCTTTGCCACATGTATCACCTGAGCTTAGATCTTCAAATGAGCTCTATGTTGCAATCCGTCGGATTCAAGTCAAGTCTTTCTCCACTTGCGCTCCAGTCGTCTACCTTGTTGCTTCAGCCCCCATAATTCTTCCGTATACCAAGGGGCCAGTTTTGAAGCGTGTTGGAAAGGACACTTGGAGAAATCATGTCTACTGCCCCAGTGAGTTTGCTGTTCCAATTCTTCACCAGGGCATCAACAGGATCACCGGCAAAGCCAACACTAAATCCCTCCAAGGCTTCTTCAAATCCTATTGGATCCAATAATATTTTCGGGTGGACCATCCTAATAGGTCACTCGCCCCTGCGAAGGTAGGATGTGATTGTGAGTCCAACCTTAACCAGATGGTGGTCCATCCATGACAATGGGGAAAATCACAGGATTCACTACCCATGGAACACCACTCTGATCAGTGTGAAAGACCAAATCAAGCGTGTGACCAGCAATGTGCGTCAGTCCCGAGACCACTTGGGATAGGCCCATAGTCGTGGGCCCATAGTAGATAGGCCCATAGTTGTATGAACTCCTGAGCTGCCCCGGACAAATTGGTCCCAAAATGAACATTGAAGTCCCCCAGCACCACAAGCCTGGGGGACTCCAACACCAAGTCTGAGACCACGTCTGTCAGCTCAGTTAGGGACTCTGTTGAGCAGCGGGGTGATCGGTACACCAACAGAAGTCCCAGTCCATCCCTGGTCCCCAAACGTAAGTACACACATTTGATATGGTCGAACACTTTACCTTTCCTGGTAAGGGAAAGGTTATTCTTATAGATCACAGGCACTCCCCCTCCCTGCCCATGGTCCCTCACCCGGTCCTCAACGGAGTACCCTGGAGGGAGAAGCCGGGACCAGACCAGGCCCCCAGCCAGGTCTCTGTAATACATACTAGGTCGGCGCCTTCATCCAGAATCAAACTATGGATGGTTTCTGATTTGTTATGGACCGACCTGGCATTACAGAGGAGCAAGGTGAGGTTCCAAGGGTGGTCAGCACTGCTCCCCAAGGTCAAAGAGCTGGCAGGACAGCCGGAAGGGGAAACAACTATTAGATTTCCAAGTCTCGTCCCCTGTTACAGCCTGCTGACCTGCTAACGTTACTTCTTCTGTTCCCCACTACCACTGGAATGGCTGCCCCACAGTCAGTGGACACACCCCCAGTCTCCCCATCTCCAGGTAAGCCCAGACACATTATAAAATGATCTCACCCAGGACTAATTAAAACAGAAGCCCCATTATTAAATGCCCCCCAACATTCAAATACCTGGGCCAGGAGGCCTGGCGCTCGCCCTCACTTTCTCCCAAAGTGGCTCCCCCAAAGGGGCAACCACTTTTGGTGTTGCTCCTTCAGTGGCGACCCCTCTAGTGGTGGCCCCTTTATAGGCCCAGAGATTACCAACCTGGGCAGATGGAAAGCAGGGACTTCTGAGTCACTCTTGGGCCCTGATCCTGCAAAGCAGCCACTGCCAGAGGCCACAGTCCCACAGGTTAGGCAGGCAGCTGGCAGATGGTCTCTCCCTCTCCTGCAGGCAGGTATTGAAGAGCAACAGCTCTTGAGGATTGTGCTTCAAGGAAAGAGCCATTATGCCTTCTGTGAGGGTGAGCATGTTTCCTTCCTCTCTTCCAGGGCCAGGCGACCTTTGAGGAGGTGGCTGTGCATTTCACAGAAGAGGAGTGGGCTCTGCTGGATCTGGACCAGAGAACCCTGCACAGGGAAGTCATGGAGGAGAATAGGAGGAATGTGGCCTCTCTGGGTAAGGCTCCTTCTTTTTCCTTGAAATGGGAGAGTAAAAAGCCTGGTTCAGACATGTTGTGCAGATATCTGTACACTCATACATGTGTTAGGGTGAACGACCATGACTATACAAAACCTTGTGGGGTCTTGGAGAAAGTATGCTGATACGCAAAGAGTCCCCCTAAACAAACACATGATTATACCTTTATCTTTGATAGTTAATACATTTTGCATTAAAACTGTTGATGAAACTGTTCCGGAGTGACTGGTGAAACACCCCTAAATGTGTTCAGGCTTGTGTGGGATATTAGCAAGATGGGGTGGAGAAATTCCGCGTCAGAATAAACTTGTGCAAAGTTCTGTTACCGGGGAAATGAACTGACAGAGAGTAGGTTAAGTTTCAACAATAATAAGGTTTTATTGGCAGTATTGGAAGGACGTTTTGGGAAGGTGCCCTACGATCAAAGATTATACCCCTGCCAGAAGTGGTGAAGTGGAGACTGTGGAACATCTGATGCTGAAGTGCAGATTTTATACTGAATTAAGGGGAAAGCTTCTCTCCCCAATACAATTCTAATTCATTACAGTTCTAATTGTCCTTCTGATTGGGACAAGATCCTTTTCCTGCTTACTGCTAAGTCAGAGTATGCTTACAGGAGGGTAGCAAAATTTCTCTTCATAGCAGGCAAGATTCGGTTTAGAGTGATTGAGGCACGAGATGCTGGGTTGTGCACTTCAGATTAACCGGTTTTATTTGAACGAAATTAGCCATGTATACGTTATCTGAAGGTATTAATATTTATGTATTTACTGCTGTTGTTGTTTCTTTTTCTTTTTGTATGTATGCTGGCCTTGGGCCGAAATAAATAAATACATATACATACATATAAGGTTTAATTGGCGGGAGGAAAGAAATGTTTGGTTAAGACAATATTACTAAAATATGTTACAGAGATTTATTTATTACTTATTATTAAAAATTTTATATTGCCCTTCCAAAAGGCTCAGGGTGGCTCAGGAGATTAACTCGATTACTTGCAGAGATGCTTTTTTTTTAAAGCTTGGATTTGAATGAGATGTCCAGACTGGCTAGAGGAAGAAGGCTCAGAGAAACATGCTTTGGGACTTAAGAGAGAAGAAGCAGGGATAGGGGGAGCCCAGAGATGGCACGAAGAGCAAGACACGGCCTGGTGTTATGGCGGGTGCCAAGTCTGGTGCCCAGACGACGGGTGACTCCAGAGACCAAAGGAAGCACATTGGTTCATGAAACCAGGGCCACTGATACCCAAAATGTGTCCTGAGGCAAAATTCCAGTTGCTCTCCTTTCCCAAAGAGGGAAATTGCAGTGGATCTCAAAAGGATCCAATTTCTTTGTTTGCTGTGCTTGAATATAACACAATGACATGAATGGTCAAGCACCACCTGTATGTAGATGGACCGAATGGACGGGCAACTGTTCCACTGCCTGCTAAGTGCCCTATCCCCATATGCCAGACCAGCTCAACTTCGGCCCTCCTGCAGATGTTGGCCTACAACTTCCATAATCCCTGGCTATTGGTTGCTATGGCTGGGGATTATGAGAGTTGTAGTCCAAAAACAGCTGGGGGGCCTAAGTTGAGCAGGCCTGGCATATGCCAACAAATAGGGAGCCCACGATCCTGTGAGGCTCCTGAGCATGTTAGAACTACAATCCTGTAGTCTCAGACATAAGCAGAGAGGCTTCTGGGAGCCCACAGAATGGCAGAGTTGGCAACTATCTGGAATCACCAATTTGTATACTTGCTTCATAAAGAGTAGATAACATATCATCTAAATAAAACCTGTATAAATCCAGATAATATATACCTAGACAACAAACAAAATATACTCTCCAAGGTGAAAAAATCTTACACACACATACACAAACAGTCTACAAAATATGAAGTATATGTTACAAAAAGGGTATTCCAATAGGCATCCTGAGTTACCCAGGAATTTACAAGCTTCAGTATCCACCATGTGGAATGAATTGTTCAACAGCTGCTTTTCCACTCATGGCAAGGCACAGCCCAAGGAGGGACTTTTCCAAATAAATGTCCTACACCAAAAACGTTTCAACCATGGTTGTCTTCGCCAGTGGCATTAGTACTGAAGAATCATACTCCTTGTGTTCCCATGTAATGATTCTACGTAATACAAATATATACACCAAACTGTGTTTACAAACCTCTGTTAGGGTGGTCTTCCCCTCAACTGAGAGCTATATCCAACTCCATTGTCTGTTGTTATCTCAACAATGGGTTGGTATGGAAGCATTTTATATGGAACAGTAATTAATTAATTAATTAATTCATCCATCCATCCATCCATCCATATAACGGATTCACCCATTTTTGAAAATATAAAGGATTTCAACATCTGTAAAATGATATAAACATACTTAGTAAACATTCAGCATTTGGGCCTACTTCAAACCAGCTGTGAATCTCCACTCTCGGTGGTGGCTCTTCTAGTCATGCATTCAGTTTTATAGACTCTAAAGGTACCTCAGGTGTTTGGGCCACCTGGGCCTCTATGATAGACAAAATCTCATTCAGGAAGTACTTAAAAACCTGACTCAAATGAAATGCTGCAGGCTCAAAAGGATTATTCCCAAGGGAAGTCAATATAACTGATTCTTGGGTGCTATTAGGAGAGGAGAGCTGGTCTGGTGGTAGCAAGCATGACTTTTCCCCATCGATAAGCTGAGTCTGCCCTGGTTGCATCTGAATGGGAGACTTGATGTGTGAGCACTGCAAGATATTCCCCTCAGGGGATGAAGCCGCTCTAGGAAGAGCAGAAGGTTCCAAGTTCCCTCCCTGGCATCTCTAAGATAGGGCTGAGAGAGATTCCCGCCTGCAACCTTGGAGAAGCCGCTGCCAGTCTGTGAAGACAATACTGAGCTAGATAGACCAATGGTCTGACTCAGTATATGGCAGTTTCCTATGTTACTATGATATAAATAGTGTATATCTATGCATAAAAACACAGACAGATTTAGCCACCGACTTCGGGGACCTGGTCCGTGGCCTCCTGGAAGGCCTCGGAATTGGGGGGGGGGGAGGCTCCTGCAGTGGGATCCTGTCCAGCAGGCGCACCTGCACAGTGTGAATATGGAACGTTGCATACTGGTGATGTCACAGCATGCAACATTCCATATATACACTGTGCAGGCGTGCCCGCTGGACAGACTGCTGCTGCATGGGGGAGTCCTACTCCACTTGTAACTCAGCCCCCACCCCGGTGGTGAAGATGGCAAATATAAGCAAGGGGCTGCGGTGGGACAGGCGATGGGCGGCGGCGGCGGGGCACTTCGGAGCCCCTGATCATTGGAGCGCCCCTACCCAGGAACAGTGGTGAGGCAACAGCAAGACTTAAAAATAAATAAATAATGTGAGGCTCGTGGCGGGGGCGACGTGGGAGGGCCTCCAAAGCCCTCAGGTCTGGGCTGCTATTGGACCTCAGTGCGCCCCTGCATAAAAAGACCAATCCATAAACCATATGAATACCGAGTTTATCTGAAGCTAAATAGGGATCCAGGTTTCCAAAGGGTTTCCAAATTTCTAACTTATAATGCATCTCCATAATTATCATGCATCTCAACAGATCTCCAGCAATGGCCAGAACTCTACATATGCATTCTAAATCCAATTAACCTACTCATTTAATCAAAATGTGGTCTAGGTTTTAACTGTGTGGATCCAAAAACAGGGGCGTAGCAAGGTTGGAGTGGGCACAGAGACAAGATTTTAAAATGACCCCCCCCCCCCCGAAGCTCAGTTCATGAAGTAAAGATATCTTAAATGAGGCTGAATAGTGGTAACAAAAAGCATAGTTATACACACACACACACACACACACACACACACACACACACACACACCTATTGCCACAACGGAACATCATTCTAAATTATTTTTTTAAAGGTTTTGTAAATTGTGGATGATGCAAGTCATTTAATGGTACTAGAGAAAGACCTGCTCTGGTAGCTCCAGGTCTTAACTCTCACATCAGTTTTGGAGGATGAATACAACTGAAGGAAGCCTGGGCAGATAAGCGGCTGGGGGAGTCAGTCATGTGACTTGCCTCTGGGTGGCCCCCTAAGGCAGTGGGCCCCCAGACAACTGTCTCCCCTTGCCCTATTACAGTTACGCCCCTGTCCAGAAATATTTGATGCAGTAATATACTATTGATATTATCCTTGTGCTTCCAGACTTTTTCTACACACCAGAAACTTACATTCTCTGCTTTATAGTTCAAGTGTTTGATCAAGGGTGCCTTCCTTATGCAACTCTTATGTTCAATAATCAAAATTTTAATGTTCCTAGTTTGGCCCATATCCAAAAATGTGCAGGGACATTGTACAGGACACACAATTCACTACTGAATTGGTCTGACTCGGTTTGGCCCAAGTTCAAGCTGATACAACCTGCCCCACCCCACCCCCCGGACAGTTTGGGGCTGGCTCGGGGATTCTAAAGTAAACATTTTTTAAAAAATTAAATATTCACCCTTGGGGTGTGCGGCCGCGGAGGAAGTCTTCCGTTTCCCTCTCTCCCTGGTCACATGCAAGGGCACATGCGTGACAGCCTCAAAATGGCTACTGTCACCGGAGAAAGTGCCATATAGCCCGAAAACAGGACAAAATGGCCCTAAGAAGACCAGAGGGAGGGAAGCAGCAGGAAATGCATTGCTGCTGCTGCAGCACCCCGCCCCGTGCCGGCAGTGAGTGTCTTATACTTTTTTAAAAATTTAAGAATCCCTGAACTGGCTTGAATTTGAGCCGGGATGGGGGATCTGTGTTCAGGGGTACAGAACAGAACATGCCCAGCTCTGTTTGAGTGCGGTTCGGGTTTAAACCGAATCGGGTAATCCAGTTTTATGCACACCCCTAGTTCTGAGGATTCTTGAACTTCCTGAATTTGATACACTACAAACAGAACAATTCCCACATAGGAAATGTCCTGTGGCTGTAGTCCCATTTAATGTATTATTCTTGACCTTGTCCTTATTTCCATGCTACTGTGAACCAACATATCTCTAAAGTTAGGGCTTAGTTTCTGAGCAAATATAGGTGGGTCGTTTCATTTTGGAATATCATGTAATAAATACCAATACTTTTTAATATTCTGTTGGATGGCATAGGATTGAGTATCAAAACTATCATCTATCATCATATGAACTATTATCATTCCTAAGGTGTTCTTTTTTTAATTGTGATTCTGGTTGGAGGATAAAACTGTCTTTCTATCTAAGCTCTTAGCTCTATAATACAGTAGTTCTTAATCATACAGAATGGGTACTCTTCATCTAGAATATGCATTTCTAAAATAGATGTGCATTCATGTTAAAAGTCAAGTTGGGTATAGACTCCTCAAATGCATGGTATGTATAGGATGGGTACTGATGTATCTGTGTTCAACATAATGCATGAATGAATGTACCAGTGTACAGATCAGGAAAGGTCAATTCCATGCTAGGGATCATTAGGAAGGGGATTGAAAGTAAAAATGCTAATATTATAATGCCTTTGTACAAATCTATGGTGCGGCCACATCTGGAGTACTGCATAGAATTTTGGTCACCGTATCTTAAGGAGGATATTGTAGAAAAGGAAAAGGTGCAGAAGAGGGCAACCAAGATTATCAGGGGCCTGGAGCACCATCCATATGAGGCTAGGCTACAGCATCTGGGCCTTTTTAGTTTGGAAAAGAGGCCACTAAGGGGAGACATGATCGATGTGTATAAAATGATGCACATAGCGGAGAGGGTGGACAGAGAGAAATTTTTCTCATCTATAGAATTCCTTGCCATGGGATGTGGTGATGGCAACCAGCTTGGATGCATTTAAAAGGGGCTTAGACAAATGCATGGAGGACAAATCTTTCAATGGCTGCTAGTCTGGTGGCTATGGGCCACATCCAGCCTCAGAGGCACGATGCCTCTCCTTCCCAGTTGCAGGTGAGCAACAGTAGGAGAGAGGGCATGCACATACCACTTGCCTGTGGGCTACTCAGAGTCATCTGGTGGGCCGCTGTGTGAAACAGGATGCTGGACTAGATAGGCCTTGGGCCTGGTCCAGCAGGTCCTTTTTCTTTTCTTTTTTATGCAAGCCCTTTTCCATGAAGAGCCTATGCTACCAAACCTTTGCATCATAAAGTTTATATTATACTTTTTTGGACAATAAAAGCTATGTAGAAAAGAACGCATGTTTATCACCTGTCCAATCTAAACCTGGGTATTATGGTATGTATTATGTAATGGTACCGGGTATTATGTTATGGTACTGACGGGGTGTTTGTTTCAAGATAAGAGGCAGTAAATGGGATAAAATAAGTTCAGGTCAGCATTGACCCCTTTTCTTGAATGTGTCTTATCTTGACAAAACCAAATAACCAAGAGGGAGCATTTGTGTTTCTAGATGCTGAGAAAGCATTTGGTAGAGTTGAATCAGTATACTTATTTCAGACATTAGAAGTGTTTCGACTTGAAATACTGATTGTGACACCCTACCCACCCACTCACCCACTGAGCCTGTGTTGCAGCTGGCTTGAGAATCTGGATGGTGACAGCTAGGACTCTGCCTGCCACATCCACCCATGTCTTGGTAACACAGAACAGTCTGGCTTTCTTCTTCTTCCCTCAAAAGAACACATTAAGTGGGAGTTGATCAGTGATTGGAGGCTCAATTTCCATCCCAGGCTCTGACCAATTTTCTCTCTTCATTCCAGCAGATGACAGTGGGGAGAGGAACAAGGAGGGAATTTGCAATGGAGGATTGATGGGTGGTGCCAGCTGGAAAGAGAGGAAAAAACAGAAAATGAAAACTAAAACAAAACAGAAGAACAGGAATGGATCTCATCATGGCGAAGTCTATAACATTAGAATCCAAAAAATAATGGAGAAAGAAAAAGAAAGAAGAATGTGCCCTCTGAGAAGGAAAATCTTCTGTTCTGAACCAAGCTTTCAAGCTCAGTGGGAAAGGCACACAGGAGAGAAACCATATAAATGCTTGGAGTGTGGAAAGAGTTTCAGTGAGAGGAGAAAACTTACTAGCCATCAAAGAGCCCATACTGGGGAGAAACCATATAAATGCTTGGAGTGTGGAAAGAGTTTCAGTGTGAACGGAACACTTACAAACCATCAAAGATCCCACACTGGAGAGAAACCATATCAATGCTTGGAGTGTGGAAAGAGCTTCAGTCAGAGCGGACATCTTACCGTACATCAAAGATCCCACACTGGAGAGAAACCATATCAATGCTTGGAGTGTGGAAAGAGCTTCAGTCAGAGTGGACATCTTACTAGCCATAAAAGAGCCCATACTGGAGAGAAACCATATACATGCTTGGAGTGTGGAAAGAGCTTCAGTCAGAGTGGAATGCTCAATAGGCATCAGAAAACCCATACAGGGGAGAAACCATATACATGCTTGGAGTGTGGAAAGAGCTTCAGTGAGAGAAGAACACTTATTAGGCATCAAAAAAGGCATACAGGGAAGAAACCATATACATTCCTGGAGTGTGGAAAGAGCCTCAGTCAGGGTGGAGATCTTGATAGGTATCAAAGAACCCATACTGGAGAGAAACAATATATGTGTTTGGCACATGGTTCACATCAAATAATCCATTCTGGTGATTCATGTTGATTAAGGAAAAGTGTCTCACTAATTTTCTGTGGCAAATACAGGAAAGGATCCCATAGACCCTTGCCATCTTACTAGCCATCAAAGAACTGGAGAGAAACCATATAAATGCTTGGAATGTGGAATAAGCTTCATTGCCAACACAAACCTTACTAATGTTATTGTTTGTTTGTTTATTTATTCGATTTCTATACCGCCTTTCCAAAAATGGCTCAGGGTGGTTTACACAGAGAAATAATAAATAAGATGGATCCCTTTCCCCAAAGGGCTCACAAGAAACCATATAAATGCTTGGAATGTGGAAGGAGAATGTATATATAGGGGAGTGGTACTACCATCATAATACAAAATCAAATACCACTAAATAAACTATTTATATAACAAAAAATACAACAACTCTCCTCCATATGGATAATATATTCCCAATACAACGAAATCAGTATTTGTGTATAATAAGTATATTTCTACAAGATTTCATGATAAATCTTCGTTTCACAATTGCTTCATCAAAAAACAGTATTTTCAACTGTAAGTATATAAACAGTTTCTCAGAGACAGAGTCTTCTCCCTGGTTGTTGTAAGGATTCTTTATTACTTCCTCCAATCCCATTGTTTAGATTCATCCAGGAGGGTGTGAATTATTTCACATGAACTTTTCACATGCTGATAGAACAAAAAATAAAATCATACACATTAAAGAAAAACCTTTACATAAATATAATACAATCACTCCACACATATAACAACAAAAGCCAAATTTACCCAAGTAAATATACCAAAACATGACAAACTGAGCTGAATCAGGACATGCAGCCTCTCTCTTGCCACCATCTCACTTACTTCTTAATATATAGCCTTCAACACTCAATTGTATGCAGCTGTTAAACCTCCTCCACAATCCCCTCAATTACTTGGAACTGTGAAGCCTCCATAGCACTTTACTTATCTGCCAACCACTATTTGCAAACATAACACCAAGATTATAAGAAACAGGATAAATCCATCATAGTATTCAATCCAATAGGTTGTAAAATATTCTATCTGTGTATATAAAAACATTCCTGCTGATGTAACCATTTATCTGCATTTATACTGCAAAATCTGAACCTCTCCTTCCTGAAAGTGGAAATAATTACAAACTTGATATCTTCTGGTTTGTGATGGGCTTGTAAAAAATGTTCATTAAGTGGTGCCTCCAATGTGCAATTCTTTACTCTAGAGTAATATTCAAGAATGCATTTTTAACTGGACGTATGGTGCATCCCACATACAATTTGGAACAAGGACAAATAATGAAATATATAGCATAAAATGAATTACAATTAGAAAAATGTTCCAAGGGCTTACTATAATCACTAGTGGGATGCTTAAAAATGTGAGTGGGCATGGAAAGTTTACAAGCTGCACATGTCCCACATTTATAATGGCCTTTAACCCTTGAGATAGGATGCTCTACCCATTGAATATCTGAATGTATCAAATAATTAGAAAGACTTTTAGTTCTTCTAAAACCAATAACAGGCAGTTCCTCACATCCTGGAATCTCATTAACTAATGGCCAGTACTTTAAAACCACTTTTTAAATTCTATTGCTCATTACTGAATAATTTAAACCCCATTTGATCCTCCATTGTATTCCTTTTTCTCTAATATTAAATAAACATTTTCTTTGAATACCATCCGCTCATTGTCTAGCTTTTTTTATAACATGCCATGGATAATCTCTATTCAATAATTGTACCTCAAGAGTCCTAGCAGATTTTGTATAATCAGAGTCCTGTGTGTTATTCCTTTTTAATCTTAAAAACTGCCCGTAGGGCAAATTATCCTTTAAATGAGGTGGATGAAACAAACTGTAATGCAAATATGTATTCCAATAAGTCTCTATAGTATACAGAGAAACAAAAACCCGATGATCTACCCCAATATGTACATAAACATCCAAAACTGACACTCTGGATTAAACAGCTCTCAAATTTGATTGTTTCATGAATGTGATTCATCCATTCAATGAACACCCGAGCCTTTTTAATATCTGAAAAAATGATGAAAATATCATCTATAAAACATCTATACAAAATCAAATTTCCAAAAAATGGATTGTTGTGTTCATTACAAATAATATTAGATTCCAATTTGCCCATGAAAAGAGTGGCCAAAGATGGAGCGATAGGGCTACCCATTGCCACACCTTGAATCTGCATTAAAAACTGATGATTAAATCTAAAATAATTCTTTTCCAAAACAATATCCAGCAATTGTAACAGAAACCATGTGGGAGGATATATAACTCGTCTAGAACTGAAAGTTCCTTCTGCTACCAACCTGGCCTCATCATGAGGTATTTGAGTGTATAATGATGTGACATCCATAGTTAAAAGTACAGATCCTACTGGCACCACCATATTCTCAATCAGACTGATAAAGTCTGTGGTGTCTCTTATACATGAAGGAATCTGTTTAACAAAGGCTGAAGTATTTGATGTAAATACTGAGCTAATGGTTCAAGCAAAGAATTATTACCTGACAATATAGGCCGTCCTGGCGGAGGGAAACCTGTCTTATGTATTTTGGGCAAAATATAAAAAATGGGCACCCTAGGATATTTATTTATTAAATATGTATACAAGTTCATATTTTATTTTAATAATATTATGGATGTGATTTGTAGGGGTATTTCTTGAAATGCTGCACGATCTGCCAATAATCTATACACCACCTGCATATAATCCTCTACATTCATAGTGATCAAAGTGCCACCTTTATCTGCCTTTTTAAAGATCAGTGACCTGTCCTCCATCAATTCTTTAAGTAGATTCCATTGTTGCCTAGTTAAATTATGATGTGATGTATAACGTGTTCTTTCCAATTGTTCTATTTCTCTAAGCACTATCTGACTGAAAACATTAATAGATGGTATGTCTATATTTGGAGACATATAATCGGAATGAATTTCGATTTAGGTTTAATCGACAACTCATCTCTGGGGCTCAGTGTATTGCCAAAAAAAGCTTTAAGTTTAATCATTCTTATTAATTTAAATATATCAATTCTCGTTTGAAAAGAATCATATTTAGCCAAAAGCACAAAGCCTACACCATAACTGAGCTCTTCCAGATGATCCTGGGTCAAACATTTATTTGATAAATTAATCACTAATCTCTTTTCCTTCCCCTTTGGAGACGCTGATGAAAATCCTGTGAAAAACCTCTTTTCACTGCTCTGTCTAATCTATCTCTTCCTCGAAATTCATCCCCTGAAGTTCCTAATGACTCTTCAGTGGAATCATACTCTGATGTACTAGGAGTCTGATCCTGCCAAGATACAGATTTCTTAAAGGGTCTGGATCTTACATTGGTTCTATTTTTAACTGTCCATTTATAAACGTACCCACTGGAATAATCCTGAGCATCCGTAGAAAATGTCTTCTTCTTCATTTCCTTTAATTGTTCCATATATTGTTTTAATTGATTCTCAATATCCTTTATACGTGTATCAAACATGTCCTTAGCTACCACTTCCTCCAACGGATTCACCAAATTGCCTATCATTATGTCAATTTGTGTCACTTCTTCCATAGATTTCTCTATTATTAACAACATCAAATCTGATGAATATTTATTTAATATAGAAGCCCATTTGCTACGAAATTCTTCATTATCAACAAATAAAGCTGGTGGTTTTTGAATTATTAATCCCCTTGAAATTCTATTGGATTTACAATAACCATTCAAAAACATAGCAAGTAGCTGGTATTTCATTCTTTTCTTCCTCAAATTGATTAACATAGTCCATTTTTCACCAGAACGAAACTATTTGTATAACAAAAAATACAAATCCTCTCCACAATACGAAATGTGTATAATTATACACATATATACTGATTTCGTTGTATTGGGAATATATTATTCATATTGTGGAGAGTTGTTGTATTTTTTGTTATATAAATAGTTTATTTAGTGGGATTTGATTTTGTATTATGTATGGTAGTACCACTCCTCTATATATACATTCTCTTGATTAGTTCATTGGGGAATATGACTTCATTGTATAATGTATTTGCTTACACTGATGAAGATAGAGAGAGAATTCTTGCTAACATGGAATCTTTAGATGATGAAATGGAGGTTTATGGTGAAAAATGGTCTATGTTAATCAGAGTGGACATCTTACTAGCCATAAAAGAGCCCACACTGGAGAGAAACCATATACATGCTTGGAGTGTTGAAAGAGCTTCAGTCAGAGCAGAAATCTTACTAGGCATCAAAGAACCCATACTGGAGAGAAACCATATAAATGCTTGGCTTGTGGTTCACATCAAATAATCCATTCTGATTATTCATGTTGATTACGGTAAAGTCGCACTAATTTCCTGTGGCAAATACAGGAAAGGATCCCATAGACCTGAAATATGTACATTTATATTTTGGTGTTAGCTTTTGTATGAAATATCTTTAGGGGCCTTGCTTGTAAAACATAATGCTTCATTGCACAGTTAATCTACAGCTCTGGAGAACTCCTATGGCCTCCTTCTTTTCTGGAGTAGCACAGAGCAGTAACTTTATCCACACATTTAGTTGGATGTTTCTTGGATCAACAGTTCAATATAAATGCAAAGGGATGCACATAGGGGAAAAAACCCCAACTTCAGGTATACACTGATGGGGTCTGAGCTGTCAGTGACTAACCAGGAAAGGAATCTTGGGGTTGTGGCAAACAGCTCGTTGAAAGTGTCCACTCAGTGTGCGGAACTGTGAAAAAGGTATATTTCATGTTGGGGATCATTAGGAAGGGGACTGAAAAAACTCTCGATATTATAATCTCTAGGTTGCCATGATCAAAGCAGAATAATGGGTTCCTAATATTTATGGAAATGGGAAACCAAAAGGACCAATGAGAATTGTAGGCGCACTCCTCCTTTGCCTCATTCCTCTCTCTTTCTTCTCTCCTGGAGCTCTTTCCCAAAATGCTTTTCCTCTTAGGAACTCTTTTCCTTTCCTTTCCTTTCCTTCCACACAGATAATTGGAAGGGCAGGAAGCAGCTCTGCTGGCTGGGGCCCTGGCTGTTTGACTCTGCTTCTCCCCCCTCCAGGTGATTAGCTGATAAGAGCTCCTCTTGCCACCAGCCTATGGGCGAGAGCAGAAGGGCTCTTGTCCTTGTAGCTCTCTGCCTTGAGGTGTGCAGACTGAGCCCCAACTGGCAGGAAGATCATTTGGACTGTCCCTGCATGTTTGACAACATGGGTTAAGGCAGAGCATTCAGAGACAGTTAGCAGGAGCCGCTTGGTATGCAGGCGGCAGCAGCAGCCGCCTGGTGTAACAAGAAGAGGACTTGGGAAGGACTTTTGGAGGAAGTGGAAGGATTTGGAAGGACTTTAAGACCAGCCACCCAGAGTAGCTTATTCCTTGGGGTTGGCTACTTTGTGTGGTCAGGATTGCCGTTAGTGGCTTGTTGGAGGTCCATTCCCTTTGGGTTGTCTGTGGGGGTGTCTATGATCGCTTCAAGGTGGGAAGACGGCAGAGTGAGGATTGGTGGGAGTGGGGGCTCGCTCTAGGCTTGCCTCATCTAGGAAGCCTTATTTCAATCTCCCCCCCTTCAGCTCAAGAGGCTGATATTTGGATGGGCAGTCAGAGTGCTCCGCTAGGCCCAGGATTGGTGTGAGTGAGCATTCCTGGAGGAGAGCTTGCTGCATTGCTGTGGGTTGTTCTTGTGTGATCAAGGGAGTTTGGGATTGGTGCCAAGGACACATAGGAGCTGGGGTAGTTGGGTAAAAAATGCGTCTCAGGCAGTGATTTATCAGTTAGTGGGCAGAGGGATATATGGCAGTGGGAGTTGGGCAGGCCATTACAGGGGCAAACGGTCCCGACAGCTCAGATCTGTTCCTTTCTCCCAACTCGTCTCCCTGTCCTGCAGCCCCAGCGAGCTCTGGAAACCCTCCCTCTAGGATTAGGGGGCTGCTGCTGAGTGCCAGGTCAGTCAATGGTAAAACATCTCTCATCCACAATTTGAGTGTGGATGAGCATGCTGACCTGGTATGTATGACGGAGACCAGGTTGGATATGGCCAGGTTGGATGAGCTGGGCGGGGTTGGTCTCTCTCAGCTTTGTCCTGCAGGCTTCCTCACCTTGTGGGTTCAGTAGGGAGTGTGGCGGTCCTCTGTCGTGAAACCTTTCCCCTTACCAGATGCCTGATTAGGTAATCTCCTGATCTTGAGGTTTTGTCCTTGAGGGTGGGCCTCTGAGATAGGAGTTTTTGATGGTGTACCAACCACCCCCGCTGCACTTCAGTCTCCCTACCTGAGCTCCTAAATGCCGCCTTCTTCAGATTGGTGGAGCCGCTTCTGCTCCTTGTTTTTCTGAGGGGCTTAGGGCAATGACACAACTCAGACGACAGCTGGAACAATGCTGGAGGAAGACTTGTGATGAATCTGACCGAACATGGGCTAGAACCCATTTTCAGGACTACGCTGTGGCGGTGGGGGCGGTGAAGAAACCTTTTTCTCCATGTCCATTGCATCTGCTCAGTGCAGGCCAGCGGAGTACTTCCATGTAGCAAAGTTGTTGCTTCACACACACCCCAGTGTAATGGGGGAGGAACCACCTATAGCCTGCTGTGAGCAGTTTGCATACTACTTTGCAGATAAAGTCACTCCCATCTGCCGATTTGGGGGTTGAGCAGTTCCAGCAGACGTGCCTCAGGTACCATCTGGTCCTATTGGGTTGGATTCTTTTCAAATGGCAGCTTGAGGATGTGGACTAGAACCTGGGCAGTGCACAAGCCACATTTATATTTTATTTTATTTTACATATTTTTATACTGTCCAAAACATACGTCTCTGGGCAGTTTACAACAAGATAAAAACAAAATTAAAACATTAGTTAAAAACAAAAACAAGAAATTTAAAACAATTTGAAATTTTTAAAACGATATTCTAAAACAACATTAAAAACAATCAAAACAGGATCAGTTAAAAGCCTGGGTGAACAGATACGTCTTTAAAGACTTTTTAAAAATTATCAGAGATGGGGAGGCTCTTATTTCATTAGGGAGCGGATTCCAAAGCCTTGGGGCAGCAATGGAGAAGGCCCATCCCTGAGTAGCCACCAGACAAGCCAGTGGCAAATGCAGACGGACCTCTCCTGATGATCTCAATGGGCAGTAGGGTTCATAACGAAGACGACATTCTCTTAAATACCCAGGGCCAAAGCTGTTTAGGGCATTATAAGTTATAACTAACACCTTGTATTTTGCACGGAAACATATCGGCAGTCAGTGTAACTCCTTCAATACAGGAGTAATATGGTCTCTCCTAGATGACCCAGAGACCAGCCTGGCTGCTGCATTCTGAACCAACTGTAGTTTCCGGACTACATACAAGGGCAGCCCCACATAGAGTGCATTACAGTAATCCAGTCTGGAGGTTACCAGCAGATGTACCACTGTTTTGAGGTCATCTATCTCAAGAAATGGATGTAGCCGGCGTATCAGCCGAAGCTGATAGAAGGCACCTCTGGCCACTGCCTCAACCTAGGACACCAGGGAGAGGCTTGGATACAAAAGCTCCCCCAGACTGCATACCTGTTCTTTCTGGGGAAGTGTGACCCCATCCAGAACAGGCAGATCAAAATCATCTCCCCAATTTTGACCCTGCACAATGAGTACCTCCGTCTTATCTGGATTCAGTCTCAGTTTGTTATCCCTCATCCAGCCCATTACCAACTGCAGGAAGGCATTTAGGGAGGTTATGCCCTCTCCCGATGATGCTGACATGGAGAAATAGATTTGAGTGTCATCAGCATAATGATAACACCCTGCACCAAATCTCTCCCAGCGGTTTCATGTAGATGTTAAACAACATTGGAGACAATATGGAGCCCTGAGGGACACCATACAAAAGTTCAGAGCACATTGTGTGCTCTAGACCAGGGTTTCTTAACCTTGGCCCCCCAGATGTTGTTGGACTATGACTCCCATGATCTCCAGACATGGCCTTTGTGGCTGAGGATGATGGGAGTTGTAGTCCAACATCTGGGGGCCAAAGATTAAGAAACTCTGCTCTAGATGCTTGCCCTTCATGGCTAGCGGTGGGAGCACACAGCTAGAGGTGCAGATACTCTGTGCCCAGCCCAGCTAGTAATAAATATGACACCCAATCTGAAAGAGCTGCACTGGCTATTAATTCATTTCTGGGTGCTGGTTTTGACCTTTAAAGCCCTAAATGGTTTGGGCCCTGGATATTTGGAGGACCATCCGCTCCCAAGGGTTTCTGCCTGCTTGACAAGATCATCAGAAGGGGCTCTGCTCCGTGTGCTGATGGTGAGAGAGGTTCAGATGTACACAAGACAGGGCCTTCTCAGTCTTTGCCCCCAGGCTTAGGAATGCTCTCCTGTTTGGCATCCGCTCCACAGCCTCCATGACAGATTTTAGGAAACGGGTAAAGACGTGGCTCTTCACTCAGGCTTTTAAATGAAATTATTGGGGGTTATTTCCTCCTGCTGCTGCTTTGTGTTTTGTGTATTACTGTACTATATAGGTTTTTAAACTTTTGGATAGGGATGATATTTTTATATTTATATTTAGTATCTGTACTTTTGTATTGTAAATTGTGCATTGTTTTAATTATACTTTGAGATTATTTTAATGAAAAGAGGTATAGAAATCAAACAATAAATACATCTTATTAGAAGCCTATCTCCGAAATTGTAAGACTTAAACTTGTAGAGGATGTGTGTACACACACAAATTTGAATGTTGCATTTATGAGATTGGCTACTCCACTCTCACTAACTTGCATCCAAATATTGGTTATAAGCAATCTTACTGAAGATTGCTTACTCATAATCAATCTTACTGAAATCAATGAGAGAAGTAAGTTTGTCCCATTACTCATGAGAAACTCTATATCTCCTCAAACCTTGGTGCATCCTCCATCGCAATAGCTGTGACGTTTTAATTTATAAACAATTAAAATAAATAATATACAATGATAAATAAATAATAAACAATTAAAATAAATAAAAATATTGAACAAAATAAAAATAAACAATAAATAATAGCAATAAATAATAACTATTTATTGTTTAAATAATAAACAAATAAATAATAAACAAGATGCTAATGTGAGCTCATTGGCATCCCTGTGCCAATGCGCTCACAAATTAAAATGAAGCATAAGGTAGACACCAGCAATAACCACTGAAGGGATGCTCTGTTGGGGTTAGCTCAGGACATTTGCATATGCTTTGTGTGAAGATCTGGTGGCAATGAATTCCCCATGTTAAATGTATGCTTTCTGTGAAGACCTTTCTTTTCCCTGTCCTGTCTACCACCAATAAACGTCATTGATCCACCCTAGTTCAAGAATTGTGAGAGAGTGAGAAAAGCAGATCTCTGGCCGTTTCTTTTTAGCATCCTGCATTTGATGCAGCAAAGGGATAGAAGAGGGAGACCGATTACTCCCGGGAGTCTGGAGACCTCCCGATGGAGGAGGGTGGTGGTTGTTACCATATCATGCTCTGCTCTGCCTGGAGAGGAGGGGGACTGTGGGAGGCTCTCTTGCCCAGTGCTCCTTCCTGTCCGGCGTCGTGGAGGCTGCAACCTGCCTTTCTGGAAGGAGCCGACAGTTCCCGCGTTCCTGCTTCTATAGGGAGTTCTGGGAAGTGTGCATAATTTCTCTCTCACACCCTTCGCCTCTCTCTCTCAATCTCTGGTTCTCTCCTCACCACAATGCTGCCACAACTCACTCCCCCAGCGTGCGCGTCCCCAGTGGTGCCCTTGCACATATTCACCTCTCTGTTCTTCTTCTTCAGTCACGGTTCCTCCAAAGGAATCAAAGGAGCTGAAGTTGCAGTGGGTAAGGCTAGCTTTATGACAGCTTGATCATAAGAGATACCTTGTATTATAGTTGGTAAGCAAAGTCAGACAGGTCCCCAACAGTGAAAACTAATACCCTTCGGAGTACTTGACGGGGTACTGGGTGGAGGGAGGGGGCACTGCAGTTGCACAATTTGTTCCCCATGTGAGGTTTGCTTGAAGCCAACACATCCTCAGCAATGCGTCTGCTGCAGACAGGGAGGAAAGAGGGTGGAAACCCTCCTCTTTTGCACCTGATTGGCTGGCTACATGCTGAAGCTCAGCATGCCCCTCCCCTCAGCTGGACCGACAGGCTTCAGAAAATTAGCACTTTGTACTCCCACTGAGATTAATAGGATAAGAAAAATTGTCCCATTCCAATAAGACTGCTTATGAGTAACTTAGAGTGGATGTGTCCAGGGGTGTAGCAAGGTTGGAGTGGGGCCAGAGAGAAGATTTTAAAATGGGGGCCCCCACTCACTGAAGTAAAATTTATATATTTATTATATTCTTCAAGGAGCTCCTGGAAGGTTTTGTGCAGGCTTGCTCCGTTTTGGGTGTGCATAATTTCTCTCTCTCAATCTCTGGTTCTCTCCCCACCACAATGCTGCCACAACTCACTCCCCTACAGCGTGCGCGCCCCGGTGGTGCCCTTGCACAAATTCCTGGCTCTCTTCTGCCCTCAGCTTTGCCTTTTTTCCTCCCCGATTTGCCCCTCATGTGAGGGTTGTTTCTTTCCTCTCCCTCTCCCGCTGTTCCCTCAAACATATCACGAACCAGGTCAACTCAGGATGCACTCGGGACAGCCGGGAGACTTGTGGAGCGACCGAACCCCCAGAGGAGGGCGGGGCCCAGGTGCAAGTTTACCCCAAAGCGGGGAGAGGGTGGAGGGGAGGCGAGGGAACGCCTTCAGTCACGCGCCGGCCTGCCCCCCTCCTCTCGCTCTCTCCCCATGGAAGTGGTGGTGTTAAGTCCCTGGCAGGCGTCTTCACGATGTTTAGCGGGAAAGCCGTGGGGTCTTGCACCAGCTCCTGCCGCAGTCTGCAAAGCACCCAACAGTGAACTAAATGGATCCGCCTCGAGTTCGAGAATGAATGGCGGGAGACTGAGCCGCAAGTTCTCTCCGGCTCTTCCTCCACAGCACCCCGCGTTGAATGCTCCAGAGACGGAGAACCCCCCGACCTTGGCTAGATCGCACCCTGAGAGAGGCTTGCAGCAGGAGAACTGTAGTGGCGCCCTCGACGACGCCCCCTTTGCTGTGCCTCTGTATCCTTCCTCAGCATAGAAAAAGACAAGAGACGCACGGCAGGAACTTCCGGTTCACCTTGGATTGCCATCCTCAGTGGTTGACTTTCCTTTTCTTCACCTTATCCTGTGCTGTGTCCCAGAGAGGAAGGGAATTGTGGGAAGGGGCAGGATCTTTTGCAGTGCACAGCAAATGCCTCTACCCATTAGGTTTGGTGCATTTTCTTGGGGTTGAGCTGGAGGCTGATCCCTGACAAAGCAAAAAGCTCCCACTTTTCCTGCTTTCACGTGGAACTTAGTGATATACCCATGCAAAGCATCCACGTTGGGAGGGCAGTCTAACCTAAAACTAAGGCCTAGGGAACCACAGCACAGCCATCTTAATATGAAGTCCCATAACTCTCTATGCCTCTTCCACACTGGAAACTAAGGGGTTAATTCCCCCAGCCCTCTCTGCCCAGGGAGGATTTACCTCTTAAGGAGTTAATCTGCTGCAGCTGTTGGTATCTTACTCTTCCGCTAGACAAGGGGCCCATATAACTTGCTGACACCTCTAGGAAGATAAGGGAAGGGGCAACGAACAAAAGACAGATTTTGGGAAACTGATACAAGTTAAGGGATGGTCAATGTAAACAAAGGTGGATCTGCACTAATGATAGGCTTTGCATTCCTTCTAAGACTTTTGTTACACCATGGTAGATTACTAAGTTACCCTCTGTGTATAAATACTTACCTGTAACTGGGGGTCTTCGCTCTGGATTTGGGTGTGCCCCCAAAGCCTTACTTGCTTGCAGTAAACATCCCATAAGCTTTTCCCTGTGTGTGTATTATTTGGCGTCACCACCCAGACAAGAACTGGTTTTCATTTTTATATCATTAGAGAAACCCACCCCCACCCCCCGTGAAAAAGGAGCTGAGGCTCCCGTCTCCTCATCCCTGAAGGGATCTGGTGAGTCCCACGTGTATTTGGGGGGAGGGGACCAAGTGGGGGGGGTGCCATAGGGGAGGGCTGGTGCGAAACGCTGTGCAGGGGTCAAAAGTTCACAGTTCCAGCTCTATAGTTTGTTCTAGGAGGGAGAAGAGTTCTGCCATTTAAATTTTGGAGGGGTTTGATTTGATGGGCTAGAATTTAAAAACTGGAGCTGGAGGAAGAGTTGAAAGACAGGAGTCTCTCCCAGCTTGCAAGTTGCAGCAGGAGAACTGTAGTAACGCCCCCTCGACGACACCCCCTTTGCTCTGCCTCTGTATATACTCAGTATAGAAAACAAGAGACGCACAGCAGGCACTTCCGGTTCACCTTGGATTGCCACCCTCAGTGGCTGGTCACTCACAGACTTTCCTTTCCTTCACCTTATCCAGCTGTGTCTCCGCGAGGAAGGGAATTGTGGGAAGGGGCAGAATCTTTGGCACAGCAACTGCCTCTGCCCGTTGGGTCGTTTGGTGCATTTTCTTGGCGTGGAGCTGACAAAGCAAAAGGTTCCCATGTTCCTTCTCTCACAAAGAACTTAGGGAAACCCCGTGAAAAAGGAGCGGAGGCTTCCACGTCTCTGCTGCTGGGGGAATGTGACTCCTGTCTCCTCATCTCTGAAGGGATCTGGTGAGTCCCATGTGCACTTGCGGTGTGTGTGTGTGGGGGGGGGAGAGGGGGTGCCATAGGGGAGCACGGGAGGGGACTGTGGGTGGGTGAAAACAAAGGCAGCGCAGGCATATAACAAGGCAGCTGCTGATGAGGGTGGGGCCTGACTTACAGGAGCAAATTTGATCTTCCTCAGCCCCCTACCCCTTTAACCCCACAGCAAGATGCTCTGTGCTGTTCACCCAGATTTCTTGGAGGATTTCTTTCCAGATTTCTTGGAGGAAGGATTTCTTTTCCACTCTTCTCAGCAAAGCAAAGCGCTCCCTTGGAACTATACTCAATGCAGTTTCAAACTGATATCCCTGCAGGATCTCTGAACAGGGCAGATAAAGAACGTCTGTGAAGCTGCCGACTGAGTCAGATCTTTGGTCAAACTGGCTCACTGTGGTCTACATATGACTGGTAGCAGCTTTCTAGGGTTGCAGGAAGGGGTCTTTTTTCTTCTCCCTTTTCTTTCTCCAGCACATGTGGACCCTGGGACTTCCTGAAACCAGGAACCTCCCGAAACGGAGGGATAAAAAGCAGGGGGAGGTGTGAGTGAGGGGTGTTGTGGAAGGGAAAGGATGAAGAAGATACAGTCATAGTGGGAGGATTCAAGAGAAAGCTGAAGGGAGGATTAAGGGGGAGGGGAGTTACTAGGGTCAGGTCAAAGGATGCTTCACTGAAGTCTTTGTTCTGTGGCCCTTAAGGAAATAAATGCCCCCCACGTGACCTTTCAAGCTTCTTTTTGACTCCTGGCTTTTAACTCATTTTCTTGCAGGGAGAAGATCCACCAGGTGGAATGTGGGTTTCTAAAATCTTCATCCCTCAGGAGAGAACAAAGAGGTACTTTGGCTTTTGTTGGGAGGCTGCCTTGGAGCACGGCTTAAAGATGGGAAAGGAAGACCCAGCTAGCTGCAAAGCAGGAGACGGCCCTGAGGCCAGCCAGGTGGGGAGCACTGGGGAATTCTGGGAAAGGATCAAGCAGGAGATCCTGGTTGAGGACATCAGGAGTTCAGAGGCCCAGCGCCTGCGCTTCAGGCAGTTCTGCTACCCGCAGGCCGAGGGCCCCCGAGAGGTTTGCGGCCGACTCCACAGCCTTTGCCATCAGTGGCTGAAGCCGGAAAGTCACACAAAAGCTCAGATGCTGGACCTGGTGATCCTGGAGCAGTTTCTGGCCATCCTGCCCCCAGAGGTGGAGAGCTGGGTTAGAGAGTGTGGAGCAGAGACCAGTTCCCAGGCAGTGGCCTTGGCAGAAGGTTTCCTCCTGAGCCAGGCAGAGGACAAGAGTCAGGAAGAACAGCAGGTGAGAGAGAGCAGTTTATCCTGGAAGCTGCAAAGTACTAAGAATGCGAACCAGGAGATCCTAAAATCATTTTTTGAGATGAACTATCTCAAAGCAGTGGTACCTATGCTGGTAACCTCTAGGCTAGATTACTGCAATGTGCTCTATATGGGGCTTCCTTTGTATGTAGTCCGGAAACTACAGTTGTTCCAGAATGCGACAGCCAGGTTGGTTTCTGGGTCATCTAGGAGAGACCATATTACTCCTGAGTTGAAATAATGGCATTGGCTGCCGGTATGTTTCCGAGCAAAATACAGGGTTCTGGTTATTACCAATAAAGCCCTAAACAGCTTAGGCCCTGGGTATTTAAGAGAATGTCTTATTCGCCATGAGCACCTCCACTTGTTAAGATCATCTGGAGAGATTCCTCTGCGGTTGCCACCAACTCGTTTCGCAGCTGTTTGGGAACAGGCCTTCTCCTTTGCTGCCCCTCAACTTTGGAATGCACTCCCTGTTGAAATAAGAGCCTCCTGATCCCTGGCGAGTTTTAGAAAGGCACCAAAGACACATTTTTTCAAGCCAGGCTTTTAATTGGATTTATAGCTTTAAAATTTTAATACTGGGTTTTAAATATTTTTAATGTTTTAAATTATTTTAATTGATAATTGTTTTGATGTTTTAAATGATTTTAATTTTAAACCACCCAGAGATGCAAGTTTGGGGCAATATAGAAATATTTTAAATGAATAAATAAAATAAAATAAAATAAGCCAGATGTTGCCCAAGGGAGCAGCTTGGAAATCTCTCATGGAGATGATCCATCCACTTCAACCCCTTCTTGGGTTAGAGGCCTTCTTGGGCATGTGGCAGAGCATCTGATTCCATGAAGAATGCCCCCGGTTCCATCCCTGGCATCTCCATGCAGAGCTGGGATAACCTCCTGCCTGAAACCTTGGAGAAGAAGTCGCTGCCAGTCAAAGTAGACAAAACTGAGCTAGATTTAGGAAAGGCGGTATATGTATTGCTTATTCGTTTGATTTATATACTGCTTTTCATGAAAATAATCTCAAAGTGGTTTACAATATAATTAAAACAATACATAAAATACAAAGATACAGATATGATAAAAATAAAATCTCTATTTAAAAATCAGATTAAAACAATACAAAAAACTCAAAGCAGCAGCAGCAAAAGCAATACTTTTATTCAAAAGCCTGGGTGAAGAGCCACGTATTTCCATTAAAAAAAAAAATGTCAAAGAGACAGAGGAGTGGATGTCAGCTAGGAGAAGAAGTCACTTGCAGTTGGTGTAGACAATACTGAGCTAGATCTAGGAAAGGCGATATATAACCTGAATAAAATAAATGAATAAAGGACCATGGATCTGATGGTATAAGGCAGTTTCCTATGAGGCTTTCGTGCACCTTTCCCTTTACAATCACTCTCTTCCTTCTCCCTGTTGGGATTCTCTCCTTCCGTCTGTCTCAGGTGCAAGGACTGATGTCGGAAGCAGCCCCTGACTTCCCTGAGGCCGAGAAGGCTCCATCAGGCACCAGGCAGAGGCCTCTGTCCACGGAGATCCCCAGGCAGGAGGGCAGCAGTGGGGCCACCTTGCTGGGTAAGGAGGTATGGGGTGGGTGCCCCCTTATTCCCCCCCCCCAGATACCCCTGTGAAGGAATGAGGCCTTTTCCTCCCCTTTGTCCTTTTCAGATGTTTATTATATGTGTGATTGCTTCCTCCCTGTGTTCTATATCAAGAAGTTGTGCAGGGGTCACATGTTCACAGTTCCAGCTCTATAGTTTGTTCTAGGAGGGAGAAGAGTTCTGCCATTTAAATTTTGGAGGGGTTTGATTTGATTGGCTATAATTTAAAAACTGGAGCTGGAGGGCGAGTTGAAAGACAGGAGTCTCTCCCAGACCTACCTGGTGATTCTGCCTGGGACTGAACCTGGGACCTTTGGCATGAAAGCAGATGCTCCCCCACTGAGCTATGACCCCTAAGCCAGGGAAATATCTCCCCACTGAGCTATGACCCCTAAGGCAGGGGAATATCTCACGGCAGAGAGGGCTCCCATGTCTTCACCCATCCAAATGTAAGGAAAGGTGAGCTCTGCTGAGCGAAGGGGACAATTCATGCTTACTGCTGGACAGTGGCGTATCGGGGGGAAACGGCGCCCAGGGAAAGCTCTGGCCCTGAAATGGCGCCCCCCGGCCCCCACATACCTGTGAGGGCGCAGCAGTGCCCCCCAGGCGGCGGGTCGCCCGCTGAGTGTGGCAGCGGGTCGCCCACCGAGTGTGGCGGGGGGGTGCGGCGGCGATTTGGCGGCGGCGGTGGCTGGTTGGTGGCTTGCATGGTGGTGATAGGCTGTAGCGCGGCCCGAGCGGCGGCGCCTGCGCAGTTGGGAAGCGACGCCGGGCCAGGAGGTAGGCTCGGCGTCGCTCTGCGGCCTGCACTCCGTCCTCGGCGGGCGATCCGCCGCCGCCGCTCGGGCCGTGCTACAGCCCATCGCCGCCACGCCAGCCAACAGCCAGCCACCGCCACACTCGGCGGGCCGCAGGCGACCCGCCGCCCGCCACCGCCAAATCGCCACCTCACCCCCGCCGCCACACTCGGCAGGCGATCCAGGGGGAGCCACTTTTTGGCGCCCCCCATGTGGCCCACTGGGGTGGCACCCGGGGCACATGCCCCCCATGCCCCCCCATTGTTACACCCCTGCTGCTGGAAGACTGGCTGTCCATCCCAACGTATCTTTACTTTGGAAGAATCATCCTGAGTAGACATTTCCCCAACGCTTCCCCCATTCCTTGTTATATATTTTGCCCTCTTTCCTGTCTGATAGACTTGACAGAAGGAGAGCATCTGAAATTCCTGCCCTGCTTTTATGGTCCCCTGAGTCTTTTGCGGGGTAGACCCTTTTCTCCAGCCTCTCCACAGTTAAAATATACAATACCTTGTGTTATGACCGATGTCAACTTTGTGTGTCCAAAACTGCATTTTGAGTTCTGCACAAAGCCAACATGCACATTTTTTTAACTCTAGACTTGATTTTCTCTCTCTCTTATTCTCCTAAACCCACCCGTCACTTTTGTGTCCTTTGCAGGTGCTGGAAAGATGCTGCCAATGCAGTCTAAGCCATCGCTTCTTTCTGGTGGAATTGAAGATGTTTCAGGACAGCCGAAGCAGGTAGGGGACAGATTGTTGGGAAAGGAGAATGTGGGGCAGGCAGACAACCCCTATTCCTTGGACACCCCTCTGGGGTTGCAAGTGACTCTCTTTACTTTTGCTTTGGTCAGAGCTGCTGGCTAGGAAGCCTTGAATCTTGTGAAGGTTGGAATCTGGCTAACCAGACAGGGAGGCGCCTTTGAAATGGTTAGCTTTCAAGTATTGAGCAGGGTTGAATGTGCCTCTTCATCTCAGGAGAGCATCTTTTTCAAGTGGTGGTGACTGGTATCCCCACTGCATATTTTTAGTTGCAGCCCCTTAGAGAAAGGACACCATTCCCCCCCACCACCCACTTTTCCTGCTATTTAAACCACTTTGAACACTTTTGTTTAAAAGCAGGTATAGAAATATAATTGATGGACCTGCAGGGAACATTCCCTGCCCTTCTCACCAGCTCATCTGAACAGCTCTTGTGGATTCTGCTTCAAGGAAGGAACCGTTATGCCTTCTGTGAGGGTGAACATGTTTCCTTCCTCTCTTGCAGGGCCAGGTGAGCTTTGAGGAGGTGGCTATGCATTTCACGGAAGAGGAGTGGGCTCTGCTGGATCTGGACCAGAGAACCCTGCACAGGGAAGTCATGGAGGAGAATAGGGGGAATGTGGCTTCTCTGGGTAAGGCTCCTTCTTTTTCCTTGAAAGGGGGAGAGTAAAAAGCCTGTTCAGACATGATGTTGTGCAGAGATCTGTACACTCATATGTGCTGGTGTGAATGACTGGACCTGTATTAATGTCAAAAGTGAACCTTGGTACAGGTCCCTCAGATGCATGGGACAGAGAGGAAGGGTACTGATGTACCTGTGTGGATGTGGAGAAAGGGTGGGATATAAATGCAATAAATAAAACTCAACCCTGAGGATGCTCTGTTGGACAACTCCGAAGATATGACACTGCCTTATGTGGAGTTAGACCCTTCAGCCACCTAAATCAGTAGTCTCTACACTGACTGGCAGCAGCTCTTCAGAGTTTGGAAGAGGGTTTTCCCAGTCCTACCTGGAGATTCTGCCAGAGACTGGAACAGGGGCCTTGTGCAGATGCTTGGCCACTGAGCTGAGGAGACTGGCAATCTCCTGAGACAGATTTCAGCCTTCCAGAACATCTTGGGAGAGGGAGATCCAGCATCTGTGCAGAGACAGGTCCTGCAGAACGTTCCTCCTCTCAGCTCTGTAAAGGGACTCTCGCCTGGGCAGGAGATTGCCAGCTAAGCCCTGTGAGTTGCCTGCTACCAGAGGAGAGTTTCCATTTGGGCCCAGCATCTTGACCAAGGCTATGAACTAGTTCTGAGTCTGTATGAACATCTCCTGCTCCATTGTCCAAAAACATCTGTCTGTTCTGGACTAAGTTCCAACTGTTCTTCAGACCCTTTGGGTTGATAACAGATTCCCAATCCCTGCAGTGTTTTGAGGTCCCTGTAAGTCCCAGATATCTGTCCATGTTTAAAGAAGTCTATTGAACTAGAGTTTCCCCCACCAAATAGGTATGGCCAGACTACAAAGGGAGGCCACAAAATCCAAAGCCATAATAGAAAATGAGCAATTCAGAAGATAATTTGAAATCACATATTGCTTAGGGAATTAGCCCAACGAATTATACACAGGACAGGAAATTCCTGGAACAGGCAATTCTGTAGGGATGGTGAGAGTGAGAGAAAGGTCCGATGGGGGAGTTAAGGAAGACAGTTTGACAGAAAAGTAGCAAAGTGGGGTGGAATCAAATAGGTGGGAGTAAGCAAACAAGCAAATTTATGAATTTGTAGCTGTTGTCTTGCAGCAGCTGCCGCTGCTACTACTACTACAAATATTTATATTCTGCTCTTCATGGATAGCTGCAGCTGTCTTCTCCAGTACAGGTGCATTTATTCCATAGTGGTGGAGCAGACACTAGGGTGGGAAGGGGAGGGAGTAAGCATGAGGGAAGACGGGTACATGGGAAGTTCCACCAGACACTCAAAGGTGATCAGGGGATAAAGAGAAGGGATATTTAGCAGGATTCTGTGCAGCATAGAGAGAACTAGCGGACGGCTTTTGTGTTTCTAGATGCTGAGAAAGCATTTGATTGAGTTGAACCACTATATTTATTTCATACCAGTGCTCCCTCTAATTTCCTTTCCCCGCCTCCTTTCTGTGAGTTTTGCTCTGGGCGGCAGTATCAAGGCATTGTGTGCACACTTGGGTTCAGAACGGGGCCTTTCTGATTCAACCTGAGCGGGATCTAAAATTAACTGAGTGGACATCAAACTTATGAGTACGTGCATGTGCACACACCTTAGAGGGAGCACTGTTTCAGATATGAGAAACCTTTGGTCTTGGAGGGAATTTCACTAATTTGATAAAACATGTATAAAAAAGCTTTAGTTAGGATCTTGGCAAATGGTATATTGTCAAATGAGTTTCATTTGGAAAGAGGAACAAGGCAAGGTTGCCCACAATCCATTATTATTTGCATTAGTTATGGAACCTCTTGCTAAATCTATCAGAGATGAGGAGAAGATTGATTGATCAATTAAGTGCCGTCAAGTTGGCTTCAACTCTTAGCGACCACATAGATAGATTCTCTCCAGGACAATCTGTCTTCAACTTGGCCTTTAAGGGCGCTCAGTGGTGCATTCATTGCTTGCTGCTGGTCATTCTCTTCTCTTTCCTTCAACTTTCCTCACCATTATGGACTTTTCAAGGGAGCTGGGTCTTCGCATAATGTGTCCAAAGTATGATAGTTTGAGCCTGGTCTTTTGTGCCTCAAGTGAGAATTATGGATTAATTTATATTATGATCCATTTGTTTGTTTTCCTCTCTGTCCGTCGTACCTTCAAAAGTCTGAGAAGAAGATTACAAGAATAAAATTGGATAATCAAGAACATGAAATTTAATAATATGCAGATGATGTGGCCTTAACTTTCCCTGTGTTCTTTGAAATATTAATGTATTTTGGATCTGTGTCTGGCTATAGAATCAATTACACTAAATCAGAATGGTTAAGTATACATATCAGCAAAGGTTTCCACCCGGTATCACAAAGCACTTATGGTGTTGTGGTTAAAGTGATGGGCTAGACTAAAGAGACCTGATTTGAAATACCTGTTCAGTCACACAACTCCCAGGTGACTCTGGGCCGATTTCTTCTGTCTCAGCCTAATCTACCTCACAGGCTTGTTGTATAGCCATGTACATCACTCTGAAGTGTGGGATACAACAAATAAATAACTAAGATGAAAGCTGGGCTCTGCTGATTTGGAAATGTTACATATATATAATAATAATGAAGTATTCTGAAAAGTCTGTTTGGTTCTACTAGCTGGGGCTTACCCATGCGGGACATGACATCCAGAGTCACACCAAACAAGGCAGCCTCAGAGCCAGTGTTGAAATCCCCCAAGATAAATAGCCTGGGGCACTTCAATACTGCCCTTTGGCTACCTCTGTCAACCCAGGGAGGGAGGCAGTAAGGCACCAGGTGTGTAAGGTATGCAAATACCAAGTGCAAACATTGCAAACTCTGAGGAATATCCCAGTGGGGTACCCAGTGATCGAGATGAAATCCTGATTGTGACCCCCTACCCACCCACCCATTCATCCTGTGTTGCGGCTGGCTTGAGAATCTGGAGGGTGACAGCTAGGACTCTCTGCCTGCCACATCCACCCATGTCTTGGAAACACAGAACAGTCTGGCTTTCTTCATCTTCTCTCAAAGGCACACATTAAGTGGGGGTTGATCAGTGATCGGAGGCTCCATTTCCATCCCAGGCTCTGACCAATTTTCTCTCTTCATTCCAGCAGATGACAGTGGGGAGAGGAACAAGGAGGGAATTTGCAACAGAGGATTGTTAGGTGGTGCCAGCTGGAAAGAGAGGAAAAAACAGAGAATGAAAACTGAAGAAAATCAGAAGAGGAGGAATGGGTCTTCTGCTTCAAGTCATGGCAAAGTACATAAAATCGGAATCCAAAAAGCAATGCAAAAAGAAACAGAAAGAAGAATGTGCCCTCTGAGAAGGAAAAGTTTATGTTCTGAACCAAGCATTCAACCTCAGTGGGGAATTCAAACAGGAGAAAAACGATATAAATGCTTGGAGTGTGGAAGGAATTTCAGTCAAAGTGCATACCTCACTTCCCATCAAAAATCCCATACAGGGGAGAAACCATTTAAATGCTTGGAGTGTGGAAAGAGCTTCAGTCACAGCGGAAATCTTACTACCCATCAAAGAACCCATACCGGGGAGAAACCATATCAATGCTTGGACTGTGGAAGGGGCTTCAGTCAGAGTGTACATCTTACTAGCCATCTAAGAGCCCATAGTGGGGAGAAACCATATCAATGCTTAGAGTGTGGAAAAAGCTTCAGTCAGAGCGTACATCTTACTAGCCATCAAAGAACCCATACCGGGGAGAAACCATATCAATGCTTGGACTGTGGAAGGGGCTTCAGTCAGAGTGTACATCTTACTAGCCATCTAAGAGCCCATAGTGGGGAGAAACCATATCAATGCTTAGAGTGTGGAAAAAGCTTCAGTCAGAGCGTACATCTTACTAGCCATCAAAGAACCCATACCGGGGAGAAACCATATCAATGCTTGGACTGTGGAAGGGGCTTCAGTCAGATTGGACATCTTACTTTACATCAAAGAACCCATACTGGAGAGAAACCATATACATGTTTGGAGTGTGGAAAGAGCTTCAGTCACAGGGGAAATCTTACTATCCATCAAAGAACCCATACCGGGGAGAAACTATATCAATGCTTGGAGTGTGGAAAGAGCTTCAGTTACAGCAGAACACTTACTAGGCATCAAAGAATCCATACTGGAGAGAAACTATTTAAATGCTTGGACTGTGGAAGGGGCTTCAGTCAGAAAGGAACACTTACTAGGCATCAAAGAACCCATACTGGAGATAAACCATATACATGTTTGGAGTGTGGAAAGAGCTTCAGTCAGAAAGGAACACTTACTAGGCATCAAAGAGCCCACACTGGGGAGAAACCATATAAACGCTTGGAGTCTAGAAATTTCTTCAGCCACACTTCACTTTTCATCAAATAATCCATACAGAGGACAAGCCATATACATTCTTGGAGCTCCAGCCGGACCAGATATCTTACTGTATATCAAAGAGATCTCACTGAAGAGAAACCATATAAATGTTTGGTGTGTGTTTCACAACAAAGAATCCTTGGTTCACTTTAGGAACCCCAAATCAACTGCAAACCATCACTTCAAAGAACCAACTCTGGCGATTTATAGTGTTTAAGGAAAAGTCGCCTCATTTCCTCTGACAAAAACAGAAAAGGATCCCATCAGCCCTGAAAGACATACATTTGTATCTTCTTGTGGGCTTTTGTATTAAATATTTTTGAAATATTTATTTTGCTTGTAAAACATAATGCTTCATTACAGAGTTAATCCCCAGCTCCAGAGTTATCATATGGCCTCCTCCTCTTCTAGAGTAGCACAGAGCAGTAACTTTATTCACTGACCTTTGTCCATGTATTTAGTTGGATGATGATTCTTAGACACACCTGCATTTTCAGTACAATTGTTGCACAGTAGAGGGGGAAACCAACTTCACATACACTGATGGGGTCTGAGCTGTCAGTGACTGACCAGGAGAGGGATCTTGGGGTTGTGGTGGACAGCTCATTGAAAGTGTCCACTCAGTGTGCAGCAACTGTGAAAAAGGCATATTTCATGTTTGGGATCATTAGGAAGGGGATTGAAATATTATAGAAACTGTGTGTGTGTGTGTGTGTGTGAGTGAGAGAGAGAGAGAGAGATGTCTAGGTTGCCATGATAAAAACAGAATGGGTTCCTAATACCTATAGGCTGTTGGGCAACCCCTTTCTGGCCTCTGACATCACTGTGTAGGAACAGAGCAGAGAGCTCAACAGCTGGACTGCCATGGAACAGAGATGACAGCCTTAGGCAGCCAGCAGCAGAGGGACCTCTAAACCATCCACAGTAAACTTATCCCATTGATTTCAGTGGGAGTACTCATGAGAAACTGACTGGAGTAGCCTGAATGCTAACTGTAACATTTATGCATTAGAAATCTCTGTGGGGTTACCTAAGCTGTAGGTTTGCAACAGAAGGGGTACACTTGTTTAAAAAGGCTGATAACCGCTGAGCTAAGGCATTCTAGTCTGTGAGTCTGTCCATGCTTACACAGGAAAATGGGGACTGCAGAACAGAACAGATGTTGTGATTCTTAATTTGTTTTGCACTTGAGGTGGAAGCCCAGGATTCCGTTACTGAGCAAACCCAAGCAAATGAGAGTGCTTTTGTTCCCCTTATGGCTCAAATTTCCTTCATCTACTGTATGACATACCTTTTGGGGTGGTATGCAAAAATATACAGAATAAGTGACAATCAATACAAATCTTGGATAAAGGATCCTGGTCAGGGTCAGTCACCGGAGGGGCAAGACAGCTTGAACTTTCCACTTCCTCGGTTTGTTTCCACTTCACCCTTAGCTATCACGTCAGCTCCAGCCAGCTTGAGGTGTGAGCTGAAAAGCGAGAACAATCAGCCTGCAGGCTACCACCAGTGGCCTGTAAACATGTGCTGTAGTCCATGAGCCAGACCCACAAATTTTGGCCATTGGTACCATCTCAAGTGATGGATGCTCATAGTGATTGTTGGCTATGTCTCTCCCTCTAGAGAGGGAAAATAAACAATGGCATTATTGTCCTTATAGCTTTCTCTGTGTTGGCATCCTTCCTTTAGCCCAGCCCCCAAAAGATTAGGCTCCTGTGGCATTTCCTTCTTCCTTGCCAGTATGTGGGTAAAACATATTGGCATAACTTCTCTAGTTGCCCCAGGACTGTGGAACACACTTCCTGCTGATGTTAGAGCTGAAAAGATGTAGCTTCAGCCAAGCTTTTTACTTGAATTTTACTGGATGTTTTAATTCTAAATATATTTTAAATGTGTTAATTTTTTATTGTAAACCATCTAGAAACTTTGGTTGTGGTCAGTATATAAATATATTAATAAAAGTAGTATGTATGTGCTGGTAGGAGGACACCATCAGAGTCTGGGAAGGGCTTGCAAGAGGATCATGGGAAGGAGACCTAAGAAGAGCCTGGCTAGACTAGCCTAAGGCCACGATCCTCTTCCCCACCATGGTCAAGCAGATGCCCTGGGAAGCCCCAAAGCAGGAAGTGAATGAAGATAGACCCTTTTTCCACCTTGGCTCCCTGCCACTGGGATTCAGAGGTATACTGAGCCTGAACAGGTTCTACTTCACCGTCATTAAATAATAGACAAGATGGTTCCCTGTCCCCATGAGCTCACAATTTAAAAGGAAGCCTAAAGTAGACAACTGTAAGCGCCACTGGAGGGATGCTGTGTTGGGGTCGATGAGTAAGTTTTGTACCTGTTTATTCAAGATAACTTTCTAGAAGCAGCTGAAGAGGTTGTATAAGAGAGATGAGGACACTGGAGCACATGGACCAGTGTTATTTTGACCAGATCAACTTCCTCTTGAAAAAGAGACATCTTGAAACGGAAGTATCTGTTGGGTATGAAACATGAACCAACAAGTCCATACCCATTTCCACATCATGGACTTCATCACTCCTCAATTACAGCCAAAATACTTTCCAATGAGTTTTGCCATTGATTTGGGGTTCCTAAGTATCTAGACTCAGACAGAGGAAGTTCCTTCATGGGACACGTCATGCAGGAACTCTGCAAAGCCCTAAGCATTATGCAGAGGTATCACATAACCTGTCATCCACAATCATCCAGACATGTGGAGAACTCTTAAAGAAACCCTTCAGAAAATTGTCAAAGCAGATGGTAAAAATTGGGATGAGCGCCTCCCTGTCATTGTTATGGCAATGAGAGCTTTATTGCTCCTCTTTGAGTATACAGTTGTTTCACTAATATTTCCCATTGTTCTGATTTTGCTTACATTGAATATATTTCCAACTATAGATTTATTGGATTAGGTTGGGTTTGGACAAGGACATCTGCATCAGCTTTGTGTAAAGATCTGGTGGCAGTGAGGTCCCCAAGTTAAATGTTTGCCTTCTACATTTCTACTTTCTTTTCCCTGTCCTTTCTACCACCAATAAATGTAATTGATCCACCTTGAGTTTGAGAACTATGAGAGAGTGAGAAGAGCTTATCTCTGGCCATTTTCTAGGTAGCATCCAGTATTGTATGAACCAAAGCTGCTATCCACATGGTAGAGTGAGCTCAGAATTACTAGCAGACTGAGCTGTTGTGAGAGGGGAACTCGAGGATAAGCAGGGAGACCGAGGAGATAAGTGTTGGAGGCAGTGTTCCATCTAACAGGGATTCCCAGATGCTGTTGACTACAACTCCCAGCATCCCCAGCTGCAATAGCCTTTGCTTGGGGATTGTGGGAGTTGTAGTCAACAACTGGGAATCCCTGTTAGAGGGAACATGAGGGAGTTGTGGAGAGACAGACCAGTGTCCAGAGTACTGTATGGAGGTGGAGGCAGGTCATCAGGTGAAGGATCCTCTTTCTGCCACGTTTCTGGTTTATCCATGTGTCTTCTCATTCATCTGACTTTCTTACAAGGAGATGCCTCAGTTGCCTGCTAGAATAATCTATGTCTGCTTGTAAAATTCTACATACAACATAGGAACACAGGAAGCTGCCATATACTGAGTCAGACCATTGGTCTATCTAGCTCAGTATTGTCTTCACAGACTGGCAGCGACTTCTCCAAGGTTGCAGACAGGCATCTCTCTCAGCCCTGTCTTGGAGATGCTGCCAGGGAGGGAACTTGGAACCTTCTGCTCTTCCCAGAGCGGCTCCATCCTCTGAGGGGAATATCTTCCAGTGCGCACACATCTAGTCTCCCTTTCATATGCAACCAGGGTGGACCCTGCTTAGCTAAAGGGACAAGTCATGCTTGCTGCCACAAAACCAGCTCTCCTTTCTTAGAAGAAGAATTAATACTTCAATTAATTAATTCCCAAGAATTAATACTGCAAAGAGAGGAAGGAGCTGGCTTCACAGAACAAAGAGCGAGGACCTCTTTGGGTGTCCCTGAGCGCTGTCTGGGTGCCCAGCAAAGATGGAAGAGGAAGACTCAGCCCTCATCTCTTACCTGTGGGCTTCTCAGAGGGCATCTGGTGGACCACTGTGTGAAACAGGATGCTGGACTAGATAGGCCTTGGGTGTCAAGGTCTGGCCCACGGCCAGGGAAGTTCACGGCTTGGCTGGACGCTGCTGACTGAATGACATGCGTTGAATCTCAGCAATGAGTAGGAGTCTGGTGCTGTAATTTATGGAGCAAGCTGAGAGCTCCCAGCTGGTAGGAATTTATGGCTTGTCAGCCCTCAGCGATAGGCGTTTGCTCCTCCGAACAGCTTCTAATTGCATCCTGCGTTTAGAACACCTGCGTTGTTGTGGTGTCAACGGTGTTTCAATGCCTAGTTCTCCCTCCAATTGGTCTCTCACACTTTCTGCTGACTCAGGCTGCTGTGCCTGTTCTAAATCATCAGCTGGATCTATCACAGCTGTCTCAGGAATGCTGACAGCCGGGCTCTGCCCCTCAGATACTCCTGACTCGGCCGGAAAGCTGCCAGGCTCCCCTTCCTCCTCGCTGTCGGAGCTCAAGGGCATGATATTGGGCCTGATCCAGCAGGCCAAGGGGCATCGTGGGCTTGGCAGCAGCACTGGAACCGGCCGCCACTGGCTGCTCCCTCCATTGCCACCTGCCCTGTCCATGCCCAGAGCAGGTGGAGATGCAGGTGGCAAATAAAGCACTCACTGGCTAGGAGCAGGTATGGGGCCATGCCTCATGTTCTCAAACAGTGAATGTTTTGCTCACTGGCTCAGTCAGAGGGCGCTGTGTTGGTCCCCAGACCCTCATGGTCCAAGGATCTTTGTCCCCCGCCCCCTTATCTAATAGTAACTTCTCCCCTAAGAATACAATTGGAAGAAATTTACATCACCTCCCTTATCGAACCAGGTCTCCTTAATGCATGCCAAATCACCATGTGCCTCCAGGATAACCTCCTGGGTGACCACTACTACGCTTACGAATATTTATATAGTGCTCTTCAACCAAAGTTCGCACAGCAGTTTACATAAAAAAGATGGCTGCTTGTCCCCAAAGGCCTCACAACCTAAAAAGAAACATAAGGTACACACCAGCAACAGCCCCTGGAAAGATGCTGTGCTGGGGCAGGATAGGACCAGTTGCTCTCCCCCTGCTACATATAAGAGAATCGCCACTTCAAAAGGTGTCTCTTTGCTCATTTAGAAGGAGCCAGAGGTTTTACATGTATTTTTTTTTTTTTTTACAAGGCCAGAGTTTTGACCTGGCATTCAATAGCACAAGCTTCAGCCAGGGTGGACTGCTGAAAATGCTATAAGGGTCTCCTTGGATAGATGGTGGTGTGCTGGCTTTGACGCCCACACGTGGCATGTCCTGCTTCCACCACCATATTGCCCTCTGCCAAGGACAACCTCGACCAGTTGCCCACTGGTGTTTGCTACCAACCCTCCCAGATAATCTCTCCTTGTCCTGCAACTCTGAAGCCACCAAGGAGTCATCTGAACCCTCGGGTTGGAGAAGACAAGAACAGATCCACCCCCACCACAAGGTGAAAAAACTTCAGTTCTTTCTTCAGGGGGATTCACCCAGATCCGTGTTGAAGCGGAAACATGGGAACTCCTGGCTCCCTCTGGGAAACATCCTCCACCTCCATCCCCTTTGCAAGGCTATGCACAACTGCAGGAAGGTGCCAATTATCTTCCTTTCTAGCAAGCAGAGTTCCATTTGTTTAACCCTCAGAAGACCAGACAGCAGAAGCTTCTCGGAGTCTCTACCGTTCCAGTTTGAGGAAGAATGCCCTGGGAGAAGTAAGCCAAAACTGAAGAAAGGGTGTGTGTGTGTGTGTGAATCTGCCAAAGTGCTGATAAATTATAAATAAATAAATAAACTAAATAAATAAATTATTATTATTAATTTGATTTCTTTACCATCTTTCCAAAAATGGATCAGGGCGATTTACACAAAAATAATAAATGAATAAGACAGATCCCTGTCCTCAAAGGGCTCACAATCTAAAAAGAAACATAAGATAGACACCAGCAACAGTCACTGGAGATACTGTGCTGGGGCTGGATAGGGCCAGTTGCTCTCCCCCTGCTAAATAAAGAGAATCACCACGTTAAAAGGTGCCTCTTTGCCAAGTTTGCAGGGGTTAATATCACCTGATTCATTTTGAATGTGAGACGCTCTTCTTCAGAGACAACCATATAAATTGCTCTTTAGGAAGGAGAGTTCCCTTCATTTAACCCTTAAAAGCAAAGGGGGCAGAAGCCTCTCAAGTGCCAATTCGAGGCAGATTACCCTGGGAGGAGTCAGCCCCACTGGATATGGTAGGACTTGCTCCTGAGTAAAAGTGGGATAGGTGTGGGTTCCTAAACGGCATCTCATGAAACTGGCATTAAGACATAGAATAGAGAATTGCAGGGGACCTTGGAAATCTTCTACTCCAACCCCCTTGCTCAGTGCAGGAAACTGCTACAGCCTCTCTGGTCAGCCAGCCTCTGTTTGAACACAGCTAGCAGGGAGCCCCCCACTGCACAAGGCAGACTGTTCCACTGTCCAACAGCTCTTACAGGTAGGAAATTCTTTCTAATGTCCAGCCCAGATCTGTTTCCTTGTAATTTCAACCCATGGGTTCTGGTCCTGCCCTCAGGAGCAACAGAGAACAAGTTCACCCCCTCTTCTGTGTGATACACCTTCAGAGATCTGTCCTGTCTTCTCCTCTCCAGGTGAAACATACCCAGTTTCTTCAACCATTCATCACGGCTTCCAGACCCCTCACCATCTTGGCTGCCCTCCTCTGAACTCATCTCCGTTAATCTTGTTAGATGTGAGAATTGTACAGCATCTACTCTTAGCACTGCACTAACTTCTTTTTGACCACTAGAGGGCATGAGGAGTTATGTTAATAGGTCTCTCTTGGTCAGTTAGAAACAGTTAGAATCAGTTGTTGATGGCCTGTTGGTGTGTGGTGTTCAATATCACTCTCTCAATATATATGTTTTAGTTTCTTAATACATTTTTATTTTTGAACTCAACACATTGTCTCCAGAGAATGTTTATTTTTGGGCCAAGCATCTTGCTGGGTACCAATCAATGTTTCTCCTCCCACCCTAAAAAAGGTGGTGCACAGAATTCAACCAAGTCCTTTTAGACTCAATTGGTCGATCTTTCATTTTTCCTCCCAAGACTGAGCAGGGAAGGTGGAGATTTGCAGAGTGTGTGTGTGTGTGTTCCTACCCAGCCCTGCAAGAATCAAAGTCCCATACAAGCTCTCCGTTCTCTCTCTAGAGAATTTCATCTCAATTCAGCCACAGGCTCAAGCTGCTCCCCCTGGCCATTTCCTAAACTGCTGGCATGATGGCTGCGAGGAATGAACCGCCCCATCACAGCTTCAACATCTGCTGCCACCACTCAGAGACTCCTTAAATCTCTATCTGAGTCTATAGGCTTAGCTTGGTATTTGGAATTTTAGGCATGTGACATGAACAAGATAACTATTTGGTTTTTGAACCAATGTAACTATTTTAAGCAAAGGAGCACTTAGAGATAAGCACAAGTTTCTAACTAAATTGCTGTCAGGAATATATTTTATTCATTCATTCATTAGATTTATATGCTGCCCTTCTTAGAGTGGCTCAGGGTAGTATACATTTAAAAAAATGTATTTTTTTTATTTCAAAACCCCCATTTAAAAACAGATTAAAATTAAAACTACATTTCATTAGAAACCAAATTGGGTATAGAAAGAGTGGGGAGACAGTACAGAGAATTGTAAGAATAGTGAGAGGATTAAGATGTTGAACCCAAACAAGTTTGGGTTCCCATAGTGGATTGGGGTCAGGAAAGGGAACGAGACAAATGGGGAGGGCTGCAGAAATCCACTAGTCTACTAGTCTGTGACGAGTGAAAAATGATGCCTGACAAGTGAAAAAAGCCCTGATGAGCAATGTACCCACATAGCTTGAGTAAAATAATTTGTCTGGCTGATAAACTGAGCCAACATTTCCTCAGCCCTCTCTCTCTCCATCACACACAAATATAATCGTCCATTTCCCCATGCAGAGTCCTTTGATGTAAAGTGAGATTTACGATTCACCTGAAGCTCTTTCCACACTCAAAGCATTTATGTGATTTCTCCTGTGTGAGTTCTTTGATGACTAGTACACTGCCAACTGTCACTGAAGCTCTTTCCACACTCTAAGCATTTATATGGTTTTTCTCCAGTGTGGATCCTTTGATGTCTATTAAGTACTCCACTGCCATTGAAGCTCTTTCCACACTCCAAGCATTTAAATGGTTTTTCCCCAGTATGGATTCTTTTATGTCTAGTAAGTGTTGCACTCTGGGTGAAGCTATTGCCACACTCCAGGCATTTATATGGTTTCTCTCCAGTGTGAGTTCTATGATGTCTAGTAAGTTTTCCACTTTCGCTAAAGCTCTTTCCACACTCCAAGCACGTATATGGTTTCTCTCCAGTATGGATTCTTTGATGGTTAGTACGTTGTCCCTTTGTACTGAAGCTCTTTCCACACTCCAAGCATTTATATGGTTTCTCCCCAGTGTGGATTCTATGATGTAAAGTAAGATTTCCGCTCCGGCTGAAGCTCTTTCCGCAATCCAAACATTTATATTTTTTCTCCCCTATGTAAATTTCCCACTGAGGTTGGAAGTTTGGTTCAGAAATGAAGCTTTTCCTACTCAGAGGGCACAGGCTTCTTTCTGTTTCTTTCTGCACTGTTTTTTGGATTCTGATTTTATGGACATCACCATGTTGAGAAGTGGATGATCTGTTCCTGTTCTTCTCTTTTCCTTCCGTTTTGTTCTCTCCGCTTCCTTCTGTTGTTCTGTTGTTCCTTTCCGTTTCCTTCTCTTGTTCTCTCTTCCATCTCACACCTCCCAACAATCTTCTGCTAGGTTTCTCTTCATTCTTCCTCTCCCAACAGTCACCTGCTGGAATGAAGAGAGAAAACTGGTCAAAGCCTGAAATAGAAAAGGGGGTTTAAGGAGACTTTATGACAATACACACTGAAAATGTAAACCAGACTGTAGCAGCTTTTTCCAGATTCCATGGCTACACAATTACGCTAAAAGTTACTAGACTCAAATTAGGGGGGAAATGAAAAATGTATTGCACAGAACTAGCTTTATTTAGACCATATTTTAGTTTTAGTATCCTACATGAAACATTTACCCAAAGACTGTGTATTGAATTAGTTGGCTATATGCTTCTTACTACCAGTATTTGCTATGCAAAATGCTAGATGTTAGGAGCTGTTCCTAATGTGAATGACAGTAGCAGAGGGGACTTGTGGGCAACCCAGAAATAGGCTGCTACCAGCACCCCCTCCCTCCTTGTGCATGTGCCGGCCACCCCCACATCAGCATCAGATGACACTGGGGGTGAGATCAGCACCAGGAAGAGGACACATGCGCCCCTTTGCATGCTCCCAGCCAGCACTTTGTTCACTCGTTAGGTGCACGAAAGGGATGAGGGGTACCCTGGGGGAGGGACGAAAAGGCACTGTGGTGATCTCTAAACCCTGGTGGCCCAGGGACATTTGTCTCCCCTTGTCCAATAGTTAATGCATGGGGAAAGAACTGATATCTCTTTGTAGCAATGGCAAAACCAACTGCTGTTGTGAAAGTTAAAAGACAATAGGAATGTAAGATTTATTCAAAATTGGTCATGTTTTATTGTCTAGTGGCAGAAGGTGCCACATTCTTCTAGTGATCTCAATCATTTACAGGGGTCAAGAAATGTTGGCTCAGATCATCAGCCAAAAATATTTTACTCATCAGATGTTGGTCCATTGCTCATCAGGGCCCCCCACCTTCCCCAAAAAATCAGGCATCATTTTTTACTCATCACAGACTAAGCCTTGGTCATCTATGAATTATTAGAGCTACTGCTAACTTGGCAAAGAGGCACCTTTTACCATGGTGATTCTCTTTATTTAGCAGGGGGAGAGTAACTGGCCCTATGCACCCCAGCACAGTACTTCCAGTGACTGTTGCTGGTGTCTATCTTATGTTTCTTTTTTAGATTGTGAGCCTTTTGAGGACAGGGATCCATCTTATTTATTCATTATTTCTCTGTGTAAGCTGCCCTGAGCCATTTTTGGAAGGGTGGTATAGAAATCGAATAAAGAAATAAATAAAAATAAATATATTGATGCATTTCTTTTTCTATGTATGTATTTGGCTTTGGATCTTAACTGTAAATAATGTTCTGTTATTCCAGATATACATTTCTATGGATTGTTAAGCAATAAAAAATTTAAAAAAGAAAAAGACAGCTCAGATAAACCAAGCTCCTGTTATAGGTGTCCTCTTGATGAAATAACCAAGCCAGACTGCTGAGTGTTACGAGACATGGCTGAATGTGGCAGGCAGAGGCCTTGCTGTGTCCATCCAGGTTCTCAAGCTTGCAGCAACCCAGGCTCAATGGACGGGCAGGTAGGGGGGTCACAAGCAGGAGTTCATCTTGTTTACTGTGTACCCTACTGAGAAATTCCTCCATTTGCCATGTCTGTACTTGGTGTTTGCATACCTCACACACTTGGAGCCTAACAATCTTCCTCCCTGAATTAACAGAGGTAGCCATTGGGCAGTACTGAAGTCTCCCAGGGTAGTTATCTGGGGAAGGGGATTTCAGCAGTGGCTCAGAGGCCGCCTTGTCTGGTATGACTCTGGATTTCATGACTTCTATGTTGGGTGGGCCCCAACTAACATCACACAGTTTTTAAAAGCCTCATTGTTGTATATACATAACATTTGCAAATCAAATGGGCCTGGATTTCTTCTTTGATAGGGGTTGGAAACGCCTGTTGAAATCAATCAAACCTCAAGTATGCTCCCAGTTGTATTTTTACAGTCAGTGAAACTGAATTTTTATTTAAATGTTTTCTTTTTAAAAGCAGATCTGCACTGGTTCTCATATATAATGTAAGGGAAAGTATGCGGTCAAGTCGATTTCGACTCCTGGCGCCCACAGAGCCCTGTGGTTGTCTTTGGTAGAACACAGGAGGGGTTTACCATTGCCTCCTCCCATGCAGTATAAGATGCAGTATAAGACCGTGCAGTATCAGCATCTTCCTGTATCACTATTGCCCAATATAAGTATTTCCCATAGTCAAACTGGCAACCTTCTGCATGTTAGTCAAGCATTTCCCCGCTGTACCACTTAAGGTGACTCATATATAGTGTACTAGATGCTTAAATGCTTAAACCAGTAGGTTTCCGGATAAAATACAAAGTGCTAGTTTAAGCCCTAAATGGCTTAGGCCCTGGGTATTTAAGAGAGCGTCTTCTTCATTACAAGCCCCATCGCCCACTGAGGTCATCTGAGGTCTCCAGTTACCGCCAACTTGTTTGGTGGCTACACAGAGGCAGGCCTTCTCGGTCGCTGCTCCAAGATTGTGGAATGCGTTTCCTGCTGAGATACGATCCTCCCCATCTCTGGCAATTTTAAAAAAACACCTGAAAACCCATCTTTTCACCCAAGCTTTCTTAGCTTCCTAATGTTTTTGGGTTTTAATTTCTGGTTATTTTAAAATTGTTAAATTGTTTTTAAGGTTTTGTATATGTTTTTAACGGGTTTTATGTTATTGTAAACTGCCCAGAGATGAAAGTTTGGGGCAGTATACAAATTTGATAAATGAATGAATGAATGAATAATGTGCCCAGGGCGTGGTATCTCATACCATCCCTGTGAGGTACATTAGGCTGAGGGAGAAGCAAGTTGGCTCCATGGAAAACACCAGGACTTACAATTAGGACTAAACAGCTTCTCAAGATTCCTTTTGGTTAACAACCATTATTCAATGTTATTCCAAGTTTTTTTTTTCACCTAGAAGCCTGTGATAGGCCTTTGCTTCTCCATCAATTTGTCCAATCCTTTTATAAGCCCAGCTAAATCAAGTATGAACAAACAGAGACAGTTGCACAAGTATAATACTTAATTTGCCCCACTCCCTTCCCCACCGTCCCACAAAACTCCTTCGCAGCTTGTCAGGCCTAAACACTGATCTCACTACTCTGAAGCCATCATAAGACTGTCTCGTCATCCCTGCTAACTGAGCAAAGAGGCACCTTTTAAAAGTAGCGATTCTCTTATTTAGCAGGGGGAAAGAAACTGGCCCTATCCATCCCCAGCACAGCATTCCTCCAGTCAATTGGTTTTTTTTGTCTGCTCAATCAATTTTAGATCCCGCTCAATTAGGAAGGTCCCACTCTGAATATATGTGCGCACACACATTGCCTTGATATTGCCGCCCAGAACAAAACTCATTCCGCACACAGATGGGGGGGAACAAAAGAGAGAACACTGCCTCTAGTAGCTGTTGCTGGTGTCTAACTTGAGTTTCTTTTTTAGATTGTGAGCCCTTTGGGGACAGGGAACCATTTTATTTATTTATATCTATGTAAACCACTTTGGGAACTTTTGTTGAAAAGCGGTATATAAATATTCATCATATTTGTCATCACGTAATATTCTCTCTTTCAGATTGGCTTCTGTTGCCTTTGTCCACTCTTCTCCTTAATCGTGCTTTTCTGTCTTCCCTCCCCTCACTTCTGTCTCTCACCAGGAGTTCCAGCAAAAGTTCCACTGCTCCAGCTGGTTACCTGGGTAGCCTGCCCCTACCATCTTCTCCAATGGGCTCCGCATGCTAGACTACAGGATGCGGAGTCAACTTTCCACGTATTTAATGTAGGGACCCTTTCCCTTGTGCTTTGTGCCTATCAGCACGTGGGTTACAAAGGTTTTGAAAATATACTTTGAATAGCTGCCTTGAAACAACATGGCAGATTGGCCAAAATATGCCCCCATCTGGTATGTGTTCTCGTGATGGAAGAATAAAGCCAGATTGTTCTGTATTACTGCATCCTGGGTGGATGAAGCTGGCAGGGTCCATATGGGTTCAAGGGCCAGTAGCAGACATGACTCAGCGGGTGGAGGGGTCACTACCAACATTTCCTCTTTTCCACCAAGTACACTGTGGGTCAAACCCACGCCCCAATTTCCAACCAACGCAGCTGATGTTGGTGTACTAATGTCCTACTGGGGCACCGGTAGATATGGAAGAATGTAGACATGAATCTTCTGAATGTATTAGCAGCTAGTTCTGTGTGGCATGCCCATCTCAGTTCACTTACAACCCATCCTTAGCTCTCTCTCTCCTCCCTCGACTGATTCCAGCTCCCAAACTCTCACCCTCACACGACCCCCCACACACACCCACACACCCACCCCACACACACACAACCCCCCACACACACACCCCACACACCCCACACACACCCCACCCCACCCCCCACACAACCCCCCCACACACACACCCCACACCCCACACCCCCCACACACCCCCCACCCCCCCACACCCCCCACACCCCCCCACACACACCCCCCACACACACCCCACACACACACCCCACCCCCCACACACAAACCCCACCCCCCCACACACAAACCCCACCCCCCCACACACCCCCCACACACACACCCCACACACACCCCACACACACCCCACACACACCCCACACACACACACACCCCCACACACACACCCCCCCACACACACCCCCACACCCACACACACACCCACACACACACACACCCCACACACACCCCACACACACACCCCCCACACACACACACCCCCCACACACAAACCCCACACACACAAACCCCACCCCCCCCACACACACTATTCGGCTGCTGTCATTCAGACATCAACATTCTAGAGACCAAGCCAGGGAGGGTTGCTAGCAATCTCCTTCCCTGGGCTGACAGAGCTGGCCTCCGTGTTGGAGGAGTTCCTTTTCCAAGCCCATTGCTACCCCTAAGGGTCTCCCAACTGAAACCAGCACTCCAGGTCCAGCTGCTCCCAAGCCAGAGACTGGAAATGAAAATGGCTTTTTAAAAATAAAAGCAGCCTTGGCCGCAGACCAACAGCTCGCTCACCTCTCCCTTGATCTATTATGGACGAGGTTTCTGATGAGACTGTCTGGGAAGACGTGGGAAGCAGGATCATGAAGAGAAGCATACATTGCGGGCCCTCCAGCAAATCTACTGGATTTGCCTTTCCCATTAAAAGCTGTTGCCCTCCCACCTGGAATACGTCTCCCTCAATCACATGATGTGTGCATGAAAATGCACGAAAGCAGAGCGGTTCCCTTTTATCCCTTTTCTGGACCCAGACCTCCAAAACCCTTCCCAGCAGCAGGATGCTCATATTAGCATGGGTCAGCTAGGAGAGGCAATAGTTTTTCCTTTGTTTCCTCACCCCTTCGCCCCTCGCAGAGGGACTAGGGGCCAAGTCTACAGAAATATTTTGTTATATTCCATCAAGTATCTCTCCCGCACAGACACACTCATACCCCACAACACTCACGCTAAGCCACCGAAACCTCTAGATCCATCTCCATTTCCTGTCCCATCTCCCTGCTTTCTCCATTTCCTGTCCCATCTCTCTGCTTTTTTTTTTTCCTGCTGGAACTGCAGCCACAGACTGGCTGCCCTGACTCAACAGCAGCTTTCCCGGCTACTCTCAGCTAGGGCATCTCACTCCCTTTCTTCCACCATTCACCTCATGCTTGTCATATTGTTCTTTAGTCATCCAAGTCAGAGTCGCAGGAGCCCTTCCGTCAAAACACGTGTTGAAATGGCTCCCCGGCCGAAGCGGTTAGCCCGAGCCAAAGAAAAGTCCTCGGCCCCCTGAATGATGGTGCCAGCACAGAGAAAGACCCGTATTCATGGAAAAGGTGTCCTTAAGAACATAGGAAGCTGGCTTACACCAAGTCAGACCGTCAATTGTCTCAATATTGCCCAAACTGTCAGCCGTTCTCCAAGATGGGTCTTTCCCAGCCCTACCTGCAGATGCGGTCAGGAACTAAACCTGTGACCGAGCAGCTCTGCCACTGAGCCGTGGCCCCATCTCCTTCAGCTGTGAGAAGCCAATAGAAAGCTCCTGAACTGCAGAAGTGCACTCCTTCCTGTGCCTTCCACTCATTCTCTGAATTGGCTAAAGATCCCTTCTAGGGCTGTGCACTTGGGTAAAACTGAAGCTCCAATGTTAGAGCTGCCTTCCCCCCACCCGCCACCAGGTGGCAACGGGCTGCTGGGGTAGTGCCCCAGGGGGCAGTGCACTGGTAGTGGGGCGGTGTAGCTAGCTGCCCAGTACTGGCGCAGAGGCAGCACAGCGATCCTCGGGAGCTTGGAGGGGCGGGCAGGAAGTGACGAACTTCTCCCCAGGAAGCCCACAGAGCAGCTAGGAGGGCACGTAGGCTGCTGGGAACTGTAGTCCTCCTCACTCCTGCCATGGAAGAGGTGCCCACCCCCCCTAAGCTCCCGAAGATCTCTCCACCACCCAGCCATCCCTGCCTCAGTGCTAGGCAGCCAGCAAAAGGGGGCCTATCACCAGTGCACGTTAACTCTGGGGCACTTGCCCTGCGATCTGATATCACCTGGTGATGAGGGAAGGGCGGTCCATGGCTGGAGCTCTGATTTTATCCAAGCACAGTCCTAATCCCTTCTCTCCTTTTCCTCTGGGGGCATCTAGTGAAGTCTCCCTTTCCCGTCTTTCCTTTCCCACCACACGTGAGTCTCCTCCAGTACCATGGAATAAATAGCCTGTTCCAGTGAAAGCGCAGCTGTAGAGCCAGCATGGTGTAGTGGTTAGAGTGCTGGACTAGGACTGGGGAGACCCGAGTTCAAATCCCCATTCAGCCATGATACTTGCTGGGTGACTCTGGGCCAGTCACTTCTCTCTCAGCCTAAACTACTTCACAGGGTTGTTGTGAGGAGAAACCTAAGTATGTAGTACACCGCTCTGGGCTCCTTGGAGGAAGAGCAGGATATAAAATGTAAAATAAACAGAATCTGCTTTTTTGCCTACTCCCATCTGTCTGATTCTCCTCCCAGTTTCCTACTTTTCCTGTCAATCTGTCTTCCTGGCCTCTGCTCACCCACCCACTCACACACCTCTGTTTTTCCATCCCTTCAGAAGAGTCTGTTCTGGGAACTCCTCTCCTGTAGTCTATTATTTTTTAGCCCTTTACACATTTTCTCTCTCTAGTTGCTTTGTCTCTAGAAGTCAATGGTTTTTCAATATTTTCATGATCCTAATTGAACATACAGTTTTATTCAGCTATTCCATCATGTGTATAATTTGGCCAATTACATAATAAAATAATTCCAGATTCTCTTTGTAATAGATTTAATTGGCTGTTCGCTGTCTAGTGTTATCCAGACCAGAGGGATAAGATCATAACATAAGAACAGTCCTGTTGGATCAGGCCCAAGGTCCATCTAGTCCAGCATCCTGTTTCGCACAGTGGCCCACCAGATGCCACTGGAAGCCTACACGCAGGTGTTGAGGGCATGCCCTCTCTCCTGCTGATACTCCCCCGCAACTGGTACTCAGAGCCATCCTGCCTTTGAGGCTGTAGGTGGCCTCAATGGGATGGATGTCAACATCAAATGAGATGGATGTTTTAGGTCCTCTGAGTAAGAGATTTATACACACAAAGAGAAGTGGTTCACAGCTTTGGGCCAAAGTGCTGGGATCAAATGGTGACTCTCCTCTGGTGGCAGGCAGCCCACAGCATTTTGCTGGCTATCTGCTGCTATGGCAAGAGTCCCATTATATAGCCAAGCAGGAGAACTTTCTCCAGCACCAGCCTCTGAACTGACATTGGATCTCCCAAGATTCTCCAGCAGGCTGAGATTCCCCACTCTGCAGAGTCCTGAGTGAAGGGAGTGTACCGCAGTGGCAGAACATCTGCTTTTAATGCAAAAGGCCCCAGGTTCAGTCTCTGGCAGAATCTCCAGGTAAGTATGGGAAAACCCTGGAGAGCCACTTCCAATCAGACAATACCAAATTAGATGGACCATGGGTCTGACCCCATATGAGGCAGCATCATATCTTTAGAGACTGTCAGACAGAGTATCCTTAGGGTTCAGTTTTCTTTGTAGCATTTCTGTTTCACCCTTCCACCCCTTTTGCCCTCACAACAGGCCTATGAGGTAGGTTAGGCTGAAAAGTTAATGGTTCAGAGCCACCCAATGAGCTTCATTGCATGAGGGCTCAGATCTTCTGGCTTGACACTACGAACCTGGATCTTCGGCCCATAAATGGATCAAACCAAATGCTTCAGCAATATTTGTACCACACTCCGCCTCCCCCGCGTGAACCAAACCAATCTCTCTCACTTCTACTCTCCCCTTTAAGTGAAAGAGAGGGAGTCTCACCCAGAGAGGCAACGTTCCCACAATTCTCCTGCATGACTTCCCTGTGCAGAGCCCTTTGGTCCAGATCCAGCAGAGCCCACTCCTCCTCCGTGAAATGCACAGCCACCTCCTCAAAGGTCACCTGGCCCTGGAAGAGAAGAAGGAAACGTCTCCTTCTTTGCTGATCACATAAGTGGTTCTTTCCCTTCTATGCACAATCCCAAAGGGTTGCTCAGGTAAGGTGGTGTGGGAAGGGCATAGGAAGTTTCCCCTGCAGGGTTATCCATTATATTTATATACCACTTTTCAACTAAAATGTTCAAAGTGGGTTACATAGCCAAAGTAGTAATTTGGGGGGAGGGGGGATGTTGCCCTATCTCAAAGTGGCTCCAGTTCTTACGAAATAATGAGGCAGAGACCAAGGTTCCCCGAAACAGGGATTTCCAGATGTTGTAGTCAAGAATTCCCATCACCCCTCAGCCAACGGCCATTGCAGCTAGGGATGATGGGAGCCATCGTGAACAACATCTGGGAATCCTTGTTCAAGGAAACATGGGTGTGTTCCCTTGAACACGGGAAATGAAAAGGCACACTTGCTCTCTACCTGCGAAAAACTCAAGAGCCAACCATGTCAAAAGGGACCTCCTTGTCTAGTTAGCCAGATTCAAGGCTTCCTAGCCGGCAGCTTTTACAGAAGCCCAAGGAAAGAGTTTCTCCCTGGCCCAGAGGGATGTCCAAGGAATAGAGGCGATCTGTCCATCCCACATCCTCCTTCCCCAGTCATCCCTCCCCTACCTGATCTGCTTGTCTCGAAGCTTCTTCCACTCCACTAGAAACAGATGGCTGAGACTGCATTGGTAGTGTCATTCCAGCATCTGAAAGGATGCAAAAAGTGATGGGATGATCTAGGAGAGTGAGATGGAGAGCGAACAGCCCCCCAGCCCAACCACCACTTCAGATTGAAAGGGGGAAAAGAGAATCTTAAAAAACCCAAACACCCTGACTCTTAATGTGGGCCTTGTGCAGAATTCAACATGCAGACTTAAACACCGGATGTCAACAACAACCATAACATTTTTAAACTGTGGGGAAGGCATGGTCTATCCCAACAAAGACTCAGGGGAGCATAAGAGCAGGACAAGGATTTTAGATGCTCTCCCTCCATCAAGTCTATCAGAGAGGAAAAGAGGCAAGAGAGAAATGGGTCAGGGAAAGTCCTTATGTGGGAGGTGTTGGGTGTTAGGTCAGAGTGGCTTTTCCAGTGCAAAGATGGAGGATTGCAGCTGACTTTCATCTCCCCCTTGCAGAGAAGGTAGGTGAATACTAAACATGTCAGAGTGCTGCACTGAAAAAAATGGAAACCTAGAGACTGTGACAGGTTCCTTTCCCCCAGGGGCTACAGACAGTGGTCCCTCTAATTTGTTTCATCTCTGTGCGGAATGAGGTTTGTTCTGGGAGCAGGATCAAGGCATTCAGAGTCGGGCCTTCCTGATTCAACCCGAGCAGGATCTAAAAGTTGCCACCGGCTTATCTGGTGGCTACTCAGGGACAGGCCATCTCCATTGCTGCCCCGAGGCTTTGGAACATGCTCCCTGCTGTCATAAGAGCCTCCCCATCTCTTACAACTTTTAAAAGGGCAGTCAAGACACATTTGCTCACCCAGGCTTTTAATTAGATACTGTTTTAATAGTGTTTAATAGTTTTAACTTTTAACTTTTAATTGTTGAACTGTTTTAAACTGCCCAGAGAACTTGTGTTTTGGGCAGTATAAAAATGGTGTTAAATAAATAAATAAAATAATAAAATAAAATTAACTGAGCGGACATTGTGAGTGGGCACACATGCACACACCTTAGAGAGAACACTGCTACAGACCATAAACTTCCAAGTGGGCCAGGGCAGGGGGTCCAACAATGAATGAAGGAGCCCTGCCACTGATAGGCATGTGTGGGGTTGCCTTAGACGACATCAGCCCAGAGGTCCATCTGGTTGGGCATCCTCCACATTGACTGGCAGTGGTTTTTTCAGTAGGAGTCTCTCCCAGCTGTACCTGGATATGCCAAAGAAAGAATCGGGGACCTTCTGTGGGCAAGCTGTTGCTCTAGCCCTGAGCCATGGCCACCTCCCCGAAGGGGAATATCCTGCACCTCACATGGACTCACCCATCCAAGGTGGACCCTGCTAAGCAGAAGAAACCACTCATGCTTGCTCCCACAAGGCCAGCTCTCATCTCTAAGAACAACTCCCCTCCCTCATCTTCCCAAATGACTCCCCTTCTCCACACACACACCCTCTCTGCCTTCCCTCAAGCTCTTTTGAATGCTCCATTGTAGAAGACTGGTACAGACACCAGGAAAAAATACTGTGGGAGCACAGAAGTGGGGTGGGGTGGGGGGGGCATGTGAAAACTGCCTGGGGGGCATGTGAAAACCACAGGGGACTAGCAACAGGAGAGCAGGTGTGAACACCTGCCCGCCCTCTGGCGGAGGGATGCAGAAGGGGCATTTGACAGGCAAGGTGCCTGAAGATTGTATCCCTTCCACTGAGAATCCATCCTTTACATGAATTGTGTATTTTTTGCACATTTTTATACTTCAGCTCCATGAAAGAAAGCGTCTCTCCCCATAATCTCGGAACATGTAGGCTTGGATGTATAACTCCTGAGACAAAAGATCTTTTTAAATCTTGCGGAGTGCTGGAGAGGCAGATCCTCCTCAGAGAGGAGCAGGAAAGCATACAAGATGACCACAGACATCAGGGGTGTTTGAGAGAGGGGGAGAATAAGGGGGCATCTGCCCCATCTCTCCTTACTCAGCAAGGTGGCACCTCCATCACCCTCCTGTGAGATCCCCCTGGACCACGGCCTCTGCCCAGGGTGCAACAGAACCTTCTCTGCCCCAGGGAAGTCAGGGGCTGCTTCCGACAACAGTCCTTGCATCTGAAACAGACAGAAGAAGAGATCCCTAGCAGAGGAGAGGGACAGAGGGATTAGAAAGAGAATGGTGCAGGAAAGACCCACAGGAAGCTGGCTTATACCAAGTCTGACCCTTGGTACGCCTAGCTCAGTACTATTTGTACTGACTGTCAGTAGCTTCTCCAAGGTTTCGGGCAGACGTTTACCCGAGCCCTACATGGAACTGCTAGGGATTCAACCTGGGACCTTCTGCATGGAAGCAGATGCTCTTCCAGTGAATTCTGGCCCCATCCCCAAGAAGGAGCTCGGGTGGCCTTGTGTATCTTATCTCGCAATGTTTTATCTTTTGTTCATTCAAGGTTTGTCCCAATAGGGATCCTGTAGATGCAGGGCTGCTCAACTTTGGCCTTCCTGCAGATGCTGGCCTACAAGTCCCATAATCCCTAGCTATTGGCCACTGTGGCTGGGGGATTATGGGAGTTGTAGTTCAAAAACAGGTGGGGGGGCATAAGTTGAGCAGGCCTGCAAGAGTGTGGGCAGTGGCGCCAGAAAAAGGAGGGAGGGAAAGGAGAAGAAAAATTGAGCTGTTCCTGAATAAAGCTTAGTTAAATATATTTAAGATTGTTTTGGGTTTACAAGGGAAGCTGCTATAAAACAGGTGGGTGGACCATCTCCTTGAGTGATTTCCAAGCTGAGTTCTTGGGAAATGTCTGACTTCTTTTAGGATGTCCTGGCTTGCTTGGATGTCTGCCCTTTGCAACTCACATAGGAAAGCGTCATCTCACCTGCTGTTCTTCTTGCTCCCTGTCCTCTGCCTGGCTCAGGAGGAAACCTTCTGCCAGGGCCACTGCCTGGGAACTGGTCTCCGCTCCACACTCTCTGACCCAGATCTCCATTTCTGGGGGCAGGACAGTCAGGAACTGCTCCAGGATCACCAGGTCCAGGATCTGAGCTTTCATGTGGCTTTCCGGCTTCAGCCATTGATAGCAAAGGGCATGGAGTCTGCTGCAAACTTCTCGGGGGCCCTCGGCCTGCTGGTAGCAGAACTGCCTGAAGCACAGGCGCTGGGCCTCTGAGCTCCTCATGTCCTCAACCAGCATCTTCTGCTTGGCCCTTTCCCAGAATTCCTCAGTGCTCCCCACTTGGCTGGCCTCAGGGCTGTCTCCTGCCTTGCAGCCAACTAAGTCTTCCTTTCCCATCTTTAATCTGTGCTCCAAGGCAGCCTCCCAGCAAGATAAAAAGTATCTCCTTGTTCTCTTCCTAGGGATGAAGATCTGAGCCACCAAGATTCCATGTCATGGATCTTCTCCAGTAGGAGCAGGAGACCAAATCTAGGAGTCAAGAGAAGATAACATAAGAACAGCCCTGCTGGATCAGGCCCAAGGCCCATCTAGTCCAGCATCCTGCTTCACACAGTGGCCCACCAGATGCCGCTGGAAGCCACCGGCAAGAGATGAGGGCATCCCCTCTCTCCTGCTGTTGCTCCCCTGCAACTGGTATTCAGAGGCATCCTGGCTCTGCGGCTGGAAGTGACCTATAGCTAGGGATGTACACGGAACCACGGAGACGCGGTCCAGCAATGGGGGGTATGGAGTTTTAAGGGCGGGGAGGTAGTACTTATCCCTCCCACCGCTTTTCCCCCTCCGGTGCTCGACTTTTTGTAAAGTTTTTTGGGCGGCAGCGTTCCTCCCTACTGCCCCTGCCCCTGTAGTTGCCCAGCAAAAAAGGAAGTTGAGTGTACGCATGTGCCTGTTGTGGTGCACGCGCATGGTGGTGATGTGCGCGCACCACAACGGGCGCATGCGTACACTCAACTTCCTTTTTTGCCGGGCAACTATGGGGGCAGGGGCAGCAGGGAGGAATGCTGCCACCCCAACAACTTTGCAAAAAGTTGATCACCGGAGGGGGGAAAGCGGTGTGGGGGGGTAAGTACTAACCCCCCCACCCTTAAAGCTCCATACCCCACCCCCACCAGACCGCCGTACCAGCCCCAATCCGGACCGGTTCGGAGGCCTCTATCATGGCCTCGGACCGGTCCACATCCCTACCTATAGCCATCAGACTAGTAGCCATTAATAGACCTGTCCTCTGTGAATTTCTCCATGCCCCTTTTAAAACCATCCAGGCTGGTGGCCATCACCACATCTTGTGGCAGAGAATTCCATAGATTAATGATACACTGTGTGAAAAAGTACTTATTTTGTTGGTCCCAAATTGCCTGGCAATCAGTTTCATAGGATGACCCCTGCTTCTAGTGCTGTGAGTGAAGGAGTAAGTTCCTGTCTATCCACTAACCCATGAACAGTTTTATGAACCTCCCCATAGTCACCCCTTTTCCAAACTAAAAACAATATTAGCATTTTTATTTTCACTCTCCTTCCTAATGATCCCTAGCATGACACTTGTTTTTTCACAGCTGCTGCAAACCGAGTTGACACTTTCAACGAGCATCCACCATGGCCCTAAGATCCCTCTCCTGGTCAGTCACTAACAGCTCAGACCCCATAAGTGTGTATGTGAAGTGGTGGTGGGGGTTTCCCCAATATGCACCACTTTATACTTGTTTACACTGAACCGCATTTGCCATTTTGTCACCCACTCACACAGTTTGGAGAGATCCTCTTGGAACTGCACATAACCTTTTTGGATTTCACTACCCTAAGTAGTTTAGTGTCAGCTGCAAATTTGGCTACTTCACTGGTTATCCCAACTTCTAGATCATTTATGAATCAGATAAAAAGCATTGGTTCCAGGACAGATCCCTGGGGGACCCCACTTCTTATTTCCTTCCATTTTGAAAACTGCCCATGTATTCATATCCTCTGTTTCTTATCCTTCAACCAGTTACCAATCTGAAGCTGTCCCCTTATTCCATGACTGCTTGCTCAAGAGTAAAAGAGATAAACTAGAATTACCATGTAGGTTGAGTGATGAGGCTGGGGAGTTTCCCCTTGAAGGCTCCAGAACAAAGCCTTTAATGCAGCATTATTTGCTTTGGTCTGTCTCTAATAGCTTACCACAACTGTATCTGCTTCACCCTTTCCCCCCTACAACACTCCCCAACCAGACCTGCCTTTCCTCTATCCCTACGTTTCGGGAGGTTTCTACATGCTGGAAGCCCCAAGTTCAATCCCCAGTATTTGTTGAAAAAAGGACCCCTGCCTACAAACCTGGCAAAGCTGCTGCCTGTCAGTGCAGACAATACTGAGCTGGCTGGACCAAAGCTCTGACTCAACAGGGAGCTTCCTAAATGTTCCTTACAAACAACAAATATTAATATACCACTTTTCAAGAAGTGTTAGCACAGCAGTTTACCTAGGTATAAATAAAATGACTCCCTGTCCCCAATGGGCCAACAATCTAAAAAAAAAAAAAAGAAACATTAGACAGGCACCAGCACCAGCCACTGGAGGGATGTAGTGCTGGGGCAGGATAGAGTCAGTTGCTCTCCTCCTGCTCAATAAAGAGAATCACCACTTTTTAAAAAGTGCCTCTTTGCTCAGTTAACAGGGGATCACTGATCGCTGCTCTGTTCTCCAGCGGGCAAATCAGCTTGAAACGGAAGCGAATGCATCTAAGGGAGCTCTCGGCTTTGCTGAGCAAGGGAAGGAAACGTCCTCACCTGGGAAATCTGGGGTGGGTGAATAGCCAGATCAACTTTTTATAGGGTAAAAGAAGTAGAGGGAGATGAAAATGCCCCTCTAAGCCTAGACACACACCCAGCCCGCATCAGAAACAGCCTTTTACGCCTGCCCTTATTCTGTCCCTCCCTGCCTGGATTTCCCCCTCCCTCACCCAGCTGGACTCCCCCTCGAACCCCACCCCTCTTCCCCTCTATCCACCCCATCCTCCAAATGGCATGTGAGCCTCACCAGATGGGGTGAGAAGACAAGGGTCGCTTGGCTTCCCTTCACAGAAAAGGCGTGGAAGCTCCAGCTCCTTCTTCAGGGAGCTTCCAGGAGCTCCGTATAGAAGCAGGAACGTGGGGATTCTTGGCTCCCTCAAGAAAGGCCTCCAGCTCCACCCCGAGGAAATGCACCAGGCAGGGCAGGAAGGAACATTGCTCTGCAAGAGACTCTGCCCCCGCCGACGATCCCCTTCCCCTCTGAGACTGAACAGCACAATCCGTTCGGAAGATAGAGAGCCTCTTCGTGATGAGGCACTAGTCGAATGTGAACCGGAAGTGACCGCTCTGCGTCTCTTGTAGTTTTCTAGCTCTTTGGTCCTCGTTATTGCTCCCACCTGGAAGAAGGAGAGACCGGCTTGCTCAGTCAGTTAAGAGGAGCAAAGGGTTAAAGGTGCAGGTGGGGTGGCTTTTGGAAAATGGGTGAGTAGAACGAAGTGCTGTTTAGGGGAAGCAGCGTGGGAAAAGTAAGTTGTTGATGCCTCCTGCTTTGTCCTTCAGTCCCCTGCAAAGGGGTGCCCAAATGATCAATTCTCTGTCAGAAAACCTCTCTCTCTCTCTCTCTCTCTCTCTCTCTCTCTCTCTCAGAGAGACGTCCTCAGCGTTAACGGTTTCCCTCTGCCTTCTTTGGTTCGTAAAATGCTGGATGCTACCTAGAGAGGAACATGGGAAGCTGCCTTCTACCCAGTCAGACCCTTGGTCCACCTAGCTCAGTATTGTCGACACAGACTGGCAGCAGCTTCTCCAAGGTTGCAGACAGGAATCTCTCTCTCTCTCTCTGCACACTTTGTTATTCACACTTAAAAAATGGAAGGTTGAACCGGATCTATTTAAAGGATCCTCCTCAGTTAAGCAGCTAAGGAAAACAATTTAGGGAGAGATCCTAGAAGTGGGGTTCTTAAAACCTGATTTAGAACGTAAATGCTACAAACACCGCACTTCACAGTACTTGCAACCCGATCACCCTATCGCTCTCTTTAAGGAGAAAAAAGTCCCTTTCCATTTATGGGAAACAAAGTAGTGTTTATACCACCAAGTACTACCATTTAATGCGGCTAAGCCATGACTCCCAGAAGACCAGCAAGAGTGTCCTAAAATCACCTGCAAACAGAAAGCTAGTGAGCTAGGCAAAACATTCAGGGAAACCCATTCACATTTCTTAAAAGAGTGTGTGGTAGCCAAAAGAGTGTGGCAGGGAGTAAGCAAACAGAGTGGCCTGATTTGGAAAAACAGACTTGGGAAGAACTAACCTCGGGTTTGAGCGATAGAACCTCCTTTCGAGGAAAAGAAACCTTCAAGGAAACGGGAGGGAACGGGTGGCCTCATACTAGGGAACTGGAACGTTCCCCTTCTCGTAATCAGGTTAATAAACCTGTATGTCATTTATGCAATGCTCCTGCATAGGAATAGAATAGGGAGGGAAGATGCGACCAAGAGGTTCACGCAGATGAGACAGTAAATCTCTTCTGGAAAAGTTTGTATGGTTATGTGCAAAAAGACAGGAGTATCTCTTCTAAACAGCAATGGGACAAATTGTGGAAACGGACGTTGGACATAACACCCCCCCCCGATTACCTGATGTGCCTTGTAATCCCCCACCCCCGAGTTACAGTACTACCTGAATATACTTCATAACCTTGTGGGTTTCCAAATCCTTGTGTGTAAATCTTTGTAGATATATGATGTACAAACACCACTTTGTATATAATTGTGCTTTGGCAATGTACTGTATGCTTTGGTAGTTTGTTGGTTCAATTAAAAAAATCTTGTCCTATTAAAAAAAATAAAAATAAAAATCTTGTCCTATCTGGGAGATGCTGCCAGGGAGGGAACTTGGAACATTCTTCCCAGAGCGGCTCCATCATGTCTTACAGTGCTCACATGTAGTCTCTCCCATGCAAATACAAACAGAGCAGACCCTGCTTAGGAAAGGGGACAATTCATGCTTGCTGTCATAAGATCAGCTCTGCTCCCTTTTCGTAGTCTCCTAATTCTCGAACTTGAGGCGGATCAATTACATTTATGGGTAGGACTGGGAGAGACAGGACATGGGGCGGGGACTTATTATATTTATTGTTGTTGTTGTTTTGTTGTTGTTATTTACATTTTCTATCCCGCTCTTCCTCCCAGAAGCCCAGAGTGGTGTACTGCATACTTGAGTTTCTCTTTCACAACAACCCTGTGAAGTAGCAGGTTAGGCTGAGAGAGAAGTGACTGGCCCAGAGTCACCCAGCAAGTATCATGGCTGAATGGGGATTTGAACTCGGGTCTCCTCGGCCCTAGTCCAGCACTCTAACCACTCTGGAGGGACAACTCTTATTTTAGTCCAAAATTGTCTGTTCCTTATAGGACACCATTTGTCCCTTATTTTCAGCTAATGGGGTGAATCTATGGCTTAGAATATCAACTGTTATTTTCACTAATAATGAAATAAAGGTGATGTTTGTGAGCTTCAGCTCCTTTATCTTCTCCCTCCTTTCCTTACCAGAGTACTCTGTGGTTCTGGTGGGCTGCTAGGGTTGCCAGCTGTCTCATACTCGGGACATTAACAGCCGTCAATGATTGGCTAGCTTGCCATTCTCCAGGCATCAGGATCCTTAAAATCATGAAAGGGTTGATTACTAGATAGTGCTGCGTGTGAAAGCTGGATAACAACTCGGCTAAACATAGTTATATCAATAAGCAGAGGAGATAAGCAATCTAAATTGTGTTGAAAGTGGTTAAAACACAAACAGCACTGCTACTCAGGCCCCTGATTACCCCCACATATTCACCCGGGGAAATGACTTGATTAGCAAGCCAGAGGTTGCCGGTTCGAATCCCCGCTGGTATATTTCCCAAACTATGGGAAACACCTATATCGGGCAGCAGCATTGTAGGATGCGGAAAGGCATCATCTCATACTGTGTGGGAGGAGGCAATGGTAAACCCCTCCTCCTGTATTCTACCAAAGGCAACCAAGGGCTCTTTGGTCACCAGGAGTCAACACTGACTCAATGGCACACTTTACCTTTATGTCCTTTTCCAGTAATGGAATGTTGGCAGCCCTAGGGGAACTACTTTTTGGAAGGCATACATTTAACTTGGGGACTCATTGCCACCATATCTTCACAGAAAGCTTATGCAGATGTCCCTACCTAACCACAACACAGCATCCCTCCAGTGGTTGTTGCTGGTATCTACTTTATGCTTCCTTTTAAACTGTAAGCTCCTTGGGACAGAGAACCACCTTATTATATTGTGAATATATCATTTATATGGTGAACTGCCCAGGGACATTTGTATAGGGAGGTATACAAATGTACAGAAAAACAATAATAAAATTTATTTTTCTCTGTAAACGACTTTCACCACTTTTGCTGAAAGGTAGTATATAAATATTGGTAGAAGCAGTAGTATATGTAACATGGGGAACTCATTGCCACCAGATGTGGTGATAGTCAGTACCTTAGATGCCTTTCAAAGGGAATTGGGGGAAAATTAGATTCAAATGGAATTAGTAAAGCCAAAGCTGAATAACATCTCAATTCCCTAAAGGACCACAAAGGAGTGAGCGATATTTATTTTTCTCCTCAACTCTTATGTCCCTAGAAAGGAGGTCTCCATGCCTGTTAGTAATGATGGTGAAATGGAACCTGTTCAGGCTCAGTATACCTCTGAATACCAGTTGCAGGGAGCCAAGGTGGAAAAGGGTCTGCCTTCACTTCCTGCTTTGGGACTTCCCAGGGCATCTGCTTGACCATGGTGGGGAAGAGGATCGTGGCCAGCCAGGTTCTTCTTAGGTCTCCTTCACACGAATCTCTTACAAGACCTTCCCAGACTCTGATGGTGTCGTCCTACCAGGACTTTTATCCTTTGCCTTGAACTCACCAACCCCTGGATTGAGAATTCAAGCCCCTGCAGTCCTATCTTCCAGGAACTGCAGGCTCACAGACTAGAATAATCCCTTAGCTCAGAGGTTCCCAACTAGCATTGCCTTTAACAGGGATTTCCATAGGTTGACTACAACTCCCATAATCCCCAAGCAAAAGCTATTGCAGCTGGGGATGCTGAAAGTCGTAGTCAACAACTTCTGGGAATCCCTGTTAGAGGGAATACTGTTCCCAAGTCTTTATTAACACATGAACCCCTTATGTTGCAAACCCACAACTCAGGTTACCCCATATTTTTAGTACGTGTGTGTGTGTGTGTACACAGAGAGAGAGATAGACTTAAATGTTACAGTTACCTTTCAGGCTACTCAGTGGCATTGTGACAAAGTTTCCATTGAAATTGAGGGACAACTTTAACATGGGTAGTTTAAACTAGATCAGGGATTCTCAACGTTGGATCCCCAGATGTTGTTGGACTTCAACTCCCATAATCCCTAACCAAAGCCCACTGGGGCTGGGGATTATGGGAGTTGAATTCCGATAACATCTGGGGACCCAAGGTTGAGAATCTCTGGTTTAGAGGTCCCTTTGCTGCAAGCTGCCTTAGGCTGTTCCCTCCGTTCACCTGCAGTCCACCGATTGCTTATGAGTAACATATATCTGGATGCAAGTTGCTGCTGCTACTGCTATGCTACTACTACAAATATTTATATTTTGCTCTCCAACCAAAGTTCTCAAAAGTGGTTTATGTAGGAAAATACATAAACAACATGGTTCCCTGTCTCCAAAGGGCTCAGAATCTAAAAAAAGAAACATAAGAGACACCAGTAACAGCCACTGGAGGGATGCTGTGCTGGGGTTGGATAGGACCAGTTGCTCTCCCCCTGCTAAATATAAGAGAATCACCACTTTTAAAAGGTGCCTCTTTGCTCATTTAGAAGGGTTAGTGAGTGGAATAGCCAGTCACATAAATGGAAAATTCAGATTTGTGTGCGCGTGCACAAACACACACGCACACACACACTCCACAAGTTTAAGTCTTGCAGTTTGGGAGATAGGCTATTACTGTCACTGGCACACATCCCCACTAAGTTACTCATAAGCAGTCTTATTGGAACTAATGGGACAAATTTTTCTGAAGCCTGTCAGTCAAGCTGAGGGGAGGGGTATGGTGAGCTTCAGCATGTTGCCAGCCAATCAGGTGCAAAGGAGGAGGGTTTCCACCCACTTTCCACCCTGTCTGCAGCAGACGCACAGCTGAGGATCTGTTGGCTTCAAGCAAACCTCACATGGGGAACAAATTGTGCAGCTGCAGCATGGAGCCCTAGGAGGGCTCTGTGTCCACCCCCCCATACCCCATCAAGTACTCCTAAGGGTATTAGTTTCCCCCTGTTGGGAACCTGTCTGACTTCGCTTACCAATGATAACTTATCAAACCATTATAAAGCTAGCCTTACCCACATCACCTTTAGCTCCTTTTATTCCTTTGGAGGAACCTTGACTGATTAACCTCAGGACTCAATAACCACACTTTTAAAGCGTAAACATTTTATTAAAAGAATTCTAGGCATACAAGTTGTTAAGGTACGGTAAGTTCACAAAAACTGAAACATGAGGAAACAGCATTCTGGAAAGCACAGAATGCACTTTGCATTTAAGGCTCCTCTTACGAGTGGTATTGAAAATAAAGTGGAACAGAAGGTTTGGCATTGGCAGGTCAGCAGGCCATAACAGGGGAACATAGGATGCTGCCATATACTGAGTCAGACCACTGGTCTATCTAGCTCAGTATTGTCTGCACAGACTGGCAGTGGCTTCTCCAAGGTTGCAAGGCAAAGATGGGAAACCCACTCGTGGCTGGAACAGAAAGTATATAGGAAAGTATTTAAGGTTATCCACCCCAGTTTTGCAGGTTTTTTAGCTCTTTATGTATTTCATGGCTTTATTTCAGCCACTCCTTTGATGTTAGCCAGTTAAGGACAGTTAGCTCAGGGCCTTGTCCGCCTCATTTTGTTGCTTTACAGTTCCACATTTCTTTTGCCCAGTATAATCTCCATTAGATTGTTTTTGTTATCAACTTTGCTATCTATTGTTTCTGGTTCTAGTCAACATTTTTCCAACCATTGTTTGGTTGGTTATTAGTATATATTTTCAGCTGTTATATTCTAATAAATGATCTTTCCTATATATTTTCTGTTCCAGCCACGGGTGGGTTTCCCATCTTTGCCTTGGTTTATTCCTGTGACTGCCCTTGTTTTTGTTCTCCAAGGTTGCAGGCAGGAATCTCTCTCAGCCCTATCTTGGAGATGCTGCCAGGGAGGGAACTTGGAACCTTCTGCTCTTCCCAGTGCGGCTGCTCCATCCCCGAAGGGAATATCTCGCAGTCTAGTCTCCCATTCATATGCAGCCAGGGTGGACCCTGCTTAGCTAAGGGGACAAGCCATGCTTGCTACCATAAGACCAGCTCTTCTCCCTTTGGGAAGGGAACCAAGAATTTTATAGCCATTTCCCCTTCCGGCTGTCCTGCCAGTTCTCAGGCCTTGATGAGCAGTTCCAATCAGCCTCAGAACCTGACCTTGCTCCCTTGCAGTGTCAGGTCGGTTCAAAATAAGACCGAAATCATCCATGATTTGCTCATGTATGAGGGAGCCGACCTGGCTTGTATAACTGAGACCTGGTTGGGGGAGGCTAGTGGCCCTTGTATGGGCTCAGCTCCTCCCTACTGGGTACTCAGTGATGGAGTAGGTTAGGGGCAGGGGGGAATGGAGTGGCTGTGATCCATCAGAATAACATCTCCCTTACCAGGATCCCTGTGAGACAATTGGACCATATTAAGAGTGTGTGTGTGTGTGTGTGTATCTTGACCTAGGGACTCGGGATAGATTGGGGATTCTATTGGTGTACCGAACACCCTGTTGCTCAATGGAGTCCCTAACTGAGGTGCTTGTGGAGTTGGTGTAAGAGACGCCCAGGCCTTTGGTGTTGGGTGACTTCAATGTTCACTTTGGGGCTGGCTTGTCTGGTGCAGCTCAGGGGTTGGTAGCGGCCATGAAAAATAGGAGCCTATCCCAACTGGTCATGGGGCCAACACACACACTGCTGGTAACACTCTCAAGCTGGTCCTTCAGATCAGGGAGGTGTTCCATTGGTGGAGACTCCTAGAGTGTCTCCATTGTCATGGACAGACCACCACCTGGTTAAGGTTGGCCTCATGGCCACAACCCACCTCTTCAGGGGTACAGAACCTATAAGGATAAGCCTCCTATAGGATTCCAAGAGGCCATGGAGGATTTTAGGGTTGGTTCTGCCAGTGATTCTGTTGATTCCCTGGCGGAGACTTAGAAAAGGGGGTTTACCAGGGCAGTAGATGATCTCCATGGTATACTGAACAGTTACGGGAGCTGAAGAAACAAGGGAGAAGACTAGAGCATAAGTGGAGGAAGACTCGACTTGAATCTGATAAGACACTGCACAAAGCCCATTTGAAGGCTTATTCTGTGGCAGCAAAGAAGCAATTCTATTCTGCATGTATTGCATCCGCAAGTTCGCGTCCAGCGGAGTTCTTCAGCGAAGGAGCACTTCTATTCTGCATGTTTTACATTTGCAAGTTAGCGTCCAGCGGTCCAACTGTTCAGGGTTGTGAGGGGAATGACTCAGGTTCCCTCTTCTCTGAATGTAGATCTGGAGTCTTCAATATCTCACTGTGAGGCTTTTAACTTTTTTGTGTGATTCAAGCCAACTTGGACTCCATGGTGATGGCAGGATCACCTGCGGAGGTTGTCAGTATCTGTGGAGGTTGTCAGTATTCAATTAGAATAGATCAGTTTCAATTTGTGACTCCTGAAGATGCGGACAAACTCCTTGGATCTGTTTGGCCTACCACTTGTCTTTTGCATCGATGCCCAACATGGCTTATAATATCTAGCAGGGATGTGGTTAGAGATGGCATCATAAATGCCTCACTGAGGGAGGGCAGAATGCCTCCATATTTGAAGGAGACAATGTGAGACCTTTGCTTAAGAAGCCTGCCCTAGAGCCCTCAGAGATGGATAATTATAGGCCAGTCTCCAACCTCCCGTGGGTGTGCAAATGTAACAGAGGGGGTGGTGGCTGATCAACTCCAGGAAGTTTGAAATGGATCTAGATAATCCCTACCATCCAAAACTGGCTTGAGAGTGGGCTATGGGATGTAGACAGCCTTGGTCAGCCTGATGGATGACCTCTACCAAGCTACAGACAGAGGGAGCATGACTCTATTGGTTCTTTTGGATACTTCTGAGGCTTTCAATACTATCAACCGTGGCATGCTTCTAAATCACTTGGGGGATTTGGGAATAGGTGGCATTACTTTGTAGTGGTTCCTTTCCTATCTCTCCGGTAGATTCCAGATGGTGTCATTGAGAAAGTTGCTCTCTGAAACGAGAGCTACTGTATGGTGTCCCTCAAGGCTCCATCCTATCTCTGAAGCTTTTTAACATCTACATGAAACCACTGGGTGAGATCATCAGGAGGTCTGGAGCAGAGCATTATCAGTGTGCCGATGACACTCAAATCTATTTCTCCATGACATCATCATCAGGAAATGGCATAGCCCCACTACAAGCAATAATGTACTGGATGAGGGACAATAAATTGAAGCTGAATCCAAGCAAGGTGGAGATACTCATGGTAAGGAGTCATACTTTGAGGGATGTGATAGATCTGGATGGGGTTGCATTCCCCTCAAAAGAACAGGTATGTAGCTTGGGAGTGCTTCTGGACTCAGGCCTCACTCTGGTTTCTCAGGTTGAGGCTATGGCCAGGAGCTCTTTCTATCAACTTCAGTTGATGTGACAGCTCCGTCCATCCCTTGAAGATAATGATCTCAGAACTACGGTGCACTCTCTGATAACCTCTAGGTTTGACTAGCGCAATGCACTCTACGTGTGGCTGCCTTTGTATGTAGTTCGGAAGCTTCTGTTGGTTCAAAATGCAGCGGCTGGACTGGTGTCCAGTGGGTCTCAGAGACATCATATTATGCCTGTTTTAAAGCAATTGTATTGGCAATAGGGATGTGGGTGGAACCAGTGGTTCCGCCGGTTCAACAGCGGAGGATGTCTAGCTTTAAGAGTGGGAGAGAGTGCACTTACCCTTTCCCTCGCTTTCCCCCACCAGTGTCAGTTTTTGTAAAAGCTCATCAAGGCAGCAGCGTACCTCCTGCAGCCCTGTTGCCCCCATTGTCCAGATATGACCAGAAGACCCCGACACGCACACGCCGGCATGGAGGTACGCAGCCGCCCCAATTAGCTTTTATAAAAACAGACGCCGGTGGGGGGGAAATTGGCGGGAGGGATAAGTGCACCTTCCCACACGCTTAAAGCAGCACCTCCCCTGCCTTCAAGCCTCCCTGCTACGGTTCCATGCACATCCTTCATTGGTTCCATGCACATCCTTCATTAGCCAATAGGTTTCTGGGCAAAATACAAAGTGCTGGGAATTACCTTTAAAGCCCTAAATGACTTCCCTGGGAGAGTGTCTCCTGCAGATCCACACCGCACATTGTAGGTCACTTGACCCTCCGGGCCCAGGGACCTTTGCACCCCCTCGTCCAATGGAAACTACGTCCATGTTCCGTCATATACACCAGGTCAGCATGCTCACCCACACTCAAATCGTGGATGAGAGATGTTTTACCATTGACTGACCTGGCATTCAGCAGCAGGCTTCTATTCCTAGAGGGAGTGTTTCCAGAGCTCGCTGGGGCTGAAGGACTGAGAGATGACTCAGAAAAAGGAACAGACTTCAGCTGGCTGGACTACTTCCTCCCATAATGGCTTGCTCAATTCCCACTGCCATATCTCCCTCTGCCCGCTACCTGAGAAATCACCAGCCCAGACTCTCCCCAACAGCTAAAAATAATTTCTCCTTCACTAGAAATGAACAGCAACAGAAAGCATTTTCTCCCTCTCACTAAGGCGCACCCTTTGGGTCTGTTACCAGCAGCTGTTTCTAGCTAAGACAAACGTTTTTGGTTCTCAAGCAGAGAGAGAGAGAGAGAGAGAGAGAGAAAGAGAGAGAGAATGAATGAAGCAGTTCAAGTATGGGGAAGGGAGGAGGAAGGGAAATGAGTGAAGAGAAGGGACAGAGGAGGAGGGAATTGCTCATTCTAACGTATTACTAAATGAGCCAGAAGCAAAGGGAGTGAGGGGCGGAAAGATGGTGATAGGGAGAGCAAGCCGAGGCAGTATGCTGCTAAGCCTTTCTTGCAAGCAGGGAATGGAAGAGATTTCACGGGGAGAAGAGGGAGTACAAAATGGGAAAGGCACGTTAGTTCTGAAAGGCTGGTTTGAAAGCATTCCTTGCAGATAAATAATTACCGGTCAGCGCCGACTGCAATTCTCAGGAGGATCTTGAGGACGCGCCGGGAGGCTGTAGGCTACCTAGGCAGCTTAGGTGAAATATCCAGGACTGGCTATGAAGCCCAGGTTGCCTTTACAAATGAGGGTTCACATATTAACCCTAAAGGACAGAAGCATATGTCTCCCTTGTTAGGGCAGACATCCAACTCCCTGGGGTCCAAGTATGTCTCCCTTTCCTGCTTGTTCTTTCTCCCTCTTGTCTAAGGGGCGGCGGGGGTATTATGTTCCTTTTATAACCTCTCCCCCAGCCCTTTTGTCATATCCCAAATCAAAGAGAGCCACATCAATTCCTCTATGTCTCCATCCTAATGTAAACATCCCCAGTCTTGCATCCTTGATTCTCTTCTACCATATCGGGTAAGGAGCCATTCTGGTGGGTTTCTGGCACTGTTTACTGAATCCAGATGGAAACATTCTTGCTCATGCCCAGCTTGACCAGGCTGTGGTCAATTCTCAAAGCTTAATTGGCACCTTCCAGTCTCAGGAAAATGTTATTAAGAGATAGCACGCAAAGCGATTCAGCAGTTAACTGTGTGAAAATATGTACCCCTAAAATATCTAGATACCAATTAAGTATCTAAAAATAATATCTACATTGAGGGAAATAAGTATTTGATCCCCTGCTGATTTTGTCCGTTTGCCCTCTGACACAGAAATGACCAGGCTATAATTGGAATGGTAGGTTTGTTGTAGCTGTGAGAGACAGAATAACAACAAACAAACCCTCAAAAGCCCAGTGCCCAAAAGTCAGGGATGGATTTGCATTGTAGTGAGGGAAATAAGTATTCGATCCCTTCACAAAAGATGTCTTAGTACTTGCTGGCAAAACCCTTGTTGGCAGTCACAGAGGTCAGACGTTTCTTGTAGTTGGCCACCAGGTTTGCACACAACCCAAGAGGAATGTTGTCCCACTCCTCTTTGCAGATCCTCTCCAAGTCAGAAAGGTTTCGAGGCTGATGTTTGGCAACCCGAACCTTCAGCTCCCTCCACAGATTTTCTATGGGATTAAGGTCTGGAGACTGGCTGGGCCACTCCAGGACCTTCATGTGCTTCTTCTTGAGCCACTCCTTTGTTGCCTTGGCTGTGTGTTTTGGGTCATTGTCATGCTGGAATACCCATCCACGACCCATTCTCAATGCCCTGGCTGAGGGAAGGAGGTGCTCACCCAAGATCTGACGGTACATGGTCCCGTCCATCGTCCCTTCAATGCGGTGAAGGTGTCCTGTCCCCTTAGCAGAAAAACACCCCCAAAGCATAATGTGTCCACCTCCATGTTTGACGGTGGGGATGGTGTTCTTGGGCTCATAGGCAGCATTCCTCCTCCTCCACACACGGCGAGTTGAGTTGATGCCAAAGAGCTCGATTTTGGTCTCATCTGACCACAACACTTTCACCCAGTTCTCCTCTGGATCATTCAGATGTGCATTGGCAAACTGTAGACAGGCCTGTACATGTGCTGCCTTGAGCAGGGGGACCTTGCGGGCACTGCAAGATTTCAGTCCTTCACGGCGTAGTGTGTTACCAATTGTTTTCTTGATGACTATGGTTCCAGCTGCCCTGAGATCCTTGACAACTTCCCCCCGTGTAGTTCTGGGCTGCTTTGTCACCGTTCTCATGATCATTGCAACTCCACGAGGTGAGATCTTGCATGGAGCCCCAGACCAAGGGAGATTGACAGTTATTTTGTGTTTCTTCCATTTGCGAGTTATCGTGCCAACTGTAGTCACCTTCTCACCAAGCTGCTTGGCGATAGTCTTGTAGCCCAGTCCAGCCTTGTGCAGGTCTACAACCTTGTCCCTGACATCCTTCAACAGCTCTTTGGTCTTGGGCATGGTGGTGAGTTTGGAAGCTGAGTGATTGCTTGCTTCTATGGACAGGTGTCTTTTATACAGGTACTGTAACAAGCTGGGATTAGGAGCACTCCCTTACAGAGGGTGTTCCTTGTCTCAGCTCGTTACCTGCATATAGTGAAAAGACACCTGGGAGCCTGAAATCTTGCTGGTTGATAGGGGATCGAATACTTATTTCCCTCACTACAATGCAAATCCATTGCTGACTTTTGGGCACTGGGATTTTGAGGGTTTGTTTGTTGTTATTCCGTCTCTCACAGCTACAATAAACCTACCATTCCAATTATAGCCTGGTCATTTCTGTGTCAGAGGGCAAACGGACAAAATCAGCAGGGGATCAAATACTTATTTCCCTCACTGTAGATACTAATCATGTGCGGTTTCCTAAGACCTTCTAGATATGATTACTCTCAGCAGTTTCAAGCTATTTCTCATGATTGACATTAGCATAGCACAAGGCATAAACAGCTTCAAAGCAGGGAAGGGGCACATTTCCTCCTCTTGTCAAGCCTTGACTACAGAATAAACAATTCCATTCAGCTACTTTGGCTCAGCAGAACCAATGTTCACACTCCAATTTCTTGCAAACCAGCAATCTCAGACACAGGCCTGAGTTTAGCTTTTAGGGCCCGCAAAGCTGGTCCCAATCCCAGTGTGTTCACCACAATGGACCCACAAACCTCCAACAAGCCACTAACGGCAATCCTGACCACACAAAATAGCCTACACCGAGGAACAAGCTACTCTGGGTGGCAGGTCTTAAAGTCCTTCCACTTCCTCCAAAAGTCCTTCCAAAGTCCTCTTGTTGTTACAACAGGCTTCTGCCTGCATACCAAGCAGCTCAGGTTAACTGTCTCTGAATGCTCTGCCTTAACCCATGTTGTCAAACATGCAGGGACAGTCCAAATGATCTTCCTGCCGGTTGGGGCTCAGTCTGCACACCTCAAGGTGGAGAACCACAAGGACAAGAGCCCTTCTGCTCTCGCCCGGGTGCCAAAAGGCGAGCACCCCTGGCAGGAGCAGCTCTTATCAGCTAATAACCTGGAGGGGGGAGGAGCAGATTCAAACAGCCAGGGCCCCAACAGAGCTGCTTCCTGCCCTTCCAATTATCTGTGTGGAAGGAAAGGAAAGGAAAAGAGTTCCTAAGAGGAAAAGCATTTTGGGAAAGAGCTCCAGGAGAGAAGAAAGAGAGAGGAATGAGGCAAAGGAGGAGTGCGCCTACAATTCTCATTGGTCCTTTTGGTTTCCCATTTCCATAAATATTAGCAACCCATTATTCTGCTTTGATCACAACAACCTGGAGATAATAATTTCCATAGTTCTTTCAGTCCGCTTCTTAATAGAGATGTTGACGAACCGGTTCAGCAGTTCATTCCTGGACCGCCTAACTGGCTTGAAAGACTGAGACTCAAGCCGATTTGAAGGGGTGTGTGTGTGGGTGGGTGGGGGGATAGCTTTAAGAATCGGGGAGAGTGCTCTTTCCACCCCACCACATTTCCCCCACCAGCGCTGTCTTTAAAACTGCTGGCATGGGGCAGATGTGTACCGCCTTGCTGCCCCTGCCAGGATAATACCAGAAGTGGCTGGTGCACAGCATTTATATGGTTTCTCCCCAGTATGGTCTCTTTTACATCTAGCACAGTTTCCGCTCTGACTGAAGCTCTTTCCACACTCCAAGCATTGATATGGTTTCTCTCCAGTATGTGTTCTTTGATGGCTAGTAAGACCTCCGCTCTTAATGAAGCGCTTTCCACACTCCAAGCACGTATATGGTTTCTCTCCAGTGTGGGCTCTTTGATGCCTAGTAAGTTTTATGTTCTCACTGAAGCTCATTCCACACTTCAAGCATTTATATGGTTTCTCCCCAGTATGGGTTCTTTGATGGCTAGTAAGTTTTCTGTCCTCACTGAAGCTCATTCCACACTTCAAGCATCTATATGGTTTCTCCCCAGTATGGGTTCTTTGATGGCTAGTAAGATATCCGCTCCGACTGAAGCTCTTTCCACACTCCAAGCATTGATATGGTTTTTCCCCAGTATGGGTTCTTTGATGGTTAGTAAGGGTTCTACTCTGACTGAAGCTCTTTCCACACTCCAAGCATTTATATGGTTTTTCTCCAGTGTGGGCTCTTTGATGGCTACTAAGTTTTCTGTTCTCACTGAAGCTCATTCCACACTTCAAGCATTTATATGGTTTCTCCCCAGTATGGGTTCTTTGATGGCTAGTAAGACCTCCGCTCCGACTGAAGCTCTTTCCACACTCCAAGCATTGATATGGTTTCTCCCCAGTATGGGTTCTTTGATGGCTAGTAAGACCTCCGCTCTGATTGAAGCTCTTTCCACACTCCAAGCATTGATATGGTTTCTCCCCAGTATGGGTTCTTTGATGGCTAGTAAGACCTCCGCTCCGACTGAAGCTCATTCCACACTTCAAGCATTTATATGGTTTCTCCCCAGTATGGGTTCTTTGATGGCTAGTAAGACCTCCGCTCTGACTGAAGCTCTTTCCACACTCCAAGCATTGATATGGTTTTTCCCCAGTATGGGTTCTTTGATGGTTAGTAAGGGTTCTACTCTGACTGAAGCTCTTTCCACACTCCAAGCATTTATATGGTTTTTCTCCAGTGTGGGCTCTTTGATGGCTACTAAGTTTTCTGTCCTCACTGAAGCTCATTCCACACTTCAAGCATTTATATGGTTTCTCCCCAGTATGGGTTCTTTGATGGCTAGTAAGACCTCCGCTCCGACTGAAGCTCTTTCCACACTCCAAGCATTGATATGGTTTCTCCCCAGTATGGGTTCTTTGATGGCTAGTAAGACCTCCGCTCCGACTGAAGCTCATTCCACACTTCAAGCATTTATATGGTTTCTCCCCAGTATGGGTTCTTTGATGGCTAGTAAGACCTCCGCTCTGACTGAAGCTCTTTCCACACTCCAAGCATTGATATGGTTTTTCCCCAGTATGGGTTCTTTGATGGCTAGTAAGATATCCGCTCCGACTGAAGCTCTTTCCACACTCCAAGCATTGATATGGTTTTTCCCCAGTATGGGTTCTTTGATGGTTAGTAAGGGTTCCACTATGACTGAAGCTCTTTCCACACTCCAAGCATTTATATGGTTTTTCTCCAGTGTGGGCTCTTTGATGGCTACTAAGTTTTCTGTCCTCACTGAAGCTCATTCCACACTTCAAGCATTTATATGGTTTCTCCCCAGTATGGGTTCTTTGATGGCTAGTAAGACCTCCGCTCCGACTGAAGCTCTTTCCACACTCCAAGCATTGATATGGTTTCTCCCCAGTATGGGTTCTTTGATGGCTAGTAAGACCTCCGCTCCGACTGAAGCTCATTCCACACTTCAAGCATTTATATGGTTTCTCCCCAGTATGGGTTCTTTGATGGCTAGTAAGACCTCCGCTCTGACTGAAGCTCTTTCCACACTCCAAGCATTGATATGGTTTTTCCCCAGTATGGGTTCTTTGATGGCTAGTAAGATATCCGCTCCGACTGAAGCTCTTTCCACACTCCAAGCATTGATATGGTTTTTCCCCAGTATGGGTTCTTTGATGGTTAGTAAGGGTTCCACTATGACTGAAGCTCTTTCCACACTCCAAGCATTTATATGGTTTTTCTCCAGTGTGGGCTCTTTGATGGCTACTAAGTTTTCTGTTCTCACTGAAGCTCATTCCACACTTCAAGCATTTATATGGTTTCTCCCCAGTATGGGTTCTTTGATGGCTAGTAAGTTTTCTGTCCTCACTGAAGCTCATTCCACACTTCAAGCATTTATATGGTTTCTCCCCAGTATGGGTTCTTTGATGGCTAGTAAGACCGAAGCTCTTTCCACACTCCAAGCATTTATATGGTTTTTCCCCAGTATGGGTTCTTTGATGGCTAGTAAGATATCCGCTCTGACTGAAGCTCTTTCCACACTCCAAGCATTGATATGGTTTTTCCCCAGTATGGGTTCTTTGATGGTTAGTAAGGGTTCCACTCTGACTGAAGCTCTTTCCACACTCCAAGCATTTATATGGTTTTTCTCCAGTGTGGGCTCTTTGATGGCTAGTAAGTTTTCTGTTCTCACTCAAGCTCATTCCACACTTCAAGCATTTATATGGTTTCTCCCCAGTATGGGTTCTTTGATGGCTAGTAAGACCTCCGCTCCGACTGAAGCTCTTTCCACACTCCAAGCATTGATATGGTTTTTCCCCAGTATGGGTTCTTTGATGGTTAGTAAGGGTTCCACTCTGACTAAAGCTCTTTCCACACTCCAAGCATTTATATGGTTTCTCTCCAGTGTGGATTCTTTGATGGCTAGTAAGGGTTCCAATCTGACTGAAGCTCATTCCACACTCCAAGCATTTATATGGTTTCTCTCCTGTGTGCTTTTCTCTCTGTGGTTGAAAGCTTGGTTCAGAAAAGAAGATTTTCCTTTTCAGAGAGCACATTCTCATGACTTCGCCATGATGCGATCCATTTCTGTTCTTCTGTTTTGCTTTAGTTTTCATTCTCTGTTTTTTCCTCTCTTTCCACCTGGCACCACCCAACAATCCTCCGTTGCAAATTCCCTCCTTGTTGCTCTCCCCACTGTCATCTGCTGGAATGAAGAGAGAAAATTGGTCAGAGCCTGAGATGGAAATGGAGCCTTCAATCACTGATCTGCCCCCACTTAATGTGCTCTTTTGATGGAAGAAGAAAGCCAGACTGTTCTGTCTTACCAAGACATGGGTAGATATGGCAGGCAGAGAGTCCTAGCTTTCACCATCCAGATTCTCAAGCCAGCTGCAACACAGGCTCCATAGGTGGGTTGGTAGGGGGTCACAGGATTTCAAGGTCAAATGCTTCCAATGTCTGAAATAAGTATACTGATTCCACTCTATCAAATGCTTTCTCAGCATCTAGAAACACAAAAGCTCCCTCTTGGTTGTCAAGATGAGACTCTTTGAAGAAGAGGGGCCGATGCTGACCTGAACTAATTTTATCCCAATTACTGCCTCTTATCTTGAAACAAACACCCCGTAAGAATCATTATATAAAACCTGCTACCATTACATAATACATAAGTACCATAATACTCGGGTCTAGATTGTACAGGTAATAAACATGGGTTCTTTTCTACATAGTTTTTATTGTACCCAGAAGTCTGATATAAACTTTATGATACAAACATTTGGTCACAGGATTTCAAGTCCAAATGCTTCTGATGTCTGAAATAAGTATACCGATTCAACTCTAGATTGGATCTAGAGCAATTGGGCAGGTGATAAATACGGGTTCTTTTCTACATAGCTTTAATTGTCCCCAAAAGTCTAATAAATTTAAATTTCTTGTTTCTGTTTTTAACTAATGTTTTACTTTTGGTTTCATCTGGTTGTAAACCACCCAGGGACATAAGTTTTGGGTGGTATAGAAATACGTGAAATAAATAAAATAAAATAAATCAATAATAAATAATATAAACATTATGATACAAAGGTTTGGTAGCATAGGCTCTTCATGGAAAATAAAATCAATTCTACACTGAAAAAGGCTCCAATAAAAAGAAAGAAAAGAAAAAGGGCCTGCCCTTACAAAAAAGGGTTTGCATTAAAAGAAATGCATATATAAAAACAGCCCTGTTGGACCAGGCCCAAGGCCTATCTAGTCCACCATCCTGTTTCACACTGTGGCCCACCAGATGACTCTGAGTAGCCCACAGGCAAGTGGTATGTGCATGCCCTCTCTCCTACTGTTGCTCACCTGCAACTGGGAAGGAGAGGCATCGTGCCTCTGAGGCTGGATATGGCCCACAGCCACCAGACTAGCAGCCATTGATAGATTTGTCCTCCATGCATTTGTCTAAGCCCCTTTTAAAGACAGCCAAGCTGGTGGCCATTACCACATCCCATGGCAATGAATTCTATAGATGAGAAAAATTTATCTCTGTCCACCCTCTCAACTACATGTATCACTTTATACACCTTGATCATGGTGCGGCCACATCTGGAGTACTGCCAGAGGCGTAACGATAGGGGGGGCACATGCTCCCGGCGCCATCTTTGCAGGTCACGTGGGGGGCGCCACCATGATCCCCGCCGATCACCCCCCCATTAAAAAAATTTTTTTTTTAATAAAAATTTCTCCAGCCGGCTCAGCAGTAGCAGTCCAGGGAGCGCGTCGGCGCCCCCCCACCATTGTTTTGCTGGCCTTGGACCCGTTTCGCGCCACCACCGCCCCGCCCCGCCCTCCAGCCTGCCTGGCTCTCCTCCAAGGCTCTTACACCACTTCCTTGAGGTCTCCCATCGGCTAGGGCCGCCCCTCCCCTGAACCAGCCCGCCCACTGCCCGGGGGCCCTTTTAGAATCAGCGGGTTTTCACGGCGGTAAAGATACCATCTGAGCCTTATAAATCCAGTCCCCGCCGCGGGGTTGGCACTTCATTACAACAAAAGATTTTAGTACACTTTACAACCTCCCCGGCCCGCGCCGACAGCATAGCAGGTAATTAAAGCAATAATTGCTTCTGATGGCACTTCCTAAACGAGGAAACTTTGGTGTTAACCCTGAGGGGAGAAGAAGCGAGGGGGTTGGCCAAGTCACGAGAGTGGAGCGGGAGGAGCTTTAACTTGTTTTACCCACTATGTGCAAACAATATGTATGCCTTAAAACCCGCTCTTCCGCATGTTTGTTCGAAAGTAAGCCCCTGTCATCCTCTTCGCTGAGCGAAGAGTCCCTTTGCAATGAAAGTTCAGGCTTCAGGGCGCGGCTGGAGGTGGAGGGCCTCCCGCGCTGTTTCTTGGGCGGAGCGCTGCCGCCGCCTTTGGCCAGCGTCTGTGTGTGTGTGTGTGTGTGTGTGGTGTTTGTGTCCTGAGCCACGCACGCTTTGCAAAGTCCTCCGCGGGGCTGGCTGGAGAGAGGGTGGTCTGGTCGGAAAAGGCGTAGGAGGGGCACTTGCTTGGTTGTTTGGCCAAGAGACACCCGCGTCCTTTCTGAGTGCCGCCCCTGCGCCTTCCCTCTCATTCTCAAAAAAACAACAACCACCTTGTACAATATGATGCCTGAAAGGGGCTCTTGCCCTTTAAAAGTAAGCAGCCTGTGCCTGAACCTCATTCCGCTCGTTCGTTCCCCTCCCTCCCCAGCCCTCCGCAACAGTTCATACGCAGAAAGAAACATCACACACAGTACCTCTATCCGGATTTTCAATGCGTGTCTTATTATCGCATTCAGATTTAAGATGGGTGCGATGATCGCACTGCGATCCATAAGTCTGTTAAATCGAAATTTAGGTTGCTAGCATGACTTTAATTTAATCACACTAAACTGGTCTAAAAGCAGATTCAAATGCCCTGTGGATCGGCTGTCTGTTACTCCTCTATTTTTCATTTTCATCTCCATTGGCGATGCTTTATTCTTCAAAAGCCTCTGAGAGTAATCAAGAGAACCCAAGCCACAGGTGGTGCCCTCCGTTCTGACGGAGAAAAAGACTTCAAAGGCTGGCAAAAGAGGGAGGGAGGGGAAAGACCCGCTTTCAGATATTCCAAGAGAATTATCCCAGATCCTATGTTTCAAAATTCTGCCTGCAATTTGTCCGAAAGGCTGGTAGGGTACACAGTCTCACATCAGGTAAAAAAGCCATTAACTAGTGACGTTTAAAACGACATCGCTTTCATGTCTTCATAAAGAGCAGCTCTCTGTAACCCGGGAAGGGGGTAAGGGTGGGGCTGCTGCTCGTTTTGATCTACCCCTCCTCAAATCACAGCAGCACACAGATTTAATCAATTAAATAAAAGGCACAAATTGTGCCGAGAGTGGAGAGGGAGGAGCTTTGGAAAGGCAGACGCTCCACCCCCGCAGTTGCCTTGAGGAATCTTAACATGTAACGAGCATGTAAGAAGTTCCGCTTTGATTTGCAGTGATGTCTGACTCTGAGCAATGTGTACGTGAGAGAATATGTTTATTGGTGTGTGTATATATGCTAACTGAGCAAAGAGGTACCTTTTAAAGTGGTTATTCTTTTATATTTACAAGGGGAGAGCAGTGTCCCTATTCAAACGCCGCACAACATCCTTCCTTGCAGTGGTTGTTGCTGGTGCCTGCCAATGCTTTATGTTCTTTTTTAGATTGTAAGCCCTTTCTAGACAGGGAACTATTTTATTTATTTATATTTATTTTTTCTGTGTAAAGTGCTTTGAGAACTTTGTTGAAAAGCAGTATAAAAATATTCAGAGATGTATTACAACTGGATGCAATTTCTCTTCCCCAATGTATGTCCCTGTAAGTGATTGTGTTTGGATGTGTGAAATATGTGCAAATGACATAATTTAAAAACAGCAACAATGAATCTTTGCGTAGGACTATTCACAAGGGAGTTTATAAGCAGATTATTTCATTTAGATAGACAATTTGGCTCAGCAAGAAGAAGCCCCAATTTATTTGATGCTTGTTGATTACATTATCTATTATATTTGTTCTCTTCCAAGTTCAGAGCAACCTGCATAATCTTCCTGCTTTGTTCTCACAACAACCCTGTAATGTAGGTTAGGCTGAGAGATCATGACAAGCCCAAGATCACCCAGCAACTTGGCTACCTCATGATTCTTCCTGCCTTACTGCTCTATTTCAACATCAAAGTGGCAAAAGAAGTTTCATGAAAGTTTAATTAACACAGCATACAAACTTGGATATGGTGTTGGTTCATAGCATTCCCACTGCTTTGTATCTAACCGTGGACTCCTTTAACTGCTCCCAAACTGAAGATGAATCCTGTGTTTACAAAGCACTAGGTTTATCCCTGCCAAAAACGCTGTTCCATATTTTGTGGTTTATAACGCCATCCACAATTCTCTTCTTAATTTTTTAAGGTGATTAACGTGCTATATATTGAAGCAAGCAGCATCTCCACAGAAACTCATGTGGCAGGCTCACAGAGTTGTGCAAAAAGCAAGAATAAAACACACTTCCATGGCTGGAAATGAAATGTGATCACTTTCTGTACCAGGCAGAATGTGAGCATAGGCAGGCACTGGTGGAAGAGTAGATTACGTGTCAGTCAGATGTATGCTGTGGGCCGCGGGGGGGGGGGCGCAATTTCAGTGCTTGCCCTGGGCGCCGTTTTCCCTAGTTACGCCTCTGAGTATTGTATAGAGTTTTGGTCACTGTATCTTAAGGATATTGTAGAACAGGAAAAGGTGCAGAAGAGGGCAACCAAGATTATCAGGGGCCTGGAGCACCTTCCATCTGAGGCTAGGCTACAGCATCTGGGCCTTTTTAGTTTGGAAAAGAAGCCACTAAGGGGTGACATGATCGCTGTGTATAAAATGATGCACATAGTGGAGAGGGTGGACAGAGAGAAATCTTTCTCATCTATGGAATCCCTTGCCATGGGATGTGGTGATGGCCACTAGCTTGGATAAACTATGTATTCATAAGGTTTATGGACTAGTCTTTTTATGCAGGGGTGCACAGAAGTAGAATAGCAGCCCAGTCCTGAAGAGGTTTGGAGGCCCTTCTGCGTCACCCCCCCCCCCGAGCCTCACCTTACTTACTTTTTAAAGTCCTGCTGCTGCCCTGCCACTGCTCCTGCCTCCAGATTGGGGGGCTCCAATGATCAGGGGCTCCCAAGAGCCCCACCGCAGCCCCTCGCTGATAGTTGCCATCTTCACCGCCAGGGTGGGGGGTGAGCTATGAGTGGAGTAGGACTCCCCCATGCTGCAGCAGCAGCAGTCTGTCCAGCGGGCACGCCTGCACAGTGTGTATATGGAACGTTGCATGCCGTGACTTCACCAGCATGCGACGTTCCATATTCACACTGCACAGGTGCGCCCGCCGGACAGGCTGCCAGTGCAGGAGGCCTCCCTCCCAATTCAGAGGACTTCTAGGAGGCAGGAGGCTACGGACCAGGTTCCCAAAGTTTGTGCCTAAATCTGCCTGTTTTTTTATGCAAAGATATACACTGTTTATGTATATATACACACTTCCCTTGGGAATAATACTTTTGAGCCTGCAGCATTTCATTTGAGTGAGGTTTTTAAGTACTCCAGAAAATGATTTTTTATATCATAGGCCTCACGAGGCCCAGGTGGCCCAAACACCTGAGATACCTTTAGAGTCTATAAAACTCTTTGCATGAATAGAAGAGACACCACCGAGAGAGGAGATTCACAGCTGGTTTAAAGTAGGCCCAAATGCTGAATGTTTACTAAGAATGTTTATATCCTTTTATAGGTTTTGAAATCCTGTATGTTTTAGAAAATGGATAAATCCATTATTTGGATATATGGATGAATGGATGGATGAATTTCTGTTCCATATAAAATGTTTACATACTAACCTACTGTTGATGTAACAACAGACATTAGAGGTGGATAGAGCTCTCAGTTGAGGGGAGGACCACCCTAAAGGAGGTTGGTAAACACAGTTTGGTGTATATATTTGTATTATGTAGAATCATCACATGGGAACACAAGGAGTATGATTCTTCAGTACTAATGCCACTGGCGAAGACTACCATGGTTGAAACATTTTTGGGGTAGAACATTTATTTGGAAAAGTCCCTCCTTGGGCTGTGCCCTGCCATGAGTGGAAAAGCAGCCCGTGGAACAATTCACTCCACACAGTGGATATGGAAGCTTGTTAACTCCTGGGTAACTCGGGACTCCCATTGGAATACCCTTTTTGTAACATATACTTCATATTTTATAGATCGTGTGTGTGTGTGTGTGTGTGTGTAGTAATGATATTTTCACCTTGGAGAGTATATTTTGTTTGTTGTCTAGGTATATACTATCTGGTTTTATACAGGTTTTATTTAGATGATATGTTATCTACCCTTTATGAAGCAAGTATACAGACTGGTGATTCCAGATAGTTGCCAACACTGCCATTCTGTGGGCTCCCAGAAGCCTCTCTGCTTATGTCTGAGACTACAGGCTTGTAGTTCTCACTCCTAACATGCTCAGGAGCCTTACAGGATCATGGGCTCTCGATTTGTTGACATATGGCAGGCCTGCTCAACTTAGCTCCCCCAGCTGTTTTTGGACTACAACTCCCATAATCCGCAGCCACCGCAGCCAATAACCCGGGATTATGGGAGTTGTATGCCAACATCTGCAGGAGGGTTTAAGTTGTGCAGGCCTGGCATATGGGGACAGGGCACTTAGCAGGCAGTGGGACAGTTGCCCCCAGGTTCACCAGCCATCAGGCAAATTGACAGGGGATTAGCCTCGCACCTTTCCCTGTGTTGGGAATCTGTAAGCAGACCGGAGCTAACTTGCAAGTTAACAAGCCTCAAACAAGCCGGAACTAATCACCTCAGCAGGAAAAAGCAGATAAGGCATGCCTTCCCCAACAAAAAAGAGCTAAGTTGGCAATAGGCGCTCAAGAGGTGTGCTCATTAAAATACTAATTGGATGACTGGGTCCTTCTGACCTGACAGATAAGTCCTTGCCCGTCCATTCGGTCCACCTACATACAGGTGGTGCTTGACCATTCACGTCACTGTATTATATTCAAGCACAGCAAACAAAGAAATTGGATCCTTTTGAGATCCACCGCAATTTCCCTCTTTGGGAAAGAGGTGCAACTGGAATTTTGCCTCAGGACACATTTTGGGCTATCAGTGGCCCTGGTTTCATGAACCAGTGTGCTTCCCTTGGTCTCTGGAATCACCCATCGTCTGGGCAACAGACTTGGCACCCGCCGTAACACCAGGCCGTGTCTTGCTCTTCGCACCATCTCTGGGCTCCCCCTATCCCTGCCTCTTCTCTCTTAAGTCCAAATGCCTGTTTCTTTGAGCCTTCTTCCTCTAGCCAGTCTGGACTTCATCTCATTCGAATCCAAACTAAAAAAATGTGTCTCTGCAAGTGATCTAGTTTATCTCTGTAGCATATCTAAGTAATATTGCCTTAACCAAACATTTCTTTCCTCCCTCCAATAAAACATTATTATTGTTGAAACTTAACCTACCCTCTGTCAGTTCATTTCCCCAGTAACAGAACTTTGCACAAATGTATTCTGATGTGGAACTTCTCCACCCCATCTCGCTAATGCCCCACACAAGCCTGAACACATTTAGGGGTGCTTCAACAGTCACCCAGGAACAGTTTCGTCAACAGTTTTAATGCTAAATGTAAGTGTATTAATCATCAAAGATAAAGGTATAATCATGTGTTTGTTTAGGGGAACTCTTTGAGTATCAGCATACTTTCTCCAAGACCCCACAAGGTTTTGTATAGTCATGGTCATTCACCCTAACACATATACTGTATGAGTGTACAGACATCTGCACAACATCATGTCTGAACCAGGCTTTTTACTCTCCCCTTTCAAGAAAAAAAAAAGGAGCCTTACCCAGAGAGGCCACATTGCCCCTATTCTCCTCCATGACTTCCCTGTGCAGGGTTCTCTGGTCCAGATCCAGCAGAGCCCACACCTCTTCCGTGAAAAGCACAGCCACCTCCTCAAAGGTCACCTGGCCCTGAAAGAGAGGAAGGAAACATGTTCACCCTCACAGAATGCATAATGGCTCTTTCCTTGAAGCACAATCCTCAACAGCTGTTCAGATGAGCTGGTGTGAGAAGGGCACAGAATGTTCCCTGCAGGGTCATCAATTATATTTACGTGTGGTTTAAAGTATTTAAATTATGTGTGGTTTAAAGTATTTAAATTAGTCCCTGCCTCACAGGGACCTCAACTAAAAGCACACAGTGGAGATACCAGCAGCCATCACATGAAAAAGATGCTCTCCTGAAATGAAAAGGCACATTCAACCCTGCTCAATAATTGGAAGCCAACCATTTCATAGGCGGCTCCTTGTGTAGTTTGCCAGATTCAAGCCTTCACAAGATTCAAGGCTTCCTAGTCAACAGCTCTGACAGACGCCAAAGGAAAGAGGGCCGATAGTAGTTCCTGAGGGAGGTCCAAGGGGTTGTCTGTCTGCCCCACATTCTCCTTTCCTAACAATCCCTCCCCTACCTGCTTCTGTGGTCCTGAAGCATCTTCCATCCCACCAGGAAGAAGTGATGGCTGAGAAGGCCCTGGCAGCGTCATTCCAGAACCTGCAAAGGGCACAAGAGTGACAGGAGGACATAGGAGAATAAAAGAGAGACAGATAGGATCACGTGTCAAGTTAAACAATTCTCTTCATGTGGGCGTGTCAGACCCTTGGTCCATATAGCTCAGTATTGTCTACGCAGACTGGGAGCAGCTTCTCCAAGGTTTCAGGCCGGAATATCTCTCTCAGCCCTATCTTGGAGATACTGCCAGGGAGGGAACTTGGAACATAGCTGCTCTTCCAAGAGCAGCTCCATCCCCTCAGGGGAATAACTTCACACTTCTACTCTCCCTTTCATATGCAACCAGGGCGGACATTACTTAGCTAAGAGGACAAGAATACCACAAGACCAGCTCTTCTCTCAAAATCTTGACAACTGTCATAACAAAATATATTGTATACTTAAACTATGGGAGAGGCTGTAGAAAAGGGTCTACCCCACACAAGGAGAACATAAAAGCAGGGCAAGGATTTCAGATGCTCTCCTTCTGTCAGGTGTATCAGACAGAAAAGAAGGCAAAATGTATTAAAAAATGAATGAGGGGGAATGTCCACTTGGGATGATTTTTCCCAAGTAAAGGTGGATTGGAGAGCCAGTCTTGCAGTAGTGAGCATGAATTGTCCCCTTCGCTCAGCAGAGCTCACTTTTCCTTGCATTTGGATGGATGAAGACATGGGAGTCCTCTCTTCTGTGAGATATTCCCCTGGCTTCGGGAATGGGGTCATCGCTCAGTGGAGGAGCATCTGCTTTCATGTCAAAGGTCCCAGGTTCAATCCTGGACAGAATCACCAGGTAGGGCAGGGCGAAACTCCTAACTAAAATCTTGGCAAGCCACAGCCAGTCAGCGTAGAGAGTGCTAAGCGAGATGGACCAATGTTCTGACTCAGTATAAGGCCGCTTCCTATTTTCGATCACTTCTGCTCATTCCCAGGTCTTCGCCTTGAAGAAAGCACACGTGGATACTAAAAGAGCCAGATAAACTAGAGACTGTGGCAGGTTCTTTTCCCCCGTGGGCTGCGGACTAAACCCTTCAATCTGGGAAAGTCACAAAATGGAGCAGACTTACCTCCCACCAACCCAATGCCTGCCCAAATACTTCCTCCCGCCCACGAGCGTTCTACCTCTTTGCCCCCGCCCCCCCGCCCCCTTGAGCTCTTTTGGGTGCTGCACTGTAGGAAAATGGGACAGACACCAGGAAAAATATTGAGGAGGCACAGCCTGGCAATTTGATCATTTCCCATGATGCTTTACCCTTCACATGATTATTGCACAATTTTGTATTTAAGCTCAATGAAAGGAAAGGTTTCTACCCATAATCTCTGAACATACAGGCTTGGATATATAACTCCTGTAACCAAGAGATTTCTAAAAGCTTGCAAGGGGCCAGAGAGGAGAATCCTCCGCAGACAGGAGCAGGGAAGCATTCAAGCAGAAAACAGACAGCGGGGATTGGGGAGGGTACTGCCCCAGCAGTCCCTGGGCATAGAACAACTCCCTGCCACCAGTCTTGAGTTCTTTTGACAAGTTCTGCACCCAATGGCGCAGTGGGGAAGTAACCTTCCTAGAGAACAGGAGGCTGTTGGTTTGGATCCCCTCTGGTGTGTTTCCCAGACTATGAGAAACTCCTTTATCGGGCAGCAGCAATATAGGAAGAAGCAGAAAGGCATCATCTCATACTGCACGGGGGGGAGGCAATGGTAAACCTCTCCTGTATTCTGCCAAGAAAATCACATTGCTCTGTGGTCGTGATGCATGACCTCCTTTCCTTTCGCACCCTGTCACTGGAGCCTCTTTCTCTCCGCATGACCAAAAGGTGGATTGGTAGCTTAGGCAAGTAGGCAATGGGTGAGGAAAAACCTATTTATACGTACTTAAAACGTATTTGTTTGGCCTGGCTTTCCAGGGTTTTTTTTAATCGGTTTTAATATTTTAACCCGGTTTCAGGGTTTTTAATTACTGCCATTGTTTAATTATTGTTTCAATTTTTTTTTTAAATTATTTGTTATATTATTTTAATTGTAAACCGCCTTGAGCCATTTGGAAGGGCAGTATACAAATCCAATCAAATAAATAAATAAATAAAACAATTGACAGAGACAGTATGGAAAGGTGCAGAAAACGTTAACTTGGTTCAAAAGCCTCTGAGTTTCAAAATAGTTCTGTAATATTAAGTAAAATTTTGTTTACAAATGCCAGGTAGTACAAAGAGCACAAGGAAAGCAAAGAATAACCCAGCCAAATAACTTATACAAACTAGACTCAACAACAGTCTCAAGAGGAGTGCAAAAGACGGCTTCTCCCAAGGCTTCTGTCCTTCCCCCAAAATAGGCCAGGCTCCTTCACTACTACCACTACGGAGTCCTTTCTGCCTCTCCAGTGCTGTAGCGATTTTCAGCTCTGTGATTTCAAGCACTCTGCTTCTGACCACCCCCATCAGCTTTCTCCTGCAGCCTGTTTGCCTCTCCACTGCTCCAACAGAGTCTTACCCCTAGTCAACTCTAATGCTAGCTTTAAACTCTTCCTCCAGCTATCACTAACTTTCTGCTGCAGGTAAGCCTCCTTTTACACTCTCTCGCTTTATCTCTCTCCCCTCCAGATTTGCTAAACAAACCAATTTTTAAAAACCTCAAGTCCTCTCAATCTTAAAAAAGATACAGCCAATCAAACCAAACCCTTTCTTCCTACCAAAAATTGAACAGCAGAACTCTTCCCCTGAACACAGGGAATAAACAATTGCAAGCATTATACCAACATTTGAAAAGCACAGAGTGGAGATAGAAACCTCATTCCTTCACCCCATACTTCCTTACCCAGCAAGGTGGCCCCACTGCTGTCCTCCTGGGGGATCTCCTTGGACAGAGGCCTCTGCCTGGTGCCTGATGGAGCCTTCTCGGCCTCAGGGAAGTCAGGGGCCGCTTCCGACAACAGTCCTTGCACCTGAGACAGACAGAAGAAGAGACTCCCAACAGGGAGCAGGGAGAGAGTGATTGTAAAGGGAAAGGTACATGAAAGGTACATGAAAGATGTAAATTCCACCTAGAAAGTTTTCTCCCTGCAAGAAAATGTGCCAATAACCAGGAGTCAAAGAGAAACTAGAAAGGTTGAGGTATGAAGTGGGGCGGGGGGGAGGGAGGTATCTCTTTCCTTGAAGGCCACATAACAAAGGCTTCGGTGCAGCATCCTTTGACCTGTCCCTAGTAAGTCCCCTCCCCTTGGCTTTCTCTTGAGTCCTCCCACCATGATTTTCATCCTTTTTCTTCTACAATACTCCCCAACCCCTTCCTCTTCCTTTCTAATCATCCATTTCAGGAGGTTTCTGGTTTCAAGGTCAACTTATGCTGGAAGGAAGAAAGAAAGAAAAAGATCCCTGCTTGCAACTTCAGAAGCTACTACCAAACATATGTAGACAAAAGTGAGCCAGGTTGACCAAAGATCTGGGCAACTGCAAAGATGCTCTTTTTACCTGCCCTGTTCCGAACTCCTGCAGGGAGCCAGTGGTGTGGTGGTTAGCGTGCTGGACTAGGACCGTGGAGACCGAGTTCAAATCCCCATTCAGCCATGAGGCTTGCTGGGTGACTCTGGGCCAGTCACTTCTCTCTCAGCCTAAACTACTTCACAGGGTGGTTGTGAAGGGAAACTTTACTATATAGTACACCTCTCTGGGCTCCTTGGAGGAAGAGCGGGATATAAAATGTTTTTGGTTTTTTTAATCAGTTTGGAACTGCATTGAATATCACTCCAAGTGAGCTCTTTGCTTTGCTGAGAAGGGAAAAGAAATCCCTCATCCAGGAAATCTGGGATGGGTGAACAGCTCTTGCTCCTCCAAGTCTGCCATCCCTCATCAGCAGCTGCCTTATATGCCTGCCTTTGTCCTCTCCCACCCACATCCGCCCCTCCCATGCCCACCTGGCGTTTCCCACCACCAGCCCTCCACGTAGCCCCTCCCTCCAAATGCACGTGGGACTCACCAGAGCCCTTCAGGGATGAGAAGACGGAAGTTAGTCACTTTCCGCCAACAGGAGAGGCGTGAAAGCCACGGCTCCTTTTTCACGGGGCTTTCACGAAGTTCCGTGTGAAAGCAGGAACATGGGAACTTTTTTTTTTTTTTTTGCTCCTTCAGGGATCGGCCTCCAGCTCCACGTCAAGAAAATGCACCAAACACAACCGGGAGAGGCATTTGCTGTGCAAAAGATCCTGCCTCACAATTTCCTTCCTCCCCGAGACACAGCAGGATAGGGCGATGAAATGGAGCGTCTGTGAGTGACGAACCCCTGAGGATAGCAATCCAAGATGAACCGGAAGGTCCTGCTGTGCATCTCTTGTCTTTTTCTACCTCTACGGTCTTTCTTCTGGGTTCAAAAGGGGGTCGGGGGCGGGGTTTGCAACTAGAAGAGAGAAAGTGCTCTCTTGGAACAGCTGGAGGAGGAGTACAAGTAGCAAAAGAAAAAAACTTATCGATCTTGGCATCAGCAGCAGCAGCAGCAGCTCAGCGGCGGTTCTCTTTTAATTCCGCTGCAAAGGGGAGCCCCGATTCTCTGGTTGTTTTCAAACCTTCTTGAGTCTCCTGCAAGCATCTCTCAGGGACCACCGAGCCAAGCTCCGAGATGTTGTGATCTCTCTTTCGTCTCCGGCATATAAAATGCGGGCTGGAGTCTGCACCTAATGGCCTTTGGAGCGCCCCCCCCCCCCCAATCTCCCTATGCGCACACACCGTGACACACGCATTATTTAATACATAGGTTCTTGAGGCGCTACGTACGCTTCCTAGCAGGGAAGAGCCGCTGGTTGCACTGAGTCAGATGCAGGGGGCGTGTTGGGGCAGTGAGTCGCGGCCCCTGATTGGGCATAGCCCGGGTTCTTTGAACCCGTTGGCCCAATAGTGGCTCCGCCCCGTGGCTAAAATCTGTGTGTCTGGCTCTTTCAGGGACGGAGTACGACAGCCAATGTTTTCAGGCCGGCAGGTCACGCTGGCTGAGGCCTTTTCCTCTTACCTTTCAGTTTCAGCTCACACCTCAAGCTGGCTAAGCTGATACAGTTTCAGTGCTTCATTTGTCCTGCCTCTCCTACGACTGACCCTGACCAGGATATTTTATCTAAGATTTTTATTTTATTATTCTTATTTCTTCAGTATATTTTTGTACACCACCCCAAAGGTCTTACAGAATTTGAAGGAAATCTGGGCCAAAAACGGTGTGGGAAACAAAAGCACTCTTATTTGCTTGGCAAGGGTTTGCCCAGTAAAGGAGTCATGGGCTTCCACCCCAAGTGCAACAGAAAAAACATGAAACATCACAGCACCTCTTCTGTCTTGCAGTTCCCATTGTCCTGAGTAAGCATGGGCAGGCTCACAGATTAGAAAAATCCCTCAGGAAAAAAGGTTCCCAAACAGTGTTCCCTTTAACAGGGATTCTCAGATGTTGACTACAACTTCCATAACCCCCCAAGGAAAAGCTATTGCATATGGGGATGCCGGGAGTTGTAGTCAACCTCTGGGAATCCCAGTTAGAGGGAATACTGTTCCCAACCTTTAACAACACATGAACCCCTTCTGCTGCAAACCTACAGCTCAGACTGACCCTTAGAGAGTTTTAGTATGTTAGTTACTCATTGGCATGACCCCCACCCATGGCCACGACCCACTGTCAAGGCTCTCTCTCCTTCAAGGGAAGGGTGATCTCCCCAACCATCCCCGGCGGCTCCCTCGCTCTCTCAAGCACAGGAGCTGCGCTGGTGGTAGCTGCATGCCGTCGTCGACCGTGCCTCTCCTCCTCCCTCAAATGGCGGCCATCCAGGGCCCCATCCCCCATTGTTAAGCCCTGCTGCTGCTCGAGGGGCCGGGGGTGCAATGCACGCTTGCCTGCTGGGCCTGGGCGGGCGGGCTGGGAAATCGTCCGTCCCATGTTACTGTGCCGGGGACGGGGATGGTTGGGGAGATCACCCTTCCCTTGAAGGAGAGGGAGCCTTGATGGTGGGTCGTGGGGAGGAGGAGAAGTGGGCGCGGCGCCAGCTCCCTCGCTCTCTTGGGCACACACACGACTGGAGGGGAGCTTCATTCTTGCCGCCGCCGCTGCGCCCGGCATCTCCCTGGGTCCCTCCCTTCCCCCCCAGAGGTCCCGCACGCGGCGCACGTGCGTCCCCGGCAGCCTGCCTTAGCCGGGCTTCCCTCGAGAAGAGCCACCGGTCGTCCCCCCCCGGGCTAGTCAGTGTGGAAAAACTTAAGATAGCCTGTCACTGCCGCCCGCCGCCGCCTCTCCCAGGCCCGGGTTACTGTAGGTGACGAGTGGGAAGGTCACCCGCCGCCCCCCACCCCAGCCGAGACTGAGACACCCGGAGCCCCAGAAGAAGCCAGCTAATTGCTCAAGAGTCAAGCGGCACACATCCCAAGTTTCTTCAACCACCCTCCTCCTCACCTGCTAGAATTAAAAGAATGAAAACTTCTACTTCACTAACAACCAACACAATCACACACCATGACCCAGCTCAGGCTGGGAAAGCAGGGCAGAACTTTGCGCTCGCTCTCTCTGTCTCTGTCTCCAGGGGCTAGGGGGAAAGGTAGGCTGTCTCTGCCAGAAGAGTGAGGGAAGAGAGAGAATGTATAATATTATTGTGCCTCAGGAGGAGGAAGAGAAGCAGGCAGTTATGTGAGCCAACCTTTTAAAAAAGAATGAGCTGTCTAATGTGCCTTGGTGTATTTAGAGTCTTAGAAGCAAACAACAGAACAGAAGAAACTCTATGTGCTAAGTCCATTACCTGCTACAGAGACAAGAGCCCTAGCAAAGTAATTAGAGCACCTCCACTCTCAGCCACAAAATTATTAAACTGTGTCACAAGGAAAGGAGAATTGACTATCCAGCTCAAACCTAACACCAAGCCCCTGGGTTGTCCCCACTATAGCCCTTTTTACGCCCAAATAGTTATTTGGAAATGACCAAAGAGAAATAAATTTGGACTGATGTGACTTCTAAGCACATATTTCTATTTTAGGTCGATTTAGGCCAGCTTTGGTGCAGGAAACCATAGATCCCCCCTTGGGTCAAGAGAAGTCCAAGCTGCAGTTTAAAAAACTTTGCTCTTCTTGATCTCTAGTTGTAATTCTAAAAAAGCAGGGATTCCCAGAAAACTCCACTGAAGAAAATTTTTGTGGAGGATCAGTAAAAGCAAGGAAGGTGCAGTTATAATTTTCAGGTAGAGCCATAATTTGTAAATTAAAAGATTTCTTAATTAACAAGTTTGACTTGTATTTTTGAGCTGATATGGTAAAGTTATCTGAAAGATGGCTGTCAGATGTTTGGATGGGGCGGGTGGGGGCGCAATTTCAGTGCTTGCCCTAGGCGCCATTTCCCCTAGATATACCCCTGCTTACAGTGCTCACACTTCTAGTCTCCCTTTCATATGCAACCAGGGCAGACCCTGCTAGTCTAAGGAACAAGTCATGCTTGCTTCCACAAGACCAGCTCTTTCTCCTCAATGTAGTACCGAGACCACTGGTGATATCCCCCCACCCCATCCAGAATTAATGTCACAGCTATTGTGATAGAGGATGCACAGAGGGTTTGCGGAGATAAAGAGTTTCTCATGAGTAATGGGACAAACTTTCTTCTCTCATTGATTTCACTAAGATTACTTATAAGCAAAATTTGGATGCAAGTTAGTGAGTGGAGTAGCCAGTCTCATAAATGCAACATTCAAATATTCGTGTGCACACACACCCTCTACAAGTTTAAGTCTTACAATTTGGGAGATAAGCTATTACTGTCACAGGGACACATCCACACTAAGTTACTCATAAGCAGTTTTATTGGGATGGGACAATTTTTTTATCCTATTAATCTCAGTGGGAGTACAAAGTGCTAGTTTTCTGAAGCCTGTCAGTCCAGCTGAGGGTCTCCGTCAGACATACCAGGTCAGCATGCTCACCCACACTCAAATCATGGATGAGAGATGTTTTACCATTTACTGACCTGGCATTCAGCAGCAGCACCCTAATCCTAGAGGGAGTGTTTCCAGAGCTCGCTGGGGCTGCAGGACTGAGAGACAAGTCGGAAAAAGAAACAGATCTCAGCTGGCTGGACCATTTCGGCCTGCTCAACTACCACTGCCATATTTCCCTCTTCTAAGTTCCCACTACCTAAGAAATCACCCTCCCCGACCCTCCCCAATCTTCCACTCTCCCAGACGCATTCCTCACCCAACTACCCCAGCTTCTATGTGTCCTCAGCACCCAGCCCAAACTCCCTTGATCAAGCAAGAACAACCCACAGCCATGCAGCAAGCTCTCCCCCAGGAATGCTCACTCACACCAGTCCTGGGCCTAGCGGAGCACTCTGACTGCCCACCCAAATTTAATTTAATTTAATTATTTATATCCTGCTCTTCCTCCAAGGAGCCCAGGGTGGTGTACTACATACTTAGGTTTCTCCTCACAACAACCCTGTGAAGTAGGTTAGGCTGAGAGAGAAGTGACTGGCCCAGAGTCACCCAGCTAGTCTCATGGCTGAATGGGGATTTGAACTCGGGTCTCACCGATCCTAGTCCAGCACTCTAACCACTACACCACGTTGGCTCACACCAGTCCTGGGCCTAGCGGACTACTCTGACTGCCCACCCAAATATCAGCCTCTGAGCTGAAGGACGCGGAGGTAACTGAAATAGGGCTTCCTAGATGAGGTTCTGAGATCATGGACAATCAGGAGGGAGGGGGAGAGAAGACACACCACACATAACTGTAGTTTTAAAAACTTTATTGAGTCAAATTCTCATGGGTCCCTTCAGTTTCATATTTCCATAGATATTAGGAACTCATTATTCTGCTTTGATCACAACAACCTGGAGATTATAATTTCCATAGTTCTTTCAGTCCGCTTCTTAAGAGGGATGTGCATGAACCGGTTCGGTGGTTCATTCCTGGACAGCCGAACTGGTTTGAAAGACTGACGTTCAAGCCGATTTGAAGGTGTGTGTGTGTGTGGGGGGGGATAGCTTTAAGGAGCAGGAAGAGTGCTCTTACCACCCCAACATGTTTCCCCCGCCAGGGCTGTCTTTAAAACCGCTGGCATGGGGCGGCAAGCACAATACCAGAAGTTGCTGGTGCCTAGCATTTATATGGTTTCTTCCCAGTATGGTTTCTTTTATGTCTAGCAAGGTTTCCGCTCTGATTGAAGCTCTTTCCACACTCCAAGCATTTATATGGTTTTTCTCCAGTATGGGTTCTTTGATGCCTAGAAAGAGTTGCACTGTCACTGAAGATCTTTCCACACTCCAAGCACATATATCGTTTTTCTCCAGTGTGGGCTCTTTGATGGCTAGTAAGTTTTCTGTTCTCACTGAAGCTCATTCCACACTTCAAGCACTTATATGGTTTCTCCCCAGTATGGGCTCTTTGATGGCTAGTAAGATATGCACTCCGACTGAAGCTCTTTCCACACTCCAAACATTTATATGGTTTGACTCCAGTATGGCTTCCTTGATGCCTAGTAAGTTTTATGTTCTCACTGAAGCTCTTTCCACACTCCAAGCATTTATATGGTTTCTCTCCAGTATGGGCTCTTTGATGCCGAGTAAGAGTTGCACTGTGACTGAAGCTCTTTCCACACTCCAAGCATTTATATGGTTTCTCCCCAGTATGGGCTCTTTGATGGCTAGTAAGATTTCCACTTCGACTGAAGCTCTTTCCACACTCAAAACATTTATATGGTTTTTCTCCGGTATGGGTTCTTTGATGCCTAGTAAGATATTGACTCCGACTGAAACTTTTTCCACACTCCAAGCATTGATATGGTTTCTCTCCAGTATGGGTTCTTTGATGCCTGGTAAGCGTTGCACTGTCACTGAAGCTCTTTCCACACTCAAAGCACGTATATGGTTTCTCCCCAGTATGGGCTCTTCGATGCCTAGTAAGTTTTCCCCTCTCACTGAAACTCTTTCCACATTTCAAGCATTTATATGGTTTCTCTCTTGTGTGCTTTTCTCGCTGAGGTTGAAAGCTTAGTTCAGAAAAGAAGCTTTTCCTTCTCAGAGAGCACATTCTCTTTTCTGTTTCTTTCCCCATTATTTTTTGGACTCCAATATTATGGACTTCGCCATGATGAGATCCATTCCTGTTCTTCTGTTTTGCTTTAGTCTTCATTCTCTGTTTTTTCCTCTCTTTCCAGCTGGCACCACCCAACAATCCTCCCTTGCAAACTCCCTCCTTGTTCAATTCCCCACTGTCATCTGCTGGAATGAAGAGAGAAAATGGGTCAGATCCTGCGATGGAAATGAAGCCTCCAATCACTGACCAACCCCCACTTAATGTGTTCTTTTGAGGGAAGAAAAAGAAAGCCAGACTGCTCTGCGTTACCAAGACATGGGCGGATGTAGCAGGCAGAGAGTTCTAGCTGTCACCATCCAGATTCTCAACCCAGCTGAAACACAGGCTCTATGGGTGTGTGGGTAGGGGGTCACAGGATTTCAAGTCCAAATGCTTCTGATGTCTGAAATAAGTATACCGATTCAACTCTATCAAATGCTTTCTCAGCATCTAGAAACACAAAAGCTCCCTCTTGGTTGTCAAGATGAGACTCTTTGAAGAAGAGGGGCCAATGCTGATCGGAACTAATTTTATCCCAATTACTGCCTCTTATCTTGAAACAAACACCCCATCAGTACCATTACATAATACCCAGTACCATTAATTAATACATAAGTACCATAATAACCAGGTCTAGATTGGGCAGGTGATAAACACGGGTTCTTTTCTACATAGCTTTTATTGTCCCCAAAAGTCTAATAAATTTAAATTTCTTGTTTCTGTGTTTAACCAATGTTTTACTTTTGGTTTTATCTGGTTGTAAACCGCCCAGGGACATAAGTTTTGGGCGGTATAGAAATACGTGAAATAAAATAAAATAAATCAATAATAAATAATATAAACGTTATGATACAAAGGTTTGGTAGCATAGGCTCTTCATGGAAAAGAAAATCAATTCTACATTGAAAAAGGCTTGCATTAAAAAGAAAAGAAAAAGGACCTGTCCTTACAGAAAAAGGTTTGCATTAAAAGAAATGCATAGATAAAAACAGCCCTGTTGGACCAGGCCCAAGGCCTATCTAGTCCACCATCCTGTTTCACACTGTGGCCCACCAGATGACTCTGAGTAGCCCACAGGCAAGAAGTATGTGCATGCCCTCTCTCCTGCTGTTGCTCCCCTGCAACTGGGATGGAGAGGCATCGTGCCTCTGAGGCTGGATGTGGCCCATAGCCACCAGACTAGTAGCCATTGATAGACCTGTCCTCCATGCATATGTCTAAGCCTCTTTTAAAGACATCCAAGCTGGTGGCCATCACCACATCCCATGGCAAGGAATTCCATAGATGAGAAAAATTTCTCTCTGTCCACCCTCTCCACTATATGCATCATTTTATACACATCGATCATGTCTCCCCTTAGTGGCTTCTTTTCCAAACTAAAAAGGCCCAGATGCTGTAGCCTAGTCTCATAATGAAGGTGCTCCAGGCCCCTGATGATCTTGGTTGCCCTTTTCTGCACCTTTCCCAGTTCTACAATATCCTTAAGATACGGTGACCAAATCTCTATGCAGTACTCCAGATGTGGCCGCACCACAGATTTGTAAAAAGGCATTATAATGTTTCCATTTTACTTTCAATCCCCTTCCTAATGATCCCTAGCATCGAATTGATCTTTCCTGATCTGTACACTGGTACAGTCATTCATGCATTATGTTGAACACAGATACATCAGTACCCTTCCTATCCGTACCATGCACTTGAGGAGTCTGTACTCAACTTCACGTTTAACATGAATGCACATCTATTTTAAAAATGCATATTCTAGATGAAGAGTACCTATACTGTATGACTAAGAACTACTGTATTATAAAGCTAAGATGGAAAGACAGTTTTATCCTCCAACCAGAATCACACACAAAAAAGAACACCTTAGGAAGGATACTAGTTCCAGTCACTTTTGATACTCATTCCTACGCCATCCAACAGAATATTAAAAAGCATTGGTTTTTATTACACGATATTCCAAAATGAAATGACCCACCTATGTTTGCTCAGAAACTAAGCCCTAACTTTAGAGATATGTTGGTTCACAGTAGCACGGAAATAAGGAAAAGGTCAAGAATAATACATTAAATGGGACTACAGCGACAGGACATTTCCCGTGTGGAAATGGTTCTGTTTGTAGCGTGTCAAATTCAAGAAGGTCAAGAATCCTCAGAACTAGGACTGTGCATGAAACCGGATTACCCAATTCGGTTCAAATCCCAACCAGACTCAAACAGAGCCAGCATGTTCGGTTTTGTGCCCCTGAACACAGCTCCCCACCCCCATCCCGGCTCAAATTCAAGACGGTTCAGGGATTCTAAAGTTGTTTTTTTTTTAAGTGCACAACACTCACTGCTGGGTCTGGCGGCATGGCAGGCGGTGCTGCTGCTGCGGTGCATTTCCTGCTGTTTCCTTCCCCTGGTCTTCTTAGGGCCATTTTGTCCTGTTTTCGGGCTGTTCTGGCACTTTCTCCGGTGACAGTGGCCATTTTTGAGGTTGTCATGCATGCGCCCCGGCATGGGACCAGGGAGAGGGAAATGGCAGACTTCCTCTGCGGCCACACACCCCAAGGGTGAATATTTATTTATTTAATTAATTTTAAAAAAGAATCCCCAAGCCAGCCCCAAGCTGTCCGGGGAGCGAGGCAGGCTGTATCAGCTTGAACTTGGGCCGAACCGAGTCAGACCAATTCAATAGCGAATTATGTGTCCTGTACAATGTCCCTGCACATTGTTGGATGTGGGCCAAACTAGGAACATTAAAATTTTGATTATTGAACATAAGAGTTGTATAAGGAAGACACTCTTGGTCAAACACTTGAACCATGAAGCAGAGGATATAAGGTTCTGGTGTGTAGAAAAAACTTGGAAGCACAAGGATAATATCCTTGTCTATTGTATATCCTGTTATAATATCCTTGTATAATATAGCAATACTAGCTGACCCGTGCGGCCGCCGCCGCCCTGCGGGGGCCGAGTACAGCCGCCGCCGCCTCGCCTCCGCGGCCGGGCCCGGCCGGTCCCGCCGCCTCGCCTCCGCGGCCGGGCCAGTCCCACCGCCTCGCTTCCGCGGCCGGGCCCGGCCAGGCCAGGCTACCTCTCTCTCTCCTCCCGCCCCCCGTCTCCGGCGGGGCAGAGTGCGGCCGCCGCCGCCAGCAGGCCTGGCCGGCCCCAGAGTACCGCCATCAGGCCCGCCGCCTCGCTGGGCCCCGCCGCCTTGCCCCGCCTCGCTGGGCCCGCCACCACAGCCTGGCCCGCCGCCATCGCGCTAGGCCCGCCGCCTCGCCCCGGGGCCGCCGCCACCTTGCTGGGCCCACCGCCTCGCTGGGCTCCGCCGCCGCAGCCCTGGGCCCGCCGCCTTGCCTCCGCAGCCGCCCAGCAAGCGAATTCTCCTGGGTGTGCTGCCAGCCAATCAGCTGGGCTGCCGGGACGCATTTCTCCTGGGCACACCCAGGAGAATTATATATATAGATATTGCTGCGTCAAACATTTCTGGATCCACACAGTTAAAACTTAGACCACATTTTGATTAAATGAGGTTAATTGGATTTAGAATGCATATGTAGAGTTCTGGCCATTGCTGGAGATCTGTTGAGATGCATGATAATTATGGAGATGCATTATAAGTTAGAAATTTGGAAACCCTTTGGAAACCTGGATCCCTATTTAGCTTCAGATAAACTCGGTATTCATATGGTTTATGGATTGGTCTTTTTATGCAGGGGCACACCAAGGTCCAATAGCAGCCCAGACCTGAGGGCTTCGGAGGTCCTCCCACGTCGTCCCCGCCACAAGGCTCACCTTTTTTTTTTAAAGTCTTGCTGCTGCCCCGCCACTGCTCCTGTCTCTGGGTAGGGGGGCTCCAATGATCAGGGGCTCCCTAGAGCCCCACCACCACCCCTCGCCCATCCCACTGCAGGCCCTCTCCAATATTTGCCATCTTCACTGCCGGGGGAGCTACGAGTGGTGGAGGACCCCCACGCAGTGGAAGCAGCCTGTACAGCGAGCACGCCTGCGCAGCGTGTATATGGAACGTTGAATGTCGTGACATCGCCAGCATGCGACGTTCCATATTCACACTGTGCAGGTGCACCTGCCGGACAGGCTCCCACTGCAAGAACACGCCTGCCCCCCCAAATTCGGTGAGCTTCCAGGAGGCCATGGATCAGGTCCCCGAAGTCCGTGGCTAAATCTGCCTGTGTTTTTATGCATAGATATGCACTGTTTATATCAGAGCACCCAAGAATCAGTTATATAGACTTCCCTTGGGAATAATCCTTTTGAGCCTGCAGCATTTCATTTGAGTGAGGTTTTTAAGTACTTCCAGAAAGAGATTTTGTATATCATAGGCCTCACAAGGCCCAGGTGGCCCAAACACCTGAGGTATCTTTAGAGTCTATAAACTGAATGCATGACTAGAAGAGACACCACCGAGAGAGGAGATTCACAGCTGGTTTGAAGTAGGCCCAAATGCTGAATGTTTACGAAGTATGTTTATATCCTTTTATAGGTTTTGAAATTCTGTATATTTTAGAAAATGGGTGAATCCATTATTTGGATATATGGATTAATTAATTATTGTTCCATAGCAAATGTTTACATACCAACCCATTGTTGAGGTAACAATAGATATTGGAGGTGGATATAGCTCTCAGTTGAGGGGAGGACCACCCTAAAGGAGGTTTGTAAACGCAGATTGGTGTATATATTTGTATTACGTAGAATCATTACATAGGAACACAAAGAGTATGATTCTTTAGTACTAATAGCACTGGCGAAGACTACCGTGGTTGAAACATTTTTGGTGTAGGACATTTATCTGGAAAAGTCCCTCCTTGGGCTGTGCCTTGCCATGAGCAGAAAAGCAGCCCGTGGAACAATTCACTCCACGCGGTGGATATAGAAGCTTGTAAACTCCTGGGTAACTCGGGACTCCCATTGGAATACCCCTTTTGTAACATATACTTCATATTTTATAGATCGTGTGTGTGTGTTTGTGTGTGACTAAGTAATGACTTTTTCGCCTTGGAGAGTATATATTTTTTGTTGTCTAGGAATATATTATCTGGATTTATACAGGTTTTATTTAGATAATATGTTATCTACCCTTTATGAAGCAAGTATACAGATTGGTGATTCCAGATAGTTGCCAAATCTGCCATTCTGTGGGCTCCCAGAAGCCTCTCTGCTTATGTCAGACTACAGGATTGTAATTCTAACATGCTCAGGTGCCTCACAGGATCGTGGGCTCCCCTCATTTGTTGGCATATATGGGGACAGGGCACTTAGCAGGCAGTGGAACAGTTGCCCGTCCATTCAGTCCATCTATATACAGGTGGTGCTTGGCCATTCATATCATTGTGTTATATTCAAGCACAGAAAACAAAGAAATTGGATCCATTTGAGATCCACTGCAATTTCCCTCTTTGGGAAAGGAGAGCAACTGGAATTTTGCCTCAGGACATGTTTTGGGCTATCAGTGGCCCTAGTTTCATGAACCAGTGTGCTTCCCTTGGTCTCTGGAGTCACCCATCGTCTGGGCACCAGACTTGGCACCTGCCGTAACATCAGACAGTGTCTTGCTCTTCGCGCCATTTCTGGGCTCTCCCTATACCTGCTTCTTCTCTCTTAAGTCCCAAAGCCTGTTTCTCTGAGCCTTCTTCCTCTAGCCAGTCTGATCTCATTCAAATCCAAGCTTTAAAAAAAAAGCATCTCTGCAAGCGATCTAGTTAATCTCCTGAGCCGCCCTGAGCCTTTTGGAAGGGCAATATAAAATTTTTAATAATAAGTAATAAATAAATAATAAATAAATTGCTGTAACATATTTTAGTAATATTGCCTTAACCAAACATTTCTTTCCTCCCGCCAATAAAACCTTATTATTGTTCAAATTCAACCAACTCTCTGTCAGTTCATTTCCCCAGTAAGAGAACTTTGCACAAATTTATTCTGATGCGGAATTTCTCCACCCCATCTCGCTAATGCCCCACACAAGTCTGAACACATTTAGGAGTGCTGCACCAGTCACCCCAGAACAGTTTTGTCAACAGTTTTAATGCCAAATGTAAATGTATTAACCATCAAAAGTAAAGGTATAATCATGTGTTTGTTTAGGGGGACTCTTTGCGTATCAGCATACTTTCTCCGAGACCCCACAATGTTTTGTATAGTCATGGTCGTTCACCCTAACACATGTATGAGTGTACAGACCGCTGTACGACATCATTTCTGAACCAAGCTTTTTACTCTTCCCTTTCAAGGAGTCTTACCCAGAGAGGCCACATTCCTCCTGTTCTCCTGCATGACTTCCCTGCACAGGGTTCTCTGGTCCAGATCCAGCAGAGCCCACTCCTCTTCCGTGAAATGCACAGCCACCTCCTCAAAGCTCACCTGGCCCTGCAAGAGAGGAAGGAAACATGCTCACCCTCACAGAAGACATAATGGTTCCTTCCTTGAAGCAGAATCCACAAGAGGCATTCAGGAAAAGTGCTGTGAGAAGGGCAGAGAATGTTCCCTGCAGGGTCATCAATTATATTTCTATGCGGTTTAAAGTATTTAAATTATATTTATGTGTGGTTCAAGTGGTTTAAATAGCAAAAAAACATAGCCGGAGGGTGTCCTGCCTCACAGGGGCTGCAACTAAAAGTACACAGTGGAGATACCAGCAGCCACCACTTGAAAAAGATGCTCTCCTGAGATGAAGAGGCACACTTACTTCAACCCTGCTCAATAATTGGAAGCCAACCATTTCAAAGGCGCCTGCTTGTCTCGTTTGCCAGATTCAAGCCATCACAAGATTCCAGGCTTCCTAGTCAGCAGCTTTGACAGAAGCCGAAGGAAGGAGGGCCGATTGAAGCCCTTGAGGGAGGTCCAAGTGGTTGTCTGTCTGCCCCACATTCTCCTTTCCCCAACAATCCCTCCCCTACCAGTTTCTGTTGTGCTGAAGCATCTTCCATCTCACCAGGAAGAAAGGATGGCTGAGAAGGCATTGGCAGCCTCATTCCAGCACCTGCAAAGAACACAAAAGTGACAGGAGGATACAGGAGAATAAGAGAGAGAGTTTGTGCGCGGTGGGGGAGGAGAAAGAGAAAATCAAGTGTCAAGTTAAACAATTTTCTTCATGTTGGCTTGTCAGACCCTTGGTCCAACTAGCTCAGTATTGTCTACCCAGACTGGCATAGGCTTCTCCAAGGCTGCAGGCAGGAGTCTCTCTCAGCCCCATTTTGAAGATGCTGCTAGGGAGGGAACTTGGAACTTATATACTCTTTCCAGAGCGGCTCCATCCCCTGAGGGGAATATCTTACAGTGCTCACACTTCTAGTCTCCCTTTCATATGTAACCAGGGTGGACCCTGCTTAGCTAAGGGGGGACAGACAATCCATGCTTGCTACCACCACACCAGCTATCCTCTCAAAATATTGATAACTGTCATAACACAATATATTGTATATTTAAATTGTGGGAGAAGCTGTAGAAAAGAGTCTGTACCCCAAAAAGACTCGGGGGAACATAAAAGCATGGCAAGGATTTCAGATGCTCTCCTTCTGTCAGGTGTATCAGACAGAAAAGAAGGCAATATATAAATATATATAAATGGGGGGAAATGCCCACTTGGGATGATTTTTCCCAAGTAAAGGTGGATTGGAGAGCCAGTCCTGCAGTAGTAAGCATGAATTGGTCCCTTCGCTCAGCAGAGCTCACTTTTCCTTGCATTTGGATGGGTGAAGACATGGGAGTCCTCTCTGCTGTGAGATATTCCCCTGGCTTTGGGGATGGGGTCCTAGCTCAGTGGGGGAGCATCTGCTTTCATGCCAAAGGTCCCAGGTTCAATCCTGGGCAGAATCACCAGGTAGGGCTGGGCAAGACTCCTAACTGAAATCTTGGCAAGCCACAGCCAGTCAGTGTAGAGAGTGCTGAGCGAGATGGACCAATGTTCTGACTCAGTATAAGGCAGCTTCCTATTTTCGATCACTACTGCTCATTCCCAGGTCTTCTCCTTGCAGAAAGTACATGTGGATACTAAAAGTGCCAGATAAACTAGAGACTGTGGCAGGTTGCTTTTCCTGAGGCCTGTGGACTAAATCCTTTAATCTGGGAAAGTCACACACTGGAGCAGACGCCTCCCCCCCCCCGTGTCTGCCCAAGTACTTCCTCCCATCCATGAACATTCTCACTCTTTGCGCCCCACCCCCACCCCCAGAGCTCTTTTGGGTGCTGCACTGTAGGAACCTGGGACTGTTTCGAAAAATATTGAGGAGGCACAGCCTGGCAAGTTGATCATTTCCCATGATGCTTTATCCTTCACATGATTTTTGCACAATTTTGTATTTAAGCTCAGTGAAAGGAAAGGTTTCTACCCATAATCTCTGAACATACAGGCTTGGATATATAACTCCGGTAACCAAGAGATTTCTAAAAGCTTGCAAGGGGCCAGAGAGGAGAATCCTCCGCAGACAGGAGCAGGGAAGCATTCAAGCAGACCACAGACAGCGGGGATTGGGGAGGGTATGGCCCCAGCAGGCCCTGGGCATAAAACAACTCACTACCACCAGGCAGAGTTCTTTTGACAGTTTCTACACCTAATGGTGCAGTGGGAAAGTAACCTTCCTAGAGAATAGGAGGCTGTTGGTTTGAATCCCTGCTGGTGTGTTTCCCAGACTATGAGAAACTCCTTTATCGGGCAACAGCAATATAGGAAGAGGCAGAAAGGCATCATCTCGTACTGCAGGGGGGGCGGGGGAGGCAATGGTAAACCCCTCCTGTATTCTGCCAAGAAAACCACATTGCTCTGTGGTCACCAGGAGTCGACGGCACAACCTTTTCTTTCCTTTCCCATCCTGTCACTGGAGCCTCTGTCTCTCCACGTGACCAAAAGGTGGATTGGTAACTTATGCATGTAATTTTTTAATTTTTTTTAAATTAAATTTTATATCCTGTTCTTCCTCCAACGAGCCCAGAGCCCATATACAACATACTTAGGCATGTAGGCATTGGGTGGGGGAAATAATTGACATAGATACTATGAAAGGTCCAGAAAACGTTTAATTGGCTCAAAATCCTCTGAGTTTCAAACCAGTTCCGTAACATGAAGTAAAATGTTGTTTACAAATGCCAGGTAGAACAAAAAGCACCAGTAAAGCAAAGAATAACCCAGCCAAATAATTAATACAAACTAGACTCAGCAACAGTCTCAAGAGGAGTGCAAATGATGGCTTCTCCTGAAATAGGGCAGGCTCTTTCACTACCACCACTACTGAGTCCTTTCTGCCTCTCCAGGGCTGCAGCGATTTTCAGCTCTGTGATTTCAAGCGCTCTGCTTTTGACTGCCCCGTCAGCTTTCTCCTGTGGCCTGCTTCCCTCTCCACTTCCCCAGCAGAGTGTCTCAGAGTCTTACCCCTAGTCAACTCCAACGCTAGCTTTAAACTCTTCCTCCAGCTATCACTAACTTTCTGCTGCAAGTAAGCCTCCTTTTACACTCTCTCTCTCCCCTCCAAATTTGCTAAACAAACCAACTTTTAAAAACCTCAAGTCCTCTCAATCTTAAAAAAGAATACAGCCAATCAAACCAAACGCTCTCTTCCCTCCAAAAACTGAACAGCAGAACTCTTCCCCTGCACAGCATCTTAAGACGGAACACAGGGAATAAACATTTGCATGCATAATGCCAAAACTGGAAAAGCACAGAGAGGAGGCAGAGGCCTCATTACTTCACCCCATACTTCCTTACCCAGCAAGGTGGCCCCACTGCTGTCCTCCTGCCTGGGGATCTCCTTGGACAGAGGCCTCTGCCTGGTGCCTGATGGAGCCTTCTCAGCCTCAGGGAAGTCCGTGGCCACTTCCAACAACAGTCCTTGCACCTGAGACAGAAAGGAGAGACTCCCAACAGGGAGCAGGAAGAAAGGCATTAGAAAGGGAACGGGGCAGGAAAGTCCCAGAGGAAACTGCCTCATACCAAGTCAGATCCTTGGCCCATTATGCATGGATTTCCATTCCATTCCATTCCAGGGTTTGGAAGGCTCTCCGGGCTGACATCCACTCCACTGTCTTTGACAGTTTTTAGGAATAAAATAAATATATGGCTCTTCACCCAGGCTTCTGAATGAAAGCATTGCTTTTGCAGTTGATGGTTTGTACTTTAAGTATTTTTATTTGGGTCTTTAAAAAGAAAATTTATTTTTATATTAGCTGTACTTTTGTATTTTATGTATTGTTTTAATTAATTATATTGTAAACCACTCTGAGATTATTTTAATGAAAAGCAGTAAATAAACCCAACAAAAAAGCAATAAATGTATATTCCTAAATCCTAAATCTAGCTCAGTATGATCTAATCTGACTGGCAGCGACGTCTTCTCCAAGTTTTCAGGCAGGAGGTTATCCCAGCCCTACATGGAGATGCCAGAGATTGAACTGGGGGCTTTCTGCATGCAATTAGATGCTCTGCCTCATCCCCAAGAAGGCCCCTAACCCACAAAGGGATTGAGGTGGGTGGATCATCTCCACGAGTGATTTCCAAGTTGCTCTCTGGGGCTTCCTTTAGGATCTCCTGGCTCACATTCTCAGTCCTTTGCTGCTCCCAAGATAAACTGCTCTCTCACCTGCTGTTCTTCCTGCCTCTTGTCCTCTGCCTGGCTCAGGAGGAAACCTTCTGCCAGGGCCACTGCCTGGGAACTGGTCTCAGCTCCGCACTCTTTGATCCAGCTCTCCATTTCCGGGGGCAGGATGGCCAGGAACTGCTCCAGGATCACCAGGTCCACGAGCTGAGCTTTCGTGTGACTTTCTGGCTCTAGCCACTGATGGCAAAGGCTGTGGAGTCGGCTGAAAACCTCTCGGGGGCCCTCGGCCTGCTGGTAGCAGAACTGCCTGAAGCGCAGGCGCTGGGCCTCTGAGCTCCTGAGGTCCTCAACCAGCATCTCCTCCTTGGTCCTTTCCCAGAGTTCCCCAGTGCTTCCCACCTGGTTGGTCTCAGGGCAGTCTCCTGCTTCGCAGCTAGCTGGGTCTTCCTTTCCCATCTTTCATTCGTGCTCCAAGGCAGCCTCCCAAGAAGAGCCAAAGTACCTCCTTGTTCTCTCCTGAGGGATGAAGATTTTAGTGATGTAAATTCCACCTAGATAATTTTCTCCCTATAAGAAAATGAAGCAGAAGCCAGGAGTCAAAGAGAAGCTAGAAAGGTTGTGGGGTGAAGGGGGGAGATCTCTTTCCTTGAGGGCCACATAACAAAGGCTTCAGTGCAGCATCCTTCCCTTTGACCTGCCCTTATTAAGTCCCTTCCCCCTTAAATCCTCCCCTTGGCTTTCTCTTATTAACATTGGGTCCCCAGATGTTTTTGGACTTCAACTCCCATAATCCCCAGCCCCAGTGGCCTTTCTTTGGGTATTCTGCGAACGGAAGTCCAATAACATCTGGGGACCCAACGTTGAGAATCCTTGCTCTTGAGTCCTCCCACCATGAATTTCATCCTTTTCCTTCTACAATACTCCCCAACCCCAGACTTCCTCTTCCTTTCTACTCCTCCATTTCAGGTGGTTTCTGGTTTCAGGGTCAACATATGCTGGAAGGAAGGAAGAAAAAGATCCCTGATTGCAACTGCTTGCAAAAAGATCCCTGCTTGCAACAAGCTACTACCAAACATATGTAGACAAAAGGGAGCCAGGTTGACCAAAGATCTGGGCAACTGCAAAGATGCTCTTTTTACCTGCCCTGTTCAGAACTCCTGCAGGGAGCCAGTGGTGTAGTGGTAAGAGTGCTGGACTAGGACCAGGGAGACCCGAGTTCAAATCCCCATTCAGCCACCCAGACTTGCTGGGTGACTCTGGGCCAGTCACTTCTCTCTCAGCCTAAACTACTTCACAGGGTGGTTGTGGGGAGAAACTTAACTATGTAGTACACCTCTCTGGGCTCCTTGGAGGAAGAGCGGGATATAAAATGTGTGGTGTTGTTTTTTAAAGATCAGTTTGAAACTGCATTGAACATCACTCCAAGAGAGCTCTTTGCTTTGCTGAGAAGAAGGGAAAAGAAATCCCTCATCCGGGAAATCTGGGATGGGTGAACAGCTCTTGCTCCTCCAAGTCTGGCCCCTCCCTCATCAGCAGCTGCCTTATATGCCTGCCTTTGTCCTCTCCCACCCACACCCCCCACTCCCATGCCCACCTGGCGTTTCCCAACACCAGCCCTCCCCGTAGCCCCTCTTGGATCCCTCTCCCCGCAAATGCACGTGGGACTCACCAGAACCCTTCAGGGATGGAGGAGGAGACGGGAGTCACTTTCCCCCAACAGGAGGGGCGTGAAAGCCTCGGCTCCTTTTTCACGGGGGTTTCACGAAGTTCCGCGTGAAAGCAGGACGTGGGGACTTTTTTCCTCCTTCAGGGGTTGGCCTCCAGCTCCACTCCAAGAAAGTGCACCAGACGCAAAGGGGAGAGGCATTTGCTGTGCAAAAGATCCTGCCACTTCCCACAATTCCCTTCCTCCCCGAGAGACACAGCAGGATGGACAGAGTGAAGAAATGGAGCGTCTCTGTGTGAGTGTGTGAGAGACAAACCACTAAAGATGGCAATCCAAGGTGGACCGGAAGTTTCTGCCTTTCCCCGGAAGTTCTTGTCTTTTTCTACCTCTATGGTTCTCCTTCTGGGTTCAAAACGGGGTCGGGGATTGAGGGCGGGGTTTGCAGCAGAAGGAGAGAAAGTGCTCTCTTGGAACCGCTGGAGGAGGAGTACAAGTAGTTAAAGAGAAAACTTATCGCTCTTGCCAGCAGCAGCAGCTCAGCGGCGCATCTCTTTTAATCCCCCTGCAAAGGGGAGCCCCGATTCTCTGGTTGTTTTCAAACCTTCTTGAGTCTCCTGCAAGCATCTCTCGGGGACCACCGAGCCAAGCTCCGGGATGTTGTGATGATCCCTCTCTCGTCTCCGCCTGATAAAATGCGAGCTCCTCCCGGGTGCGTGGAGCCGAGGTGCACCTTTGTAATTTTGGAGCCAGGACGTAATGGCCTTTCGGAGCGTCCCCGCTCCCCATCTCCCTGCACACACACAGGCATTATCTGACGCATGGGTTTTTGAGAGCCCAAACAGCACTACTAATTATTAAGTACTTCTACAAAGTGTTTTATCGCTGCTTCCCTCATGCACAAATACATCTTATGTAGATTTAACTACTAAAGCTTTATTCAGCAACAACTCCATTTTCTCCTTTCCCTTTCTAATTCCCCCTCTGCCCCTCCCCCATCCCTGTAGCGACAGGGACCTAACCTCTGGGACAAATATCCAAATAACAAAATACAAAAGAGTACTGGATGGAATACAACACAAAGCAAAAACACAACACAAAAATTCAGGACATTAAAAAAGGGCAATGACTAGAGAAAAGTCTCTCCTTCCTAAATTATCAGCTGACAGAGGAATCCCCTCACCAGTATGGACTAGTACAGAACCTCTGTCCAATAGCAAAGCAAAAATGTCAGGGCACACTTACACACTCCTCCTTGAAAAATACATTCACGTGCAAGGGAAATGTATTTTTTTAAATAAAATAAAGACACAGTGACTGGCTGGTTATTCAAAGAAAAATTAGAGCTTCTCAGAAAAAATACAAATCCGTTGACCTGCGTTTTCCTTGAATTCCATCTTAAATAAATCCTGAATTCTGCATTATGTCTGGTTGCTTCATAGGTGTCTATATTTATTTATTTTATTTACATTTATATTCCACTCTTCCAAGGAGCCCAGAGCAGCGTACATAGTTAAGTTTCTCTTCACAACAACCCTGTGAAGTAGGTTAGGCTGAGAGAGAAGTGACTGGCTCAGAGTCACCCAGCAAGTATTATGGCTGAATGAGGAGTTGAACTCAGGTCTCCCCGGTCCTAGTCCAGCACTCTAACCCCTACATCACGCTGGCTTTAAACCTTAGTACTAGTATCCTAAATTTTTCTACCTCCAAAGGAAGGAATCTTCCTCCAGAGGAGGGAATCCTTCCTCAAGAGAAAGGAAACCTTGGAATACAAATCTTTGTGAGTCAGGATCACTAGATGAATGGGATGATTCGATTTTGAAGGAACTGGAATGGAAAACCATTTAAGAAGATTAACAATTGACAAAACAAAGCCAGGCCACTTAAGTGCAAACATTGCTTAGGGTACCACAATATTAGAAAGCTGCTGTGGTGATCAGCCCTCCCCTTCCCTAAAGAGTGAACCCTGTCTTGTCTTTCAGGCAGACCTCTGGGAATCAGCCACTCTGCACATGGTGACCGAGACCTAGAGAGTCTGGCGGCAGGAAGTGAAGGGGGTCTTTGTTGTTCTCAGAAGGAGCCAAGAGGACAATGAGAGAAGAAGGGGAGCATGCTTCATTGCTGGTGCTCATGAAGTCTTGCTGCCTCATGGCCAACAGCCAGCCTGGAGACTTCTTTCATGGAAGGATATCTGCAGCTCCTTGAGATACAAATCTCAAGTGCAAACACTGCTTGGGGTACCACAATATTAGAGAGGTGCCCACCCACCACAAATTCCATATATTATTAACAGGATTTTCTTTTCAATCTGTTCAGCACCTTCCTCTGTTTACAAAGCTGAACTTGTAGGACAAATGTGGAACTGTAGCTTGAATGCTATGCAAACAGAATGGAAAGGGCAACTGAAAGGTAGAAAGTCTACATAACTCACATTCAGCTCTATTTCCCGCCTCTCTTTGGGCTAAGCTACACATAACATGCTGTTGCTTGTAACTTTGCCACAATGTCCCCACTCCCAAATGAAATTAGCCAGAGGAGCCTGCATCCTTGAGTGAAAGTCTAGCAGGTAGAGAGGAGATGTTTCGCTCTTTCCTAGTGGGGCATTTTCCTCTTGTTATTTTGAGTATTTCCAGTGAAAACAAACACAATAAGAGAGGAGTGTAAAGAGGCAAACACTATTATTCCTGAATAAGAGTGGGGCAGGACTGGGCGGGCTGGGGAAGCTGACACCTACAGGCACATGTGTGTGGGTTTATCTTCTGTATTTAATGCCTTTCTATGCCATTTTCAGTCAGATATTCCTCAAAGCATTTTACTGAAGTATACAGATAAACAAATGACAATTCAGTCAAAAGGCAACCAGAAAATGAGAGTTAGAACTCCAGAGCCAGCAATGAAGCAGTCGCCAGGAACTAACAATCTGAAGCTCAAAAGAGAAGGAGGCAGTCATACCTCTGACTATTCCATTCTTGGAAAATATTTGTAAGCCACCTGGGTGGGGATGTTTGTTACTGTTTTGCACAGCACCTTGGTGGCCGGCCAGCCTTCCTTGCTGCTTATTGAAGAGGGGCTGGGGCAGGCTGTATCATCTTCCTCCCCAGTGTGGTCACCAGCAGGAGCATTAGAGGGCTGCCTCTTTTTTCTGGGCAGGCTGCTGTGTGTTGTACCTTTAGTTTTACACAAAAGGAGAATGAGGCTGGCTCCCTCCATGGGACTCAGTCCCTCGGCATCTCCCAGTCCCCTTTTCTTGCCTGCCTGCTGTTTGCTTCCTTCGCTCCTCCTGGCGCTTGCTGCTGCTACCGGCAGGCACTGCGACAGGTCAGTCTCACATCACATGGGTGGTGCCGCACCTTGTAGACGCAGCAGGCAGTGGGCTGCTGGTTCCCCCAGTCTGGTAGAGGGGGCTGGGGTGCACTGCACACGCCGCTGCTCTTCTTGACAAAGTTTGACCTGTTTTTATTTTGTTGTAAACCACCCAGAGACCCAAGTTTTGGATGATATAAAGATATGTTAAATAAAATAAAATACCCCAACTCCCTTCCAAACACAGTTAACGTGCAGAGAGGGAGACGCAGTATGCTGCTGGGTTGCCTGCTCTGCCACCGAGGCCTGTGCACATGGCCGACGGGAGGTGCCGGGCAGCGCAGGGAGGCTGCCCATCCGCACAGGAGAAGCACATGGCGGTGAGGCCGACCAAGCAGCATGCTGCATGCCGTGCATAGCAACCAATCATCTTTATTTGGTCCATTGACCAGCAAATGCCGTGCATGGTGTTTCTTGTTCTTTGGGGCGCTGTAGTGCTGCATAGCACGGTGGTGACGGTGTGGCCTCCCCACCACCACTGGAGGCCCCGCCTGCCGGCCACCCCACCCCCAGCATCACAAGCGCCAGCAGGCGACCCACGCAGTGGAGGCCCCTGGGAGAATGATTGGAGGCCCCCTACAGCAGAGGCCTGGACCTGGGCCCCAAGGTCCAGGCCTAAGTGTGCCCCTGAGCCCTTCTCAGACTCTGATGGCATCGGCCTAGCAACACTTTTACCCCACATATTAGCAAGCTAGAAGCAGGCGTGGAGAGAGGCAAGCGGTGGCCCGGGTTCGGCCGCCACTGTGGACCCCTACCCCTGCCCCCTGCATCTGACATCAGATGCAGAAGCGTGGTTTAGCTCCACACGGTCAGGGTAGCTCTTTCAACACAGGAGTAATATGGGTTCTCCTAGATGGCTCAACCTGGCCACTGCATTCTGTACCAACTGCAGTTTCCTGACTACATACAAAGGTAGCTCCACATAGGCTGCATTGCAGTAGTCCAGCCTGGAGGTTACCAGCAGATGTACCACTGTTCTGAGGTTATTCATCTCAAGAAGCGGACGCAGCTGGCGTATCAGCCGAAGCTGATAGAAAGCACTGCTGGCCACTGCCTCAACCTGGGACACCAGGGAGACGTTTGGATCTGCAATCACACCCAGACTGCATACCTGTTCCTTCCAGGGGAGGGTGACCCCATCCAGAACATGCAGATCAAACTCATCTCCCGAGTTTCGACCCCACACAATGAGTACCTCCGTCTTATCTGGATTCAGCCTCAGTTTGTTATCTCTCATCCAGCCCATCACCGACTCCAGGCAAGCATTTAGGGAGGTTATTCCTTCTCCCAATGATGCTGACATGGAGAAATAGATTTGGGTATCATCAACATATTGATAACACCCTGCACCAAATCTCCTGATACTCTCTCCCAGCTGTTTCATGTAGATGTTAAACAACATCAGAGACAATATGGAGTCCTGAGAGACACCATAAGAAAGTTCAGATTTTGAAGAACAACAGTCTCCAAGAGACACCATCTAGAATCTTCCCATGAAGTAGGAGCGGAAGCATTGCAGAGTGCTGCCTCCCACCCCCAATCCCTTGAGACGTTCCAGAAGGATACTGTGGTCAATATTATCGAAAGCCGCCGAGAGATCCAAAAGGACCACAGAGTCACACTCCCTCTGTCAATTCCCAACTGGAGATCATCCATCAGGATGACCAAGGCATTTTCTATCCTATATCCCACCCAAAAGCCAGTTTGAAATGGTTATTTCGTAAAGAACTACACTGTATAGCTGTTGAAAAAGGGAATATAATTAATGGCATAGCTGAAGCATACAGTATATTTTTAGAAGATAAAATACATACAGACTTCTAATAAGATTTGTTTATTGTTCTATTTCTATACTGCTTTTCATTAAAAATTAATTAAAACAATGAGCAATTTAAAATACAAAAGTACAGATATTAAATATAAAAATATCATCTCTATTTAAAAGTTTGAAAACGTATACAATACGGTAATACACAAAACACAAAGCAGCAACAGTAAAATAGCAATACTTTCATTTAAAAGCCTGGGTGAAGAGCCACGTTTTTACCTGTTTCCTAAAAACTGTCATGGAGGCCAAGGAGCGGATGCCAGCCCAGAGAACATTCGAAAGCCTGGGGGCAGTGACTGAGAAGGCCGGGTCCTGTGTGCTCGACAGCTGAGCCTTTCTCACTGTCAGCACTCGGAGCAGAGCCTCCTCCGATGATTCTCTCAAGTAGGCAGAAACCCTTGGGAGCAGACGGTCCTTCAAATATCCAGGGCCCAAAACATTAATGGCTTTAAAGGTCAAAACCAGCACCTTGAATGGGACCCAGAAACAAACTGATAGCCAGTGCAGCTCTTTCAGAATGGATGTCATATGATCCCAACAGGCAGCTCAGGATAAAGATATAGCCGCTGCATTTTGGACTAGTTACAGCTTCCAAATATTCTTCAAGGGCAGCCCCACATAAAGTATGTTACCGTAATCTAGCCCTGATGTGACGAGGGCGTGGGTAACTATGGCCAGATCTGCCTTCTCAGGAAAGAAAGTCCACCTCCATATAAGAATCCAAAAACAGAGTTGGGTCCAGCAATACCCACAAGCTGCGTACTTGCTCCTTCAAGGGGAGTGCAACCTCATCCAGAACCAGCAGAATCCCCTCATCCCGATTGGCTCTCCTACTGACCAAGAGCACCTGTCTTGTCTGGATTCATTCTCAGTTTACTAGCCCACACCCATCAGTTTACTAGCCCATCACAGCGTCCAAACCCCAATTCAGGTCATCCGCGGCCTCCCTAGGATCAGGTGATGAAAGAAAGAGCTGAGTGTCATAAGAACAGTCCCACTGCATGAGGCCCAAGGCCTATTTAGTGCAGCATTCTGTTTCACAGAGTGGCCCACCATATTATTTATTTATTTATTTATTCGGTTTCTATACCACCCTTCCAAAAATGGCTCAGGGCGGTTTACACAGAAAAATAATAAATAAATAAGATGGATCCCTGTCCCCAAAGGGCTCACAATCTAAAAAGAAACATCAGATAGACACCAGCAACAGCCACTGGAGGTACTGTGCTGGGGGTGGATAGGGCCAGTTACTCTCCCCTTGCTAAATAAAGAGAATCACATTAAAAGGTGTCTCTTTGCCAAGTTAGCAGGGGATGCCTCTGGGAAGCCCACAGGCAAGAGCTGAGGGCATGCCCTCTCTCTTGCTCTTATTCCCCTGCAACTGGTATTCATGGCGTCTTTCCTCTAAGGGTGGAGGTCACCTATAGTCACCAGTTTAGTAGCCATTGATAGACCTGTCCTCTGTGACATATTGCTGACAATTTATTTATTTAGCATATTTTTATACCGCCCAAAATGCAAGTTCTCTGGGCGGTTTATAAAACAATAAAAACTACCAATAAAAAAGATTCATATTTCCACAATTAAAATTTAAAAAGTTAAAACTATTAAAACACAATTAAAACATATCTAATTAAAAGCCTGGGTGAACAAATGTTTCTTGACTGCCCTTTTAAAAGTTGTAAGAGATGGAGAGGCTCTTGCAGTCCAAGTCCCCAGATGATCTCTCCCAGGATTTTCATGTGGATGTTGAACAGCACGGAGGACAAGACTGAACCCTGCGGGACCCCACAAGCCAATGGCCAAGGAGCCAAGTCTCCCAGCACCACCTTCAGGACCCTCTCCCCAAAAAAGGACTGAAGCCACTCTACAGCAGTGCCTCCAAACTCCATACTCCTGAGGCGGTCCAGAAGGATACCATGGTTGATGGTATCAACACTGCTGAAAGGTCCAGCAGAAACAGCAGAGACGCACTCCTCCTTTCAAGCTCCCGGTACAGGTCATCCACTAGGACAACCAAGGCAGTTTCAGGCCCATATCCATGACAGAAGCCAGACTGAAAGGGATCCAGATAATCAGTGTCATCCAGGACCCTCTGCAGCTGAGAGCCCACCACACACTCTATCACCTTGCCCAAAAAGGGGAGGTGAGAAACAGGTCTGTAATTCAGCAGGTTGGAAGAATCAAGGGAGGGCTTTTTTATTAGTGGTTTCAGCACCAGCTCCTTGAGTCACAATGGCATCTTCCCCTCTCTTAACAAAGCATTGATTATAACCTCCAACCACCTGCCCATATCTTCCCTAGCTGATCTTGTTAGCCATGGAGGACAAGGGTCTAGAGCACATGATGTTGCTCACACACTGCCCAGGCTCTTGTCCACATCCTCAGGCTGTACCAACTAAAAAGAACCCGGAGCCCATCTGCTGAAACTACTCAACCCTGGAGTCCAAATCAGCACAGATGCGAGCGATTTTATCTGCAAAGTGGCATGCAAACTGCTCGCAGTGGGCTATAGATGGTTCCTCCCTCATTACACAGGGGGATGTGTGAAGCAACAACTTTGCTACATGAATGTGCTACACTAGCCTGCACTGAGCAGATGAAATGGATGCGGAGAAAAAAACCATTTCTTCACTGCCCCCACTGCCACAGAGTAGTCCCAGAAATGGGTTCTAGCCCATGTTTGGTTAGATACGCCACAAGTCTTCCTCCAGCATTGTCCAAATTGTCATCCGAATTCTTTCATTGCCCTAAGCTCCTCAGAAAACGAAGGAACAGAACAGGCTTCACCAAGCTGGAGAGGGCGTTTAGGAGGTCAGGTAGGGAGACTGAAGTGCAGCAGGGTAGTCAGTACACCATCAGAATCTCCAGCCTATCTCGGAGGCCCACCCTCAAAGAGAAATACTTGAAATCAGGAGATTACCTAACCAGGCACCTGGTAAGGGGGAAAGGTCTAATGACAGAGGGCTGCCACACTCCCTCCCCAACCCAGAGGAAGCCTGCAGGACAAAGCTGAGAGAGACCAACACCACCCAGTTCATCCAACCTGGCCATATCCAACCAGGTCTCCATCATACATACCAGGTCAGCATGCTCATCCACACTCAAATCATGGATGAGAGACGTTTTACCATTGACTGACTTGGCATTCAGGAGCAGCCCCCTAATCCTAGAGGGAAGGTTTCCAGAGCTCGCTGGGGCTGCAGGACTGAGAGATGACTCGGAAAAAGGAACAGACCTGAGCTGTCGGGACCATTTGCCCCTGTAATGGCCTGCCCAACTCCCACTTCCATTTCTCCCTCTGCCCACTACCTGAGAAATCAACACCCCCAGACACTCTCCCAGATGCATTCCTCACCCAACTAGCCCAGCTCCTATGTGTCCTCGGCACCAAGCCCAAACTCCCTTGATCATGCAAGAACAACCCACAGCCATACAGCCAGCTCTCCCCTAGGAATGCTCACACCAGTCCTCGGCCTAGCAGAGCACTCTGACAGCCCACCCAAATACCAGCCTCTGAGTTGAAGGAGGGGGAGGTAACTGAAATAAGGCTTCCTAGATGAGGCAAGCCTAGAGCAAGCCCCCCTCTCACCAATCCTCACTCTGCCCTCTCCTCATCTGGAAGCGATCATAGACACCCCCACAGACAACCCAAAGGGAATGGACCCACAAACCTCCAACAAGCCACTAACGGCAATCCTGACCACACAAAGTAGCCAACCCAAAGGAACAAGCTACTCTGCGTGGCTGGTCTTAAAGTCCTTCCAATTCCTTCTACTTCCTCCAAAAGTCCTTCCAAAGTCCTCTTCTTGTTACACCAGGCGGCTGCTGCTGCCGCCTGCATACCAAGCGGCTCCTGCTAACTGTCTCTGAATGCTCTGCCTTAACCCATGTTGTCAAACATGCAGGGACAGTCCAAATGAGCAATGATCTTCCTGCTGGTTGGGCCTCAGTCTGCGCACCCCAAGGTGGAGAACCACAAGGACGAGAGCCCTTCTGCTCTCGCTCATAGGCTGGTGCCAAGAGGCGGGCACCCCTGGCAGGATCAGCTCTTATCAGCTAATCACCTGGAGTGGGGAGGAGCAGAGACAAACCGCCAGGGCCCCACCCAGCAGAGCTGCTTCCTTCCCTTGCAATTATCTGTGTAGGGTAGGGAAGGGAAGGGAAGGGAAGGGAAGGGAAGGGAAGGACTTCCTAAGAGGAAAAGCATCTTGGGAAAGAGCTCCAAGAGAAGACAGAGAGAGGAATGAGGCAAAGTAGGAACGCACCTAAGATTCTCATTGGTCCTTTCGGTTTCCCATTTCCATAGATATTAGGAACCCATTATTCTGCTTTGATCACAGCAACCTAGAGATTATAGTGTCTAGAGTTTTTTTTAACCCTTTCCTAATGATCCCCAACATGATATATGCCTTTTTCACAGTTCCGCACACCAAGTGGACACTTTCAACGAGATGTCTGCCACAACCCCAAGATTCCTTTCCTGATCAGTCACGGACAGCTCAGACCCCATCAGTGTATATCAGAAGTGTTTTTGTTGTTGATGTTGTTGGGAGTGGGGTTGTCCCAATGTGCATCCCTTTGCATTTATATTGAACTGTAGATCTAAAAAACATCATCCAACTTAATGTGTGGATAAAGGTCAGTGGACAAAGCTACTCTGCTCTGTGCTACTCCAGAAAAGAAGGAGGCCATAGGAGTTCTCCAGAGCAGTAGATTAACTGTGCAATGAAGCATTATGTTTTAAAAGCAAGGTCCCTAAAGATATTTCATACAAAAGCTAACACCAAAATATAAATGTACATATTTCAGGTCTATGGGATCCTTTCCTGTTTTTGCCACAGGAAATTAATGCGACTATTTACCTTAATCAACATGAATCACCAGAATGGATTATTTGATGTGAACCACGCGTCAAGCATTTATATGGTTTCTCTCCAGTATGGGTTCTTTGATGCCTAGTAAGATTTCCGCTCTCACTGAAGCTCTTTCCACAGTCCAAGCATTTATATGGTTTCTCCCCTGTATGGATTTTTTGATGCCTAGTAAGTGTTCCACTCTGACTGAAGTTCTTTCCACACTCCAAGCATGTATATGGTTTCTCTCCAGTGTGGGCTCTTTGATGGCTAGTAAGTTTTCTGTTCTCACTGAAGCTCATTCCACAATTCAAGCATTTATATGGTTTCTCTCCAGTGTGGGCTCTTTGATGGATGGTAAGCATTCCACTCTGACTGAAGTTCTTTCCACACTCCAAGCATGTATATGGTTTTTCTCCAGTATGGGATCTTTGATGGCTAGTAAGATGTACACTCTGACTGAAGCTCTTTCCACACTCCAAGCATTTATATGGTTTCTCTCCAGTGTGGGCTCTTTGATGCATAGTAAGATGTCCGCTCTGACTGAAACTCTTTCCACATTCCAAGCATGTATATGGTTTCTCTCCAGTGTGGGCTCTTTGATGACTCTTAAGTGTTCCGCTCTCACTGAAGCTCTTTCCACACTCCAAGCATTTATATGGTTTCTCTCCAGTATGGGCTTTTTGATGCCTAGTAAGGTTTGTGTTGGCAAGAAAGCTCATTCCACATTCCAAGCATTTATATGGTTTCTCTCCAGTATGGGTTCTTTGATGGTCAGTAAGGCTTCTGTTGGCACTGAAGCTCATTCCACACTCCAAGCATTTATATGGTTTCTCTCCAGTATGGGTTCTTTGATGGCTAGTAAGATTTCCACTCTGACTGAAGCTCATTCCACACTCCAAGCATTTATATGGTTTCTCTCCAGTATGGGTTCTTTGATGATTAGTAAGTGTTCCACTCTCACTGAAGCTCTTTCCACACTCCAAGCATTTATATGGTTTCTCTCCAGTATGGGTTCTTTGATGGATAGTTAGATTTCCACTCTGACTGAAGCTCTTTCCACACTCCAAGCATGTATATGGTTTCTCTCCAGTATGGGTTCTTTGATGGCTAATAAGTGTTTTGCTCTCACTGAAACTCTTTCCACACTCCAAGCATTTATATCGTTTCTCTCCCATGTGCATTTCCCACTGAGGTTGAAAGCTTGGTTCATGGATTTTTCCATGATGAGAAACAGAAGATCCATTTCTGTTCTTCTCGTTTGCCTCAGTGTTCATTCTCTCTGTCCCTCTCTTTTTCCAGCTGACATCAACCAACAATCCTCCATTGCAAATTCCTTCTGTATTTCTCTCCCCACAGTCATCTGCTGGAATGAAGAGAGAAAATTGGTCAGAGGCTGGGATGGAAATAGAGCCTCCAATCACTGATCAACCCCAACTTAATGTGTTCTTTTGACCGAAGAAGAAGAAAGCCAGACTGGTCTGTGTTACTTAGACATGGGTGGATGTGGCGGGCAGAGTCCTAGCTGTCACCATCCAGATTCTCAAGACAGCCGCAACCCAGGCTCAGTGGGTGGGTGGGTAGGGCATCACAATCAGGATTTCATCTTGTTCACTGCGTACCCCACTGGGATATTCCTCAGTTTGCAATGTCTGTACTTGGTATTTGCATACCTTGCTCTCTTGGTGCCTAACCATCTCCCTCCCTGGGTTGACCGAGGTAGCCATAGGGCAGTATTAAAGTCCCTCAGGGTAGTTATCTTGGGGGCATTTCAGCACTGGCTTTGAGGCCGCCTTCTTTGGTGTCACTCTGGATTTCATAGCCCCCATGAGTAAGCCCCAACTAATATAATCAAACAGACTTTTTCAGTTTCATTATTATTGTATATATGTCACATTTCCAAATCAGTAGAGCCCAGCTTTCTTCTTGGTTGCTTATTTATTTGTTACCCTTGTATCCCACTCTTCGTCCAAACAGCTCAGAGTGATCTACATGGCTATACAACAAGTCTGTGAGATAGATTAGGCTGAGACAGAAGTGATCGGCCCAGAGTCACCCAGGGAGTTTTGTGGCCTAACAGGGTTTTCAACTCGGGTCGCTTCAGCCTCAGCCCATCAACTAAACCACTACACTGGAATGGCCTTTTGACATAGGCTGGAAACCCTTGCCGAAATATGGACTTAGCCATTCTGAGTTAGAGTAATTCAGTCTATAGACAGACAGAGATAAAAAAAAATTAACATTTTAAACAACACAGGTAAAGATATTCTTCTATTAGACAAATTTAAGACCACGTCATCTGCATACAATGAAATCTTAACTTCTTGATTACCTTAACTTATTAATTTCTTTATTCGTGTAATCCTCTCCTCATCTGACAGATTTAGCAAGAAGTTCCATAACTAATGCAAATAATAACGTAGAGTGGGCAACCTTGCCTTGTTCCTCTTTCCAAATGAAGTTCATTTGACAATATACCATCTGCCAAGATCCTGACCAAAAAATTTTAATATATGTTTTATCAAATTAGTGAAATTCTCTCCAAGACCAAATGCTTCTAATGTCTGTAATACGTATAGGTGTTCAACTCATACAAATGCTCTCTCAGCATCTAGAAACACAAAAGCTCCCTCTTGATTGTTTTGTCTTGTCAAGATGAGATTCTTTCAAGAAAAGGGTCCAAAGCTGCTGGGAACTTGTTTTATCCCAATTACCACCTCTTACCTTGAAACAAGTTAAAGTCCTTCCAAAGTCCTCTTGTTGTAGCATAGTGGTTGGAGTGTTTGCGCTAGGACTTGGAAGAGCCAAGTTGGAATCCCCATTCAACCATGAAACTCACTGCGTGACTCTGCACCAGTCATGTATCTCTCAGCCTAACCTACCTCATAGGGTTGTTGTAAGGATAAGAACAATAATGTTGTTTTTGGGCTCCTTGGAGGAAGAAGAGCAAGATATAAATGTAATAAATAAATAAATAAATAAATAAATAGAGAAAGAAAGAAAGAAAGAAAGAAAGAAAGAAAGAAAGAAAGAAAGAAAGAAAGAAAGAAAGAAAGAAAGGTGGGCGCAAATGGGAACTCTCCTCTGGTAGTGGGCAACTCACAGGAATTAGCTGGCAATCTCCTGCCCAGGCAAGATTCCCATTTCATAGCTGAAAGGAGGACTAGTCCCTGCACAAATGTTGGATCTCCCTCTCCCAAGATGTTCTGGAAGGCTGAAATCTGTTTCCCTCCAGATTGCCAGTCTCCTGAGCTCAGTGGCCAAGCATGTGCTTTGCATGCACAAGGCCCCCATTTCAGTCCCTGGCAGCATCTCCAGGTAGGACTGGGAAAACCCTCTTCTAAACTCTGAAGAGCTGCTGCCAGTCAGTGTAGAGACTACTAATTGAGGTGGCTGAAGGGTCTAACTCTACATAAGGCCATGTCATATCTTCGGGGTTGTCCAATAGAGCATCCTCAGGGTTGAGTTTTATTTATTCCATTTATGTTCCACCCTTTCTCCCCTTCTCCCCTCACAACAACCCTAGAGGTAGGTCAGATTGAGAGATCACTGGTTCAGAGTCACCCAAGGAGCTTCATTGCTAAGGGGCATTTGAGACCAAATCTTCCAGCTGCTAGTTTGACACAAACAATTATACTGCATGGGCTCTCTGGCTCATAAGTGGATCTAACCCAATGGCTTGGCAATGTCTGTACCGCACTCTTGCCAACTGAGTAAACCAGACCAATCTCTCTTTCGCTAAACCTCCAATAAATACATAATTCACACATTATGTTGAATACTCATACAAGTACACTGGGTACCCTGGTACAGATCTGTACACAAGTACAGTCATGCATACGTTATGTTGAACAGAGGTACATCAGTATCTTTCCTATCTGTCCCATGCATTTGAGGGGCCTGTACCAGTTTCACTTTTGACATGAATGCAGGTCCAGTCGTTCACACAAACAAATGAATGAGTGCATATGTATCTGTACAACATCATGCCTGAACTAGACTTTTTACTCTTCCCTTTCAAGGAGTCTTACCCAGAGAGGCCACATTCCTCCTGTTCTCCTCCATGACTTCCCTGTGCAGGGTTCTCTGGTCCAGATCCAGCAGAGCCCACTCCGCTTCCGTGAAATGCACAGCCACCTCCTCAAAGGTCACCCGGCCCTGCAAGAGAGGAAGGAAACATGTTCACCCTTGCAGAAGGCATAATGGTTCTTGTCCAGCAGGAGCACCCGCCAGCCTTGCCTGGGTCTCCGTCACGATGAACCCCAGCCCACCGGGGAAAGTGGCAGTCAAGCTCCCCGGCCTGACGAGGGAGCAGCACGAGGCTGGCAGTCTGGCCGGCCTGAAAGCTCCCAAGAAGAGGAGACTGGGTTGTGAAGGGGAGGGTGAGGCGCATCGTGATGATGTCAGCAATGTGCCTCGAACTGATGGGAGGGGCTGAGAGAGGGAGGGAAAACAGGAGCAAACAGGGTAGGCACAGCTGAGGCATGTCAGTGATTATGGGGTTTAATAAAGAGGGGTGGGGCTCGTTTAGGAGAGGCTGGGATTGTGCTGCATGTGCAGGAACCAATAAAAAGGGGATAGGGCAAGGATGAAGAGTGCAAGGAGTGAGTCACAGGCCTTCGGAGAGAGGCTGTGAAGGGGAACAAGCATGCCAAGGAGGAGGACCAGGGTGAAGAGCAACCCCTCCCCTTGGTTTCAGTGCAGCATCCTTCCCTTCCCCCTTAATCCTCCCCTTGGCTTTATCTTGAATCTTCCCACCATGATTGTATCTACTTCATAATTTCCCTTCCACAACACTCCTCACCCAAACCTCCCCCTGCTTTTTATTCTTCCATTTCAGGAGGTTCCTGGTTTCAGGAAGTCCCAGGGTCCACATGTGCTAGAGAAAGAGAAAGGAGGGTGCGGGGAAAGACCCCTGCTTTCTACCCTAGAAAGCTGCAACCAGTCATATGTAGACAGTAGTGAGCCAAGTTGACCAAAGATCTGACTCAGTTGGCAGCTTCACGGACATTTTTTACCTGCCCTGTTCATAATTCCTGCCTTTAATTTAGCTCCAAAGGAGCACTTTGCTTTGAACATAAGAACAGTCCCGCTGCATGAGGCCCAAGGCCTATCCAGTCCAGCATCCTGTTTCCTTCAGTGGCCCACCAGATGCCCCTGAGAAGCCCACAGACAAGGGGGTGAAGGCATCCCCTCTCTCCTGCTGTTGCTCCCCTGCAACTGGGATTGAGAGGCATCCTGCCTCTGAGGCTGGAGGTGGCCCCCCGACTAGTAGCCACGGGTAGACCAGTCCACCATCAATCTGTCTAAGCCCCCTTTAAAGCCATCCAAGCTGGTGGCCATCACCACATCCCATGGCAAGGAATTCCATAGGTTAGTTATGTGCTGTTTTAAAATGTGCTTCCTTTTGTCAGTCCTACATTTCTTTGCTGAGAAGAAGGGGAAAGAAATCCTCCATCCAGGAGATCAGGGATGGGTGAATAGCGCAGAGCATCTAGCTATGGGGTGAAGGGATAGGGGGCCGAGGTGGAGATCATCAGACTTTCTCCTCTAAGTCTAGCCCCACCCTCATCAGCAGTGGCCCTATACGCCTCCCCCCATTGCTCTCTCCCTCCCGCATGGCTTTCCCACCAGCCCTCGCCTCCAGCACTCCCCCCTCCCTCCCTCCAAATGCCCCACATGGGATGATGGGACTCACCAGAGTCAGCCAGGGATGCGGAGACAGGAGTCACTCCCCCACCCCGCCCCAGAGGTCTCGGCTGCTTTTTCCACGGGGGTTTCACGAATTTCCGCGTGGAAGCAGGAACGTGGTGATTTTTTACTCCTTCGGGGGTCGGCCTCCAGCTCCACGCCAAGAAAATGCCCCACGGTCAACGGGGAAAGGCATTTGCTGTGCAAAGGATCCCGCCCCTTACCTCAATTCCCTTTCTCCCCGGGACACCGCAGAACAGAGTGAAGAAGGAATGGAGGAGCTTCTGTAAGGACGAGCCACTAAGGGCGGCGATCCAAGGTGAACCGGAAGTTCCTGCAGTGCGTCTCTTGTCTTTTTCTACCTCTACGGTGCTCCTTCTGGGTTCAGAAAGGGGTCGGGTCGGGCGGGCTGAGTGGGGGAGGCAGCAAGAAGAGAGAAAGTCAACAGCCAATCCAAAATGCAAAACTCTCCTGCCTGCAGCAATGTTGCGGTTCTCTTTTATTCCCGCTGCAAGGGGGAGGCCCCCCCGCCGATTCTCTTGTTGTTTTCAATCTCTCTTGATTCTCCTGCAAGCATCTCTCAGGGACCACCGAGCCAAGCTCCGGGATCTGTGACGCCTCTCACGCCTCCGGCTTCTAAAATGCTGGACACTCTCCTTCTCCTGCTGCTGCTGCTGCTGCTGCTGCAGGGGCTCCAGAGGGGCCGGGTTCCCTTCGCAGGGGGCTGCTACTGACCCCTGCCTGCGTGCTGAGCATGGGAAACTGCAAACTGGAGCCATCGCTCCTCACCCCGCCTCGCGCGCGTCTCAAAGAGAAACAAGCTTTGGGAGGAGGGACATAGTAATCCAGGGAGAAAAACATGAAAAGCACCCCCTGATCCTCCTTTCTGATACAGTCCAAGATGGGAGAGAAAATATTGATACCACACTGTTAGCCGTTTGGCATCAAAAACAATCCAATGCAACATGCTGCTGATGGGAGCTGTATCAAATAGGAAAAGCCTTAACTATTGTTGTCCCGATGCAAACTGCTAAGCTGGTTATTAACCTGCTCCTGGGAAGAAGGGTGGGCATCCACATACAATTAATCAGTAGGGGAAATCCCAGAGGTGCACCTAGGTAGTTTTGGAGCCTGGACCTACTACAGGCCTTCTGCCCCACCCCCAAGATAAGCTGCAATGCAACTATTTAAAGGAAGAAATAGGAATGAATAAGTTGCTTCCCACTGACCGGGCACATACCACATTTTGCATGCAGACAGTGCTGTTGGCACTTAAATTAGCAGAATGCACTATGAATGCAGTCACTAGCTGCTGCCTGCTGCCCCCTTTCCCTGGGAGAATTGTGTTGACCCAGGAATGGTTTCTTTGATCAATGCAAGTTCTATTTATTTCCAATTGTTTTATTTTTAAACAAGTTGTTCTAGTAAGAACTAATCTGCCTACTTTCCTTTCACTATCCCTACAACTGGACTAAATTTGGTTCAAATTGAGGTCCACAAGTTATTATTATTATTATTATTATTATTATTATTATTATTATTATTAATTCGATTTCTATACTGCCCTTCCAAAAATGGCTCAGGACGGTTTACAAAGAGAAATAAAACAAACAATATGGCTCCCTGTCCCCAAAGGGCTCACATTCTAAAAAGAAACATAAGACACACACCAGCAACTGTCACCTCTTGCACTTCAAATGTTCATGTGTCCGCCATCTTGGATCGGGATGGATGTCATAATTACAAACTACACCATTGAGGTGTCCCTGTGTGTCACTCACTACAACTGTGCCAAATGTGGTTCAAATTGGTTAGACAGCCCACAAGTTCTGCACCCCAGTAGTTCACACCTCCGCCATCTTGGATCAGGGTGGATGACATCATCATAATCTACATCATTGGGACATCCATATGTGTCCCTACAGCTGTAGCAAATGTTTCAAATTAATTAATTAATATTGTTATCATTACATTTATATCCCACTCTTCCTCCAAGGAGCCCAGAGCGGTGTACTACATACTTGAGTTTCTCTTTCACAACAACCCTGTGAAGTAGGTTAGGCTGAGAGAGAAGTGACTGGCCCAGAGTCACCCAGCTAGTTTCATGGCTGAATGGGGATTTGAACTCGGGTCTCCCCGGTCCTAGTCCAGCACTCTAACCACTGTGCCTCAAATGTTCATGTGTCCACCATCTTGAATCTGGGAGGATGAGATCATCACAAACTATGTAGTTGAGACAGCTGTAGCAAATTTGGTTCAAATCAGTTAAGCGGTTCACAAGTTAGCCCACTTGCACCTCCAACGTTTACCCATCTGCGGGGGGCATAGCAAGACCGTTGGGAGCCAGGGGACAAGATCTCAGCAGAGGGGTCCCCATCATGTGCACAAAGCATTCACGAGCCCCAATGCCTTAAGCCATGCCCCCTGCATCTGACAGCAGACACAAGGGGTGGGGCAACCAACATCTCCCTGCCTCTGCCCCACCGCTGCTTTTTATCTTGGCCTCCGGAGGGAGGGGGGAGCCAAGCTGGGCAGGCACCCCCCCCCGTAGCAAAATAGCAAACGTTTCGATGTAAGACATCATCCTCAGTGCTATACAAAGGTGGCTGACTGAGTCTTGTACTTAAAAACAACTCAATGATGTCTTACATCGAATCCTTGGCTATTTTGCTACGTCTGTGGTTTAGATTTTAAGCTTTTAAAACTTTTCAATGTTTTTAAACATTTAACTTTCAATTGCGCATTAAAGAAGGTCATTGAAAAAAGCTTTCAAGTGTGGAAATGAGTATTTCATCGCCCTTATACCGTCTTATTCGAAATTTAAAATTGTTGTAATATTTTAACTTTTTGTTGCCATTTATTTTTACTAATGTTTTAACTTTTCTGTTGTCATTCATTTTAGCTAAAGTTTTAACTTTTTTGTTGTCATTTATTTTGTTTGTTGTAAACTGCCCAGAGACGTAAGTTTTGGGCGGTATGAAAATATTTTAAATAAATAAATAAATAAAATTATAATATATGAATATATAACAATTATATATATGATAAATATTTCCTTTGAAAAAGATAAAATATAACTCGAATGTACAGTTTAATGGCGTGCAGCAGGGAAGTAACCTGCTTAGGGAGCAAGAGGTTGCTGGTTCGAATCCCCAGTGGTATGTTTCCCAGACTAGGGGAAACACCTGTATTGGGCAGCAGCGATATAGGAAGATGCTGAAAGGCATCATCTCAAACTGCGCGGGGAGGAGGCAATGGTAAACCCCTCCTGTATTCTACCAAAGAAAACCACATGGCACAACTGTACCTTTACAGTTTCTCTGTTTGTGTTTCCTTATTTGGAGGTGAGGGAATCTGAGGCCTGGAGTGGGGGGTGGGAGATAAGTTATTACGGAGTAGTAGATCTGGTGTGTAAAAATACAAAGCAGTCACAGGTAGCCATGCTTGTCCATCAGCAAGAAATCATAATGGAGAAGGATAACATATTAGGAGCAGTGTAAAATATTATCTGCATTCCGTGTGCTTTTGAGTTTTCCAGAAGTTTTCCTCCAGCTGGATGTGAGCAGAGCAAAGAGAGATGGAGGAAGGGAAAGCAAAGCTTTGTTGGGGTTTGTGATTATTTAGCAAAGTCCAAGGAAGCTATCGCTCCAGTTAAACTAAATAGGTTTATTAGTGAAAAACATTTGGGATAGGAAAGACCTATCCAATCTATCAGCTACATCTGGAATCTGTCTCTGGGCAGTGGCTTAGTCGATCCATCTGCCACCATCTCTGCACCCGTGCGCAGAAGCCTGAAATCGGCCCGATCTGCCTCATTTGGGGGAGGAAGGCGGGCCGGGTAAGGCCATAAGGGACTCTTTCACTGCCTTCTCCCAAGTCCCGCCTGCAGTGCCTTCAGTGAGCCTTTCAGCACGCGTGCCTGGATCAGCACCAGACTTCACATAGTTTGGGAGGTGGGAGGAGATCTTGCTGTTGTCCCCACTTCTCCTCCTCTGCCGCCACACAGTGGCTGCTTAATTTTTTTTATTTTTTAAAAAAAGATTTTTAAAAGGTCAAAAAGTGAGGTTAAAAAAAGGCCAAAAAGCTGGAGAAATCAAGTCATGGACTTTCCCCGCAGGAAGTAGGGACATCCCACGCAGGACAGTTGGCAACCCTACCAGCAGTGCGGGACAGTTGGCAACCCTACCAGCAACAGCCAATGGAGGGATGTTGTGTTGGGGCTGGATAGGGCCAGATGCTCCCTTCCTGCTCAATGAAGAGAAGCACCACTTTAAAAAGGTGCCTCTTTGCTTAGTCAGCACAGGATAACTGATAGTGGCCCGGTTCTCCTGAGGGCAAATCAGCCTGAAACTGAACCGAATGCATCCCAGGCTGCTCTCAGCTTTGCTGAGCAGGGGAATTAAACTTGCTCACCTGGGATGGGTGAAGAGGCCACCCCACTTTTTTACAGTGTGAAAGAGGCAGAGAGAGCTCAAAACGCTGCTTAGCCCCCCTCCTGCTGGGCCGCATCAGCAGCTGCCATTGGTGCCTGCTCTTGTTCTGTCCCTCCCTGCCTGGATTTCCATCCCCTCCGGCACCTAGCTGGCCTTTCCCACCACCAGCCCTCCCTTGCATCCGTCCCACCCACCCCCAGATGGCACGTGAGCCCCACCAGACCAGATTCCTCCAGGGGGTGAATATGAATATGAATATGACAAAGATTTATATGCCCCCTTTCTACCCCCAGCCCTTTATTTTTTTTAAAAAAATGTTTGACTTCTTTCTTCTTTGTTAAAGTTTTTTAAAATGATTTTTTGACATTATGTATTTTACAAACATCTTTCCCAGTCCCTGCTCCCCTCCCTCCCCATACCTGACCCTACCTCCCCAAGTCAGTCAGCCAGTTGAGGGGAGGTGAGAAAGGGACCTCCAGCTGGAACCTGGGAATTCTTTACTCCTTCAGGAAAAGCCTCCAGCCCTGCCTCACCCGGAGGAAATGCCCCAGGCAGGACAGGAGGAAGGAGCCCTGGCTCTGAAAGAGACCCTCCCACAATTCCCCCCTCCCACAATTCCATTTCAGAGCGAGCATAAAAGGGGAAGAAAAACCTCTCTCGGGACGTGAGGTCTCTAGACTCCTGGGGAGTTATCAGTCTCCCTCTTCTATCCATTTGGTTCATAAAATGCTGGATGCTCCCTAAAAAATGGCCAGAGATAACCTTTCCCTTTCTTGACAGGGAAAAGAAAGTACTTCTTCATAGGAAGCATACATTGAACTTAGGGAACTCATTGCCACCAGATCTTCAGGAAAGCATAGGCAAATGGCCCTAGTGACCCCAACAAAGCATCCCTCTAGTGCAGTGGTTTCCAATCTGGGAGCCTCCAGATGTTGCGGAACTACAACTCCCATCAGCCTCAGCCACAATTGTAGCTGGGGCTGATGGGACAACATCTGGAGGCTCTCAGATTGGGAACCACTGCTCTGGTTGTTGTTGCTAGTGTCTACTTTATGCTACTTTTTAAATGGTGAGCTCATTGGGACAGGGAGAGGAGAGCTGGTCTTGTGGTAGCAAGCAGGACTTGTCCCCTTAGCTAAGCAGGGTCTACCTTGGTTGCATATGAATGGGAGACTTGATGTGTGAACACTGTAAGATATTTCCCCTCAAGGGATGGAGCCATTTTGGGAAGAGCAGAAGGTTCCAAATTCCCTCGCTGGCAGCATCTCCAAGATAGGGCTGAGAGAGATTCCTGCCTGCATCCTTGGAGAAGTCACTGCCAGTCTGTGAAGACAATACTGAGCCAGCGTGGTGTAGTGGTTAGAGTGCTGGACTAGGACTGGGGAGACCCAAGTTCAAATCCCCATTCAGCCATGAAACTAGCTGGGTGACTCTGGGCCAGTCTCTTCTCTCTCAGCCTAACCTACTTCACAGGGTTGTTGTAAGGAGAAACCCAAGTATGTAGTACACCGCTCTGGGCTCCTTACAGGAAGAGCGGGATATAAAATGTAAAATAATTTTTTTTTAAATTGACCAATGGTCTGACTCGGTATCTGGCAGTTTCCCATGTTCCTATGAATCACCTCATTTTGATTCATTTCTGCTGAAAGGAGTATGTAGATATTGTAAAAGCAGTAGGATATTTAACATGGGGAACTCACTCACACCAAATGTGATGATAGCTAGTAGCTTACGTACGTGGACAAATGTGTTGGTACCCCTCCATGAATAAAGAATTCACAATTGTCTCTGAAATAATTTGAAACTGACAAAAGTAATTAGCACCCATCAGTTTATTTCACATTTAATAAAAACCAGACTTTGCTTGAGAGTTTTGATGCAACAGAATATTTCAAATAATAACACAAATGAAAATGGCATGGACAAAAATGATGGGACACTTCACCTAATATTTTGTTGCCCAATCTTTAGAGGCAGTCACTGCAAACAAGCAATTCCTGTAGCGCTCAATGAGACTTCTGCACCTGTCAACAGATAGTTTGGCCCACTCTTCCTGAGCAAACTGCTCCAGTTGTGTCAGGTTTGAAGGCTGCCTTCTCCAGTCTGCATGTTTCAGTTCTTTCCATAGATGTTCTCTAGGATTCAAATCAGGGCTCACAGAAGGTCACTTCAGAATAGTCCAATGTTTGTTCTTAGCCATTCTTGTGTGCTTTTAGCTGTGTGTTTTGGGTCATTATCCTGTCGGAGGATCCATGACCTGCGACTGAGACAGAGCTTTCTGACACTGGGCAGTACGTTTCGTTCAAGAATGTCTTTATAGTCTTGAGATTTCATTGTTCCCTTAGACTCAAGGCACCCCGTGCCAGACGCAGCAAAGCAGCCCCAAAACATAACCGAGCCTCCTTTATGTTTCACAGTAGGTATGGTGTTCTTTTCTTTGAAAGCTTCATTTTTTCATCTGTGGACATAGAGCTGATGTGACTTGCCAAAAAGCTCCAGTCTTCTCCCAGAAGCATTGTGGCTTGTCAATATGCATTTTTGCAAACTCCAGTCTAACTTTTTTATGTTTTTCTTTCAACAGTGGAGTCCTCCTGGGTCTTCTTCCATTGAGCCCACTGTCACTCAAAAAGCGACGGATGGTGCCATCAGACACTGAGGGACCCAGGGGTGTAGCAAGGTTGGAGTGGGCCCAGAGACGAGATTTTAAAATGCCCCCCCACAAGTCCAGGGCTTCCACACACAGGATTTAAGTCTGATATTTCAAAATAAGTATGCTGCCTGGAAATACATTTCACTAAATACACACAAACACACACAGACTTCACAATATATAGTGGTACTATATATTTGTGCTACTTTTAATGCCTAGAACACACTAGAAACACTAATTCTTAAAATGGGCCCCTTGCTGAAGATTAGCAAATGAGACTCAACCATGCAGTGTGAGCCTATGTATGTTTTCTCAGAATTCTGAACAAATTCAGTAAAGTTTGATTCCGGGAGGTTTTTCACATGGGGCATTCCTCTGGAATGGAGGTGCTGCATTCACATGTTGGCCAGATTTTCCCTGAAGTCCCTGCAAGTTATTGGGGAGCAGTTCACATGCAATTCAGGTTTTTCACTGCTCGTTAGAGTGTAGCCTGATTTATATCCAGAGTTTTTAAAAAAACACTATTTTGCGCTTGTTCTTTGGGACAACTTCAGTTTCGCAGTAAAGCCTCCCAGAAAACTTGCAGTAAAGCCTGCTGTGTGTAAAAGTCCCAGGTAAATGTGTGGAAAATTGCAGCCTCAGGCAGCAGATCTAACCACATTTAGCTGGAAGTACATTTCACTGAAACCTAAAGGACTTACTAGCAAGGAAAGCATGACTACTGAAAAATAAATTCCATTGCATCCAACTGTCTGAGATCCTTCCCTGGTACGTGCATATAGGACTGCACATGCTCAGGGATGTAAACCAAACCGAACTAATTTGTGCTCCCAGCATATTTTGCTGCCTATAGGAGACCAGTAAGCCCCACTGAAGGTGGGCTATTCTATGATAGCTAATGAGATTTTCAGTGAAACACCATGAATCCACTCTAATTTGCTATCACACTCAGAATACCTCTGAAACAACAGAACCCTGTACCCCATGGGTTAGAAACCCATGGGGGTGGTTGGCACTCTATGTGCACTACACTACCACTCGCTCTGGGCCACCCCAGCACCCCCCCCAAGTGCACTTATGGGGCTGCTGAAAGCTCCATGTATACCCTATGAGGAAAAACCTTAAAGAAGCGTAAACTTTAACAATTCCCAAAAATCAGCCCTCTGCCCAAATCCTTTGAAAAAATTCAGGTAGCTTCCTTGACCCTACCTGGCACTACCACCAACCCCACACTGCTCTAGGCCACCCCGCGTGAAGCTATACATTTGCTGACACCTCAGTGCTTCTCTATGGGGAAAAACCTTAAAGACGCGTAAACTTCAACAATTCCCCCCAAAAATCAGCCCTCTGCCGAATCACTCTGAAATTGGGGTGGTAGTCTCCACCCATTACGCACTACCACCCCACCCCACTCTTTTTGCCCAGATCCCACGCTATGCCCCCGAACTGCCCCCAAAACACTAAAATTTCAAAAATTCCCCCAAAATCAGCCTTTTGCCCAATTCCCCTGAAATTTGGGTGGTAGCCTCCATCCATTAGGCACTACCACCCCACCCCACTATTTTGCCCCTGGGAACCAAAATTCAAGCTGACGTCACATCAGACCTTTTTGCATTCAAATCAATGGATGCAAAAAGGCGGAAAATTCAAAAAGGCGGGAAATTCAAAGGCGGGAAATTCAAATCCCGAATCACCCGAATTTTTCGGACCCGAAATTTGGGTGATTCGGCTCGGTCCCGAAAAATATCGGGGGACATCGGGAGTGATTCGGTTCGGCCCCAAATCAGCCGAAATTGCTCGTTTCGAGCACAGATCGATCTGTGCCCGAAATTTTTTGCACATCCCTACTAGAAAGGAAGTTTTTGGACTTCTAAAAAGCTTTCGACAAAGTTCCTCAGCAAAGATTCTTAAGGAAACTTAGAAGTCATGGGATAAGGGGACAAGTACATGTATGGATTGCTAACTGGTTGAAGGATAGGAAACAGAGGCTAGGTATAAATGGAGAGTTTTCACAATGGAGGGAAGTAAGAAGTGGGGTCCCCCAGGGATCTGTACTGGGACCAGTGCTTTTTAATTTATTCATAAATGATCTAGAAGCAGGGGTAAGCAGCAAGGTGGCCAAATTTGCAGATGATACCGAACTCTTTAGGGTAATGAAATCCCAAACAGATTGTGAGGAGCTTCAAAAGGATCTCTCCAAACTGGGTGAGAAGGTGACAAAGTGGCAAATGCAGTTCAATGTTGGCAAGTGTACAGTGATGCACATTGGGACGAAATCCCCCAACTTCAAGAATACACTGATGGGATCCAAGCTGTCAGTGACTGACCAGGAGAGGGATCTTGGGGTCGTGGTGGATAGCTTGGTGAAAGTGTCAACTCAATGTGTGGCAGCTGTGAAAAAGGCCAGTTCCATGCTAGAGATCATTAGGAAGGGGATTGAAAATAAAACTGCTAATATTATAATGCCCTTATACAAAACTATGGTGTGGCCACACTTGGAGTACTTCATACAGTTCTAGTCACCACATCTTAAAAAGGACATTGTAGAACTGGAAAAGGTGCAGAAGAGGGCAACCAAGATGATCAGTGGCCTAGAGCACCTTCCTTATGAGGCAAGGCTACAACACCTGGGGCTATTTAGTTCAGAAAATAGATGACCACGGGGAGACATGATAGAAGTCTATAAAATCATGCATGGTACAGAGAAAGTGGATAGAGAGAAATTCTTCTCCCTCTCATATAACACTACAACCAGGGGTCATCCCATAAAATTGATTGCCAGGAAATTTAGGACTAGCAGAAATACTTTTCTACACAACGCATAATCATGTGGAATTCCCTGCCACAAGATGTGGTGACAGCCAACAACCAGGATGGCTTTAAGAGGAGTTTGGATAATTTCATGGAGGAGAGGTCTATCAACGGCTACTAGTCGGAGGGCTGTGGGCCACCTGCAGCCTGAAAGGCAGGATGCCTCTGAGTACCAGTTGCAGGGGAGTAAAAGCAGGAGAGAGGGCATGCCCTCAATTCCTGCTTGTGGCTTTCAGCAGCATCTGGTGGGCCACTGTGTGAAACAGGGTGCTGGACTAGATGGGCCTTGGGCCTGATCCAGCAGGGCTGTTCCTATAAAGTCTTCATGCCTGCCTGTTAGTAATGATGTCAAGTGGAACCTGTTCAGGTTCAGTATACCTCTGAATCCCAGTGGCAGGGAGCCAAGGTGGACAAGGGGTCTACCTTCATTCACTTCCTGCTTTGGGGCTTCCTGGGGCATCTGCTTGACCATGGCGGGGAAGAGGATCGTGGCCTTAGGCTAGTCCAGCCAGGCTCTTCTTAGGTCTCTTTCCCACAGTCCTCTTGCGAGACCTTCCCAGACTCTGATGGTGTCGTCCTACCAGCACCTTTACTCCACCTATTAGGAAGATAGAAGGAAATGCCACAGGAGCCTGATCATTGGGGATTTGGGATAAAGAAAGGACCATAATACAGGGAAAGCTAGAAGGACAACAATGCCACCCCTTATTTTCCCTCTCTAGGGGGAGAGACACAGCCAGCAATCACTATGAGCCTCCGTCCCCTGAGATGGTACCGATGGCCAAAATCTGTGGGTCTGGCTCATGGACGACAGCAAATGTTTTCAGGCCACTGGCGGTAACCTGCAGGCTGAGAGGCCTTTTCCTCTTGCCCTTCAGCTCACCCCTCAAGCTGGCAGTGAGCTGAAGTGATAGCTAAAGGGGTGAAGCAGAATCAAATGGAGAAGCAGCTCAGGTGTTCCAGCTGTCCTGCCTCTCCTATGACTGGCCCTGACGAGGATCCTTTATCCAAGATTTGTACTGATTGTCACCTATGGAATATTGTGGGGGTGGTATACCACCCCAAAGGCATGTCTTACAGGTCAAGGAAGTTGGAGCCATAAACAGTTTGGGGAACAAAAGCACTCTCATTAGTCGGGCAAGGGTGGTCTCGGAAATGGAATCATGGGCTTCCACCCCAAGTGCCACAGACAAATCAAATGTAAAACCACATCATCTGTTCGGTGTTGCGTTTCCTATTATCCTGAGCAAGCATGAACCGGTTCACAGACTAGAATAATGCCTTAGCTCAGAGGTTCCAAACTTCTGTTGCAAACCTACAGCTCAGGTTGCCCCACAGAGATTTTAAGTACATATCATCCCCCCCCCACACCGCCACCTTTAAATGTTACGGTTAGCATTCAGGCTACTTAAGTCACACATTGACAGTTTCTCATGAGGACTCACCATTTCTACACAATGATGTCATAGGAACATAGGAAGCTGCCACATCCTGAGTCAGGCCAGTGGTCTATCTAGCTCAGTATGGTCTTCACAGATTGGGAGCAGCTTCTCCAAGGTGGCAGGCAGGAATCTCTCTCAGCCCTATGGCAAGATCTCGGGCTCAGAATTAAATGCTGATAAAAGTGTATTTGTTAAAATGGACCCCGGATGCCAGCAACTCTCGTGCCTACCCATCTCTGAATGTAAAAGCGAAGGGGCCCCAGAGTCCAAATTGAAGTGGGTAGATACAGTAAACATTTTGGGGATTGAATATGTGATTAAGGAAAAAGTCTGGGGGAGGGGAATTGGACAGATTGGGAAGTAAAAGTAATGCTTAAAATCACCATGTGGGGAAAAATGGAGCCTTGCCATGTACCAGAAAGCAGTTTACATCCGGACTTAACCTGATACCCCCGGTGCATAAGCTGGCGGTAGTCTATCCTCCCCCGCTCGATCTCCTTCGGAGCGTTGAAAGCCAGATCTTCCGTCTAGTATGGCACACAGCCTCCTTCCCTTTGGCCCGTGCGGTAGCATTTAAGGAGGTTGAGCGGGGAGGCCTAGCCCTACCTGCCCTGCAACCCTATTTTGTAACTGAATTCATGTCCTACAGTTTTGGAAACTGGATTTTCGTGAATGTCCATAATATGTCCAACCTCCTGCAAAAAACCTGGGTCTTGCTTTTCGCTCCGCGTTGGTGCAAGTCAGCATGGGGCAGGTAGGGCTAGGCCTCCCTGTATTTCAATAAATGGTGGGGGAAAGGATCTTTCAATGGTAATATCACACAAGTATTAAAAAGAGAACACCCGGACTACTTGAGAGATTTGTTATTCACACTTAAAAAATGGAAGGTTGAACCTGATCTATTTAAAGGATCCTCCTCAGTTAAGCAGCTAAGGAAAACAATTTATGGATAGATTCTAGAAGTGGTTTTCAAAAACCTGATTTAGAATGTAAACGCTACAAACACCGCACTTCACAGTACTTGTTGCAACCCGATCACCCTATCGCTCTCTTTAAGGAAAAAAAAGTCCCTTTACATTTATGGGAAACAAGGTGGCGCTTATACCACCAAGTACTACCACTTAATGCGGCTAAGCCATGGCTCCCAGAGGACCAGCATGAGTGTCCTAAAATCACCTGCAAACAGAAAGCTAGTGAGCTAGGCAAAACATTCAGGGAAACCCACTCACATTTCTTAAAAGAGTGTGTGGTAGCCAAAAGAGTGTGGCAGGGAGTTAGCAAGCTGTTAGAGTGGCCTGATTTGGAAAAACAGACTTGGGAAGATCTAACCTCGGGTTTGAGCAACAGAAGCTCTTTTCGAGGTCCCGGAAAGAAACCTTCAAGGGAACGGGTGCCCTCATACTAGGGAACTGGAACGTTCCCCTTCTCGTAATCAGGTTAGTAAACCTGTATGTCATTTATGCAATACTCCTGCACAGGAATAGGGAGGGAAGACGCGACCAAGAGGTTCACACAGATGAGACAGTAAATCTCTTCTGGAAAAGTTTGTATGGTTATGTGCAAAAAGACAGGAGAATCTCTTCTAAACAGCAATGGGACAAATTATGGAAGTGGACGTTGGACGTAACCGCCCCCCCCCCCCGATTACCTGATGTGCCTTGTAATCCCCCATCCCAGAGTTACAGTACTACCTGCATAGACTTCATAACCTTGTGGGTTTCCAAATCCTTGTGTGTAAATCTTTGTAGATATATGATGTACAAACAACCACTTTGTATATTGTGCTTTGGCAATGTACTGTATGCTTTGGTAGTTGGTTGGTTCAATAAAAAAAGCTTGTCCTATTAAAAAATAAATAAATCTTGTCCTATCTTGGAGATGCTGCCAGGGAGGGAACTTGAAACCTTCTGCTCTTGCCAAAGTGGCTCCATCCCCTGAGGGGAATATCTTGAAGTGCTCACACTTCTAGTCTCCCATTCATATGCAAGCAGGGCAGACCCTGCTTAGCTAAGGGGACAAGTCATGCTTGCTGCCACAAGACCAGCTCTCCTCTCCAGTCAGAGGCCAGAAAGGGGCTGCCCACCCATGTTACAAGAGACCTACTAAGCAGAAGTAGTACCTGGACCACTTGTGGAATTTCCCCCTGGAATGGAAATCTCACAGCTATTGTGATGGAGGATGCACCGAGGACTGTGGAGATCTAGAGAGTTTGTCAGGAGTACTTCCATTAAAATTGAAACTAATGGGACATTGATTTTGATACAATTGCTTATGAGTAACCTATAACTGGATGCAAGTTAGTGAGTGGAGTAGCCAGTTTCATAAATGGAACATTTAATGTATGTGTGTGTACGTACACACACACACACACACACACACACACACACACACACACACACAAATCTAAGACTTACAATAAATTTGTCACGACTGTCACTGGCACACATCCACAATAAGTTACTTATAGGCAGTCTTGCTAAAATGAATGGGACAAATTTACTTATCCTATGAATCTTAGTGGGAGTACTCAGTGCTAATTTTCTGAAGCCTGTCAGTCCAGCTGAGGGGAGGGGCATGCTGAGCTCCAGCATGTTGAGCCAGCCAGGAGCAAAAGAGGAGGGTTTCCACCTTCTTTCCTACCCTTCTGCAGAAGACACATTGCTGAGGATGTGTTGGCTTCAGGCCTTGCATGGGGAACAAATTGTACAGCTGCAGCATTGGGCCAGAGGAGGGTTCTGGGTCCCCCCACACCCCACCCCAGTATCCCTGCAAGTACTCCTAAGGTTATCACCGCCCCCAGTGGGAACCTGTCTGACTGAGCTTACCAACTATAACTTATCAAACTGACGCTATCATTAATCTAGACTTACCCACTGCAAGTTTGTGTCCTTTGATTCCTTTGTAGGAACCATGACTGATTAACCCCAGGAATCAATAACCACAGCTTTTAAAGCATAAACATTTTATTAAACAATTCACAGCATACAAGTTGTTAAGGTATGCAAGCACACTAAAGCAGAAAGATGAACAAACAGCATTCTCAAAAGCATAGAATGCACTAGGCATTCAAGGCAACTATTGTGTTAGCAAAGGGGTTGTGAATAATGAAAACCACACAATACCCTCTAGCTACTTTCTCTACTAAATAAATAGAAGCCCTTTCCCCTCCACCCTTAACTCAAATCCTATTTATCATTGGGACACTTGAGGAATGTTCAGGACATGGACACAGGTATAATATAAAATATTTTCAACCGCTTTGCTAATGATCCCCAGCTTGGGCTCTTTGATGGCTAGTAAGTGTTCTACTCTGACTGAAGCTCTTTCCACACCAAGCATTTATATGGTTTTCCCCGTGTGGGTTCATTAATGGATAGTAAGACCTCTGCTCTGACTGAAGCGCTTTCTACACTCCAAGCATTTATATGGTTTCTCCCCTGTATGTGTTCTTTGATGTCTATTAAGTTCTCCGCTCCCACTGAAACTCTTTCCACACTCGAAGCATTTCTATGGTTTCTCTCCAGAGTGGATTCTTTGATGTCTAGTAAGTTTTCCACTTAGACTGAAGCTCTTCCCACACTCGAAGCATTTCTATGGTTTCTCTCCAGAGTGGATTCTTTGATGTCTAGTAAGTTTTTCACTTTGACTGAAGCTCTTCCCACACTCAAAGCATTTATATGGTTTCTCTCCAGAGTGGATTCTTTGATGTCTAGTAAGTTTTCCACTTTGACTGAAGCTCTTCCCACACTCGAAGCATTTATGTGGTTTCTCCCCTGTATGTGTTCTTTGATGTATAGTAAATTCTTGGCTCCCACTGAAACTCCTTCCACACTCAAAGCATTTATATGGTTTCTTCCCTGTATGTGTTCTTTGATGTCTAGTAAGTTTTCCACTATCACTGAAGCTCTTCCCACACTCAAAGCATTTATATGGTTTCTTCCCTGTATGTGTTCTTTGATGTCTAGTAAGTTTTCCACTATCACTGAAGCTCTTCCCACACTCAAAGCATTTATATGGTTTCTCCCCTGTATGTGTTCTTTGATGTCTAGTAAGTTGTCCACTATCACTGAAGCTCTTCCCACACTCAAAGCATTTATATGGTTTCTCTCCAGTATGTGTTCTTTGATGTATAGTAAGTATACTGCTCCAACCGAAGCTCTTTCCACACACCAAGCATTTATATGGTTTCTCCCCTGTATGTGTTCTTTGATGTTTAGTAAGTCCTCGACTCTGACTAAAACTCTTTCCACACTCCAAGCATTTATATGGTTTCTCCCCTGTATGTGTTCTTTGATGTTTAGTAAGTCCTCGACTCCGACTAAAACTCTTTCCACACTCCAAGCATTTATATGGTTTCTCTCCAGAGTGGATACTTTGATGTCCAGTAAGTTCTCCACTTTGTCTGAAACTCTTTCCACACTCGAAGCATTTATATGGTTTCTCTCCAGAGTGGATTCTTTGATGTCTAGTAAGTATTCCACTTTGACTGAAGCTCTTCCCACACTCAAAGCATTTATATGGTTTCTCTCCAGTATGGATTCTTTGATGTATAGCAAGTGTACTGATCCAAACGAAGGTCTTTCCACACTCCAAGCATTTATATGGTTTCTCCCCTGTATGTGTTCTTTGATGTATAGTAAGTTCTCGGCTCCCACTGAAACTCTTTCCAAACTCGAAGCATTTATATGGTTTCTTCCCTGTATGTGTTCTTTGATGTCTAGTAAGTTCTCCGCTTCTACTGAAACTCATTCCACACTCGAAGCATTTATATGGTTTCTCCCCTGTATGTGTTCTTTGATGTCTAGTAAGTTTTCCACTATCACTGAAGCTCTTCCCACACTCAAAGCATTTATATGGTTTCTCTCCAGTATGTGTTCTTTGATGTTTAGTAAGTCCCCGACTTCGACTGAAACTCTTTCCACACTCAAAGCATTTATATCGTTTCTCTCCAGAGTGTATTCTTTGAGGTCCAGTAAGTTCTCCACTTTGACTGAAGCTCTTTCCACACTCCAAGCATTTATATGGTTTCTCTCCAGTATGGGTCCTTTGATGGCTAGTAAGTGTTCCACTTTGACTGAAGCTCTTTCCACACTCCAAGCATTTATATGGTTTCGCTCCAGTATGGGTTCTTTGATGGCTAGTAAGTTTTTCGCTCTGACTGAACCTCTTTCCACACTCCAAGCATTTATATGGTTTCGCTCCAGTGTGGATTCTTTGATATATAGCAAGTGTACTGCTCCGACTGAAGCTCTTTCTGCACTCCAAGCATTTATATGGTTTCTCTCCAGTATGGATTCTTTGATGTATAGCAAGTGTACTGCTCCGACTGAAGCTCTTTCCACACTCCAAGCATTTATGTGGTTTCTCTCCAGTATGGGTCCTTTGATGGTTAGTAAGTGTTCTGCTCTGATTGAAACTCTTTCCACACTCCAAGCATTTATATGGTTTCTCTCCTATGTGCATTTCCCATTGAGGTTGAAAGCTTGGTTCATGCATTTTTCCATGATGAGAAACAGAAGATCCTTTCCTGTTCTTCTGTTTTGCTTCAGTGTTCATTCTCTGTTTCCCTCTTTTTTTCCAGCCAACATCAACCAACAATCCTCCTTTGCAAATTCCCTCCTTGTTCCTCTCCCCACTGTCTTCTGCTGGAATGAAGAGAGAAAATGGGTCAGAGCCTGGGATGGAAATGGAGCCTCCAATCACTGATTAACCCCCACTTAATGTGTTCTTTTGAGGGAAGAAGAAGAAAGCCAGACTGTTCTGTGTTACCAAGACATGAGTGGATGTGGCAGGAAGAGGCCTAGGTGTCACGCTCCAGATTCTCAAGCCAGCCGCAACGCAGGATCAATTGGTGGGTAGGGGGTCACAATCAGGTTTTCATCTTGTTCACTGAGTACCCCACTGGGAAATCTCTCAGTTTGCCATGACTGTATTTCATATTTGCATACCTTGCACACCTGTTGCCTTACCGTCTCCCTCCCTGGGTTGACAGAGGTAGCCAAAGGGCAGTATTGAAGTCCCCCCCCCCCCGCTAGTTATCTTTGGGCCCCCACCGGCATCTAAAAATCCGGTCCTTTAATGAGCTAGTTAAGTACTGATTATCACCTTCAGAGAAAGCTCACATCTGTAGCTACCTATTTAGCATATCAGGTGGCTTGCTGAAGATCCAGCCCCTGCTATATTTGACTTCGAGAAAGGGACTATGGAGCAACAGGTCCTCCTCGCTTCTCCCTCCCCCTCTAGCTGAATCTACAAATTTAAATATCTAAAGCAGGTTACAATAAATCATCAACACCCTCCCCTCAGCCATTCTTAATAGTAGAGCAAGAAGAGGACAGAAGGAAAGCGGGCGGCAACCTAGGGTCAAGAAGTAAACGTAAGGGAGTCCCCAAAAGTGGGACTAAAGCAGTCCTCAAGGTGTCAAGCTGCGGCTGAGGAAGGGGTAGATACCAAAGCCCTCTTCTCCCTTCTTAAGGAAGTGGCAAGTGACACCAAAAGCATAAAAATGGGTCAGGAGGCGATTAAGGCAGAGAGAGGTGAAATCCGGACCTCCATGGAACAGCTCACTTCCAGGGTACAAGAAACTGAGGAATGCATTTCGGCAGTAGTGGACAGAGCCTCCATTACAGAGGCCTCTCTCCTACAAAGCAGTCGTGAACTGGCATCTTTTAGAGATAAGCTGATTGATCTGGAGGGTCGCAACTGAAGAAATAATCTGTGTTTAGTGGGGGTGAAAGAAGGCTCAGGAGACCGCAACATGATTGACTTTGTCACCACTTTACTACCTCAAGCCTTGGACCTCCCCAAGGACTACAAACTCGAGACTGAGAGAGCTCATAGAGCCCTGGGGTCCAACCCAGCAGTAGGTGCTCCACCTTGGGCCATTATTTTCAAACTGCTGAGATTTACAACCAAAGAAGATCTCTTAGCAAGGGCCAGAGAGAAAGGTTCTCTTCGATGGGGCCCAGATAACAGTTGGATCTATCTACAGTGAGGGAAATAAGTATTTGATCCCCTGCTGATTTTGTCCGTTTGCCCTCTGACACAGAAATGACCAGGCTATAATTGGAATGGTAGGTTTATTGTAGCTGTGAGAGACAGAATAACAACAAACAAACCCTCAAAAGCCCAGTGCCCAAAAGTCAGCGATGGATTTGCATTGTAGTGAGGGAAATAAATATTCGATCCCCTATCAACCAGCAAGATTCCAGGCTCCCAGGTGTCTTTTCACTATATGCAGGTAACGAGCTGAGATGAGGAACACCCTCTGTAAGGGAGTGCTCCTAATCCCAGCTTGTTACAGTACCTGTATAAAAGACACCTGTCCATAGAAGCAAGCAATCACTCAGCTTCCAAACTCACCACCATGCCCAAGACCAAAGAGCTGTTGAAGGATGTCAGGGACAAGGTTGTAGACCTGCACAAGGCTGGACTGGGCTACAAGGAGATTCGGCTGCTGTCGGGCCTTTCAGCAATGATGGCAAGAACAAAGACTACTCCTGGATAACTACCCTGTACTGGCCTTTGCAGAGAGTGGGCGGAAGCACGAGCTACAGATCATTAGGAGGGTGAAGCTGATTCCAAGTTTGGAGTTGTTGTATGTTAGTTTTGTACTGGATGTGGGTGGGTGGGCGGTAACTGGGAATTTGCCCCATAGCTGGCCCTTCCGGAAAGTTTAATAATGTTTTCTTCACTTTCCTTTTGCTTCTATCCCCCGCTATTTTTCATTTCCCCACTCTACTGTCTCATAACCACCTTTCTCACCATTGCTTTCACACCTACAAATGCTAGAACGGCTAACCCGACATACATTGTGTTTTACAGGAGCTCAAATCAAATGTTTTTCATTCTGTTTTCTAATATACTTATGTTGAGTTTTGATGAAGACCTGTTTTGGATGGTATAAAAGGACCCCCCCACTAATGCACTAGAATGGAACTTCCCGAATGAGACTTGTCCAATGGCGTTAGCTGTCGGACCAGGTAATGGGCCTTAATAATTCAAGATCGGGAAGGGTGAGCCTGCGAATGAAACCAGCTGGGTCTAGAATATTAAGTGCTAGGGCTATAGATTCTCGGGCAATGTATATCCTTAAAATTTTCTTATGGCAGGACATATGAATGCAATTACCTTCAAAGTTAAGGGACTAGGAACACCACAAAAAAGAACCCAAATTCTTAGGTATTTAAAGAGACAAAATGTAGATGTGGCCTTCCTACAAGAAACACATATGGCAGAAAAAGACATTCACATGCTTAAACGGAGCTGGTTAGGCCATATTTTGGGGCTGGGGTCCTCTTCCAAGTCAAGAGGGGTGGCAATCCTAGTTCATAAGCGAATAATGTTCAACCCCCCTTCATGTAGAGGCAGACCCCCTAGGAAGATTTATCATTGTGGAAGTCCAGATTGGGCATAAAACCATCCTTTTGGCCCCCAATGAAGATTGCCCCTCCTTTTTTACAGCTTTACACGCTAAGCTTCTTGCAAGGGAGAACAGTAACTTAATTTATGGAGGAGACTTCAACAAGATTCTGAATCCCCTAATGGACAGGAGCACAGGGCTTTCTGTGTTATCTAAATCTCGTGTTCTGTTAAATAGTTTTAGGAAGGACTTTAGCCTCTACGATGTATGGAGATTGAAATCCCATAAGACAAGCTCTAGGATTGACTTCTGGCTCTTGTCCCCAATTTTGGGGAAACAGGTAATTGCATGTGATACTGGCCCACTCATTATCTCGGACCATGCACCTGTGGTATTAAAAATATAATTGACAGACATTGGAGACCTGAAGCAGAAACATTGGAGACTAAATACATCCCTGTTAAAGGACCCCAAATTCATTACAATGATTGGATCTGAAATTCAAGAGTTTTTGAAGTTTAACAGAAAACCTGAGACTAGCTTGGCACTTCTTTGGGATACCCTTAAGGCTTACTTACGAGGCAGAATTATAGCCTTTGCCTCATATAAAAAAAAGGAACAGCTCAAGAACATTAAAGAATTGGAAGAGAAACTCAAAGCGGCTTGGTTGGAATACAATACCAGCCCAGCCCCTCGTTCCTACTCTAGTCTTCTGAAGCTACAATATGAACTGAATCTATTACATGCCAGGGAGGCTGACTCCCTTCTAGCTTGCTCAAGGCAAACGTACTGGGAATCAGGAGAAAAAGCTTTAGAATCAAACAGTACAAAATCACTTCCATATAGCATGCATCAAAGACAGTAATGGGCATTTATATACTGATAATAAGGCAATTAATGCAGCATTTGAAAATTTTTACTTAGCACTATATAATCATGTCCCCTCCTATGGGTGTGAAGAGATCCAACACTTCCTAGATAAAATTCAGATTCCGACCCTCACTGATACACAAGCCACACATCTTGCGGCACCCATATCCTTGGCTGAAATCCAGGAAGCAATTAAAAAAATTAAACCTGGAAAGGCCCCAGGCGAGGATGGGCAGCCAGACACGCTTGGAAGGAACTGGCAAGGCAACTAAACTTTGATCCCTATGCCCACATAGATATGACACTGTGGGGTAACTCACATATATTGATAGACAAACAACCAATTTTGTGGAAACATTGGATTGATAAAGGGATTTACCGGTTATCACAGCTGAAAAATGTAAATGATAGCTACAAACCCTTTGCACTCCTGCAAGAGGAGTTCCATCTACCACCGGCATGTGCCTGGCAATATATGCAACTGAGACATACCATATCGGCTCAATTAGGTCCAGACGCCTTGGCGACCCCAGCAACTCAGCTATCTTTGGGCTTGCCATTAAGATGGCCTCTCTCCCTAAACTAAATAAGTCCCTATATGCCATTGTGCAGAGAGACACGGACCCTGGGCAGAGGCGTAACTATAGGGGGGGCAGGGGGGGCACGTGCCCCGGGCGCCATCTTTTCTGGTCACGTGGGGGGCGCCGCCATGACCAATTTTTTTTAATTTTTTTTTTTTTGTTAATACAAATGTTTCCTGCTCAGTGCAGCAGCGCTGCAGCAGTCAAGGGAGCGTGTCGGTGCCCCCTTCCCCACGAGCGGTCCCTTCCATGCCACCTGCCCCCCCCATTGCTTTGCTGGCACCTGGCGGCCAGTCAGTGGCCTGGCTTGGCGGCGGCGGCGGGCGCTTGTGAGGAAAAACCTAAGTATAATGTCATATGTTGGGGGGGGCGCGGTGGGGGGGCACCATTTCAGTGCTTGCCCCGGGCGCCGTTTCCCCTAGTTACGCCTCTGACCCTGGGTTAGATTTACAAATGGAACTTGGAACTTTCTGATAAACTGTCACCTGAGCAACGGCAAAATATTTTAAAGTAGTGTTCAATGCAGTACATTGGATCTTAAATTGCGCCTCATCCAGCAGAGGATTATTTTCAGGGCCTACTGGATTCCTCTATACCTTATGCGATTAAAAATGTCCTCAAATAGCAACTGTTGGAGATGCAACAATCCACAGGCCAATTTAACACATATGTTCTGGGAATGTTCCACAGTGCAAGGCTTCTGGAGAGAGGTCACTAAGCAAATTAACTTAGTGCTGGATTCATCTCTTGCACTGAAGGATGGAAATGCAGTTTGGGGTTTATTCCAACCAGCTGGGGCCTAAAATACAGCTCTAAACAATGGCTTTGGCGGAGCCTGCTGGTTGCCAAGAGGTCGATATTGAGGCTGTGGAAATCTCCCAATCTGCCTCGGTGAGAGGATTGGGTATAGGACCTGCTTGAGCTTGCGGCCCATGAAAAATGGGCTCTCTTAAAAGTAAATAAATTGGATAAATGGTCTGAAATTTGGGATAACTTTCTTAATCTTTTCTTAGAATAAGAATCTTTCTGACCTATCCACATCTAGTGCAATGGTGATTCTCCCTTCTTCTCCTCTTTCTTTTCCCTTCCTCTTCTTTCTGGGGGGAGGATATGGGGGCAGGGTGGGGGGCAACTTGGGCATGTTGTTGCAAAATATAAATTGTTATAAAATGTTTAAAAACATTTTAAATTTTTTTTTAAAAAAACCCTCATTATTTTGTATATATGTAACATTTCCAAATCATCAGAGCCCAGCTTTCTTCTTGCTTACTTATTTATTTGTTACACTTAATAAATGATAATAATAATAATAATAAATAGAGAAGAACTTAATTTGTTAGCTGCCCATAACAAATTGTTCTTTGGGTGGTTAAAACATACAATAAAAAACAACATATTAAATCATAACAGACAAAAAAGGAGAAAGAAAATACAAAATACAATACAGAACAGTTTAAAAACTCATTTTAAAATGAGTTAAAATGAAATAAAAGCTCATCTGAAAACAAGAATTTAAAATGCCTGGGTGAACAAAAAGGTCCTTACTTGGTGTCTAAAAGAACAAAGTGATGAAGCCAGGCGGACCTCACTGGGAAGGCTATCCTACCCAAGCCCAGCACAGTATCCCTCCAGTGGCTGTTGCTGGTATCCGCCTTATATTTCCTTTTACATTGTGAGCCCTTTGGAGACAGGGGGCCAGCTTATTTATGGAATTTTTATTTTTCAATGGAAACTGCTTTGAGAACTTTGGTTTGGAGTGTGTAAATATTCGTAGTAGTAGCATTCCATAAACGGGTGCAAACACCAAAAAGGCCCTCTCCCTAGTAGTCACCCGCCTCACCCCACTGGGCAGGGGCACCTGGTGCAGGGCCTTAGAAAATCTTATGGTTCAGGTTGGGACATAAGGGGCAAGGTGCTCCCTCAGGTAACCCAACCCCAAGCCATTTAGGGCTTTACAAGTTAAATCCAGCACTTTGAATTGAGCCCGGCAATGGACTAGGTGCCAATGCAACTCACCAGGCACTGGCGTCATATACTCAAAACATCCAGTCCCTGTGAATAATCTTGCAGCCCCATTTGGTACCAGCTACAGTTTCTGGGCTGTTTTCAAAGGCAGCCCCACGTACAATGCATTGCTGTAATCCAAGTGAGAGCTTACCAGAGCATGAGTAACTGTGGCCAAGCTAGCTCTATCCAGGTCAGATGGCAGTTTGCATATCAGCTGAAGCTGATAAAAAGCGCTCCGAGTCACAAAGGCCACTTGAGCCTCTAGTGACAATGCTGGATCAATGAACACCCACAAGCTGCAAACCTGGTCCTTTAGGGGGAATGCAACCCCAACTAGAAGAGGCTGGACATCATCCATCCGGGCAGAGGAACCACCGACCAACAGGACTTCTGCCTTGTCTGGATTGAGTTTCGGCCAGCCTATCCAATAAGGATACCAGCTGCTGAGAGATGCTAGAGAATTAACAGGGTTGCATGGCACAGTGGGGAAAGGACTTGACTAGCAAGCCGGAGGTTGCCGGTTTGGCTCCCCGCTGGTGAAACACCTATATTGGGCAGCAGCGATATAGGAAGATGCTGAAAGGCATCATCTCATACTGTGCGGGAGGAGGCAATGGTAAACCCCTCCTGTATTCTACCAAAGAAAAAACACAGGGCTCTGTGGTCGCCAGGAGCCGACACCAACTCAACGGCACAATTTACCTCTGCTCTCTCTCTCTCTCTCTCTCTCTCTCTGCATAGGTCATCCCACAGGGTGACCAAAGCAGTTTCTGTTCCAAAGCCGGGCCTGAACCCTGACTGAAATGGATCGAGACAGTCTGTTTCCTCCAAGAGCTTCTGGAGTTGGTCAAGCACTACATGCTCAAGCACCTTGTACAGGAAGAGAATACTGGCCACAGGCCTACATAGTTGTTTACATCCTCTGGGTCCAGACTGGGTTTCTTTAGGAGTGGTCAGATAATAGCTTCCTTCAATGGAGCTGAGACCTCTCTGTCTCTCTCTGAGACATTTAGACCTGCTGGACCCTGCTAAAAATTCCCTCCCAACTAGATTTAATAAGCCACGAAGGACAAGGGTCAAACATAGACGTGGTTGGCCGAACCCGACTAAACACCTCATCCACATCCTCGGGGACTTGTATCCCACACTTCATTCAGACAGCCCAGAGTGATGTACACGGCTATACAACAAACCTGTGAGATCGATTAGGCTGAGAGAGAAGTGATTGGCCCAGAGTCGCCTAGGGAGTTTTGTGGTTGAACAGGGATTTCAACTCAGGCCTCTTCAGCTGAGCTCAGCATTTTAACCACTACACCATAATGGCTTTGTGATACCTTTGCTGAAATGTGTCTTTAACCATCCTGATTTAATGTAATTGATTCTATAGTCAGACACAGATCTAAAATACATTAACATTTTAAAGAACACAGGGAAAGAGGTTCTTCTAGTAGACAAAGTTAAGACCATATCATCTGTGCAAAAGGACATTTTAAGTTCTTAGCAATAGCAATAGCACTTACATTTATATACCGCTCTATAGCTGGAAGCTCTCTAAGCGGTTTACAATGATTTAGCATATTGCCCCCCAACATTCTGGGTACTCATTTTACCAACCTCGGAAGGATGGAAGGCTGAGTCAACCTTGAGCCCCTGGTCAGGATTGAACTTGTAACTTTCTGATTACAGGGCAGCAGTTTTACCACTGCGCCACCAGGGGTTCTTCATTTCCTAACTGTATTCCTGAAATGGTCTCATCTCTGAGAGATTTAGCAAAAGGTTCCATAACTAATGCAAACAACAACAGAGAATGGGTGTCGTGGAAAAACGGACTCCATTGTGGTTTTGAGGGGGATGCTGCAGTTACTGATGGTACACAATGGCATTACTATTCTGCAAGGCGGGTCATGCACAGAAGGGAAAAAGAATGTATCTTTTTGATGGTCCGTGATTGGTTGCTGGAGGTGTGTGGGAGCATTGGGATTAGTGCATCTTTTGGATCCTATTATTTGCATAATTAATAAGACTTCTGCTTACAGGTGAAACTCGGAAAATTAGAATATCGTGCAAAAGTCCATTAATTTCAGTAATGCAAATTAAAAGGTGAAACTGATATATGAGACAGACGCATTACATGCAAAGCGAGATAAGTCAAGCCTTAATTTGTTATAATTGTGATGATCATGACACACGTGTACAGCTCATGAAAACCCCAAATCCACAATCTCAGAAAATTAGAATATTACATGGAACCAAGAAGACAAGGATTGAAGAATAGAACAATATCGGACCTCTGAAAAGTATGTATTCAGTACTTGGTTTGGGCCCCTTTTGCAGCAATTACTGACTCAATGCGGCGTGGCATGGATGCTATCAGCCTGTGGCACTGATGAGGTATTATGGAAGACCAGGATGCTTCATTAGTGGCCTTCAGCAATTCTGCATTGTTTTTTCTCATGTCTCTCATCCTTCTCTTGGCAATGCCCCATAGATTATCTATGGGGTCAGGTCAGGCGAATTTGCTGGCCAATCAAGCACAGTATACAGTATACTTTTCAGAGGTCCGATACTGTTCTTTTCTTCAATCCTTGTCTTCTTGGTTCCATGTAATATTCTAATTTTCTAAGATTGTGGATTTGGGGTTTTCATGAGCTGTATGCCATGATCATCACAATTATAACAAATTAAGGCTTGACTTATCTCGCTTTGCATGTAATGCATCTGTCTCATATATCAGTTTCACCTTTTAATTTGCATTACTGAAATTAATGGACTTTTGCATGATATTCTAATTTTCCGAGTTTCACCTGTATATATTCTGTATCCGCACATAATCGGGGCTCTCTCACTTCATGATTGATAGCCCAGCATGTGGTGATCAATAAAGCTTTGAATCTGACTAAATGTTGTGGCCCTGCTTTCTAAAAAACCCCCGGAAGCAAATTTTCTCCAACATGGGCAACCTTGACTTATTCCTCTTTCTAAATGAAATTCATTTGACAATATACCATTGCCAAGATGTGACTAAATGTTTTTTCATACATAAGCTTTATCAAATTAGTGAAATTCCCTGCAAGTCCAAACATTTCTAATGTCTGAAACAAGTGTAGTGGTTCAACTTGATCAAATGCATCTAGAGACACAGAAGCTCCCTCTTGATTGTTGTGTCTTGTCAAGATGAGATTCTTTCAAGAAAGGGGGCCAAAGCTGCTAGGAACCTTTTTAAATCTCAATTAATGCCTCTTTCTTGACACAAACACCCCGTCAGAAAAATAACAGTTCCTTCTGCAGGACCAGTCTCTGCACAGATGCTGGACCTCCCTCTCCCAAGACACGCTGGAAGGCTGAAATCTCTCTCCCTCCAGTTTGCCAGTCTCAGTGGCCGAGCATCTGCTTCAAATGCACAAGGCCCCCATTTCAGTCCCTGGCAGCATCTCCAGGTAGGACTGGGAAAACCCTCTTCCAAACTCTGAAGTGCTGCTGCCAGTCAGTGTAGAGACTACTGGCTGAGGTGGCTGAAGGGTCTAACTCCACATAAGGCAGTGTCATATCTTTGGGGTTGTCCGACAGAGCATCCTCAGGCTTGAGTTTTATTTATTGCATTTACATTCCACCCTTTCTCCCCTTCTACCTTCACAACAACCCTATGAGGTAGGTCAGATTGAGAGATCACTAGTTCAGAGTCACCCAAGGAGCTTCATTGCTGAGGGGCATTTGAGACTGAATCTTCCAGTTGCTAGTTTGGCACAAACAAGGATACCACTAACCCAATGCCTTGGCAATATCTGTACTATACTCTTACCAGCTAAGCAGACCAGCTCGATCTCTCTCTCGCAAGATCTCCATTCACACAAAGTCATTCACATGGTGTGTTGAACACAGGTACATCAGTACCCTTCCTATCTATACTACGCATTTGTTGGGTCCGTACCTAGGTATAGTTTTAACATGAATGCAGGTCTAGTCATTCACACAAACACAGATATGAGTGTGTACAGACAGCTGTACAACATCATGTCTGAACTAGGCTTTTTACTCCTCCCTTTCAAGGAGTCTTACCCAGAGAGGCCACATTCCTCCTGTTCTCCTGCATGACTTCCCTGTACAGGGTTCTGTGGTCCAAATCCAGCAGAGCACACTCCTCTTCCGTGAAATGCACAGCCACCTGCTCAAAGCTCACCTGGCCCTGCAAGAGAGGAAGGAAACATGCTCACCCTCGAAGAAGGCATAATGGTTGCTTCCTTGAAGCAGAATCCACAAGAGTTGTTCAGGAAAAGTGCTGTGAGAAGGGCAGGGTCATCTATTATATTTATAGAGAGCCCCCCCCTTTTTTAAACTAAAAAGGCTACTGATATTGTTTAAATAGAAAAAGAAGTGGGGGGGAATGGTGTCCTGTCACAAATGGGGTACAACTAGAAACACACAGTGGAGATACCAGCAACTACCCCTGGAAAAGATGCTCTCATGAGATGAAGACACACACTTACTCCCCGCACACACCCCACTCAATACTTGAAAGCCCACCGTTTCAAAGGCACCTCCCCGTCTGGTTAGTCAGATTCAAACCTTCACAAGATTCAAGGCTTTCTAGTCAGCAGCTTTGATGGAAGCCAAAGGAAAAAGGGCCACTTGCAGCCCTCGTGGGGTGTCCAAGGAATAGGGCTTGTCATTCTCCATTCCCAACAATCCCTCCAATACCTTCTTCGGTGGGCTTGAAGCATCTTCCATCCCACCGGGCAGAAGTGAGGGCTGAGAAGGCCCTGGCAACGTCACTCCAGCACCTGCAAAGGACACAAAAGTGATATAGGAGAATAAGAGAGAGAGAGAGAGAGAGAGAGAGAGAGAGAGAGAGAGAGAGAGAGAGAGAGAATGAGAATGAGAATCTTGGGGTATAGAGTTAAAAAAATTCTCATGTTGACTTTGTGCAGAATTCAAAAGGCTTTGACACATCAGGTTGATGACAGTCAAAACACAATATATTGTCTATTTAAAGTGTGGGAGAGGCTGGAGAAAAGGGTCTGCTGCCACCCCCATCCCCAAAGGGGAACATAAAAGCAAGGCAAGGATTCCAGGTGCTCTCCTTCTGTGAAATATATCAGACAGGGAAATGGGCAAGATATTTTAAAAGGAGTGGGAGACGTGTTGGGGAAATGCCCACTCGGGATGATTTTTCCAAAGTAAAGATACATTGGGATGGAGAGCCAGTCTTGCAGTAGTAAGCATGAATTGGCTTGAACAGAGTTCATGTTTATTTGCATTTGGATGGGTCGGAGACATGGGAGCCCTCTCTGCCGTAAGAGATTCCCCTTAGGAGATGGGGTCATGGCTCAGTGGGCCACAGGGTGCTTTCATGCAAAAGGTCCCAGGTTCAATCATGGGCAGAAGGTAGGGCTGGGAGAAACTCCTGCCTTTAAAACCTTCCTCGGGCTTTAACTAACTTTCTGCTGCAGGCAAGCCTCCTTTTATTCTCTTTCCCCCCTCCAACCTTTCTAAACAAACCAATCAAACTAAACTCAAGTTCCCTCCAGTTTTTAACTATAGCCATTCAAATCAAACCCTCTCTTCCCTCCAAAATTTAAACATCCCTTTCTGACCAAACGGTAGAACAGCGACTGTGAATTGTTGACCCCTGCAGAGCTTCTTAATACAGAACACAGGGAGGAAGCAATCACATGTATAATACAAACATCAGAAAAGCACAAAGGGGAGGTAAAGGCCTCATTCCTTCACAGGGGTATCTGAGAGAGGGGGGGAAATAAGGTGGCACCCGCCCCATACCTCCTTACCCAGCAAGGTGGCCCCACTGCTGCCCTCCTGGGGGATCTCCTTGGACAGAGGCCTCTGCCTGGTGCCTGATGGAGCCTTCTCGGCCTCAGGGAAGTCAGGGGCCACTTCCGACAACAGTCCTTGCACCTGAGACAGACAGAAAGAGAGAATCCCAACAGGGAGCAGGAAGGAAGGCATTAGAAAGGGAACGGGGCAGGAAGGTCCCAGAGGAAACTGCCTCATACTGAATCAGATTAATAATAATAATAATAATAATAATTGATTTCTATACCGCCCTTCCAAAAATGGCTCAGGGCAGTTTCCAGAGAGAGATAACAAACAAATAAGATGGCTCCCTGTCCCCAAAGGGCTCACATTCTAAAAAGAAACATAAGACACACACCAGCAACAGTCACTGGAAGTACTGTGCTGGGGGTGGATAGGGCCAGTTACTCTCCCCCTGCTAAATAAAGAGAATCACCACGGTAAAAGGTGCCTCTTTACCCAGTTAGCAGGGGTCTGGTCAAAGTACGTAGTATGTCCATTTATATACTGCCTTTGTTAAATCTAGCTCAGTATTGTCTATACTGACTGGCAGTGACTTCTTCTCCAAGGTTTCAGGCAGGAGATGCCAGGGATGGAACTGGGGGCATTCTGCATGCAATCAGATGCCCTGCCACGTCTTCAAGAAGACCCCTAACTCAAGAAGGGGTTGAAGTTGGTGGATCATGTAATTTAGCTTTCTCTTAATGTTGTGAACTGCTTTGGGTGCCTTTTTCAAGGCAGAAAGGTGGTATAAAAATGTAACAAATAAATAAATACATACATAAATACATAAATAAATCATCTCCATGAATGATTTCCAAGTTGCTTTTTTATGCCACATCTGGCTCCTTTTTCAGGATCTCCACATTCTGAGGCCTCTGCAGCTTCCAGGATAAACTGCTCTCTCACCTGCTGTTCTTCCTGCCTCTGGTCTTCTGCCTGGCTCAGGAGGAAACCTTCTGCCAGGGCCACTGCCTGGGAACTGGTCTCTGCTCCACACTCTCTGACCCAGCTCTCCATTTCCGGGGGCAGGATGCTCAAGAACTGCTCCAGGATCACCAGGTCCAGCATCTGAGCTTTTGTGTGTTTTTCTGGCTTCAGCCACTGACAGCAAAGGCTGTGGAGTCGGCTGCAAACCTCTCGGGGCCCCTTGGTCTCCTGGTAGCAGAAGTGCCTGAAGTGCTGGCGCTGGGCCTCTGAGCTGGCAGTATCCTCTCCTGGAATCTTGTGCTCGGGTTTGTCCCAGAATTCCCCACTGCTTCCAACCTCACAGCCTCCAACTACTTTAGGGCCCACGGAGTTAGCATCTTCCATCTTTGCTCTGCCGTGCAAGGAAGGCAGCGTCCAGGAATACCCAAAGCTCTCCTTGCTCTCCAGCCAGATTTCTCTCTTCAATCAAGAGCTCTCCAGGCAGATGAGCTGATTAACTTCCGTGTAGCCAACCTCCTTCTTTCCTCCAGCATTACATCCTGTCATGCAGCTGGATGGAAGTTTGAAGATTCTAGCTAGTGACTTTCCCTGTAAGAAAAGCAGACAAATCTCAAGTCTTTCACCTGGCAGGCACTGGCCAAACCTTTCCAGTGCATTCTGGCCACTGGGCTGTCCCTACAACACCCCCCACATGCAGCCCCTCCATCTCCCTGCCTACCCTTGAGCTCCCCTCTCACTATTGGGGAGCTGCCCCCATCCAGCTACTATGTCCCAGCTGAAGCGGCCCCTCCCTCCCCCTCACCTGCCACCGCAGAGCGACCAGGGACCACCTTGCTCTGAGGGGAGGACAGAAGAAACAAGGGAGACTGAGGCCCACGTAAACATGTACATGTGTGGCTTGATAGATTGTTCTTTATTTAAGTTTTCTGTAAACCCCTTTGGGAGGTTCACACCTGAAAAGCAGTATATACGTGCAAAATAAATAAATAAAATATTGCTGTTCCTTCTAGTGATTCTGAGCTCAAAAATTCTAAGGAGAGTGGCTCGCTCTTGACAAACGGCGGAGGATGTTCACATGTGTAGGATACAGAGATCCCAGCCCCAGCTTCTTCTCCCCATTCCCAACAGAGCTCTCCCTGCCTCGGTCCTCCCCACTTGCCTGCCTGGCATCTTCTGCTGCACCGCATAGGCTCCCTGCTCTTCCCACATCCCAAGGGGCCCACTTTGGAAAGAGCATCCGCTCCAGAAGGCCCCAGCTTCAACCTCTGGCAGCCTCTCCAGGCACCGGAGGAGACACAGCCCCTCCCCTTGCTCTGCCCACATCCAGGGGGAGGGCAAACACCCCGGCCACCACCTCCCAAGGACCAGAGTCAGAGCCGCCACCACCTCCCAAGGACCCCAATGTGCCTCCCAATGGACCCCAATCAGAATCAGAGCTACGACCTCCCAAGGACCCCAATGAGCAGTCCCTGTTTCAGGCCAACACAGCCCGCTCGAATCTCTCCCTTTATTACCCCTTGGAGGACTGACTCTGCTGGGGAAGGAAACGAAACGAAGCTCCCCCCCCCCCGCCCCCCGCTCCTTTCCTTTGCACTTGGCAGATCATGTCGGACCGGAGCAAGACAGTCCCCATTTGCCAGCAGGGCTCAGTTCCCCCGCAGCTCTGCAAAAGCTGCAGCTGGGCCTTGAAAGGCAGAGTGGGGGAGGCAGGTGGTCTCCCCATTAGGGCCACAGAACAAAGCCTTCAATGCAGGATCCTTCCCTTTGGTCTGTTCCTGAGAACTCCCCACCCCACTTCCTCCTCCTCCTCCTCTGGGCTTCCCCACACAGTGTAGCCTCCTGGGGAGCAGAGTGCAAACCTCAGCTCCTTAAAGCCACCCCCTCCTGTCCCATTTCCAGCCACCACATCCTCGAAGCTCTCCCCTTTCCAGGAGGGCACAAGGAGGGCCACTTGGATCACCCCTTGGGAATCCGCCTCCTCCAGTCTCCCCCACCCTTGGCTGCCCAGAGAAGGACATGCAGGTGGCAGGCCTGTCAGGGGAAGAAATCGCTCCTCAGAGCACTCAAGCATCAATAGTTAGAATAACTTCTGGTCCTGGGGAGGGGTTCACCAGTCCGTAGGCTGTTCTGGCTGAGTTCTTTAGCCGCAGGAGGAAGTAACTTTCCTAGGGAGCAAGAGGTTGCTGATTCGAATCCCCGCTGGGAAAGATAAGTTACTAATGTTTGTTACCTCACTATTACTCCATTACAAGCAACAGTCCTACTCTCCGTAAAAGATCATCCTAACAGAAAATTACTGGTTCCAGCATCCAGTCAGACATACGAACTGACCAATCAGTCGGCAGAACGGATGATTGACTTGAGCTTTCTAAACTGTACCCCCAGCCAATCCACAGTTATCCATACAAGACATCAGTGGCAGGAACAAAGACAAGGTCTAGAGACATAAATCCCAGCCCTTTGAACCCATGTGACTTATTAGAGCTCCGCCCCGGGTCGGGGGAGTTGTCCTCTGGGAGACACTGAGTCAAATAAAATGTGTTCACTGGTCAGGTTTCCTAGCATTGGCAGCTGGTACCCACTGATTCTCATTAGGAGGAGACAGGCGTGGAGCGAGGCTGGCAGTGGCCCATGTTCGGCCACGGTGGCCCCAAACCTGCGTCTGACACAGAGAGCGTGGTCTGCCTCCCAAGTGGGGCCACACGGACCTGTTTTGAAGGGAGATCGGCCCACGCTGCTTTGGGCAGTGTGGGCCAGAGTGACTCTCCCTGCCTTTAAAGGGAGATGCAGCGCAGACCAATTTTGTTTCCAGACAGGCATGCACAGCCCCATTTGGGAGCAAAATAACAGCCCCCATATCGGATGTCAGATGCGGGGGATGGGTCGGGGCCGTGAGGCGCAGGCCCTGACTGGTGGCAGCCCGGGTTCTTTGAACTTGTTTGCCCAATGGTGGCTCCGCCCCTGGGAGGAGAACTGGTCTTGTGGGAGTGAGCATGAATGGTCCTTTTTGCTAAGCAGGAGCCACCTTTCTTTGCATTTGGATGGGTAACTGCAAGTGAGTATTGTGAGATATTTGGGGATGGAGCTATAGCTCAGTGGGAAACCATTTGCATGCAGAAGGTCCCAGGGTCAATTGCTGGCAGCTTCTTCAGACAGGGCTGGGAGAGACTCCCACTTGGAAGTTTGGAGAAGCCTCTGCCAGTCAGTGTAGATGAGCGTTTCTCAACATTTTTTGGAGTCATGGACCGATACATCCTTTGTGCAGTTTCCAGGACCAGCAGTTAGTAAAGGGGTCACCCCCCTCGCCCCCACCCCCAGGCACCCCCCAAAAACAATTTCAAGCCGGGGGGGCACCACCGCTGGGAGCTCTCCAGAGCTCATTTCTAGGCAGGCAGCCCTCGCTGCTGGGATAACACTTATTTAGCTTCCTCAAAAGGAACATTATCCCAGAAGTGAGGGCTGCATGCCTAGAAATGAGCTCCGGAGAGCTCCCAGCAGCGGTGCCCCCCACTGGCTCGAAGTTGTTTGGTGTCGGGATTAATTCCTCATGGACCAGCACTCAACATCTCATGGACCGGTGGTTGATAAACACTGGTGTAGATCATGCTGAGCTAGATCGACAAATGGATATCTGAAGGAGCACCTGCTTCCTAGGGCTGCTGCCTGCTTGACAAGGCCACCTGAAGGTGTTCTGCTCCATGTGCCAAAGGTGAGAGAGGCTTGGCTGTCGAGCACACTGGACGGGGCCTTCTCAGTCATTGCCCCAGGAGCTTTTTCAGACAGCAGGCTTTACCATGAGGCTTTACTGCGGGGCAAAACGGATACTCCAACACAAAAAGTGGATTTTTATACCCCAGACATAAGTCAGGCTCGGTTCCAATATGGAGGGGAAAACCCGAATCGTGTGTGAAGTGGTCTCTGAAATATCACGGTAAATCAGGCCTTGAACCCTGCACATGAACCCTCCCAAAGTAAGGTTGCGGTAAAGTCACCATCTGAAAAAGCTCCAGGCTTTGGAATGCTCTCCTGGCTGGCATCACTGCCTTCTGTCAGTTTTTTTTTTTTTAAGAAATCAAGACATGGCTCTTCACCCAGGCTTTTATATGAGAGTACAGTTTTTATTGCTTCTGCTTTGTGTTTCTGTTTTATATTAGTTTTTTAAACTTTTAAATATATATTATTTTTTATATTTAATGTTTGTACTTGTAATTTCTACTTTAACTGTGCATTGTTTTAATTATATTGAAAATTTAACATATTAAATATATTAAATATAATTATAATGAAATATATTTAATTATAATGAAACGTGCTATAGAAATGGAACAATAAATAAACTTGGAATTAATTCCCAGTGACTGCTGTGGGTATTGACCCATGCATATCTATGTTGCTTATTGTTTCAACTTTGCAGATGCTCCATGTTCATAAAAGTAATTTAATGAGAGGTTATGTGATGAAGCGTGATGGGAAGGATGGGGGGGGGTTCCTCTTGCTCCTCCTTTGGGGCTCAGAGCTATCCTCCTGACTCCACAGCCAGGGATTACATTTGTCTGCTTCCCCAGTGCCTCTGGGCAGCCCCTTAGCATGCGTCTTTGGAACCCTAAATATTCCAAGCCTCTTACCTGGAGGAGCCACCCACCTCTCAGTCCATCTTTCAGTGTTGCAGGGGAAGGACCAGAGGCAATGGGGTTACCCTGGTGCGAGGCAGGCTGAGGGTTGACACCAAGGAGGACTGCCAGACTCTGCTAACAGCGGCGCCCTGGGAAGATTCAGGGACCCTGGGTATTGCTGGGAAGAGGCCAGAGAACCTTTGGGGACAGGGAACCATCTTATTTATTATGTATTTATTTTTCAGTGTAAACCACTTCAAAATCTTGTGTGAAAAGTGTGTGTGTGTGTGTTCTTTTTGTTGGTCCCAAAACTCCTGGCCTCCAGTTTCACAGGATGAGCCCCGGTTCTAGTGTTGTGAGAGAGGGAGAAAAATTTCTCTCTGTCCATTCTCTCTACTCCAGGCATAATTTTATAGACCTCTGTCATGTCTCCCCACAGCCACCTCTTTTCCAAACTAAAAAGCCCCAGATGTTGTATCCTTACTGCATAAGGAAGTTGCTCCAGGCCCGTGATCATCTTGGTTGCCCTCTTCTGCACCTTCTAGCCCTTGTGGAAGTGGAGTTATGGAGCAAAATGTGTGGTCACCATTCTGCTCAACCGCTCAACTTGCATGAAGGCAGGTTAGGGAGAGGTTCACAAGTACAGTAACCCCTGAGGAATGTTGAAACAGGGAAACATGTCCAAAAGGTTTATTTAGGAAGTTACATACTTGGATAGGAAAACCGGTGTCCCTGAGCTTTATGTCTTCATAGTGCAAGATCAGAAAAAGGATGGAGGAAAGGCAAAACTACAACCAACAGGTAGGAAGGGGAGCCCTGAGAGTATCAGTCTACCAAAAAGTCCTATAAGTGGCTTGTTTCATGGCAGAAAATGACAAAAACTTCTGGAACAAACAATATATAATTTATTCATTTGTTTGTTTATGAACGCACTATGCTCAAGTTGATTTGCAACCCAGAAGGCCTGAGAACTGTGAAGCATGTGTTGTGCTTTTTATTTTTATTTCTTTAGAAATGCATTACACGTCCAAGCTGGTTGGCCATGTCCAAAAACCTCACTCACACTATTGACACTGTATGTCATCAATGAGTATGATTCTTTAAGGTTATGAAATGTTAAGGAGGCCCCACACATGCTGATTCGCCCCCAGCCTCGCACCCCCCTAGGGACGGCTCTGGCCACACTCTCTGAAGTTGGGCTGCTTAAAGTGGTTATGATGAGCTGCCCAAACACAGTGCCTCGCCTTACTTCCCACAACATCCACACACTAGACAGAAGTCTAGAGGGGAGGAAAACAGATGTCTGAAGGTGCAAAGATCCACCTGCCTAACCCGCCAGTTGTAGCCCCCTCTGGTGGTGGCACCAGAAACAAAAAACCGAGAGGGCCCAGAAGGGACAAGATGCATTTCTGCGGTGGGCAAGCTGTGGGTCCCACATGTTAGATTTCTGAAACAGAAAAGGGCGGCAGCTGGGGTGGGGGCTACCTTTCTGAGGGATGCTGTTGTATTAGTTGCAGAACCAACTAATACAAAAAAATCAATGAAGAACTTTAATCATTGCACATAGCAATACTGAGTCTTAAAACTATTTAAGAGGTAGCAAATTAGCATTATGAACTCTTTGGATATTCATGCTTCCATTGTTTTAGTATATTATGGGCGTCTGTTAGCTACTTTGGGTATGCTGTTTTGAAAATGGAAAGGTAGGAAAGAAAATTTATTACAGATAAATCTTATATAGTGGATGATGCTCTGCTTGACCTCGTTCTCTCTTTTTACAAACGTATATACCAGAATCGTTTGGTCTCCCCAATGCAGATGATAATTACATCACCTTTTCATTGAGAGCAACTGAACAGCTTCATGTCACTGCCAAAGTGTTGGAAGGGAGTAAATGCAAATGGATAGTGGGTATCATAAATTCCTGTTTATAGCTAGACAAATAAATGACTGTCTCTTGAAAATGGACCTACTTGTACGGTTAAAGATTAAAGGGATGTTTATAGTAGGGATGTGCAAAACATTTCGGGCACAGAACGATCTGTGCCCGAAACGAACAATTTCAGGTGATTCGGGGCCGAACTGAATCACCCCCGATGTCCCCCGATATTTTTCGGGCACGAGCCGAATCATCCGAATTTCGGGCACGAAAAATTCGGGTGATTCGGTTCACGGTTGATTTTTGGTGAATTTTTAAAGTTTTAGTGACTTTGGGGCAGTTTGGGGGCATAGCATGGGATCTGGGCAAAAGGAGTGGGGTGGGGTGGTAGTGCCTAATGGGTGCAGGCTACCACCCCAATTTCAGGGGGATTGGGCCAAGGGCTGATTTTTGGTAAATTTCTGAAAATTTCATGTCTTTGGGGCAGATTGGGGCATATTGGGGCAGAAAGTGGGGCCTGGGGCAGAATAGTGGGGTGGGGTGGTAGTGCCTCATGGGCTCAGGCTACCACCCCAATTTCAGGGGGTTTGGACAAAGGGCTGATTTTTTGAGAATTTTTGAAGTTTTAGTGACTTTGGGGCAGTTTGGGGGCAGAAAGTGGATCTACCCCAAAATAGTGGGGTGGGGTGGTAGTGCCTCATGGGTGGAGGCTACCACCCCCATTTCAGGGGGATTGGGCAGAGGGCTGATTTTTTGAGAATTTTTGAAGTTTGGGTGTCTTTGGGGCAGATTGGGGGCAGAAAGTGGATCTGCCCCAAAGGAGTGGGGTGGGCTGGTAGATAGTGCCTAATGGGTGGAGGCTACCACCCATCCCCAATTTAAGAGTGATTGGGCAGAGGGGTGAATTCTGGTGAATTTATTTTTATGAGGTTTGTCTTCATAAGGTGAAGTGTGCTAAATTGATTACTTCCTCATATTCATAGTAAAGGAAAGTGTGAAAAAGTGAAAGTGGGGTCATGAGAGTTGTTTAATTGAAAAAAATCTCATTTGCTATGATAGAATGAGAATTCACACCTCAGAAGTTTTTTCTGAGGTGTGAATTCTCATTCTATCATAGCAAATGAGATTTTTTTCAATTAAACAACTCTCATGACCCCACTTTCACTTTTTCACACTTTCCTTTACTATGAATAATATGAGGAAGTAATCAATTTAGCACACTTCACCTTATGAAGACAAACCTCATACAAATAAATTCACCAGAATTCACCCCTCTGCCCAATCACTCTTAAATTGGGGATGGGTGGTAGCCTCCACCCATTAGGCACTATCTACCAGCCCACCCCACTCCTTTGGGGCAGATCCACTTTCTGCCCCCAATCTGCCCCAAAGACACCCAAACTTCAAAAATTCTCAAAAAATCAGCCCTCTGCCCAATCCCCCTGAAATGGGGGTGGTAGCCTCCACCCATGAGGCAATACCACCCCACCCCCACTATTTTGGGGCAGATCCACTTTCTGCCCCCAAACTGCCCCAAAGTCACTAAAACTTCAAAAATTCTCAAAAAATCAGCCCTTTGTCCAAACCCCCTGAAATTGGGGTGGTAGCCTGAGCCCATGAGGCACTACCACCCCACCCCACTATTCTGCCCCAGGCCCCACTTTCTGCCCCAATATGCCCCAATCTGCCCCAAAGACATGAAATTTTCAGAAATTTACCAAAAATCAGCCCTTGGCCCAATCCCCCTGAAATTGGTGTGGTAGCCTGCACCCATTAGGCACTACCACCCCACCCCACTCCTTTTGCCCAGATCCCATGCTATGCCCCCGAACTGCCCCAAAGTCACTAAAACTTTAAAAATTCACCAAAAATCAGGATTTTGCCCAATCCCCCCGAAATTGGGGTGGTAGACTCTACCCATTGGGCACTACCACCCCACCCCAAAATTTTGCCCCTGGGCCCCTTTTTACCCCCCGCATCAATTCGGATTCAGATTAAATCCGAATCCGAACCGAATCAAGGGTGATTCGGGTGACCCAGATTCGGGCACAAAACAGAACAGGGGTGATTCGGTTCGGGTCCGAGCCGAATCACCCGAAATCCTGAATTGCACACCCCTAGTTTATAGTGCCCTTAAAACAACCCTTTAAAAATAGGCACATTGTAGTGCTTCAGCTGCAGTCTTAACTCATTCCCATTATTGAACACAGCCTGTTCTTTATCAGCCCAAACAAGTTGAGTGTGCGGTTAACCATACACACCAAAATATTCTTGGTGCTTTTATTTTGAAGCTGCAGTGAAGTCAAGCAACTGAGTTCGGAAGTGTTTTGTTTTTAGGTGCCCCCAGAGCCTTTTGCTCCAGGGGTCTCCTACCTACTCCATGTCTCTCCTCACAAACACACCCAAACTGGATGAGTTGTGCGTTTCCCACACCAGAAGTTAATCAGTAGCCCACACAGTTTCAGGATTATTTTTTAAAAAGACCTCCCAGATAGCGACAATGTCCTCTTCCCTTCCAAGTACTTTGTCACAAACCAGTTAGCAAGAAGAATTTCAGACGCAGGGATGACTGAGGGGAGAAACACAAGCATTTAAAGGCTCCTTGTGCTAAAGGGCACTTTCCTCCTCCCCCAAAAGGGGTTCATTACACACCTTAAAGGTTTGCTCTAAGAAGATCCCCAATAGCTTTTCGAACTGCTCACGAGGGAAATATTCAGATTCCAGGGGAGGCGGATTCCGACCGAGACGAGAGACCTCGAGGGGACTGTTGGAAGTAAAGGACTTTGCGCTGTCTCTTTGCCTCAGACAGTGGAGGACAGACTAGTAAGTCAGAGGGCTAGAAGGTCAAAGACATTTGGTCATCACTTCCCACTGCTCTGATGCTATCCCTTTGAAATGTAGATTGCTAATCTTAGGGGATTCAACTTCCTTCCTCCTTCTCTCTCTTCCTACCTGGCTGTTGACCTTGCAACATGGCAAGTCTCTTGCCCTGCACCATATGTGCAGAGAAGATGGTGAATCCATCTGCATCCATTTAGATAGATAGATTAGAGATCCTAAATCCTCACTTTCCTATCTAGAATGGAGTTCCTTAATAAATACCTTTTATATTGATTTGAAACAAGCAATTGGCTCCAAGTTACTTTACTCTTAGCACACATGCATGCATAACTAAATCCGCTGTGTTTGTGCCTCTGTGCACTCTGCTATATTGAAAAAGGGATTCTCTCACCACAGAGAATTTCCAACAGGTTATGGGCTCCAGCCAGTTATGGGAGCAGTATTTTGAGCTGCGTGTGCTGCAACTAGAGAGTTAGGTTTGTTCCAGGAGATCCATTGAGATCTAGCGTGGACACTTTGAATTGCTAATCTACAGCAACTGCCTTTTGGAGCTGGTGAGCATGGCTGCATACCTGGAGGGAAAACTCAGGCTTACCATCCTGGAAGCGGATAATTACTTGGAATGGAAGACTCGACTGAGGATTGCACTGAAAGCAGAGGGACTCCACCAAGTTACTGAGGAAGACCCCCCGCCAGATGGAACCTCGGACGCTGAGAAAAAGGAGAAGGAACTCTGGCTAATTAAGGACCGAAAATCACAAGCGATGATTGCAGCTTCCGTGAGTAAAACTTTCCTTTATGCTATTTGTGATCTTGGAACCTCAAAGGAGATGCTAAACAAGCTAGATTCTATGCATATGAGGAAAGGATGGGCATACACGTTTAATTTACGCCGAAAATTGCAAGATCTCCAATATAAAGATGGGGACTGTTTCTCTACTTTTATTGGGACTTTGGAAGATTTCTTTTTTCAATTTAGACAAGCAGGAGAGGAATTTACAGAGAGTCAAAAGCTGGAGACTCTGTTCTTGAGCTTGCCTGCTTCCTATAGCACTATAATTGGGCAATTGGAAACCCACACCAATCTAAACTTTGATAAGGCTGTAGAAACATTGTCTTCGGAGGCAAACCGAAGAAACCTTTTAAACTCACGCTATGAAAGTGAACTGGCTAGCAACTTTGCTCTTAAAGCAACAATTGATCATTCCAGACGTAACCCGAGATGGGGAGGGAATGCTGGAGGAAATGCTGCAAGAGGGAACCGCATGGGCACCTCACATTTGCATACAAAGAGAGCCGATTACACCAGAGAAACTCAGCCCAGAGAGAGAGGTCACATGACCGCCAGTGCTGAAATGAGGTCAGCTGGAAACAAAGCCTTCAGGTGTTTCCTATGTAACGAATTTGGCCACCGGGTGGCGCATTGTCCCAAGAATCAGACCAGGAGGTCTGGGAATATCAGTCAAACAAAGGAGAATGAAAATAGAGATTCCAAGTATACAGACAGACATTTCAACAAGAACTATAGTGTTAATTTAATGAAAAATAATGAAAAGCTGATTTTAGATTCTGGGTCATCTGTCCATATTTCTAAAAATCTAAGTTTCTATACTGAACTGTTTGATATTCCTGAAGAGACTGTTTATTTGGGCAATAATACTACAATTAAAGCAAAGAAAAAGGGCGAAGGAATTTTATATTGCAAATTGCTGGATGGATCTGTTAAACCATTTTTTCTGAGAGATGTTTTGTATATCCCTGAATTCTCAAGCTCCTTGATTTCAATATCCAAGCTAGAGCAACAAGGCTGTGAATTGTATATTAAAAATGGACAATGTGTTGTTACCCAGAATGGAGAAGTTTGCCTTGTGGGCTCGGAATTTCAAGGTCTTTATCATGTGGAAGAGCAATTTACAGACAGAGAAAGACCAGCCCAGTCCAGACCTGAGGCATACCAGCCTAATGTAATGAACCTAGCCAAGTTGTGTCAGCATGGAAACTGCTTACAATTATGGCACAGAAGACTAGGACACAGAAGTTTTGAATCAATTCAAAACATGAAGGAACAGGGATTAGCTAATGGCATTGATTTTGTACCATGTGACACTGTAACTAACTGTGTTTCTTGTCTCGAGTTCAAAGCAGTAAACAAGCCATTCCCAAAGCAGAGTGAAAGGAAGACGAAAGGACCCTTGGATCTGATCCACAGTGACATATCTGGACCACTACCAGCAACCATAGGTAATCATAAATATTTTCTAACTATAACAGATGATTTCTCACGATACACGTGTGTTTATTTACTGAAGGAAAAATCAGAGATGCTGGAGAAATTAAAACAATATGTGGCGATGGCAAGCAACAAATTTGGCTGGAAGCCAAAGATCCTGCGCACAGACAATGGAGGAGAATACATGTCCAATGCTACACAGCAGTTCTTGAGAGAACATGGAATTGTGCATCAAACTACGGTGCCTTACTGCCCGCCCCAAAATGGAATCGCAGAAAGAATGAACAGAACTCTACTGGACATGGTAAGATGCATGCTTGCTGACGCACACCTCCCACAGAAATTCTGGGGAGAAGGCATCATGACTGCTACATACATACACAACAGAATGAACACAAAACCTATTGAAACAACACCTTATGAACTTTGGCATGGTCATAAGCCGTCCCTGACGCACCTGCGTGTCTTTGGAAGCACGGCTTACTCATACATCCCAAAGGAAAAAGGGACTAAGTTAGGGCCTAGGGCCACAAAAGGGATTTTTGTAGGCTATGCAGCACAATCCAAAGCCTACAGAATTCTGGATCCTGACACCAACAGGATAACCATAAGCAGAGCAGTGTGTTTTGAAGAGGATGAAAAAGCTACACCTTCAGAGGGGGCCTACACTGAAGCAAGCAACCAGACCAAGCACCCTGATGACTGGATTATGCTTCCTGATCTCAGAGGAACTGAGGAGGAGGAGGAGACAGCAGATCCAGATCCAACCACACTTGACACAGAGACCCCCAGCGATCCACCAGATGCACCTGAGGTGATAGAAGAGACCACAGAGGGTGAGGTGAGGTGATCAACGCGCTCAAACAGAGGTGTTCCAGCTCCGAGGCTGTCCTACCTCGCAAGAACAGCGGAACAACCAGAACCTTCATCATGGGAGGAAATATCCCAGCTACCACAACCAGAAGCCCAGAAGTGGAAACAGGCTGCAATTGAAGAGCTTGAGGCTCTACAGAAAAACAAAACCTGGACTCTTACTAAGTTACCACAAGGAAGAAAAGTTATTGGCTGCAAATGGGTTTTCAAACTCAAACATGATGCTGATGGTGAGATTCAGCGCTACAAAGCCAGATTAGTAGCAAAAGGATATTCACAAAAATATGGAGAAGATTATGATGAAACCTTTGCACCAGTGGTTAAACATACCACAGTAAGGACTCTGTTAAGTATTGCTGCTAGCAAAGGAATGCATGTTGAGCACCTAGACGTGAAAACTGCATTCTTGCATGGTGAACTAGAAGAGGACATTTACATGCAACAACCACCAGGTTTCTTACAGGAAGGCAAAGAGGACTATGTATGCAAACTGCAAAAGAGCATTTATGGTTTAAAACAAGCTGCCAGAGCATGGAATATAAAACTGAATGATATGCTGCTTCAAGCAAACTTCAAAAGAAGTGAAGCTGATCCCTGCCTGTACACGAGATGCAGAGATGGGAAATTGACTTACATTTTGGCGTATGTTGATGATTTGATTTTTGCCTATGAAAATCCAGATGACAGCAAGGAAATAATGGATCATCTGAACAAAGAAGTGGAAGTCAAGCAACTTGGCAACATTGCACACTACTTGGGCATTCAAGTACAAAGAGAGAAAGATGGAAGTTTCCTGATCAACCAAGAAGAGAAAATTAAAGACTTGATAAACTTGCTCAGACTGGAAAATGCAAATCCTACACCAACTCCAATGGAAGTGAACTACATAAAGCAAGAAGATCAAACTGAGCCACTATCTGACAACCATAGATATCGTGAAGCATTGGGTAAGCTTTTATACATTACTACACTCACTAGGCCAGATATTAGTACAGCAGTTGGTTTACTTTGTAGAAAGACTGCATCACCAACAGTCAAGGACTGGAATGCAATGAAAAGACTTGTTAGGTACCTAAAGGGTACTGCACACTTTAAGCTCAAGCTGCCAGCTAATAGTGAACCAAAACTAGAAGCATACGTAGATGCAGACTGGGGTGGAGATATAACAGACAGGAAATCCACCAGTGGTCACATAATTTTCTATGGAGATGGAGCGATAAGCTGGTCAAGCAGAAAACAAGACATAGTAGCATCATCAACCACTGAAGCTGAATATGTATCAGCTGCACAGGGCTGTCACGAGATACAATGGCTGTGTCAACTACTGAAGGACCTAGGTACAGAGGTACCACAGCCCATACCAGTGTATGAAGACAACCAAAGCTGCATTCAACTCTCCAAACAAGAAGATGTAAAGAGGAGTACCAGACATATTGATGTGAAGTACCATGTAGTGAGAAGTCTGCAGAAAGATGGACTAATCAAGTTGCTCTACTGCCCGACAAATGAAATGCTTGCAGACATACTCACTAAGCCACTACCAAGACCCTGCTTTGAAAAGCTGAGAGAGAAAATGAATATTGTGAACTGAGTCACGAGACAACGAGAGGGGGTGTTGGAAGTAAAGGACTTTGCGCTGTCTCTTTGCCTCAGACAGTGGAGGACAGACTAGTAAGTCAGAGGGCTAGAAGGTCAAAGACATTTGGTCATCACTTCCCACTGCTCTGATGCTATCCCTTTGAAATGTAGATTGCTAATCTTAGGGGATTCAACTTCCTTCCTCCTTCTCTCTCTTCCTACCTGGCTGTTGACCTTGCAACATGGCAAGTCTCTTGCCCTGCACCATATGTGCAGAGAAGATGGTGAATCCATCTGCATCCATTTAGATAGATAGATTAGAGATCCTAAATCCTCACTTTCCTATCTAGAATGGAGTTCCTTAATAAATACCTTTTATATTGATTTGAAACAAGCAATTGGCTCCAAGTTACTTTACTCTTAGCACACATGCATGCATAACTAAATCCGCTGTGTTTGTGCCTCTGTGCACTCTGCTATATTGAAAAAGGGATTCTCTCACCACAGAGAATTTCCAACAGGGACTGTGCCATTCTTCACCCCATGGGCCCCCACTGCTGCTACTGCCCCGCAACTAAACAGAGAAGCAGACAGCCAAGAGGTTTGCATTTCTGGGTGCGGCGCGCCGGAGAGAAAGGTGAGGGGGCAGGCAGAGAAGGGAGGGGGGAGAATAGCCCCCACTGCCCCCCACGATGCCTGGGCTCCGCTTTCTCCCCCCGGCGGCTGCTGCTGCAGCCCCGCTGCTCAGAGCCCCAAAGATGCAGCTCCTCCAGGCAAGGGGTGTGCCGGCAGGCTGGGGGTCGCGTGTGGGGCGGCGGAGGAGCAGGGAGGAGAAGAAGCCGCCGTTAAGTTCTTCAGTTCCCGGCGGGAGCCAAAAGCCAATAGGCGTCCCTAGAAGAAGGCGCGCTCTGCCCCAGAGCCGGCGGCGCGCTCCCGACTTCCAAGGCTTTGCAGGCTTCGCGGCGTCCGCTAGGCTGGGCGCCACTAGCCCCCTGCTGTGCTGCCTCCCCGCCAGGGCCCAGCTCGCCACTCCTTGCCTCGAGCACGCTGGGGGAACCCCCCCCAATCCACCTTTCTCCATGCTGAGCGTCTTCCAGGCCCTCCCCCATGACCATGCAAGCTCCCTCCCGCCTCCTGGCCCAACGTTCCCATTTCCCAAGCGGCCTCCAGGGTCTCTGCCCCGACTCTTCTCCAAATTGCCGCCTTGCTTCCTCTTCCCCCTGAGCCTCCCATCCAGGGTGGGGGGGCACTCACTCTCCTTTCCCGCCCCCCATCCAGTCCTCCAGCCCCCCCCCCGGCCCCCCACCTTGGAGACTCAGCACCCAGGCGTAGAGCTTGCGCTGGATCTGGCCGGTGCTCTGCCAAGCGCAGGACACCGAGAGCCCCTGGGAGACAGACGGCAGCACCACCACCAGGTCTCCCTGTTTTAGGGAAAGCGCGCAGTACAGACCCCCACCAAGCATGCACGTGCGGCGCCAACCGCCAGCCAATCAGAGCCAGACAAGGCCAGGTGCTGGGGTCAGGAAAGGAGGAGCCGAGCCGAAGTGAAAGGGTGGAGACGGAGAAAGGAGGGAGGGAGGGAGAGAGAGAGAGAAGGAAGATAGCGGGGAGTCATGTCACGTGACTTGCTTGCGGGGTGGGGGGCCCTCGAGGCAAAGCATGCAAGTCAGGGAAGAGGGACCCCCAGTTGAAAGGGGTTCTAGTAGCTCAGCACCGGATGGGAAACCCTATAGCTGGCTCCCTCCTTTTGACAGGCCAGAAGCAAGCCTGCCTTGCATACTAGAGACACCCGCCTCCGGCTTTTGGCTGAAGGCAGCACACACACTGCCCTCCTTCCCCAGCAGTGGAGCCAGTCGTGGCTCTATTTGTTTATTTATTTACCATAATTTTATACCGCCCAAAACTTATGTCTCTGGGCAGTTTACAACAAAATAAAAACAGAAAGTAAAACATTAGTTAAAACAAAAAACAAAAAGTCTAGAACATTACAACAATTTTAAATTATTAAAACAATATTTTAAAACATTAAAACCATTAAAACAAACAATATTAATTAAAAGCCTGGGTGAACAGATGCGTCTTTAAAGACTTTTAAAAAGCTGTCAGAGATGGGGAGGCTCTTCTTTCACTAGGGAGCGCATTCCAAAGCCTCAGGGCAGCAGCGGAGAAGGCCCGTCCCTGAGTGGCCACCAAAAGAGTCCGTGGCAAATGCAGACAGACTTCTCCAGATGATCTCAGTGGATGGAGGGGTTCATGACAAAGAAGTTCTCTTAAAAACCCAGGGCCAAAGCAGTTTAGGGCTTTACTAGCCAACGTCACCCCGCACAGAGCATCTGTGCAGCACTTTGCGGCCGGCTGTTTCCCCCTCGCTCTTCCTCCCGGCCCGGTCTCTCCTCTCTTCCCCTTCCCTCCAGCCCTGTACTCTCAAGCCCTCCTCCCCTCCCGTTCCTACCCACACGCAGAGCTGCGGCGGGCAGCCAAGAAGGGCCCCACCACTGCCATTTTTTCTCCCTCCCATCCGCCTGCCACCACGGCTTTTCTCTCCCCCCTCCACCCGCCCGCTGCCCCACGCCACCTTTCTCTCCCCCGCCCGCTGCCTGCCGCCACCTTCTCTCCCCCGCCCGCTGCCTGCTGCCACCTTTTTCTCCCCCCGCCCACTGCCCGCCACCGCCTTTCTCTCCCCCACCCGCTGCCTGCCGCTGCCTTCTCTCCCACCGCCTGCTACCTGCCGCCGCCTTTCTCTCCCCCGCCCGCTGCTGCCTTTCTCTCCCTCCGCCCGCTGCTGCTTTTCTCTCTCTCCTCCTCCGCCGGCCGGGCGGCCACCACAGGCACTTTCTTCCCCCTCTCCTGCTCAGTCCTCCTCACTTCGGAACTCTCTGTCAAGGTCTGGCCAGCAAGAACTATGAAAAGCAACCCATGCAAAAACACCAAGGCACTGAAAACCTGAGCACAACGTAGAAGGTATAGAAGTGTAATGGCAATAAATCACAGAAAGTATAATAAATACAATATATACAAAAATGAGGGCAGTATACGCTCCATGCAATATAACAAATACAATAAGCCACAGTCACTGAAGTTTGTCGTGCATGGGGGTGGTGCTGCTATGTGGAAAAATAGTGAGAAACCAAGCAAGGTGTAGCACTACACCCCAGCAACTCTTCGCCTAAAGGCTGAGCACACAAATCTTGCAAATGAAGCTGGAATCTGAAGCATGAGAATCTAGAAAATAACGCTGGAGTCACAGTCCAAGCACAGTGATCTTGAAAGTGGAGCTGACAGACATCCTAGGTAATGATCTGTTTCGTAAGAGTCTTCGTCAGAAGTCCAGAAATCTACAATCTGGAAAAGCCTTGTCCTGAGAGGCGGCACCTCACCAACGTGCCTGCTTCAACATGCTAAGTTCCGCGAGGCGCGCATGTGTGTTTGTATTACAGCTTCTTCCAGACAGGGGCAGGGGCGGCAGGGAGGAACGCTGCCGCCCCGAAAACTGCAATTTAAAGCGCAGCGCCGGAGGGGGAAGAGCGGCAAGAGGGCTAAGTTCTACCCCCCCCCGCCCTTAAAGGTAGACATCCCTCGGTGCCGGTCCGGACCCATGCACATCCCTATCTCCAGCGACTGTTGCTGGTGTCTATCTTATGTTTCTTTTTAGATTGTGAGCCCTTTGAGGATAGGGATACGTCTTATTTATTTGTTATTTCTCTGTGTAAACCGCCATGAGCCATTTTTGGAAGGGCGGTATAGAAATCAAATCAAGTCAAATCAAATCAATAAATAAATAGTTCGTGAACCCCCTCAAACAGTGAGGGGGGGTTCGGTCCAGGGCTGGATCAAACGGGGTGGTTCAGTCCGGCCCCAAACTGTCAAACCAAATTGGTTCGACGTCGAACCCGTTTGACGTCAGACCAGTTTGCGCACACCCACTACCGAAGCCATTGGTGGATAGAGGCAGGCAGGCAAGCAAGGGACAGGCCCGGGCCTGACAGCGGCCTGAGGGGAATGAGTGGCCATGGTGGCAGCGAGGAAGGGCCTGGTCAACCACTGCTGCAGCTCTTGTGGGGAGGAGCAGGAGCGGGGCTTGGGTGAGGGTGAGGAGGTCTCAGGGGATAGGGGGCTGCAGCTTGGCCAACAGGCGCCAGCAATGCTGCAGCCGCAACCAAGAGGGGTGAGGGGGATGGAGTAAAGGGATGGAGGAGGAGGATCAGGAGTGCGGCTCAGGTGAGGGTGGAGAGATCTCTGGGGCAAGGGGGGCTGTGGCAGGGGGAGCAATCAAGTACTAGCCTCTGCGTGGATTAAGCTAGTAACCACTCTAATACACTGGCAGCGTCAACTGTCTTTCTCTTTCACTGGCACAAAAAGGAAAAGGGAATGGAGTAGGAGTGCAAGAAGAAATGGAGAGGGAGAGCTCCGCTCCATCCCTCTCCATTACAAGCACACGGAGAATGGAGGCTCAGAGTTTGTGAGGGGGAGAGCGTGCTGGGCTGCATTTTTAAAATTTCAGCTGCGAGGATATCCCTTTGCCACCTCTTACTGCTTTGTTCAAACAAGCTTGGTTGAAGGCTGTGGGGGGGGATGCATGGGGGTGCAGGCAGGAAAGCAAGAGGTTTGGGGCATGATTGGGGGCCATGGGGGGGCTCTTCCCTTGAAGTCTTTATTGTAGTCCGTGGCCAGTGGTGTAGTCCTGCAGGGACACACAAGACACCCTTAAGAACATAAGAACAGCCTTGCTGGATCAGGCCCAAGGCCCATCTAGTCCAGCATCCTGTTTCGCACAGTGGCCCACCAGATGCCGCTGGAAGCCTACAGGCAGGAGTTGAGGGCATGCCCTCTCTCCTGCTGATACTCCCCTGCAACTGGTACTCAGAAACCTCCTGCCTTTGAGGCTGGAGGTGGCCTATAGCCCTCCAACTAGTAGCGGTTGATAGACCTCTCCTCCATGAAGTTATCCAAACCCCTCTTAAAGCCATGCAGGTTGTTGGCTGTAACCACATCTTGTGGCAGAGAAGTCCACAAGTGGATTATGCGTTGTGTGAAAAAGTACCTCTGTTGGATGGTCCTAAATTTCCTGGCAATCAATTTCATGGGATGACCCCTGGTTGTAGTGTTATGTGTGAGGGAGAAGAATTTCTCTCTGTCCACTTTCTCCACACCATGCATGATTTTATAGACCTCTATCATGTCTTCCCGCAGTCGTCTTTTTTCTAAACTAAATAGTCCCAGGTGTTGTAGCCTTGCCTCTTAAGAAAGGTGCTCCAGGCTCCTGATCATCTTGGTTGCCCTTTTCTACACATTTTCCAGTTCTACAATGTCCTTTTTTAGATGTGGTGACCAGAATTGTACTCAGTACTCCAAGTGTGGCCACACCATCATTTTGTATAAGGGCATTATAATCTTAGCAGTTTTATTTTCAATCCCTTTCCTAATGATCCCTAGCATGTAATTGGCCTTTTTCACAGCTGCCGCACATTGAGTCGACACTTTCAACGAGCTGTCCACCATGATCCCAAGATCCCTCTCCTGGTCAGTCACCAACAGCTCAGATCTCATCAACATATACTTGAAGCTGGGGGTTTTCATCCCAATGTGCATCACTTTACACTTGTCAACATTGAACTGCATTTGCCATTTTGTCGCCCACTCACCCAGTTTGGAGAGAACCTTTTGGAGCTCCTCACAATACGTTTTGGATTTCACCTTCCAGTTTTCTTCCTGGTCTCAGCAGGGATGCAAAGCAGCTGAAGGGAAGGATTTTCTTGCCACTTAATGCTGCCTTTTAAAAACTGCAACTCCTCCCACCTCCTTAGGTTAGTCCAAGGTGCGTAGCTAGCCCCGCCAGCGGCCCGTGTCTGGCCGCAGCCGGCGCCCCGATAGTCCCGCCCCCTGCGTCTGACGCCAGACACAAGGGATAGCCACGCCCCCGCGTCTGACGTCAGATGTGGGGGGCATGGTCTGGCTCCCGAACGGAGCCTTGAGGCTCCGTTCGGGAGTCAGTTGAATCGTAGCTGTTGAAGGGGCTGCACGGCCCCTTTGGCACTTAGAAGAAGGCTGGCACTGCTTTCGCAGCACAGCTCAGGAGTGGCTCTTCCAGGGAAGAGTCGCTCCTGGGCTGTGTTGCGAATGCAGCTCCAGTCTTAGCTCCTGAAGGGGCTGCGCAGCCCCTTCAGGAGCTAGTTAGGCTGGCGCTGCGTTTGCAGCGCACAGCCAGGAGCGACTCTTCCCTGCCTTTGCAGGGAAGAGCCGCTCCTGGCTGGCGCTGCAAACGCAGCACCAGCCTTAGTTTAGTTCCCGAAGGGGCCGCGTGGCCCCCGCTCGGGAGCTAAACTACCGCCCCTGCATCTGACGTCAGATGCGGGGGGCGTGTCGGGGCCGCTTTCGCGGCCCCTGATTGGTCACCGGCCTGGGTTCTTTGAACCCGTTGGCCCAATGGTGGCTCCGCCCCTGGTTAGTCCTCTGTCTTCTAAATAGAAACAACGTGCTACTCTTGCTATTCCAGCAGCTTGTTACATAACTCAATATCAGACTACAATGAGATTCATTATCATTCTTCCTGTCTTCTAATGCAAGGCCTATGCTCCATCCTTTGTGTTTAGGAACATGGGAAGCTGCCTTTTACTGAGTCCGACCATGGTCCATCTAGCTCAGTCTACACCAGGGCTGCACCACTCAAATGCCCTAGTGGGCGGGACCCATCCACAGCTTGGTGTGCAGGGGCCAAGGTCCATTTTTAGCACATTATTACATAAAAATTTAAAATAATATTAGTTACAGTACTTGTAGATCTATTCCCCCTATCAATGGACTCCTAGTTTTAACCAAGGATAGTGGCCAGAAAATAGGTCCTGTCCCTGCTCAATCAGTGGGGCCCCTGGAGTGCAAGCCAGCCGCAAACAAATGCCAACTCCTCTCCTCTCCCTAAATTGTCGTTGCTTTCAGGCTGCAATCCTAGGCATGCTTACATGGGAATAAGACTCACTGGGTACACCATGGAACATATTTCTGAGAAAACTTGCATAGGATGGTGCTATAAGGCACTTTCCAGCTCCTGTGTTGCTGCAGGATACCTGGGAGCCAGTAAAATAGTCCCTGCAGGCCTATTTGCAACTACTGAGTTTGCAGCTACCCTAACCCCAGTGGCACAAGATTGGCTTTCTGGATTCACCTGCTTCAAAGACCAGACTGAAAAGCTGCAAAATCTCATCTTCTGTGCCATGAAAACACATGAGCTGTGCTGTTATGATTGTGTGTGCTCTTAAGACACTGTATCTTTCAGTTGATTGGAGAGTGGCAGTATGTTCATGCAAAATGTGATAGCTGCAGGTCAGTGGGGAGAATTTTTTCAGTATTCCTTTTAAAAATATTCCCCCCCACCAAAGTTCCAACCTTTTACTGAGCATCTTCTGGTGTAAAAAGTAGTATTTTCAGCTAATTTAAGTGGCAGGATTGTCTGTGCAAAATGTGGTGCCTGCAGGCCAGAGGGAAATATCTTATTCAGCATTTATAATAAATAATAATACTAATACTACTACTACTACTAATAATAATAATAATAATAATAATGAAAAAAGTATTAACCTTTCCCTAAGCATATTGTTGTGTGAGCTAATTTAAGTGGCAGCATTTTATTTATTTATTTATTTGATTTATATACCGCCCTTCCAAAATGGCTCAGGGCAGTTGACAGATTCAAACAGCATTGAATCTGTTTGTGTCACTGCCATTTAAATATTGGCAGAAAAACGATGGTAAATGCCACTGTTTTCACAAAAACTTGGGAATTGCAATATTAATAGTGCGTGTAGTATGATATAGTATCATAAAGCAAAGATCGTGCTGTCGAGTTGGTATCGACTCCTGGCGACCACAGAGCCCTGTGGTGGTTTTCATGGTAGAATACAGGAGGGGTTTACCATTGCCTCCTCCCATGCAGTTTGAGATTATACCTTTCAGCATCTTCCTATATCACTGCTGCTTGATATGGGTGTTTCCCAAAGTCTGGGAAACATACCAGCAGGGATTCAAACTAACAACCTCTTGCTCCCTAAGCAAGTCACTTCCCTGCTGCACCATTGGGTGGCTAATTATATAATTGTATACAGAGATGCTCTTACCCCTGGACTTCGGGGCCAAAGTCCAGGGCCTCCACAGCCCCTGGGGACCCCCAAACCCTCTTTAGTCTGTCCCAGGGTGTGTGGTTGCCCAGCCGCGCAGGATGATGATGATGCTTAATTTGCGGGGGGGGGGTCCAAAGGCCTCTAGGTCCAGGCCTCAAAATTACCTAGGTGCACCTCTGTCCCCCTCCAAGGCAGCCCTCTCTCTCTGGGAGTCTTCGCTCCTTCCCTTTAACCATCTGCCTGGGACGATCCTTCCATCACTCCCAATTGAACGTTTTAATTGAAATATGGAACCGTTCTCCCATCAGTACCATCTTGGCTCTTGCCTGGGAAAGGTTGGCAGTGCAGAGAAGTCCCGGCGGGTCTTTATGGCTTCTTGGGGGGTGGAATAAAGGAAAAAAGCAAAAGCAGGAGAGAGGCTCCCTTGCCACTTTCCTCCCTCCACTGTCATCCAAGGAAGGGAAACAACAGAAACTCTGTTCTTCAGCAGCCGCCGAGAGGCCTGGCCCCGCTGGCGGGGGCCGAGAGGACTGGCCCCACTGGCAGCCCAAGGTGAGGCCAAAAGCAGCACCCCCTCCCCACTAGAGCCCGTTATTAAAATGGGCTTACAAATACTAGTAGGCCTATAAAGCCCTTAACAGCTTGGGTCCAGGCTATTTAAGAAATCACCTCCTTTGTTATAAACCCTGGCGCCTGTTACGATCTTCTGGAGAGGGCCAGGACCGGGTCTTCTCTGTGGCTGCCCCAGGGTTTTGGAACATGCTCCCTGCTGAAATAAGAGCATCTCCTTCTCTGTTTGTTTTATGAAGGCCCTCAAGACTCACCTGTTCTCCCAGGCTTTTAATTAGAATTAATTTTAATAATTTGTTTTAATAATTGTTTTATGCTACGGTTTTTATTGTGTTTCTGTTTTATGCTACTGTTTTTTATTGATTCATGTATTTTAATCTGTGTTGATTCTTAAATATTGTTTTAAATTTTGTACAACACCTAGAGATGTACATATGGGGCGGTATAAAAATTATGATTGATAAATAAACAATTCTCTGCACATTGAATGGCACAGCTCATGTTCCCCTTGCCTCTTTGGAATTCCTCCTCCTGGGAAACCTTTCCCACTTGCCTGCAGCCAAGAATCCACCAGGCCCCACCAACTGCAATACAGAAGGCCTCCCCCCCCGCCACCCCCTTTTCTGAATGGGGTAGCAGGTTTACATAGCAGAGACCAGTGGCAAAATTTCTTCCTTATTGAACCTCTGTTTGTCTGTCTGTTCCACATGTATTCCCATGCCCTTTGAGCTGTCGGCACCAAACTTGGCACAGTGACTGCCTAGGACCCTACGAGTAATGTAGGGTACCCGGGAACCCCGACAATAGAAAGGTGGATATTCAATGGGTATGTCCACAAAACGTATGGATGCAATAACAAAGAGAAATTCACACCATAGTGATTTCCTAGGACCCTACGAGTAACATAGGGTACCTGGGAACTCCGACAACCACCTCGCACAGACAGACAGGCAGGCAGATATACAATGGGTATAGCCGCAAAACTGATAGGGATGCAATGACAAAGTGAAACTCTCACCATAATTACTTCTTAGGACCCTACGAGTAACATAGGGTACCTAGGAAACCTGACAGCCACCTCACACAGACAGGCGGATATTCAACAGGTATAGCCACAAAACAGATATGGATGGAATAACAGAGAAACTCACACCATAAGCCTGAGCAATGCCAGGCACTCCAAGCTAGTTAAAGAATAAAAAGTTTTAACATGGAGGAAAGTTTACCAAGAATATGATTTGGATTACAAAATAAGCATGCACGCAAAGGTGATATTTCACAAGCTCACGAACAAAGACAAGCCTGGAATCAACGTTCCCACTGCCTCAGGTGGTTCCAAAAGTAAACTCCATTGACCTTAAAGTGAGTGACCTTATTTGCACAATTGTCTGTATCTAGGTTTAATGTGGGTTACCAGCACAGAAGAGATTGTCATCATCTCAGGTCACAAACCACTTTGTCTTGGGTTCATACAATCCTATGTTAGTAACCCACATTAAACTTATAAAAAGGGAAATTAATCCAAAAAGGTTTCTATAAAAAGCAAACGTTTTGACATTAACACGTCATCATCAGTGCTTGATGTTACACACTGTTTGAACCGGCATTCTTATATAGAGAGCTCTTCCAGCCAAACACCTGAAGCTAATACACAGCACGGGAAGCGGGGTGGGGGGGAGAAGGAAGATAACAGAACTTTCCTAGCTCAGCACTGACAAGAAGAAAGGGAGGCGAAAAAAGCAAGTTCAGCAATACACTCTTTAATGGCCAATATGTGCAATGCTTCCCTGGTTTTTCTTTTAAGTGCGCAGTGTTCTAGCTCCAGAATGAACACTTTAAGTGGTATCGTTTTTCCATTCTGCTTGTCTCTTATATGTATTGACCAAGGTCTTTCCCTATTGATATATTTTGAATCTGCAAGGTGTTCTTTAAATCTGGTCAATAAGGGTCTTCCAGTTTCTCCTACATAACATTCACCACGATCTGCACAAGTGATCTAATAAACAACCTCTTTTTGTTTGCAAGTACCGTCCCTATCTTCACAATTTGGGCAGGCTTTCATTTCACACTTTCTATCATATATTCTTGATCTCACCAACTGTTGCCTTAAGCTCTTGGCTGTTTGGCAAACCACACTGGCATCTCTGATCAAGGCAAAGTGTGGGTGCATGGAGCCTCATTTCTAAAGCCATCATTATATATCAGACTGTACAAAGTCTTTACAGCTTTTATTTATTTATTTATTTATTTATTTATTTATTTATTTATTTATTTATTTATTGTTAAATTTATATACCGCCTTTCATTAAAGCAATCCCAAGGCGGTTTACAGCAAAAATTTAAACACAAGATGGTAAAAAAGACACAATTAAAATATTAAGTGAAAAATATTAAACAAATCTGATTAAGAATTTAAAACAAAAGCATAAAAGCAATATAGAGTACAAAGAGCAGCAGCAGAGAATCAAATAAATGCCTGGGCAAAAAGCCAAGATTTTACACTCTTTCTAAAAGCTGTGATGGATACTGGGGAGCGAATGGCCACCGGGAGAGCATTCCAGAGTCTGGGGGCAGCAACAGAGAAGGCCCTGTCCCGCGTGCACGACAACTGAGCCTCCCTCATTGTCGGCACCCGGAGAAGAGCCCCCTCAGATGACCTCGTCAAGCGGGCAGTAACCCTTGGAAGCAGGCGGTCCCTCAGGTATCCCGGGCCCAAACCGTTAAGGGCTTTAAAGGTCAAAACCAGCACCTTGAATTGAACCCGTAAACAAACTGGTAGCCAGTGCAGCTCTTTCAAAATGGGTGTGATGTGCTCCCACCGGGCAGCTCCAGATAAAACCCTAGCTGCCGCATTTTGCACTAGCTGCAGTTTCCGGATATTCTTCAAGGGCAGCCCCACGTAGAGTAATCCAGCCGTGACGTGACTAAGGCATGGGTAACCGTGGCCAGATCTATGGTGCAGAAGTTAAGATGGGCACCTTAACTTGCAATTTCCATTCTTTTAAGAGTAAATGTGAAAATGTAAAGCACCTGAACTCTCATCTTAAACTGAAGATTTTTGGATTACTGAATTTCCAGGTGTTTTAAAAGGAAAATTGGATTAGATACTGTGCTGAAGAACTTACCCATGCTGGTTTAAATGGAGTCTTCCCATTCTTAGGCAGTTTACCTCTGATGTAAAACCTCTATATTCAGGGCATTCTGTCAAGTACTGGGAGGAAATACATTTCCCAGATGTCCCTATGTGACCCCTCAGCCACATGGGCTCTTCTTCCTGCCAAAGAGACCCTCCCAGCACCAATGTAATGAAGTGCACCAGAGATGGCAACTGTGGAAGCAGAATCAGGGGGACGCTACAGATGCAATGGGATTGCAGAGTCCAATGAACAGCCCTAGTAGCCAACACTTTATTTTCTAGAGTTTAAGGCTCAGTTTTTTAACTGCTGCATCTTAGCCACTTTCTGCAGCAGAAATGGTGCATTCTGCACCAGAATGGGTGGTGTCCCCTAGTTGATGCCTGCAAACTTTGAGACAGATAGGGCAGACAATTTAGATTTTACTACCAAGAGAATATTTAGGGCTTATAATGTTAGAATGCTGACACAACTGCTGCATCTTAATTATATTGTGACATAAGGAAAGGTTCATTGATCGAGTATTCCTCCTGGAATGGGATGATACATTTTCCTTTCTATTGAAAAACTGCTGTTTTTGATCAGTATTCTTTGGAGGGTTACTGTAGTATTTTAAGCCTTGACTGACAGACCTCTCCAGACTAATAGAATTACAGACCTCAATAACTGGGCTGTAACAGGGGCCGCCACGCTCAGGGGCGCCCCTTGCATCTGACATCAGATGCAGGGGCATGGTTTTGCTTTGGGGCTGGGTGCCCAGTTTGCAAGCAAAATCCAGCCAGTGCCGTGTTTGCAGCGTGGCTGGAGCCAGAAGCAGCTCTGCCTGCCTTAAAAGGGTTAGGGAGGGTAAAAGGCAGGGAGAGCCACTCCCAGCTGCACTGCAAACACAATGCTGGATGGATTTTGCTCACAAACAAGCACAGCTAGGGGGGCTGCTGGCGGCGGGATGAACTGATGGCTGGGCACATAAATGATGTTCAAACTCACAGAATACTACTCAACTCATAGTTATGAAGGGATGTCCTAAGTCTGCACACTTGGCAACACTTCACTCAGCCCAATCGGGATCTAAATTGTAAAGTTGTCAAAGTTCGGTTTTGACTAAAGTTCTATAAATCACCTACCAAACAATATAGTCACGTGAACTCAAACCACAAGGTAGAATTTCCTGATGTTGACCACCAAAAATACTGTAACACCTTCAACGAAGATAAAGTCACACTCTGCGCCCCCTCCCCCGGGGAAAAATGAAATTTGTGGATTCAGTAACCGTTACAGTGTGATCCCACCTCATGATTATTCAGCAGTGAATAAGAAAACATCAAGAAGCAGGTAATTTGTGTTCACATTAAATATGTACTTAATTTTTAGCCTGCTTAAGGAAAGTAAGCTTATGAGATCACCTGACTTTTTTTTGTCTCTGTGTGTGCCCGTGTGACCTCCCTACATCATCTTATTACACAGGGTTATTTAACTGCAACAAGTAGAAAGGCCTGCTTCAAAATGCAGAGATGACCCTGCAATACTTTTCAGTCAATATCCAAAATGCAGGGGAGTTAATTGTGGGTGGCAGAGAGTGGGGGTTCTGGGAGGCATTTTACTACTACTACTACTACGGCAAATTTTTATATACTGCTCTTCAACCAACATTTTCAAAGAGGTTTACACAGACACATAAATAAAACATAAATAAGATGGTCCCCTGTCCCCAAAGGACTCAACGTTTTAAAAGTAACATAAGGCAGATACCAGCAACAGCCATTGGAGGGATGTTGTGCTGGGGTTGGATGGGGCCAGTTGCTCTCCCCTTGCTAAACATAGGGAATCACCACTTTAAAAGAGAACCACCCACTTTGATTCTTTGATATTATTTAAATATAAGAAAACCACCACTTTGATCCACTTCCACTACTGCCAAGGGCGGCGGGGGGCGCGGGCGGGTATGTGGCCAAAAACCCCGCCCGCAAGGTAACTTGTCCCCTCCACACCTTCTGTTTCAGACATTTACACGGGGGCACAGCTCAAGTTCAACCACCTATAAAGGCACTTTGCCCCTTCTGCGCCGCCACTCCCGTGGAGTGACTCCACCCCAATTCCCTCCCACCCCGCCCCCTTTTCTATCACACATCAATGCCTCTGTGCCCCTCAAGTCTGGCAATCTGCGCTCTCCCTATGGCAGGCGGGACAAGGCAGGCAGATGGTTAAAGGGAGCGAGGTGAGACTCCTAGAAGGGCCGGGCGGCTGAAGTGTCTCTCTTCGAGACCGGAAGAAAGCCCTTGCCTTCCCCGCCTGCAGCCGCCGCCGCAGCCCCGTACACCGAGCTGGCCGCATGCGCAAAGTGCCACTGCGGAGCCCCAAGAAGGGACGCCAGGAGTGGGCTTGGGTCAATCACCCCCTCGCTTCCCTGCTCGGCTTCTGTTCTGGGGAGCTGAATGGCACGAGGTGGAATTTATCAAGACCAGGGGTTAAAGGCGGCCTTTTCTCCCTTCCCTTTCTGGGCAGACTCATTCAGTGTTTTCTCCCATGGTTTTTTTTCCACCTCTGTGGGAATGAGTTTTGTTCTGGGCGGCAGGATCAAGGCAATGTGTGCGCACCTGCATTCACAGTGGGGCCTTCCTGAGCGGGAGCTAAAATTAACTGAGCAAAAAAATGCGTGAGCGTGCACACGCCTTAGAGGGGACACTGGACTCATTCAAAAAGCCACCCTGAGCCATTTTTAGAAGGGTGGTATATAAATCGAATGAATGAAAAGGTAAAAGGGGGGACTTGGTTATTGTATTTGCATGAAAGGGGGACTGTGCAGTGGGAAACATAGGAACACGGGAGGCTGCCATATACTGAGTCAGACCATTGGTCCATCTAGCTCAGTGTTGTCTACACAGACTGGCAGCGGCTTCTCCAAGGAGGTGGCAGGCAGGAGTCTCTCTCAGGCCTATCTTGGAGATGCCAGGGAGGGAACTTGGGACCTTCTGCATGCAAGCAGGCAGGTGCTCTTCCCAGAGCAGCCCTGTCCACTGAGGCGGGGAGAGGGGTCGGGAAGTGTCCAAGGAGGCAGCACCAGAGTGGGAGGAGGATGGAGTGCTTCTCATCTTCCCTCTCCCAGCTTCAGGTTCTGCAGAGTTGCCTGGGGAGGGAGCTGAGCCCTGAAGAAAGGCAAGTGCAGCACTTGGAAAAGATGGTCCCCACCCACCTACAAACACAGGGGCAGAGAGCAGGCATGGTGGTCTTTGATACAGAGGAAGCTGCCTTATACTGAGTCAGACCATTGGTCCATCTAACTCAGTATTATCCACCCAGCCTGGCAGCGACTGCTCCAAGGTTGCAGGCAGGAGTCTCTCTCAGCCCTCTCTTGTAGATGTCAGGGAGGGAACTTGGAACCTTCTGCATGTGTTCTTCCCAGAGCAGCCCCATCCCCTAAGGCAGGGGTTCTCAATGTGTGGGTCCCCAGATGTTATTGGACCTCAACTCCCATAATCCCCAGCCCCAATGGCCTTTGGCTGGGAATTATGGGAGTTGAAGTCCAATTGCATCTGGGGACCCACACGTTGAGAATCCCTGCCCTAAGGGGACAATTCATGCTTGCTACCACAACACCTCCTCTCCTTCCTTCCTGTACAGCCCCCACCCTTGGGGAAATGTGGCTGTGGGATTTTGCTGCCTGTCTGGGGTCTAGAGAGAGCAAAGGTCATGTGGGGTGCAAGGCAGGATTGTGGGGGAGAGAAAGAGCTGGTGATGCCCAAACTTGGGAAGTGCACAAACCTATTTGGAGGCCCTTTTACATGCCTCCAAACAGGTTTGAAAGACCAGCAGTTCGACCGGTTTGAAGATTGGGGGTGGGATACCTTTCAGGACTGGGGAGGGTGCACTCATCCATCCACCCCCGCTGCATTTCCCCTGCTGGCGTTGCAGTTTAAAAGAGTCCAGCAGAGCGCAGTGCACCTCCCTGCCGCTCCTTTGCCTCCTTGGACTGTGCGAGCACAATGTGCACGTGCCCAACATGTGCATGTGCGCCGGGTACTTCCAGTCACTTCCAGTTTATAAAAGTTAAGGGTTAGGGTTAAGAACAGCCCTGCTGGATCGGGCCCAAGGTGGCCCATCTAGTCCAGCATCCTGTTTCACACAGTGGCCCACCAGATGCCTCCGAGAAGCCCACAAGCAAGAGCTGAGGCCTGCCCTCTCTCCTGCTGTTGTTCCCCTGCAACTGGTACTCCGAGGCATCCTGCTTTTGAGGCTGGAGGTGGCCCTCCCACTAGTAGCCGTTGATAGACCTCAATGGGGTTGATAGACCTCAATGGGGTGGCAGGGAGGTACGCTGCTGCCCCGCTGGACTCTTTTAAACTGCAGTGCCAGCAGGAAAAATGTGACGACGGGGCGTTGTGAGTGCGCTCTCCCCAGTCCTTAAAGGTATCCTCTGCTGGTTCCGTGCACATCCCTAGTTCAAACTGGGGATTTGGAGAAGAAAGAAGGAGGCAGCTGGTGTTGAGATATGATGCCTGCTTGGACCCATATATCCTACACATGAATGCACCCTCTTGTGTTTCTGGGATCATTATACTTTGAAACTGGGGGTGGGGGGGGGATGAACCTTTTACTTACAGGAGCTGCTTGCCTTCCAGCTGCATTACAGGATTTGATTCTGCAAAGAGGGGAAGGTGTTGGCTTCACAAGGCTTAATAGCCCCCCCTATCTGTGCAGCCTTTCCTTTAAGAGATAAATTGGCCGAAGACCAAGGGGATCTTTTGAATATTCCTGGAGGTTGCCTTGGAGTACAGAGCAAAGATGGAAGAGGAAGGCTTACTATATTCTGGAATGGTTAGAGGCCATACAGTTGGAAGTACTATGGAAGATTGTCCCAATATCTTGACTGCACCATATCTTGATCTGAAATACTTATGTTTGCATCCAATTACAAATCCAGACAGTAGCTAGCCAATAAATTAATTGGCTATAAAAATTAGTATAAATAAATTAAAGTCATAGCTAACTGAGCCTCAAGAATTAGCACCATCATCAGCCAGAAGTTTAAACTCTGTTACCCCTGCCAAAGCTCTCTGAAATAAATCTGCCTTTGCTTTGTGCCTGGAAACCAAGAGAGATGGAGCTGAGGGGAACTCCCAGGGACTGGAGTTTCCTCTGTCTTGGGGCCACTGCTGAGAAAGCCCTGTCCTGGATACCTTAGACCAGTGGTTCCCAACTTGGGTTCCTCCTGATGTTGCTGAGCTACAGCTCCCATCACCCCCAGCCACAATAAAATGTAGCAGGGAATGATGGGAGTTGTAGTTCAGCAACATCTGGAGGAACCCAGGTTGGGAACCACTGCCTTAGACACTGAGGGCATGTGGAGTAGTGTCCCCAAGGAAGATCTTTGTGCGTGGGTAGGTGGAATATGGGAGGAAGCAGTCCTAGGTGGAAATTGTTTCCCCCTCTGTCTCTAAGGAGCAAAAACCATCAACCAAGGACACTGATTTCTCGGAGGCAGTGTTGGCTCCATCAGACACCAGACAGAATCTGTTGGGGGAATTGTGGAAGAGGGTAGCGGAGGGGCCATCTTGCCAGGTAAGAATGATTGAGGAGTGTATTATAACTTAGTTTCCTTTCCTCCTAAAACTTGTCTGCTAGTTATTACATTCCCCTTGAGACTTTGTGGTGGGGGTGGAGTTTTATCTTTTGTCTCTTCCTTTGGTTTAAACATGAAATTAGCTTCAGCCCTTCAAGACTTTATATGGCCAGTTCAGTGTTCCTTCCAATTGGGATTCCCAGATGTTGTTGACTACAACTCCCAGAATCCCCAGCTGCAGTGGCGTTTGCTTGGGCATTATGGGAGTTGTAGTCAACAACATCTGGGAATCCCAGCTCCCATAATGCCCAAGCAAAAGCTATTGCAGCTGGGGATTCTGGGAGTTGTAGTCAACGACATCTGGGAATCCCTGTTTAAGGGAACACTGCACAGGAGAGAAACCATATAAATGCTCAGTGAGTGGAAAGGGCTTCTGTGATCGAATGGGATCAGAGGGGTGCATCAAAGATAGTGTGGGAACTGGATACCTGTACCTTGCTGGCTCCTGTTCAGCTCCTTGTCTTAATGGAAGAAGGATCTAGGTGAAAGGGGGTATGGTCTAATTATAATATAATAAGAGGTGGGCCAATAGCAGGGTGGGTACAAGGAAGAACTAAGTGGTTGGGGCAAGCCAGTCATGATGGAGAATAAAACAAATTTCTGAATATGGCCTTTTGATTCCTATAAGGTGGGGCTATCAAGGTATGCCTCAAGGACAAGACAGCACTGGCCATTTCTGCTGGCTGCTGTCTCTGTCCCATTATGGTTTGGGACTGCCATCTAATTTGTCTCTGCATCCTGCTTACTTTAAATGGACTGACACAATAAGTATTACAAATTTTACTTTGCTCTTTGTGTGTGTGAGTTGTTCCTTGGGCACAGGGCAATCAGGTGGAGATGACTTGAAGTTTGTTGCGTGGCTCAGCTACTGCCAGGCTGTAGCAGCAGACTTGAGGGGCTTTTAATCAAAAGCCACCTCTGAAGAAACAAAGAATACACTTTCTTTGCAGCCGTAGAATGCTCGGATGAAGGATTTTAAATGAGGCTCTCCTTTAGATGATCAACAGGGCACTGCCAATAACATTGAAAGCCTGGGGTGGTTGTGGGTGAGAGTGAGAATCAGAAGGAGTCTGTAAGGGAGTGAGAGAGCAGTCCCCTTAGCTAAGCAAGGTCTGCCCTGGTTGCGTATGAATGGGAGACTAGAATGTGAGCACTATAAGATATTACCCTCAGGAGATGGAGCCGCTCTGGGAAGAGCAGAAGGTTTCAAGTTCCCTCCCTGGCAGCATCTCCAAGATAGGGCTGAGAGAGATTCCTGCCTGCAACCTTGGAGAAGCCGCTGCCTGTCTGTGAAGACAATACTGAGCTAGATAAACCAATGGTCTGATTCTGTATATGGCAGCTTCCTATATTCCTATAACATAAAATTTGAATTTAAAGTGCTGCATCTTCTAGAACATAAGAACATTTCTGCTGGATCAGGCACAAGGCCCATCTATGCCTCTGAGGAGCACACAGGCAAGAGTTATGTGCATGCCCTCTCTCCTGCTGTTGCTCCCCTTCAGCTGGTATTGAGAGACATTGTGCCTCTGAGGCTGGAGGTGGCCCACAGCCACCAAACTAGTAGCCATTGATAGACCTGTCCACCATGAATTTGTCTAAGCCCCCTTTTTAAAGCCATCCAAGCTGGTGGCCATCACCACATCCCATGGCAAAGAATTCCATAGATTAATTGTGTGCTGTGTGAAAAAGTACTTCCTCTTGTCCGTCCTAAATTTCCTGACCTTCAGTTTCATGGGGTGACCCCTGCTTCTAGTGTTGCTTCTGCTTAGCAGGGAGAGAGCAATTGTCCCCATCCAGTCCTAGCACAACCTCCCTCCTGTGGTTGTTGCAGTGTTGAACTTGCGTTTTAGACTGTGATCCCTTTTGGGATCTCTGTTTTTCTCTGTAAAACACTCTAGGAATTTTTGTTGAAAGGGGGTAATCAGCACAGTAGTAGTAGATCACTCCTGTGTCAAACTGCCTGAATTCTCCTAGACTCCCTGAACAGAAGCACTAGAGAGTTTCTTGAGAGGAACCCCCCCATCCCCCTGGCTAAAAGCCTTTGAGGCTGGGTCATTCTCTGTGTGTGCTTGCAGGGATGGTATCTGTGTTTGACTGGCCGAGTGTCCCAGTGATGCCCTTTGTGGCCTTGCCCAGAGCCATGGAACCCTGAGCATTGCACCAGTAACACTAGAACCAGCAGCAGTCATCCCATGAAATTGATTGCCAGGAAATTTAGGACCAACAAACGGAGGTACTTTTTTACACAACGCATAATCAACTTGTGGAATTCTCTGCTACAAGATGTGGTGACAGCCAACAACCTGGATGGCTTTAAGAGGGTTTGGATAACTTCACGGAGGAGAGGTCTATCAACGGCTACTAGTTGGAGGGCTATAGGCCACCTCCAGCCTCAAAGGCAGGATGCCTCTGAGTACCAGTTGCAGGGGAGTATCAGCAGGAGAGAGGGCATGCCCTCAGCTCCTGCCTGTAGGCTTCCAGTGGCATCTGGTGGGCCACTGTGTGAAACAGGATGCTGGACTAGATGGGCCTCCTTGGGCCTGATACAGCAGGGCTGTTCTTATGTACTGCTCCTACACTCAGAAGCCCTCCCCTCTTTCCCTGATGCTTCAGCCATTGGCTAGAATGGGAAATCACAAAAATTCTGATGACTGAGTTCTTTCATGTCAGAATGGGTCTAAGTTTCTACCATAGGTAGAAGAGTTTCTATTTTAGGCACACAAAAGTGTTGAGGCTCGACTTTTGGCTGTTTAAATCTTCCTCTGTTTCCTGACAGAAAAGAAGCTAAGTTGCCAAGTAGCGTTTAGAGGCTGCTTCCTAACAATGAATAAGGTCCCACAGGATAGACAGTGGCTCTGCTGCTGTTCCAGGAGAAACTGGAGAAGGCCTGGGACAAATTGGAGAGTGCTAGGTCCATCAATTAAATGCGTTTATATCTAGGGCAGGGATACTAAACTTGGGTCTCCAGGTGTTATTGGATGACAGCTCTTATCCCCACCCGCCCCTAGGGGTGTGCACGGAACCGCGGAGCTGCGGTCTGGCACTGGGGTGGGGGGTTCCATTAAGGGCGGGGGGGCTTTACTTACCCCTCCCGCGCTTTCCACACTCTGCCGCCGTATTTACTGTAAAAATTGCTCCTCCGATGGCTCCTCCTCCGATGGCTGCTCCGTTTAAAAAAAATGGCTGCCCCCTTGAAGCCCCGGCCCCCTGCTGCTGCTGCCCTCTTGAAGCCCCCTCCCGCCTCCTTAAATCTCGCCCGGGCCCCGAGATGACTCTTCAGAAGCGGGCGGCGGGGAGATGTCCTCCCGCCCCCTTCCCTGCCGGGCTCAGGCTGCAAAAGACTTTAGGAAGGCTTCTGTGCGTGCGCAGAAGCCTTCCTAAAGTCTTTTGCAGCCTGAGCCCGGCAGGGAAGGGGGCGGGAGGACATCTCCCCGCCGCCCGCTTCTGAAGAGTCATCTCGGGGCCCGGGCGAGATTTAAGGAGGCGGGAGGGGGCTTCAAGAGGGCAGCAGCAGCAGGGGGCCGGGGCTTCAAGGGGGCAGCCATTTTTTAAAAACGGAGCAGCCATCGGAGGAGGAGCCATCGGAGGAGCAATTTTTACAGTAAATACGGCGGCAGAGTGTGGAAAGCGTGGGAGGGGTAAGTAAAGCCCCCCCGCCCTTAATGGAACCCCTCAAACTACCCTTCCGAACCAAAACCACCCCGTGACCGGACCGGTCTGGAGGCCTTTAGAATGGCCTCCGAACCGGTCTGTGCACATTCCTACCCGCCCCAGCCACAATGGCCAAAGGCCCTTGGGAGTTGTAGTCCAACACTGTCGGGGCATCCAGTATTGGGAAGCTCAGCTCCAGGGAGCTGAAGGAGGAGCTCCAGGGCTCTCCCATCCAGGCACTGGACAAAGCAAGACCTGTTGAACTTCTACAGTGTTGCTTCCTCATGAGACTCCAGACCACACCTTTGTGCTGTAAATGAAAACTTCTCCTACGGATAATCTGACAATCGGGGGTTACTCTCCTGCTCCCTGATATGCATCAAGCCCCAGTGCTCTTAGTTCCCTTCATAGCACCCTCTGGGGCTGGGCTGCTCAACTTTGGTCCTCCTGCAGATGTTGGCCTACAACTCCCATAATCCCTGGCTGTTGGCCAACTGTGGTTGGGGACTATTTATTTATGTATTATCAATCATATTTTTATACTGCCTGATATGTACATCTCGATTATGGGAGTTGTAGTCCAGAAACAGATTGCCAGGGGTGGGGTGGGGCTAAGTTGAGCAGGCCTGCTCTGTGGGCTGATATTTTGGAACCGAGCTTCCCCACTTTCCCTTTCTCTCCATCATCCCCAGAGGCTGGGCTGACAACACACCTGTTCTCCACAGAGGCTAGTGAAGAAGAGCTCCTGGGCCTGTGCCAGACCCTCCCTAGGAAACACGAACTGGCCCCCTGGGGAGAGTATGTTGCAGACAGGGGAAGGGGTTGGAATACACCATAGAGAACTCCCCATCGGCCCATCCACAAAAGCAGCATCAGATGTGGAAGGGCACTGACTAGAAGGAAGACTATGTGTGGATGCACGTCAGTGCACAAGGACACCACTAGGGGTCACTGTTTAGTTCAGGATAGATCCTCCCAGATGAGTCCTGCCCAGAGATGCAGAAGCAGCCTGCATTGTTTGCTTTGGAGAAAGGCGGTGGTGTCCCATAGCCAAACAGCCACCATGGGGCCCCTTTCATTCATGATACTAGAGGAAAGGTGGAGGAAGAAAGGGACTGGTGCTATAGCTGAATTTTGATAAGTCAAAAGGCTTGGAAGAGCGCTATCCAGATATGGCAGAATTAACTGTTCTGTGACTGCTCAGAATAAATCACACCACTTATACATTGACTTGGCTTTGCATAATTTATTCTGGTTTTGTGATTCAAGCTTCCGGCTAGTTTTGGAATATTTGGGCATGGAATGATGCTGTTTCCATTTGAGGCTCCCTCCTAAGGACTAGAGTCATGTTTGTAGATGAAAGCTGAGATCCTTGGGATGTAGGACGGCATGCCAGAGAGCAGATTCTGCCCCTGCGTAGCACACTTGCTGGTGTGCCACTGATTTCCTTAGACAGAGCGGGTGGGTGCTCCTTGGCAGCTGAAAGTTCCTTCAGAATATCTGGAAAGATCCCCTCCAGGCTTCCACAGATGGTGTGAGGGCAAAGCGGGATGGTTCCCTGAGAACAAGCCAGGGCAGCCCCGGCTCAGAGGGTGCCGTAGATGACGCGCGGACAGGCCTCGGGCAGGATGCAGTGAGCCTCGTGTTCCACCAGCCCTGCAGGGCACTGGCAACCCGGGATGCAGGGCTTAAAGCAGTGCGACTCCATCACGCCCAGCGGCACGGCGTGGTTGAAACAGGTCTTGGGGCAAGGCGGCCCGCACTCATCGAACACATAGCCCCGGTCTTGGGGGCAGCCCACAGCTGTGAGGAGACAGAGAAAGACATCATGGAAGAATTTACCCCTCCTAATTGAGCAATTACCACTTCTCACTGAGCAAAGAGACACCTTTCAAATAGCGATTCTCTTCTATTTAGCATGGGGAGAACAATTAGCCCTATCCAACCCCAGCACAGCTTCCCTCCAGTGGCTGTTGCTGGTGTCTACCTTGTGTTTCTCTTTATATTGTGAGCCCTTTGGGGATAGTGGCCATCTTATTGATGTATTTTTTATTTTCCAATGTAAGCCACTTTGAGGACTTTGGTTGAAGAGCCGTATATAAATATTTGTTGTAGTAGCAGTAGCAGTACAATGTGAGAAGGGGACAGACCTAGCTTTCAGTGGTACATGTATCTGATTTCTATACCGTCCTTCCCAAAGGGACCCAGGGTCGTTTACACTAAAACCAGAAATACATAACAATTCAAATCAGGAACCAATTAAAAGTAGATTAAAATTACAATTAAAACTAAATGCCATTAAAAGCCAGGCTAAAAAGATGGGTCTTTAAGGCTCTCCTGAAGACCTCCAGGGAAGACATTCCTCTTATATCAATGGGGAGGGCGTTCCACAATCTAGAGGCGACAACAGAGAAGACCTGATTCCAGGTTGCCACCAGATGAACTGGTGGCACCCAAAGACAGATCCCACTTGATGATCTCAATGAGCAGTGGGCTATACCGCTTCAAACTACAACTGAGAGCCAGCATGGTGTAGTGGTTAGAGTGCTGGACTAGGACCAGGGAGACCCGAGTTCAAATCCCCATTCAGCCATGAGACTTGCTGGGTGACTCTGGGCCAGTCACTTCTCTCTCAGCCTAACCTACTTCACAGGGTTGTTGTGAGGAGAAACTTAAGTATGTAGTACACCGCTCTGGGCTCCTTGGAGGAAGAGCGGGATAGAAAATGTAATTAATTAATTAATTAAATCAAGCAAGCAAGCTAGGGACTCAGCAGGACTGACTGCTCCTTCATACCAAAAAACAGTATCTGCATGGCAGAGGTGAGCTCATGGCCTCTCGGGTGATGTGCTCTGTCCTCTGGGGAGTGTCATGGCTTGCTGTAAGCAGATACATCTAGATTCTAGAGCAGGGCTGTACAACTCAAATGCCCTAGTGGGCCGGAACCATCAACAACTTGGTGTGCAGGGGCCAAGGTCAATTTTTAGCACATTACATTCAAATTAAAAATATTATTAGTTACTAGTGGATCTATTCCCCCTGTCAATTGACCCATAGTTTTAAACAAGGATAGTGGCCAGAAAATGAGTCCTGTCCCTGCTCATCAGTGGGGCCCCTGGAATGCATGCCAGCCCCAAACAAATGTGAAATCTTCTCCTCTCCCTAAATTGCCGTTGTTTTCAGGCTGCAATCCTAGGCATGCTTATATAGGAGCGAGCCTCACTGGGCACACCATGGAGCAGATTTCTGAGAAAACATGCACAGAATGGTGCTATAAAGCAGTTCCCAGCTCCTGTGTTGCTGCAGGATCCCTGAGGGCCAGTCAAACAGTCCCTGGGGGCCGAGTCCGGCCCCCGGGCCTTATGTTGTGCAGGCCTGTTCTAGAGGCAGGGAAGAGTCAGGCATGTGGAGAGAGCCTAGCAACAGTTGCTAAGGTGACTAGAAGGTGGGCGGGGGGGGAAGGGGCAGGTAAAAAAGGATGGCTGGGAAGAGGAGGAAAGAGGGATGAAATCTGAAGTCACTGAAAGAAAAGACACAGTTGAACTGAGACTTGGGCAAGTGGGCCGAGTCGTACCCTACTGGTGGAAGCAAGGAGCAGAGAGACTGGAGACCTGTCCTTTGTGGGACATTAGAATGGCTGTGAGGAGCAACAGGGCGTCTGGCAGCCTGCCACACAAATCGGCCTCGTGGGCTCTTCAACTTGGGCCACCTCTGGGCAACACCGCACCAAGAAAGAGGACTCCTTGAATCTGAATTAGTGATGATATACTGAGAAGGGGGATCCATTGTTGGGGAGAATTTTAGCTGTTGGTTTAAATTTATTGTTTTTCTGTCATTTAGCAATAGCACTAGCAATAGCACTTACATTTATATACCGCTCTATAGCCAGAGCTCTCTAAGCGGTTTACAATGATTTAGCATATTGCCCCCCAACATTCTGGGTACTCATTTTACTGACCTCGGAAGGATGGAAGGCTGAGTCAACCTTGATAAAAGCTGAAGAATTCAGTGTTATGATTTCTTGGGTTCTGTATTGTTATGTTTATAGTAGATTTTGTTGAGACAATAAAAGCTATGCAGAAAAGAGGAAAAGAGCCCATGCTTATAATGGTTCAGACGATTCCTGGAATAAATGATTCCATGTGGGTTTGTTTTGTATTCGAGGTTAAGATCATTCTATCTTGGTGGGCAAAGTCCCTCTCACACAGAAGAGTTCTCATACTCAAAACGACTTGAAGCTGAAGTACTTGACTTGCAGGGTGTGCGTCTATCTCTTCTCCCAGGTTAGTATTCAAGCGGGCTGTGGCTTGTACTGGCCACAGTGGGCTTCCACATTCTCTCACGGCCACCTCTGCTCATGCTCATGCGCTCTTGCTCTCCCCCCCAGCAGGAAACATGTCTGACTTGGAGAGGGAGAGAGCATGCTAGGTTGGGGGGAGAAGGTGCCAGACTGAAGGAGAGTAAACTGTGTTGTGCTTTGAACTGTGTGGAAAGCACAACTGTGTGGTCCTTGGAAAGGGCCATCTTCTGTTTTGTTTGTTTTCCTTGCAAAACTATAAATCCTCTATTTTATATATAAAGCCCATGAGAGAACTAGTGTGGTGTTTAGAGTGAAACTCATTGGGTGATTCTGGGCCCGTCACGTATTTCTCAGCCTAACCCACCTCAGGGCATTGGTGGGTGGACAGAAATATCCATATACACGACTCTGGGATCCTCGGTGGAAGAGTGGGATATAAATGTAAAATAAAAATATTTGGACTTTCTCAATGGGAATAACACCCCATGCCTATAGCATTTCCATACTATCAAGGGCAGTAGATATCCTAGGAAAGGAGTACATATATTTATATTTATATTTGTAAACCGCTTTGGGAACTTTGGTTGAAAATTCATCGTATCCCTCCCAGAATCTCCTGTGTGCCATTGAAATAGTCTCCAGGGCATGCTCTTACTTCCCACAAGGCATGGCTTGGCTTGGATCGAGGCAGGGTCTGCTGCCTCTGACCTGGCTGAACATTGCTCTGTCTCTTGGCAAATCTCTTAATGGATCTGTGCCCAAGCCCTGGTGAAAGCTCAGTCTTGTTGACTGCTAACACCAGCTATGTGTGTCCAGCTTGTTACAAGAAGCTGTGAAAGAGGAACTAACATATTATATATCATATATAATTAAGAGCATTAATTGTCCTCTTTGCTAAGCAGGGTCCACCCTGGTTTGCTTTTGGAAGGGAGACTACATGTGTGAGCATTGTAGGATATTCCTATTAGGGGATGGGGCCGCTCTGGGAAGAGCAGCTGCATGCCTGCATGCAGAAAGTTCCAAGTCCCCCCCCCCCCCCGGCAGCATCTCCAAGATAGGGCTGGGAGAGACTCCTGCCTGTAACCTTGGAGAAGCCACTGCCAGTCTGGGTAAACAATACTGAGCTAGATGGACCAAGGGTCTGACTCTGTATAAGGCAGCTTCCTATGACTACTGAAGATAAATGATGGCAGTGGATAGAGGAACCATCACACCCACTACGTGCTACAGCAAGCATCGGCACCAGCCAGAGGACAAAGCATGTCAGCAAAGAGGCCAGTGATGGGCAAGTCACCACCACCACTGGGCTCTAGCCTGTGGGCAGCGTAGGATGACTTGTCCACTTAGCTAAGCAGGGCCGACCCTGGTTGCATATGAATGGGAGACTAGAAATGTGAGCACTAGAAATATAAGATATTCCCCTCAGGGGATGGGGCCACTCTGGGAAGAGCATCTAGGTTCCAGGTTCCCTCCCTGGCAGCATCTCCAAGATAGGGCTGAGAGAGAGATTCCTGCCTGCAATCTTGGAGAAGCTGCTGCCAGTCCGTGTAGAGACAATACTGAGCTAGATAGACCAATGGTCTGACTCAGTATATGGCAGCTTCCTATGTGGTGAGTCAGGTGGCTGGGACCAGGGTCAGCAAGGTGAGGGACGGGGTGGCATCAGTGCTAGGCAGTGTTCCCCATAACAGGGATTTCCAGATGTTGGTGACTACAGCTCCCATCATCCCCAGCCAAAGGCCACTGCAGCTGGGGACGATGGGTGGTGTAGTCAACATCTGAAAATCCCCGTTACAGGGAACACGGGCTGCTGGGCTCACCCAGAGGGTGGGGTGGCGTGTTGCACGTCAGGTCACTGGTTGGAGTTGGTGGCTGGAGAGGGCCCTCCTTTCTGGGGAGAACAGCACTGAATGTTGGTGGGAGAGGGCTGGTGGTGTGAGGGCAGGGCAGGGCCCCCGAAGGATCCATCCTGTGCCGTCCCCTCTCCCCCCGCTCTTGAGGCTGCCCCGAGGCACAGCCCTGGCCGCATCCTTACCACAGAGTGTCGGTGAACGCCAGTGCAGCACGAGGCCGGCGTGGCGGCACTGGGCCGCGTATGCTTCCAGGGCCTCACAGAGGCAGTCGTCACTGCTGGCGGCCCCGCAAGCGCAGAGGTCGTACACGCAGGAGGCGAAGAAGGGCTCGGGGGGGACGGAGGCGTGGCAGCGCTCAAAGGGCGGCGACTTCAGCACCTTGCAGCGGGCGTTGGCCTCTTTGCGGGAACGGTAGCCCGACTCCTTGCAGGGGTCCACGTCGGTCCCGTCGGCACAGCTGCCTGGCCCCGTGGCATTGGCCCCGACCACCTGCACCCAAGAAACGGGGGCCTCGTTCTGTCAGGACTCACCTGGACTCTGACTTGGAGGAGGACACCCAAGCGGAGACCTTCCAGCCCCAAAGAAAGCCCTCTAGAGCTGATAGACCCAGATTAGCCTGGCTGCTGCCCCTCCTGCAGCCATTCCCTTCACGGAGTCCCGGAGCTCTCGGGACCTGCAGCCAGGCTCGTGTCCGATCCGATGCAGAGTCCTCTCCATCACTCCCCGGAGTCGAGGCGATGCCGGACCAGGGCTGAACTTGAACACCAGAGGTGAAGTTCTCACCTGGCTTCTCGGGGGTCTCTCCCGCAATGGGCCTACTAGGGAGGAGGGAGACCAGCTCAGGCGCCTGTTTCGTATCAGGGCTTCAGAAGGACGCCGGCCCCCTGACCAGTGTTCCCTCTAACAGGGATTCCCAGTTCTATCTATTGACAACAACTCCCATAATCCCCAAGCAAAGGCTACTGCCGCAGGGGATGCTGGGAGTTGTAGTCAACAGCATCTGGGAATCCTTGTTAGAGGGAACACTGACCATGACTCCTACATCACCCTTCCACTTGCAGCCCACTTTTGCTGATTCAACAGCTCCTTCCGGAGTCCATGCCTCCAGGTGTTCTGTGATACCCCGTAAAGTAAAGTGTGCCATCATGTTGATTTCGACTCCCGATGCCCACGGAGCCCTATGTTTTTCTTTTGGCAGAATACAGGAGGGGTTTACCATTGCTCCCGCCCGCACATTCTGAGATGATGCCTTTCAGCATCTTCCTATATCGCTGCTGCCCGATAGGGATTCGAACTGGCAACCTTCTGCTTGTTTGTCAAGCATTTCCCCGCTGTGCCTTTAGGGTCTTCTGCCATACCCAGATGCAGGCCCATTCACACGCAGGGGAGCCCTTCCGTCATTTGCGTCCCACACCACTACTTCCAGAATGGGAGAAATCACATGACTTGAAGCCAGTCACATGGACCTTTCCCACCCACAAGCACCATGTGCTGGCATTCCATGATGGGACAACGACCACACACACACAGAGCATCTGATGGGGTGTCCTTTGTTTTACCTGCCTTTCTTATTATTAAGACAGGTTGCCCAAGCTACCGGGGTCTAGCGCATGCACATGTGTGCACACATGCACACACTCGCACACACTCGCACACACTCGCACACACACACACACACACACACACACACCAATCCAGCCTCGCCCCTTTACCTTCCAGCTGTTGCCAAAGGTGGCTTCTGACAAGGTGAGCTGCCCGGACCGGAGCCGCAAGTCGTCCTGGGGGTAGTTATTGAAGTTGCCGCAGAGCCCGCAAGTGTGGCCTTTGTACGTGCCGGGCACGCTGACCTCCAGGTGGGAGCGGCCATTCCAGAGCACCTGTGGGTGAGAAGGGCAGGGAGAGGTCCTTGACACACCCTCTTCCCCCGAGCGGGCCCTGCCATGGGGCGAGCCAAGGCAGATGCCCCGGCCAAACTCCCAACGCGATTCCCGTCCATTCCAAGAAAAGCAGCCTTGGAACAGGCCTGGCCACGCATTCTCCGGATGGAAGGCTCACCAGCCTGTAAGGCAGGGATACGCAGCCTCTGGCCCGTGGGCCAAAGGTGGCATGGGCGGCACTTTCGGCTCGCTCTCCTCCCAAGGGAGGAGGGAGCCCAACGTCAAAGGTTCCTGGGCTGGGAACAGCAGCACCAAAAGCAACAACTGCCACACCATGGCAGGTGAGGGGTCATCTTTATTTTTTCCTAGCGATTTTTGTTTCTCTCTCGGTTGGAGCCCTCCCGCTTCCTGTCTTCTCCTTCTGGGCCTTCAGCCTCCACCCTCCTGTTACCCCAAAGTAGGGGTTTACTTTGTTGGGAGTCCCTTGTTGTCTTCACGGGGAACTCCTTCTAGATTCCTCTTCTAGGGAGGAGAGCTGGTCTTGTGGTAGCAAGCATGGCTTGCCCCCTTAACTAAGCAGGGTCCACCCTGGTTGCAGATGAAAGGGAGACTAGAAGTGTGAGCACTGGAAGATATCTTCCTTTCGGGGATGGAGCTGCTCTGGGAAGAGCAGAAGGTTCCCAGTTCCCTCCCTGGCAGCATCTCCAAGATAGGGCTGAGAGAGATTCCTGCCTGCAACCTTGGAGAAGCTGCTGCCAGTCTGTGAAGACAATACTGAGCTAGATAGACCAGTGGTCTGATTCATTATATGGCAGCTTCCTATGTTCCTATGTCTGGCTTGACCTTGGCAAGGTGGTCTGGAACATTGGCAGGCCCAGGCCCAAGGCCCACTCGCATTTGCTGCAGTCCTTGCCTCCCCCGTCTGCCTCCATTTCCTCTTCCTTTCTCACATATATAGGTCTTGGAAGCTTGGGAGTTCCAGTTCCTCTTCCTCCATCTCCTCCTCCTCCTCCCTCTTCCGATAGGGGAAGAATGGCGATTGGCAGTTCCTGCTTCCAGGAGAGCTAGTCTTTGTGGAAGCAAGCATGAATTGCCCCCTTTGCTAAGCAGGGACCACCCTGGTTTGCATTTGAATGGGAGAGTGAGCACTGCAAGCTCTTCCCCTTAGGGGATGTGGCCACACTGGGAAGAGCATCTGCCTGCTGCATGCAGAAAGTTCCAAGTTCCCTCCCTGGCTTCTCCAAGATAGGCCTGAGGGAGACTCCTGCCTGCAACCCTGGAGAAGCCGCTGCCAGTCTGTGTAGACAATACTGAGCTAGATGGACCAATGGTCTGACACAGTATATGGCAGCTTCCTATGTTCCTATCCCCTGACCTTTCTTCTTCACCGGAGCCCATTAGCACCTAAGCAGCCCATCTCAGGCTCTCCAGCTGTGACCTGGAATGGACTGGTTGCTGAAGGCTTCATTTTGGGGCTGCTCTTCTCCAGCTGCTTTCTGCCAGCCACTTGCTCCTGGAGGGCCTAATGTAGACTCACCAGCACTCACACTGTTCCTGCCGTGGGAGGAGGAGCAGCAGGAGGAGGAGGAGGAAGGGGAAGGGGAAGGCTCTGACACCGCCTTTTGTGCCGCTGCTCTTCCTCTTTCACCACACCGCCTCTGCCTCTTCCACCTCCACCACCGATCTGCTCAAACTCCTCGGCTGCGGCGGAGACGGAGAAGACAGAGGAGGTGGTTTGCACGGGGAGCAGACCAGCGGTGCCAGGGGTGGCGAGTCTGGATGCCAGCCCTTGGGTACTACAGGGACGTGGTAGATGAGCAGAGCTCTTGCATAACTGCCACCCATTCCACTGGGGGCCCTGGCAGGAGGAGGACTCCTGGGTGGACCGTGGCCAGAGCTTGCCCCCACCGCTCCCTTTGGGAGGCTCTTCCAGGATGCCGCTCGCTCGAGAGGCCAGAGAAGAGACGTGCTCCCCTCCCCGGCAGCCCACGGCCTGCTGTGCCAAGACGCCCCCTTCCCCAAGCCAGCCAGCCCACCCGCCCGCCTGGCCCTCCGCACCTTGACGCCAATGTTGGTGTTGAGCAGGAGGGTGCTGGCCTTGAGCTCGATGTACAGGTGAGGCTCCTTCAGGAAAGGGAGGGTCACCGTCTGGGAGTCCACCTGGGTGAGGGGCGAGAGAAATGGCCAAGCCTGCCAGGTTTTGCCCAGGGTGGGCATGGATGCCAACTTGCCTGGACGCCCAGGCCCATGGAAGGGTGGGGCGCAGGATGTTCAGGCCCATGGAAGGGTGGGGCTGCTGGGCTTGGCCTGTAGGCCACTCCCGCCATGCAGCAGTCAAGTTAATCGGTGCAGGGGAGGGCGCCCATCCCGTGCTCTGGATGCAAGGACGTGTTCTGCAGGAGGAGTGACCCATCATCTCCCGGGCCCCTCTTCCTTGCCTAACTGGGCAAAGAGGCACCTTTTACCGTGGTGATTCTCTTTATTTAGCAGGGGGAGAGTAACTGGTCCTATCCACCCCCAGCACAGTACTTCCAGTGACTGTTGCTGGTGTGTGTCTTATGTTTCTTTTTAGAATGTGATACCTTTGGGGACAGGGATCCATCTTTCTTTCTTACTTATTAATTAATTAATTAATTAATTCTCTTTGTAAACCGCCCTGAGCCATTTTTGGAAGGGCGGTATAGAAATCAAATCATTATTATTATTATTACCATGACCACCCGGTCCTGCAGCAGCTGCACAGTGGTGTCGCCGACTGACACGGTCACTCCCTTCGTCCAAGACACTCCCTGGCGCCCCCGGGCATCGTTGGTCACCTGGATGCTGGGGGGAGGGTCCCAGAGTCAGCGTGGGCCTTTAGCTGTGGCGCGTGGGTGGGCTGAGCCCCTAGCCATGGGTGTCCACCAGGGCAAGAGGAGGCAGCTGTCCTACCCCCCTCCCCGACTGAGCCAATCCCACGGAATTCAGTGGGGCTGCCTCCTCCCAGGTGAGTGTGGAGAGGACTGCTTTTGCCCCCACCCCCCTGCCCGGATGCCCCTGCCCCGGCCCCTCTTACAAGACAGATGGAGCCCAGAGGTCTTTGCCCCCAGGCCACAGACACATGCGTGGGATTGCACACCCCATCCCCCCAAGATGCAACCCCCCTTGAGCTCCCTCCCCATGCCCTCAATTCTAACCCACTAGGCTCCCTTCCAGAGGAGGAACAGGACCCAGGCACCCCACCTTCCAGCCCCTCCTAGTAAAAGCTACCCTCATGCCCACCCCAACATCATGCCTCCACTCCAGTTCCCTCTGATGTGTTAGCTCATGGGATCTCAGCGACAGGTCCCCAGATGTCGTTGGACTACAACTCCCATCATCCAAAGGCCACTGTGGCAGGGGATGGTGGGAGCTGCAGTCTAACGACATTTGGGGACCCCTGCATTAGTTGGTAGCCAGTGGAGAGGAGTGGGGGTGGGTGGGCTCACCTGAAGTCTCCCCCATCGCAGTCCTGGGCCAGGATGTATGTGCAGCCGCCCTGGAAGTGGACCATCTTGCCATCGAAGGTGCGGTAGTGGGGGTCGCCAAAGGCCACACAGGTGGCAGGGCGGGGGACGCAGTGCGGGCAACACATGCCAGGGATCAAGGCTGGGGTCTCATCCTGCGGGGCAGGGGGTGAGAGTATCAGGAGTGCATTACTCTCCCGTGCCCCCCACCACCACCACCACTCACAGCTATACTTCTCTGTCTGTTCTGGGTTATATGGAACTGTCTTATGCCACATCAGACCACAGAGCTGGTGATTTGCCTGAATCCAAGACTAGGTTTCCCCCATGTGCTTTGGTGTTAGAAATTGGGGTGTGCGGGGGTGGGGGTGGGGGTGGTCTTAAGATTCAGAATCCTCTTCCTTTGGGGTCAATGCAGGCATATTTTTAAGGGGGTCATCTTAAATGCAGAGTTGTCTTCTATTTGGGTAAATATGGTAGGTAGTATTGGGCTGGAGCAGTAGTTAAATTGTGGCTGGGCATGCTGGGAATTGTAGTTCAGCAACATCGGGCAAGCCCCACGTTAAGAATCACTGGGCTGGAGGGACCAAAAGACTGGCTTTGTAGAAGGCAGCAGCTTTGGGGGAAGGTCACGGCTCAGGGGCGGAGCCTCTGCTTTGCAGGCAGAAGGTCCCAGGTTCACTCCCTGGCAGCATCTCCAGGTAGGCCTGGGAAAGGCCCTTTTCTGTCTGAAGCCCCGGAGAGCTGCTGCCAGTCAGAGTAGGCAATGTTGATGTAAACAGACTAGGGTCTGACACAGCATGAGACAGCACCCTAGGTTGTGAATGGGCTGCCATTCAGTGGCATGCGTTGTATGCAGAAGGTCCCAGGTTCACTCCCTGGCAGCGTCTCCTGGTAGGCCTGGGAAAGACTGAATCCCTGGAGAGCCACTGCCAGTCAGTGTGCAGACAAAGATGAGCTAGATGGACCAGTGGACTGACTCCGTGTAAGGCAGGTGCTTCCCCTGTTCGTAAGAGATGGGAGATAGTCCTGCGTCCAGCCACTAGGGGGCACTAGAGGCATTGCCTGGGGTTGATACCAATGGGAGGGGCAACATCTCTGCTCGGTTCCAGGAGTGCCCTGAGTGGACTTGCCCCTCTATGAGCATCAACTACATCAGGGGGTCTCTCCCAGCCCTACCTGAAGATGCTGCCAGGGAGTCAACCTGGGACCTTCTGTATGCAAGCGGAAGCTCTGCCACTGAGCCACAGCAGCATCTCCTAAGCATAGGGACGTAGGAAGCTGCCTTCTACTGAGTCAGACCCTTGGTCCATCTAGCGCAGGTCTGTCTACACTGACTGGCAGCAGCTCCTCCGGGTTTCAGGCAGGAGCCATTTCCAGCCCTACCTGGAGAGGCCGCCAGGGAGTGAACCTGGGGCCTTCTGCAGATGCTCTTCCACTGAGCTGCAGCCCCATCCCACAAGGGGAGTATCTGACAACTCTCACACGTCATCACCCACCCACACGCCAATCAGGGCAGACCCTGCTTGGCAAAGAGGACCCTCCCCCCCCGCCGCAAGTCCGTCTCTCCCCCCATCGCCAACCCCGCCCCTTCGACTCACCGCCGCGCAGGCAGTGGGGGGGCAGCGCTCGCTGCGGCAGTGCACCTCCCCGGAGACGCAGGTGCAGGTCGTGCACTCGTCCACCTGCCAGTGCTCGTTGGACCCGAACGTCTGGCCCTGGTGGGAGCAGCTGCTGCCGGGATCTGGGGAAGACAGACGGGGAAGGGCGCTTGGTTTCTTGCTGCCAGAGAACATACAAGGCCGGTTCTCAGGAGGGTGAAGTGCGTAGGACACAGGGGAGGAGACACCATTGTGCGGACAGGTTCAAAGAACCCGGGCTGCCAATGGAAAGGGCCGAAGTCCACAGGGGGTGTGTGGCTCGGGCTCCAGAAGAGACCCTCAGTGAACTCCCCCTGCCCATACCCAGGTTCCAGAGAGCCCTGAACAAGCCCCCGCCGTCCTTTTATTTATTTAAAATATTTATACCCCACCCCTCCAGTACACTACTGCTCGAGGCGGCTCACAACCATAAGATAGACACAAGAGACAATAAAAGTAATAACATTAACTAAATTAAACAAGAAAAGAAAGAAGAAGAAGAAAAAGTTGTCAGATTAAAAACTACAGTCATTAGGTTCAAATTAAAACCTTGCTTGCTGCCTGCCAGCCTTTATTTCCCTTTCTCTTCCTCCAGAGCCTGGGCATGGGGAGTTCACTCTGGTGTCGTAAATCTGTTAGCTTAGCAAACCCAACAGGATTTACAACCCCCTTCAGCACTCCCCCTGCGAGTTAAATGGAAAGTAGCAGCGAAGCTACACGAAGGAAAACAAAAGGCTCACAAAGAAAATAGTAAATGAATCAAGTCCCCCGAACTGAACTAGGTACCCCCCACCAACAATAACTGAGTAATAACTGAAAATAAAACAACAGAGCAAGGAATGAACAATAACAAAGGAGACCAGAGCAAGGAATTAATGGAACAAGAACACAGAGCAGGAAAGAACAAAACAAGGGCAAACTGGAACTTGGAAAAGTTGAGGATTCAAAATAGAACACGGTCCGCGGTCAGCGAAAGTTGCTAACAGCATCGGTGGAAATCACAGACTGCTTAATATATGGCTCAAGAGAACCAGCAGCCAATCAGGCTTCCCTGAGTCAGCACTTCTGCTTCCTCTCTGGTGATCTCCTGTGCCTGCGTGCCTCCCACTGAACTTTCCTCTTGAGACGTCTTCTCAAAACATGTGAAATCCCAGCCTGCTCCTGATCAGGATTCATGTCTGGCAGCTGTTCCGATTCCTCAGCTCCCGAGTCTGGTCTCCATGCCAAGTCCTGTTGCTGTGCCTCTGAGCCCTCACTAGCAGGCAAATCTTCCCGTTCCTCCTCTGACTCTTCTGAGTCAGAAGTCTGGGCCATGACATCTGGGCTCTTCCGGAGCCCAAGTCACACCCCCGCCTGCAGACTTCAGTGGCCCTTTCCATTGGGCAGCCTGAGACCTTTTTATTTACTCAGGCTTTTACCTCCTGGAGGCTGCCAGGTTTCTCAGCTTTCTTGCATTTGTTTCTTTTTAATTGTTTCTTGGTGTTTTATGTTTTTTTATGTTTAATGGATTTTAAGGTTTTAAATGTAACTTTTACAGATTTTTATTTATTTTATTTTAACTTTTGTAAACCACCTTGAGATGCATTATGAAAGGCGGTATAAAAACGGAACAATAATAAGTAAGTAAATGTGGGTGCAGCCTCTGATGGCGCTGTCCTACCCAGCACTTTTACCCAGCATATTACCGAGGGTGAGGGAAATGCCGTCAGAACCGGTGCCTGACTCCCAGACAACCACTGCTCCCTCCTCTTGCCTCGGTTTTTGCTGATGGATGACCAAAGATTAGGAATAGAAGCTCTAGAAGCTGGGTAGGATGCTTGTCCTACGCAGTTGACCGTTTGTGAGAACCAGCCTACAGGTTTATTAAAGTACAGATGAGCTCTTTTGCCAGGAGCTTTCAGGTGGTGTGAGAGCAGAGCCATCTGACCAGAGCTGTCCCTCCTCATTATGGGCCAAAAGAGTTCAAGAGAGGCAATGAAACTCATTGCCACTAGATGTTGTGGTGATCTCCAGCTTGACTGTGCACGCAGGTAGTATTTCAGAGTATTCAAACTGTGCTGCACTTCAGTAAATAAGAAAACCCCTCACATCACAATACGCTAACATCACAATATGCAGTGAGCAGAGAATAAAAATATGCAGGGAAAAACACCAGCAGGAGGAAAGCAATGGCAAAGAAGCAATAAGAGCAGTATACACGGAATGCCCAGCTGAGATGATCTGTAATGTTAGCTGCTGCTGACCAACATTTGGTGAAACAGAAAACTCTTCGCATGCAAGAATTCTGTGGTTTTGGGGGGCCTCGGCAGAGAAGTTTTTATTAGCGTGGTATAGTTTAAGCAACTCAGTAACTGGTTTCTTATTCCTACCTTGGCACTCAGCGCAGCAGTGTCCGGGCACTTGCACCTTCACCAGCCCATCCTGGCACACCACAGGAACACATTCCTGGATGTGGCACTCAATATGACCCAGCTGAACAGACAAAAAAGGGCACATTAGAACTGGGCAGGAGGTTACACTGAGCCAGCAGTCTCCTCCTCTCTATTCTGGGAGCCAAAAATAGCAACAAAACAAAAATCAAGAAGGGACTTCAGATGTTTTCTGGTCCAAGCTCCTGCTTAGCATCCCTGACAGATGGCAATCCAGCCTCTGTCTGAAAACCTCCAACAATGGAGAGCTCACCACTGCATGAGGCAGAGAGTTCCACTGTCCAACATTTCTTACAGTAAGGAAATTCTTCCTAATGTCTAGCCCGAATCTGCTTCCTCCTAATTTCAACCCTTAGTCCTGCATTTAGGAGCAAGAGAGGCCTGCTCCTTCTTCTCTATAACAACTTTCAGATATCTGAAGATGGCTATCATATCTCCGCTGAGTCTTCTCTTCTACAGGCTAAGCTTACTCAGCTCCTTCAAGGGTTCCTCATAGGAACCATTCCTTCCAGACCCCTCGGCATCTTGGAGGCCTTCGTCTCAACCCATTCCAGCTACCAACAGCCTTCAATGTGGGGCCCAGAACTGGCGGTGCTCTGTTTTCTCTCCCTCATCTTCATTGTATTTTCTCAGCTTGTTGCCTTCCCCAACCATACAGCTATGGGCAGTAGCAGCAATTCAAACCAGATTGGCCAGGTGTCCGTGATTACAGGCACTCATACATAGCACATAGCCACACTTCCACGCAAGCATGACTGACAAGAGAGTGTGTGCCCCAGAGGACAAGTGTTGGATCTGAATTCTAATCCTGGCGACATCATGGCCATTCCGAGAATGACTAATGACCTTCTCTCAGCCTACTGCTGAGGGTTCACTTCCTGGAGATTTCTATATAAGGCCGCATAGAAATACAATAAATAAATAAAATAATAAATAAATAAATATGTACCGGGACGCTTATTTGTTTGTTTGTCACATTTACGGTATATACCGCCCAGACTTTCGTTTTTCGTTTTGTTTACACCCGGCTTTTAGTTCACATCTCCAGAATGGAGGGGTGCACTCACATATTGACCAAATTTACCCTGAAGTCCCTGTGAACTATCAGGGAGCACTTCACAAACAATTCGGGTTTTTCATTGCGTGTTAGAGTGTAGCCTGATTTATATCCACTTTTTGGGTCAGTTTTGGGGGGCAACTTCGAACTTGCAGTAAGGCCTTGCAGTAAATCCGTAGTACTGACTGCTGTCTGAGAAAGCTCCAGGATTTTCATGGGACAGAGAAGCCAGGGCAGAGCTACTGGTGTTCAAGGCGGGCCCTTGAACATGGGCTCTTCTGCCCCCACACCCCTCCCTCTGCCACCCAGCTGCTCCTGCCGCCACTGCTGTTGCCTCTGCTGCCTGCCCGCCCGCCTGCCTCTCCTCCGCTGCCTCCTCTGCCCACTCGCCTGCTGCCTCTCCTTACCCTGTCGGCCGCCTTCTCTCTCTCCTCTTCCTCCTCTATCCCTGCAACGCCTGGAAGCAAGTCATCCACATGACGCTGAAGTACGTCACGTATGTTTCTTTTATTTTATATTTTTTATTTATCAAACTGCTATGTCGCCCTAAACATCCACCTCCGGGTGGCGTTCTCAGCGCAATCTGCCGACAATCCGTGCTGAAGTGGTGTCTTTTTTCAAGTTAGAATAAAATTAGCATTTAAAAACTCAGCTGTGTGTGTACCCTGCTGTTGTGGGTGGGGCTCCACATCGGGGGGGGGCGGGGGAGGACAGGCCTCCCCTGCACTAGCTCCGCCAACGAGAGAAGCATTGTTCTAATCCTATGATTCTAATTGACTAATGAACAGGAAGACACCCTCCTTCTGCCTTAGCGGGGGGGGGGGGGGAGGGAGGCTTGACAGTTCACCCTACAAGTACTCACATGGCATGAGCAGGAGACGCAGCCGTCTGCGCTGTCCTTCCAGGTCTCCCCATCAGACACTCGTCGCCCTTCAACTTCAATCAAGCACTCTGCAATAAGGAGAGAGTGGGAAAGGCGCATGTTAGGAACAAGGACAGACACCTCCTTGCTAAATAAAGATATTAGGCTCTTCCAGACTGTGGTTTGTTCTTACTGCAAATCCTGACAGGAGATGTTACAAGTAATCCATGTGACGTTGAGGCACATCACATACGTTCTCAGCCCCATTTGCTGACAGTCCATGAAAAAGCTGGGTCTTTTTTCAAGTTTGAATAAAATCACATTAAAATATCAGTTTTTTCTGCAGATTGTCAGCAGGTGGCGCTAAGAACCTATGCGACATTGAAGTACGTCATGTGGACTTCTTGTTACATCTCTCATAGGAATTTGCACCTAAGTTGGAATAAATCACTGTCTAGAAGAGCCCTATTCCTGGGGCAAGGGTTTGGTGTATGTAAGTTGTTTTTAAAAAAAAAAATCTCTAAGTTTGCTGTTGTCATTGGTATTCCTCAGAGTCATTAGGCCCTATCTAATCTTTTTCACTCCTAAATAAAGAGGGGGAACCTCTAAGACTCCAGGAGTCAATTCAGTGGGGTTTACTTCAGAATGGACATGCAGAGAATGGGGCTGTAGGTGTGAAACAGATAAGAGCAGAAACTGTTCATGAGAGAGGAGAGCTGGCCTTGTGGTAGCAAGCATGAACTGTCTCCTTTGCTAAGCAGGGCCCACCCTGGTTTCCATTTGAATGGGAGACTACATGTAGGCACTGTAAGATAGTCAGGGGATGGGGCCACTGGGAAGAGGATCTGCTTGCTTGCATGCAGAAGGTTCCAAGTTCCCTCCCTGGCAACATCTCCAAGACATGGCTAAGAGAGACTCCTATCTGCAACCTCAGAGAAGTCGCTGCCAGTCTGTGTAGACAATGCTGAGCTAGATGGACCAATGGTCGGACTCAGTGTAAGGCAGCTTCGTTATATTTCTAGGTTGGGCTCTGGCTCTGAAACAGCCAGCTGGAGCTGGAACTCTGGAAGAAATCCACTTCCAGGAAGGGCTCCAGTGAGTTGCTGTCCGCCAGGATGGAGCCTGAGGCTTTCTGCATGCAAAACAGGCACTCCTCCACTGAGCTATGGTCCTCCCCCTTCTTTAACCTTTGCCCAAGGTGCATTCCAATCCCCACGACTACCAGTAAGTTCCAGGCAACCTGCCACCTTGGGCTCATGGCTGTAGAGCAGGCCTGCTCAACTTAGGCCCCCCAGATGTTTTTGGACTACACCTCCCATAATCCCCAGCCACAGTAGCCAATAGCCAAGGATTATGGGAGTTGTAGGCCAACATCTGCAGGAGGGCCGAAGTTGAGCAGGCCTGCTGTAGAGAATGCCAAGTGTGGTTAAGATTTCCTGCAGAGAGGGAGAAAGTGGTTAAGGGGAGAAGATAAGTCACCATCACAGATTGGGCAGCAGGCTCCATGAGGGGTGAATTGCTCAGCAGTTGGACAGCTCAACAGCGGGCAGCCTTGGTGCACACAAACCCATGTCAGATCCTGCAGAAGAGAGAGACAAGAGCTGGGATGGGAGACAACGCAGGCAGGCTCAGAGGAATGTCTAGCACAGGGCTGCTCAACTTCGGCCCTCCTGCAGATGTTGGCCTACAACTCCCATAATCCCTGGCTACAGGCCACTGTGAATTATGGAAGTTAAAGTCCAAAAACAGCTGCGGGCCAAAGTCGAGCAGGCCTGGTCTAGGAGGAAGGCAGTCTTTTCTGGATAATGCTGCAACAGGGCGGTTTGTCTGCTCTGCTGCACTCCAGGACAGCCATTAGATTGTGAGCCCTTTGGAGACAGGGTTCCATCTTATTTGTTTGTTATTTCTCTGTGTAAACCGCCCTGAGCCATTTTTGGAAGAGCGGTATAGAAACTGAATAAATAAATAATAATAAATAATTGTGCAAGCACAAAGTTTGGCACCCTACCAGGGGCGTAACTATAATAGGGCAAGGGGAGACAGTGGGCTGGGGACCCACTGCCTTGGGGGGGCCCCCCAGAGGCAAGTCACATGACTGACTCCCCCAGCCATGCACCCGCCCTGGCTTTCTTCAGTTGTATTCATCCTCCAAAACTGATGTGAGTGTTGAGACCTGGAGCTACCAGAACAGCATGTCTTTCTCTAGTAAGTATCTCTAGTACCATTAAATGACTTGCATCGTCCACAATTTACAAAACCTTTAAAAAAATAATTCAGGATGACGTTCTATTGTGGCACATAGGAGATAGATAGATAGATAGATAGATAGATAGATAGATAGATAGATAGATAGATAGATAGATAGATAGATAAAATAAAAATTCTATGCTTTTTGTTACCACTATTCAGCCTCATTCATGAGGGGGCATTTTAAAATCTTGTCTCTGGGCCCATTCCAATCTTGCTATGCCTCCGGCACCGGGGGGCGGGGCAGATTTTAGCAGAACTTACTTTTTTTTTAAAAGGAAGCAGGTTTCTAGACCATATGGTGGTGAAAGGAACTGGAAAGCATCTGGGCAGAACCAAGTAAAATCTCAGTGGAGTGTGGCTGAGAAGGATTTCCCTTGTAGGGGAGGTGCGGGCTTAGCTTAGCTTCTCCCATCCTCCTGTGGCAGAAATAATATTTTTTGCACAAACTAAAATAAGTGATTGTGCTTCACGTGCATTAATTTGTTTTGGCTGCCTTTTGGGCAGCACTTGGGACTTCTATTTAAAACTGTGAATTACTGCCAACTGGAACTCTGCCTGGAGAAACTGGATCTGACCTCAGTTACCCATGCATTGGTCATATCCAGACTGGATTGCTGCAATGCACTCTATGTGGAACTGCCCTTGAAGACTATTTGGAAGCTTCAGCTGGCCCAGAATGCTGCCACAAGGATGCTCGTGGGTGCCACTCTGACACAAATATCACACCCATCCTGTGGCAGCTTCACTGGTTACCAGTTTGCTTGGACTGCATTTGCACATATGAATCCGTGGAGGCCATCAGACCAACACAGAGCCTAGTCTTGGTCCTATCAGTGATGCAGATCCCGTTGGTGGGGACCAGGGACGGGGCCTTCTCAGTTATGGCCCCTCAGCTTTGGACTGCCCACTTAGTAGGGAATTTCCTGGGCTCCTTCTCTTACAATTTAAAAAAGAAAACCCTCCTCTTTAGGCAGGCTTTCTAGTGCTTTTCTCCATTGTTTGTATCACTAGAACTACAACTCATTGATCCAAAGCTGGGGAGCCGCTACAAAGAAGACTCTGTCCCTGGTATTCTCAGAAGTGGCTCCCCGTCTTTGGAATTCCACCCCCCCGAGGGGCTCCATTAGCCTTGATTTTTAAAAGAAGCAGAAACCCCTCCTTTTAAAAGGAGCATTTAAAAATTGCTTTTAATTTAGATTTCATTGGCTATTTAGTAGGATGCAACTGTCCTCCTTCAACCCAGCATACCATCCCGGCCTGTGGCTGCAGTCTCCCTTTATGACCTTATGGATCTAGAGCAGGCCTGATCCACTTCTTGGACTACAACTCCCATAATCCACAGCCACAGTGGCCAATAGCCAGGGATTATGGGAGTTGTAGGCCAACATCTGCAGGAGGGCCGAAGTTGTGCAGGCCTGATCTGGAGAGACCCCTGTCAGAAAAGACTGCAGTTTGCCTGGAGCCCCTCCAGAGCAAACAGAAGAGGTGAAAGAAGGGTGTGTGTGCATCTTTCACTTGCCTAGTTCAGGCCTGACAGCAGGACACAGGAAGGAGATCTCATGCCACCTGAAACCGCTCACTGTCCCCCAGTCACCAGTCGTAGGTTTGGGGCCTCACCTTGCAGTGGCACGTGTAGCACGGCTCGTCGGTGGCGTGAACCTCGTTGCCCCCCAGGGAGGGAGTGCAGTTGCTCAGGGCTTCTGCAAAAGCCAAGCGTAAGAACGTAAGGACGGAAATTCGTGGTTTGAATACAGTACTGGCCTTTAAGAGGGCCCTTAAGACTTATTTGTTTGGTCTGGCCTTCCAGGGTTTTTTAATTGTTTAAACGGTTTTAACGGGTTTGAATGGTTTAGATTTTATAGTATTAAGTTTGATTTTGGAATGATTTTTTTTTTTAAACCGCCCAGAGCTGTTGGATGGGATGGTATAGAAATGCAATCAATCAATCAATCAATCAATCAATCAGAACAGCCCCACTGGATCAGGCCCAAGGTCTAACTAGTCCAGCATCCTGTTTCCCACAGTGGCCCGCCAGATGCCTCTGGGAAGCCCATGGGTAAGATCTGAGGGCATGCCCTCTCTCCTGCTGTTGCTCCCCTGCAGCTGATATATAGAGGCTTCTTGTCTTGGAGGCTAGATGTGGCCTATAGACAACAGACTAGTAGCCACTGATAGACCTGGCCTCCATGAATTTGTCTAAGCCCCTTTTAAAGCCATCCAAGCTGGTGGCCACCACCACATCCCATGGCAGAGAATTCCACAGAACAAAACAAAACAAAAGTCATTCCATAGCAGAATAACAAACGAACACACAAGCTTTGCACCTTAGTGTATGTGTTTTACAACATGATCTCAGGAATCCTGTACTGAGAAGGGCAGCCAGTATTATCACCCAGGTGAGGCAGAGGCCAAGCAAACCCCGTTCCCCGCCCCAAGTGGGGCTGAGGCCAAGGGATCAGGCTGGCCTAGTGAGCTCATGGCAGAGATGAGATTTGGATGGGAGATGTCTCGGCCAGGCAGTGTTCTTTTGCATCCGCCCCCCTGTCCCGGCTCCTGCTTGGGCTTGAGAGATTGGGAGGTGACTCACGAGCGCAGGTTGGGCAGCAGTGGCTGGGACCAGGCGGCTGGATCTGTGCCCGGGGGCAGTCCAAGAGGCTGGGGCACTGCTTGCGGTAGCACTGCAGATGTTGCTTCCCGTTTGACATCAGCTGGGGAAGAAAATGGAGGGTGAGGGGTCAGGGTCGCTCTTGGTCAGGCTCATCCAATACACACTGCCATGGATATCAGGAATAAAACCATTCTTTCTTTCCTTTAAAAAAAACCAACCACCGTTCGATTCAACACTGGCCTAGGAAATGATGGACATTTTACCTGTAACCCTTCCACCTGCAACATCAAGTCTGTGTTTTCCAGGACGGTTTTAAGATCTAGATAGTTGAGCCTGTTTAGCTCTCTAGGTTGTTCCCTGCTCCTCAAACATAAGGATGCGAGAAGGGATTTAAGTTGACCTGAAAGGGTTCATTATAGACGTACGTTAGAGTAACAAAAGAATAATGGGAGATCTCTATTTGACAACTTGTTTTCTATAAAGAAAGGATTGGAAGAGTTACATATTTCTCTTAGAAGTTTCTGCTTGTTCAGGAGAAAGTTTTAGGATAAAAGGAGGTAAATTTGCCAGCTGAGCATAGAGGCACCTTTTTAAAGTGGTTTAAAGGGCTTTATTTAGCAGCGGGGAGAGCAACTAGCCCTACCCATCCCCAGCACAGCATTTCTCTAGTGGCTGTTGCTGGTGTCTTTTTTAGATTGTGAGCCCTTTGGGGACAGGGTGCCATTTTATTTATTTATATCTATGTAAACTGCTTTGGGAACTTTTGTTGAAAAGGGTTATATAAATGTTCACTGTATTCATAGATGTCAGGTTGCCTTTTGGCTCTTCGCGTGACTCCTTTTGCAGTGCTAATCCTCTTTGAAATTATCTTTATGCAAAGCCCCTTATAATCAAGTCCATTTTGATGTCCTATGCATTAGGTTCTGTGTATGCTGTATCTATGTATGTATGCAAACAAACAAATAGATCATAGAATAAATCAATCCAGCATTTTCACTCGAGGCACAAATTACCAAGCTCAAACTATTGTACTTTGGATACATTATGCGAAGACCCAGCTCCCTTGAGAAGTCTATAATGCTGGGGAAAGTTGATGGAAAGAGAAGAAGAGGACGACCAGAAGCAAGGTGGATGGACTCGGTTACGACAGCAATGAATACACCAATAGGAGACCTTAAAGGCCAAGTGGAAGACAGATCATCCTGGAGAGAATCTATCTATGTGGTCGCTAAGAGTTGGCATCGACTTGATGGCACTTAATCAATCAATCAATCAATCAATCAATCAATCAATGCTGTACTAGAAGCTATAGAAGTGAACTAGTCTTTTTATAGAAGTTTTTCTCTTTTAACATTGTCAATACAATACCCTAGTCAAGACAAACTCACAAGATGTTGTATTCTCCAGAACTGAAGCTCTGCAGATCCTGCACTTTCCAGATATAGCTTGAGGCTAATCCAGATACTGTGATGTGAAAAGTCATCTAATTAGAGGCAATCTGTGACAACACACACAGACAGGTTTAACCTCAGGAGCCAGGAGATACATCTCAAGCTAGGGAGGGGGCTTGAGGCTGCAGGAGGAGGTCTGCATTGGGAATAATTTGGTCAAAATATCCTCCTGAATTTCTCCCTCAGAGACTCCCCCCATTTCCTCCCGAGCTCTCCTTCCTAAAACGTTGCTGCACCTCCCAGTTCTTTTCCTGGAAGAAGAAGGGAAAGCGATTGGTTCTCCTCCTTCTGAAAGGTTCTGCTATTGTTTTGTGGTGTGCAACTGGATCGGCAAAGAGCCGCAGAACTATTACTTGGGAGTATAAAGTGACAGGCAGGCTAAGGGACTTTTTCATGAGTACACCAACTGGCAGAAAGCACTGCCCCCCGCCCCATGATTTTTCAAGAACTGGGTCCTCACCTCACAGGTACAGAGTTCACAGGGATCCCGTCCAGGCTGGAAACTCTCACCTGGTCCATACACACGGCCCTCGTAACTGCAGTCTGGGAGGAGAGAAGCCAAGTCAGGAAGGCATTAGAATCTGGAAAGTGCAAGCTTAAAGAGACGCCCACATGAGTCCTTCCTGCTCCTACTCCATGCTGTAATAACAAGCACTTCCATGTAGCTGTTCCCTCTACCTGCCTTCTCCTTTTGTTACTGAGTTAATGTTCCTGCCTGCTGCTCCACCTCTCCTAGGAACATAGGAAGCTGCCATATACTGAGTCAGACCATTGGTCTATCTAGCTCAATATTGTCTTCACAGACTGGCAGCGGCGGCTTCTCCAAGGTTCATTCATTCATTCGATTTCTATACCGCCCTTCCAAAAAATGGCTCAGGGCGGTTTACACAGACAAATAATAAATAAATAAGATGGATCCTTGTCCCCAAAGGGCTCACAATCTAAAAAGAAACATCAGATAGACACCAGCAACAGTCACTGGAGGTACTGTGCTGGAGGTGGACAGGGCCAGTTACTCTCCCCCTGCTAAATAAAGAGAATCACCATGTTAAAAAGTTGCTTCTTTGCCAAGTTCACAGGGGTTGCAGGCAGGAGTCTCTCTCAGCCCTGTCTTGGAGAAGCCCAGGAGGGAACTTGGAACCTTCTGCTCTTCCCAGAGCGGCTTCATCCCCTGAGAGGAATATCTTAATAGTGCTCACACTTCTAGTCTCCCATTCATATGCAACCAGGGTGGACTCTGCTGAGCTAAGGGGATGCTACCACAAGACCAGCTCTCCTCTCCTCCTTAGTTCCACATACACTGATACAAGAGACAAGCTCCAGGGCCACAGTGGAAACAAACAGCAGGAGGAAGAAAGGAAGAAGGAGAGAAGCCTCTCCCATAAATGAACCCCGGAGTCCTGGTTCTGAGCTGCACCCTCCTGAATAGTGGAGGCAATTAGAGATGTCAAATTGCCAGAGTTTTGGCTGTTTTGCAATTCAAAATATTTGGGAAGGAAACTATGAAACCTTAACGTAGGAGAGAGACGATAGTTTCTCAAGACAATGGTAAGTTACTTGAGGGAGGCATTGTTTCATATGTTCATATCAATTCACTCTGTGAATTGATATGAATTGTTTTTATTCTGTGAAAGTGTTTTAATGGCTTGTTTTTATATTTATATTGTAATTTGGATTGCGTATGCTGCCTAGAGATGTATATATCAGGGGGTTTATAAATATGATAGATACATAAATGAATACAAATAATATTTTCCCTCTGACCCACTGTTTTCTTTGGTCATTCAGGTGTGGCAGGTTTTTGACTCAATTTAAAACCTGTCAGACCAGTTGGACCAGAGGCAAGAATGGGATAGATGTACACACCCCATTGTACTCCCTCTTCACAACCATTTGCTATTACCTGTCTGCAGCCTTGCAGGAATCAAGTAATGGCTAAGTAAGTTGCCGGGGGGGGGGGGGCCTCAGAAATAATATGCAAAAGAGGCTATCCCTGACTATGTCTTGATTGTACAAAGGAAATTTGTACGCACCAGAGAACAGGCTGGGAAGGAACATATTCAGGTCTCCACTGTGAGATCAAGGATTATTCTTGGGCAGGCTGCATTAAAGGAAGCTGAACATACATTTCTCTTGGGATGTGCAGAACCAGTTCTAACAGAACCAGGTTCGATTCAAACCAACCCAGTTTGACTGGTTCAAACTTGAACCAGACTGGCCTCAAAAAAAGGCAGCTGGTCTGAGTTCAAACCGAATCGGGCCCAGTCCATTGCGGACCGGTTCGAACTCGTTTGATGGTTCAAAGGACTATGCTTGTAAAGAGGAATCATGTGAGAATTTTCCTTAACAAGCAAAGGGGAATCCGTAGTTTAAAAGGTTTCTAAGGGCGTCTGGGGGATGGGCAGTGAGGGCACTTTACAGCTTGTGGCTCTTCTAAACCCTGGTATTCCCCCCCAACTGTGTGGCCACCGCCATGTGGGCTGCACTGCTGGGGAAGAACGCTGTAGTTTAGAGGAACTGCTGCTGGCACCAGTAAGGTGCCCTCTTGCCGCCCCCAGCTGCCCATAGGAGGTTTTTAAAGACAGAATTCCCCTTTTCTTGTAATTGTCAAACTGTCCCATTGTCAAACTGGATTGAGCTGGTTTGACTCGGTTTGATTGAATGGACCGGACCGCCAGTTGGTTCGACTGAACCAGTTCACGGACAGGTGTTTTGGTTTGAATTTGGTCTGAATTTGAACCAAACCACAAGAAACAGTTCCGTGCACACCCCTATTTCTCTCCCTCAATCCAAGAATAGTTTCCTTGACTCTTGTATCACTGTAAGGATAAATTACATAAATTCTGCACAATTTTTGTTCCATTAAACTGAGAGCAGAACATCATAGGAACATGGGAAGCTGCCTTATCCTGAGTCAGTCCACTGGTTGATTTAGCTCATCTGACAGTGCTCACATGTAGACTCCCATCCCAATGCAACCAAGGTGACTCCTGCTCAGCAAAGAGGGCAATTCATGCTTGCTACCACAAGACCAGCTCTCCTCCCCAAGCCATGTGCAAGTATGATGGCCTATCAGGGGCTTAGTCCAGTTCCTGGTTTTTCTGTCCGCCTGCAACCACAACCCGCAACACTTGGCTGGTGAGCTCCGGCTGGTCACAAAATCATAGAATTTCAGAGCTGGAAGGGACCTTGGAGGACTGCTAGGCCAGCCCATTGCTCAGTGCAGGGAACTGCTCCAGCATCCTTACAGATAGCTGTCCAGCCTCTGTTTGAAAACTTCCAGAGAAGGGGAGCCAGTTAGGGCACGAGCACCCAGTACTTCAAGCCACTTCCGGCCGAAGAAGAAGAAGAGGTGGCAGGGAGGTATGCTGCTGGCCTGAGGGATTTTACAAAACTCCAGCGCCGGGGGTGGGTGGGGGGGTGGGGGGAAGGGTAAATGCACCTCCCCCACCCTTAAAGTCCTACCGCCCCACCCCTTCGAGGCACCCTTGCCCGGTTCCGTGCACACCCCTAGCCTGCACTGCTGCCTTGCCCTTCCAATGTCCCTCCACGCCAATGCCAGACCTGCACACAGTGGGCAGCACTCCCCAGGAACTTCGATCTGATTGAGGCAGGAGCTCACGCAGACGATCTCTGCACAGGTGGCGACGCCGTCCACACACATGCAGGCCATGCAGGGCACGGAGGAGGAGAGCCAGCTGCTGCCGTCGGCCCGCTCCCGGCCCTCGTACGTGCAGCCTGTGCAGAGGGGCAGGGAGAGAACGAACCAATGAGATTTTATTACAGTCCGTGACCAGCTGCTAATACGCTCAATTGCACAGAATACAAAAAGGGCAGGGAGAGAAACAGAGGAAGCTGCCTTCTACTACTGTAGCACTTACACACACTATATAACTACCACATGTAACTACTACCTCTGCACTGTAGTAATTACATACACTACATCACTACGTGTGTAACTACTACTTCTACTACTATGCCATGTGCATGTAAGTGCTGCTACTACTACTTTTTAATCACTGTATATAATGCCTACTACTACACCTCTGTGCATATGTAACTGCTACTGCTACTGCTGCTATGCCCCTGGGCACATGTAACTACCACTACTACTACTATAGCAACTATATAACTACTACATGTAATTACTACCTCTGCACTGTAGTAATGGCATATATTACATAACTACATGTGTAACTACCACTTCTACTCTTATGCCCTGTGTGCATGTAAGTACGACTACTTTGTAATTACTGCATATAATGTCTACTACTTCTACTACATGTAACTACTACTGCTGCTGTGTGCCTGAGCACATATACAGTAACTGTAGCAGTTACTGTATATATGCAGTAGTATATGTATTGTAGCAGTTGCACACTATATAACGACTACATGTAACTACTACCTCCATACTGTAGTAGTTACATACACTACATAATGTGTGTAACTACTACTTCTACTACTATGCCCTGTGTCCATGTAAGTACTACTATTACTTTGTAATTATTGTATCTAATGCCTACTACTACACCTCTGCACACATGTAACTACTACTGCTACTGTGCCCCTGGACGCATGTAACTACTACTACTACTACTACAATATACTATGTAGTAGTATATTACATACACTATATAACCACAACATGTAACTACTGTCTCTGTACTGTAATCGTTACATACACTACATAACAACATGTAACCCTTACTACTACTGTAAGCACCACTGATGGGGCTGCACTGCAGGTCAGGAGCTCTCTGGCATAAATGCTCCATGAACACAGTTGAGCAACATGTCACCCCTTATTTTTTATGCAGTGCTTACATGTGTGCAGGGGCAATGGCTACTGCAATGATAATTCCTCCCCCTCCCAATAATAATAATAATAATAATAATAATAATAATAATAATAATAATAAATAAGTCAAGAACCGATCAGAAAAATGGAAAAATAAGCCACTGCATGGTCAATATTTGCACAGTATAACTGGAAAATCAAACATCACCAAGACCTGGCAATGGCTTAAGTATGGCAACTTGAAGAAAGAAACAGAGGGTTTAATACTGGCTGCACAAGAACAGGCACTAAGAACAATTGCAATAAGAGCAAAATTAAAAAATCAGCAACAAACAGCAAGTGCCGCCTTTGTAAAGAAGCAGATGAAACAGTGGACCACCTAATCAGCTGTTGTAAAAAGATCGCACAGACTGACTACAAACAAAGGCATGACAAAGTAGCAGAGATGATACACTGGAACATCTGCAAAAAATACAAGCTACCTATAGCCAAAGATTGGTGGGACCATAAAATTGAAAAAGTGGTAGAAAATGAAGATGCAAAAATATTATGGGACTTCCGACTACAAACAGACAAACTTCTGCCACACAATACACCAGATATTACTGTAGTTGAGAAGAAAGAAAAACAAGTTAAAATAATCGACATAGCAATACCAGGGGATAGCAGAATAGAAGAAAAAGAAATAGAAAAAATCACCAAATACAAAGATCTACAAATTGAAATTGAAAGGCTGTGGCAGAAGAAGACCAAAATAATCCCAGTGGTCATTGGCGCCCTGGGTGCAGTTCCAAAAGACCTTGAAGAGCACCTCAACACCATAGGGGCCATAGAAATCACCATCAGCCAATTACAAAAAGCAGCTTTACTGGGAACAGCCTATATTCTGCGACGATATCTATAACAATTGACAATAAAATTCAGCCATCCCAGGTCCTTGGGAAGGACTCGATGTCTGGATAAATCAAACCAGTCAATAACACCTGTCTGACTGTGTAAACAACAACAACAACAACAATAATGGCTTTAAGCAGCAGCAGAGTCCCTGTCAGGCTGAGCATACTGGTACCTTTGCAGCGAGGGCAGCAGACCCCAGGCTCTGTCAGTGGGTGAGAGCAGGTTGTCGGGGGGCACTGGATCATCTCACAGCGGACATTTCCATCCTGCACAGGGGAAAGGGAAGGATATCAGTTTAGCTAGCCTGCCCCGGCAGTCCTCCACGGTGGCTCTGATCTGAATCAGCTCCCGCCCTTACATACCCTGAGCTGCATTTACCCTTTAAAAACTAAAAACAAAACACATGATCCTGGACCACAGATCTGGTATGGTCAGCTCCTTTGACCCTCCACCTTCATTTAAAAAGCAATCCACAGGAATCTGTTTGGGTTAAACGTCTGTGTAAAGTGCAGGAGAGAAAGAGCTTATCTGCCTCATCTTGGGGAGAGAAGCTGCTGGTTTCCCAGGTAGAAGGTTGTTGTTGTTTTTACTTCTTCTGCAACAAAGTAAGTGGACAAAAAAAAGGGGGGGGGCGGCTACTTCATTACCACAATAATGTGTGGGATAATAGAAGCTTTTGCACAAGTTCCAAGTACAATTCTACTTCCCATACACACATGGCTACAAGCTTCTGCACACTTTCCTAGCATGCTCTTACCCTCTTGCCCTAGCACACTATTACACTCTTGGACACACACCAAGCTGTGACCTTGCACGCTTCTTGCAGTGCCACCTGCTGGCCAGCTCTTGCATTCAGAGATGAAACTACTTTCCCCCCAAGGAGCATTCCCAGATGGGTTTTTTAGCTGACATCTCCACCAGAATGGAGGATGTGAGTTCACATATTGGCCAGATTTACCCCCAAGTCCATGCGACATATCAAAGGGCACTCCATACACGATTCCGGTTTTCCCCTAGCCCAATGTATGTCTGGGGTTGAAAAACCCACTTTTTGCATCCGGGTACCCGATATGCCTTGAACTTGCAGTAAAGCCTTACAGTAAACCTGCGGTCAAGCCCGCTGTCTGGGAAAGCTCCAGATGCCACAAAAGTAGTCAGTAGTGGAGCCAACAGAAAGGCAGCCTGTGTTCCGCCCACCCCGGCGGCCCCACCAGTGCCGCCCCATGGGTGTGACATCACACGTACAGAGGCATGGCTCAGGCTCCAGAGAGCCCTAAACGAGCGCTCCCCCTCTCATTTCAGGCAGCATTAAGAAATACACATTCTCACATTCTCATTTGCTGCCTGATTGCATTTATTTCCCTTCCTCTCCCTTGCTGGAAGGAGAGGAAGGGAAATAAATGCTGTCAGGCAGCAAGCACTGCCTGGAAATGAAAGAGGGCGGACGGGGCAGGCCTTCTGGCAATCGGGCCATGCCCAGTTTGCATGTGACTTCATGCGCAACAGGGGCTCCAATTTTGAACCTGTTCGCTCAATGGTGGCTCCGACCCTGAAAGTAGTAATGAAAAAGGGTGGATTCTTCTTGGAATGCAGGAGCTGGCCAGCAGGTGGCACTGCAGAAATTGTGTGAGGTCCCTGCTCAGCGTATGTACAGATGGTGAGGTTGCACTAGGACAAGGTAGGCAACCATGGCACTCCAGTTTTTGTTGAACTACAACCCCATCATTGTTGTTGAGGATTACGGGAGTTCAAGTTCAACAACAGCTGGAGTGCCAAGGTTCTTGGAATGCAAGAGCACTAAGAAGTAGCACAGAAGCCTGCAGCAATATACACAGAGTAAAACCGCATTTTAAACTTGTGCAAAAGCTTTGAATATCCCGCACCTTAATGCTGTGTGGTTCAAAAAGTGTTGGACAAAAAATCAAGTTGTTCTAGTAAGAACTAATCTGCCTACTTTCCTTTCACTATCCAACAACTGGACTAAATTTGGTTCAAATCGGTTAGGTGGTCCACAAGTTAGACCTCTTGCGCCTCAAACGTTCACACTTCTGCCATCTTGGATTGGGGTAGATGACAGCATTACAAACTACACCATTGAGGTGTCCCTATGCTCCACTCCCTACAACTGTACCTAATTTGGTTCAAATCGGTTAGATGGTCCACAAGTTAGCCCACTTGCGCCTCAAAGATTCATGCATCCGCCATCTTGGATCAGAGTGGATGACATCATCACAAACTACGGCATTGGGGCATCCCTATGTGTCCCTACAGCCGTAGCAAATTTGGTTCAAATGGGTTAGGCGGTAGACGTTAGCCCACTTTGCCTCAAATGTTTATGTGTCTGCCATCTTGAATCGGAGTGGATGACAGCATCACAAACTATGCTGTTGAGGTGTCCCTGTGTGTCCCTACAACTCTACCCGATTTGGTTCATATTGGTCCAGGCATTGAGAAGTTGATGGCGGAGGGGCACACACACGGATGGACACATAGACTCACACACAGAATGCCTGGTGATCTCATCAGCCTACTGGAAAGTAGGCTAAAAAAGGAAGGAAGACACTGAAAAGGAAGGGCGAGGAGGAGGAAAAATGAAGCATATCACATGCCTTCCCTGGCTCTCAGTGGTGAAAAATGGACACAGGCCTTGCTTCCTGACCTGAAGCTGGAGGAGCCCAGAGATGTAGGACAGCCCTCCCTCCCTTTCACACTGAGGACACCTTAGTGCCTGCCTCCTCTTCCATCTCAAGGAGGGGACGTCATCACTGACTGCCCTAGAAGGAAGATGGGGAGATCCCTGCTGTTTGGGATTCTGCAGATTAGCACATTTGGGCCCCTGCTAGCCTGTATTGCATGAACACCAGATGTTGCCTAATACTGAGTCAGGACATTGGTCTCCCTAGCCCAGAGTTGTCTACACCAGGGATTCTCAAGGTTGGGTCCCCAGATGTTATTGGACTTCAACTCCCATAATTCCCAACCAAAGGCAACTAGGGCTGGGGATTATGGGAGTTGAAGTCCAATAACATCTGGGGACCCAACGTTGAGAATCCCTGGTCTACACGGACTGGCAGCAGCTCTCTGAAGATCCAGGCAGAAGTCTTTCCAGCCCTGAGTTCTTTGGAAGCAGACAGGGGAAGAACTGGATTTGGGACCTTTGGGGTGCCCAGCATGTGCTCTGACAACTCCCTAAGCAACAGCCAACACAACTGGAGGCCATATCATCGACCCAGACAGCAGGCCAGGTGGGAACTCACCTGGCAGGTGCACTGGAGACAAGACTCGGGCTTGAAGGCCTCTCCGTGGGGATAGCGCTGTCCTTCAAAGAGGCAGTCATGGCAGAGAGGGCAACATTGCCCTGGCGCTGGAGCGGGATGGGAACAGAATGTGTCTTCACAGGGCACTGGTCTACAGGAAGCTTCCCCATGCTGCAAAGAGACAGGGGAGGAGGGAGCTGTGTGGGCAGGTGCAGCTGGTTGCCTGGAATGAGGACTTTGCCAGTCCATTTAGACAAAATTTAAAAACAAAACACCCTACAAAAATGTAAAGGCACAGAAGCACGATATATCTCAATCCCAGTTGCCGGGGAGCAACTGCAGGAGAGAGGGCTTGCCCTCAGCTCTTGCCTGTGGGCTTCCAGCAGCATCTGGTGGGCCACTGTGTGAAACAGGATGCTGGACTAGATGGGCCTTGGGCCTGATCCAGCAGGGCTGTTCTGATATATGAGTAAATTCAAATGCAAAGTCCCTCTGTTAAGATATGTTACAATGACCCTATATTGCTCAAATTTGGCCATTGGATTATGAGAACTCCAGAGGGGCAGGACAGGCACCAAGAAGAAAATGAGCCTTTGACACATGGGTGGCATGCCTGATAGATGCTTGAAAGTCATGACGCATAAGAAGGCATCCAAGTTCTTCAGGGAAAAGTATCTGGACGAATGAAGCAGCCACGCTTTGTGAGAAGCCCGGGTGCTGCAGCTGCTCTTCAGACTGCTTTGCTGCTCATAGGAACCCAGAAAGCTGCCATATACTGAGTCAGACCATTGGGCCATCTAGCTCAGTACACAGACTGGCAGCGGCTACTTCAAGGTTGTGGGCAGGAGTCTCTCTCAGGCCTATCTTGGAGATGCTGCCAGGGAGGGAACTTGGAACCTTCTGCATGCAAGCGAGCAGGTGCTCTTCCCAGAGCGGTCCCACCCACTAAGGGGAAGATCTTACAGTGCTCACACATGTAGTCTCCCAATCAAATGCAAACCAGGGTGGACCCAGCTTAGCAAAGAGGGAAATCCATGCTTGCTACCACGGGACCAGCTCATGCAAGGCACTTGCATTCACTTGTCTCCCCTTCCCCTGGAATTAGTCTGTGCAACCTGGAAACAGTCCCTGACATATTTGCTGCGAGAGTTTCAGGAACACATTTTGCGTTGCACAGAGAGCTTCCAGGAGAAGGGGAGATGGGCCCACCCTGCATTAGTGCGAGCCTGTGAGCGCTTTGTTAGCCTGGAAGTCATCTGCTGATAAAAGGATTGCACCTGGTTCTGAAAAGTAACAGACAAAGGGCAAGAAAATGGGTAGAGGAGAGCTGGTCTTATGGTAGCAAGCATGACTTGTCCCCTTAGCTAAGCAGGGTCTGCCCTGGTTACATATGAATGGGAGACTATGTTTGTGAGCACTGAAACATATTCCCCTCAGGGGATGGAGCTGCTCTGGGAAGAGCAGAAGGTTCCAAGTTCCCTCCCTGGCAGCATCTCCAAGATAGGGCTGAGAGAGACTCCTGCCTGCAACCTTAGAGAAGCTGCTGCCAGTCTGTGTAGACAATACTGAGCTAGATAGACCAAGTGTCTGACTCAGTATATGGCAGCTTCCTATGTTCCTAAGGGGGCGAGAGCCGATGGCTAGAAAAGTGGTGTGGGGAACACAGTGGGGCTGGGTCTTACCACACAGGAACACTGCTGACAAGGGTCCAGAGATGAAAGCCACTGTGAGCCTTCTGGGTATTCCTGGCCTGCATGCTGGCACACTGTTGGAGGAGCAGAGAGAGGGGTTAGGAATCCCTGCGTAGCATCCCCTTTCTTCCCTTGCTGCTTTGGTCTTGGCTGTGTGTCTGCTGACCCCAGCACTGGGATTGAAATGTCCCTCTTTCATCTCGCCCCCCATCCTCCATAAGTCAGGGTTCTGCCTCAGCCTCCTGGACAACTCAGCTTGGAGAGAGGCATGCAGGAAGACCTGCCCCCCTCAGAAGACCCCTCTGCAGCTCAGGAAACCCAGGGCTCTTCCAGAGGGTGATTTATTCCACCTTCAGCACAAATTCTGATGAGAAATGTAAGAGGTTGTCCACAGGAGGTTTAAAAATGTCACCAAGTTCTTGGTGTCATTTGCTGACAATCTATGTTTGATTTAAGTTAGAATAGGTTAGAAAAAGACTGATATTAAAAAGGCACGGCTTTCTCGCAGATTGTCAGCAGACGGGACAGCTATGCCGGTCGCCCACAATAGTCATGGGATTGGATCGGAGAGATTATTGGCTAAGGGAGCCACCTAAGGGCGCAGTGGGGAAATGCTTGACTAACAAGCAGAAGGTTGCCGGTTCTAATCCCTGCCAGTACTATATTGGGCAGCAGCGATATAGGAAGATGCTGAAAGGCATCATCTCATACTGGGCGGGAGGAGGCAATGGTAAACCCCTCCTGTATTCTACCAAAAGAAAACCACAGGGCTCTGTGGGCGCCAGGAGTCGAAATAGACTTGACGGCACACTTTACCTTTTTATTTATGTACCTTATGAGCCAAGCAGAGCGTTGGATTAGAAAACCTCCAAAGACTCTTCCAGCCCCCAAATCCTCTTTAAAAGCCATCCAAGCACTGGGGTGGGGAGAGCTGGGTGGCTGCGGTGAATAGTGGGAGCATCCATGGGGCGGGCGGAGTGATGCGGAGGCTGGGCACACACACAGGGAGGCTGGGTAGTCCAGGGATGCCTGTGGGATGTAGTTCCTCCCAGAGCTTCCTCCATAGGAAGGGAGGAGACTTCCCAGCCTCCCTTGCGTCACTCCCTGCCCACTCCTTGGATGCTCCCAATACAGGTGGAACTCAGTATCCGTGGAGGTTCTGTTCCCTGTTTCTACCGCGGAGAATGAAACCACAGATACCAAGGCATTAAGTCAATGGGGATAGCAGGGTGGAGTTTTAGGTTCCTGGAGGCTGGGAAATTATGGTAAAATGGGGCAAAAACCAGGGGAAACAACAAGTAAAGTGCCCTACCATGCTCTACGGGCCTCCGGTAGTACAGAAATGCCCCCAGAAGTCCAAATTGTTCCATTATACCACAATTTTTGTAGGAAAAAATGGTTTTTATTTACTAATTGAGCCACAAAATGGCTCCCTTTTACAAAATGGTGGCCGGAAATGACCTCCAAGGTAATTTCTGGCCACCTCCCCGACCCACAGATATGCAAATTTAACCCCTTTTTGCAGTTTTTCCCCATGTGCTGAGGTCGGGTGTCAATTACTTGACCGAGGATATGTAAATCCGCCTAGTGATAATGAGGTTTGCCTGCATTCACCCAGCCCTAGAATGGAGTACCACAGACAGGACTAGGAGTGTAGCTATCATTGGATTCTTATTAGGGATGTGCATGGTCCGGAGCAGTCCGGACTGGCACCGAAGGGGGGCCTTCCTTTTAGGGCGGGGAGGGCTTGCTTACCCCTCCCGCCTCTTTGCCCCCTCCAGCGCCCGTATTCTATTGTATAATTGGGGCGCTGGAAACCAGCCGCCCCAGCCGCCTCTGCCGCCCCCCCTCCCCGCAAGCGGATTACAGGCAAAGAAAAGCTACTGCCGCCCTCCCGCCCGCCGCCCCCCTGAGTGCTCACCACGTTTGCCGAAAATAGAGAGTTGCTCGCGAACAGAGGCCCGGCGGGTAGACTGGGCCTCCGGCGAAAGTTCTATTAGCTAAGGAGTTCTATCGCGCGTGCGCGCGCGCCCAAGGCCCCAGTTGGGCCGGAGACTTTGGCAAGAGAGGAGCTCTGTTCGCGAGCTCCTCTCTATTTTCGGCAAACGTGGTGAGCACTCGGGGGGGAGGCGGGTGGGAGGGCGGGAGTAGCTTTTCTTTGCCCGTAATCCGCTCGCGGGGGGGCGGGGGCGGCGAAGGCGGCTGGTTTCCAGCGCCCCAATTATACAATAGAATACGGGCGCTGGAGGGGGCAAAGAGGCAGGAGGGGTAAGCAAGCCCTCCCACCCTTAAAGGAAGACCCCCCACCCGGACCCGGACCAGCCAAGTCCAAACCGGTCTGGAAGTTCGGAGGCCTTTAGAATGGCCTCCAGACCGGTTCGGACACACCCCTAATTCTTATATTATATTAAATGGGTTCTTAGAACCTGGGCCCCCCAGCTTCTGAGGGCCCCCCATCTCCCTCCCTCCCTATTTCCTTCATTATCTCCCTCACTCCGAGGGGCTGCTGGGGAGAGGGGCGAGCATGGGCCCTCTCTCCCCTAGCTACGCCCCTGGACAGGACACTGCTACAGAGAAGGCCCTTGCTCTGTTTCTCACTCCCTTCACCTCCGATGGCAAGGGTACACCAAGGAGAAGTCGATCTGAGCACCTGAGCAGGCCGACAGACTTACTGCCACATTATGTCCAAACACACCGAGTTCCTCACCTGGGCACTTGGGGCAGCACTGGCCAGGTTTTCGGACAGGATTGGCACACAACGCCTGGGGGCAGACAACCGGGGTGCAGACGACGTTGCCACGGAGGCAGGTGCAGAGCCGGCAGGGACCGGAAGGCAGGGTGAAGGTCTGCCGGTCGGCATGCTTCTGGCCCTCATAGAAGCAGCCCTCGCACGTTGGGCAGCAGGCAGGAGCCGCGAGGGGCAGCGGGTGTGTGCAATGCAGCGGGCAGGGCTTTGGCTGGCATGTTACAACTTCAGCCTGTGGAGGAAGGAGAGGGAAAGAGGAGCAGGGTAATGGGGCAGCCCCACCACATCCCCACACACCAGTGGATAGTGTCTAAGATCATAGGAGGCTGGGTGCATCCCTTCAGCGGCTGATGCTGATGTCTCCCTGATTGATTGATTGATTGATTGATTGATTGATTGATTTCTATACCGCCCTTCCAAAATGGCACAGGGTGGTTTACACAGAGGAATAATAAATAAATAAATAAATAAATAAATAAGTAAGTAAGTAAGTAAGTAAGTAAGTAAGTAAGTAAGTTGGATCCCTGTCCCCAAAGGGCTCACATTCTAAAAAGAAACATAAGATACACACCAGCAACAGTCACTGGAGGTACTGTGCTGGGGGTGGAGAGGGCCAGTTACTCTCCCCCTGCTAAATAAAGAGAATCACCACGGTAAAAGGTGCCTCTTTGCCCAGTTAGCAGGTTAACCTTATGTTTCTGTTTGGACTGTGCACCCTTTGGGGACAGGGGACCATCTTATTTATTTACTTTATTTTTCTATGTAAACCACTGTGGGAACTTCTGTTGAAAAGGAGTATATAAATATTAATATAAATAGTAGTAGTAGTAGTAGTAGTAGTAGTAGTAGTGGTGGTGGTGGTTTCTCACTCTAGGTTGGAGGAAGAGCATCCATCCAGGCTCCAGGTCATGCATGAAAACTCCTGATAAATGGTAGAGTGTTGGCAAAAATCAAAGTAGGAGGAGAGCTGGTCTTGTGGTAGCAAGCATGAATTATCCCCTTTGCTAAGTAGGGCCCACCCTGGTTTGCATTTGAATGGGAGACATGTGTGAGCGCTATTAGATATTCCCCTTATGGGATGGGGCCACGCTGGGAAGAGGACCGGCCAGCTTGCCTCTAGAAGGTTGCAGCATCTCCAAGATAGGGCTGAGAGAGATTCCTGCCTGCAACCTTGGAGAAGCTGCTGCCAGTCTGTGTAGGCAATTCTGAGCTAGATGGACCAATGGTCTGACTCAGTATAAGGCAGCTTCCTTATGGGAGGAGAGCTGGTCTTTTGGTAGCAAGCATGAATTGTCACCTTTGCTAAGCAGGGTCCTCCCTGGTTTGCATTTGAAAGGGAGACTCCATGTGTGAGCACTGTGAGATATTCCCCTTGGGGATGGGGCCGCTCTGGGGAAAAGCATCTACATGTTTGCATGCAGAAGGTTTCAAGCTCCCTTCCTGGCAGCATCTCCAGATAGGGCTGAGAGCGACTCCTGCCTGTAACCTTGAAGAAGCCACTACCAGTCTGTGTAGGCAGTCCTGAGCTAGATGGACCAGTGGTCTGACTCGGTATAAGGCAGCTTCCTAAGTGATTGGGTGCTGGCCATGATCTCGGCTGGACAAGCTTTCCCTCCACCCTCGATACAGTGCTGGGGATACAATGTGGGTTGGCTAGCACATGATCACGTCTTCCTCCTCCTACCTAAATTTTTGCCGACACCCTGCCATTTCACAGGAGTGTTCACGGGGCTTGGATCCTGGCTGGATGTTCGTTCCTACGGCTTCTGGACTTGATAACCAATATGATGACCAACTCAATATCTGGGGGCCAAGGTTGTCTGGGAGATGGCCACAGCTTTTTACCTGAAAGTCTCCCACAAGGCTGAAAAGCCGTGTATGTGTGTGTGTACTAAATCAGGACCAGTGCCTTCAATGAGGCCTGGGAATCAACTGGCAGAACATACAACTGACTCTGTATAGGTGTCTCTGGCAGCTGGAGGGAGCTGGCCAACCTGACCTCCAGGGTCAGGTTCCATGAGGAACCCTTCCATGAGGCAGTGGCTGCCTCAGGTGGCAGATTATTGGGACGACAGCAGGATGGCAAGATGCTCCCTCGTTAATCTGTATGAAAAGCTTTATCCATACAGCTTTTGTTTTATCATGATCTTATGACAGCTGTCACTGATTTCCAGACAGAGTTGTCCCTATTTTAATCCTGATGTTATTGTGATGGCCTATGGCCAATGCATTAATGTACGATTGACTGTGCACCCTCTCCACTGCGCAGTCTCCGCCACTATCAGAACAGCTCACCCGGGCCAATCTGACCCTTGCAAACTTTGAAAGGGCTGCCTCTCCTCACATTCATCGCAGAGCTTGCAGGAAGCACAAAGGAGGATGCTGGCAACTTCCCCTCCTCATGTCTGCTGTGCCACTGTCACAGCTTGCATGGATCGATTCTGAGAGAGGGCTAGCCCCCATCAGAGTCCTGAGGCAAGGCAGCATTTGGCATCTCACCTCAGGAGCTGTAATAGCTTGGGCTGCCCTTGCTGCCCTTCCTCAGCAGAGAATCCCACAGGGAGGTGCCACTGCAGAGAAGGCCCTGCAGCAGGTGGTCACTGAGATTCAGAGAGAGGAATGGGAGGAAGCATTCCTCCTGTAATCAAGAGTCAACGGCAGCATGCTTTCTGAGAGTGAATTCCAGGTGTTGTTGACTACAACTCCCAGCATCCCCAGCTGTGATGGCCTTTGGCTGGGAATTATGGGAGTTGTAGTAAACAACATCTGGGATTCCCTGTTAGAGGGAACACTGGTCAACGGTGTTCTGAGTTTTAGAGCAGAAACTCAGTGGTACTCATTGCAGGGATCTGAGGGCCAGAGTAATAGGATCTGTCCTGCTCCTCCCTGTTAGCAGCCTCATAGGAACAGAAGAAGCTGACTTATACCGTCAGACCTTTAGTACATTTAGCTCAGTCTTGTCTGCTCTGACTGGCAGTAGCGCTCCAAAGTTTCAGGCAGGAGTTCTTTCCAGCCCCACCTGGAGATACTGCCAGGGAGTGAACTTGGGACCTTTTGTATGCAAGCAGATGCTCTGCCAATGAGCTATGACCCTATTCCCTACATGGAATATCATACAGCAAACAGTGGTCACATGGAGTCACCCTTCTAAATGCAAACCAAGGTGAACCCTGTTTAGCAAAGGGCACAATTCGTGCTTGCTACCTTCTGGAGGGACCAGTCATAGTTTAAGAGCAATCTTTAGAAGACGGCCTTGCGTTCAGCCTAAGGTGCTCGTCCAACCTGGAGGCTACCAGACCCCATCTCACCAACCCTATTGCAGGGACCCCCAGATGTCATTGACTGCAACTCCCAGCATCCTCAGATGAAGCAGCCTTTGGCTGGGGATTATGGGAGCTGTAGTCAACAACATCTAGGAATTCCTGTTACGGGGACTGCAGGCCAGGTCCTTGTTGCCCGGGAGAGGGCAGCACTGGGAAAAGGCTCTGCCCAACCAGGTGCCAACCCACCCCAACTCACTCACCAGGCAAGTACAGGTGTGGCAAGCATCCTGAGGTGAACTGAAGGCTTCCCCGCTCTTGTAGAGCCGCCCTTGGTAGCGGCAGGCGCCCGTGCACTTCGGACAGCATTGGCCAGGTGGAGTGGCTGGATTCTGGCAAGGCGTGGGGGGGCAGGGGGCAGGCAAGCATGTCACGGTGCCACCCTGCAGGGGAGGGAGTGACGACCTGTCATTTCCTTCCTCAGCGTCTGCATTGTACATTTCAGATGCTCAGAGCCTCCCATTTCTGCTGCAAGTATCAGTTATCCCCATAGTCAGCACAGGAGGTGACTGGATTCTCCAGAGCAAGAACTCTGCCAGCTACAAAACACTGTCTCCCGGTTCTAGGGACAGGAAAGTACTAGGTAAACCCCAAAGGGGTTCAGATCCCCCCCCCCTCGACATCCTCTCCTTCAGCCATTCCCCCTCATTTTACTGAATTCCCCGCATCAAACTGAATAATCCATACTAGCTGGGTCAGGTGCAGAACATCTGTGCCTCCGGCCAGCCCACCCACCGCCGCTGCCTTTTTCTCCCCCCCCCCCGCCACCCCTGGCCTGGCTTTGTGGCTGGTCGGCCGGCTGGCCCACTTCTCCCCCCACCCACTTCTCGCCTCCCCGCACTTTCTGTCTGGTGGGCCAGCCGGCCCGCTTCTATTCTCCTCCCCTTCTCCCACCCACCCGGCGCTTTTTGGCTGGTGGCCCAACTGGAAAGTCAGCCCACCACCTCCTCCCGCCCCGGCAGCGGCCTCCTCCTCCTGGTGGCCGGGCTGGGCCAGCCCACCACCACCTCCTGCTGCTGCCGCCAGCCAGGCCGACTCGCTGCTGCCTCCTCCAGCTGTCAGTAGGCATCCCTATTTCCTCATCCATCCCTGTTGCTATTCTATCCGGTAGCTGCTCACAAACTCTCACGAGAGCTGCCACACATGGGATTAGCAATGGGTACGTTTATGAGAATTATATATCAAGAAGATCTTCTATCCTATCCCCCCAAACATTATTTTCTCCCCAAAAACATATTTGTAGGGGGAAATAACCAACCCTATTCAACCGCAGCACAGCATCCCTCCAGTGGCTGTTGCTGGTGTTTACTTTGTGTCTTTTTACACTGTGCCATTTAGACTGTTCTTTGGGCACAGGGAAACTTCTTCTTCTTGATTTGTTCCCCTTACAGAAAACACTTTGAGAATTTTTATTTTTTATTTTATTTTTTATTTTTTTGCTGAAAAGCGGTGTATAACTAATAATAATAGTAAAGGTGCTTTGTACTGTTGGGAGGTGCTGAGTCTGAGAAAGCAGGATTAGGGATGTGCACAAAATTTGCACGAATCCATTCAAATTTGAACCCAATTCAGATAGATTCAATTTGAAACTACAATATTGAACAGAGTGGAGATCCATTCTAATTGATTCAAATCCACCCAGAATCGAATCGATTTGATTCAAATGAATCTCCACTCTGTTCAATGGTTCCAAACAGAATCATGCAAATTTTGTGCACATCTCTAAGCAGGATAGGGCCATGAGTCAGCCATAGCACCATGTTGCTGGGGGGAAGGCCAGTAGTGCTCCCAGGCCATGGCCCTCCTCCCTCCTCTTCCAATTGGCCCCATTCCTTACCAAACACTTGCATTGGCTGCAAGCGTCCCGGGGGTCTGGGAAGCGCTCGCCATCCTGGCAGTCTCGCCCGTGGAAGCTGCAGGCGTCACAGGTGGGGCACCCACATGCGTCACGTGACGGGTGAGGGCAGAGTGGCATGGGGCACAGGCGGGGCCCACAGGACACATCACCTGCCTGGGAAGGAAGAGAGAGTGCCAAGTGCGTATTTCTGTGTGAGGTGGGGAACCAACTGGCCTCGGGGAGGTGATGGTTGAAGGCCCCGCCCCCTTGCTAAACACAGTCACTGTGCAAAGACTGGCCCCCAAACCCATGTGGAGTGGTGGTGGGGAGCCCTCACACCTTTTCCCAGAGCCGGATTTAGGCACAAGCTGCGTAAGCTACAGCTTAGAGCGTCACATTATAAGGGGCCTCTGAATACCAAAAAGAATTTCAACTTTTACATAACAGTTTGAAAAATAAAAGGAGAAAGGGAGAAGAAGCCTCTAGAACAGACACTATCACTCTGAAACAGTCAAAAATATACTTAAATGGCTACACAATGATCGATCATACAGAGTTTCTAAATCTGTGCAGAAATAACTGTAAGCTACATCGAAATTGTATTTGACTAGAACCTGGTTTAGACCAAAGCCCACCCAACACAGTTACAGGCAGTGTTTGCCTCTTCAGACAGTGTACCAGGGTGGGACTTCTGACCTGTTTTGTAGTGCTGTGGGGCCTTTTAAGACACAATGTTGGCCTGGGCTGCACAATTTCGACCCTCCAGCCTGTTTTCAGACTACAACTCCCATAATCCCCAGGCAAAGTGGCCAATAGTCAGGAATTATGGGAGTTGTAGTCTAGCATTTGCAGGAGGGCCAAAATTGTGCAGCACGTCATAATCTGGCCCTGCCTCCTCCCCTCTCATTACAAAGTCCCAGGTTCAAGGTGGTGGGAATGACTGCTGTCTCTCCTGGTGTCTGTGTGTGTGGTGTATTGGAAGTATGGGGTTTCCTGAGATCTCAGTCACAGGGTCTCCATCCCTTCATCCTCTGAAACGCCTGCCTCAGCCCCCCAAGTGGTGGAATCCCAGTTCTGGAGTCATGACACTCAGCCCAATACGCCACCCCCAGCCCTATCACTTTGCTCCAGAGTCAAACCCCGCCTCTCGGCTTTGCCTCAAGACTTACCAGGCAGCGACATTCCTCACAGGGCTTCTTGAGGGCAGCAAAGGTCTCTCCATCCCCATATTCGCGGCCCTGGAAACTGCAGCCTGGAGAAAGGGGAGCAGCTTCTCAGGGCCAAGGATAGGAACCACCCCACATCACCACTGTTGCTCATAATGCAGGGCATGGCAAACCTCCAAGATGGCCTCCACATGCGACCCTTCATGGTGTCTTAGAGCAAAGCAAGGCAGAGGTTGCCAGTTCAAATCCCAGCTGGTATGTTTCCAAAAATATGGGGAACTCCTATATCAGGCAGCAGTGATATAGGAAAGGCATCATCTCATACTGCGTGGGAGGAGGCAATGGTAAACCCCTCCTGTATTCTACCAAAGAAAGCCACAGGGCTCTGTGGTCACCAGGAGTCGACATCAACTGGACGGCACACTTTACCTTTACAGCCTTTCCTGGATTACTACACCACTTAAAAGCACAAGTGGAGAATCACACACTCAAGAACTTCCTGCAAATGGAAAGTTAGCATGGCAGGAAGAGGAGATTCAGTCCAGCTCTTTTCTGGATGTGTTGGCTTTTCACATGCAGAAAGGTTTGTTTTTTGGTTATCGTTTGGGTTTTTGTTTTAAGGTGACCTAGCCATTCCAATCTGTCCTCCTCAGCATGTAGGATGGGTTCCCCAAGGCATACTGACCTTGGCACAGAGAACAGGCACATGGGCCTGGCACAGGATGGGCACAGGGGGCCGGAGCACACAGCTTCCTCAGGCACTGAACAGAACCAGCCTGCAGGGAGGGAAGTCAGTTAACCATTTTGCTGTCACCAAAGAAGCAACCACTGCAAACCCCTTCATGCAGGTCACAAGAGACAAAATGACCATATAGTGAGTGCTTCTTGGTCCTTGGCATCCAATTATAAAACTCATTTAAGAAACCTGACCTTCTCCATTGCTGTCATAGGAGTGATGTGCTTGTTCAGTGCAGAGAAGCATGTTCTCATGTTACAGCCACCATCTGGGAGGCTGCTTGAAAGAGTTCCAAATTAAAAAGGAATTATTCCTTCAACATTCCCACGAAGCTGTATTGATTGTGCACAATAATGTAATTATCTTTAATTACACTTCAAATAAGCACTATCATTTTCAATGAAGGGCTGGGCCTCTGGAAGCAGGCAGCAGCATTCTGGTGTTCTATGTTTCACGTCACTGCCTGCTTTCCTTTTCAAAACTCATGTTGACCAGTAACATCTGCTGGCCATCTAGTAAACTCCACCACTAATGCAAGAAGCAGGACACATAAAACTAAAAACATCAACAGCCAAAGGGAATGCTGGGAAGGCAGACTGCCACTGTATCTCAAAAAGGAGATTATAGAACTAGAAAACCAAGATGATCAGTGGCCTAGAACATCTTCTTTATGAGGAAGGCTATAACACCTGGGGCTTTTTAGTAAAGAAAACGGATGACTAAGGGGAGGTCTAAAAAAATTATGCATGGCATGGAGAGAGGGAAATATTTTTCCCTCTCTCACAACACTAGAACCAGGGGTCATCTACTGAAACTGACTGTTAAGAAATTTAGGACTGAAAAAAGGAAGTACTTTTTCACACAGAGCATATTTAATCTATGGAACTCTCTGCCATGAGATGTGGTGATGGCCACCGGCTTGGATGGCTTTAAAAGGGGCTTAGACAAATTCATGGAGGACAGTTCTATCAATGGCTACTAGTCTTGATGGCTGTGGGCCACTTTCAGGCTCAGAGGAAGGATGCTTCCAAAGGATACAGGGGAGCAACAGCAGGAGAGAGGGCATGCCTTCATCTCTTTCCTGTGGGCTTCCCAGAGGCATCTGGTGGGCCACTGTGGGAAACAGAATGCTGGACTGGATGGGCTCTGGGCCTGATTCAGCAAGCCTCTTCTCATGTTTTAATGAAAGATGGGATGCAAGAAGAACAGAGACCTAGAGAACCAGAAAAAGCAAATACAGAGGAGGAGGAGGACGAGGAGGAGGAAGACAAGAACAAGTAGAGGACTTCTCCAGGCACAAAGAAATAAAGTGGGGGAGGGAAAAGGGGGGAGGGAGAGAAGGAGGGGGAGAGGGAGGGGAAACTAACAAGTAGAGGGGGAGAAAGGTGGTACAGAAAACCAACAATTGTTCCTTTGCATTTCACCCATCATTTTTATCAGGCTTTAGGTCAGCAAATTTTTTTAAAAAAAGAAATCATAAATACTAGCTGACCTGGCGCAGAGCATCTGCGCCCCTAGTTCATCCTGTTGGTCTTCCCCGCCAGCCGGCTGGCTGGCTTTGCGGCAGGTGCTCTGCTTCCCCGCCGGCTGGCCCGGCAGCAGGTGCTCTTTCCCCCCACCAGCCGGTCCAGTGGCAGGCACTTTCCCTCCCCGCCAGCCCAGTGGCGGCCGCCATTTCTATCTCCACACCCGTGGCTATCTGGCAGCTGCTCGTGAACTCTTGCGGGGGGTGCCACACATGGGATTAGCCTCGGGTATGTCTTAGAGAAATAAATATTTAGATCATAATAATATGCAACCCTTCTTAGTATTAAAGGCACTTAGAGATGTTGGAGAAGCAGCTGTTCATTTTGGTTGCCGAGAAAGGACCCCTCAATACTCCGCAGATCCAAGACAGGATGATGGGATCCCCACTTCTGCAACCAGCTTGGGGCTGCTGCACTCACCCGGCACGTGCACTGCGAGCAGAGGGAGTCTTTGGGGTCCGGGAAGCTCTGGCCATTACCAGCAGTGACACCATGATAGGAGCAACCTGTTGGGGGGCAGGAGAGGACACTGAGTGGTTACCAGGAGCCTTTCAGTTCCAGCTTAAGCTCTGCTGCAGTCTCCAGTTGTGCAGGCACCGGAAGGGATTTTGCAACAATCCTCCCCCCACTCTTAGGTCTCTTCATCACTGGAGAAGTCAGCCAGAAAAAAATAGCCCATCACCATGGAGGAGGAGTTATGGGGCAGCCAGACAGGCATGGCCCTTTCTCACTCAAAGGAGAGATAAATGAACACCGTTTGTAGGAAAAACTGTTAGACACATAGGAAGCTGCCTTATACCGAGTCGAACCACTGGTCCATCTTGCTCAGTATTGTCTTCACAGATTGGCAGCAGCTTCTCCAAGGTTGCAGACAGGAATCTCTCTCAGCCCTATCCTGGAGATGCTGCCAGGGAGGGAACCCTCTGCATGCAGGCATGCAGGTGCTCTTCCCAGAGCAGCCCCACCCCCTAAGGGGAAGATCTTAGATGCTCACATGTAGTCTCCCATTCTCCCAGGGAGGACCCTGCTTGGCAAAGGAGGCAATTCATGCTTGCTACAACAGGACCTGCTTTCCTGATGTTATGTAGCATCAGATTTGAGATGTTTCCTGATGTTATGTAGCATCAGACCAAACATATGTCCAGTTCTCCAGAGTAACCAGCTTGATGGGCACCAGGTAACTGGGGGAATTTTCTGGTGGAATTATTTAGGACACTGCCTTATACGGAGTCAGATCCTTGGTTCACCTTTCTCAAAGTTGTCTACACTGACTGGTAGCAGCTTTCCAGAGCTTGAGATGGCTATTTCCCAGCCCTATCCAGAGACGCTGCCGGGAGCAGAACCTTCTGCAGGCAAAGATGGGGCTCTTCCAATAAGCTATGGTCCTTTCCCAATGCTGTCAGTGTGGGGAGGGGCTGATTCTCAGATTCAACCTTAATTCGAGTTTATTCTTGGCTCACTCACCAAGCTGCCCAAAGTCACAGGACTCATCACTAGAACTTATAAAGAAGATAGGACTCTCAAGCATGTGCAGAATCCCCCCCCCCGCTCAGCTTTTAGAGGGCTTGTTTTCATGCCCTGCCTCTCCTCTCCATTTTTCCTTGCAGGCCAATGTGCTGGCATTCTGACCTCACCATGGCACACAGGGCAGCACTGCCCAGGCACCCTGACTGGGTAGCTGCAGCCGGCCTGGTAGCAGGGTTTCTTGGTGCAGGTGACAAATCCATCGAGGCAGGTGCAGACGCCACAAGTGTCCTGGGGGTCAGAGAATTCCTGGCCATTCAGGTAGTGCTCAGAGAGGTACTCACAACCTAGGGATGATGGAACAAACGTGACTGTAGGATGGAATGCCCCCACCCTGCTCCCACCAACACACTTGTTTATACCTCCCTCCATCCGATTCACCATCACATCCTTTGAACACCAACCTTCCAGTTCCATGCAGTTGTTACTACAAGAAGACATGAATGCTTCAGCAAAATTTTGAATTACGCTGATTCATATCCATTGTTCCTTGGTTATGAGCCACACCGCTCATTGAGATCATCTGGAGAGGTTCATCTGCAGTTGCCACTGGCTAATCTGGTGGCTACTCAGGGACGGGCCTTCTCCATTGCTGCCCTGAGGCTTTGGAACACACTTCCTGCTGAAATAACAGCCTCCCCATCTCTTACAACTTTAGAAAAGGCAGTCAAGACACAGTTGTTCACCCAGGCTTTTAATTAGATGCTGTTTAAATTGTGTTTTTAATAGTTTTAACGTTTTAAAATTTTAAATTGTTGTAATGTTTTAATCTTTTTATCTGTTTTTATTATTTTGTTGTAAACCGCCCAGGGACTTGCATTTTGGGTGGTATATAAATCTGTTAAATAAATAAATACTAATGAAATTTCGCTTTAGGATGCCCCTCAAACCCTGTAGAGCAAGCATATCTCCCACATGGCCCTTTTTCCCATCGCTAAGAGTAAGGTAAAGGTAAAGTGTGCCATTAAGCTGATTTTGATTCCTGGCGCCCACAGAGCCCTGTGGTTTTCTTTGGTAGAATACAGGAGGGGTTGACCATTGCCTCCTCCTGTGCAGTCTGAGATAATGTCTTTCATCATCTTCCTATATCACTGCTGCCCGATATAGTATCAGTGGGGATTTGAACTGGCAACCTTCTGATTGTGAGTCAAGCATTTCTCCGCTGCGTCACTTAAGGTGATATCGCTAACAGTACTAGGAGAGAAACAAGGCCATGAAGAGCTCTAACATTGCCTTTGATGGAAAATGGAAACTCTTCGAGTAACCTGTTCACACAGTCACACACACAGAGGCGTCGCCTACCTTCACACACTTTGCAGCAAGGCCCAGGCAGAGGGAAGGGGCATTCTGGAGGGGGGCAGGTCTTGGGCTTGCAGGTGACACTCCCCTCCCAGCAGGAGCAGACGCCGCAGGGGTCCTTTGGATCTGCAAACTGCTCTCCATTGGGGAGCTCCTTCCCATGGTAAAGGCAGCCTGGAGGGTGCAGAGACAGAGAGGAGAAGACAGCTGGTCCAGGGGTGTAAACTTTGTGGGGACGGAGGGGCTCAAGTCCCCTTCGGGATTTCCCGGAGGGGGCAATCTCCACGCCGGGCTGCCAGGTAGGGGTGGCAGGGCTAATGCCCTCCTCCGGATTTCCTGGGGGAGGAAATGCCCCGCCCCTGGCTGCCAGGTTCAGCTGCCAAGCTGAACAACACAGTCAGTCCTCCTGTGTTGTCTTTATAGCAACTCAGCAAGTTCTTAGGAGCAGGGGCAGAGCTATAATTGGGCGAACGGGTTCAAAGAACCTGGGCCGTGCCCAATCAGGAGCCGCCATTCGCGGCCCTGACACGCCCCCCGCGTCTGATGTCAGATGCGGGGGCGGGAGTTTAGCTCCCGAGCAGGGGGCCACGCGGCCCCTTCAGGAGCTAAGACTGGAGCTGCGTTCGCAACACAGCCCAGGAGCGGCTCTTCCCTGCAGGGAGAAGCCGCTCCTGGGCTGCGCTGCCAACGCAGCGCCAGCCTCCGTCTAACTGCCGAAGGGGCCGCGCGGCCCCTTCAGCAGTTAAGCTGCTTCTCCTGAACGCAGCCTCAAGGCTCCGTTCAGGAGCCAGACCACACGCCCCCGCGTCTGACGTCAGATGCAGGGGGCGGGGCTATGGGGCGCCCGCCGTGGCCGCACACGGGCCGCCGGCGGGCTAGCTACGCCCCTGCTTAGGAGGCATGGCTGCCCCTCAGGGCCCTTTCGCTCTATAATTCTCTAATTAAAAGTAGTATAACAAGGAGAAAAGCTAGTGGTGCTCTATGCATGAGGTGCTCTTCCCAAAATGACCGCATCCCCTATGGGGAATATCTTACAGTGCTCACATGTAGTCTCCCATTCAAATGCAAACCAGGGTGGACCCTGCTTAGCAATGGGGACAATTCATGCTTGCTACCACAAGATCTCTCCTCCCATGTGCCCCGCGCCCCACTCCCGGGAAATTGAGAAGTCTACACCCCTGAGCTGGTCTTGTGGCAGCAAGCATGAATGGTCCCCTTTGCTAAGCAGGGTCCACCCTGGTTTGCATTTGAATGGGAGACTACATGTGTGAGCAATGTAAGATATTCCCCTTAGGGGATGGAGCCCCTCTGGGAAGAGCACCTGCATGCTTGCATGCAGAAGGTTCCAAGTTCTCTCCCTGGAAGCATCTCCAGATACGGTTCAGAGAGACTCTTGTCTCTAACCTGGGAGACAGGAATGGGAGACTTGATGTGTGTGAGCACTGCAAGATATTCCCCTCAGGGGATGAAGCTGCTCTGGGAAGAGCAGAAGGTTTCAAGTTCCCTCCCTGGCTTCTCCAAGATATGGCTGAGAGAGATTCCTGCCTGAAACCTTGGAGAAGCCGCTGCCAGTCTGTGAAGACAATACTGAGCTAGATAGACCAATGGTCTGACTCCGTATATGGCAGCTGCCTATGTTCCTATGTTCCTAACCTTGGAGAGCTGCTGCCAGCCAGTGCAGACAATACTGAGCTAGATGGACCAATGATCTGACTCAGGCAGCTTCCTATGTTCCTGTGGCGGGGCCAGCAGCCAGGAAAGCGGGGCTTGCAGCCAGGATTCCTGGGTTCTGGGAGTGAAGTGGGAGGAGAGACGCGGCTAATAGCTTAGAATGGGGTTCCTAACTTTGGGTCCTCCCTGGAGCGGAGTCTAACAGGTTGGAACATCAGGCTGGAGCAAGGGCTCCTGGGAGGGGTGTGGGGCTCCTACCAAGGGGGCTCGTGGGAGTAGAGGCTGCCCCTTACCATCACAGGAGCGGCAGCAGTCTTGCTGCAGCGGGTGCGAGCACTGGGTGGGCGCACAGGGTTGGCGCTGGCAGGTGATGGTCCCGTTGCTGCAGATGCAGTCCCGGCACTTGTCGGACGGGTCGTAGAACCGCTGCATGTGCTGGTAGGAGATGCCCAAATAAAGGCAGCTGGCTGGCAGGGCTACAGAGGGGCAGGGAGGGCTGTTAGCGGGGATGGAGTTGACAGGTGGTGAAATCGAGGAGGGGGGAAAGCTGCTGGATTCACCGCCCCTTTAGTACATGAGCCAGCTGGGGTGGTACCACCTGGCAGGGTATCATGTAATTAATTAATTAGCAACTAATTAGATTTTTTTTAAAAAAAAGAAATATTTATGTGTATATTAAATAGAAATATTTAATAAGAAATAATTAGAAAGATGTATAATTAGAATTAATTAATTAGAAAGATAAATAGAGTACTAAGCAATACAAGAATACTGCTCAGGGCAACTCACAACAGTAAAACAATAAAAGTAATATAAAATCTAACACAATAACATACATAAAATTCAATGTAGACTAAAAGCAATTAAAACAAACCAAATTAAAACTAAAAACCCACCAGGCGATAATAAAACACATTTAAAAGCCTCTCTAAATAAGTAAATTCTAAGATCTTTTTTCAAAACTCCAAGGGAATATGGCGAAAGTTTTCTGGGAGGGCATTCCAGAGTTGGGGGCAATAACCCCAAAGGCCCTCTCTGCTCCCTCTTGTCTCTGTCCACTGAATATTAATCAACGGCAGAGCCGCAATTATTCATTCATGGTCATTCATGGGCAGCATCTGGGGGGTCTCATTCACATTTTCAAATTCGTACCATCTGAGGGAGATGAATGCTCAATGGGATTTTTGACAAGGTCTAGACCCCTAAAGATGGAAAAATAGGTGACAGTATTAAAACACTTTCAGCTTTTAGTGCCTTATTATCATGCTTTTATTGTCCCGCCCATCAGGCCTAAAGCAGCCAAATTTGCAATGGTGCTTTCAACACTTTTTACAATTTTACAAACACAAAAACAACCGGGGTGGAGCCACCATTGGGCGAACGGGCTCAAAGAACCCGGGCCGCCATCACAACCTCCATGCCCGACGTCAGATGCGGGGGGGGTGTTATTTCGGTCCCAAATGGGGCCGCGCGGCCCCGTTTGGAGCTGAAATCGGCCTGTGCTGCATTGGCAGTGTGGCTGGAGCGACTCTCCCTGCCTTAAAGGCAGGGAGAGCCGCTCCTGGTCTCGCTGCCCAACGCAGAGGGGCCAATCGATCCCCCTCCCAAACGGGGCTGCACGGCCCCGTTTAAGAGAGAGATGGGCTTGTGCTGCATTGGCAGCATGACCGGAACGGCTCTCCCTGACTCTAAGGCAGGGGGAGTCACTCTGGCCCACGCTGCCCAAAGCAGCACAGGCCAATCTCCGTTCCAAACGGGGCCACGCGGCCCCGTTTGGGAGGGAGACCAAGTCCCCCGTGTCTGACGTCAGACACGGGGGCATGGCTAGCCGGGCCCCTATGTCCGATGTCAGGGCCAGGGGGCTGTGGCTGTGGCCACACATGGGCCGCCGCCAGCCTCCCCACGCTGCTGAAAACTACCATAACATTTATCCATGTTATCAGAGAAACTGAAATTAAAATGGGCAGGAATGTCCTCCAAAGAGCCCTCCATGGAAAGTGTACAATAATTTGTTCATTGTTACCTTAACCCTCTGTGCAAAAACGACTGCAATTTTACCCTTATCATTTGGGGTGGAGATAAAGAAGGGGTGAAAGCCAATGGAAAGCTGTAAGTGCAACAATGCCATCACCTATTTTCCATCTCTAGCGGGGTGGATTTTGCCAAAAATCACTATGAGCATCTGTCCCCTGATATGGTACCGATGGCCAAAATATGTAGGCCGGGCTCACTTGAGAGACCCGTGTCCAGCTGCTGGGGTTTCCTGTTCCTTTCTCCTCTGGTCACCCCAAATATGGACCCATTCAGGAATCAGGACCCATGATGGGCAAAGGAGCAGATCGTGCCCTCTCATTTGTGGGTCTTTTCAAGACCTGAGGGTGGACTGGCCACTGCAGTTCCATACCTGGACACCAGGGGCAGCATTCTCCAGGAGTCTTGAAGGGCTCAGGGCAAAGCAGAGGGGGGCAGCGGCGGGAGAGGCATTGCACATTGCCATTCTGCAGTGGGGAGAGAGGTAGGAGGCAAGGAGGAAACTCTGGTTAGCTCCTGAGCACGGACAGAGAACGTGTGTCTTCCCAGCCACACAGACACACACCCCACAGAAACTGAGAGGGGAATGTGGGAAGTTTAGATGGAATAAATCACAGCCCAGGCATGAGACCCCAACTGGACATCTAGTCCAACCCTGTCCCTTCAAACCGGATCCCTTGTGCCCGTATCTCCTCCACAGAAGCCTTTCCAGTTATTCTTTGAGCTCCTCCAAAGGAGAAGAAGCAGCTCTCTCGGAAACCTCTTTTCTTGTGGCACTCACGATGCAGTGGCATTGCCGGCACTTGTCCGTGGGGTGGGGGAACTCAGCCCCGTTGGGGTACTCCTTCCCAGCATAGTTGCAGCCTGTGCAGAGAAGGAAGGGTTAATGCTGGCTGCATCGGTTTGTAAGGGGAGGGGGGAAAGGGCTGTGGGTCATTTTGTGGTGCATGGCATGCTGGGAATGTGGGGGGGGGCAGGGGTTTGCGGTGGGGAGATTGATGGATTCTGTGCACATGGGCCCTCTCTCTTGCTGTCACTCCCCTGCAACTGGTATTTGGAGGCATCTTGCCTCTGAGGCTGGAGGTGGCCTATAGCCACCAGACTAGTAGCCATTGATTAGTAGCCAGACTAGACCAGTCCTCCATGAATTTGTCTAAGCCCCTTTTAAAGCCACCCAAGCTAGTGGCCATAACCACTTCCCGTGGCAGAGAATTCCATAGATTAATTATAAGCAGTGTGAAAAATTAAGTTCTCAAACCTGGGACGCCCAGACATGGTTGGACTACAAATCCCATCATCCCCAGCCACAATGGCCTTTGGCCATTGTGAACTTCCACAGCACTTTGGGGGCTTGTTCCGTTACTCTCCATTTTGTGGTATCTATCTATCTATCTATCTATCTATCTATCTATCTATCTATCTATCTATCATATTTCTATACTGCCTGATATAGACATCTCTAGATGGTGTACAAAGTTAAAACACAATATAAAAACAGTTAAAATTCATAAAACAGATAAAAACAATCTCAGGAAATAAAAACATTAAAATTTAAAGTTCAGTTAAAAGTCTGGGTAAACAAGAATGTCTTGAGAGTTTCCCTAAAAGCAAGCAGAGAAGGAGGAGGTGCTCTTATTTCAACAGGGAGTGTATTCCAGAGCCCTGGGACAGCTACAGAGAAGGCCCGGTCCTGAGTGGCCACCAGAGCCAGCAGCAACTGTAACCAGACCTCTCCAGAAGATTTGTCTGTGCTGGTCTTGTGGTAGCAAGCATGACTTGTCCCCATAGCTAAGCAGGGTCTGCCTTGGTTGCATCTGAATGGGAGACTTGATGTGTGAGCACTGCAAGATATTCCCCTCAGGGGATGAAGCCGCCACTCTGGGAAGAGCAGAAGGTTCCAAGTTCCCTCCCTGGCAGCATCTCCAAGATAGGTCTGAGAGAGATTCCCGCCTGCAACCTTGGAGAAGCCGCTGCCAGTCTGTGAAGACAATACTGAGTTAGATAGACCAATGGTCTGACTCAGTATATGGCAGTTTCCTATGTTCCTATTGGACTCTTAACTTTTTTTAAAAAAAAATTGAACTGAGTTTAGATATTTTTCTAGCATTTGTTGTATTTTTAATGGCTTTTGTGAATTCCTTGGACATTTATAATCCATTCTTAACAGTCATTCAGTTAGCTTGGATGCCTTGATGGCTTCTCTTCTCCCCAGTCCTCACCATTGCAGTTGCTCTGGCAGCAGGAGCCCGGCAGGGGGTGGGCACACAGAGCTCCGGGACAGTTCCGCTCCGTGCAGTGGACCTCCCCAGCAGTGCACACACAGGCCTGACAGGGGTTCAGTGAGTTGGGGAACTCCTCTCCGTCGGGCACCACCCGGCTCTCATGAACGCAACCTGAATGGGGTGGGCAGGAGAAAGAACAGCTGAGTCAGGCCATGGCAGAAACGACCCTCTGCTCTCCGGTCTCATCCCGCAGAGCGTTTTTGGAGACTGAGAAAGCAAAAGGGGGAGATGGGAATTGGATGAACGTCTGAAGGGCAGGGAGGGGGTGTCACAGTGCCACACTGCTGAAAAAGAACCCACCACAATATAATCATCTAATAGAAAACTATAATCTAGAATATACATGGGCCTCCAAAGAACTATATAGCCTGTAGATGATAAAAATATTTTAGAGGTATGCAATATTTTTGTGATCTACAGGTTATATCAGAGGCGCCCCCACGCCTTGGGGCTCTGGCCCATGGCCTCCTAGGCAGGGACTCCTGCAGCCACTCCGTGCCACCCTGCTGCTGCTTCTGCGCCTGCCACGCCAGGCGGTTCCAGTGCACCTTTACCAAAAAACAAACAAACCCCGCCACTATGCAGCAGCAGCACTAGATGCTGGTGGGGGGGGGGAGGAGGGAAGAGTTCCTCTTTAAGGAGATGTTTCTCTGGGGGGAGGGTGGGATGGGGCGCGGCAGTGGCGGTTGCAGGGAGGGTGGCGAGGAGGGGAAAGTTCCCCCTGTTATCCTCCGGGAGGGGAGGTGTCCTGCTCCATCCAGCTCTGCTCCCTCCTTCCAAGTGACAGCCTCTCACCGTCTCTGCTTCCTCCATGTGGGGGAAGGCTGTTCAGCAGAGAAGTGAGAGGCCGTCAATTGGGAGGAGGGAGTGGAGCTGGATGGAGCCCAATACCTCCCATCCCAGAGGGTAACGGGGGGGGGGGACTCTCCCCTCCAGGGGCGTAGCAAGGTTGCAGTGGACCCAGAGACAAGATTTTAAAATCCCCCCCCCCACTGAAGCTCAGCTCATGAAGTAAAGAAATCTTAAATGAGGCTGAAGAGTGGTAACAAAAAGCATAGCAAAATTTATATAGGTTTTAATATATAAATATATATTTATATAAAACCCATGTGCCACAATAGAACATCATCCTAAATTATTTTTAAAAAGGTTTTGTAAATGGTGGACGATGCAAGTCATTTAATGGTACTAGAGAAAGACATGCTGTTCTGGTAGCTCCAGGTCTTAACACTCACATCAATTTCGGAGGATGAATACAACTGAAGGAAGCCCGGGCGGGTGCGTGGCTGGGGGAGTCAGTCATGTGACTTGCCTCTGGGAGGCCCCCTAAGGCAGTGGGCCCCCAGACAACTGCCTCCCCTTGTCCTATTATAGTTACGGCCCTGCGCCCCTCCTCGCCCCCCACTCTCCCCGCAGCTAGTGCCACTGCCACACAGTGGCATTTTAAAAAAAACAGTATGCCAAAGGGGGAAACCTTCTCCTCACCCCGCCCACCATCGCGACCGTGATGGGGGGGGGCTCCCAAATTACCTGGGTGCGCCACTGGGTTCTATAGTTCTTTGGAGGCCCATGCATACTTCTAGATGATAGTTCTCTGTTAGATGATTATATTGTATTTATTGAACATATTTCTATATCACCCCAAACTTGTATCTCTGGGTGGTTTACAATTAAATTAGACAGTGGTGAGTTCTTTTTTGGTATACTTGTGAATTTGGTGGAACTCATCTGCGTTCCCCAGATATAGTAAGTTTTGGGCAGCATAGAAATATGACAAATAAAATAAAATAAATACAAATAAACTTCACAGTGCCACATTGCTCCCGGCAACTGGAACCGAAATATATCTTTGAAGAAAATAGAAGAGTATTTCAGGGTTACATGGAATGCAAGAAAATCCTCAGAACTGGGAATCTGACAGAACCGTTGCGGAAGAGCGTTGTATTCATCGGGAAGGACTCTGGGGAATAACAGTGGAGTCTGTGGGAACAGGGCCAGATTAAGCTAGTGTGGGGCCTGTAGCATATGTCATGAAGGGGCCCTAAATTTTAAAAAATGCACATAAATATTAAAACATAAATTATTTACTTGCATAGTAAAGTAATTCAATTTTTTCATTTGCTATATTTTGGAGTATGGGAGATCAAGCCGCAAACTCACACTTACTACATTTATATACCGTTTTTCAATCAAAATTCTCAAAGTGGTTTACATAGAAAAATAAATAGTGGATAGATTATTCTCTGTCTCCAAAGGGCTCACACTCTAAAAAGAAAAATGTGGTAGGCACCAGCAACAGCCACTGGACAAATGCTGTGTTGGGCCATCTCTTAAAAGGCACAATTAACAGAAAAGGGATATTTTATCTAACATGGACCAAATAAAACGGGTAAAGTTTTAACTTTAATTCCCAGTTGGAAGCCGGGTGTGCGGGGCTTTCGAAAACACGGGGCCTGTAGCAAATGCTACATTTGCTACTACATTAATCCGCCATAGTGTGGGAAGCGAGTTTGGCAGGGATGTAGAAAATGGGGGTGTTTGATGAGGAGCTGGCTTCTAGAGGAGACTGGACTACTCATTTGATTTTTCCCATGGTTGTCACTTTTTACATCATCTGGAAAAACACTATTTTTGCAAGGCTTGAGTTTTGGAACTACACAAATGTTCTTTTGGAACTTCAGGAGCTACAGATTTTGTGTCTGGTTGGATATTAAAAAAAACACAACCTGGCTAAATGCCTTATACTTCAGAAATGGAAACCTAAGGACACTCCTGAGATAAAACAGTGGATTTATGATTTATTGCTTTTGGGTGCTTGTGGGGAAATGGCTTATTTTACAAAAGAAGCTCATGAGAAATTCCAAGGGATTGGAAAACCGAACTTGGAATTGTATGCATTGTGAAAGATATTTTTGGGACAAATTAGTGGTCAGAGTGATTCTGTTATTAGAGTATTTTTGTCTTTTGTTTGGTCCTTTTTGTCTATTTATAAAGGGGAGGGTTTTTAGAAATGTGATAGATATTTATATAATATATAAAGCTGAGATTGAGAAATATTGTATTAAGCTGAGGGATGATCATTTATTAGTTTTGTTTCTTTGTCTTAATGTATGTTTGTTAAAAAAATTCATATTGTGTGAAAAATTATTGATTAAAAAAAGGTTGGATTTCTGAAAACAAAAGAAAAAAGCCCAGGGGGAAAGTGCTAAGGAAACACAGCGGGGAGGTCTCAAGAAACAGTAAAAACAGCATCTCCCTTCCTTTGTGTGGAGCAAAGCAGTTTGGGGGTTGTGTGTGTGATCGTGATCAGGAAAAGGGGCTGCTGAGAATGAAAGGATTAAGACTTGTCCAGATCAAATGTGGACCACCAGGACCCCAGCTGCATTAAAGCCAAAACAAATCAAAATATCGGGAGACACTCCAAGGATCTCCCCCTCCCCATCTAGCTTAGCCCAAATTCACACCCAGTTTATTTCCTGTCAGGCAAGGAACTGAATCTTGCCTGTGTGTTTTTCTTCACACATCCCGAACTAAAAAAGAAAGAGGCATTATTGTGTCTGATAGGAAAGCTAAGAGTTCAGAGACAGGGGCTGAAATAAGTGTGCCTGGTGTCCATTTATAATTTGGTTCATGCTTATTTATGGAGCACACATGAGCACAACTTTCTGTTGCATGTCTGATTCTTTCTTGGTGCAGAATTTGGAATGTATGCGGGGAAAGGAGTGGGCAGAAGTCTGACATGGCCAGCTCCCCTCCAGTACAATGGCTCACCAGGACACTTTGGGCAGCACAATCCAGGTCTCCTCTCTGGATGGGCGCATGTCACTGTTGCACAAACGACAGGGGAGCAGTGCACTGTGCCATCCTGAAAGGGAGGAGTAAGAGATTGGTGAGCAATATAGATTGAGGGTTCCAAACCTTTGGTGCTGAACTACAACTCCCATCATGCCCAGCCACAATGAATTGTAGCTGGGTATGATGAGAACTGTAGTTCAGCAGTATCTGGTATATCACAGGTATAGAGAGTAGGAGTACAGGAACAGAACAAGCTGCCTTATACTGAGTCAGGCCATTGGTCCATCTAGCTCAGTATTGTCTACACAGACTGGCAGCAGTTTCTCCAAGGTTGCAGGCAGGAGTCCCTCTCAGCCCTATCTTGGCAATGCCAGGGAGGGAACCTGGAAACATCTGCATGCAAGATAGACAGAGAGAGATAGAGATAAGTTTATTTGGTCATTGACCAGCAAAAGATAGACAGATGCTCTTCCCAGAGTGGCCCCATCCCCTAAAGGGAATATCTTACAGCACTTACATGTAGTGTCCCATTCAAATGCAACCAAGGCAGACCCTGCTTTAAAAAGGTGACAATTCATGCTTGCTACCAGCTCTCCTGGTCTTGTGGTATCTCAAATCCTGCTTCTCCCCATGATAATAGTGGAGGCCAGCCCCCTTTCGAAACTGCGAACGTTCGAAGTGGCGAGAGCAGCAAGGAGGAGAGAAGTCTGCCAGCAGCCTCCTCCTCCTCTCTCCATGTGCTTCCTGGCAAGTTTTGCCAGGAGTGTGTGAGGCAGTGTTCCCTCTAACAGGGTTTCCCAGATGTTGTTGACTACAACTCCCATAACCCCCAAGCATAAGCCATTGCAGCTGGGGATTCTGGGAGTTGTAGTCAGCAACATCTGGGAATCCCTGTTCGAGGGAACACTGAGTGTGAGATGAGGTATGCCTTGCAAAACCTGCGAGGGTCAGCTCTGTCCCGAAGGACTGGCCCCGCCCCTCTTGGGTCTCACCATGCACCGGCATTGCTGGCAAGGGCCATCCGGGTCGACAAACTCTTGCCCGTTGCTGTAGAGCCGCTGGTTGTAGGAGCACTGCTGGCAGGTTGGGCAGCAGGTCCCTGTGGAGAAGGAATATGGGAAGAGAAGGCGGAAGGTTAGTTTGTGCGTTTGTTTTGCTTTGAAAGCTTCAAATGCTGTCATTTGTAAACTGCCCCGAGCCATTTTTGGAAGGGTGGTATATCAATCAATCAATCAAACAAACAAACAACAAACAAATAGATTTAATTTAAGTGTCCCCGGAACAGTGGACAGTAAATTAGGCAATACAATGGGCAGCTTTGCACGATCTGCTGAAAATTTGGTTCTCAGGGAGCCTGCCCAATGGGTGTGTCATATGAACCAGTGTTCCCTGTAACAGGGATTCCCAGATGTTGTTGACTACAACACTACAGCATCCTCAACTGCAATGGCCTTTGGCTGAGGATTATGGGAGTTGTAGTCAACAACCTTTGGGGTTCCCTGCTACAGGGAACACTGGTATGAACCCCTCAAAATCCAAGCCCCACGCCCTATTGCTGACTTCTGTCCAACATTTGCCCGACGTCTGTAAACTACATTTGAAATTTATGGACTTCAGGCGAATGTTGAGCAGAAGCTGGCAATCCAGCTTGGGAACCGGACTCTGGCAGGTTTGGACCACACACCCACACCCACTGGGATGTGTTTAGCTGTAGTTGTGCTACGGCAGAGTTGATGGGCAAGAGGCACTCACCTGGCAGCTGTGCTGGATGTTGACAGAGAACAGGTGGGCACTCGGTGGCACTGCAGACTGGCTCCCCCTGGAGGCAGAGACAGACGCTGCAGGGGTCCCCCTCAGGTTCCCATTCTGTACCATCTTCAAACTCCACACCGTCAAGAATGCACACTGGCAGAGAGGAAGGAAGAGAGAGTCGGGGGCCCCACAGTTAGAGAGAAGCCGCAGCTCCAATTAAATCTTAAAACCGTCTTTCAAAAGTGGGGCATCTTGGCACCAGGAGTCCAGGCTTGGCCACTCTGTCCCTCCATACACACTGATATCCCTTCTGCATTTCTTACTGTTATGTGGGAAGAATCAGGATGGAGGGGTATTTCACACTGGCGGTGCATGCTTTGGGCTGAGGGTCCTTGGATGTCTCGGACCCTGAAATGGGCAGACTAAGCTTCAGCTGGTTTACCTGTGACCCCCTTATAGCATGGAAACAAAAAGCCAGTCAGCATACAGAATCCCAGAAGCCTTGTTGGCCTATTACATCAAAAACCAGTAAGCTCAGGTAAAGGAGGATACCTTTCTTGGAGCAAAATGTTGAAAGTTGAACTTTTGAATTATACAGAACTCTTTGGCAGGTTCAAAGCAAATATTAAAAACAAACGTTTTTTTAAAAAATTCTCCTTTTAAAAAAAAAAGTTAAAATGTGCCAGATTCAACAGTAGGATAGACATGTCACGTCATCATCTACTTCCATCATATCCCATTTTTGCTTTGCAAAGCTATGTCTAAAGAAGGGATCTGCCTTCCTGGAGCTTTCCCACACATAGCTTCCAGCTCTCGGGGTAAATGTTGAGTGAAGGGAAGCAGCCTCTCCCCTCTGCTCTTGGGTTTTCTGTTTGTGCAGGTTCACATTGCATGTCTCCATGTTTTCCTTCTAGCCAATGGCAGGGTGCGGGGGGGAGGGGAGAGTGTTTGGGAGCTCCACGGGGAGGAACACAATGTTGCCTTCAAAACCTCGTGTTCTAGACTAGGAGGATTTGTATAAACTAACAAATTTCTTCCCTTTTCCCCAACACATGCGTGCTGTGCTTTACATCACTTTAAAAACCTCTTTTTTAACCAGCAAAAACCTTAAGCAAGCACACTAATATTGTTTTTTAAAAAGTCAACCTGAGCATACCCAGAGGTTTTGTAACTATAACTTTCAAAGAGTTTGCTTCCTGAAAACTGGTTTTTCCATTCTTCGCATCTAAGCAAGGCAGTTCTATTTGCATTCCTAAAGAGTGCTAATATCATGTTAATGACTATGTAAATACTATAGTCAGTACCTCTCTGTCCTGGCATTTGCTGCAGTTTAATTCACTTAAAACCAGGATTTTAAAAACCCGGGAATACATCCAGACAAGCTAGAATTCAGAAGACAAAGTCCAATTTTTGTGTAGGGTGCTTTCAAAGATCTCGAATGGACTTTGGGGTAAGTCTGGCTAGCATGTGAATGTACACACTCTCTTCCGAAGGAGATTTGCCGTAACAGCCCTGTGTGGAAACACTCCTGCATTTTGGAATTAGTTCAACAAAGCTTTGCCTCTCAAATACAAGGATATGCACGTTCCATCAAGGATATCCCAAAAATATAGACAAAGAAGATATATAAGGATATCCTCAACACCCCAACCTCGTGGAGTAGGTTAGGCTGAGAGAGGTGACTGACCCAAAGTCACCCAGCAAGTCTCATGGCTGAATGGGGATTTGAACTCGGGCCTCCCTGGCCCTAGTCCAGCACGCTAACCACTACACCACACTCTTCAACCAAAATTCTCAAAGTGGTTTACATAGAAAAATAAACAACAGATAAATAAAATCCTAAGCTGGGGAGTAAGAAAGGACGGCAGATTTTATCATGCCTAGGAATGGACCGGGCTCTCTCTACCCTAGGGATAGCCCTGGGTTCAAGAATCACCTTTGCAGACTGGGCAGCAGTGCTCAGGGTCTTGGACAGGCTGGGAGCATGGTGTGGGGGGGCAGAGCTCCTCCTGGCAACGGACGTGCCCATCCTAAATGAAGCACAAAGAAGGAAGACATCTTAAAGGCTCTCATATTTTAGACTGTGAGCTCCTTTGGGACAGGGAACATAGGAACAGGAACATAGGGAGCTGCCATACACTGAGTCAGAACATTGGCCATCTAGCTCAGTCTTGTCTACACAGACTGGCAGCGGCTTCTCCAAGGCTGCAGGCAAGAGTCTCTCCCAGCCCTATCTTGGAGATGCTACCAGAGAGGGAAGTTGGAACCTTCTGCTCGCAAGCATGCAGATGCTCTTCCCAGAGTGGCCCCATCCCCAAAGGGGAATATCTTGCAGTGCTCACACATGTAGTCTCCCATTAAAATGCAAACCAGGGTGAACCCTGCTTAGCAAAGGGGACAGTTCTTCCTTGCTACCACAAGACCAGCTCTTGTGGAACGGGTGTGTGTGTGTGTGTGTGTGTGTAAAAGCAATCCTCCCCAGTGATTCACTCACACATCCCTGAACTGAACAGTTCTGCCCCATAGTGCAGCTCCTGTCCCCTCCCCACCCACCCCGTCTACTCACGGAACATGTACACTGAAAGCAGGGGCTGCTCCCGGCAGGGGTGAAGGTCTCTCTGTTCTGGTACAGACGTCTTTCAAATTCACAGGCTGGCAAAGAGGGATGTGAGAGAAGGAAGAAGATCATGTGGAGGGCTGACCGTGGGGCGTTGAAGGCCCTGCCCAAAGCGAATCTAAGGATCCAGCCTACTTTACAACTACTATGATACTAGTAGTATCTGTAGTATCTTGTGGTTGCCACCAGCTCAGTTGGTGGCAACTCAGAACCGGGCCTTTTCTAGTGTTGCCCTGGGACTTTGGAACGTGATCCCTAACAAAATTAGAGCCTCCCCTTCTCTGGATGTTTTTATGAAAAATCTAAAGACTCACCTGTTGAATCAGGCTTTCAATCTGAAGTTTTAAAAGCGTTAGGTTTTAGAGTTTAAATTGGTTTAATTATGTTAATGTTGTTATTGTTGTGTTTTAAATTGTAAACCTCCAGGGGATTTTTATATGGGGCGGTACAGAAATGTGCTAAACAAACAAATAAATACTGCTATGAATATTTATATGCCACTTTTCAACAAAAGTACTCAAGGCAGTTTACATTGGGATGCTTTTTTGTCCTCAAAGGGCTTTGACTTTTGGCCCCTCCTATGCTCCTCCCCTTCCCTGACCCTTTGCCCCCTTCTCTTAGCCCCTGGAGACCCATGAATCAATGTATGTTTCTACAAGGGAAGGGACCTCAGATCTAGACAGGAGAGTTTGTGTTGAGGCAGCCCAAAATAGGAACATAGGAAGCTGCCTTATACTGGGTCAGACCATTGGTCCATCTAGCTCAGTATTTTCTACACTGACTGGCAGCGGCTTCTCCAAGGCTGCAGGCAGGAGTCTTTCTCAGCCTTATCTTGGAGATGCCAGGGAAGGAACATGGAACCTTCTGCATGCAAGCAGACAGGTGCTCTCTTCCCAGAGTGGCTCCATCCCCTACGGGGAATATCTTACAGTACTCACATATGTAGTCTCCCATTCAAATGTAAACCAGGGCAGACCCTGCTTAGTAAAGGGGACAATTCGTGCTTGTGACCACAAGACCAGCTCTCCTCCCAGGAAGTAAGCTGTGTGTGTAAAAGGCATCTCGGCTGCGGTCGGGCCTGCTTGGTTTGCAGAGGGACGCTTCTGGCACCACCATTAAACCGCCTCTAGGGAGACAGAGAGACTGGCTGGCCCTAAGGATCGCTGGGCCTGCACTGTTGAAGGGAGAGAGGCAGCGGCAGCAGAGGAAAGGTGGGTATTAAGCGGGCTCCAGGCTCCTCAACTCTATCCCCACTCCACTGTATCCCCAGGGGCGTAGCTATGAGAGGATGGGCTCAAAGAACCCAGGTCCCCCAGAGGACCCTCCAGCTCCACCCCTCCCTATTTTCTTCATTATCTCCCTCCTTCTGAGGGGCCACTGGGGAGAGGGGTGAACACGGGCCCCCGCTTCCCTAGTTATGCACCGATGTATCCCCAAACCAGTGCAGGCGGCCCCCAGACTCTGGAATGTTCTCCCATTGGCTATTTGCTCCTCGGTCTCCCTCACAGCTTTTAGAAAGAGTGTGAAATCTTGGCTTTTTGCCCAGGCTTTTATTTGATTGTCTCTGCTGCTGCTCTTTGTATTCTAGATTGCTTTCATGCTTTTGTCTTAAATGTTTGATCAGATTTGTTTTATGTTTTTAGGTTAATATTCTAATTGTGTCTTTTTTACAATCTTGTTTTTAAATTTTGCTGTAAACTGCCTTGGGTTTGTTTTAATGAAAGGCGGTATATAAATTTAACAATAAATAAAATAAATTAAAATAAAATAAAATTCCCTGGCCATCTGCTCCGGTGGAAGAGCAGCCTGCATGGCTCAAGTTAAAGCCATGCCAACTTGGCCAAGAGGCACCTTTTAACATGGTGATTCTCTTTATTTAGCAGGGGGAGAGTAACTGGCCCTCTCCGCCCCCAGCACAGGACCTCCAGTGACTGTTGCTGGTGTCTATCTTATGTTTCTTTTTAGACTGTGAGCCCTTTGGGGACAGGGATCCATCTTATTTATGTATTATTTCTCTGCGTCAACTGCCCTGAGCCATTTTTGGATTTATTCTAGAAATAGAATGAATGAATGAATGAATGAATGAATGAATGAATAAAGCCGAGCCTCTGCACTTCTCGGCTGGGGAGGGACCAAAGTCGATCCACTGAGGATGCCAAACGCCATAGGGTTGTGCGGAACACTTGAAGTGCTCTCGGGCTTCTGCCTAAGCTCAGATCTGGAAGGTCGCTGAGGGAGGACACTCACCATCACAGGCTGGGCAGCACTGGCCTGGAGATTTGCCCGGGTGGCTGCAAGGGGCCGGGGGGCAGCTCACACCCACATGCTCACACAAGACCTCCCCGGCCTGCAGGGACAAGAAGAATGTGGGTGAGGTTGTTCCCCATGCAGCCCCCCCCCCTCACCCCCCCATCCCCAAGGCTCATTCTCACAATCCTAATCAGGGCAGGAGGAGGGGCCAGCCAGGGTTGGAGGACCAGGTGTGCTCCCGATTGGCCGTCATGAGTACTCGAAAGGTCAAGAAGGTCACCAGAGGAGGAGTAACAGCAAGAGTGAGGGCCTGCCCTTCCCTCTTGCTTGTGGGCTTCCCAGTGGCATCTGGTGGGCCACTGTGTGCAACAGGACGCTGGACTAGAAGGACCTTTGGGCCTGATCCAGCAGGGCTGTTCTTATGTTAAGAAGGGGAGAATGACCATGTGGGGGGCGAGAACCGGGTAAGACGGCTTTTCGTCCACCCTGGGTAAAATGCTGGGGAGAGAAGCGGAGAAGGGCGCACCTGGCTGACCCAGCTCCCACCTCCCACACGACCCGCTTTCTTCCTGGCTGATTGGGTTTATAAGACCGCCACCTGGGAGTGTGCCCAGCCCGCCTGCCTTGGGTAGGGTGCCTCTTCCACCTGGATTAGGACCGCAAGAGAGCCAGTCTCTAGAGCGGCAGAACAACCGCATCAGTCCCAGGAAGCAAGCATTGGTTCCCAGCTGATGCCAGACTCACCGTACAGATGCACCGCTGGCAGGGGTCCCCGCTCTGCACGGTTTCTCCGCTGCGATACTCTCGCCCTTTCCACAGGCAACCTGGAGGGGACAGAACAACAAAGCTCCGTAATCACTTGGAGAGGCTCTGGGCCACCCAGGGGGTCTTCCAGATGTAATTTATTCCAACTTGAGTGCACATTCCAATGGGGGATGGAACAAGACATCCGCATGATGTTCAAGCATAATGTTTGCATAAGTTCTTAGTGCTGACCGCTGAGAATCTGTGAAAAGTGTCTTTTTCGCATTAGAATAAAAGTAGTGTTGAAAAGACACTTCTTTCCCACCACCACCCCGTGAATTGTCAGCAGATGGCACTAGATACGTACATAATGTACTTGAACATGATCTTGATGGAATTTTCACTGAAGCTGGAATTGCATCCGACGGTGAATTCCACCATCTGGGAAATCCCCAGAGGTCAGGCTGTGCCCTTTGAAGGCATCAGCAGTCCTGAGTCAGCATCTGCCTAGCTGTCCATCCTGCCACCTGTTTAGTTATGTAACAGCCAGATCTGTTTGCGCTCTGTTCATGTCCTGCTAAGCATGGCTGAGGAACAGAATGAGGAGGAAAGCTGGCAACCATCAGATAGGGAACAAATAGCTCCAGTACTACCAGGAGCCCTTCAAGTAGCTCAAAGGGCATTAGTACCCCCCTGTTGGGAACCCCTCTTCTCGCAGAAGACTCAGCTACAGGAGCCCCACCTCCAGTGTGGTGTAGTGGTTAGAGTGCTGGACTAGGACCGGGGAGACCCGAGTTCAAATCCCCATTCAGCCATGAAAACTAGCTGGGTGACTCTGGGCCAGTCACTTCTCTCTCAGCCTAACCTACTTCACAGGGTTGTTGTGAGGAGAAAACTTAAGTACGTAGTACGCCGCTCTGGGCTCCTTGGAGGAAGAGAGGGATATAAAATGTAATAAACAAACAAACAAATTCTGTTGCATGTGTCGGCCAGAAAAGACTTTCCCCGATTTTGAGCAAGTTTGAGGAAAACCTGGGCCTGAGAGAATCCAGAGGGGACTCACCATCACAGACAGGGCAGCAGGTCCCCGGGCGAGGGCGGGCTGGGTGACGGCAGAGACTGGCACACTGCCTCCGTTTGCACACAGCATTGCCTTCCTGTGGGGTGACAGGGGGGACATGGGTATCCCATGAAAGTGGCACCATCCAAAGAGGAAGGGAAGGTCTCGAAGCTCATGACTTATGGACTTGCCCTCTCACTCCATCCACACAAGTACCATATCTGGGGACCTGAGTCTGAGAACCCCTACCATAATAATTTGGACCTTTGATATCTGAAATGTCTTTACCCAGGGGTGTATCTATAATTGAATGGATGGGTTCAAAGAACCCGGGGCCCCAAGCTCCTGAGGGGCCCTCAGCTCCACTCCTCCTTATCTTCTTCATTATCTCCCTCACAGATAATGAGGGGTGAACACAGGCCCCCTCTCCCCTAGCTACGTCCTTGTCTTTACCCTCTCCATAAGGTTGCCCAAGTGGGTCCTGCTCCACTTGCTGACATTTGGAGATACTTGGTTGTCGTGAATGTGGGGCAGGGCCTCTTTGGTTATAGCCCCCCAGACTTTGGAATGCTCTTCCGGGAGACATTTATTTTATTTTATTTTATTTTATTTTATTTTATTTATCAAATTTGTATACCGCCCCAAACTTTCGTCTCTGGATGGTTTACAATAACATAAAACCAGTTAAAAACATATACAAAAACTTAAAAACAATTTAACAATTTAAAAATAACCAGAAATTAAAACCCCAAAATATTAGGAAGCTGAGAAAGCTTGGGCAAAAAGATGGGTTTCAGGTGTTTTTTGAAAATTGCCAGAGATGGGGAGGATCGTATCTCAGCAGGGAGCGCATTCCACAATCTCGGGGCAGCAGCCGAGAAGGCCCGTCTCTGTGTAGCCACCAAACGAGTTGGCAGTAACTGGAGACGGACCTCCTCAGATGACCTCAGTGGGTGGTGGGGCTTATAAAGAAGAAGACGTTCTCTTAAATACCCAGGGCCTAAGCCGTTTAGGGCTTTGTAAGTTATAACTAGCACTTTGTATTTTGTCCGGAAACCTATCGGCAGCCAGTGTAGCTCCATCAGTAAAGGAGTAACATCGTCTCTCTGAGATGACCCAGAGACCAACCTGGCTGCTGCATTCTGAACCAACTGAAGTTTCCGGACTACGTACAAAGGCAGTCCCACGTAGAGCGCATTACAAAAGTCAAGTCTGGAGGTTACCAACAGATGTACCACTGTTTTGAGGTCACTGATCTCAAGAAACGGGCACAGCTGGCGTATCAGCTGGAGCTGATAGAAAGCACCCCTGGCCAGTGCCTCAACCTGAGAAACCAGGGAGAGACGTTGATCCAGAAGTACTCCCAGACTGCGAACCTGTTCCTTTTGGGGAAGTGTGACCCCATCTAGAACAGGCAGATCAAAATCGTCTCTAGAGTTCTGACCCCGCACAATAAATACCTCCGTCTTATCTGGCTTCAGTTTATTCTCCCTCATCCAGCCCATTACTGCTTCCAGGCAGGCATTTAGGGAGGATATGCCAGAAGTAGATCTGGATGTCATCAGCATACTGGTAACACCCAGCTCCAAATCCCCTGATGATCTCTCCCAGAAGTTTCATGTAGATGTTAAAAAGCATTGGAGAGAGTATGGAGCCTTGAGGGACACCATACTTAAGCTCAGATTTTGAAGAGCAACAATCTCCAATCAACACCATCTGGAATCTATCCGAGAGGTAGGAGCGGAACCACTGTAAAACAGTGCCTCCCACCCCCAACACCCTCAGACGTTCCAGAAGGATACTATGGTTGACAGTATCGAAAGCCACCGAGAGATCCAAAAGGACCGACAGTCACACTTCCTCTGTCAATTCCCAATTGGAGATCATCCATCAGGCCGACCAAGGCAGTCTCCACCCCGTAGCCCACCCGAAAACCAGTTTGAAATGGGTCTAGATAATCAGTTTCCTCCAAGACCGCCTGGAGCTGAGAGGCCACCACCCTCTCAATTACCTTGCCCAGCCATGGGAGGTTGGAAACAGGCCTATAATTGCTCAACTCTGAGGGATCTAATGCAGGCTTCTTTAGAAGGCCTTCCTCAGACCACAAACCCAAGCTTAATTTCCAAAACAAGATTAAATCATGGCCTCCAGTCTTGCACCCCTCCATGGTGTGGGAAAGGCACTCTGCACATGCTCAAGGGCACTGCCTTCCCTTGTGTTACCTTAAGTTACGTGTTAGTTAGGGTTGACCCTTGGAGTAAGGCCTGCTAACCCAGGATCGCATTAAGCCCTGGAAGAAACCTGAGGTGTGTGTGAGAGAAGGGTGACTTATGGGTAAATAGGGTGGGGGTAAAAGGAGTCCACCAGCACCCCCTTCTGACCTTACCAAGCATTTGCACTTCAAGCAAGGGTCTGTGGGGGGCACCCACTCCTCACTGTGTTCACGCCGGGTGGTTCCGTCCATACAGCCTGTCGTGCAGGAAAAAAGGGGGATTTGTTAATGTGATGTGGTGGGAGGTGAATTGCAAGCCAAGACTGAGCTGGAAAGGAGGGACCAGGAGTGCCGGCACAAGCAAAGGGGTGCAAATCCAGGACAACATTTCAGGGGCAGCCTCATAAGAACAGCCTTGCTGGATCAGGCCCAAGATCTATCTAGTCCAGCATCCTGTTTCCCCCACTGGATGCCTCTGAGAAGCCCACAGGCAAGAGAGGTAGGCATGTCCCTTCTCTTGCTGTTGCTCCCCTGCAACTGGTAATTGGAGGCCTCTTGCCTCTGAGCCTGGAAGTGGCCTATAGCCCTCAGACCAGTAGCCAGTGATAGACCTCTCCTGTAGGGATGTGCATGGGACCAGTTCAGAGGCCCTTTTACAGACCTTCGAACTGGTTCAAAAGACGTGTGTGGACGTGTAATGGGCACTTCGGGCCACTTCTGGTCTGCGACGCACTGGGGCGTCAAGGAGGTACGCTGCCGACCCATGGGACCAATTTTGCACACAGAGCCGGCAGGGGGAATGCAGTATTGTGGGGAGAAGAGCACTTTCCCCAGTCCTTAAAGCTACCCCCCCCCCGCTTTGAACTGGCAGTCGCCAGTTCCATGCACATCCCTAGTCTCCTGCATGAATTTGTTTAAGCCCCTTTTAAAGCCATCCAAGCTGGCGGCCATCACCACATCCTGTGGCAGAGAAAGAATTCCATAGGTTAATTATGTAAGTATGTAATTCTACAGGTTAATTATGAAAAAGTACCTCCTTTTATCCGTCCTAAATTTCCTAGCAATCAGTTTCATGGGATGACCCCTGGTTCTAGTGTTGTGAGAGAGGGGAAAGCTTCTCTCTCTCTCCACTCCATGCATAATTGTATAGACATCTATCCTATTTCCCCTTAGCTGCCTTTTTTCTAAACTATAAAGCCCCATATATTGTAGCCTCGACTTATAAGGAAGGTGCTCCAGGCCCCTGATCATCTTGATTGCCCTCTTCTGCACCGTTTCCAGGTCTGTAATGACCATTTTGAGATGTGGTGACCAGAACTGTACACAGTACTCCAAATGTGGCCGCACCACAGATGTGTATAATGGCATTATGATATTAGCAGTTTTATTCAATCCCCTTCCTAATGATCCCTAGGATGGAATTTGCCTTTTTCACAGCTGCCACATACTGAGCCGATACTTTCAGGGAGCTATCCACAGCAATCCCAAGATCCCTCTCCTAGTCAGTCACCTGAGACTATTCAGACAGCCGTGTGGGCGAGCAGAAAGGCAGTGTTCGACCTACCTTCCCCCAGACGACTGCTCCGAGCCCCAGCAGTGCGCAAGCCGCACACCCACACGGCTAGCACTGCTGAGACTATTCACGCTGCTCCCGGCAGCATGGGTAAACTGAGGCCAGGACTTGTCATCTCGGCCTCTGCAAATCACACAGCGCACGTGCACTGACCTCAGTATATTGCAGGCTTCCCCCAGGGGACAGACACTCTAGGCATCCTAGAGTCAGCACGAGCTGCAAGCTCCTGATCCTGGGAGCCTGGTTAAGGGTGCATTTGTGCCCTTAACCTCAGCTAAGAGCCGGGCTTAGGCACTGGGTTTAGTGCCGGCTAACCCTAGCAATAGCAATAGCAATAGCAATAGCACTTACATTTATATACCGCTCTATAGCCGGAGCTCTCTAAGCGGTTTACAATGATTTAGCATATTGCCCCCAACATTCTGGGTACTCATTTTACCGACCTCGGAAGGATGGAAGGCTGAGTCAACCTTGAGCCCCTGGTCAGGATCGAACAGGATCAGGATCGAAAAGGATCAGGGTCGAACAGGATCAGGGTCGAACAGGATCCCTGGTCAGGATCGAACAGGATCAGGATCGAACTTGTAACCTTCTGGTTACAGGGCAGCAGTTTTACCACTGCGCCACCAGGGGCTCTAACCCTAACCGGGTTAACCCTAACCGGGTTAGCTCTAACCCTAACCGGCACTGGGTTTAGCACCACAGCACTGCTGGGATCTGGGCAGATCCTGGCGGTCCTCATGAGCCACCAAACCTAGACTTGGCTGCTCGGCTCGTGAGAACTGCCTCATTGTGTTCAAAACGTCGTGTAGATGTTCCACAAAATCTTCCATTGGAATTTGTGCTGACAGTGGAATAAATCACTGATTGATAGACTTGCCATCTGGGTAACTTCAGAAGAACTCAGAGGAGGGCTTCCAGTGATTAACAGAATCATGATATGATGCTGGGATGTTATCAGCTCCTTTGTTTACATTTGAGCTGCTTTATTTGCATTTTTAATTGCATGGCTTGTTGTGTGCTGCGCTGAGAACTTTGACAGGAGAGCAGTTAACAAAAGTTAAACAATATATAAAACAACAACAAAAGAAGGTTTGGGCAGGCTTAGGTGGCTGTCTGCTATTGCCACCGAAAAGGGCAGAGAGCAAGATGGGGAGGAGGCCTCTTTTGACAGACTGGGCAAGAAGGTTTTCCATCAGCGGGTGGCCCCTTTCTCTCACCTTGGCAGCGGTGGCAACATTGTCCAGGGATTTCCTCTGTTGTGGTACAGTCCAACTTGGGGCAACTGACCTTGGAGCAGAGAATGTTCCCATCCTAGACAGGAGGAAACATGAGTTAGGTAAGTGGCCAATTGGAGCAGATATACACCATTTGCTGTTGGAGATGCAGCTCTTGATGGCATCAGCTCTTATCACCAGCAACCGTATTGACCACTAAGGGCATTAAAGGTAGAGACTGTACATAGGAAGCTGCCATATACTGAGTCAGACCATTGGTCTATCTAGCTCCGTATTGTCTTCACAGACTGGCAGCGGCTTCTCCAAGGTTGCAGGCAGGAATCTCTCTCAGCCCTATCTTGGAGATGCCACCAGGGAGGGAACTGGGAACCTTCTGCTCTTCCCAGAGCGGCTCCATCCCCTGAGGGGAATCTCTTACAGTGCTCACACTTCTAGTCACCCTTTCATATGCAACCAGAGTGGACCCTGCTTAGCTAAGGGGACAAGTCATGCTTGCTACCACAAGACCAGCTCTCCTCATGTCAACCTTAGGAACATCGGAAGCTGCCATATACTGAGTCAGACACATTGGTCTATCTAGCTCAGTATTGTCTACACAGACTGGCAGCGGCTTCTCCAAGGTTGCAGGCAGGAATCTCTCTCAGCCCTATCTTGAAGAAGCCAGAGAGGAAACTTGGAACCTTCTGCTCTTCCCAGAGTGGCTCCATCCCCTGAGGGGAATATCTTGCAGTGCTCACACTTCTAGTCTCCCTTTCATTTGCAATCAGGGCTGACCCTGCTTAGCTACGGGGGCAAGTCATGCTTGCTACCACAAGACCAGATCTCTTCCCCTCAAAGAGGTAGTATATATTTGTATATGTAGCTGTAGTGTATATATGTCCTGTCTCATTAAGATTAGGGGTGTGTTTGGTTGGGTGTGGTTTAGCTTTCTTGTTTTAAATGCAAGCTCTGCCCAAAGCTTGTTGTAGTCTTGTCTATCCTAGGAATGGAGTGATTTGTACAAGCTGAATAAAGAAGGCTTTTAAACCTACTTCATCTCCTGCTCCTTCAGGCTCAAGGTCAGGCTAACAGAGAATGTCTGGTTGTGAGTATACCTAACAAACTTACCTAGAGGAAGATACTACAGAGACAGCCAGTAAGGGCATTCCCCCTCTGATTATGTTTTCTCTACTCTGATTCCCCTTTTGTTAGACTGATAGTCTCAGGTTTCATTCTCTCACCTGGAGAGCTGCCTTCTCCCTTCCTCACTTCCTGTATGTAGCTAGCAAAGAGACATATTAAGCCTTATTTAACTCCCTGATGGATTTTCCAAATAAATTACTTTATTTGGAACTTTGTCTCCAGACAATATTAATTAGCAGTGCTACGTGTGCACTTCTGCTGTCGCTGGGGCAGATGTAGAAGTCTCCTCTCCTGAGCTCTCTAACATTTGCATTATGTCTAGTTTTTTGAGCTGCAGTAAAGAAGGACTGGGAGCCCAGCACCCAAATGAGAGAATCATTCCCTCATTAAAAACACCTTCCCCCAAAAAATGTCTGCAGAGCAAATTGCTCTAGATGGCTCAAGCAACTGAGGCAAGCTGTATGCTGCAGGGGAAGATTCATCACTTCCCAGTTAGTAGACAATCTGAGCTGAGCAATATTATTTCTCTTCTGGGTAATCAGGCAGATCCTGGACATGAGCTAAATCCAGCCATTCATTCTTCCCAGCATGCAAGCCACTCACCTTACAAGTGCAGCGTTCGCAAAGGTCATTGACTGCAATTTCGATGCCACTAGGGACAAGCTGCCCATGGAAAAGGCAGCGGGTGCAATCAGGACAGCAGGAGCCAACAGCTGGGGGCAGTCCATGGGTACAAGACTTGGGGCATGGCTGGAATAGGACGCACACCAGCTCTCCCTCCTAAAGAAAAAGACTGAATCACAGAATGGAAGGGCTTCTACCCCTCTCCTGAGAGATGGACATGATGGACAAATCAAACCCACTTAAACGAGGTGAATGTTGTCATGTTTCTGAGGCCCGATGCAATTGACTCCAGCAGAGCCTGTTTTCTGCATGTAGAAGGTCCTGGGTACAAATCCTGACCTCCAGGTGAAGCTACTTGGATATCACACAGCTATGAGAGCCTCCTAAGCCACCATTCAGCTTCCCCAGAATGCTGAAGAAGTCCCCAGAAGTCCCCTAGACTTCTTTGAGTCTATCAACACACACACTGATAGGGATGATCTGGTAGGATTTGGCAGAGGTAGTCCTTTAGGAGGCTGCCTTCTACCGAATCAGACCCTTGGTACACCTAGTTCAGTATTGTCTACACAGACTGGCAGCGGCTTCTCCAAGGTTGCAGGCAGGAATCTCTCTCAGCCCTATCTTGGAGATGCTGCTAGGGAGGGAACTGGGAACCTTCTTACTCCAAGGCTGCAAGCGCTCTCCCCAGAGTGGCCCCATTCCCTGAGGGGGATATCTTACAGTGCTTCATGCAAACCAGGGCAGATCCTGCTTAGCAAAGGAAACGATGCTACCACAAGACCAGCTCTCTTTCCCAAGTTGGACAATGCAAACCATTCAGGTCATAGGACACTGCCTTCTACCGAGTCAGACCACTGGTCCGTCTAGCTCAGTATTGTCTACACCAGGGATTCTCAACGCTGGGTCCCCAGATATTATTGGACTTCAACTCACATAAACATCTGAGGACTCCACGTCGAGAATCACAGGTCTACACAGACTGGCAACGGCTTCTCCAAGGTTCTCTCTCAGCCCTCTCTTGGAGATGCTGCCAAGGAGGAAACCTGGAACCTTCTGCTCCCCCCAGAGCGGTCCCATCCCCTGAGGGGAATATCTTACAGGGCTCCCATGTAGAGGTCATTCTCATGACCGGATAGGCAGGTGGCAGGGTAGGCAGCAAAAGCCCACCTCCCCCCACACATGATCTCTGAGGATCATCTGCGTGCACGGATCGCACGCCCAGACGGTCTGCCGCTGCCACACGGAGCGTGGGGGGCCGGGACATGTTGTTCCAGCCCCTGGAAATCCCACAATGCACCGTGCGAGTGTGGGTGCCTGGTGGGGCTCCCCTCAGCAACAGGAGGGTGCCCATCAGTGTTGCAGCGCTGGCTGCAAGCAACCGGCAACGACACACAATCACTTCCACAGGAGGTGGAGTGGAGAGGAGAGCTGGTCTTGTGGCAGCAAGCATGCCTTGTCCCCTTAGCTAAGCAGAGTCCGCCCTGGTTGCATTTAAATGGGAGACCACATGTGAGCACTACAAGATATTCCCCTCAGGGGATGGAGCCGCTCTGGGAAGATCAGAAGGTTTCAAGTTCCCTCCCTGGCAGCATCTCCAAGATAGGGCTGAGAGAGATTAGAGGAGCCGCTGCCAGTCTGTGTAGACAGTTCTGAGCTAGATAGACCAATGGTCTGACTCAGCATATGGCAGCTTCCTATGTTTCTAGGTGGGCTTCCTAAGTGGGTTTGCTACCAAGGTGTCGCCGAGATCCACATGAGTCCCAGTGGTTCTCACGGGCAGGCAAGCCTAGTCTTGGCTACCTTAGCTCGATCGAACAGCCTTGTCGTCTCCCATGCGAATGCAAACCGGCACAGACCCTGCTTAGCAAAGTGGACCATTCATGCTTGCGACCACAAGGCCGGCTCTCCTTTCATAAGGTGAGGTGAAGCAGTTGCCTCCAGTGGCAGATTATGGGGCAGCCCCATCGGGGCAGCTCCCCAGGACCCATCTGAGCCTTGCAAGCTCTGCAGAGTCCTCTTTTCAGAGATCTTGCAGGGAGCGCCACCTCTTTTCAGAGTTCTTGCCCGCTCAGCTGGGGCTGGGAGTCCCTGAGATCGGCAGCAGGAGGTTGCCAGAGGAAAAGAGGCAGTACGGCTTTCTGTGCAGCACCTTGCACTGCAACATGCATGTTAGAATTGGCAATCGGTTGTGCTTCTGGGGAGCAGTGTGTTCTGGAGAAGAACTAGATCGCCTTTATCGGGGGGAGAGAAAGAGAAAGGGAGGGAAGGAGAGAAGAGGGGAGGGAGGGAGAGAAGAGGGGAGGGAGGGAGAGACTTCCTGCTAACCCAATAGAGACCTCCCCTAACCCAGTGGTTCCCATTCTTTGATCCTGAGATGTTGGACTACAACACCCATCATCCCTTTCGGCCACTGTGGTTGGGGGTGATGGGAGTTGTAGTCCAACAACATCAAGGCACCCAGGCTTGGGAGCCCCTGCAGTGAGGAATAATACTGCCCCCTACCCCCCTCGTAACTCACAGAGCAGGAGCAGTGGCGACAGCCATCAGTGGAGGTGCGTTTCTGTCCAGGCTCCAGGGGATGTCCATCCAGCTCACAAGCTGAGGAGAGACAGGATCTGAGAGAGTGCCAGGCCAGCTTGACCATCTGGGGGACTGAATTGCCTACTTCGGGGCACCATTTGGGGGCAGGACCTCTTGGCAAACTGTGGTCCAAAAGATGCTTTCTTCCCTCTAGCCCTGTACTTACCAGCTGCAGTGGGGAAATGCCTCCCCACCAATAGAAAACATTTCCCTGAGTGGGGAAATGCCACATTCCCCGAGTGGGGAAATGCCTCCCCTCCAAGGTACCTTGCACAGAAGTGTCTTAGAGCAGTAGCTGAGAGGCAATGCCAGCTTAAACCCCTGGATAATCAAGCGCAAGGCGCTGAACACTGAACAGGGGTTTTGGCCCGAGACTATTCTTTCCATTGTAGCTGTGGAAATGCTCTGAGAGCATGTAGATATTATTATTATTTTTGTTTACACAGTCAGACAGGTGTTATTGACTGGTTTGTTTTATCCAGACATCGAGTCCTTCCCAACGACCTGGGAAGGCTGAATTTTATTGTCAGTGTTGTTGCTGTTGTTATAGATATCATCGCAGAATATAGGCTGTTCCCAGTAAAATTGCTTTTTGTAATTGGCTGGTGGTGATTTCTGTGGCCCCTATGGTGTTGAGGTGTTCTTCAAGGTCGTTTGGAACTACACCTAGGGCGCCAATGACCACTGGGATTATTTTGGTCTTCTTCTGCCACAGCGTTTCAATTTCAATTTGTAGATCTTTGTACTTGTTGTTGTTGTTATTATATTTTATATCCCGCTCTTCCTCCAAGGAGCCCAGAGCGGTGTACTACATACTTAGGTTTCTCCTCACAACAAGCCTGTGAAGTAGGTTAGGCTGAGAGAGAAGTGACTGGCCCAGAGTCACCCAGCAAGTCTCATGGCTGAATGGGGATTTGAACTCGGGTCTCCCCGGTCCTAGTCCAGCACTCTAACCACTACACCACGCTGGCTCTCTCTAGATACCTAGAGGATGACCATTCCCTTGTGGGTCAGACGTGTGGGCTAGACAGAAGGCTGGTTCTTATGATAGTAAACAGCTGCTGGAGCTGTGCGTGCTCCCGATTTTTGTCAGCAAAAACCTAGCTAGGAGGAGGGAGAAGTGATCGTGTGGGAGGTGGGCGCAGGCGTTGATGGCATTACTCCATCCTCAATCATGTGCTGGGCAAGACAGTGCCGTCAGAGCCTGCGCCCGCCTCCCTCATGTTCATTTCCAGCTGGGTGGAAAACCACATGGCTCTGTGGTCACCAGGAATCGATACCTACTGGAGGGCACCACATAAAGATAAAGGATGCTTGTGAGCCACCTAATGGCGCAGTGGGGAAATGAGTCGCCTAGCGAGCAAGAGATTTCCAGTTTGAACCCCTGCTGGTATGTTTCCCAAACTATGGGAAACACCTATATTGGGCAGCAACAATATAGGAAGGTGCTGAAAGGCACCATCTCATACTGCATGGGAGGAGGCAATGGCAAACCTCTCCTGTATTCTACCAAAGACAACCACAGGGCTCTGTGGTCACCAGGAGTCGACACCGACTCGACGGCACAACTTTACCTTTAGAGTGCTTGTCCTACTCAGTTTGCCATCATGAGAACCAGGCTGTTTTCTATCTGTCCACCCACCCACCTATCATATTTTTGTACCACCTGACATGTACATCCCTATATTCCAGTCAGTGCCAGCACATGAATTAAGACACGCATGTCCCCAATCCGCATGGTGATTGGGGTGTCCCCAATCTGGCTGGAGACAGGCAATCCTTTTTTAATAACAGTGATGATCGAGGCATTACTGCCCATGGTATCTTCACTTGGTTCTTTTGTCCCACTTTCATCTCTGGTAAAAAAAAGGTCTTGAAGGTTTCTGTAGTGCTCCCAAAACCCACAACACCTGTTTGACCAGATACTACACTGGGATAAGTTTAGACTCCACCGGCTCTATCACATCACCATCAACTCTTTGCGGTGTGTGTGTGTGGGGGGGGGAGTATGATGCTCTCCAGCCTCTAAGGCCCTTTCTACTTTACACATGTGCATTATCTTACACATGTACATGTCACTGTAGCAAATGTCCTGGCTTCCCTCCAATTCCCTGGGTATTTTAATTCAGTAAATCACTGATCATATTCTGTAAGAGACCTCTGCTTCACCGCCCCTTATGCTCTCCTAGGATTCTCTGAGAAAGGGAATAGTTGTTAAACAATTGTTAATCCATAGCATAAATCTGAAAATTCTCTGCGAGGAGGCAAACAGCTATACACCCTGCATCAACAGAGTCCTGCTTCATTGCTTCTGGGGCTGAGTGATGCCTGACACTGAAACAACCTTTGGAGCAAATTCTGAGGGGAGGTGTAAAGAGACTTCCAGGGTGCTTTCCAGACTAGCTGCTCAACAGCAACAAAATGCCTCTGTTCAGGCAAGTTGCATTCGAAACATAAACAAGATGGGGAGCAGTCTTGTGGAAACGAACAACCCTAAAAAACAGCAACTTTCTTACGCCGGATATATGATGTCCTACCTCTATATCGCAGCGATTAAATTCAAAACAAGGCATTAGAAATGTGAACGGCATCCTGCTGTCCCCATAGGTACTGTGGTGTCACAACACAAAAAGTGTGGAAGCGCACTTCTGAGATATGACGTGACCCCGTTGCAGGGTCTAGTCTGGAAAGCGCCCAGATGTTATTCAAGGACGTCACATGTTCTTAGCACCATCTGCTGACAATCCATGGAAACGTCATATCTTTTTCAAGTTAGAATAAAGGCGGTATTGAAAAGTCACCTCTTTTTCATGGGTTTTTCACAAAACTCCAACAGATGGTGCTAAGGACTTACACAACATACTTGAACATAATCTGGACATCTCATTACCTCTGTTGGAATTTGCACAGAAGTTGAAATAAATCACCACCTCGAAGATCTCCTTGCAGGATCTTCCAAATGGTGGGTCACAGGGGCGTAGCAAGGTTGGAGTAGGCCCAGAGACAAGATTTTAAAATGCCCCCCCACCCCCACTGAAGCTCAGCTCATGAAGTAATCTTAAATGAGGCTGAATAGTGGTAACAAAAAGCGTGCACACACACACACACACACACACACACACACACACACACCTATGTGCCACAATAGAACATCATCCTAAATTATTTTTAAAAGGTTTTGTACATTGTGGATGATGCAAATAATTTAATGGTGCTAGAGAAAGACATGCTGTTCTGGTAGCTCCACGTCTTAACACTCACATCAATTTCGGAGGATGAATACAACTGAAGGAAACCCGGGCGGGTGCGTGGCTGGGGGAGTCAGTCATGTGACTTGCCTCTGGGGGCCCCCCCAAGACAGTGGGCCCCCAGACAACTGTCTCCCCTTGCCCTATTATAGTTACACCCTTGGTGGGTCAGGCTTAAGGATCTTGGGTTCAGGCATTCTGCCTGCTTGTGAAGACAAATGACTCACCTGGGCAGGTGGGGCAACACTGGCCTGGCTGTGGGATGGGCTTGGAGCAGCGGCTTGGTGGGCACTGCATGGGGTGGCATCGGACCAGGCTTCTCTGGAGAGGAGAATGGAACAAGTAGGCAGGCCAACCTCCACACCCCTGGGGCTCATTGCTGGCCCCTAAGTGGTAACCTTCAAAGGTTCCACCCCACCATCCTTTAACCTGGCAGTCTTCCCCTCTGTTTCCATATGTGTGGGGCCCAGTTATAGTTATCAAGCAGGGAGGAATGAAAAACATTCTACACACGCTCAGATGAACCCTCACCTTTAGAATCTCATACAGAGCAGAATTAAAGTATGTGACGCCCTACCAGGGGATAAGAATACAAGAACCTAAGAAGGACCCATCTGGATCAAACCAAAGCCCATCTAGTCCAGCATCCTGTTTCCTCCCACTGTGCCTCTGGGAAGCCCACAGGCAGATGATGAAGGCAAATAGCCCTCTCCCAGCGGTGATAGTCACTACCTGAGATGGCTAGAGGGATTTGGTTGGCCATTGTGTGAAACAGGGTGTTGAACTGAGTGGATTGATCTAGGAGAGCATTTAGTAAGTTCTAATAATTACTTCACATGGTCCAAGCAGGCCTGCTCAACTTCAGCCCTCCTGCAGATGTTGGCCTACAACTCCCATAATCTCTGACTATAGGCCACTGTGCCTGAGGATTATGGGAGTTGTAGTCTAAAAACAGCTGTGGGGCCTAAGTTGAGCAGGCCTGCTCCAAGGCATTACTGCAGGGTCAGCCAACTTGAGGCACTCCAGTTTTTGGACTACAATCCCATCACCCACTGCCACAATCTGCAGCAGGGGGTGATGGGAGTTGTAGTCCAACAACATCTGGTGAGTTTCAGGTTGTCTACCCTTTTATTATTGGAAATTGGTTCCGGGGCTCTGTCTGTTTCTGTCGACACACCAGCCACATCCCTAGGGTCCAGTTCTGCCCCCTGCCCTTTTATCAATGCAAGTCCACCTTCCACCCCACGTCCTGCAATTCAAGCCCCACTTCTATGTGACTGGCTGCTGCATCCCTTGCCTCCCTCCCACAGCCTTCTGCCCTTTCTGCACTCACCAGACAGGAGCAATTCATACAGGGATTGGATGTGGCCACAAATACATCTCCGTCCTGGTAGCGCTGCCCTTCGTACTCGCAGCCTGTGCAAAAGGGGGAATCCAAAATTCTTCAGAAAAAACAAACCCATGTCTTCTCAATACTACTTTCATTCTAACTTGAAAAAGACAGAGCCTTTTCACAGATTATCAGCAGTTGGTCAGCAGAGAGTGCTATGAAATTACGCAATGCCCTTGAACGTCAAAGGGACCTGTGCATTGTTTCCTTCTTTGCAATTTGAAGCTAATAAATTGTCTTCTGAAAGAGTCCCACATCCCCCCCCCCGCCGTGCGCTCTCTCTCTCTCTCTCTCTCTTGTTCGCTCTCTCTCTCTCTCTCTGTTTGCATTTCCAGACAGCAATTCAGCAATTTAAAGTTGCGTTTGAAAGGGACAGGTTTTCAATGCATTTTTCACAGATTGTCAGCAGATCTGTGGAAATGGAGGAGGACTCGTCTTGAATTTGATATAACACAGCACAGAGCCCATTTAAAGGCCTATGCTGCAGTAATACGCTTAGCAAGGAAGCACAGAGCTCTTCTGGATTGTTAGGGGTTTAACTCAAGCCATTTCTGTTTCCGGAAACAATGTCTCACTGTGACACATTCAATGAGTTCTTTGCAGATAAAATCTCTCCCATTTGGGCTGATCTGGACTCCAATATTTCTGCAGGTCCAGTTAGGGGGGTGTCCAGCAACCCCTCTTGCAAGATTAGATTGGATCAGTTTCAGTTTGTGACTTCTGAGGATGTGGACAAATTCTTTGGAGCAGTATGGCCTACCAACTGTTCTTTGGATCCTAGTCCAACTTGGCTGATTTCACCTTGCAGGGAGGTTGTTGGAGCTGGCCTAGATGATATCATTAATACTTCACTAAGGGAGGGCAGGATGCCACCCTGTTTGAAGGAAGAAGTGGTTAAATCCCTTCTTAAGAAGCCCATTCTGGATCTGCCAGTGATGGATAATTATAGGCCAGTCTCCAACCTTCTATGGTTGGGTAAGATGACTGAGAGGGTGGTGGCTGACCAGCTCCAAGCAGACTTGGAGGAAACTGATGATCTAGACCAGGCATCCCCAAATTGCGGCCCTCCAGATGTTGCTGAACTACAACTTCCAGCATACCCAGCCACAAAAAAAATGTGTCTAGGGATGCTGGGAGTTGTAGTTCAGCAACATCTGGAGGGCCACAGTTTGGGGATGCCTGATCTAGACCCATTTCAAACTGGCTTTAGAGTGCGCTATGGGGTTGAGATGATAGAGGACCTTAATCAGGGAATTGACAGAGAGTGTGTGACTCTGCTAGGTTTTTAAATCTCTCGGCGGCTTTTTATACCATTGACCATGGTATTCTTCTCGGTTGCCTGAGGGATTTGGGGATGGAAGGCACTGTTTTACAGTGGTTCTGCTCCTGTGTCTCAGGTAGATTTTAGATGGTGGTGCTTGGTGACAGTTGCTCTTCAAAATGGGAGCAACTATATGGAGTCCCTCAGGGCTCCGATGCTTTTTAACATCTACATGAAACATGGTGAGGTCATCAGGGGATTTGGTGCTGGTTGTTATCTATATGCTAATGACACCCAAATCTATTTCTCCTTGTCATCAATATCAGGAAATGGCACTAGCCCCTTAAATGATTGCCTACAGGCAGTAATGAGCTGGATGAAGGATAATAAACTGAAGCTGAATCCAAGTAAGATGGAGGTGCTCATTGTTGCTGGTATAGAAGGGATAGAACTTCCTGTTCTGGATGAGGTTACACTCCCCCAGAAAGAACAGGTTCGTAGCTTGGGAGTGCTCTTGGACCTGGGTCTCACCCTAGTGCCTCAGATTGAGGCTGTGGCCAGGAGTGCTTTTTAGCAGCTACAATTGATTCGTCAACTTCGCCTGTTCCTTGAGAAGAATGACCTGAAAACAGTGGTACACCAGCTAGTAATCTCCAGGTTGGACTACTGCAATGAACTCTGTGTAGGGCTGCCTTTGTATATAGTAAAACTACATTTTAATTTATTTTAAATTAAGCTTATTTACTTTACGCACAATAGCTTAATTATAGTTTAATTACAGTATAATGGGGGGGGGGAGAGAGAAAGACCTTCAGTGTTAAAATGTATTACTGGCACATAAAACCACCCAGAGAAACAGGTTTTGGGTGGTATAGAAATATTTTAAATAAATAAATAAATTAGAATGGATCAATGAACGTAGGAATAGAGGAAGCTGCCCAGGGGCATAGCTAGCCCGCCGGCGGCCCGTTTGCAGCCGTGGCGGGCACCCCGATAGCCACGCCCCCACGTCTGACATCAGACGTGGGGGCGTGGCCTGGCTCCCAAACGGAGCCTTGAAGCTCCGTTCAGGATCGCTGCAGCCTGCAGCAGTTAGACGAAGCCTGGTGCTGCGTTTGCAGCGCAGCCCAGGAGCGGCTTTTCCCTGCAAGGAAGAGCCACTTCTGGGCTGCGTTGCGAATGCAGCACCAGTCTTAGCTCCTGAAGGGGCCACGCGGCCCCTACACGAGGCCCCTTCAGGAGCTAGTTAGGCTGGTGCTGCGTTCGCAGCACCAGCCAGGAGGGAAGAGCCGCTCCTGGCTGGTGCTGCGAACGCAGCGCCAGCGTTTGTTTAGCTTCCGAAGGGGCTGCGCGGCCCCCGCTCAGGAGCTAAACTACCGCCCCCGCGTCTGACATCAGATGTGGGGGGCGTGTCGAGGCCACTCCCGCAGCTCCTGATTGGCCACTGGCCCGGGTTCTTTGAACCCGTTGGCCCAATGGTGGCTCCACCCCTGAATCTGCCTTCTACTGAGTCAGACCATTGGTCCAGCTGGTTCAGTATTGTCTACCCAGACTGGCAGTGGCTTCTCCAAGGTTGCAGGCAGGAGTCTCTCTCAGCCCTGTCTTGGAGATGCCAAGAAAGGGAACTTGGAACCTTCTGCATGGAAGCATGGAGATGCTCTCCCCAGAGAGGTCCCATCCCCTATGGGGAATATCTTAAAGTTCTCACACGTCTCCTATTTAAATTTAAACCAGGGTGGACCCTGCTTAGCAAAGGGGGCAATTCATACTTACTATCACAAGACCAGCTCTCTTCCCATTCCTGCAATAGGGGTCCTGTCTTAGAGGCAGACCCCACCCACCCGCTTCTTTATAAGGGCCTTTGAATGCTGTTCATGGACTCTGCAGGGAAGTGCCCTTGCCCAGTGCACCTTCTGCATGCAAGAAGCAAGAAGACTTGGCACACCACTTCTGAAACGTGGCTGACCCCTGTTTTGCTGCCTGGGGTTCTCCCTTGAACTCCTCAGCTCTTACCTGGATGGCAAACAGGGCAACATTCCCCTGGTGGCGTGTACTGCTCCCGGCATGACAGCACCGGACACTCAGCATCTTGGCATTCCACAGTGCCTGCCTAGGGGTCACAGAGAGGAGAGATTTAGCTGGCATCTATTATTGCCAAAAAGGTCACAACATGGTGCATGTCAGTGGGGATGAGAAGTGTTTTGCTCGTCACTATGAACTCATGGCACAGGCACTAGCCAATCTGGGCCTGCGGCATAATGACCATCCAAGCAGTGTCCGCAATAACAATAAACATGCTAGCAGAAGCTTGCGGGGGGGGTTGTCACATTTTGACAGTGACAGTATATAATGTTCTCGTTTAGGTGCTTAGGAACATGTGGCATTAGGAACTCAGGAACATAGGAAGCTGCCTTATACTGAGTCAGACCATGGGTCCATCTAGTTCAGTATTGTCTGCACAGACTGGCAGCGTCTTCTCCAAGGTTGCAGTCAGGAGACTTTCTCAGCCCTATCTTGGAGATGCCGGGGAGGGAACTTGGAACACAGATGCTCTTCCCAGAGTGGCTCCATCCCCTAAAGGGAATATCTTACAGTGCTGCTCACACATGCAGTCTCCCATTCAAATGCAAACCAGGGTGGACTCTGCTTAGCAAAGGGGACAATGCATGCTTGCCACCACAAGACCAGCTCTCCTCCCATTCCTGCAATAGGGGTCCTGTCTTAGGCACAGACCCCTGCCCCCTTATCTTCTTTTAAACACAGAACAAAGGCCTTTGAATGCTGTCCCGGAGAGAAGAGTACCACTGTTCACAGAAGTGCCCAATGCACTTGCCTATTATGAAGCCAGTGGGATCAGGGGAGGGCTGGCCCCAAGCGGTGCCTAGGCCCAGGGCCAGGGCCAGGGCCCAGCAGAAAGGCATGAATATGGTACAATTCAAACCATGCCCGCTCCTTACCTCGCATCGACAGGTCTGACAGGGCTCTGGCTTCCAGGTCTCCCCATCCTTTTTCCCATTCACACAGCCTACAGGGAGGGAGGAAAGAGGTCAATGCCCCCCCAAAAAGCTACACCTGTTGAATTTCTCCCTGGGTTGAAGGTTCAGGAGCCCTGTGTGAACATAATGATGGCAGCCCTGATGCATGCCGGGAAAAGGTGACTGTGTTTTTCTACAGACACAGATTCTGCTTGTGAGCAGGGTACATAAGATGGAGGGAGACACTGGATGAAGGTGTGTGTGTGTGTGTGTGTGATTTTTTGTTGAATGGGTTGTTTTTCCTTCTTTTGACCTCCTTTCACCCCCAGGAAGATGGTGGGGCAGTTTGCCAGTGGAGGGAACATAGAATACGGCCTTATACTGAGTCAGATCATCAGTCCACCTAGCTCAGTGTTGTCTACAGTGACTGGCAGCGGCTTCTCCAAGGTTTCAGGCAGGAGTCTCTCTCAGCCCACTTGGAGATACTTCCAAGGATTGAACCTGGGACCTTCGGCATGCAGGCAGACGCTCTACCACTGAGCTACGGCCCCATTCTGTAAGGGGAATGTCGCACGACAGGCAGCACTCACAAAAAATATGACCACGGGGGAGACATGACGGAGGTCTATCAAATCATGTATGGAGTGGAGAAAGTGGAGAGAGAGAAATTCTCCTCCCTCTCACACAACACTACAACCAGGGGTCACCCCATGAAATTGATTGCCAGAAAATCTAGGACCAACAAACGGAAGTACTTTTTCACACAACGTGTGATCCACTTGTGGAACTCTCTGCCACAGGATGTGGTGACAGCCAACAACCTGGATGGCTTTAAGAAGGGTTTGGATAACTTCAAGGAGGAGAGGTCTATCAACGGCTACTAGTCTGAGGGCTAAAGGCCACCTCCAGCCTCAAAGGCAGGATGCCTCTGAGTACCAGTTGCAGGGGGGAGTAACAGCAGAAGAGAGGGCCTGCCCTCAACTCCTGCCTGTGGCTTCCAGCGGCATCTGGTGGGCCACTGTGCGAAACAGAATGCTGGACTAGATGGGCCTTCTTGTGCCTGATCCAGCAGGGCTGCTCTTCTTATGTAGTGCCCATCCAAACACAAACCAGGGCAGACCATGCTTAGCAACGGGGACAATTCATGCCCGCGACTGCAAGACTGGCTCTCTTCCCCAGGGGCCCTGCAAGGCTCCAGAGTCCTCACCTCATGCCATGCTATAAGTCTCCGCAAACAGAAACACCTCCTTTGTGAAGCTCTGTGTCGGCAAGAGCTAGCCAGAAGCTGCTTCCACCCCCACCCTGGGCCAGACCAATGTGGACGTTCTCTTGCAAGAGACGTAATGCAACAAACCGGATCTGTGCGAAAAACATGACTGTGGATTGTGCCCCTGGCATGTGCTCACCCAGGCAGTGTGGCCGGTCACGTCGCAAGGAACACTCCGGTTTGCCCCGGACGCACCTGCAGGCAGTGCATGGGTCTTTGTCCCAGGAAGTGCCGTCTTCATAGCGCTGCCCCTCCCAAAAGCACGTCAGCCGGCGGCACTCACACTCCTCCAGGGACTTCACACGGCCCAGCAGGTCGGAGTTCTGGGGAAAGGAGCGGGGCAGCGGGGTTCAGTGTTCCCTCTAAGGCGTGCGCCCACAAGTTTGTTGATGTCCGCTCAGTTAATTTTAGAGCCCGCTCAGGTTGAATTAAGAAGGGGCCCCCACTGTGAATGCCTTGCGGGGCTTGGCGCCTGTTTACCTACAGAATTGCCTCTCCCATCCATTTACATCCCGTCCTGTTTGATCATTTCAGATGGCCCTTTTGTCGGTCCCTGATTTTCGAGAGGTTTGGAGTTCTAGGACCCGCGAAAGGGATTTTTCAGTTTGTGCCTCACTTCTTTGGAATTCTCTTCCTCTTCAGATTCATCTAGCCCCCTCTTTACCAGTCTTTAAATCCTTACTGAAGACCTTTCTTTTCCTCTGGGCATTTGCCCTGCAGTTTACTTTATTTCCTTTCCATTATCTATTTTAGTTTGCAATTTTTAATGTGACTTTTGATTGTAATTTTTAAAGTTACTTTAATTACATATCATTGTACACTGCCTGGAGTCTTTGGAGTGGGCGGTATATTAAATGCTTCTAATAAATAAATAAATAAATAAATAAATAAATAAATAAATAAAAATGCACATGTGCGCACACTGCCTTGATGTTGCCGCCCAGAACAAAACTCATTCCGCACTGGGATGAAAAAAATTAGAACACTGGTGGGGTTGCTCAGGGAGCCGACAGAGTCCCCAAGCAGGGCTGTGCACATTCCCCCCTCTGGAAGTGCAGAACTGACATGCATTATGAAAAGGCAGCTTGTATCTTTTTTAAAACCAAGCATCTAGTCCCTATGGTTGGAAGAACGGGGGAACCCTTAAGATTCCCGGACATAACCTGGACAAATTTTCAGCAAGCCAAAGGGAGATCAAAGAGGGCTCCGAGTAGCCAAATGCATTGGTTTTCAAAGAGCATGGCTACTTACTTACTTACTAATTTGATTTATATACCGCCCTTACTAAAGTAGCTCAGTGCAGTTTATGCTAAAATAAAAAATACATAATGATTAAAATAAAAAACCATTTAAAAGCAGATTAAACTTAAAATTAAACATCTGGCTACTACATATCTATTATAATTATAATTATTTCTATTATTATCTGGTTACTATTAAAACTAAATATCTGGCACCTTTCGCTACAAACTGTACCCACCCCCATGGTTTATCTCTATAGGAACATAAGAAGCTGCCTTATACTGAGTCAGACCATTGGTCCATCTAGTTCAGTATTGTATACGCAGACTGGCAGCGGCTTCTTCAAGTTTACAGGCAGGAGTCTCTCTCAGCTCTGTCTTGGAGATGCTTCCAGGGAGGGAACTTGGAACCTTCTGCAGGTAAGCAGGCAGATGCTCTTCCCAGAGCGGCCCCCTCCCTTAAGGAGAATATCTTTACAGTACTCACACATGTAGTCTCCCATTCAAATGTGAACCAGGGTGTACCCAGCTTAGCAAAGGGGGCAATTCATGCTTGCTACCACAAGACCAGCTCTCATCTTCTGTTTTGTTTTATGTTATGTTTTATGTTTTGTTATGTTATGACATTTACATCCTTCCTGCTCTTCCTCCGAGGAGCCCAGAGGTGTCCATGGTTACATTTACCCTCACAACAACCTGGTTAGGCTGAGAGAGAAGTGACTGGCCCAAAGCCACCCAGGGAGTTTCATGGCTAAATGGGGATTTGAACTCGGGTCTCCCTGGTCCTAGTCTAGCAATAGCAATAACAATAGCACTTACATTTATATACCGCTCTATAGCCGGAGCTCTCTAAGCGGTTTACAATGATTTAGCATATTGCCCCCCAACATTCTGGGTACTCATTTTACCGACCTCGGAAGGATGGAAGGCTGAGTCAACCTTGAGCCCCTGGTCAGGATCGAACTTGTAACCTTCTGGTTACAGGGCGGCAGTTTTACCACTGCGCCACCAGGGAGTCTACCACTCTAACCACTACACCGCGCTGACCGCTGATGTCTATCTCCCTCCATTCCCCCAGATCGGCCAAACGTCCATGTTCTCTGCATTGCCAAGGGGTTTCAGCCTTGGACAACAACTCTAATCCTCCACAGCCTTTGGGGATGATGGGAGTTGAAGTCTAACAAGATCTAGGAACCCAAGTTTGAAAGCCCCTGTTGTAGAGAAGACCCGTACCTGCTCTTTCACCATGTCCAACATGGTGCCCAGCCCATCCACCAGCTCCTCCAGCCTCCGGATCCTCTCTTCAGGGCTGACCGGACCAGATTGTGCTGCCACCGGTGGTGGGAAGTCGGACTCACTGGGCTCCCTCTGGTAGTGGCGGATGTCCGTGAGGCCCAGCGGCTCGAAGGCTGGCGGAGAATCCAGCTCGGAGAGACGCTCCTCTGGCAGACCCAGGTAGTGCTCTTCAACCATGTTGTAGGGCAGAGAAAGTGGGTCAGGATCTGTGGGGCAGAAAGATGGTGAGATGCTCATAACCTTCTTGAATTGATAACTAGGTAAAGAGGCACTTTTTAATGCGGTGATTCTCTTTATTTAGCAGGGGGAGAGCAACTGGCCCTATCCACCCCCAGCACAGTATCCCTCCAGTGACGGTTGCTGGTGTCAATCTTTGGGGACAGAGATCCATCTTATTTATTTATTATTTCTTTATGTACACCACTTTGGACACTTTTGTTAAAAAGCACTATATAAACTGTTGTTGTAACAGGGATTCCCAGATGTTGTTGACTACAATCATCCACTGTTGCAGTGTCCTTAGACTGGGGATTATGGGAGTTGTAGTCAGCAACATCTGGAAATCTCTGTTACAGGGGAAACTGTCGGGGGCGGGGTGATGGGGATTTGCAGGAGTCAGATCAGTCCCCAAATGCTGCTTCAATAGTGCTGGGGAGGGGACATTTTGCGTCTCTGCTGGCACCCCAATCATTTTACATTTATTCATACATTCATTGTTTGCATTTATATACAACCCATTGTCCTGAGTCCCCCAGGATGAACAACAAATTCAACAAACTGAAGCGCACGTTAAAAACAAAATATCATAAGATGCCATTGAAAACACACTCAGAACAAACTGAACCGATTAAAAACAAAATATCTTACAATTTCATTAAAAACACACTCAGAATAAACAAGCACAGCGACAGCTCATTTAAGGAAACCAGAGGCTCGCTCACACAATGCCACTCGATAATTTGCCGCAGGAGGCAACAGCCTCCCCTTTTGCCACAAATGTGATGCAAATGTGATTAATTTACTTCACTTCGTCTGGAGAGTTTACTTTGTAGTCCAGAGTAAACAGAACCCGGGATCTTATCCAGAGCTGGGGGTGGGGAGCTGGGCATCAAGCGTTGGGGACAGATTCATTGTTGTGCGCTGGTTTGAGATCTAGTGATGACATTTCCCAGACAGAGGCAGACACTCAACAAGCAGAGCCCTCATGCAAGGAAGGCTCTGTCTGGCTAATGAGCCCATCGGCTTGGAGGTCACGCCTGGGGCCTCATTCCTCCCCCTCTGGAAAGAATTCCCCCCTACGGCCTGACCTCAATTTGGTGCCAGAACCACCCAACCTGTGAGCCGCTGCTTGGAGCAAGCCTGGATGAGAGGCCTGACTCAGCCCTCCGAGACCCAGGGGCTGGGAGGGTGCAACTGCTGGAGCCTACAGTCAAAGAGGTGGAGTTGTTCCCCCCCCAACTGACCTTGCAAGACACAAGAAGTGTCCAATTAGTGGAAAGGGCAGCCAGGGGCCAGCGGGCGCTCATTAGCTGTCTGGAAGGCTCAGGTGAGACTTTGCCAAGACATGCCCAGTGGGTGGGGAGGAGGGAAAGGGGGAGGCGGCTGTTTACCAGAGGTGCTGGGCACTGAACACAAGAACTGCCCCACTAGAGCAGGCCAAAGGCCCATCTAGGCCAGCATCCTGCTGCTTTCTGCTATGGCCAATGAGGTGCATCTGGGAAGCCTGCTGAAGTGGGGGGAAGAGGGCAGCCGCCCCAGGATAATAATAATAATAATAATTATTATTATTATTATTTACATTGTATATCCCACTCTTCCTCCAAGGAGCCCAGAGCAGTGTACTACATACTTAAGTTTCTCTTTCACAACAACCCTGTGAAGTAGGTTAGGCTGAGAGAGAAGTGACTGGCCCAGAGTCACCCAGCTAGTATCATGGCTGAATGGGGATTTGAACTCGGACCTCCCCGGTCCTAGTCCAGCACTCTAACCACTACACCACGCTGGCTCTAATGTCACACCTGAATTCGAACTGGCTCGGAGCATATGGTAAAAGGGAATCCGGTAAGGATTCCCCTTTATCAGTAAAAGGGGGACCAGGGGGCTTAACTAAAAAGAGTTGGAGCAAGAGGAGTCCCCCAGCTGGGCTCAAATCGAGCCAAACCAGGCCCAGTTCGGGTGTGCACAAAAGCGGACCAGACCTGGTTTGGCTGGCATCTGGCTCCACTCACCCCAAACCGGGTTTTCCCCTGTGGAGAATACTTTTCAGTGCTCACAAACATAGTCTCCCATTCATATGCAACCAGGGCAGACCCTGCTTAGCTAAGAGGACAAGTCATGCTTGCTACCACAAGACCAGCTCTCCTCTCCCCGATTTACAGCTGCCTTACCCAGAGACACTCTTACCCCCAGACCTTGGGATGCCAGTCCATGGCCTCCTAGGTCTGGGTCCTCCAAATGTTGGGGGGGCCTCCTGCCAACACCCTGCACCCAGCTGCAATTATGGCAAAAATCAGGGGGACAGGGGACGGGGCAGGGCAGCAGCAGGCTTCTGAGGAGGCCCTCCCTCCAGGGCATTTGGAGGCCTCCCAAATTCAGGTTTCTTTCTTTTTTTCTTTAAAAAAAAAAACCTTTTAAAAAACTAAAAGCGGGGGGGGGCTCAAGGCAGTGAGGGGGGACACTCCAAAGCCCTTCAGCTTCAGGCAACAAAATTACTGAGGTGTGCAGCTGGCCTTACCCTGAGTCACACTCTTCGTCTGTCTAACTCAGTGTTGCTTACACTGACTGGAAGCATCTCTTCTGGGTTTCAGCCAGAGAAGGGTCTTTCTCGGCCCTAAACTGGAGATGCCAGGCATTGACCCTGGGACCTTCTGCATGCAAAGCAGAGGTTCAAGCACCCAGCTATAGACCCCTGGTGTGGATGGACACATATAGTCAGGCCTTTTATCCCCTATAGGGGCTCCCTCCCTCCATAATCCACTCTCACCTTGCACATTTGCAAATAACCAGGCATAGGCCTCAAAGGACCCCCAATGCCCACTTTCCTTTGAGGGATCTGGTCCTGATAAGGCTACTCTGAACTTCTTCCTGCTCACAAAAAGGCGGGCAAAACTTTCAACAGCCTGAATCTTGGGGGTGCGGGGTGCTAAATGAAACTGTAAACCCCTAAATGAATTTGCAAACCCTCGCCCCCGCTCCCCCCATGCTCTTGTCTTGGCTGGAAGTGGCATCAACTCATACTCTCCTGTCCCCTCCACATCTGGGCACTAAACTGGAGACAATTGGCCAAGATAAGGGAGTGAGGGGGAGACCTCTGGGCTGGGATGTATGCATGCAGGGTAGGATCTAAATTCTGGAGTGGAGTCTGTTCACATATGGAATGAGCACCACAGGCCAGCAAGCCAGACAACTTGTTTTGTTCCTCCCAGTTCAGTTCAGTTTATTACGATCATTGATCAAATATACAGTCCAAACCTAGGTGAAAGGGTCCTTAAAAGTGGCTATCGGTACAGGTGTGTGTGTGTATGTATGTAGATAGATAGACAGATAGATAGATAGATAGATACACACACACACACACACACACACACACACACACAGAGGAACTATTACATAAAATTTAAATAAAACATAGTACCCAGAATGTTGGGGGCAATATGCTAAAATCATTGTAAACCGCTTAGAGAGCTCTGGCTATAGAGCGGTATATAAATGTAAGTGCTATTGCTATATTGCTATTGCTATAATAGGATGAGAAAAACTAAAAACAGGTATTAACCATTTCTGACACACCATGTGAGGATCTTAATCGCAGCCGTACAGAATTTGGCCACCAAATGCAAGACATTAGTGTATTTATCAGAAAGAAATAAGTTTATATAAAACTCGTCAGAGTAATTGGGCTTTTGCTCCTCCCAGAAATCACCCGTGCTTTCCAGAAGAAATCAGAGGTGACACTGCTATAGTTATGAGTCACGTGATTCTGTTGTGACAAGCAAAGCACTGCTTTCTTGGAAAAGGGAGCTACAGGATTGCTGAAAAAAAGTCCCACAAACCTTACATCCTGCTCACTTACTTACAATATTTATACACTGCCCCTCCAGTACACCACTGCTCGGGGTGGCTCACAAAATCAGTACAAGCAGATACAATATCAAAACAATATAAAACTAATAAAATTAATATAAATTAACTTTTTAAAAAGACGCAGTTAAAATCAAATTTAAAACCACAAGTTAAAAAGTTAAAACCCATCAGACATACAATGCAGACAAAATATTACACATTCTAAAGAGACAGGTCTTTAGCTGTTTCCTAAAGATGCTGAGGGAAGGAGTATGGTGGAGCTCTTCCAAGAGCACATTCCAAAGACAGGGGGCCACAGCTGAAAAGGCCCTGTCTGTAATCCGTGCCAACTGGATTTCTATTAGTTGCAAGGCCATGAGCAGAACCCAAAATGCTGAATGAAGAGCCCTGGCAGGTTCATATGGGCGGATGTGGTCTGACAGATACCCCAAGCCATGTAGGACTTTAAAAGTCAAGATCAGCACTTTGAATCTAACTGGGAAGCAAACCGGTAACGAGTTAAACTGCTGCAAGATGGATGTAATACTGACGAAGCGACTGGTGCCAACAAGCTATGCTCCTTGTGGAGGCATTCTGGACCAGCTGAAGCTTCTGAACCATCTTCAAAGATGCCTGTCCTTAGGGCATGAAGGCGACCCTCTTCTATTGTTCCTTCCCCTGCATTTGGTATTCAGTAATAGACTGCTTCTGTACCAGGAGGCTCCATTAACTCTTAATAAACCATCCTTGATGATCAAGGATGAATGTGCTGCTATTTTCACACATGAGGCTTTTGAAACACAGTGCATGTTTACTGGCAACGTGATTCAGACATTATTTTGAGAGACCATCAAAATTAAAGGCTCCCTTGCAGATGTTAACTATACATATGAACACACACATAAGTTGCCTTATACTGATTCATACCCTTGGTCCATCTAGCTCAGCATTGTCTACCTTGACCAGCAGCAGCAACCCAGGGTTCCAGGCAGGAGTCTCTCTCAACCCTGATGCCTCAGATTCTTTCAGATGGAGTTGCCAAGAACTGAACCAGGGATCTTTTGCAGATGCTGAATGGATGGACCTGTCTCCTATTGATTCAGCCCCTTGGTCCAGCTATCTCAGGATTGCCTCACTGTCTCCTCACTGAGAGGAGAGCTGGTCGTGTGGTAGCAAGCATGACTTGAATTGTTGAAATGTTTTAATCTTTTCTTGGCTGTTTTTATTTTTTTATAAAGCACCCAGAGAACTTGCATTTTGGGCGGTATAGAAATGTATTAATTAATTAATTAATTAATTAATTGCCGTGTTTTATGGACTATAAGACTCACTTTTTTCCTCGAAAAATATCCGCCAAAATTCAGGTGCACCTTATATGTTTTAACAGTTTAATATTTTAAAACTCTGAAAAACTGGATTAAAATTAAGGTGCGTCTTATGGTCCATAGTGTCTTATAGTCCGTAAAATACGGTAGATGAATAGATAGATAAATAAATAAATAAATATTGATATGCCACTTTTCAACAAAAGTTCCCAAAGCCGGGTTTTTTTTTTTTTGGTGCCTAGCCTGGCAATATCCCAGCCAGTAGCAGAGGGAGGACATAGGTGACCCATGTTCAGGCTGCCGTCCCCCACAACTCAGAAGCACTCCCCACCCACGACCCCACGGCAACACCCCTTCTCTTTCCATCGGGTGTGCAGATGGCCCCTTCTCTCCCCGCTCTGCACAGTGGCAGCAGTGGCGGCAGCTGAGCAGTGGGCTGCTCCCTCCCTCAGGGAGGCTGCCACCACTGCCTCCATCACCACCAGGGGTCCTCTGGGGGGCAGCTGTTACAGGTGCCTGATGGCAGCTGCGCACAGGTTCTTAGAACCCGTGCATGCAGTTATAGCTCCATCCCTGATCCCTGCCACATGGGGTGCAGTGGGGGTAAAGCATCGTACATATCTGCCCCCTTCCTGTTTAGCTTTCATAAGCTTGCTCAAGTTTTTACAAACGTTACAAGGGCTTTTTCCGGCTTCCACAGGCAAAAAGAAATGGCTCCACTTTATGTGGCTGACATAATTTGGCTTCCTCGAGCACAAATAAGTTTGCAGCGTCGGTTAGCAGCTTTAAGAATTTGTTAGGAAGATTCATATAGTTCTGTCTCAGTTTCGCTGAAAACAAAAGGATGAACTTTTAGAGGAAGTTTGCAATGCACATTCAAGGATTTGGCGACTACAAAAGAGAACGGGCTCTGAATCTCTTCCTGTCAGCTGGACTTTTTGTGGTTTTTGCCTCCACAACAACTAATAGCTCTGAGGAGATTATTCCTTCAGAGTGAAAGCCATAGAAATGCTGTCAGAAATGTGATTAAAATTTGGAGACACCAACAAGGGAAACAGAAACCCCCATATCCTCAAGGTCTTGAATGCAAACTTTTGTCCACAAATGTTATATTGTGTGGAAATCTGGGGGCAGCATGTACTTCCTCAGATTTGGCAACTGGACAAAGCCCATGTGCTGTTTTGGGTCTGTCTAAGTGCACACCTGCTGTTCTGCTCGGAGCTGCCTCAGGCCTGTTGCCAGTCAAAAGGAGAGCTTATTTGGATTGTTTCAATTATTGGCTTAAAATTCATGCTATGGGGGAAAAGAGGGCCTAAATTTGGGATCCTTCCAGATGGCAAAAAACAGTGACATGAAGAGCTTTTGCATGCAAGTTGGAAGCAAGAGTTTACTCAGCCTCCAAGCCTTCCCAAAGATGTGCAACTTCGTTCTGAATAGGATCTCATGGGCTGTTCAGATGCCCAGCAGGGACCTTGTGGGATTTCCACAGTGCCACCTGCCTGCCAGTTCTTGCCTTTATGTGAAAATGCCACCCCTTTTCATTAGTACTTTGCTGGCGAATGGGGAAAAAGGTGGATTATTCATGGAAAGCAAGAGTTTGGCCAGCAGGTGGCGCTATAGAAATTGTGCAAGGCCCCTGCTGGCTATCCAACCAGTCCATGAGATTCTGCTGGGGAAGAAGATGCAAGCTGCTAGGTGTGTGTGGAGGCTCAGAAAGCTCTCGCTTCCAATTACCCACACATTCTTCATGTTGTGCAGGGGCAGTGTATTGGGGTTTTTTTGTCAGGAAGGATCCTGTGATCTCAAATGAGGAAACTTGACTGAAGATTTTGAACAATCTTCTCATTTCCCTTGATCATATTTTTCTAGACTTAAACCAGTGGCTATTGAAATAGGATTCCCAAACAGATGAAGGATGGTTTCATCCAGCAGGATCAGTCCCTGCCTAGTGTTTAGATTTGCTCCATGGACCCATCCGATAACACTTAACTGTGGCACCCCTATTTCCTGAATGGTTGCATTTGTAAAGAAGTCATAGTAGAGGGCATCTATCATGGTTCCACTCACATGGAAGCTAGAGGTCAGTTCTTCCTTCACCTCTTGCCTCATTTTGGCTTCTGATCAAGCCAACACATCCACTGACAAAGGCAGAGCAGTGAGAAAAAGGTAGCTCTATTTACGCTAGCTAAAGAAAGAGCAAGATTATATGGATACCAGTGTTCCCTGTAACAGGAATTCCCATATGTTAACTACAACTCCTATCACCGCAGCTGCAATTATGGGACTGTGTGGATTATGGGAGTTGTCTGGGAATTGTGGGAGTTGTAGTCAACAGTATCTGGCATCTCTGTTACAGGGAACACGGATGGATACACATAGGGCACATGTGTTGGGGGGGGAAGAGGAGTTATACTGCACAACAGGATGTGGGCAAATTGTGTCATCATGGTCATATTTGAATGCACACATGTGCTTTTGAAGGATACCCACTTGAAGCAAACCTTGAGAGGGCCAAGTGCGATCAAGTATGTGAAATCTTCAGGAGAACCACATAAATTGCGGACCCGGCATCCATGGTCGGGTAACGTATACGCAATTAAAAAAATTCTGTATATGTAATAAAATTAGGCATTTAAAGGGTTAAGACTCACATATCCATGGGTCAGGGATGGGTAGAAATGACCTCCAAGGTCATTTTGAGGACAGTCATTTTATGGCTAATGGATTCTTTTTGTGAAAAGAAGAAGGAAATAACACATTTTTGTGGGGAAAATGAGTTTGTTTGTTTTTTACCTTGGGGGACATTGCTTGGCAGTTGTGGACACACACAGCACAGTAGGGCACTCCCCCCACACACACACACACAATTTCTCCCACTTTCAGTCTGTTTTTCATCCTGTTTCCATCCCTTTCCTCCCATTTTTGGCTCCCTCAGGAACCTAGTCCCCCAATTCCCGTTGCCCTAATGCTATGTTATCCGTGGTTATGCTATTCTTGAGGCCCCCATGGAATGGAACCCCCACGGATAACAGGGTTCTCCTGTATTAACATATACTGCTGATGGAACAATTGGATGGGCACAGAGCCCCTGTAATCTCCTGTTAAGGGGGAGCGGTTGGGGGGGGACCACAAGGCATGCCCCGACATGTTAGTTTTCGCGGGAAGTCCGGACCTCCTCACAGAACCAAAAACGCCTCTGAAGAAGCAGAGACCACACACACTTTGCAGCCACTAGGCTAGTTGACAATGCCGCCATTTTGATACGACAAGCGTCCTACCAACATTCAGGAGCTGTGTGTGCACTCCCGTTTTGTGATTGTGCGATCATAAAAAGCAAGGTAGGAGGCAGGGGAAGTGAATGTGTGTGAAACTCCCGCTTGGTAGGAGGGCTGTGTCCTCCCCAGCAGCTGTATGCAGCTGGTGAATGATATTAGAGGGAAAGCCCTCGATGGCGCTTTCCAGATTAGACCCTGCAACGGGGTTACGCCGGATCTTGGAAGTGTGCTTTCACACTTCCTGCGTTGTGACACCGCAGTCCCTACATGGACAGCAGGGTGTCGTTCACATAGCCGATGCCTTGTCTCGAATTTAAGCGCTGCGATATGGAGCTAGGACGTCATATATCCGGCATAAGGAAGTTGCTGTTTTTCCGGGTTCTTAGTGGCTGCAAGACTGCTCCCCCTGCTTTTCAATGCGATGTTTTCAATGCAACTTGCCTGAACGGAGGCATTTTGCTGCTGTTGAGCAACTAGTCTGGAAAGTGTCCTACCCAGCAGCAGCCTCACCCACAATCACTTCCCCTGCTCCCTACCTTGCTTTTTACGAGCACACAAAGGCCGAATTCAGATGTAACAGGAAACTGGAGGTCCCTTCACCTCCGGTTTCCTCACTCACACATCCAAATTTGGGGAAATGGAGTTTGCGGTGGGAAGATGCCCGCTGTTTCCCTCCCCAAGCTCCATTCTGAACCTTTGGTTAGAGTGGAGTTTCACCACTGCCAACTCCATTTCTGCGGTGCCAGTGTTACATCCAAACGCTAGCTCCGCCATTTTGGCCCTAGAGAACTGGAGTTGAGGGAAGAAGCTTTGGCTGTGTGGGCTGTCCTTCTGTCAAGATGGAAGCCCACACGCCAGCTCTCCCGCCTCTCTGCAGTCTCACTGACCGCAGAGAGGCAGCTCTCCCGAACATCTGAATGAGGATGGAAGAACAGGGGGAGGGGGGCACGGAACCACGGGTTCCACTGGACCCATGGTTCTGCATTACATCTGAAGGCAGCCAATCACAAAATGAGAGTGCCCACAGCTCCTGAACTTGGGTAAGACACTTGTCCTACCAAACTAATGATTGTGGGAACTAGCCTACAGAATGTTTAAATGAAGTTTTTGAAAGGAGGTTCCCCTCCTGTCAATCAACAGGGCACAGCCAATCTCATTGGATATTTCTGGGGAGGAGGGTAAGAGAAGGAATAGGGAGAAGGAGGTGAGGGAGGGAGGGAGCAAGGAAATTTCAAATCTGAATGCGACTTCATATCTGATGCAACATTTTTGTCATGGGTCTCACTTGTAGAATATTAATAGCTAAGAGAAGCAGAGAGAGAAAATGGGAAAGAGAGCTGAGGAGACTGAAGCTGGTTTCTGGCCAGGATCTAACAAAACCCCTGGGGATCCATAACAGCAATCATTAGCAGGGAAAGAGCATAATGTAGGTCACTGTAAGGAGTAAATTCCCACAACGACATTGAGCACAAAGATCAAGTGAAGTGGGGACACAATTTCCTTGCAACGGGAATGCTACCATGAGGAAAGGCATCTCAACTCATACAGCAGTTTCATGAGTTCATTGGCAACAAGATGATCAACGGAAAAGCCCTAAAGAGAAATACCTCCAAAACACCATAGGGCTGGCTCAGAATCAGACAGAAACATCTTGTTCACTGAGTTGTCGCCTCCCCACCCCATCCCTGAGAGTACCCCAGATTCCTCTGATCTTCTGGCAGCATAATCCAGCTTTTATCCCAGATGTCAACCCCTTCTCCAAGGTACTGGATCCTGTCCAAGGCCCAGGGAACTTACCCGCCCATGACAGGGAACATCTGGCCCAGCTGTTTCATCTCCCAGCATGAATGTTGAAGGCTTGACGAGGAGAAAACTTCCCCGAAGCCAGTAGCTTGCTCCCTCTTTGAATCAAATCTGGACTGGAAATACTTCCCTTGGGCCTGACCATGGTCTTCTGGTCATCTTCCTCAAGACAAGGGGCTTAGGCAAATGGCTTCTATAGTCTGATGACTAGAGGCTGTCTCCAGGCTACATTCAGATGACTCTGAATCCCAGTTGCAGGGGAGCGACAGCAGGAGTGGGGGCACGCCTTCATCTCTTGCCTTTGGGCTTCTCAGAAGCATCTGAACACATTTCTCAGAAGCAACTGTGGGAAAGAGGATGCTGGACTACATGGGCCTTGGGCCTGATCCAGCAGGGCTGTTCTTATGTTCCAGGAAAAAAGCAGAAAGATCCACCATCACTAACCAGCATCATATAAATGAACTATAATATAGGCACAGAGAATATGCTTCTAATAGGAGTTTATAATACCTTAGCCATACAAACAACTCATAAAATAATAATCATATAAAATAATAATCATATGAATCCATGAATCCACAGCAGTAACCTGGTATATAACTGTTTCTAGATGTAATGTCTTTTTCAAGTGGTTAACCTCCTTCATCCATATGGGCAGGAGTTCCCCACCTGTGGTAGTACTCCAGATGTTGCTGAACTACAATTCCCATCATCCCCTGCTACAATAAATTGAAGCTGGGGGTAATGGGAGTCATAATTCAACAACATCTGGATTACCACCACCACCAAAAAAATTATATACCACGTTTCAACAAAAGTTTCCAAAGCGGTTTACATAGAGAAATAATACAGCTCCCTATCCCCAAAGGGCTCACAATCTAAAAGGAAACACAAGACAGACACCAGCAACAGTCACTGGAGGTACTGTGCTGGGGGTGGACAGGGCCAGTTACTCTCCCTCTGCTCAATAAAGAGAATCGTCACGTTAAAAAGTTGCCTCTTTGCCCAGTTAGCAGAGGTTACAGGTTGAGAACCCCTGCATATGGGTATTGTTATATGAGCTGTTTCTATGTCTATGGCAGGGGTGGGCAAACTACGTCCTCTAGCTGTTGGTGAACTACAACTCCCATCACCCCCAGTCACAATAAAATAAAGCTAGGGATGATGGGAGTCGTAGTTCAGCAACAGTTGGAGGGCCAGATTTGTCCACACCTGGGCTATGTAATATAAACTCCTATCAGAAGCATATTCTTTGTGTCTATATTATACTTCATTTTATATTATGCTTGCTGGTCAGTGATTTTTATTATTGTTTGTTTGTAAGCGAGATACTGTTCTTTGGAGAATCTTTTTGGGGGTTTTGGTGCATTGTATATTCCTAGATCCCAGTATGCTCTGGCATTCAGAAATTACCAAACAGACATACACATCCTCCTAGGATGCCCCCCCCCCGCATTCCCCCAGATCTTACCTGGCAGGTTCTCACAGTGCCAAGGGCGGTGTGGGAAGCCATTGGGCGAGATTTCTGCCGTCTGCCAATAACCCTGCAGAAAACATTACAAAGTCACCGTAAAAATGCCACAAAAGTACAGCCAAAGTGGGGGGAAATGAGGGGATAGGAAAAAGAGGGGTGGGTCTCTCCATTTCAAAGATGGTACCATCAAGACCTGGAGTAAATACTGCATTTACCCAGATAGAAGACAACCCTGAATTTAAGACAGATCTTTTAAAATACAGGTTATATACATGTTATACATATATTTATCCAAAAGGAAGTGGACTTTTGGGAAGAGAGCTGGCCCTGTGGTAGTAAGCATGACTTGTCCCCTTAAGCTAAGCAGGGTCCACCCTGGTTGCATACAAAAGGGAGACTGGAAGTGTGAGCACTGTACGATATTCCCCTTAGGGGATGGAGCCGTTCTGGGAAGAGCATCTAGGCTGCAAGTTCCTTCCCTGGCATCTCCAAGATAGAGCTGAGAGAGATTCCTGCCTGCAGCCTTGGAGAAGCCGCTGCCAGTCTGTGTAGACAATACTGAACGAGATGGACCTATGGCCTGACTCAGTATATGGCAGCTTCCTATGTTCCTATGACTTAGGGGCTGTTCACACAATCATGCCTGTGTGCAGCAGGGCGGGTGGGGGGGAAGCAGGGTTCTACCTACATTCCCCCAGATGTCCACTCACGGCCTGGGCATCACACAAGCCACACGCCTACACATCCAGCACTGCCGAGAGCAGCGCGGGTGAATCTCCATGCTGCTTCCGGCAGTGCTGGTAAACAGAAACTGGGGCTCCTCCCGGTCTCTGTAAATCTCACAATGCAGCACATGATACATACACTGCATTGGGGGATTCCCCCAAGAGATGAGAGTTCTAGGTGCCTGTCTCTGTGTGCAGCTGGGCTAGTAGTAGCCCAGCTTCACAAGCCTATAGCCCGGTTTAAGGGAGCGCTCGCTCCCTTAACCTTGGCTAACAACTGGGCTAAGAAGCAGAGCTAGGTGGTGCTGCCACCTGCAGAATCGGCCCTATTTCAGTGGTACTCACACGCAGCCTAACCCAGGCTGGGCATTCCTAGCCTGGGTTAGACTGCAGTTGTGAACGGCCTTTTAGAATTCAAGATGACCCCCTCGCTTCTAACATCAGAGAACTTGGAAATAAACAGTCTTGGATTTAGATAAATAAGGTAATGACTAAACAAAAATAGCTCTATTCATACATTATATTCAATGCATGTATAATCTATGTGCAGTGTATGCACTTACATCTCCAGGGTGCTTTCCAGACTAGCAAAATGCCTCTGTTCAGGCAAGCTGCATCAAAAAAGTAAACAGCAGGGGGAGCAGTCTCGCGGAAACTAACAACCCCAAAAAGCAGCAACTTCCTTATGCCGGATATACAACATCCTAGCTCTATATCGCAGCGGTTAAATTCAAGACAAGGCATTGGCAATGTGAACGGCACCCTGCTAGCACACTTCTGAGTTCCAACGTGACTCCATTGCAGGGTCTAATCTAGAAAGCACCCAGGTAGGGTTGGGAAAGACTCCTGTTTTTTGAAGCCTTGGAGAGCCACTGCCAATCAGTGTAGACAATACCAAGCTAGATGGACCAGTGGCCTGACTCAGTATGAGACAGCTTCCTATGTTTGGGGCTGGAGATGGGGCTGGCAGAACATCTGCTTAGCATGCAGAAGGTCCCAGGTTCACTCTCTGGCAGCATCTCCAGGTAGGGCTGGGAGAGACTCATGCCTGAAACCTTGGAGAAGCTGCTGCCAGTCAGTGTAGACAATACCAAACTAGATGGACAAATAGCCTGACTTCCTATCTGTACCTGCATTTGAAGGATCCTATTCCCAGGTTCACTTTTAACATGAACGCAGGTGCAGCCAATTCACCCAAACACATGTAGGAGTGTACAGACATCTGTACACTGATACAATGTAATGTCTGAATTCGGGCTTCTTTCGTACCAGAAACTTGCTGGCCTTGTCTCCAGCCAAACTGGCAAAGGTGATCTGCAGATCAAGGGGCAGGATGAGGCTCAGGACCTCCTCTCCGTGGCCCTTCTGGAAGACGATGGGCTCCTGGCAGTCCACGAAGAGCGAGATGCACTGGGGCTCCAGGTTGAGGGCAAGCCGGGCCCAGCGGCTGTGAGCAAAGGGGTTGCCTCCAGGGAAGACGAAGGAGGCGGGTTCCATGTTATGCACAGCACGGTACTCTAGGCGGAGCTGGTCCGACAGGGTGCTGGACACCAGCTGCAGCAGTGGCCGCCCGTCCCGTTTGGTGGCAGCTGGGGACACCAGAGCGATGAGGGTCCCCTCAGAGCCACGGTTCTGGCGGGCCACGAAGTGGAATCCAAGGGCCCCCTGCACCGTGGAGAGCAGGTAGATGGAGTAGTCCCAGGGCAGGGTCAGGTGGGGCACCCGCTGGCGGAACTTCCAGGCTGGCACTCCTGGATCAGGACCCTTGGCCTTGGTGACCCCCATGACCGAGCGGGTGATGTTGAGTGCCTCCAGCAGGTCGATGACTGCAAAGCAAGGGCAGAGGTGTGTTAGAAACCACAGGAAGGGTGCCCACGGAATGGGCCGGAATGTTGGGAGATGGTTGCTTTCTCTGGGGGACCTTGTATCACAAGTAGCCACTACACCATACCTGGCCTGCCATAATTAGCTTATGGAACTCACTGCCACAAGACGTGTAAGGCCTACTGGCTTAGTTGACTTAGACCAGTTGTTATTAGGCCAGGAGGTCCCCAGATGTCCCATCACCCTCAGCCTTTGGCCAATGCAACTGGGAACGATCTGGTCTTGGACATAAATTGAAGGTGGTCGGGGTAGTGGGGGTAGTGGTGATGGTGATGTCCAACAAATTCTGGAGACCCAAGGTTGAGAACCCTTAAGAACATAGAAAGCTGCCTTATACCGAGTCAGACCATTGGTCCATCCAGCTCAGTATTGTCTGCAATACAATAGCTCCCCTCCCCTCTTGATTTAGAGAGCTTGATGGGGATGGCTCTCTTAACAGTCTATCAATGGCTGTTAGCACAGCCAAAACCTCCATGTCCAGAGGTAGTCTATCTCTGAATACCACATCCTGGGGGGGAACTGAGGCATTCGCTTCATGCATTGATTGCTTGTAAACTTCCCAGTTTACAAACTTTGGCGGGTTGGAAACAGAATGATGGACTTGTAGCCTGAGTCATCCCAGCCAAGGAATGCTATGATGCAGCTGTCTACTCAGTCAGACCCTTGTTCCACCTAGCTTGTCTTGTCTACACTGACTGCAGGAGCTCTCCAGGGTTTCAGACAGACAAATAAAGATGGATCCCTGTCCCCAAGGGGCTCACAATCTAAAAAGAAACATGAGATAGACACCAGCAACAGCCACTGGAGGGATGCTGTGCTGGGGTTGGAGAGGGCCAGTTGCTCTCTCCCTGTTAAATGAAGAGAATCATCACTTTTAAAAGGTGCCTCTTTGCTTAGTTAGCAGGGGAATGGGAGACAGTGTGAGCACTGGAAGGGGATGGAGCCGCTCTGGGAAGAACACCTGCCTGCTTGCCTGCAGAAGGTTCCACGTTCCCTCCCCGGCATCTCCAAGATAGGGATGAGAGAGATTCCTGCCAGCAACCTTGGAGAAGCCGCTGCCAGTCTGTTTATTTATTATTAATTATTTTTATGTTTATTTTTATATTTTATTACATTTCTATCCCGCTCTTCCTCCGAGGCGCTCAGAACGGCGTACGTGCTTATTTTTACCCTCACAACAACCCTGTGAGGTAGATTAGGCTGAGAGATACATGACTGGCCCAGAGTCACCCAAATGAGTTTTTATGGTTGAATGAGTATTTGAACTCTGGCCTTCCCGGTCCTAGTCCAACACTCTAACCACTACACTATGCTGGCTCCATTTAGTTTAGACAATGCTGAGCTAGATGGACCAATGGTCTGACTTGGTATATGGCAGCTGTGTTCCTATGTTCCGTATCTATCTTGGATGGAATAGCTTGTAATGAAATGCATGAGATTATGAATCTCATCCCCTGCCCCCTGAGTGTCCCTGTTTAGTGCTTCCAATCAGCAGCGCAGTCCATTAAAAAATAAAAATAAAAATTGGAAGCTTTTCCTCCCAAGAGACATACTCTTCAACTCATCAAGGGCACTCAAGGCAGCTTAGCAGGAAAAAGGAATAAAACGTGTAAATACACGGCGATCGTATTAGCAGGCTGCTTTTATAAACTCAAAGTTAATAAAACAGCTGGAGAAGGAATCAGATTGGCTGCGTCTTGGCAGTCTCTGCCCTCCTAAAAAGTTCAGGCAGCTGCAACCCGGCGGGTGTTTGAAGCAGCCAGGAGTCCGATGGTTCTCAGACTCAGGTACCCAGAAGTTGTTGGGCTACAATCCCCATCAAACCCAAGCAATCTTCGGTCATTGTGGCTAGGGATGATGGGCACTGTAGTCCAACCATGTCGACTGCAAGCTTGTAGTCTACATTGTAGACCCAAACTTTAGAACCCCAGGTTCTAAATGGGAAAACAGGGACATGTTGGCAGGTATGAGGTGGCTGTCCAGGGATCTGCATTAAGCAATCTTTACCAGCTGTGTGACAGGCAAAGAAGCAACAGGTGAAGTTTTCCACCTCTGTTGGCATTGCTTCACCTGTTGAATTTATGCCTTCTGTGCAGGGGGTGTTTTTTTTAAAACATAGCTTATTTTTTTAAAAAACCCACATTTTCATATGATTCAGTAAAGCAAAACAGAACATTCCGATTGCAGGGAATAAGCAGTCAACAGGAGTTTTAAAGAAATGAACATCAGTGTGCCCCAGTTTTTAAAGGCACAAAAGAAGGAAAAAGTAAGAATATGACTTGTGGAGATGAGGTCGCTAACTCCATTGCCCAGACTGAGGGCAATGGGAATATCTGAGGCTGCAGGAATATCATTGATAAAGGAGGCTCATCCTTTCTTGTCAAGGCAGTAGGCCAGGGGTAGCCTCCAACTGTTGTTGAACTACAACTCCCATCATCCACTGCTAGCTGGGGGTGATGGGAATTGTAGTTCAATAACAGCTGGAAAGCCAAGGCTGCCTACCCACGCAGTAGGCTGTTTACTTTGTTGATGCAAAAGCAGCAAATTTTCTAGGCAGAGTTACAAATACAAATACAACAAATATTTATATACCGTTTTCCAACAAGAAATTCCCAAAGTTAGGTTTGTGTGCGTGCGCGCTCTCTCTCTCTCTCTCTCTCTCTCACACACACAAATAAAAATGGCTCCCTGTCCTCAAAGGGCTCACAATCTAAAAAAAGAAATATAAGATAGACACCATCAACAGCCACAGGAGGGATGCTGGGGCTGGATAGGCCCAGTTGCTCTCCCCCTGCTAAATGTAAGAAAACCACCACTTTAAAAAAGTGTCCCCAAAACTGTCCCTGCTTTGATAATTCATGCAGAGACCCCAAAACTGATGGGGCTGGATTCATATGCAGTTCCGCTCCAGACTGAAAGGAAGCCTGAGAAAGAAGAAGCAAGTCCTGTTCCCCAGGCCGCTCGGAGGAGTTGCACAAGCAGCAGGCACCCCCCACACGCACACACACACACACACATTCCATCGCCTCTCCCTTCCTCGGCGGCCCCCTCCTCTGATCGGGTTGGAGCTCCACCAGCTGCACTTAATTAAGCTGGTTTCAGAGGGACGGCCTGGGCATGTGGCCCAGACAGCGGTTTGGGGTTGTGTACAAGCCTTCCTGTTAGGACAAAACGAGCATCCCATTTGCATGGGGAGGGGGGGGGAACATAAATCGACTGAGACATCTGCCTGTGCGTGATTAACAGTGACAGCCCAGCCTTTGGGGACTCATGAATTTATGAATTAAAGGGATCAGTGAATGTTCGTTTATGCACTGCATCCACAGATGGGTTTTGAGAGTCCTTTCTGCCAGGCATTCTCAACCCTGGGAAGGTTCCCAGTCTCTGAAAGTCCTCTGTGCCAGGAATTGAAGATATAGATATAGATATAGATATAGATATAGATATAGATATATATATATATATATATATATATATATATATATATATATTTGTAGTATTAGTATTAGCAGGTCCCAAAGGGCATTGTGGCTGGGAATGATGGGAGTCCAGCCTCTAGGGATGCAAGGCTGGAAAGCCCTGCTTTTTGCTAACTGAGCAAAGAGGCACCTTTTCAAAGTGGTGCTTCTCTTTATTGAACAGGGGGAGAGCAACTGGCCCTATCCAGCCCCAGCACAGCATCCCTCCAGTGGCTGCTGCTGGTGTCTCCCTTATGTTTCTTTTCTAGGTTCAGGGGTGCACCTAGGCAATTTGGGCACCCAGACCGTCCAGCTGTGAGCCCCCCCCAAGGCCCCCCAAAACCTCATTTGGGGAGCCCATCACCAAACAGCTGCGCCCACTCCACCAAATGGCAGTGGTTTTTAAAATTCTTATTACTGGGGCCAAGGGGTGGCTGGGGAGGAGAGGGAAGAAGGACTGCTCTGCTCCCCCCCCCCCGGGGCCACCCCCAGCTGTGGCAATAACAACAACAACAATGGAGGTTTGGATGGGCATGCGCACAGTGTCTGCCGGAGACGCCTGGCCATTAGGAGGCCCCCAAGACCTTGGAGGACCAGATCAAGGATTAGCCCAAATCTCCAGGGATTAGCCATGACAGATCAATGGAACCTCCAAGTGCAAAGGCAGTATACCATACCTCAAAGTACAAGGTGTGGGAGAGAATCAACAAGGGAAACATGATCATTTTTACCTTTTACCTGTGAGCTCCCAGAGGCAGCTGGGTGTCCATTATTAGAGACAGACTTTCAAACTAAAGGGGATTTTGGTTTGATCTGGAAGGCAATTGTTGTTGTCAGGACTTAATCTGCCCCAGGGTTCAAGCTGGAAATCCATTTTCACAGCCAGAACTCAGCCTGGAGTGTACAAATAAATAACTGAGAGTGCTCTTGAGCATGTGCAGAGATCCTTTATCTCAACCCCAAGTAAACGTTGCATGCCTTCTCCCAGCCCCAGCCCCTGCATCCTCTTTGCTAAGCAGAGTCCACTCTGGTTTGCATTTGAATGGAAGACTACATGTTAACACGTTAATTTGAGATAGTCCCCTGGGGCCCAATGTTCCCTCTAATTTTTTTTCATCCGGGTGCAGAATGAGTTTTGTTCTGGGCGGCAGTATCAAGGCCATGTGTGCGCACCTGCATTCAGAGTGGGGCCTTCCTGATTCAACCTGAGCGGGCTCTGAAATTAACTGAGTGGACATGAAAAAAAACCTGTGTCCGTGCGCATGTGCACACCTCAGAGGGAACACTGCTGGGGCCACTCTGGGCAGAGCACTTGCCTGCTTGCGTGCAGAAGGTTCCAAGTTCCCTCCCTGGCATCTCCAAGACAGGGCTGGGAGAGACTCCTGCCTGCAACCTTGGAGAAGCCGCTGCCAGTCTGTGCAGACAATACTGAGCTAGATGGACCAAGGGTCTGACTCAGTATATGGCAGTTTGCTGAGGGATTGAAGAGCTTCCAAGACAGAGGATCTGCCTGAGCCTCAGGACCTTAAAAGAATAAGAATAAGAACTAGCTGGGTCAGGTGCAGAGCCTCTGAGCCTCTGACAGCCTGCCCGGACGGCTTCTCACCCCCCACCCCCCCACCTGCGGTTTCTGGCCGGCTTTCAAGCTGGCCCATCCCCTCCTGCCACTGTCAACTCATTCTGGTGGCTGGCCCGGCCCGCTGCCGCCTCCTCCTGGAGGCCCAGCTGCCTCCTCACCCCAGTGGCCGGGCCAGGCCCGTCGCCACTGCCTCCTCCTCACCCTGACGGCCAGGCTGGGCCCGCCACCACATCCTCATCCCGGCGGGCATCCCGTCACTAGTCCAGCAGCTTCTCGCAAGAGCCTGCCACGCATGGGATTAGCGACGGGTATGCCTAGGAGAAATAAATATATAGAATAAGAATAACCGTTGCCATTAGCCCCGTAACTGAGGCATTTCCAAACTTGAGAACCTTGCTGTACTACAACTCCCATCATCCGCAACCACAATGGCCTTCAAAGACTATTGTGGCTGAGGGTTATGGGAGTTGTAGTCCAACGACATGCTGGAGACCCGGCTTTGATCACCTCTGCCCTAATCTCTTTCTAGATGGCACGTTTTTACCCCGGTGAAATGCTAGGCCCGTTTCCTCCAGTGGGTAAGTGGGATTCCAGCCTGACTTACCCAACTAACAGTTGCTGCTAATTAGTAACAGTTGTCCACAGCAGTAACACTCCCCAGCCAGTTTGCTGAGAAACTCTTCCCCAGAGGAGGGGGGTGGATTCGAGTGTGGGGAGGCAGGGCTCCAACCTTTGGCAATAGCCATGGTTTGTCCCATGTTACTCCCACTTCAGTCACGTCTCATCTCTGCTGCTCCCCTGAACCAGACCCCAACGTTGTGCTCGTGCCCCACACACATGGCCCCCTGCACTCGAGGAACCGTTCTGTGTCACCAAAAAGCCTTGCCTCATGCTGGTGGGGGAGCATCTGCTTTGTAAGCGGCTCACCATCTGATTACTGTTGGTAGCTGTTCATTATTGCTGGTCAATGGCCGAAATAAAGAGAGCTATCGATCTTTGTATGCGGGAGGTCCCAGGTTCAATTCCTGGCAGCATCTCAAGGAGGGTGGGGAAATATCCCTGTCTGGAACTCTGGAGAGCGGCTGCCAGCCAGTGTCGACAATACTGAGCAAGCTGGACGAAGGTTCTGACTCAGTAGCTGACAGCTTCCTAGGCTACAATGCATGTCTTCAATTTTAAGGGGCGACAGGATTCTGGGATGCAGCCATAGGTCTGTGGCAGAGCATCGGCTTTGCATGCAGAAGGTCCCCGGTTCAATCCCTGACAGGATCGTCAGGTAGGGGTGGGAGAGATTCCTTCCTGAAACCTTGGAGAGCTGCTGCCAGTCAGTGCAGACAATACTGAGCTAAATGGAACAAGAGTCTGACTCAGTAGGTGGCAGCTTCCTATGTTCCAAGTGGGTCTAGTGCAGGTCACCTCTCCTATTCCTCGAACCATTGCAACAGCACCTTGTTATACATAAGACCTCCTCCCCCCATATATTGCCCCCCTCACCCCGTTCCCCATGCTCACTCACCGTTGTCAGCATAGTAATGCAGAGGGATCTCTGGGTCACTGCCTGGGGTGCTCTGCCATGCGCATTGGAGAGCCAGTGCTGCCCACTGGACCGCGTAGAGATGCCAGCAGTACCTGGGCATTTCCTCTGGCCCCCACAGCTGCCAAATTCATTGGAAACCCAAAGTTGCAACAGGAGAGCAGATCTTCTGCAGCCTGGAAAGTTTCTCCAAAGAACCAGAGAGGGATCTGAATGCAGAAGTATCCACTAGGGGGCAGCAGAGAGCAGCCAGATGTTGGTCTGTTTGGTGGGGGGCGCGTTGTGGCATAAGTCTGCAGTGGAGCAAGATGTGTTTCTGTTGGTCAAGCTGTCTCTAGGACTGGACTTTCACCCTGGCAGGAGACTGGGAGAGGTCCAAGCCAGCCTCAATTCTCCTGGGCTCGCTCTCTCCCACTTTGCTACAATCCTAAGGCCTCCCCCCACTCCTAAAGCACAAGAAGGTGGGAGACGCTGCTAGATCCACCTCTGGAGGAGTCTGAGCAAAAACCTGAAGTGGATCCAGGTTGAGGATTAGATGCAGCCAAGGAGAAAGGAAAAGGAAAGGGATGGAGAGCGGCCAGGATGGACTTCAGTGGAATGAACCTACAAGGTTGAAGCTGGGTTTTGGTTCTTTATTTAATACAGATGTGGGGAGAGAGACAGAGAGAGAGACCTTACAAATAAATAAGTACACTTGTATACATATACTAGAATTATGATTCTTACAGAAATATATAATAAAACAACTTACAAGAGGATAAATATATCTTATAAATAAATGTACTTAAATCAAAACATATCACAGTAATAACACAGTAATAACATATCACAGTAATATCACAGCTGAATTAGATTTCTCTTGTCAATATTCACTCCAACTATTTATAAAAGTGTTGCTCTTCTGCCTTCCATCCCTTGTTTTATTTATTGTTTATTTTTTGGCGAATATTTTGCTCCAAAGAGCCCAGGGTTTATTTTATGCTTATCCTCACATCAACCCTATGAGGTAATTAGACTGAGAAATAAGTGACTAGTCCAGAGTCACCCAGTGAGGTTCATGGCTGAACAAAGATTTGAACTCAGGTCTCCCCCAGTCCTAGTTGAACACTCTAACCACTATACCACGTTGGTTCCCTAAAACAAGCTGTGTCACTATTACAGCAAAATTATATGACATTTCTTTCAATTCCACCAACACAGTTATTTCTGCTAACTTCTAGTATTTGCATAACTTAATCTTCCCAGGGGAAAAACAACTTCAGACAGCCTCCTCCAAATGAGGTTATCAAAATTTGATCTCCCAGATGAGGAGTACAACTTCCATTATTGTCCTTACATTACAGTTAGGACAAGCAAACAATACAAGATGCTGTTTCAAATTCTTTTAGATGTTTTCTCAAAATAATTGGAAAATAAAATAAAACCTCATGTGATTGCTATAGCATCACCAGCCAGCCACCTCCTGTTTTGTTTTTTTTAATTAACCCACACCTTTCCCTATTTGTCAGAAAAGCAGTTTTGAAAAGTAGCAGGCGAATAATAGGAAACTAATAGCAGGCGAATAATAGGAAAATAATAGGAGTTAGGAACACAGGAATACGGGATGCTGCCATATACTGAGTCAGACCATTGGTCCATCTAGCTCAGTATTGTCTACACAGACTGGCAGCAGCTTCTCCGAAGTTGCAGGCAGGAGTCTCTCTCAGCCCTGTCTTGAAGATGCCAGGGAGGGAACTTGGAACCCAGATGCTCTTCCCAGAGCGGATCCATCCCCTAAAGGGTAATATCTTACAGTGCTCACACATGGCTCCCATTCAAATGCAAACCATGGTGGACCATGCTTAGCAAAGGGGACAATTCACCAGCAGATGGCGCTGTGGAAATTGCATGATGTCTCTGCTGAGTGCTTTCCAGATTAAACCCTACAACAGGGTCACTATGGATCTCCTAAATTGCTTCCTGTGTTGTGACACCGCAGTCCCTACGCTGACAGCAAGGTGCCGTTCACATTTCTGACGCTTTCTTTTGTATTTTATCTTTGTGTTATAGTGCTACAAAGTTGCAAGTCCATTGCAGAAAATTAGCTGTTTTCCCCTGTTGTAGGAATTTGAGATTTTGGGGATCATTTTCAATACGATCCTGCCAAGCCGAATTTCACTCTGTTGCCGCATGTAATCTGGAAAGCACCCTGGAAAAGTCTGCAAGAGTGAATAGATAATGAGTATGCTCTTGCCTAAAACTTACTCAAAAGCTTGTTACAAAGTGCTGTTGATTGTCCGTTAGAAGATCCCATTATCCTCACAACAACCTTGTGAGGTAGGTTAGGCAGAGAGAGAGTGGCTGGCCCAACTTTACCTGTGTCCTTCATGGCTGGGTCAGGTGAGGGGTTGAACCTGAGTCTCGCCAATTCTAGTCTGACTTTCATGCAGGGGACTGAAGGAGGCATTCTCAGAACCAAATGGACAACCATTCAGCTGTTTCTGCAACATCAAACTCCTTCTACAGGAATTTTCAGCCAACTGGTTCGGTTTTATGAACCGGTTGTATGAACTATTTGTATTGTATTATCATTTTATGAACTATTTGTATTGTGAAGAAATATATCCTTTACAAAAGTTCTCTCTCTCTCCGCCCCCTCCCTCCCCCCTCTATAATTTTACATATTATGTTAGTAATTAAGGTTTCTCTTTTTTCTTCTCTCTTCCCTTTTACTGCTATTTTTTTTAGTATATGATCATTGTATGTTGTAATGTTTTATTTTAAAGAAAGGGAAAACAAAACATCAAACCTCTTCTATTTTTAGGCAGAAGCAAAGAGTAGCTGACGGTCATTTTTGTGGGCAAGGGAGAGAAAAAACTTTAAACTACATTTTTCAGGTGGACGTTTTGCAATGTGGGTGTTGTTACTCCACACCAGAATTTGAACTCAAGGCTTTAGGAGACCTATTTGTTTCTTGCTGTGTTTTATTGCATCAGTTTCCTCATAATTAAAAAGATCGTCAGCATGACGTCTTGATATTCCGCTTTTTGGCTGTGTCAGAACTGATCCTAATAGTAAAATTGCATACATTTTCCATGAAGTCTAATCTATTCTGTGAGGCAATCTCTTTCTCAGCCTAAACTCACAGGATAAAAAGATAAAAATGTGAGCTACCCTGGACCATTGTGAAAGTGCAGATATACATTTTTAAAAATACATACATGCATAACCCTGTTTATAAAAGGGTTTCTCCCTGAGCCCCTTGTAGAAAGAGGTGTTCAGAAATAAATAAATCCACGCAACACTGGAAAGAATAGCAGCTATAAGAAATGCTGTTCCAATGCTGTTGTGATGTATCTCCTGCACAGGCAGAAAACAATTGCACAATATTGAACATTTCTATGCAAGTTCAAAGCACGTCTTACTGACCATGCACTCCCATAAACATCTGCACTCCTCCCTATCAAGATCTTATTTTCTGGCCACGTGCTGATCAGAGGAGATATGCCTTCATCTCTTGCCTGTGGGCTCTCCAAGGCATCTGGTGGGCCATTGCAGAAAATAGGATGCTGGACTAGATGGCCCTTGGGCCTGATCCAGCAGGGCTCTTCTTGTGTGCTTATAACCTTGCACAATTTTTGCAGTGCCACCAGCCGGCCTGCACTTGTATTCTGAGAAGAATGAACAAGTCACCAGGAAAGTAGAATTGAAAAGAGAATGGATTCTTCTCAGAATGCAAACACTAGCCAGTAGGTGGAACTGTGGAAATCACACAAGAACTCTGATGAGTGTGTGGTTGGAAAAGAAGCTCTCAATAGGAAGGAGCGCAGAAGCATAGCAGAGTGCATGTATGTTCAGTAAGACACACTTTGAACATGTATAACTTATTGTCGTGAATCTGTTAGCTTGGCTAACCCAACAGGATTTTACAACCCCCTTCAGCACTCCCCCTGAGAGTAACCAGAAAGCAGCAGAGAAACCAAATGAAAGAAAATAAAAGGCTCTCAAAGCAATCAGTCAATGGATGAAGTCATCTGAACTGAAACTAGGTACCCCCCTCTAACACTAACTGAGTAATAAGTGGAAGGAAAAGACAAAACAAGGAATGAAACAAGTGAAGAACACAGAACAAGGAATTATGGGAACAATGCAGGTAAGTACAGACAAGGCAAACTGGGACACAGAAATGGTTGAAATTCAAGAGCACACTATCTGCAGCCAACGAAATTGCAAACAGCATCAGAGCACAGAGAGACTGTTGAATATATATGGCTCAAGAGAACCAGCAGCCAATCAGGCTTCCCCGAGTCAGCACTTTGGCTCTCTTTCTTGGGATCTCCTACACCTGTGTGACTCCCACTGAGCCTACCTCTTGAGACGTTGTTTCAAGACAGGTGAAATCCCAGGCTCTTCCCCATCAGAGATCATGTCTGGCAGCTGTTGCAAATCCTCAGCTTCAGAGTCTGGTTTCTCTGCCAAATCCTGTGGCTGTGTCTCTAAGCCCTCACTAGCTGGTAAGTCCTCCTGCTATGACTTTTCTGAGTCAGAAGTCTGAGCCATGACACTTATTGCTATCTGGAACAATCCTATGAGAAAGAATGCAACAGAATCCAGAGCATAACCATTTCTGGATATGTAGATGCCTTGTCCTGAGCAGATGATCCAAGGTTTGGGTCAGACTAAGAGCACATACTTGCCAACATGTCCCTATTTTCCCATTCACCTGAACTAGAAAATAGGGACATGTTGGCAGGTATGAAGCAGTCACTAACAGAGGGGCCAGCTAGGACTGCTGTATTCAAGCTTCCCAAATCCGGGTGGCCTCACTTGCATATTATGCAAATTATGCAGCAGCTAGTTTGCATTTTATTTTTTTATTTATCTGACGGGCCTCCTTCTCTGCCCTCCCATGTTATTGAATCAGAGTAAAATCCAGGCAATCCAGGCAGCGCATTTGAAATCCATGTAAATCCAGGTGGAATTGATCAGCTGGGTGGAGGAGCCAAAATCCAGGGGCTATCCTAAATTCCAGGGGACATGACAACCCTAGACCCAGCTCACAACAGGAGGAAACAAGATGATCTGTGTTTACATAAAATAGTAAATAAAAATAAAAGAGCAGCTGAAATATGTTTATGTGTGTCCACAAAACTTACAAACAATCTTGTGTTTCTTTAAAGACGAAGAGGTAATCTTCCAAGTGTCACAAATCTCTTAGTTGTTAAAGGGGCAGTTTGGATGTCCTCAGTGCTGGGCATGGCCGTCTGAACAAATGTAGATTTGATCAGATTTGCCAAATATAGTCAACTGGAAATCAAAACAATTAAATGCAGCAACACATCAACCCTCTTCCCAGAAAAAGAAAGGGCATGTGCTCCTTTTAAGGTTGCAGCTGCTACTTCTTTTTCTTCTTCCTCTTCTTCTTCTTCCAGACTAGCAGGCTTGTACTGTATCTGCAAGTATCCTTCTGCAGTTTCCAAGTGCTCCTCCAAATGTTGCATCCTCCAAGAACAGAAGATGAGTTGTTAATGTGAAAGATGGAGATTCATTCCTCCAATTGTGTTCTGTCACAGTTATGCTCTATGTTTTAAAATGGCTGCCTTGGGAAAGTAAGGGTTCTTGTTGTTGGTCAGTTATGAGGCTAAGGTCAAAAGCTTTCCCAAAGAATATCAGTTAGAGTTTGATAGGAATCATCAGAGGGAATCAAAGAGAGACTAAGAACAAAGCCAGAGAAAGAAGATTTGCAAGAAGAAGAAAAAGCTGAAGGAAAAAGCATCTGGATAGACTAGGAACTGGTGAGACCAATTAGGGACCATTTAGACAGGATAGCTTTGTGAGTTTAAACTACTTTAATTTGGTATCTTTTGCTCATATGGTGGTGTGGTTTTTTAAAATATTCACAAAACATTTTCTTAGAATATAAATTGAATTGTTTTGTTTTCATTAAGACAAATATCTTTGTTCAGGATCTCCTGTGGTTTCTGCATTTTGTTCCCCACTCCACGCTGACTTGACATCCTCCTCTCTCTGCCAGAGTTTTTGTTGGAGGCTGAGAGATACGAGTCTCATCCAGCTGTTATCCAAAAGCCCTGCTGTGGCCGTGTACAGTGGGGCAAATAGGGGGAGGAGGTCCCATCCTGACACATCAATCACCCTCGTGGGCCTCTGCTCACGGTTTCGAAGGGGCTTGTCTGAAGAGGGGAATATTCTCCACATAATGGCGGGCACTCTGTGATTGTGAGGGTAAATCCAGAGGTGGGTTAAACTTTTTGCCACCCGGAGGCAAATACCTTTTAATACCTTTTAAAACTGCCAATGCGTGGTGTTAGCACAGTGAGGAAGGTGGCAGGAGCTCCTAGTGGGCCCCCCTGCCTCCCAAGTCATGACAGGTCGGGCCATTTTGGGCCCATTTGGGGCCTCTACGCATTTGGGAGGCAGGTGGGCCCATGGGACGAGGAGCTCTTGCCGCCATCTCTGCCACCATTCTGCCCCATGTGTGAAGACGGCCCAACCTGTCATGATTGGGGGGGGGCAAGCGGGCCCACTAGGAGTTCTTGCCGCCATCTCTGTTGCACTGTCACCATACAGCAGTGGTTTGAAAAGGTACTGAAAACAGATTTAATTTCCCCCTTCCCCCAAGATTTGCTGCCCCTCAACATTTGCCGCCATAGGCAAGTGCCTATATTGCCTATGTGTTAATCCACCCCTAGGTGAATCGAGGTGCGCTTGCAGGTGTGCCTGTGCTCATGGGGAGGGCTCTTCCCTCTTCAGGCAAGCTATGTTGTAACTGCCAGCGACAGGACACACAGGTGAGTGACATGTGTGGGAGGAGCTTCCTCCCCCTTCACCCCACTGTACAGGGAGAGAGCTGGTCTTGCGGTAGCAAGCGTGACTTGTCCCCTTAGCTAAGCAGGGCCCACCCTGGTTGCATTTGAATGGGAGACTAAAAGTGAGAGCTCTTTAAGATATTCCCTTCGGGGATGCAGCTGCTCTGGGAAGAGCATCTAGGTCCCAAGTTCCGAATCCCTGGCAGCATCTCCAAGAGAGGGCTGAGAGAGACTCCTGCCTGCAACCTTGGAGAAACTGCTGCCAGTCTCTGTAGACAAGACTGAGCTAGATGGACCTATGGTCTGACTCAGTATATGGCAGCTTCCTATGTAGGGTTGCCATGTTCCCCGGAATTTAGGGTAGCTCCTTGCTTTTGATTCCTCCACCTGGCTGCTAAATTCCACCCAGATTTACACAGATATCAAATGTGCTGCCCAGATTGCCCGGATTTTACTCTGGATCACATGGGAGGGCAGAGAAGGAGAGGAAAGTATACAAATCTGTCAAATAAATAGATAAATACATGCAAATTAGTTCTGGCATAATTTGCATAATATGCAGATCAGGCCACCCAGATTTTGGAAGCTTGAATATGGCAACCCTATTCCCATTATTATTATTGTTGTTGTTGTTGTTATTTATTAATAATTCAATTTCTATACCGCCCTTCCAAAAATGGCTCAGGGTGGTTTACAAAGAGAAATAACAAACAAATAAGATGGCTCCCTGTCCTAAAAAGAAACATAAGATAGACACCAGCAACAGTCACTGGAGGTACTGTGCTGGGGGTGGATAGGGCCGGTTACTCTCCCCCTGCTAAATAAAGAGAATCACCACGGTAAAAGGTGCCTCTTTGCCCAGTTAGCAGGGTACGGAATATGGCAACCCTATTCCTATGTCTCTATGTACATGGCTACAGCAAGGCTTTGGGTTTGGGATAGTGGCTAAGGAAGCCATGGTGGGCTGCTTGGAGGAGGCAGCCAGGGAATAAAGACTTCCACTCGGTGGCAGCCGTAAAGTTCAAAAGGTGGGAGAGGCAAGAGGTTTGTTTGCAAGGGGGGGGGGAATGCTTCTCCTCATGGGTTCCTGTTAACTCTGCTCACGGTTTCGAAGGGGCTTGTCTGATGAGGGGAATGCTCTCTCCATAATGGCAGGCACATCTATGATTCTGAGGGTGAATCCAGGGGCGGAGTAAACTTTTTGCCACCCAGAGGCAAATACCTTTTAATACCTTTTTAAACTGCCGCTGTGTGGCGGTAGCACAGTGGGGACGGCGGCATGAGCTCCTAGTGGGCTCCCCTGCCTCCCAAATCATGATGGGTCAGGCCATTTTCAGCCCATTTTGGGCCTCTACGTGGCCCCAAAACAGCGTGGTGTAGTGGTTAGAGTGCTGGACTAGGACCGCGGAGACCCGAGTTCAAATCCCCATTCAGCCATGAGACTTGCTGGGTGACTCTGGGCCAGTCACTTCTCTCTCAGCCTAACCTACTTCACAGGCTTGTTGACCACTGCATGGTCAATATTTGCACAGTATCACTGGAAAATCAGACATCACCAAGACCTGGCAATGGCTTAAAAATGGCAACTTGAAGAAAGAAACAGAGGGTTTAATACTGTCTGCACAAGAACAGGCACTAAGAACAAATGCAATAAGAGCAAAAGTAGAAAAGTCAACAACAAACAGCAAGTGCTGCCTTTGTAAAGAAGCAGATGAAACAGTGGACCACCTAATCAGCTGTTGTAAAAAGATCGCACAGACTGACTACAAACAAAGGCATGACAAAGTAGCAGGGATGATACACTGGAACATCTGCAAAAAATACAAGCTACCTGTAGCCAAAGATTGGTGGGACCATAAAATTGAAAAAGTTGAACAAAATGAAGATGTAAAAATCTTATGGGACTTCCGACTACAAACAGACAAACATCTGCCACACAACACACCAGATATAACTGTAGTCGAGAAGAAAGAAAAACAAGTCAAAATAATCGACATAGCAATAGCAGGGGATAGCAGAATAGAAGAAAAAGAAATAGCAAAAACAACAAAATACAAAGATCTACAAATGGAAATTGAAAGGCTGTGGCAGAAAAAGACCAAAGTAATCCCAGTGGTCATTGGCGCTCTGGGTGCAGTTCCAAAAGACCTTGAAGAGCACCTCAACACCATAGGGGCCACAGAAATCACCATCAGCCAATTACAAAAAGCAGCTTTACTGGGAACAGCCTATATTCTGTGACGATATCTATAACAGCAACAACAACATTGACAATAAAAATTCAGCCATCCCAGGTCCTTGGGAAGGACTCAATGTCTGGATAAAACAAACCAGTCAATAACATCTGTCTGACTGTGTTAATAAACACTAATAATAATAAGGTGGTAGAAGCTCCCCTTGTGATGCATTACATTGATAAACAGCATTCTGCTGATGATATTCGTTTCTTTATTCTGTATAAGTACTGTGGGTCTTCTTTTGCCTTAATAGATGTCCACCGTATTCTTCTCCAGAAAGAAGCTTTTTTAAATTCATCACTATTTGACTGTGACACCCCATGGTTTGAACTCTGCTAATGATTTGTCCTGTTTTTAATAATATATATATTTCATAATATTTTTGTCTGTCTTTACAGCTGTTAGTCATCCAATCTCTTATCATATAAATGATTTGGGGTGGTGTGGCTTTTGTACAAGTCTATTATCAGTGTAGTATTTATCTTTTTTATCTCTATGGGACATCATGTGAGGTCATTTTTCATTATAGGCTATTCCTTTAAGTGCTGTTCCTATTTTTGTGAACAGCTGAACACCTTTTAGGTTCACTTTTTTTCCTTCATGTATTATTTAGGACAAGCTTTGCATCTTTTTTACCATTTGTCCTTTCCCCCACTATAACTTTAGAATAGTTTCTATTGAGTTCTGTTATAGTTTGTGAGGTTTTTTAGTTTCTCATTTGGGGCATTATTATATTGGGTTTTTTGGCCACAATGGCTCTTTCTGTAGTTCGAGCAGTTCGAGCTTTCAGGCACAGCTGAAACACTGTTAGAGTTTAATCTTTCCTCTCTTTTATAATCTGGGACAATCTCTCATTAGTTAAGCAAACCTTGAGGCTTTAACATGCCTGGTTAAATGCATTTGTTCAAGAATGTTTCTCTACCCTGGTGTAAGTTTTTCTGCATTTTTAAAATTAGTTTTGCTTTAGTGTGTTATTTGGATTAATGGTTTCATATCACCATTTCACTATGTTAATTATAGTTAAAGTTTTTGACCTTGGATACAGCTGTGATATCTTCAGAGCTCATTTTTTGTTTATGACTTTATGTCCAGCCTTTTATCAGTAAAGTAATTCCATGCTTTTCAATAAGTTTTGTTAAGCCTATTGCTTAGAAATGTCCCTCTTTATCTTGAGTGTGTTTTGCGTTCAGTCCTTGATATATATTTTTGGGTGTTGCTGTTTCATGTCTTTTTTCATTGTAGTTTTATTACTGGATTAATTGACTGATTAAGTCTTCATGGGAAAGGTAAACAAAGCAACAGTTCCACTTGCAGTCAGAAAAATAACCGCCCAAGACACTCGAATGCAATTTAATGTTGCTTCATTAAGTCTCCTTCTGTTGGAAAGAAGAGGGTTGAGTTACTAGGTTGGTGATCTTTGCTATTTTTCATGAGGGGGCCACTTTGTCCAAAAGCCTTCAATGTGAGAGTCATATCTCACTGTGCGAACTTCCACACAGTATGGTGCTTTTCTCCCTGCTGGGAGAGGGCCCTTTAAGAAAGATGGAGCCCTGTCTGAAGCGCTCTAGGAGAAAAGCGTGGGGAAGCAAGCCTTCCAAGATGGCTTCCAAGATGCTCAACAGGTTTCCCTCAAAAGAGCCTCCCCACCCCCAGCACTGGGCAAAGCACAGCAGTGCATGGTGGTAACAGTCATCTTCATATGGTGCCAGCCAGGGGGAATGTGGAGAGTATATTGCTTTGGCCGAAGCTCCACATCAATCCAACTAGTCATGGAGCCTGGGCTGTCCTTAGGGCAGGGCGACCAGGGCAGTCGACCCCAACCCCATGCTCCCACAGGCTCTCCTGTTGCTCTCTCCTGTTTCGGGGAGGGGCAGGGGCTCTGTGTGCAGCAGACCCCAGCAGGCAGCAATTAGACACCCAGCAGGCAGCAGCAGAAAGCCGGAGATGGGGGCGGCCAGCAGCTCCCACCTGGAGGGGGTTTTCTTGGCCTCGTTCTGCCTCTTCATTCCCAGTGCTCCACACCAGGAGGATCGCCAACGCCCAGAACAGTGCTACCAACCCCACGCCGAGGCAGCTGCTCCTGCTGTTACAGCTACTCCTCCTCTCCACACCCTCCGGCCCAGCCGGAACAAGAGCCCTTGCAGCCAGCTGCAATTGGTCCCTCTCCTGTGCCAGCCTCCAGGTTTTTCTCCTCTCCCACACTCCAGCTGCCTTTGCTCCTGACCCTGTGAGTCAGTGCTCAAAGCCATGAGGAGAGATTTCTTTCCCCCTCCGCTGCCCCCAGGAAAAAGAATGCAACTCCCCCACAATAGGGCTTGCCTTCCGAGTGGCGACACTCTCACATTTAAAAGTGAATTTGTTTGTTTGTTTGTTTGTTTGTTGTTAAATTTACATACTGCCTTTCATTAAAACAATTGGCGAAGGGGGAAAGTTGCAAAAGAATTCAAAGGGGTGCCCTCCCAAAGCAAGCAGTCTAAGGGGCTGGAGATATGTTCTAAAGTGGGAAGGGTGACATTTTAGGAGAGGCATGCAAATGGTTAATTTATTTTATTTAACATTTATATCCAGCAAGGAGCTCAAAGCGGTGCACAGGCTTATTTTTATCCTCACAACAACCCTATGCGGTAGGTTAGGCTAAGAGATACATGACTGGCCCAGAGTCACCCAGTGAGTTTCGTGGTTGAATGGGGATTCGAACTCAGGTGACAAGGACTCAGTGCAAAACAGTGTCAGAGAAGAAGGGGCAATGACAAGGATTAAGTGAAAAGCAGAGTCAGAGGCCAAGGAAATCTAGCAGGTTAAAAAGGGACAGAGAGACAGAAGAAAAGGGATAGGGGGAGGGAGGGAGGGAGGGAGGGAGAGAGAGAGAGAGAGAGAGTGAGTCTCCCTAATTAGCTAAGGGGCAGGTTGTGGCTAACTAGTGGAGGCAGAGGCAAAGTTCTTCTCCTATTCAAAGTTAATTCCTAATCAAGACTAATTCCTATTAGAGATGGAGGAAGAAAGCAAAAGGGAAAAGGTGGAGAGATGCAACCAAGGCTGAAGAGCAATCTGTGTCAGAGAGGAGACAAGGAAAATAAAGAGCACTCAGTTTAGAGGGCGGGGGCTGAAGTAACAAGAAAAGTAGTGGGGGGGGGAGCAACAAAGCGCCAGAGTGTGAGGTGACAACCAAGACACAGGGAGCAGAAAAAGCAAGGGAAGCAGATAGATTGGGTCAATTAAGGAAGAAGTGAGAGATTACAGGTAGAGACAGACTTGTTGGACAAACTAGGCAAGATTGGGGGGGAAATGGAACTAGAGTGTAAGGCGGCTGAGCTGTTCTAGGGTGAGGCCTTGTGGATGAAGGGGAGGCAATTATGTTCTGAAAGCAGGATCTGCGGAGGTGGCTGTCCCTGGGTTGCCAGGGGGCCACCAACACAGCAACGGGTGAATGGATCAAAGTTATGGGGGTTTAAACTACTAGGATCCACTTTGGAGGGTTCTGGTGACTGGAGCTGCTTAAAACTCCAGTTAGGAGAGCTGGTAGTTAGGAGAGGTGGTCTTGCAAGCATGACTTGTCCCCTTAGCTAAGCACGGTCCACCCTAGTTGCATATGAATGGGAGACTAAATGGGTGAGCACTGTAAGATATTCCCCTCGGGGGATGGGGCCACTCTGGGAAGAGCAGATTCCAAGTTCCTTCCCTGGCAGCATCTCCAAGATAGGGCTGAGAGGGACTCCTACCTGCAACCTTGGAGAAGCCACTGCCAGTCTGTATAGAGAATACTGGACTAGATAGATAAATGGTGTGACTCAGTAGGGCAGCTTCCTATGTTCCTAATAGAAGGGGCAGTGGGAACACACACCCTGACCACCACTTCTTTGTCCAAGCGAGGCCAGTGGTGGTGGTGGGACAAATAGGAGCTTTGTGACACCCAGCTGGACATCAGGGGCAAGCCCCCTTGTGTCCAATGCTAGCAATACCAACAGCAGATGTATTGTAAAGTGGGAGAAAACATCATATTTGAGAGCTTTAGTGCCAAATTTTAAAGAGCTTCAGATCTCCTCCTCCTCTGGGGGAACAAGCCTCAAGCCTTCCCAAGAGTTCCATAATGGGGCACGCCTTAGATGAGGCCGACTGTTGTGAGCCACCCAGATAGCTGGTCTTGCTATCTGCATGAATTGTCCCCTTTTGTTAAGCAAGGTCTGCTTTAGTTGCATTTGGATGGGAGACTACATGTGAGCTCTGTAAGAGATGGAGCCACAGCTCAGCAGAAGAGCAGAAGGTTCAGTCCCTGGAGGCATCTCCAGATAGGGCTGGGACTGGGAGAGACCTGCAGCCGCCTAATTAGGGCAGGGCAGGCAGGGCACGTGCCCTAGGTGCCAGGTGAAGGGGGGTGCAAAAGTGCCTGCCATGCCCCGCCTGTGCCCCCCCAAACTAACCCCCCATTCCCCCCTGAATTGAATCGGCGGGCCTGCTGCTCACCCGCGGCTGCTGCCACAGCGGGCCAGCGTCTCTGGAGCCCCCCCACTCGCGCAGGCGCAGCACCCAGCGTGCTCGCGACTTACTCACGAGTCACGAGATCTCCAGTCTGCGGCTGGGGCAGCTTGTTGGTGGTTTCAGCAGGCGCTCATTGGCTGGCGGCGCACCCCGTGCTCGCCAGCTCAATGAATCAAGGCTGCGCCCCACATATGCTCCTTGCAGCAGGACCACGTGGGTCGGGTCTTGTAGAGAGGGAGAGCAGCAACTGCCGTGCCGGCCTGGCTCTGGCGTTTGCACGGTGCTTGTGGCTGCTCGGTAGACAGCGGCAGTAGGCAGTAGTACTACTTGCTTCCTTGTGTGTGTGCCTAACCCATTTACAAGTAAGTAAACGACTGCTCTCAGAAATGATCTCTGACTCTGCCTCTCGATCGTGTCGTGTGTGCTTCTGTTATGGATCCCCCCCCCATGTAAAAACTGAGACTCCTTGGAGGGTGGGGGTCTGGCGTGGGGTGTGTTGCTTGAATTGGGGTCTGTGGGGTGGGTGCATCACACAAATTTCTGCCTTTAATCTGGTTGCCTCCCTCCAAACGGAAACTGGAGGGGTTTCTTCTGTTTCTGCAGGGCTCCAGCAAGCAAGCCTTCCCTGCCTTGGGTGTGTGTGTTTTGGTGCTCCTTAAGGCAGACTGTATTAGAATCCAGTTTAAGTCCTAGTTCTTAATCTTCTGGGTGCAGAGCCCTGTGTGTGTGTTTTCCTCCCACGTTGCTTCCCCCAGTGCCCTCCTTAGCCCTGTGTGTGTGTGTGTTTTCCCTCCACCACGTTGCTTCTCCCAGTGCCTTCCTTAGTCAGAGAGGCACTGCTTCCTTAGCCCTGTGTTTGTTTGTTCTCCCCCACCACCACCACACCCATAGCAAAGCGTGGCTTCCTTGCCCCAAAGTTTTGACTGCACAGTGATTTCCTTGGGAGCTGAGGGGAAGAAGGGACGCTGGGGGGCCCAATCCCAGCAACTCTTGGGGCAGCCGTGCAAGGAAGGGAGTGGCAGCAGCAGGTAGGCTCCCCACCGGAATGATAAGGCAAAGTTTCCTATTTCTGTGCTGCCAACACACAGCAGAGAAAGATGAGCTCACAACTCTTTCCTGCTCTGTCTGCTGTTGTCCCAAACAGTAATCTTATGATACTTACGCTTTTATGTAACTTTTCTGTGTTGTTAGATTTACATAGCTTTTAGGTGGAACAGCTTTGTCTCTTCAACCCATTGTATGTTTAGAAGCATATCTGTTTCTTTGCCCTTGATTTGGGAAGCCCTTCAACTAGAGCAGGGGCTCCCAACCTGTGGCACTCCAGATGTTGCTGCACTACAACTCCCATCAGCCCCAGCTACAGTTGTTGTGGCTGGGATGACAGGAGTTGTAGTTAAGCAATGTCTGGAGTACCACAGGTTGGGAACCCCTGAACTATGGTGAAGTTATCTGAAAGATGGGTGTCAGATTGGATGGGGGTGGGGTGCAATTCCAGTGCTTGCCCTAGGTGCTATTTTCCCTAGATACGCCTCTGGACCTCTGCCTGGAAACCTTGGAGAGTTGCTGCCAGTCAGTGTAGACCATACCCAGCTAGATAGACGAAGGGTCTGACTCGGTATGAAGCAGCTGCCTATATTCCTACCCCATCTTTGGTCTCAGCTGCCTTTGGTGGGGGCAATGCAGGCCATCCCAAGGGAGGAGGGACAAAAAGCAGCCCATCTTTTCTTTTTGCTCCACTCCTGCTCCTCTCCCACCCACGATGCAGGCTATTCCAGAAGCCCCCTCCCCTCCCCCCTGCACCCAACTGCGGATTGCACGCGCCACGCAGCAGCAGGTGACCCCCTTGGAGGGGGTGGGGCTGGCGTCACAGGCCCCGCCTTTCCTCCAGAGCTGGGGTCGGGAGTCGCTCCCCTGTTTGCTGCCTGGGGAGGTCCACAGCCTCAGGGGGAAGGGGAGCGAGTCCAGACTCCTAGAGAGACGTCGTGGGCTGGATTTCCCTTTGCAATTGCAAACCCGTCCCTGCCCCAAGGCGTGTTCGTGGCGCGCGCCTCCTCTTTCTTCTTCTTTTCTGCAAAAGCCTCAGCCGAGGAGGAGAAAGGCGTGCGGGAAGGCACCCATCCATCCATCCGCTCTCCAAGGGGGTCTCCTCCTGGCCTGTAGAACAGGGGGCTGCTCGTGAAGGGGATTCCCTAGAGGCGCGTCTGCTCCGAGAGGCTCCAGCGACGCTCCGTCTCCCCCTTCCCTGCATGCCTGCCTGATGCCCTCCTCTTCTCCCTGGTGGTGGGGGTGGGGGCTCTCTCTCCAGGCGCCCGAATGACCTGATTCTGACCGGGTGGCACGGAAGCTGATGCAGCCGTCAGTGGGCTTGTCTTCTGGGCGCCACTAGGCGCTTCGTGGGCTTCCCTGTCAACAGACTTATGCGGGCTGCCCCCACTCTGAAGTTGCATCTTTCTGCATTTCATGAAGAGAGAGGGGGACTCTGCAAAGGTGAACCCGTTCCTAGAGAGAGCGTGAGTTCCTTTGCTCCCTCCTTCTGAGTAGGCGGAATGGGGGGACCGAGGGGAGAAGTTTCCCCAGGTAGGGGCATCTCAAGAGAGGGAGTGCGAAAGGGCTTTGTGGGGGGCACAGTCACAGGAGGGGCCAAAGCGCATCCCTGGCCATGTCAAGGAAGGCAGCTGCCTCCTACGGAGTCAGATCCAGCTCAGTACCCTCTACTCTGACTGGTAGGAGCTCTCCAGGGTTTCAAGCTCTTCCCCAAGCCTGTCTGGAGATGGTGGAGATCAGAGGAGAGGAGAGCTGGTCTTAGGAGAGGAGAGCTGGTCTTGTGGTAGCAAGCATGACTTGTCCCCATAGCTAAGCAGGGTCTGCCCTGGTTGCATCTGAATGGGAGACTTGATGTGTGAGCACTGCAAGATATTCCCCTCAGGGGATGAAGCCGCTCTGGGAAGAGCAGAAGGTTCCAAGTTCCCTCCCTGGCTTCTCCAAGATCGGGCTGAGAGAGATTCCTGTCTGCAATCTTGGAGAAGCCACTGCCAGCCTGTGAAGACAACACTGAGCTAGATAGACCAATGGTCTGACTCAGTATGTGGCAGCTTCCTATGTTCCTATGAGGAGGTGTGGTCTCCCCCCTGTTCTCTGAGACTCTTAGCTGGAGGTGCTGCCAAGAATTGGATCCAGGTCCTTCTGCCTGCAAACCAGTGGTTCTGCCACTGACCTACAGCTGCCTCCCCACAAAGAACAGGCTATATGCACAGATAACTCATGTTCAGTTCCTATGAGATTACCACCATCACTCCAGAACAAAACAAGAGGATGGACACTGCAGCTGAGTGGGTAGAACCCCTGCTTAGCAAGAGAGACGTACCAGGTTCAATCCTGGCAGCATCTCCAGCTAAAAGGGTCTCAGAGAGCAGACCTGGGGAAGACCTTCCCTCCACTGTCAGAGACCCTGCAGAACTGCTGGCAGGGAGACGGGACCAGACGCTTCCTCAAGGCAGCCCCTGTTTTCTTCCATACTCCGGGAGGGAGCACATGCCTTGAATCCCCAGGAAGTTCATGGGTGGTGGGGGATTGTTCATGGGTGGTGCAGAAAGGCTCTTGTGGGAGAGAAGAGGAAGCAAAAAGCTTTGCCTTGAGGTTGGGTAGTTGTGTGGACAGAATGCCCAGAGGAGGGATGGACAAACACTGGTTTTGAAAGTATCCATCTTTCAGTTGTTGACAATTTCACAGGCTCAGTGGGAGAGGGGGCAGTGGAAGAGACACGGGCTTGAACTCACTTGGCTCATGCTGACTGAGGCTGAGATGCCTGCTCTGCTGCCTCCTTGGAGTGGGCCCTTTTCCCTCCAGAGGGGCTCTTACCCTGGACTTTGGGGCTGAAGTCCAGGGCCTCCACAACTCCTGGGATACCCCAAATCCTCTTTAGTCTGTCCCGGGTGGTGTGGTTGCCCAGCCAAGCATGATGATGCTTAATTTGCAGTGTGTGTGGGGGGGGGGGTGCTGCAAAGGCTAGGTCTAGGCTCCAAAATTACCTAGGTGCACCTCTGTCTCCCTCTTCCCTGGACTGGCTGTGGTGAGGCTTGGTTAAGTTAGGCCGTCCTCAGTATTTGGAAAGAGGGGCAGCTCTCTGGGCTAATTCTCCCTCCTAGCTAATTAATGAGAACACTACTAAATGTTTACTGCAATATATTATTGGCAAGCCTAATACTGATCAGTTCACTATTTAATACTAGCTGGGTCTGGCACAGAGCATCTGCAGCGCCAGCCAGCCCACCCACCGCTGCTGTTCCCCACCACCACCATGCCGGCATGCCCGGCTTTCTGCCTGGCCAGCTGGCCGCTCCCCACCCACTTCTCCCCCTTCCCCACCGCCCTGCGATTTCTATTGGGCTGACTGTCCATCCTGCTTCCTCTCCCCCACACCCCACGCTTTCCGGTTTGCGGGCTGGCTGGAAAGCTGGCCCACCTCCCCCCACCCCCTCCTCCCAGCAGCTGGCAAGGCCGGCCCGCTGGCCCTCCACCACCTCCTCCTCCTCCCACCTCCTCTTCCAGGTGGCCAGGCCAGGCCAGCCCGCCTCCACCTCTGACCGATATGTGGCTGGGCCAGGGCCAGGCCGGCCTGCCGCCGCCACCACCACCACCATTGTCTCCCATCCCCATCGCTATCCCCAAGGCAGCTGCTCTTGTGAGAGCTGCCACACATCAGATTAGCAACGGGTGCGTTTAGGATAATTAAATATTATTATTACTGATTTACACAGTCAGACAGGTGTTATTGACTGGTTTGTTTTATCCAGACATCGAGTCCTTCCCAAGGACCTGGGATGCCAGAATTTTATGGTCAATGTTGTTGCTTTTGTTATAGATATCTTCGAAGAATATAGGCTGTTCCCAGTAAAGTTGCTTTTTGTAATTGGCTGATGGTGATTTCTGTGGTGTTGAGGTGCTGTGGTGTTGAGGTGCTCTTCAAGGTCTTTTGGAACTGCACCCAGGGCGCCAATTACCACTGGGATTATTTTGGTCTTTTTCTGCCACAGCCTTTCAATTTGTAGATCTTTGTATTTTGTGGTTTTTTCTATTTCTTTTTCTTCGATTCTGCTATCCCCTGGTATTGCTGTGTCTCAACTACAGTTATATCTGGTGTATTGTGTGGCAGATGTTTGTCTGTTTGTAGTTGGAAATCCCATAATATTTTCACATCTTCATTTTCTTCAACTCTTTCAATTGTATGGTCCTACCAATTTTTGGCTACAGGTATTATTATTATTATTATACATAGATTATGCATGCCTAACACACTGTATGTAAAACAGTGCCTTTATTGAACTTGACAGTTTAAAAAATGAACTCTGTCAGCTTTTGAGTTGCACAGAACTCTTTCTTTAGTGGATTTTTAAAAATGAAAATAGGGAAGATATGATGTAACAATTCAAGTTTGTGAGTCTCTCTCTCTCTCTCTGATTCTTATGCTTTGTTTTCATTCCTTCAGGAAGAACCTCATCTTGACAGCTGAACACATCTGCCTCACTTGCTCTGTTTGCTTGTTGAAGATGATAGTAATTTGTAGCATGACCTACAACGATTCACTGGAATAAGTAGTGGCCTCTTCACACTGTTCTTACCCTGGGACAGCAAGGAGCTTTAGAATCAGGGGATCTCTTGGCCATGGTAAGAGCATCATTTGACCATAGGAAAAAAATGGTTGTACAAGGCCCAGCCGACAAAGGTCCTAATGCCTTTCCAGCTGTGAGCAGTGGAGGATTCTGGGAAAAGAAGATGCTGGGTGAGAATACCATCAGCTCAGACATGCAGCGTCAGCGATTCAGGCAGTTCTGCTACCAGGAGGCTGAGGGGCCCCGAGAGGTTTGCAGCCGACTCCACAGCCTTTGCCATCAGTGGCTGAAACCAGAAAGGAACACAAAAAAGCAGATCCTCGACCTGGTGATCCTGGAGCAGTTATTGGCCATTCTGCCCCCGGAGTTGAAGAGCTGGGTCAGAGAGTGTGGAGCAGAGACCAGTTCCCAGGCAGTGGCCCTAGCAGAAGGTTTCCTCTTGAGCCAGGTAGAGGCCAAGAGGCAGGAAAAGCTGCAGGTGAGAGCATCTGTCTCATTCTGGTCATTCCCAGGGGCTGAAAATGTGTGCAAGGGCATCCTAGAAACCCAAAGTGGCAGCCCAACCTTTTATGGAAATCATCCAGAGAAATGTTATTCCAAACCACCTAGGCCAGTGGTTCTGAATGTGTGTGTGTGTAGGGAGGCTCGGTGTGGGCGGGGGGGGGGCACACAATAAGCTTTGAGAAGATCATGGTTTCCTTGGGAAGGGAAGGCAAGATTGGCAGGAAAACACTTGGGACAGAAGAGTTAATCTCTCCACCTCCCCAAGTGCCAGACTCTTAAAAAGATTGGCTATCCAGAGGTTATTCTTAATGAAGAAAGTGTTGCTTCCAGAGATGATCACATCCCTTAAAAGCGTGATTAGGTACACATCTAGTTGAGGCCTTAGATGCTCTGTTGTGCTCTTCTTCAAATAACAGTTGGATTTGTACCTCAGGCCATCATTCCTCAGGTGGTTTGCAGAGCTCGGATGGCAGAATCAGTCTAGAAGGAGATCTGAGTTCCGAAAGGAGGAGAAATGCTGACATTCCTATTACAAAGTGTTTTCTGTCTTAAAAGATTGAAGAACAAACACCAGTGGAATTTTAACAGAACTTACTCAGTACATAAGGCACTTTTCTTGGTTACAGTTTGGTAAGAAACTGCTAACTGGGCAAAAAGGCACCTTTTTAAAGTGGTGATTCTCTTTATTTAGCAGGGAGAGAGCAACTGGCCCGATCCACCCCCAGCACAGCATCCCTCCAGTGGCTGTTGCTGGTGTTTATGATGTTTCTTTTTTAGACTCTGAGCCCTTTGGGGACAGGGAGTCATTTTACATATGTAAACTGCTTTGGAAATTTCTGTTGAAAGGCCATATATAAATATTCATAGTAGTAACAGTAGTAAGGTAGTAGGGGTCAGAACAAAACACGCTGATTCACACATCCCTAGAGCCAGGAAGAGGAAGTAAAGAGTAACTCGAAGTCCTAGAAAGCCCAACCAACATCAGAACAAAGAGAAGATACAGGAAGGAAACTCCTTTCCCTTCACTATTACTTCTTGTACAGTGCCCCCTTTGGCTTTAGAGCAGATTACACCCAAACAACCATATTTACCCAAATAGAAGATGACTCTTGAGTTTATTTTATTTTTCATTTATATTATACATTTCTATCTCGCTCTTCCTCCAAGGAGCCCAGAGCAGTGTACATGGTTATGTTTATCCCCACAACAGCCCTGTGAGGCAGGTTAGGCTGCGAGATATGTGACTGGCCCAGAGTCACCCAGTAAGCTTCATGGCTGAATGGAGATTCGAATTTGCATCTTCCCGGTCCTAGTCTAACCACTACGCCACACTGGCTCTCTTATTGTTTAGACAACAAGGCTGTACACGCGATCCGTGCGAAGAGCTTGAATGGGGTTTGTGGGGGGAGTGGGCTTGACCCGCTCTCTCCACAGATGGTTGAGCAGCCCTCCCTGGGCAGCTGGATTGGCCGCCCAGATGATTACTGGCTCCGTCATGGAGCTGGTTGGAGCAGCAGTTTGGGGGCCTGCAGGCCGCTGGAAGTCCCATAAGGCACTGTGCAAGTGTGCGGTGCCTTTTGGGGACCCTCCCAATGTTTGGAGGCTTGTTGTAGCCTCCTGGTCGGGTGGCTACTCATGAGTCGGCGCGGAGCCGCACCGTGGCAACACATGAGCAGGTAACCTGCTTTTTGGGTGCTCCTGTGCCCGATATGCAGGTTAAGCGGCAGACTACCCAAGAGGGTTTGCCGCCGCTGGGAGCCACACAACTCCTTGTGGTTCTCACGCACAGTGGCTGGGCTCCCTTATTCCACTGCACATGGGAATAGCCTCAATGTCTTAAAAAATAGAGATTAATTACAGATTTTACCTATATTTACCCAAAAGAAAGAAGACTCAAATTCAAGACAAGCCCCCTTAATTTAATAGGAAGAAACTGGGGGGAACCTCATCTTGGATTTGGGTCAATACTGTATATAGCATATTCTAAGCTGTAGCTGTTGGCTTATCCCAACAACTCCTTTCCTAATCTGTGTCCACTTTCTCTACCTGGACTCCTCTCTCCTTCTTGTAGGCCCTGGGACCATCAGAAGCAGCCACTGATTTTCCTGAAGCAGGGAAGGTTCTGTCCCATGCCAGGCAGAAGCCGCTTTACAGGTGGACCGTGCAGGAGGGTGACCGAGGGGCTTCCTTTCCCGGTAAGAAGGAGTTTGGGGGGCAGATTTCCAGGAGCTGCTTTTGATGTCCCATTTGGGCCTGTGTGGGGGAGCGGATGCTTCTCCCTGCCCTCCCTCCTGTTTCCAACACTTTTCAGAATACTGGAAATGCAAAGCAATGTTCTGACTTGTGCCCAAAAGCCGTGAGGAGGCAGACAGATTTTACTCCAGGGACTGAAATGGAAAAGGCTTATAAAGGATAAAACACCCTCCTGCCTTCTTTGTCTCCCCCACAGGTGGTGGAATGACTCTGATGCTTCAGTCTTCTCCAGTTTGCTTCTCCTCAGCAAAAATGGTCGCTGTGCAGCCTGGTCAGGTAGGGAAGGGATCCCTGGGGAGTCAGGTGGGGGCCAGCCCAGATACTTCTGTTCCCTGCACGTCTCCCTGCTCCTTTAAGAACCTGCCTCTGTGCCTTCACTTCTGTCTAGGGGCGTAGCTAGGGGAGAGGGGCCTTGTGTTCTCCCCTCTTTCCAGCAGCCCCATGGAGTGAGGGGAAATAATGAAGAAAATAGGGAGGGGTGGATCTGGGGGGCCTTTAGGAGCTTGAGGGCCCTGTGTTCTTTGAACCCATTCGTTCAATTACAGCTACACCCCTGCTTCTGTCAAAATGGCTGACTGGGGAAATCTCTGAAGGCCACGGAGGAAGGCTTTGGGTCTTGCCCACCTCAAACTCCCGCCCACCTCATTTTTACTCTCTTAGCTGTGAAAACAAAATATTTCCTATTTCAGGCTTCAGTGACCTTTGAGGAGGTGTCTGTGAATTTCTCGGAGGAGGAGTGGGCTTTGCTTGATGCAAACCAAAGATTTCTGCACAGGGAAGTCATGGAAGAGACTTCTGGGCATTTGGCCTCTCTGGGTAAGACCCCCCCCCTTTTCCTTACCTGCTAAAGGGCTGGGGCCTGGTTTGTGCCTCTGCGCATGCGTGGAGGCTATTTGTGTCACCACACAAATTTGCATGGTGACACAACCAGACCCCAGGTGGCCCACACTGATGTGGGGGCACTGGCGGGGCCTAGGGGAGCCACCGCTATGCATATTTAGTATGTATGTATGTATTTAATATACCACCCAATCTACAGACTCAGGGTGGTGTAGAGACAAGAACAGCATCAGAGATTTAAAAATTTAAAGGGCAAATGCCTGATGGAAAAGAAACGTCTTCAATAAGATCTTAAAGGCTGAAAGGGAGGAGGCAGACTTATTCTGGGGCGGGAAGAGAATTCCAAAGTGAAGGGGCAGCAACAGAGAAAGCCTCCCGCCTTTGGTGACCTCCCGCCCTTTTCAACCCAATTTCACTTGCTAGGGATCCCCAGTGATTGTAAAGGGGAATCCTTACTGGGTTCCCTTTTATAAGCATCCCTAACTGGGCCCAACTGGTTTGATCCGAACCTTTTTGGAGGGCCAGGCTGATTCGAGTTCGAACCAGTCAAACAGGTTCTTCACATCCCTGTTCACTTTTAACATGAAAGCAGGTACAGTCATTTACACAAAAACATACAGCATGATGTCTGAACATGTGTGTGTGCACGGGCATGCAGGATGAACATCCTGGACCTGGTGATCTTTGCCAATGATTTGTCATTTTTTTATAATTATGTATGTGAAGCCCATTTCCGTATGTGTTTACTCAGAAATGAGTAACACCAAGTCGGAACAAATGCAGCCACCTTATACCAGTGGTCCATGGATGGGCCAATCCAAATGGCTTGCAAGGCACTCAGAACCACTACATTGTATGATAGTGTGCCTCTTTATAATGTGTAAGGGTAAAGACTAAAGCAGAGAACTAGAAACATCAGAAACTGCAGGTGATGCAGGAGGGATTCCTGTTTTAGTATGCAACAAAAGCAGAACTGGAGGCTCCTAGCCATAATTGAACATGGGGTATTGATAAACTATTTCAAAAGTATAATGAAGTTTGGATAACAGCAGAACAAGGGGCTACAGAGAGTAGGGAATAAAAAGTTACTGCTTATCCCCAGCTAGCATAGCTACATATATCATTGGTTTGTCTTGTTATAAGCAGGGCTGTAGAAATCTACTAGTCTGTGATGAGTGAAAAATGATGCTAGATAAGTGAACAAAGTCCTGATGAGCAATGTACCAACATAGCTTGATGAGTAAAATATTTTGTCTGGCTGATAAACTGAGCCAGCATTCTTTACCCCTGGTTATATGCTTATCTATTGTAAGACTGTGTAGCTGGTGGATACGCAGGAAAGAAATGCCCAAATTCATGACAGTCCTATTCATCCACGAGACCTTGCTTGCTACACTTTGTTTATTCTGCAGGTGCTTTGTTGGGACGTGCATATCCAAGGGGGTCTTCAAAAAAGAAATTAGCCAGATCTTGTGAGGAGGAGGACCGCAAACCAAAGAAGGCTTTTGATGAATGTCTGATCAACAGATCCATAGTAGTTGCTACTGCTTCTACACCAGGAGTTGAGAAAGCTCATGTAGTTGCACGAGAGGAGCTGTTAGAGGAGCTGTTAGAAGCTGCTGTCTCTACACCAGGAACTGAGACAGCTTGGGAAGTCGGAGATGACACATTAGGCCTGGAGTTGGAAAATCCACATTTTCGAATGTCACATGATCCTGCCACGTGGCCTACCGAAATTAATGACAGAACCAGGTGTTTTCTGGTACAAAAAGGTCCTCATCAGGATTTAGAGAGAGATTATTCCTTTTGCAAAGATAAACATGGTAGAAAATTTAAAGCAAGTTGGTTTCACAAGGTACTTCCAAATGGTGGAAAGATTCACAGAAGCTGGTTAATATTCAGTGAAATAAAGCGGGCTCTGTTTTGTTTTGCTTGCCTCTTATTCATGGATAAATCCAAATCTCTGACTGCTTTTCAAGATCTCAGCAGGGGATTCACCTCATGGAAACATCTGCGTGAGGCAATCCCGCTTCATGAAAATGGGAGCTTGCACATGACATGCATGTGGAAATGGAAAGAGCTCTCTTACAGGTTGGAAAAATGTGCCATTGATTATCATTCGCAAGCTCCAATGAACGACGAAAGAAAGAAATGGCACACGATACTGGAAAGATTGCTACATATTATTTTGCACTTGTGTGAAAAAAATCTTTCCCTACGAGGAACAGTGGGAACATTTCATGACCCTCACAATGGTAACTTTTTGGGGTCAGTGGAGCTTTTAAGCAAATTTGACCCTGTTTTACAGCAGCATGTTAATTACGTAAAGGAGTCTTCAAGCAGGGTAGTCTCGTACTTTTCACACAACATACAAAATGAATTCATAACCATTTTAGCAGAGAAAGTGAAAAGCACAATACTGGCTGACATAAAAAGAAGCAAATACTTTTCAGTTGTGCTTGATTGCACCCCTGATCTTGCTTGCACGGAGCAAACCAGCAAGATAATTCGGTATGTGAAACTGGTAGAAGATACTTGGACTGTTGAGGAGTCATTCTTAGGATTTTTTGAGTGTAAGGACAAAAACGGAGAAAGCATGGTTCAGGATTTAGAAGCTGAACTGAAACAGGATGGCCTAATATGGGGTAACTGCCGAGGTCCGTTCTATGCCAATGGATCAAACATGGCAGGGGACTTTGAAGGGGTTCAAGCAAGTAGTTTGTCTAAATATGGACCACCATACTATGTATCTTGCTTTGCACATAGTTTAAATCTAGTAGGAGTTCATGCAGCATCACTCATTCCAGAGTTTGTCACATATTTTGGCATCATGCAGCAGCTTTTCCATTTTTTCTCAGGATCACCTTATCGTTGGGAAATCATGAAAAAAAACCTCAACATTTCTGTGAAGCAAGATAGCTCAACAAGATGGTCAGCAAAGATTGTAGCTGTTAGAGCTGTTTTTAACCAGTTGCCTGAAATATGCAATGCACTCACTGCCATAATTAATGATGGCACTCGAATTAACGTTGAGTCAAAGGCTAAGGCCACATCCCTAAGGAGACAGATGTCAAAATATTCATCCATTGTCCTTTGTTCTATGTGGTACTGGCTTTTAAAAGAATTAGACAAAGTGAATGTAAAACTGCAGTCCAAAGAAACCACTTTAACAACCACATGCAGTCTGATTAAAATGTTAATTGAAACTGTGCAGGAAATGAGGAGCACAGCCAAATTTGGAGAATTACTGGCAGATGCCAAAGAAAAAGCCAAAAGAGTTGAAGGTGCAACTGAAAACTCTGCGAAAACAAAACAAAAAAGGTTTTTTGATGAAGAACCACATGATAAGGCACATCTGTTATCTGAAGAGGATATGTTCCGTGTCAACATTTTCTACAGATTGATAGATAACATTGTCAGTGAACTAAAACTTCGTTATAGTGCGATGCAAGACACTGAGAAGAACTTTTCAGTGTTAATAATGGCGATGTTAGAAAAAATGAGCAAAGCAGAGGTTCTGCAAAAGTGCATAGTCCTTTCTCAAATGTATCCAAATGACCTGTGTGCAAAATCTCTCTCTGATGAGCTTCTTAGCTTCAAGCATTTCATAAAGTCTACCTATCCAGAGGCAATAGATCCATTAAATATCCTGAATATAATTACCAAACATAATTTGAGAGATACATATCCTAATGTTGACATTGCTTTGCGCATTTTCAACACTCTACCTGTATCAATGTCCTCTTGTGAGCGAAGTTTTAATAAACTGAAACTAAGAAAGAGTTACCTGAGATCAACCATGACGGAAGAGAGATTAAGCAGTCTGGCCATCCTGTCCATTGAAAGCAAACTTGCAAAAGAAATAAATTTCAGTGATGTTATCGAGGAATTTGCTGCTAAAAAGGCCAGAAGAATCCTCATTTAAAGTAAGTAGGCTATAGTTTGGCTTATTTAATGCACACTTTTCATAGTTCAAACATGTGTTTCAATTTCTGTGCAGCAGGTTTTCAGTTGGCAGACAAAGCCATATTTTATTTTTGACAGTTCTCAAAATGGTTGCTAGAAATTGTTGATGTTCCATGTTACGTTTGAAATGAAACAGGATGAAAATTCATGATAAAACTTCAGTAGCATGATGCAAACAAGAATTTGGCCGAAGTAGCAGGACAACATATCCACAGGTGAGCACATTATAAGGTTATTTGCACAGTCAAAAACTGTGCTCTACCCAGGTTTGGGAGCTGTGTGCGCTCGCAATTTTCAGTTGTGTGGAAGCAAGGTAAGAGAAAAACCTGGGTAGAAGTGACTGTGTGGAAGCAAGGTAGGAGGAAAAGCTACCCAGATTTTTCTTCTACCTTGCTTCCACACAACTGGAAATTGGGAGCACACACAGCTCCCAAACCTAGGTAGAACAGAGTTTTTGAGTGTGTGAATGACCTCTAAGTGTGAATACAGTGAGAAGACGCTTCTCCTGCAATGTGTGTGTGTATATATGAAGTCTTTCTGCATACTACCTCAAACATGTGCCTATGGCTGGTTTACAATACATTCAATGTAATAAAAACAACAATTAAACCTTAAAGCAGTTTTAAAATTCATGTTAAAATCTAGTTAAAAGCTTGGGGGAATAGGTGCGTTTTAAGCATCTTCTTAAAAACTGCCAGAGCAGTTCTTGCTTCAACGGAGAGTGCTGCCCACTCCAAAGCCTCAGAACAGCAACAGAAAAGGCTCATCCCTGAGTAAATTGAGTAAATGTGTGTTTCATTTTCTGTGTTGGCAGTTGGCAGGCAGAGCCACGTGTTATTTGGGGCAGTTCTCAAAATCCAGCTCAATTGCTGGAACTGGGTCTAGCGAATGCGAAAAGAGTAGTGAGACAACGCCTTGTTGATATTGAGATCCAAGAGAACTGGGCTGTACTTCCAGAGTTTTATAGAGTAATAAGAACTAAGATGGACCTTTCCCCCACAAAATATCTGTCGACTATCACTTTCTCTAAGTTTCGATGGATACTCACGAGAGTAAGGGTTAATTCCTTCCCATCTGCATTTTTAGCTGGGAGGTTTCAGGGTGTGCCTTTAGGAGAACAACGCTGTAGTTGCGGGTCAGGAGATACAGAAATGGTTGCAAATCTTCTTCTTCACTGCAAATTGCATTTATACCCTAGGGAATGTCTTATTGCTCCTTTAATTTGTAAACTGGTAGATCAGTCCGATGGAAATCTTGTTAAACATTTGCCCTCAGATAAAGATGTTTCAGTTTCTATTTCTGTAGCTAAGTTTAGTTATATTGCTTTTAAGAGGTATAATGGGACATCATCATCCTAATTGTAAACTCTGTGTGTGTGTGTGTGTGTGTGTGTGTGTGTGTGTGTGTGTGTATTTTAAAAAATGTTTACTAGTTCTTATTCTGTTTGGTCTGGTGACCATAAATAAAATTACAACTACAAATATGGTGAGCATTTAATGATGCAAGCAGGAATTTGGCTCAAGTTTAGAAATGCATCAGGGTGTGTGAAACAGGGAAGCAGATGCTCCCTTAACCTTGCTCGTGTGCAGCTGCAGCTGGCACACTCGGGTTGGGGAGGGGGGAACCCCATAATGCACTGCGCATTCGTGCGGTACAGTATCAGAGCTTGGGTGTGTGTGTGGGGGGGGTACAGGAGCCGGTGCTCGTCTAGGTGGGCAATCCACCCACCCAAGGAGGCAGCACTGCTCATCTGTGGGGAGGGTAAGTGTGACCCGCTCTCCCTGCAGAAAAAGTTTAAGAAAAAGTTAAACTTTAAGAAAAAGTTAAACTTCTTTCTCAGCTTAAAGAAGCTGGGCATGTTTAGCCTGGAAAAGAGAAGACTAAGGGGAGAAATGAGTGCCATCTTCTAATATCAGATGGGCTCTTACATAGCAGGAGAAGCAGACCTTTTTCCTGTTGTTCCTGAGAACAGGACTCGAGTCAATGGACTGAAATTACCAGGAAGCAAGCGGAGCCTATAAGGCCATTCGGTCCGGAGTCTAAAGTTACTTAGCTGCACCCCTGCTGGAACATAGGAAGCTGCCTTCTCTTGAGTCAGACCATTGATCCCGCCAGCTCAGTATTGGCAACACAGACTGGCAGTGGCTTCTCCAAGGTTGGAGGCAGGAATCTCTCTCAGCCCTGTCCCCCTAGGGGGACTAGCTTACAGTGCTCACGTATATCACATAGTGTCTGTGTTGCAGTGGTTAGAGTGTTGGACTAGCACTGAGGAGACCTGAGTTCAAATTCCCATTCAGCCATGAAACTGGGTGGCTGAATGGGAAACTGAGTCATTGGGTGACTAGGCCAGGCACATATCTCTCTGTCTAACCTATCTCACGGGGTTGTTGTGAGGATAAACATAACCATGTACACTGCTCTGGGCTCCTTGGAGGAAGAGGAAGATAGAAATGTTGAATGAATAAATGTAGTCTCCATTTAAATGCAAACCGGGGCAGACCCTGCTTAGCAAAGGGGACAATTCATGTTTGCTACCACAAGAGAGTTGTATAACACTCAATTTTTAGCTTTTAAAATATCTTTTAATTGGAAACTTAATACTGATTGTGGCTTTTAGCCTGACATTTCTTTATTATGTATGTATGTATTTATTCAGTTTATATACCACCCTTCCAAAATGACTCAGGGTAGTTTACAAGAAGATAAAAACAATTAAAACAGTTAAAACAAGTTAACAGTTAAAATCAAAAAGTTGTTTTTAACTTGTTTACTTAATTTGGTTAATTTTATTACTTTTATTTTACATTGTATGGGTGGGGTATAAATATTTTGAATGAATGAATAAGACCAGCTAACACTGTTGACTTTGATTACCTCTGCTGCTACAAACCTCTTATTATTGTACTTATTATTTATTTATCATATTTACATGCCACCTGGTATGTGTATCTCTAGACAACGTACACAATTTAAAAGACAACTAAAACAATATAAAATCACCTTTTGAGTCTCAGCCCTCCTAGGGTAGGTGGGAATAAGCCATGGATTCGGCTTTAATCATTGCTGTGATAGATAACTTTAGTTAGAAAAGAAAAGGTAACGTTTCTTCAGTAAATCCACAGTTTTTCAGTCAAAGGGAAAAGGGGATAACAAACAATGTACTGTCGAAGGGATGGGTTAAATGGCAGGTCCTAGTTCTAGCATACCTGCAAACATGTCCCTATTTTCATATTCACCTGAATGGGGGAAATAGGGACATGTTCGCAGGTGTGGTTCTAGTCCTGACTCACGCACACATCAGATTCCCTTTCTTCACTGTAACTCAAGTGCGGACAGCTGAAAGCACACCTATCCTGATGTCACTGAAGAATATCTTGACACATCATTGGGACACCCTTTGATCATGTTTGGATTGCCCTTCTACACGTGTGCTGAAACCCTGAGTTTTTCCTTCTGCCAGTTGGTGGTTGACTGTTGAGCACCGAAGATTCTGTGGCAGGTTTTCAGCTGCTGAGGGCTGACTGTGACGGCCAGGGGTCTGGGCCTGACACTCAGCCTCCTGAAGGCGTCTTGAATGGAGGTGTCAGGAAAGGCTTCTTTAAAATCACAGATCCCAGGATTTTTCTTTGTGAAACTCCATTGATATCCTGCTTCTATCAGGAAGGCCCAAATGCTGTTTGTTAATTCTATTCTATTTGTATACTCTAGGTGTAAATTTAATGGCTGATGCCTTTGTAGTCCCTCACCAAAGCAATCGGTCCATTAAATGCCAAAAACCTGCAAGGGCTATGGAACATTGGAAGCTGCCATTTACTGAGTCAGACCCTTGGTTCATCTAGCTCAGTATTGTCTGCACAGACTGGCAGCGGCTTCTCCAAGGTTGCAGGCAGGAATCTCTCGCAGCCCTATCTTGGAGGTGCCAGAGAGGGAACTCGGAACTTCTATGCTCTTCCCAAAGCGGCTCCATTTCCTAAGGGGAATATCTTGCAGTGCTCATGCTTGTAGTCTCCCATACATATGCAATCAGGGTGGATCCTGCTTAGCAAAAGGGGCAAGTCATGTTTGCTACCACAAGACCAGCTCTCCTCACGCAGCCCTGCTATCTTTTCCCATGTAAACAACTTTTACATGCTTTTTTAGGGATGTGCCAAAATGTGGCTGAAGCTTGGTTCAAGCACTCCCAGGGAAATTAGGCAAGGAACTTTAAAGAAAAGGAGAGCAGGGGCTTACCTGCTCAAATCGATTTACGTCATGATTTAAATCACTAGTCAGTAAGACTAGATTTAAATCATGGTTTTTTACATAGAGACTCATTCTTGCTGGTATCATCTTAATACTTACAATCAGATGAAGGTTTCATTTTTGGTCCTGTTCTAGATAAAAAATTGCCCAAAATAATCTTACAGATACCTCTGGAAGAACATGACATTGTAAAGGGGCTTTCAGCTTTGCTCAGCTGCATGGCTCCAAAGCGTGTGCAGAATTTACCATGATACCAGTATTTTGTTTCTGAACTGTAACCTGACAGTTGAGATCTGTGCCTCCTGCCCAACACCTGGCAGGATGGAAAAGGTCCATGGCTTTTTTCCCTCTGTACTGTTTCCCTTGTTTGCCTGGAAAATTCTCTTTTCTCATATTTCCTTAAATAAACTTGATTTTTTAGTTGTTTTAAACTGACACTGTGCTGGAAGTGCTCAGTTCACTTCACCCACAAACCCAGAAACATAAGTCTGTGTAACTCGTCCTACTCTTGAGGAGACAGAAGACACAAAAGACTGGTGGTCCTAAGAAACTAAGATCCAGCCTTAAAACCAGAGTTACTGCAGTGCTAACTCCAAACCTTGTCATTCTTGGGAGGAGAGAAGATAAAGCAAGGGCTTTGTTTCCCCAAACAAACTGAAATACAATCATAGACAGGGTTAGAGCCAGACTCAAACTACACACAATGGATTTTTGTGCCCAGGTTCCAGAAGAAGAGTGAACTTGTGCATGGGCAGAAACTTCACAAAGACTGATGGTGCAGAGAAATGCTTTTCTAACAGAGATCTGGGGGCTCAATCTCTCCAGCTACAGCCAGAAGTAAAAGACTGCTCCCAATGTTTTACTTGTACCTGAAAAAGATTTGCTTTTGGACCCTGGAGGAATCCAGCCTGATGAGCTTCACCAGTCCAAGACAGACTGCCTGGACTCTGGCAGGGCGGGGCGGGGTGGGGTGGAATGGAACCTGCTGGAGGCATGAAGAAATTGCCTGCAAAAGACTTTGTATCTTGGAGGGAGATGGTGGAGAAAAATTATCTACTGCAAGGGGGTGGAGTTGTTTCCCCAATCTACCTAGGGCACACCAAAAATTTTGATTCTGTCATTGTGATTCTGTCACATTTTTAGATTGTGAGCCCTTTGGGGGACAGGGAGCGATTTCATTCATTTATATTGATGTAAACCACTTTTGAACTTTATTGTAAGTATTCATTGTATTGCTGTTCTTTCATTCTTAGGTGTTGTGTATACCCTCAAACCTCAAGATGTTGTTTGCTATTGTGATGATGTTAATATGGAGTTCCATGCCACTGGGAGTCAAGCGTAACCAACTAGCGAAATGTTTTATGTTGGTGTTGCAAGATTCAACCTGCTCATTCATTTTGACAGGAAAAGCTACCAAGACATGCACAGCCCAGGATCTGGACAAATCTTGGCAAGGAAGAGAATGCAGTTATGTTGCAACACTTTATATTTCTGCTAATGTATGTGCTTGTGTGTTTGTCCGTCTAGTGTGTCTCTCTTTCCTGAGGAAAGCTGCTAATCCCAAGACGACCCAGCTGAAAAGGAAACTTGCTTATGAAGTTAACCACTGGGCCTGCTTACCAACTCAAAGAAGCTTTAGGAGTAGAGGCTGATTTTCACCAACAGAAGAAATCCTGCCCACCTGCAAATGAGGCAAGCCCAACAGTCTGAAGGTGCAGATGTACTGGCCAGCGGTTTCTAGCAGAAAGTTGCGGTTGATCTGAAAATGCTTTGTTCATAAGAGTTCTGAAAGCTAAGATTATTTGAAATGTGTGTGTTTGTTATAGTTAACCTTTTCTTTTTACAAGAACAAGCTGAACAATATAACCTTGATGATGCCTTCTCACATGCCTATGAGAGAGGAACCTGGTGCTTTAGAAGTAACCTTGATTGATTGATCGATTAAATGTCATCCAGTTGGTGTCGACTCTTAGAGACCACATAGATCGATTCTCTCCAGGATGGTCTGTCTTCAACTTGGCCTTTAAGGGCTCTCAGTGGTGCATTCAGCTTACCTTTGCTTTTAAGAGGTTTTGTCTATTTTAGTTAGCAGAGATGTCCTCCCAAGGACCCTGGGGGTTTATATGCATGCCTTTTAGTGTATTTTTAATAGCTGTACTTGGTTTTCTAGTGTCTTAACATTTTAAGCGATCATCCAGTCTGGCCCACAACTCAGTGAGTTGGAACAAGAGACCTGTGTCTGAATACCTGTTTGCTTTAATTGAACCTAGTGCCTACAATCATGGAAACAAACTTCTGCGTTTTGTCTAAAGAGACTTTATTTGCCTTTAGAGGTCCAAAGATGCTGAGAATGGACAATTGCCTTAATTTTGTTAGGCCTTGACAGAAGATGGACCCAACTGCAAACATCTATGAGGTTAAAAACCTGTTTTCTAATTTAGATGAGAAAATGTTGTAGCCTTTAGATTGGTTTGGTTGTGATCATATTTGAATGTTTTACCTGGAATTTTGAATACTGCATTATATTTTCTCTATTATTGTTGTTACTAATCCTCTTTGGCTTTAGTTGTATGAGTGTGGGAAATGCTTGTTAATTGTCATGCTACCTTGTTGAAAATGCTTTGCTATTCTTGTTTGTATGTTCATTTTATGGGACAAGGTTTTGGGGACAATGCTTTTTCTAATAATGTGTATGCATTGAACCTTTTTGGATTCCTAATGTGTGAAATAGAGTATATAGTGTTTGAGATTGTGAAAGTTCTACACCCTGAAAGAAGAATTTGATTGTTTCCTAAAAGCCTCTCCCAGTGTGTTGATTGACTCTCAGAAGAACCGTTCGGAAAACAATCCCCCTCAAACCGATCTAAAATGGGGGCATGTCAGGAAAAGCTTCTTTAAAATCACATACCAGGATTTTCCTTTGGGTTAATCTCCATTTTGAGCATGTCTCCTGGAGCATTCCCAGACAGGGCTTTTAGCTCACATCTCCACTGGAATGGAGGCTGTGTGTCTGCATATCAGCCAGATTTACCCCCAAATCCATGCAACATATCAGAGGGCACTCCATATACGATTCAGGGTTTACCCTGCATATTGGAGCCTAGCTAGAGTTGCCATGCCCCTCCCCCCCCAATTCTGGGTTTTACCTGGATTTTAAGCATCTCACCCAGATTGCTTAGCCCACCCAGATTCACCCGGATTTCAGCTTTCTTTCTTACTTTCTTTTTTAAAAGCTAAGCTCTAGCCTTTGTAGAAGCGGAGTTATGGAGCAAAACACTTATTCTGCTCAAAACATATGTTCAGGCCAATTTACATAATATGCAAATTAGGCACCCGAATTTGGAAAGCCAGAATATGGCAACCCTAAGCCTAGCCCAATTTATGTCTGGGATTAAAAAATCCACTTTTTGCGTTTGAGTATCCCATATGCCCCGAACTCACAGTAAAGCCTGCTCTGTACGTGAGCTCTTGTTTCCTGCCCAAATGCTGTTAATCACCCAACCATGAATGCAAACAGAGGAAGCTTGCCAGTTCTAGTATTCCCTAGGACAGAGATGTAAATTCATAGCTGAAGCCCTTGTCCTCCTTCGCCAAGGCCCATTGGCCCACTGAATGCCAGAGGAGACCTGCAAGGGATAGGAGGAAGAGATTTGCAATCAACTCAGCTCTGCCATCTTTTCCTGTGCTAGACACAGAAATGTTTTTTCTTTATGAAAGCTAAGGCTGGTTATTAGTCTGGGAGTGGTTGAGTTCTTGTTTTGTTCTGAGATGACTTCTATGTTAGTGTAGGGGCTCTAAACTAACCTTTAGCTTTAAAAAAAAACCACGCTTTTAAAACTTTTTTAGCTCCATGGCTCTGGAGCAATGTGCAGAGTTTCGCACGATGCCAGTATTTTATTTCTGAACTGTAACCTGACAATTAAGACCTGCACCTCCTGCCCAATACCTGGCAGGATGGCAAAGGTACCCGGCTTGCTTTGTTTTAACTGTTTACCTTATTTGCCTGGAAATTGCCTTTTTCTCTTATTTACTTAAATTATTTTCGTAGTTTTAAACTGACTCTGTGCTGCAGGTGCTCAGTTCTGCTTCATCCATGATGCCTGCTTCATGTCACATGCTATTTTAAGAAGTTTCAAGGCAATTTTGACATGATTTTGAAGTTTTCTCTCTCACAAGAGAGTGGTGGCACTGAAACGACATTATTGAGAGTTCTAATGAGCAGGGCAGGAGTCCTGGGTGCATATTTCAGGCGCATAAGAACCTCCCCACCACCTGTTCACCACAAGAGCCACATGTCCTGCTCCCCCTTGGCCTTCTCCAGAGATTAGCTCCAACGTGTCTACAGGTGAAACTCGGAAAATTAGAATATCGTGCAAAAGTCCATTAATTTCAGTAATGCAAATTAAAAGGTGAAACTGATATATGAGACAGTAACCAAAGCAAGAGTCACTGAAGCCAGATTCCTCCAGTCCAAGTGGGCTCTAGTTGGCACACCAGCTAATACTAGGCAAAAGCATTCCTGGGCATTGATGACCCCTGGGTGTTCACGAACAGTTCAGATTCCCAAGCAGGAATCCCTCCCTGTCATATTCTAGGTCAGAGTATTGGTCCATCTAACCCAGTACTGTCTACACTGACTGACAGCTGTTCTCCCAGTTTTGGCAGGAGTCTCTCTCAGCCCCAGCTGGAGATGCTGCCAGGGACTGAGCATGGGACCTCCTGCATGCAAAGCAGATGCTCTACCCCAGAGCTACAGCCCCATCACCAAGGCAGTGGCATCTCTGGCTAACAGGATTTCCATCTTGCCTGGATTCACCTTCAGGTTGCTGCTTACCCGCCTCCATCCCAAAACTGCCTGCACACCACCAAGAGATACAGGAAATACAGGGACCACCACAAGCTGGTCTTGTGGTAGCAAGCATGAATTGTCCTCTTTGCTAAGCAGGGTCCACCTTAGTTTGCATTTGGATGGGAGATTACATGTGAGCACTGTACGATATTCCCCTTAGGGGATGGGGCTGTAGCTCAGTGGAAGAGCATTTGCAGGCTTGCATGCAGAAGGTCCCAGCTTCACTCTCCAGCACCTCCAAGTAGGGCTGGGAGAGATTCCTGCTTGAAACCTTGGAGAGCTGCCAGTCCATGTGGTGTAGTGTTTAGAGTGGTGGACTAGAACCCAGGAGACCCGAATTCAAATCCCCTTTCAGCCATGATACTTGTTGGGTGACGCTGGGCCAGTCACTTCTCTCTCAGCCTAACCTACTTCACAGGGTTGTTGTGAGGAGAAACTTAACTCTGTACACTGCTCTGGGCTTCTTGGGTGGAATAGAAGGGTGGAATAGAATTGTTTTTTAAAAAACACTGAGCTAGATGAATCAATGGTTTGACTCCGTATATGTCATCTGGGAGCTTCCTATGTTCCTATGACTGACAAAAGTGGGACTCAATTAGGTTAAGCAGGGCTGACCCAGATATGAGCTGAGTCTTGGGTAGAGTAGGGGGTGTACTCTCAGCCCCCCTTCCCCTTGGCAGCTGCTGGTTGTGCTCATCTGCACTGTGTGGGAAGCAGGGATGCACTCTTGCTTAATTCAGAATTAATGATTCCCCCCCTTCTGGCTCCTAGATTTTTGGGCCAGCTCCTAGAGCCAAATAAAAATGGAGGCTTGCTATTAAGCCCATGTGGGGGAGCAGATGCTTCTCTCTGGCTCCTCTCCAACCACTTTTAGACTCTAGAAATCCAGCATTTTGGGTTGTGAAAAACAGGATAATTTCACTCCAGGGACTGAGATGCAAAAGGCTTGGAAGGACTCAAACATCTTCCTGTCTCCTTGGTCTTGCTGCACATAGGAACTTAACCTGCCAATGGTCCACCCGGCCCAGAATAGCCTCTTCTGACTGGTTGTGGCACTCAAAGTCTCAAGCAGTCCACACAGGAAAGAAACTACCTAAATGCTTATACTGTGGGGAAAGCTTCTGTCACAGCAGAAGCTTTACTTTCCATCAAAGAATACACACAGGAGATAAACCATATAAATGCTCGGAATGTGGAAAGAGCTTCAGTCAAAGAATAAGCCTTACTACACATTATCCAACTGATGTGTTTTAGAAAACCAAAGAAACTCCATGTTTGCCCAGAATACCTCATTCTAACTTAAAGTAACCCCAGCCCAGCTCAGGGACATCACGGCCTCTCATGATCAACGTCGTTATCTCTCTCCACTAAACTGTATCTAAGAAACTTGGTTCTCACTGTTCTTTGCTGACAGTTAAGAAAGCAGGATGTAACCAAATAAGGAGTGATCACCAGATGAACAATGAATCATTCGCATGCGTACTAGATACTTAGTCCACCATTTTATTGCCACGTATCCTATGTGTAGGGTGTCAGCATCCATTTTGTTGATTTTATAAAAGAACACCTCAAGCTGTAACCTATTTGTATTCAATGTAGAGCCATAGCCGTTGAATACCTTGCAACTGCAGTGCAATAGAGCCTCAAAAGAGATTCCCACTGAGTCTGTTTGATTGGCTAAAGGCGGACCCAGGGACGAACCGAATTCACATCACAACTATGCATATGGCCGAAAAAGCATATAATGAGTGTGGAAAGAGCTTCAGTCAGCAAACATATCTTACAAGGTATTTTTTTTAAAAAATCCACACAGGAGAGAACCCATTCAAATGCTCAGAATTTGGAAAGAGCTTCAGGTGGAGCATAGACCATACAAGACATAAAAGCAACCACACTGAGGAGAAACCATATTCATGCTCAGACTGTGGAAAGAGCTTTAATCAGAAGTTATACCTTACTAATCAAAGAGTCCACACAGGGGAGAAGCCATATAAATGCTCACAATGTGGAAAGAGCTTTACTCGGGGGCAAACCTTCAAAGACATCACAGAATGCACACAGAAGAAAAACCATATAAATGCTCAGGATGTTGAAAGCGCTTCACTTAGCAATCATATCTTACAAGATATCAAAGAACCCACACAGGGGAGAAACCATTTAAATGCTTAGAATGTGGAAAGAACTTCAGCCAGAGAGGTAGCCTCACTTACCATAGAACAAATCTCACAGGAGAGAAACCATATCAATGTTCAAAGTGTGGAAAGAGCTACAGTAGTCACATATTCTTTAAAGAACACAAAACCACCCACCCAATTCTGCAAATCCTAGAACAATTTGGAATGTGGAACAAACTTCACTTTGAATACAGGTCTTCATTTCAGAATGTATAATTGTGACGTGGTCACCATAGGTCTGCTCTTCAGGAGTGTACAAAAAGGTCAGTGGGCACATAATGCTGCAGTCCCTCCTCATCCCAGAGTCCACTAATGGTGAGCCCACCCATGAGCTGAAAGGATGTGAGCTAGCAAGCTCTACAGGTCCCTCCGCCTGGCAGTCTCTGCCTGCTGCAGATGGGACATGCTCAGATGAAGTGGAGAGATTTTTGGATAGAGGGTGGCACTCTCATGACAAGTGTTCCCTGTAACAGGAATTCCCAGATATTGTTGACTATAACGCTCGTCATTCCCAGCCAAAGCCCATTGCAACTGGGAAGGATGGGAGTTGTAGACAACACCTGGGGATCCCTGTTACTGGAACACTGCTCATGACCCTGTGATGGTTTGGTATTTAAAGAGTTAACATCTCACACTTCTCTGTAGGGGTGCTTGGAATCTTGCAGAACTATTGGTGGGGAAGGCATAGCCAGTTAGGTATCTGTTGCTGTTGGGAGTGCAGTCTCAAGAAGGAGAGACTCTGAGATAATAAATAAAACAAAAAGGAGGAAGAGTCCAATGAGGGGGCTGTGGTTTAAGACTACTTAAAATAAGAAGTGGGGTCCCCCAGGATCTGTACTGGGACCGGTGCTTTTTAATTCATTCATAAATGATCTAGAAGTAGGGGTAAGCAGTGAGGTGGCCAAATTTGCCGATGATGTCAAACTCTTTCGGGTCGTGAAATCCAAAACGGATCGTGAGGACCTCCAAAAGGATCTCTACAAACTGGGGGAGTGGATGACAAAATGGCAAATGTGGTTCAGTGTTGGCAGTTGTAAAGTGATGCACATTGGGATGAAAAACCCCATCTTCAAGTATATGCTGATGGGATCCAAGCTGTCGGTGACGGACCAGGAAAGGGATCTTGGGGTTGTGGTGGACAGCTCGTTGAAAGTGTTGAGTCAATGTGCAGCAGCTGTGAAAAAGGCCAGTTCCATGCTAGGGATCATTAGGAAGGGGACTGAAAATAAAACTGCTAATGTTATAATGCCCTTATACAAAACTATGGTGCAGCCACACCTGGAATACTGTGTACAGTTCTGGTCACCACATCTAAAAAAGGACATTGTAGAACTGGAAAAGGTGCAGAAGAGGGCAACCAAGATGATCAGGGGCCTAGAGCACCTTCCTTATGAGGCAAGGCTACAATACCTGGGGCCTTTTAGTTTAGAAAAAACTGATTGCAGGGAGATATGTTTAGAAAAAACTGATTGCAGGGAGATTGCAGGGAGATATGATAGAGGTCTATACAATCATGTGTGGTGTGGAGAAAGTGGTGTGGAGAAATTTATCTCTCACACAGATAACACTAGAACACCAGAGGTCATCCCATGAAATTGATTGCCAAGAAATTTAGGACCAACAAATGGAAGTACTTTTCCACACAACACGTAATCAACTTGTGGAATTCTCTGCCACAAGATGTGGTGTTGGCTACTAGTTTGGATGGCTTTAAGAGGGATTTGGATAACTTCATGGATTAGAGATCTGTCAATGGCTACTAGTAGTCGGAGGGCTATAGGCTAGCTCCGGCCTCAGAGGCAGAATGCCTCTGAGTACCAGTTGCAGGGGAGTAACAGCAGGAGAGAAGGCATGCCCTCAACTCCTGCCTGTAGGCTTCCAGTAGCATTTGGTGGGCCACTGTGTGAAACAGGATGCTGGACTCTTGGGCCTGATCCAGCAGGGCTGTTCTTATGTAAAGTGTTGTGGTTTCAAGGTGATGTCATATTTCTGATAACTTTTAATAGTAAAGCAGGCTTGTCTCAGATGTTATACAGTTCCTTCTTTCCTTCTCACTTCTCCAGTAGGGATTAGTGCCTAGCTTGGTCACTTTGACCTGCCTCCTCTCTTAGAAGTTTCAGGTCTTTTCCTGAACAGGTAATACTGTACACTATCTCCTAGAGAGCAGTTTTGTCCTTGGTCTCTCTCTAAGCCTCACTTCTCTCCTCCAGAGAAGTCTCTCCTGTTTACTACTTTCTCCAACCAAGGACTGACTGTCATCCAACTGATTTTTTATTTTATTTTTTTTACTGACACCTCTCACTCTCAACAGACCGCCCCTTTCTGCAGGCTTTCTTGGTCCTTCCTGCAGGGTTCAACCAACCCCCTGCACAGATTTACCCGTTGCTATACCTATAAATTCCAAAATACATAAAACAACGCAATAAATACATTTAACAACACCCAATGCTAAGAAATGCAAACCATCACAGAGCCAAAAGCCAATACGTCGCTCGTTGAGTGGGTGATAAGGGAAGGGGCCGGGGGTCTCCTCCTCTCTCTCCTCTGCCTCCTCCTCTACCCATTCCCAGCCTGGATTTCGCTCCCTGCTATCTGGGCTCTTCCAAAGCAGGGCCCTCCCTACCTCCACAGCACCCCAAATAAACTTTGCATGCATGCTCTAGAGACTAGACGATCGCTTGGACTGGGCAGGGGCCATCCCATCCGTCAGGCTTTTTTTTAATACGGGGAGGGGACAGGGCAGGAAGGAAGTGCCGGGCAGTTGGGGAGGCGGCTTCGATGCCTCTCTAGGAGACAGCACTCGTTTCCTCTTCCTCGGACGTTGAGTTTCCCGGGCCCGGGGATGCGAAAAAGGAAGAGCCGGCGGTGCCGGGTACATCCCTCTTGCTCTTTCTTCTCCTGCGAAAGCCAGAGAGGAAAGGGAAACTGCAGCAGCCGCCAGGTAGGCATGCACGCATGTAATTTGCTCCTATGGAAGTTCCTTACCGAAACAGGGTCTGAGCGGGTCTTGTGATAGCAGGCATGAATTGTCCCCTTTGCGAAGCAGGATCTGCTCTGGTTTGTGTTTGAATGGGAGACTACATGTGACTGCTGTGGTAAGATATTCCCCATAGGGGATGAGGCAGCTCTGGGAAGAGCACCTGCGTGCAGAAGGTTCTAAGTTCCGATCGGGGAGAGAGAGCGAGAGAGAGCTGTCTGCAGTCTTGGAGAAGCTGCTGCCAGTCTCTGTAGCTGTAGACAACACGGAGCTAGATGGACCAATGGTCTGGCGCAGTATAAACAGCTTCTGCGTTCCTGCGAGTGGATTCTCCAGGGGTGCATCTTGTGGGAAGTGAGCGGGGGGGGGGGTTACTCTCAGCCATTGGACAGCCCTAGCTCAGCTAATTTTCAGCATCGGCTAAATCTGCCCTCTTTGGGAAAGAGGGCAGTTCTCTCGGCTAACTCCCCCTCTAGCAAGTGATTGAGGAAGCTGGCTCATTAATTATGACATTAGTGAACAGTTACTTCAAAATATGAACAGTAAGACAAATACATATGGGTTAACCATTTAAAAGCTACCCAGATTTTCCTCCTGCCTTGCTTCCACACAGTCATGTCTCCCTCCTTCTACCTGGTTGTTTGCACCAACACAACCAAAAATTGGGAGCACGCACAGTTCCCAAACCTGGGTAGAACACAGTTTTCAATTGTGTGAATGGCCTCAATATCTACAGTCAAGACTAACTTAGGAACATAGGAAACTGCCATATACTGAGTCAGACCATTGGTCTATCTAGCTCAGTATTGTCTTCACAGACTGGCAGCAGCTTCTCCAAGGGTGCAGGCAGGAATAGCTTTCAGCCCTATCTTGGAGAAGCCAGGGAGGGAACTTGAAACCTTCTCTTCCCAGAGCGGCTTCATCCCCTGAGGGGAATATCTTGCAGTCCTCACACATCAAGTCTCCCATTCAGATGCAACCAGTGCAGTATGTGAGCTTTTGTGTTATGCAGAACGTCTTTGGCTGATTTTATTCAAAAGATGAGAAAGGGGGAGGGAATGCCTCTGAGGGCATTCTGGGGTCACTGCTTTGGTCTATGGTTCTCTCTCTCTCATTCTTTTGCTTTGTTTTCTTTCCTTTAGGCAGAAACTCAAATCTACAGCTAGAAACAGCAAAATCCACTTGCTATGTTGCTTCCTGACTGGAGGGGAAAAAATTTTAAGTGACCCCCAAAGATTCTATAGGCTAAGCAGTGGCCTCTTGCACTTCTTGCCCTGGGTAGGAGATGTGCTTTATAGCCAGGGGATCTTTTGGTCCTGATGAAAGGTTCATTACAGCATAGTGCAAAAATGGAGATACAAGGCCCAGCAAAAAAGGGTCCGGACAGCATCCCAGCATGGAGCAGTGGGGGGTCCTGGGAGAGAACCATGGAGAAGATCTCAGGTGGGAACAACCTCAGCCCAGATGTAAAGTGCAGGAGATTCAGGCAATTCTGCTATCAGGAGACTGAAGGGCCCCGAGAGTTTTGCAGCCAACTCCACAGACTTTGCCATCAGTGGCTGAAGCCAGGGAGACATACGAAAACACAGATCCTGGACCTGGTGATCCTGGAGCAGTTCCTGAGTGTCCTGCCCCCAGAGATGGAGAGCTGGGTCAGAGAATGTGGAGCAGAGACCAGTTCCCAGGCAGTGGCCCTGGCAGAAGGTTTCCTCCTGAGCCAGGCAGAGGACAAGATGCTGGGAAAGCAACAGGTGAGAATATTTCATTCTTGATCTTCTGAGGAGCACAGGATGTGTGGACCAGTGTCCTAAAATCCCCCATTACTTGCCCAACCTTCTCTGGAAATCACGTGACACAGTCTCAGTTTGGATCAGGGCCCTGTGATTGTATTTCGTGAATAAAGAATTAAGCGCACCCCCTAAAAGTATATTTAGGCACAGGACTAGTTTGGGCCTTAGCTGCTCAGTTCAGTTCTTGTCTAATGGATTAGTACCCCAATCCATCAGTCTGCAGACACTCCCCTGTCAAAGATGGCGCTGCTGGTGGTTTGCAGAGGCTGGTTTGCAGACGTTGCTTTTAGCAGGAGATTCTGAGTGGAGGAGAAATGCTGTCATTCCTTTCATAATTCCTCTTCCCATTTATTGCCTGGGCTCCTCTTTCAGACCCTGGGACCATCAGAAGTGGCTGCTGATCTCTCTGAGGCAAAGAAAGCTACGTCTTGCACCAGAAAAAGGCCGATGTCCAAGTGGAACGTACAGGAAGGTGATGGAAGTGCCTTATTTCTGAGTAGGGATTGATGGGGAGGGGGCTCTCATCCAGGTCATCCTGTTTCAGGTGTTCCTCTTGAGCCTGAATTGGGGAGCAGATGCTTCTCTCTGGCTTCCCTCCTGTCAAATCCAAAGCAACATTTTGAATTGTGCCCCAAAGCCACATGGATGCAGGTTGATTTCCTTCCAGGAACCAAAAACCAAGGTTGTTTCTAAAAGACCAAACATCTCCCCAACATCTTTGTCTCCCTCACAGGAGAGGAAGTTAATCTGGTGCTTCAGTCTTGGTCTTCTCCAGTTTGTGGCGGAGCAGAAATGATTGCTATGCGGCCCAGTCAGGTAAGGAGGGGGTCCCTGGGGAGTTGGGTGGGGGCAGCCTGGATTCCTCTGCTCTCTGCATGTCTCCTTGTTCCTGAAAGAGTCTGCCTCTTTTCCTCCTTGGCTTCTGTCAAAATTACTCACTTTGAAGGCTTTGAAGAATAGTGAGAAAGCTTTTGGCCTGCAAGAGACTCCCGCCCACCTCAGCTCTAATCCTTTTTAGGACTGTGATATTATCTGCGAGAAGAAAATGCTTCCTTCTTCTTTCAGGGTCCAGTGACCTTGGAGGAGGTAACTGTGTATTTCTCCAAGGAGGAGTGGGCTCTGCTGAATCCCGACCAAAAGGCTCTGCACAGGGAAGTCACAGAGGAGAATTCTGGAAATGTGGTCTCTCTGGGTAAGGCTCCCTTCTTGTCTTTGATGAGGGCCAAACAAAATGATGCAGAACGAAGAGTACAAAATAGAAATTCATTACTAAACAAAGAATACTTAATGAAAAATATTTGAGATGTACACAATCCATTATAACAACAGCCAAATAGACAAAAGGACGAGATGTGTAGCACTATTTTCCATGTTTTGAGTCTCTTCATAGAAGTTGTATTCTGGCAACCTACATTCCTAAATTGTTATGTGCACAAAGAAAGCTTCAGAAAGGACTAAGTCACTTACCACTGTGTAGAGCTAGGTCAGGAGTTGGCAACCTTTCAGGGTCTTCATTTATTCACTCTAATTTAAGATTTTGTGAGCTGGTAATACATGTTAATATGGAAGCACTCCCCTGCACCCTCCCCAGTGATAGATTCTATAAGTTATGATAGATTCCACAATGATAGATTCTATACATTAATTAAAAGTCTGAGTGAATAAATGTGTCTTAGCCCTTTAAAAAGCTGTTGGAGATGGGGATGCTCTTCTTTTTACAAAGAGCGCATTCCAAAGCTTTGGGGTGGCAATAGAGAAGGCCTGTCCCTGAGTCCCAGATGAGCTGGTGGCAGCTGCAGATGGACTTCCCCAGAGGATCTCAATAGATAATGGGGCTCATAGCGGAGAAGGTGGTCTCTTAAACACCCTGTGCCTAAGGGCTTTATAGGTTATAACCAGCACTTCGTAGTTTTCCTGAAAACATTTTTGTAGCCAGTGTAGTTCTTTTAATATAGGGGTATATAGTATATTCATGTAACGAATATAGACTGGTGAGTGGCGGATTTAAGCCCAGCCTTTGTCTCAAAGCAAGCCCACATATGGGGAAAGAAAAATGCTGCTTTATTCCCTCCATGATTGCCCAACAAAGGCTGTCCCTCTGGTAATCGCTGCCACCACACCCACTTTTTAACAGAGTTTATTCTCTCCCTGATGTGGGCAAAATTCCAGGAAAACTCTTTCTTTTACCAAATGGGGAAAAAAATACAAAACTCTCACATGTAGCTTATGCGTGAGGAGAAAAACTTGGTAGTGTGCTGCTGAGCAATCAGATTTGAGGCATGTTTGCACGAGAGTAAGACCCCTTTCCAGCCTCCCCTTTCCTAAATTGAAAATCCACTCAAAGAGGCTGGTTAAAATTGTAAAGGACTAAAAAGAAAAATAGCCTTTATTCAAAACACGACACACTGCTTCAGTCTGAGGCTCGCGCTCTCTCAGCTTCAGTTACAGGTAACAGCAAACTCTCAGTACTTTACAAGATTACTTCCAAAAAGAGCACTCCAGTTGATAGTTGGAGTGGTACACTTTAAAATCCTTGGTTACCCAGTTGCAAAGATAATTCAAAAAGCACCCCCAGTTGCCAGGAACCTTTGAAAGCACCCTTATAGGGTGCAGAAACTTCTACAGAGCCCTGGGTAGATAAAAGGCTCAGGCCAGGGTTTCTGAGAGGGCTACATCCTATACCATAAAATGGTTAGGTGTGTGGCCGTGCTGCCCGTGTCTTTTTGGGCCGTTCTGGGCATGCGCAGAGCGCATGCCCAGATCGGCCCAAAAAGACACGGCCGCCCAGAGACGGGCGGCCATGTTGAAACAGGGGAAGCGGCGGCCTAGGAGAAGCAGCCGCCGCCAACGGGAAAAGAGTGCTGGCGAGGCGGCGGTGGCTGCGGCGGGGTGACTGGCCCCAATGGCGGCGGCTGCTGCCACGGCAAGAGGGCCGGGAGGAGGAGGAGCGGTGGGCCGAGGAGAAGCGGCCGCCGCCAACACCAAAGGAGAGTGCGGGCCGAGGTGGCGGTGGCCGCGGCGGGGCGACTGGCCCCGATGGCGGCAGCTGCCGCCGCGGCGACAGTGCGGTACACGGTGAGCTGCGGCAGCCTCCCCTTCTCCACTCTCCCCGTCGGGTCTTGGCCTCCAAGACCAGCACCCCCCACCCCCCCACTAGAGCCCGTTATTACAATGGGCTTACACATACTAGTTACAAAATAAAACACAATAGACCAATTGTAAGGACTTGCAAAGCACTAAAATAAAGAAATCTGATGCCAGCTACCTAACGCACGGTTCCCTGGTTAAACCTGGAGAGGAGAGCTGGTCTTGTGGTAGCAAGCATGACTTGTCCCCTTAGCTAAGCAGGGTCTGCCCTGGTTGCATCTGAATGGGAGACTTGATGTGAGAGCACTGCAAGATATTCCCCTCAGGGGATGAACCTGCTCTGGGAAGAGCAGAAGGTTTCAAAGTTCCCTCCCTGGCTTCTCCAAGATAGGGCTGAGAGAGATTCCTGCCTGAAACCTTGGAGAAGCCACTGCCAGTCTGTGAAGACAATACTGAGCAAGATAGACCAATGGTCTGACTCAGTATATGGCAGTTTCCTATGTTCCTATGTTCCTAACCCTTCTCCGAAGCCAAACCCTGGCTTCTTCCCTGAACTCACCAAAACCATGGTAGAGACTTCAAGCCCCTGCAGAGTTCCTGGTTGCTGCCATGGCTTGGCCAGCCAACCTGTTGCTTCCCCTGTCTGGCTCCAACTGAGGACAAAGACCCCCTTCACTTCTTGCCACCCGGCCCTCTAGGTCCCCGTCACTCTGTGCTGAGTGGCTGATCCCTAGAGGTCACTGCCTGACAGACAGGACAGGGTTCCCTTCCAGGGTACGGGAGGGGCTGATTGATACAATTTGATTTGACCCAGAGACCAACCTGGCTGCTGCATTTTTCACCAGTTACAGTTTCTGGAGTACATACAAAGGCAGTCCCACATAGAGCACATTGCAGTAATCCAGTCTAGAGGTTACCTGCATATACACTATTGTTCTGAGTACCTTTAGCAAAAAAAAATAAAAAATATAAAGTATGTCTTTTCAAATTCCAAACAAGAGTCTTATCTATATATTATGAAGAATACATAAATCCAGTTACTCCCAAAGAAGAACTGAAAACCTAAATCAATGGGATCACTCACAACTGTGTACAAACTTAAGCTTCATTTTGCTACCTTGGAATACTGTCACAGGAGTACAAAAGAGAATACAAATAGTGTGAAGTTGAACAACATTTACCTCTCCTTGTAAATCCTTCCTAACTTGTATTAAAATTATGCTAGAATAAAATTTATATTTACTTTTTAAAAAGAGGAGTATTCTCTTTTGTGGTTCCATTCTATGCTCAAATCCCAAACTAGCTACAGAAGGAAGAAGTTTTTGAGTTTAATGAATAAACTTCAGGTCATAGTCATTTTGGTGGCAGCAAAGATGAGGTTAATTCATTACAGTTTCTCATTTTTCTATTTATTCCAGTAAGCTGGGAGAGTGGGGATGAGAGAGAGCCATATTGTGTGTCTGCAAAAAGTGCCAGATGTCTAGATGTGAAAAAGAAGAGAAGGAAAACTGAAGGAAGACAGAAAAGGAGGAATAAATCCTTGGCATATCAAGGAAGTGAAATCCAAAACCAAGAAGAAAAAGACAAAGAGAAGAAAAGGATTAAGAGCAATGTGTGTGGGAAAAGCTGTAATGTTGATTTGCATCTTAATGAGGATAAATTAATCCACACAGGGGAGAAACCACATAAATGCTCAGATTGTGGAAAGAGCTTCAATCAGAAGATATACCTTACAAGGCATCAAAATATACACACAGGGGAGAAACCATATTCATGCTCAGAATGTGGAATGAACTTCCGGCAGAGGATACATCTTACTTCTCATCAAAGAATCCACACAGGAGAGAAACCATATCCATGTTCAGAGTGTGGAAAAAGCTTCGGTCAGAAGATATATGTTACTAGACATCAAAGAGTTCACACAGGTGAGAAACCATATCCATGCTCAGAGTGTGGAAAGAGCTTCAGTCAGAGGGGGAACCTTATTTATCATCAAAGAATCCACACAGGAGAGAAACCATATCCATGCTCAGAGTGTGGAAAGAACTTCAGTCAGAGAAGGAACCTCACTGCACATTATCAAACTATGCACATGGTGGAGAAACCACATCAGTGCTCAGAGTGTGGAAAAAGCTTCAGTCAGAGGACACAGCTTAGGAGACATCAGAGACTCCACACAGAAGAGAAACCATATAAATGCTCAGAATGTGGGAAGAGCTTTGATTACAACACAAGCCTTATTAGACATCAAACAATCCACACAAGAGAGAAACCATATCCATGTTCAGAGTGTGGAAAGAACTTCAGTCAGAGAAGAAACCTCACTGCACATTATCAAACTATGCACATGGTGGAGAAACCACATCAGTGCTCAGAGTGTGGAAAAAGCTTCAGTCAGAGGACACAGCTTAGGAGACATCAGAGACTCCACACAGAAGAGAAACCATATAAATGCTCAGAATGTGGGAAGAGCTTTGATTACAACACAAGCCTTATTAGACATCAAACAATCCACACAAGAGAGAAACCATATCCATGTTCAGAGTGTGGAAAGAACTTCAGTCAGAGGAGAAACCTTACTGCACACTATCAAACTATGCACATGGTGGAGAAACCACATCAGTGCTCAGAATGTGGAAAAAGCTTCATTCAGAGGACACAGCTTAGGAGACATCAGAGACTCCACACAGAAGAGAAACCATATAAATGCTCAGAATGTGGGAAGAGCTTTGATTACAACACAAGCCTTATTAGACATCAAACAATCCACACAAAAGATAAACCATTTCCATGTTCAGAGTGTGGAAAGAGCTTCAGTCAGAGGAGAAATCTTACTGCACACTATCAAACTATGCACATGGTGGAGAAACCACATCAGTGCTCAGAGTGTGGAAAGTGTTTCAAGGAGAGAATTAGCCTTACTTACCACAAAAGAATCCACATAGAAGAGAAACCATTTAAATGCTCAGAGTGTGGAAAGAGCTTCAGGCAGAGCAGTAGCCTCATTTACCATAAAAGAACTCACACAGCAGATCAAGCAAGAAACTGTATTGATGTTCCGAATGTAGAAAGTGCTTCAAGAGTCACACACACTTGAAAGAGCATAGAACAATCCAGAGTCCTGTGAATGGAGTTGTCTAAATATGTGGAAGCCTAGAGTTGTCTGAAATGTGGAGCAGACCTTAGTGTGAACATGGATGTGTTCATTTTAGACTGCATTGCAGATTAGATCAGTGCAATGCATTCTCATAAGAATAGCCCTGCTGGATCATGCCCCTATCCTGGCATATCTTGTCCAACATCCTGTTTCACACTGGTCCACCAGATGCCTCTGAGAAGCCCACAGGCAGGGTTGAAGGCTTGCCCTCAATCCTGCTATTGCTGCTCTACAATTGGTATTTAGCGGCATCTTGCCTCTGAGGCTGGAGATGGCCCACAGCCAAAAGACTAGTAGCCATTGATAGACCTGCCCTCCATGAATGGCCCAAGCCCCTTTTAAAAGCCATCTAAGCTAGTGGCTATCACCACGTCCCATGGTAGAGAATTCCATAGGTTAACTATGTGCTTCCTTTTGTCAGTCCTGAATTTCCCAACCTTCAGTTTCATGGCATGAGCCACAGTTCTAGTGCTGTGAGAGAGTGAAACATTTCTTTCTATCCACTCTTTCTACTCCATGCATAATTTTATACACCTCGATCATGTCTCCCCATAGTTGCCCCTTTTCCAAACTAAAAATCCCCAGATACTGTAGCCTTGCCTCATAAAGAAAGTGCTCTAGGCCCCTGATCATCTTGGTTGCTCTCTTGAGGTTACTCTCCTCATTTTAGGGTACTTGATTGCTCTCCTCACCCCCTGCCACAGCCCCCTCACCTCAGAGATCTCTCCACCTTCACCTGAGCTGCACTCCTCCTCCTCCTCCTCCTCCATCCCCCTCGCCCCTCTTGGTGACAGGCCCGGGCCCGTCCCTTGCCTGCCTGCCTCCCTCTGCCAATGGCCTCAGTAGTCCCAAACAGCAGCAGTGGTTGACTGGGCCCTTCCTTGCTGCCACCGCCATGGCCATACATTCCCCTCAGGCCGCTGACAGGCTCGGGCCCGTCCCTCGCCCTTCCTTCTTTCTCTCTTCCCCTCCCTGCTTTTTCTCTCTTTCTCTCTCCTCCACTTGCTCTTCTCCTGGCTTTCTTCCCCTCCCTTGTTTTTTTTCTTTCTCCCTTCCTGAGTTAGCAGATCTTGTTCATCTTGTCTCCTCATCTAATTCACACCATGGCAGCCTCCTTCTCCTGAAGGGTCTCTTTCCTCCTTCACAACTCCTCTCTTCGCAGACCCTTGCCCACTATCCTGCCACACTCAGGATTAACCACAGAACTCCTAGCACGCTTGTCCTAACAGGCCCCTGCGAACTGAGGAACCTTTTTAAAGTGACAATTCTCTTTATTGAGCAGGGGGAGAGCAACTGGCCCTATCCACCCCCAGCACCATATCCCTCTTACGTTTCTCTTTAGAATGTGAGCCCTTTGGGGACAGGGAGCCTATTTTATTTATTTATTGTATTTATTTATCTCTATGTAAACCACTTTGGGAGTTTTTGTTGAAAAGCGGTATATAAATATTTGTAGTAGTACAAAACAAGCCACCTAATGGCACAGTGTGGAAGTAACCTGCCTGGAGAGCAGGAGGCTGTTGGTTCAAATCCCAGAATATGGGAAACTCCTATATCGGGCAGCAGTGATATAGGAAGGTGCTGAAAGGCATCATCTCATACTGTGTGGGAGATGGCAATGGTAAACCCCTCCTGTATGCTACCAAAGACAACCACAGGGCTCTGTGGTCGCCAGGAGTTGACACCGACTCAAGGGCACACTTTACCTTTTAAGAACCACAACAGTCTGCAGTTAGGGAGACTCACAAGGCCCCTCGCTGCCTGCTCTCCTTTTACTTAAGAAGTTGGTCCAGACTTTTCTGATACATCCCTTTTCTGGCCCACAGCAGTTAATGTTTTTGGTCTGGTGGTTTGTTGTATTTTGGTGTCATGGCTTGCCAAGGCCTTTTCACACCCTTCACGCTTCTCTTAGCCATAAGATATTCAGTTTGTTGAGGTGTATGAAAACCTCCAGTTTCAGGGGCAGCCCTTCCTGAGGTGAGGCGGCCATCTCATGCAGCACCAGCAAGGCCACAAAATGTCCCCACTTTAGAATAGGGAGAGTGGGGTGTACGCCTAGTGGGTTGGCATTTGGTGCCCTGCCTAGAACTGTCACTGTCCAGAACATGTAACTTGTAGGAAAGTATTACAAATATTGAATGTGGACAAAGGATAAGATCTTGTAGTAGAATTCATTGCAGAGGAAAATATGGAAAAATAATTTCATGAAGCTTGGTTCTTAGTTCAGAATCTTACCCCAAGCTTTCTTTAAACTGCAGAGTCAAATAAGGTATCTGAAGACATCCGTTTGGGGGTTAAACTCATTTCTCATAAAATTTCTCAGGACCCTGCCAAAAATCATTACTAAAGAAAAATGGCAGCATTCCAGCTTGCTCTTAACAGACAAAAGAGCCATCACATCTCACCTGTTCACACCCTTCCTTTGATCGATTGATTCAGATTTGTGATTAACCCCTTTTGTATAGATATAAATTCCCGCACTAATCCTTATTTTTGAGTAATAGAGGACAACTTAGATAACTATCTTCAAAAATGTCTGTTTCAAGAAAAGATCTTGCAAAACAAGATCTGAAAACAATCCAGTGTGGTGTCGTGGCTAGAGTGCTGGACTAGGATCGGTGAGACCTGAGTTCAAATCCCCATTCAGTCATGATACTAGCTGGGTGATTCTGGGCCAGTCACTTCTCTCTCAGCCTAACCTACTTCACAGGGTTGTTGTGAGGAGAAACCTCAGAATGTAGTACACATCTCTGGGCTCCTTGGAAGAAGAGCGGGATATACAATGTAAACAAAACAAAACATGGGGTTTCAAGTGAAAATGTTACAGATATGAAGGTCATTGTTTTCTAGGGCAGAATTGAAAGACACAAATAAGGGGGATGTTACATTTATATCCATGCATGATTCATGATTTTTATATTTGCTGTTTTAATAATGTAGGCTTTAATTCTGTATGTTTTAATAGTGTGTATCAAGAATAAAATATCCTATACAAGTTAAAAAGAAATATAAAAATAGATTTTTAAAAGCTCTTCAAAACAAAATACTGCTTGAGAAGCAGGAAGGATGCCTGTTGTAACTTTCTGGGGAGCATATTCTGTAGTTGAGGCAACACTTGTGTGTGGGGGTGGTTGTGTGTGTTGTTTCAAACACACTGCAGTTTATTTCATTTGATGCAAAAGCTGGAGGGAGAAGGAACTGTTGAAAGTCCTTTTCCAGCCTCAGGTTTTCAGAGTGTTGCTTGTTTATCCTGTTTTAAGGCCTCTTGTTTTAGGAGACTGCTGTGAGCATACACCCCTCACCACTTCTATTCTCTGCCTTGAGTTTTGTGAAGAAATTCCCCCACATTCAACTTACTGGATCCCTCCCAGATTTCCCAAATAATTAATGTGTGGAGGGAAGGATGGGAGTAACAGAATACTAGAATTGTCTAGTTGGGATCTTGGAGGTCATCTAGTCCAACCCGCTGTTCCATGCAGAGATCTACTACAGCATCTCTGCTAGATGGTCATTCAGCCTCTATTTGAAAACCTTTCTAGAAGAAGAGCCCAACACTGAATGTGGCAGACTGTTCCACTGTCAAAACAGTTCTTTGTTAGGATATTTATTTATTTAACATATTCTTCCTCATGTCTTCTCTGTGGCTGCCCCGGGGCTTTGGAATATGTTCCCTGAAAGCATCTCCATCCCTGATTGCTTTTAGGGAGACCCTCAAGACACACCTGTATTCTCAGACTTTTAGCTGACATTAATTTTAAACTCTAATTATTTTTATTCCATGAAATTGTTTTAACTTTTTTACTCTGTGAAATTTTTTTTATTCTCTCTCCATATATATGTGTGTGTATATACACAGTATATATAGTTTTAAATTGTGTACACCACCTAGAGATACATATCAGGCAATATATAAATATGATAAATAATATCTATTCCTAATGTCTAGCCCAAATCTGTTTCCTTGTCATTTCAACCCATGAGTTCTAATTCTGCCCTCAGTGGCAACAAATTCATTCCTTTTGTGTAACAGCCCTTCAGATATTTGAAGATGGTTGTCGTATCTCCCCTTAGTTGTCTCTTCTCCAGCCTAAGCATACCCAACTCCTTCCATTGTTCCTCATAGGACGTGGTTTCCAGACTCTCCACCGTCTTGGTTGCCCTCCTCTGAACATGCTCTTTTGCAGGTTGCATTTCATCCTTCAGTGCCTCTCTAGGATGCTGCAGCAGTTCCCACACTGAGCAGAGGGTTGGACACTAGAAGACCTCCAAGTTCCCTTCCAATTCTCAACGTTCGATGGTTCTGTAAATGCAGGTGGTAGCTTTAAACCTTAGCAATGGGTCTATTGTTTGTTTTTCCCCGTTTTTAAAATAAGTGGCTGTTTGGATTGATATTTTAATGGTTTGTTATATTTTGTAAACTGCCCAGACTAGAGATGGAAAAGTATTCGGTGGTATAAAAATACAATAAATAATAGTTTGGTTGGGAAAATAAATTAGCCTTGCTGTGTGACTGAAAGAGATTTCTCGGTTGGACTGCTAGGGTGCTAATATAACAAAAATGCTTTAAGAATTTTGTTGTGTGTGTTGAAATGTGTTACATAAATATTCTTAGTCATAAGAGCACACACTCTACAAATCGCTCAGTTGGTGTTGAGTACTGCAGTGGTTCAAACCACTGACAGAGAGCTAGCCTGATTAGGTTTAGCTAGATGTCCTTTCTCCTTTTGTTATTCTAATATTCTTTTCCTCTGCTTAGTTTGGTTTTTGCCAAAAGATGATTGGTAACTTCTTCTAACATATGAACTCCCCCACCCCCGCTGTGCGCGCGCGCACACACACACACACACCTATATAGTAGTCAAAATGTAACTTCGCTGAACTATGACAGTCTCTGATTTTTGCATCCCTTCCCACCCCATATATAAGTGCCATCCCACACTGCTTAAGCTAAGTAGCTGAACATTTTGCTAATTGTCTGGTGAAGGGAGTCAGGAAAAAATGAGATCTCCATTTGGCGCTGGCAGAGGAGGCAGCAACAAGCAGGCCAAGATTCAGTTTCTGCACTAAGTAGGGGTTAGGAACATTGGAAGCTGCCTTCTACTGAGTCAGACCATTGGTCCATCTAGCTCAGTATTGTCTACACAGACTGGCAGTGGCTTCTCCAAGGTTACAGGGAGGAGTCTCTCTCAGATCTATCTTAGAGAAGCCAGGGAGGCAGCAGCGTAGGGAGGCTGGCGGCAGCCCGTGTGCGCCTTGAGGTCAGGCGCGGGGGACATGGTCACCTTCCCAAATGGGGCTGTGCAGCCCTGTTTGGAAGGGAGAGTGGCCCGCACTATGTTGGGCAGCGTGGGCCAGAGCAACTCTCCCTGCCTTAAAGGCAGGGAGAGTCATTCCAGCTGCGCTAACATTTGGTATCCAGGGCAGACTAGCAGACTGTAAGAGAGGGAAGTCCCCTCTCCGCTTGCTTGCCTTTACATTTTCCTCTTATTTTATCTGTGGTTAATTACCAGATAGATAGACAGATAGTGAGATAGATAGAGAGGGGGTATCTTTGAGGGCACTGTGGGGCCAGTCCTTGTCTATGGCTCTCTTTTTCTGATTTTTATGCTTTAATCCCTCACCCCACCCCCACCCCAAAAAATCAGACAGCAGACAGAGGTCCTGACGCCATCCCAAATGGGAGCAGAGGGGGATTCTGGGAGAGAACTATAGAGAACCATCTGGGGGCGGGCAACACCAGCTCAGATGTTGCGTGCCAAATTTTCAGGCAGTTCTGCTACCAGGAGGCCAAGGGCCCCCAAAGGTTTGCAGACAGCTTCATAGCCTTTGCCATCAGTGGCTCAAGCCAGAAACATATATGAAAGCTCAGATCCTGGACCTGGTGATACTGGAGCAGTTCTTGGCCATCCTACCCCCGCCCCCAGTTCCCAGGCAGTGGCCCTGGCAGAAGGTTTCCTCATGAGCCAGGCAGAGGCCAAGAGGCAAGAAGGGCAGCGGGTGAGAGAGTTTCTTCCTGATATATCTGTGGGGCAGCAAATGTGTGGAATCATACTAGAAATACTAGTTATCAGGGCCCCATGACTGTTTTAGGGAATAAAGATTCACTTCTGGAGGGAAGCACAACCTTTAAAAGCATGTTTACTATGCCTGTCTGCTAACTGAGCAAAGAGGCACCTTTTAAAGTGGTGGATTTCTTAAGTAGGAGGCAGCTGGCCTGATCCATCCCCTGCACAGCTTCCTTCCAGTGGCTGTTGGTGGTGTCTATGTTTCTTTTAAGATTGTGAGCCCCTTGGGGACAGGGAACCATCTTTATTTATCCCCCCCCCCCTGTAAACAGCTTTGAGAACTTTTGTTGAAAAGCTGTGTAGTAGTAATCGAATAGTAGCAGAGGATCGACCATCAACAGTAAAGGATCCAGCGGTCAAGAAATACACCGCAGACTAGCACTTGGTAGGGTTGCAATGAAGGCTTGGAAAAGATATTTAGATGCTGTGAGGTGTCTATACCTACAAAGATTAGAATTGTTTCTACAATGGCTTCCCCCGTGACACTTAAAGGCCAAGTTGAAGACAGATCATCCTGGAGAGAATCTATCTATGTGGTCACTGAGTCAACACCGACTTGATGGCACTTAATCAATCAATCAGTAGTAATCCTAGAAACCCACATTTCCAACCTTTTCTGGAAATCACATACAACAGTTTCAATCTGGATCAGGGCTCCTTGACTGTTTTTAGGGGAAAGATTCACTTCTGGAGGGAAGCAGAACCCTTAAAAGCATGTTTAGGGGCATGTCTAGTTTGAGCCTTATTCTTGATGTTCTGGTCCTCTTCTAAGGCCATTGTTGGGTTCCCACACCAATCTTCAGATGCTTACCTGTCAATGATGGGGTTGCTGGTGGGTTGCAAGACTTGGAAGAGAGTTTAGGAGGAGACTTGAGTTTATGAGGACTGTGAAAAGCTGTCCTTGGCTGCTCCCTCCGCCCACAATTCCTCTCCTGATTCCCACTTCCCATTCTCTGCCTGGGCTCCTCCTTCCTCTTTCAGATGCAGTGACCATCAGAAGTGGCTACTGATTTCCCTGAAGCAGAGAAGGCTCCATCAGAACCCAGGCAGAGGCCACTTTTCAGGTGGATTCTGCAGGAGATTAATGACAGGGCCTCCTTTCCCGGTAAGGATGAATGGGGAGGGGGATTTCCAGTTGGATATCTGTGTGCTGCTTTGGATGTTCCTCTTGAACCTAAGTGGGAGAGCAGGTATTCTCTCCTATTGCTTAGAGATCTCCCACATTGCTTGATCTCTAAGATTAACCCAGGGCAATCCAACATACGGTCTGGAGGCTAGAGTCTGGACCACCAAGGTATTTATTTGACCCTTCTTGCCCACTCGCACCCAAAGGTGCACCTAGGTAATTTTGGAGCCTGGACCTAAAGGCTTTTGGAGCCCTCCACCCCACAAGTTAGGCATTATCCTCCTCTACACACACACACACACACACACACACACACACACACACACAGTGTCAAACACAGTATTTTTAGCACATGGGTTCTTGAGGGCACAAAGAGCAACTGAACTCAGAAGAATGTAAGAATATAAAACAGGTATATTCATGCAAATATGCATTTGCAGAAACATTTCAACACACAACTTAACATATTCCCATCCCACATATTTCTTTCTCCACTCCCCCCTCTGTCTCTAAAGCACCCGGCACAGGGGCCGGCGGCACGGCAACCACACCACCCAGGACAGATTGTGGATTTGGGGGCCCCCACGGGGTGTGGGGGGCCCCGGACTTTGGCCCCAAAGTCCAGAGGTAAGAGCGCCTCTAATCACATCCCAGCCTCTGTCTGGCCCTGAAGCTCATTGTCACTGCTGAGCCAAGCCAGGCACGGAAGCAAAGCAGAGAAAGCATCCCGTGCATTTGCTGCCCTGACCCATGCATATCCTCCTTGCATCCTCCTGGTGGGCTGCCCTAAAGGAGCTCTGTATATGCACACACGAGTGAATCTATCTATTACACTAAGGTTGTACGTGGTAAGTCCCGCTGACACAGTGCTTTACCAATCAGAGGGAACAGAACGGAACAGGAGCACTGTTGTGATTGGGCAGTGGGGATTCCATATGCAGATATGGAAGAGGAGCAGGGAGGGGGCGAGTGGCAGGGAGGGGGCGAGTGGCAGGGAGGGGGTGGGCGAGCGGCAGGGAGCAGGGCACGTGACTGAGTGAGCGGCGAACAAGTGGAGGCTTTGGCCAGGAGTGCTATCAGCTTTGGCTGATTCAACAGCTGCATCCATTCCTTGAAGAGGACGACGTCAAAATAGTGGTGCATCAGCTGGTAACCTCCAGGCTTGACTATTGCAATGCGCTCTACATGGGGCTGCCTTTGTACACAGTTCGGAAACTTCAGTTATTTCGGAATGAGGCAGCCAGATTGGTCACTGGGGCAACCCAGAGAGACCATATTTTGAAACAGGTGCACTGGTTATCAATTTGTTTCCGGGCAAAATACAAAATGCTGGTTATTACCTTTAAAGCCCTGAACGACTAACATCCAAGTTACCTTAAAGAGTGCCTTCTTCTGCACGATCCCCACCGCACGCTAAGGTCATCTGAGGAGGTCCATCTTCAGTTACCACCAACGCATCTGGTGGTGACTCAGAGGTGGGCCTTCTCTGTAGCTTCTCCTGGGCTGTGGAATGCACTCCTGGCAGAAGTCAGTAATCCGAATTCATTATTGACCTTCAGGAGAGCCCTTAAGACCTGTTTGGCCTAGCCTTCCAGGGTTTTAAAACTGTTTTTAAGCTGTAACGGTTCAGCCAGTGTTTTACAAAATGTTTTAATAATGGTTTTATGTTGTTTTTAGTTTTTGATTTGAATAGTTAATTGATTTTAGTTTTTTTTTAAATGTAAACTGCCCTGAGCCATTTTTGGAAGGGCGGTATAGAAATCAAATCAAAAAATAAATAAATGGAGAGAGGGCATGCCCTCAGCTCTTGCCTGTGGGCTTCCCAGAGGCATCTGGTGAGCAACTGTGTGACACAAGATGCTGGATAGGCTTTGGGCCTGATCCAGCTGGGCTGTGCTTTTGTTGGGCCTATCCAGTCCAGCATTCTATTTCACACAGTGGCCCACCAGATGCCCTTGAAAAGCCCACAGGCAAGAGATGAGGGCATACCCTCTCTCTCAGAACCCCAGATACTGTAGCCTAGCTTCATAAGGAAGGTGCTCCAGGCCTCTGATCATCTTGCCCTCTTCTGCACCGTCTCCATTTCTACAATATCCTTCTTTAGATACAGTGACCAAAACTGTACACAGTACTCCAAATGTGGCCACACAGAGATTTGTATAAGGGCATTATAACACTAGCATTTTTATTTCCAACCCCCTTCCTAGTGATCCCTAGCATGGAATTTGCCTTTGACGACACTTTCAAGGAGCTCTCCACCACAACCTCAAGATCTCTCTCCTGGTCAGTCATCGACAACTCACACCCCATCAGTGTATACGTGAAGTTGGGTGTTTTTGCCCCAATATGCATCGCTTTACATTTGCTTACATCAAACATCATTTGCGATTTTGTTGCTCACTCCCCAAATTTGGAGAGATCTTTGTGATTGCGCAAATCTTGACATGAAATGCAGGATGCTGAATGCTCATTTGAAATAGAAAATATGCTAAACAGTCCTCCTGGACACTTTCCAAAGTGCAGTTAAACAAGTTCTAATAGAATTTGGCACCAAAAACAAATAAAGCGCAACACAGCCTATGTTAAAAAGCAGTGAATGACTGACACAAAGATCCCACTGCAGCCTACTGGTCTATGAAATACACTGACTCTGGTCTGCCCCTTAAACTTATCAGGGTATATGGTGATTGGCTAGTACACCCTATCAGTCAAAAGGAATTTAAACTTAGGGACCTCCTCTGGAGAGGATTCCTAAGGGAGGGGCTATGGAATGGAGTAAACAGGTGTCTAGAATTCAGGTGGAGGTAACTGACATCCTCAGGCAGGGCTTGGATCAGCCAGAGATAGAGACAGTTGGGGCTAGAGAGAGGGTCTTTGGTGAGGAGCCCTAGAGCAGGACTGGGGGTGGAATTGGGAGGCTGGTGGGTAGGGTGTAGACACCTGGGAATATCTCTGTGTACACACCTGGGAATATCTCTGGAAAACAAGCTTGACTTTCACTTTGTGAATTCTGGGAGTCTATGGTTCAATACACAGATAATACAACCAGCGAGGTTGTGTCCTGAAAATCTAAAGAAGCTTGTTTTACCTTAATAGACACCTCAGTATCTTTACAGTAAAGCCTTTATTGACACACTGAAACAATCTTATAGGAGTACCAGAGTTTTGAATACCAGATTGAAATATAAGAATTGATGTGCTGAGTAGTAAGTAAATACTACCGTAAGGTTGTTACTTTGTTCCAGAAACCATTTCACGTGTGACCCTACATTGTAGAGCATAGAAACTACTGAAGCTATTGTACCACAATAAAGTTATTTTCTTTGGTTTAGAATTTAAACTGTTTCCATTGTGTCTGCTTCTCCCTACATTACCACTCCGGCACAATACCAAAATTAGAGTTTTATCTCAAATTAGCATTTAATTTGGTGGTGGCAGTGAAAAAAAATATATAAAGACTATGGGAAACACCTATATTGGGCAGCAGCGATATAGAAAGATGCTGATAGGCATCAGCTCATACTGCGCAGGAGGAGGCAATGGTAAACCCCTCCTGTATTCTACCAAAAGACAACCACAGGGCTCTGTGATCGACGGAGTCAACACCAACTCAATGGCACACTTTACCCATTACATTATCAATTTAAAATCTTGCAGTAACGTTCTATCTCCCACACATCTGTTGAATGCTCAGATGAAACTCTTCAAGCTTCCGGACCACTCAGCATTTCACCTATTTCGAATCCACTGTAAAGCAAGCTGGTCCATCCATAAAGAAGAAGAAAACGCTAGCTCTGAAAAAACACAATCAAGTGTAGTTTTGAGATGCTAACAGCTCAATTGCTTCAACTGAGAATATTAAGATGTCTCTCCCCAAGAATTGTATATGTATTGGAGAGGAGAGCTGGTCTTGTGGTAGCAAGCATGACTTGACCCCATAGCTATGCAGGGTCTGCCCTGGTTGCATATGAATGGGAGACTTGATTTGTGAGCACTGCAAGATATTCCCCTCAGGGGATGAAGCCGCTCTGGGAAGAGCAGAAGGTTTCAAGTTCCCTCCCTGGCTTCTCCAAGATAGGGCTGAGAGAGATTCCTGCCTGAAACCTTGGAGAAGCCGCTGCCAGTCTGTGAAGACAATACTGAGCTAGATAGACCAATGGTCTGACTCAGTATATGGCAGTTTCCTATGTTATGCTCCAGTCAGTGGATTCTTCTGAGAAATGAAATAAAATTGGAAGATGTGGGCCAATAATTGCAGTTTCCATGTTCTGGATTGCCATCTGACTCCACATGAGGGGAATCCTGTACCATGTTAAAATTCCTGTGGAATCTGTACATCAGTGGGAGCTTAAGAGTTCTAAAGAACAACAACAAAGAAAACAGTGAGGCCACATTTATCACAAGAGGTATTTCCCCTGCATGCACTCCTAGATGGGATGCAAGGTCCTTGCTCTTGCTTAGAGTGTTTCACCCAAAGGGGTGTGCACAATGTGAACTCTTTGATGGTTACTTAGGTTTGTCTTCTTGATGCTCTTTCCACGCTCTCATCTGTGTGAATTTTGTGATGCCTAGAAAGAGCTGAGCTGCATCTAAAGCTCTTTCTACACTCAAGGCATTCATATGGTTTCTCCCCTGTATGGATTCTTTGATGGATAGTAAGGTGTTCACTACGAATAAAGCTCTTTCCACACTCCAGGCATTTAAATGGCTTCTCTCCTGTGTGGATTCTTTGATGGGTACTAAAGGCCGAGTTGTGACTGAAGCTCTTTCCACACTCCAGGCATTTAAAAGATTTCATACCTGTGTGGATCCTTTGATGCTGAGTAAGCTCCAAACTGCTTATGAAGTTATTTCCACACTCCAGGCATTTAAATGGCTTCTCCCCTGTGTGGATCCTTTGATGGGAAGTAAGTTGGGTGTTTTGGCTGAAGCTCTTTCCACACTCCAGGCATTTAAATGGTTTCTCCCCTGTGTGGATTCTAAGATGGATACTAAGGTGCTCACTGCGACCAAAGCTCTTTCCACACTCCAGGCATTTAAATGGTTTCTCCCCTGTGTGGATTCTTTGATGGATAGTAAGGTGCTCACTACGTCCAAAACTCTTTCCACACTCCAGGCATTCATATGGTTTCTCTCCTGTGTGGATTCTTTGATGCTTAATAAGGCCTGAGCTGCTTATGAAATCCTTTCCACAATCCAGGCATTTATATGGCTTCTCCCCTCTGTGAAATCTCTTATGTGTACTAAGGGCTGAGCTGCTACAGAAGCTCTTTCCACACTCCTGACATTTAAATGGTTTCTCTCCTGTGTGGATTCTTTGATGGGAAGTAAGTTGGGTGTTCTGACTGAAGCTCTTTCCACACTCAACACATTTAAATGGTTTCTCTCCTGTGTGAATTCTTTGATGGATAGTAAGTTGTTCATTGCGTCCAAAGCTCTTTCCACACTCCAGGCATTTATATGGCTTCTCCCCTCTGTGGAATCTCTTATGGATACTAAGGCCTGGGCTATGACTGAAGCTCTTTCCACACTCCAGGCATTTAAATGGCTTCTCCCCGGTGTGGATTCTTTGATGGGAAGTAAGTTGGGTGTTCTGGCTGAAGCTCTCTCCACACTCAAGGCATTCAAATGGTTTCTCCCCTGTGTGGATTCTTTGATGGATTGTAAGGTGTTCACTACGACCAAATCTCTTTCCACACTCCAAACATTGATATGGTTTCTCCCCTGTGTGGATTCTTTGATGGATTGTAAGGTGTTCACTACGACCAAATCTCTTTCCACACTCCAAACATTCATATGGCTTCTCCCCTGTGTGAATTCTTTGATGCTTAATAAGGTCCGAGCTGCTTATGAAGCTCTTTCCACACTCCAGGCATTTATACGGCTTCTCCCCAGTATGGGTCCATTGATGCTTAGTAAGATGCGAGCTGCTCATGAAGTTTTTTCCACACTCCAGGCATTTAAATGGTTTCTCCCCTGTGTGAATTCTTCGATGGGAAGTAAGGCTTGAGCTATGATTGAAGCTCTTTCCACACTCTGAGCATTGATACGGTTTCTCCCCTGTGTGGATCCTTTGATGGGTTGTTAAGTTTGAGCTCCGACTAAAGCTTTTTCCACACTCCAAACATTTGTACAGAATGTGGCTTCTCTTATACGCCTTAAGGCTTAAATGACTACTGAAGGTCTTTTCCTGTCCAAGGCACTTTTCCTTTCCTTTCTTTTTTTCTTGTACTCTACGGAAGAGGTGGAAATCCCCTCTCTGACAAGCATCAGGTTCATCCCTTGAAATCTCCATTGGGTTTCTGTCCTGCATCTCCGATTCATCTCCATTCTCAGTAGCATCCTCCTCTGTCTGGGCACTTTGATGGGGGATCTGCTGTGAGCTCTGACTGAAGCTCTTCCTGTGTTCTGATAATGGATTTGGCTTCTCTTCCATTGGGGTACTGCAGTATGTGTTGAGGCTCGTTTGAAAACAGAGTGGTTTCACACCCACAGGTGGAGCTTTCATTCCCTTTCCATTGCGAACATTTTGTTGGGCGGGAATTTCTAGGCAATCTGCTTGGATCCCTTCCTGCCTCCTTGATTTCTCTTGATCCCCGTAGATCTCTTCTTCCATTTCATGATTGGTCTTTCCCAAAAGTGACTCTTGTTCCCCTTCAGAATTTTCCATGTTGCTCCCGTCACCTGCTTGGATAAAGGGAGAATTCTGATGATTAGTATAACTGAGAAATTATTCAGCCATGGGGTCCCTTGCTACTCTTTTCCATCTGCTCTTTGACTTGATAATGGAATGGAAGGCATTTTGCTAAGCCTAATGGATAAGTGTCCTTGCCTGGAAAGTTGAGAAGAAGCTTCCGTCTTATTTGTCTCAGCCTCTTTTGGAGATGGAGAACATCATACCTTGGACAGTCTAATGGGGATAGCCCTAGAAATATTTCCCTTTTTTTAATTTAACCAATCACTTCTAGAGGAGAGTAACGAACTTTCATTTGGGGTGTGGCTAGCTGGGATGGAGTGGAACCAGAATGGGGTGGGATGTAGAGGGAGGAGAGCTGGCCTTGTGGTAGCAAGCATGAATTGTCCCCTTTACTAAGCAGGGCCTGCCCTGGTTTACATTTGAGCACTACATGTGAGCACTGTAAGATATTCCCCTCAGGGAATGGGGCCACTCGGGGAAGAGCATCTTCATACTTTCATGTACAAGGTTCCAAGTTCCTTCCCTGGCATCTCCAGGTAGGGCTGACAGACTTCTGCTTGTAACCTTGGAATACTGAGTTAGATGGACCAATGATCTGACTCAGTAGAAGGTAGTTTCCTATGTTCCTAGTTTAGAATGGCTGAAGGGAGGAAGCTGGGAAGAGAAAGCTATGAAGAGTTTGACAAGAGGGCTGGAGGGGGGGGTGCCTTCTGTCTGAATCCTGAGTGAGGAGGCTTCCGTTTCTGAAAGATCTAGTCTGAAAGCCAGGAGGGAAGGCAGAAGGAGAGGGGCAGGGCTGAGCCGGGGCTGGTTTGAAGGAGGGATCATGTGAACAGGACACGGCCTGCAGAGACCTCTGCCCGCGAGGTGCCTCCGGCCACCAAAGGAAAGGTCCACGGCTTATCTAGTCCAACATCCTGTTTCCCAGTGGCCAACCAGATGCTTCCAAGAAGCCCACAGGCAAGAGGTGAACGCGTCCCACTTCTCCTGCTGTTGCTCCCCTGCAACTGGTATTTGGAGGCATCTTGCCTCTGAGCCTGGCAGTGGGTGACCTACAGCCACCAGACTAGTAGCCATTGATAGACCTGTCCTCTGTGAATTTGTCTAGGCCCCTTTTCAAGCCTTCCAAGCTAATTTGGGTCCTTCCTTCAAGAGTCCCCCAAACAGGCAGATTACAATCTGTGTCAATCTCTGGGATTCCTACAAGGGACTCTCTGGTTAGAGGCATGACTGGAAATTAGGTGAACCAGTCACCCAGAGAAAAGGAGGAAATTACTAGACATGTTCTTCTTGAGGTAACTGTGAAACTTTACTTTAAAATAGTATTTGATCCATGCTTTGAGGGGCAATTTGGATGAAGGTTAAGTTAACATGCACTCACTCCATGAAAACCTACTTAACAGGGTTGTTGTGAGGAAAACAATCCATGTTCTCTGCTCTGGGTTCTTTGGAGGAAGAACAGAATATCACCACCAAAGTAAGTGCCTATTTTAAGCCAAATTTTGGGTTACGGCCCATTTGACCCATGAGTATACCCCTCAGGTTCTGGCAACAATCTCTTACTAAGTCATACACTTACTCAACGGATATCCTGTTCTTCCTCCAAGGAGCCCAGAGCAGCCGACACGGATGGTTTTCCTCACAACAACCCTGTTAGGTAGGTTATCGTGCAGGTAGAGTCATTTAGATCCCACTCAGTTTGAATCAGGAAGGTTGAACCCTGAATGCTTGTGAGCCCACATTACCTCCCTGGATACTGCTGCCCCAAGCAAAACTCATTCTGCGTGCACTTGAAAATAATTAGAGGGAACACTGCAGGGAGAGTGGTTTGCTTGCTTCTTGCTCTTGCTCATTTCTGAGGTCTAAGCTGAGCCATGGCCAGTGTGCCTATGAAGGAGGTAGGGCAATTAAGTGGGTGGTGGCGGGGAGTCCTAATTGCTATGGAAATGTTAAGGAGGCCCCAAACATGCCGATTCGTCCCCTGCCCTGCGCCCCGCTAGAGACAGCCCCGCACAGGGAACACTGCATACCACACTAATCAAATTAATGTAAGCGGCAGCAGCAGGCATGCTGTAAACCAGGTGTGTGTGGCTGGGTAGGAGAAAAAGTTGCAAAAGAAGGGAGCTTTCAGAGCTCATAAATTAAGGTACTTCTCTTTAAGAATATAGCAACTTATCATACTTTTGTTCTCTGAATATTCGCAGACCTCAAAATATGTTTACCCGAAGATTAATATGGCTGCAGGAACATTCTATAGTCTGATTAACAGCAAGGAAAAACCCAACCAGAAGATTTAGAAGTGCATAAGCAAATAACTGAGGGTGAAGCCTGAATACCAGCTGTGCTCTTGCTTCAGGAGCTGCTGCTACGGAGGTCCAATGAAGTAATTTGTTGGGCTTTGGCTACCAAATGGAAAGAGGCAGCTTTGGCCCAACTCTGAAAGATTCAGCCTGAACTGAACCATCATCTGGTTCAGAATGGATCCACCTTGGATTCAGCCCCTTCTGCCTGTTTCTGTTACTCCACTGACCCCTGTAGCTGTTTAAGAGGAGTCAGGGCCGGCTGTATTTGCTTTTCACTCTTGGCAGCGAGGGAGCAGCTTCTGCTCTGAGCTTTTTATTTTTTAAATCGCTTCTGGCTTTTTCCTCCTCCTTTCCCTGCACTCCTGGTACAGGCACAGTATATCTTGGAAAATTCCCAAGCAAGCCTGCACTTTTGCCAGGACTGCAGGGAGAATGGTTTTAAAACAAAAACTGCTGAAAGTCTTTTTAAAAGACACAAGGGAGCTCCTGCTCCCTTGTGTCCGGAGGTCAAACTAGAGTGCAGACTGTCCTGTCTCCTGTTGGGTAAGTAGGTTCAGGAGTTCAGGTAGCAAGAAGGAGGTTGTGAATCTTTGGTCCAAGTAGAAGCAACCATGTTTAATGAAGCCAAGAGAAGCAATCCCCCTGAAGAACCAAAGAAAATCAGGGGCAGCCCCAAATTACCCCCAAATTGAACCAGTAATGCTTTGTACAATCCTAGTACTTTCATGGTTTGATGTTATAAATGCTTATAGACAGAGGTAAATTTACAGTGGTTTAAAAATCAAATTGCCTCTTGGTTTCTCTTTCTACTTCACAGCCAAAGATCAAGAAAAACAAACATTTGTTTGGAGAAAGAACCTGGGATCATGGCCTCCAAATAAGATTGGAACGGAGGAGTGTCCCATATTGTTTCCTTAACCCAAGAACCTGCAACAACCTTTGCCATCTATCAGTAGAATGGTCCTTACCCAGAGAGGCCACCATCCCATAATTCTCCAGCATGACCTCCCTGTACAGAGCTTTTTGGCCAGGATCCAGCAGAGCCCATTCCTCCTCCGTGAAATACACAGCAACCTCCTCAAAGGACACTGGACCCTGAAAAAAAAAAAGAAGAAGAACCACCACCACCATACCACCTTTTTCTCTACTCATCCATAATTTCCTCTACGAACACATTTTAGGTGCACCTCTCTCTGTCTTCACTAATCAACAGCAAAAGGAATGGGCTCAATGGGGGTCCCAACTCCAGCACACTGAGGGTCAGAGTCTCACTCAACACGCATTCCTTCTAAGAGTTCTATCCCCTGGGCCCCCCTGTCCCTCAGCTCAAAGCCTTCCAAGTGGGCTGCTCCGATATCTTACAGCACTAGAAGCAACAGAGAACAAATGGGATCTTCCTAGACTCATAGCAAAGAACAAAGCACCCACACTTCCCCAAACGAATGGCCTATTCCCTACCTGAGGCAGAAACCAAGTAGCTTCTCTTCTCCAAAGAAGAGTCCATTTAGAATCAGGCACTAAGGCCATTCTACCACCTGCGGGGGAGAGAAAGCACATGGGGAGTCTTTTAGCCTTCATACACAAACATGCAGTATTTCATCTCCTTGTAGAAATTGCATCTGTCTTCCTATTTGCTTCTGGGAACTGGTTTTTTTGGGGAAATGTCTTTTCTATTCTTTCACCAGGCCTTCCTTCCAGAGCTAGATACAATGCAGCACCAGGAGTGTGTACAGAGGGCAGCTAATATTCCAGGGGCCTGTTCCCTTGCCTTCCCACTTCCTGCTTCTACCTGACTGGGACTTCTCTGTCGAGAGTCTAATCTTGGAAGAGAGGGGCTGGTCTAGCTGTGGTCTTCTGCTGTGACCCATGCAGAACAATTAGGGACCTGGGCAAGACATCATCAGCATCAACAACATGCAATGCTTCCTTCTGGCTGACTTCTCTAGCTCTGGTGTTGGACCATCGGTTCCATTCCTCTTTTCTGCTGGGGACTCTCTGCCCATAGTAGTCATGGCTGCTAGGAACTCCTGAGCTGATCCTGATAAACTGGTCCCCAAGTGAACATTGAATTCCCCCACAGCTAAAAGTCAGGGAGACTCCAACACCAACTCCGCACCAAGTCAGTCAGCCCAGTTAGGGACTCAGTTGGGAAATGGAGTGAACCAAACATATTCATGCAAACAAGTGAACCAAACATGTATTCCCGAGGAAATGTTTTTGGAGGGTTTTCTCCATTTTGGAAGGGAAACACCTATCATGGCAGCAGACTGTAAAATAGACCCCATTTGGGAATCTTTTAATGGCATTTCTTTTAATGGCATGTGTATGAAATGCAAAAAAAAAAAAAAATACTACAAAGAAATGCAAGGCCTGGTTGCCCGAATGAAACAGCATTATGAGTAGTGTGTACCTATTATAGTGTGTACCGACCTTTTAAAAATGAAACCTACATCCAACTCTGAATATGTATTAAGTTTGTATTAGACAGCAAGAATGTACTTTTACTAGAAAAGGATGATTTTCCTGATTGGTGATTTAAATCATTACAAAAAATTTTTCTGTGAAGCAATTTAAATCATGATTTAAACATATTTGATTTAGATCAGATCAGCCCTGGTTCCCAATTCCCCCAAGCAGAGCATAAAAGGTTCTTTAGCTTTTTATAATTTTCAGTTTTAATAAGAATCTAATAATGATTGTGGTTTTCAATCAGACAACTTTTTTGTTTTGTTTGTGTTTAATTTAGTTAATTTTATTACTTTTATTGAATCTTGTGTCTATCTTATTGTTGTGAGCCACCCTGAGCAATAGTGCACTGGAGGGGCGGGGTACAAATATTTTAAATACATAAATAATACAAACAGCCTCCCATTTCACGGTTATTTAGAAGGGAGAGACCAAGCTGCACTTTGTGCCTTCCATCCTTACCCAGCAAGGGGGCCCCTCTCTTCTGTTCCTCTGTGATGCTCTTGCACAGCAGCCTCGGCATGGGGCTTGATGGGGCCTTCTCTGCCCATTCTGCCTCCTGCTTCTGAAAGGGGAGCAAAGAGAGGAGAGCTGATCTTGCGGCAGCGAGCAGGAATTGTCCCCTTTACTAAGCAGGGTCCACCCTGGCTGGCATTTGAATGGGTGACTACTCCCTGTGACCACTGTCTGCTGATAAGGTATTAGGCGGTGGGGCCATAGCTCAGTGGCAGAGCAGCTGCTTGCCTGCAGAAGGTCCCAGGCTCACTCCCCGGCATCTCCATCTACGGCTGGGAGGGACTCCTACCAGAAATGGGGACTAGTCTTGATGATTCGGAGAGTGGCTGACAATCTATATAGACAATACCGAGCAGGATGGACCAGTGGCCTGACCTAGTAAAAGGCAGCTTCCTATGTTCTTATGTTCCCATGATCCCAGGCAGGGAAAGGATGGCAAATAAGGGAGCAGTGCAGGCCAAGGGCAAAGACAGCCTGCCTCAGTCTCCATTGTACTCTGGCCGCCTCCTCTACCCACGCTACATTTCAAGGCCTGCAATTGCCAGGTCTACAGTGGGATCCAAGGACTGGACTATTAATACAACACAGGTGTTAGAAAGGCATTAGAACAAGACCTAAAATCACCCAGCCATGGAAGGAGGTACATCTGGAGTACTATGTTCAGTTCTAGTCATTGTACCTCAAAAGGGATATTCTAGAATTGGAAAAGGTGCAGAAGAGTGCAACCAAAACAATAATAATGTTAGCCACCCCATAACAAACTGATCTCTTAAAAAGTAAGGCTACAATATTTGGAGCTTTTTGTTTTAGAAGAAAAGGTGACTTGGAGACACAAAAGACATGTATAAAATTATGCATGGTGAGGAAAGAGTGGTTAGGGTGAATAACTTCTCATCACACTAGAAATAGGGCTCAGCCTATGAAACTGAACTGCCACGCAATTCAGGACTGACAAAAGAAAGTCCTTTTGCACACAGCACATAATCAATCTGTGCAATTCCTTGCCATGGGATGTGGCTATGGCCACCCAATTGGCTGGCTTTAAAAGGGGCTTAGACAAATTCACAGAGAACAAGTCTATCAGTGGTTAGTAGTCCTGATGGTTATAGGCTGCCTCCAGGCTCAAGGGCAGGATGTCTCCGAATACCAGTTGCAGGGGAGCAGGAGAGGAGGCATGCCTTCACCTCCTACTTGGGGGGCTTCCCAGAAGAGTCTGATGGCCACTGTGAGAAACAGGATGCTGGACTAGGTAGGCCTTAGCTTAATCCGGTAGGGCTCTTTCTATCTACCTATCATGCCGATATACCACCTGATATGTGTATCTACACTTACAAGGATTAGAATCGTCCGGACAATGGTTTTCCCTGTGACACTCTATGGATGCAAAAGCTGGACCTTGAAGAAGCAAGATAGAAATAGCACAATTTATTCATAAATGATCTGGAAGCAGGGGTAAGCAGCGATGTGGCCAAATTTGCAGATGATACCAAACTCTTCCGGGTAGTGAAATCCAAAACGGATTGTGAGCAGCTCCAAAAGGATCTCTCCAAACTGGGGGAGTGGGCGACAAAATGGCAAATGCAGTTCAATGTTAGCAAGTGTAAAGTGATGCACATTGGGACAAGAAACCCCAACTTCAAGTATATGCTGATGGGATCTGAGCTGTCGGTGACGGACCAGGAAAAGGATCTTGGGGTTGTGGTTGACAGCTCGTTGAAAGTGTCGATTCAATGTGTGGCAGCTGTGAAAAAGGCAAATTCCATGCTAGGGATCATTAGGAAAGGGATTGAAAATAAAATGGTTAACATTATAATGCCCTTATACAAAACTATGGTGTGACCACATTTGGAGTACTGCTTACAATTCTGGTCACCACATCTTAAAAAGGACATTGTTGAACTGGAGAAGGTACAGAAGAGGGCAACCAAGATGATCAGGGGCCTAGAGCACCTTTCTTATGAGGCAAGACTGCAACACCTTTTTCGTTTAGAAAAAAGACGACTGCAGGGAGACATGATAGAGGTCTATAAAATCATGCATGGCGTGGAGAAAGTGGGGAGAGAGAGATTCTTTTCCCTCTCACACAACACTAGAACAAGGGGTCACTCCATGAAATTGATTGCCAGGAGGTCTAGGACCAACAAACGGAAGTACTTTTTCACACAACGCGTGATCCACCTGTGGAACTCTTTGCCACAGGATGTGGTGACGGCCAACAAACTGGACGGCTTTAAGAGGGATTTGGATGACCTCATGGAGGAGAGGTCTATCAATGGCTACTAGTCAGAGGGCTGTGGGCCACCTCCAACCTCAAGGGCAGGGTGCCTCTGAGTACCAGTTGCAGGGGAGTAATGGCAGGAGAGAGGGCACGCCCTCAACTCCTGCCTGTGGCTTCCAGCGGCATCTGGTGGGCCACTGTGCGAAACAGGATGCTGGAATAGTTGGGCCTTGAGCCTGATCCAGCAGGGCTGTTCTTATGTTCACTGACGCTTTTGAACTTTGGTCCTGGAGAAGACTTTTGAGGACACCATAGACAGCCAGGAAAACAAACAAATGGATCATAGAACAAATCAATCCAGAATTTTCACTCAAGGCACAAATGACCAGGCTCAAACTATCAAACTTTGGACATATTATGTGAAGACCCAGTTCCCTTGAGAAGTCTATAATGCTGGGGAAAGTGGAAGGAAAAAGAAGATGAAAACCAGCAACAAGGTGGATGGACTCGATTATGACAGCAACGAATGCACCACTGAGAGACCTTAAAGGCTAAGTTGAAGACAGATCATCCTGGAGAGAATCTATTTATGTGGTTGCTAAGAGTCAACACCGACTTGACAGCACTTAATCAATCAATCACTGTGTATCTCTGGGCGGTGTACATAATTTAACACACAAAGATAAACCAGCAGGGGCATAACAAGGCTGGAGTGGGCCCAGAGACAAAATTTTTAAATGGGCCCCTCGCTGATACACACACACACACTTCACAATATATAGTCATGTGGGGGGCCCCTCGAGGTGTGGGGGGCCCCAGGCAGTCATCTCCCCTTGCCTAATAGTAGTTACGCCCCTGTAAACTAGGATAAGCACAATTTACCCTTTCTGGCTTCAGCCACTGAGAGCAAATGCTGTGGAGTCGGCTACAAACCTCTCGGGGCCCTTCAGCCTCCTGGTAGCAAAACTGCCTGAAGCACTGGCGCTGTGCTTCAGAGCTGGCAGTTTGCTCTTCTCGAATCCTGTGCTCGGGTTTGCCCCAGAATTCCCCATTGCTTCCAACCTCACAGCCTCTGATTACTTTTGGGCCCACAGAGTTGTCATCTTCCATCTTTGCTCTGCCTTGCAAGGAAGGCAGCGTCCAGGAATACACAAAGCTCTCCTTGCTCTTCAGCCAATTTCTCTCTTCAATCAAGAACTCTCCAGGCAGGTGAGCTGATTAGCTCCAGTGTAGCCAACCCTCTTCTTTTCCAGCAGCATCACATCCTGTCATGCAGCTGCATGGAAGTTTGCAGGTTTTAGCCAGTGACTTTCTCCCTGTAAGAAAAATGGACAAATATCAAGCTTTGGGCATGGGGGAAGACCTTCACCCGGCAGGCACTGCACAAAACCTCCCCAAAGCTCTCTGGCCACTGGGCTGTCCCTACAACACCCCCCCATGCAGCCCCTCCATCTCCATGCCTACCCTTCAGCTCCCTTCTCACTATTGCTGGGCCTGCTACAAATTCTGGGTTCAAAGTTTCAAAGGAGAGTGGCTCACTCTTGACAAACAGCAGAGACTGGGGAGAGAGCGAAGCAGCAGCCCAGGGCCTGCTGAGGGGAGGGGAAGGGAAGGACGCGCCTCGTTTGCTCAGCCACACGGACTTCGCTTTGACCTCCGGGGGCCCCCAACACGCTTGGCGCAGCTCCTTCCGGTCAGGAGTCGAGAAGGGCCTGTACGCCAGGCTCCGCCCCTCCCCGGGCCCCTCTAGGAGTCTTCAGGCGCTCCCTTTAACCCTTCGCTTGCCTCTTCCGTCTGAGAGCGCAACCTGGGCCACGGCAAGAGATGCTTAAAACAGGCGGCGTCTGGCCCGGCCCCTCCGTATCTTGACCGTTATACTCATTCATGGAACCCCCCCACCCCACCCCACCCACAAAATAATTAAGAAGAGGAAGAAGTCGTCTCTATTTTTATGATACCCTGTCATCCTCTACACATCTTTTTGGAAGTAAACCCCTTTGTGGTGGATGAATGCCTCAGATGTAAGCAGCGCCAGCACCAGGGGCAAGACTCTGAAATAAACAAGACTGAACTCCAGCAAGCAGAGATTGTGGTCTTCCGGCAATGATTGTCCTGCAATCTTAGCCAAGCTCAGCCTAACCTAGCTCACAGGATGGATGTGAAGATCAAAATGGGGAGGAAGGGTCGCTACTGAAAAAAAGGAGGAATAGCAAATACCTCTGTGTGTGTGTGTGTGCTGACTGCCTCTAGATTTTGCAGGGCTCTCAGAGAGAGAATGATGTGTATGAATGAGAGTGGTGGCTCTCTTATAAACAGGGACAAGAGAGCTGGTCTTGTGGTAGCAAGCATGACTTGTCCCCTTAGCTAAGCAGGGTCCACCCTGGATGCATTTGAATTGGAGACTAGCAGTGAGAGCACTGATATTCCCCTCAGGGAATGGAGCTGCTTTGGGAAGAGAATGTAGGTTTCAAGCTCCCTCCTTGACATCTCCAAGATATGGCTGAGATTCCTGCCTGCAACCTTGGAGAAAAAACCAGTGGAGAAGGCAAAGGGGGGTTCCCACTGTGACTACAAGATATGAATATAGATTATCAAACAATAACAATGTAAGAAATATGTATATTCAAAAATAGAGAAAAGTATACAATCAATGATTAATGATCCATAACATAAACATAATAAACAATGTACAAAAAGCCTTCTCGCAATGTAAAATGTATAGACAGAAGCATATGCATTAAGGAAGGAGGTGGCTGAGGCAGGCAAAATGGACTGCAGGGTGGAGTGGGCAAAGTCACATAACAAGTTCAAAATCCAGATGGAAATGGCAAATGGCCAAAGCACTGCATAAGACTTAGTGTTCGAAGAAGTATGAAATTCCTCAATGGCAGGATGCTCAAAGCTGAATCAGAGATAAACGCCCACTGCAAGTCTAAGAAAGGAAAAACACTCTACACGACTCAAGAATGATTCATGAAGGAAGGTGGAACGGCTCTTCCAGGTGTACCATTTCGCCCAAAGAGCTTCATCAGCCTATACAATAAAAAACATATAATATGCAATATAAACAGCAGTACAACCAGGGATAAATCCCTACAGTAAATACATTGTAAAAAGAATACCTTAGTATAAGCTCATATACAAACCTCCACAACATTAATGCCGGTGCCCCATTTCTTAAACAAGACTCAGTCTAACTGTCCTTCCCAGCAAACGGGTCGGCAGGAAACTCTCCACTTTATACCCATCTGAGAGAAGATTCCCACAGGTGGAAGTGGCATCGTAAATGTCAAGCATGCGCACATACAGATGGATGACTCAGCAATAAAACAATTAGCATAAATTATCAAGCCATAACAAGCAGGCAATTAAAGGCACAGAGTCCACAATACTGAGCCCTGGAAATTGCAAACATCATATAGAGTGTAACAAAACTCACGCCCCGCTTTCTCCTTGCAACCTTGGAGAAGCCACTGCCAGTCTGTGAAGACAATACTGAGCTAGATAGACCACCTTCACTCCCGGTATGTCTCATCCCTCCTTTCTCCTCATCACAACCCGCCCTTTTAGCGTGGTGTAGTGATTAGAGTGCTGGACTAGGACCAGGGAGACCCGAGTTCAAATCCCCATTCAGCCATAATACTAGCTGGGTGACTCTGGGCCAGTCACTTCTCTCTCAGCCTAGCCTACTTCACAGGGTTGTTGTGAAAGAGAAACTTAAGTATGTAGTACACTGCTCTGGGCTCCTTGGAGGAAGAGTGTGATAGAAATGTAGCAATAATAAAATAATAATTAATAATAATAATAATTATTAATAATAATAAATAATAATAAAATGCACCACATTCCAGTCCCCTAAGTAACTTAGCAACTGTTGCCAAGCGCACCCTCCACTCTTGACTCCTCCCCTTCATTGCCTCCTGATGTATCTGCTACTCTTGTCTGCATGGCTGTGATTGACACACCACCAGCTTCGACAGCAGCAACGGGGGAGGGAGAGTATCAGGTCTTGGTTCAGGAACCAGACCCCCATTTGTAACATTGTTTCCTATGGGAAAATAGGTTCTGAGTTAAGCCACTTTGATGCAAGACAATGTTTAAGGATCCAGTTGTCTTGCAAGTCTCAGGACTTATTTATTTATTGGATTTATATACCGCCCTTCCAGAATGGCTCAGGGTGGTTTACAACAAGGTAAAAACAATTAAAACAAGTTAACAGTTAAAATCAAATGATAAAAACAGAATAAAACTGATTAAACAATTCAAACAGCTAAAAAATCCTGGAGAACCAGGGCAGCAATTTAAAAGTTTTCCAGTCATTTAAAAACCAGGCCAAACAGATCTTCCTGTTCTAGAAACTATGTAAGTACATTTTGTGATTTTAAAAGAATTGTGTTATAACATGTACCTTCACCAACTGAGGAAAGAAAGATTCACTGTCTTGATCCATTGTGTGTGTGTTTAAAAAACCATGGATTAGGAGGAATACCAAGGCTTCAGGGATCTTCAAATGGAGAAGCAGAATCAAGGCACCTTTTCCCATGTGCCAGCTGGGGGCCTTGCAAGGGGGTGGAAATTGCTCATCTGATCTCCTGTACGGCTGTCCGAGCGAGCTCAGTTTGAAGAGAGGTTCAAACTGAACTAGCCCAGAGCAGCCGGCCCCAGTTCTAATAACTGGTTGGGGTACACTTGTAAAGGAGAATCCCACTGGGGAGGGGGCATAAGAAAGGGGCCTCCGTAGGCGGCAGCATAGGGTGGCTGGCCTGGGCTGTCATTTGGGAGCCCAGTGGAGGGCTTGGAGGAGCCGCCACTGATGTCTCTGCTGCCACCGCGCCACCGATGCCACTGCCTCCGCTAAAGGTACGGAAGCCCCTTTCTTATGCCACCACCCAGGGTGGTCTTTAGGGAGAATCAGGGATGCTGCAGTGCCACCACTGCAAATGGCCATGAACAATCGCCTCACACTGCAAAGCAGTTGTGGGAAAGGCAAATTCCATGCTAGGGATCATTAGGAAGGGGGCTGGAAAAAATGCTATGATAATGTCCTTGTACCAACCTATGGTGCAGCCCATTTGGAGTACTGCATGCAGTTCTGGCCACCATATCTTGAGAACACTGTAGAACTGGAAACGTTGCAGAAAAGGGCAACCAAGATAGCTGATCAGGGGCTTGAACACCAGCGTCTTCCTTATGAGGCTAGGCTACCACATCTGGGGCTTTTTAGTTTGGAAAAGAGGCTGTTACAGGGAGATATGATAGAGGTGTATAAAATTATGCATGGGATAGAGAGAAATTTTTCTCCCTCTTTCACACTAGAATCACCCCAAGATCTCTCTCCTCATCCGTCATTGACAGTTCAGACCCAATCAGTGTATATGTGAAGTTTACATTTGCTTACATCGAAACATATTTGCCATTTTGTTGTCCACACCCAATTTGGAGAGATCTTTGTGACTGCACAAATATTGACATTTATACTGTATACTGAAATGTATATTGCTAACTGCTCATTTGGAATAGTAAATATGCTAACCAGTCCTCCTGGACACTTTCCAAAGTGGAGTTAAACAAGTTCTAATAGAATTTGGCACCAAAAACAAATAAAGCGTAACACAGCCTATGTTAAAAAGCAGTGAATGACTGACACAAAGATCCCACTGCAGCCTACTGGTCTGTGAAATACACTGACTCTGGTCTGCCCCTTAAACTCATCAGGGTATATGGTGATTGGCTAGTACACCCTATCAGTCAAAAGGAATTTAAACTTAGGGACCTCCTCTGGAGAGGATTCCTAAGGGAGGGGCTACGGAATGGAGTAAACAGGTGTCTAGAATTCAGGTGGAGGTAACTGACATCCTCAGGCAGGGCTTGGATCAGCCAGAGAGAGGGACAGTTGGGGCTAGAGAGGGGGTCTTTGGTGAGGAGCCCTAGAGCAGGACTGAGGGTGGAATTGGGAGGCTGGTGGGTAGGGTGTACACACCTGGGAATATCTCTGTGTACACACCTGGGAATATCTCTGGAAAACAAGCTTGATTTTCACTTTGTGAATTCTGGGAGTCTATGGTTTAATACACAGATAATACAGCCAGCGAGGTTGTGTCCTGAAAATCTAAAGAAGCTTGTTTTACCTTAATAGACACCTCAGTATCTTTACAGTAAAGCCTTTATTGACACACTGAAACAATCTTATATAAGTACCAGAGCTCTGAATACCAGACAGAAATATAAGAAGTGATGTGCTGAGTAGCAAGTAAATACTAATGTTGTTACTTTGTTCCAGAAACCATTTCACGTGTGACCCTACATTGTAGAGCATAGAAACTACTGAAGCTATTGTACCACAATAAAATGATTTTCTTTGGTTTAGAATTTAAACTGTTTCAATTGTGTCTGCTTCTCCCCACATTACCACTCCAGCACAATGCCAGAATTAGAGTTTGACTCTCAAATTAGCATTTAATTTGGTGGTGGCAGTGGGGGGGGGGGCGGGAAATGGTATAAAACATCCCTCAGCATCCCTCCAGTGGCTGTTGTTGGTGTCTGTTTTTTGGTTTCTTTTTTTTAGATTGTGAGCCCTTTGAGGACAGGGAGTCATTTTACTTATTTATATCTATGTAGACCGCTTAGACTTCTGTTGAAATGCGGTCTATAAATATTTGTCGTATAAAAGGTGTTAATTGTAACATCTATCTATCTATCCATCCATCCATCCATCCATCCATCCATCCATCCATCCATCCAGTAATCTCCCAGTTCCAACCTTGGGCAAGTCCCAGACAGTGTGTCAGTACTATCACTAATATTTATATACTGCTTTCCAAAGTGCTCAAAGTGGCTAACATAGAAACATAAATTTAAAAGGACAATTCACTAGCCCCAAAGGGCTCACAGTCTAGAAGGAAATAGGAGGTAGATACCAGCAGCAGCAGCAACACTGGAGGGATGTTGTACTAGGTTGGGATAGAAAACTTGGCTCTCCCACTGCTATATGTAAGAAAATCATGTCTTTAAAAAGTGCCCCTTGGCTAACCCCTGCTAACTTGGCAAAGAGGCACTTTTTACCGTGGTGATTCTCTTTATTTAGCAGGGGGAGAGTAACTGGCCCTATCCACCCCAGCACAGGACCTCCAGTGACTGTTGCTGGTGTCACTCTTATGTTGCTTTTTAGATTGTGAGCCCTTTGGGGACAGGGAACCATCTTATTTCTTATTTTTCTGTGTAAACCACCCTGAGCCATTTCTGGAAGGGTGGTATAGAAATTGAATGAATGAATGAATGAATGCATGCATGAACGAATGCACGAACAAATAAATGTTAGCCAAAAATCCAAAAACAACAAAACAGCTAATATTTTAAAATGCATATGAAGATATCCATACATGAGCAGGTTTTAATTTTATAACTCTTTAAACATAACACTGAAGAAGAACTGTAACCATCCAAACTGGCCAGATCAAAAATTATCAGAAAGGACACACTTAAACACAGAGATTGTTTCAACAAGGCAGCTCTTAATACTTGATTCTGGACAATTAACACATTCATAAGTAATAGCAGGTGAACAAACATAAAAAATGATGCTAACCCAATATACACTAAAATATAATGCCTATAGTAACACGGTGGCCCCCAGACCTACTGGGTAGACCCTGCCCTGGTTACGAGGTGATTGAAAGATTGACTCCCACTAAAGGGACTGGTCCTCCAGACTGGTAATTTATTTTATTTATTTTATTTTTTTAGCATATTTTTATACTGCCCAAAACTCTGGGCAGTTGACAGCAAGATAAAAACAAAGGTAAAACATTAGTTAAAAACAAAAACAAGGAATTTAAAACAATTTAATTTAAAACAACAACAATATTCTAAAAAGGATATTAAAAAATTAACAGTATCAGTTAAAAGCCTGGGTGGTAATGCTTGTGGCCACCACCTACTCTCCTTTAGGGTAGGGTCCTTAGTCCCCTTCCCGTTGAGTATCCTGGACTGGGAAGAGTAGGAGACCCAGACCACCAACCATCCAACAGGAATCCATAAAGAACCCTCGCAGGACAGGCACAATTGGTGAGCACTAGGATCCATGGCACATTAACGTGGTGCTCGTGAACGTCCCTCCCCTTTCCCACAGGGCATTCCAAACTAGTCTTATATAGAAGAAAGAGGGTTTTAAAAATTCTCTGAAGCACTTGACTGTTGGGAAAATGTAAGGGTTGGCAACAGGAAACACAAATCAGCTGGTAGGATTCACAGGCACACCAAGTCAAAAGAAAAAACAACCCATCGCATGGTCTAACGGAGACCTTTCCTTGCCACTGACTTTCCTCAGATGGCAGTTCTTCCTCAGAGGTTTTCTTTTTCTGCAGCTTTTCCTTCAGCTTTGTCGGTCCAGGCCTCCCATTGAGGACCTGGGGGAGAGAGTGTGACCCCAGCCCTTTCTGGCTGCTCTCTCTTCAGCTTTCAACAGACTGAACCACCAAAAAGAAAGTAGCTCTAAAACAAACCCCTCCTCCAAAAAAAGAGGGAAGAACCCCTTTTGAATGTTATTGGTCTCAGGCTGGGTCTGGCTACCAATCACAGGGGTCATGGGGATTTCCAGGCCCTGTTAACTCCTAGCTACCCCACTACAGTAAATGTTTAAGACCTTGCAGGGATGTTGTGTCTCCCACGCATCTGTTGGATGCTCAGCTGAAACTCTTCAAGCTTCCAGGACAACCACAGTATTTCACCTATTTCAAATCCACTATAAAGCAAGCCGGTCTGTCCACTGGCGGGTGGTGGGGGTAATCTTGGTCTGAAAAAACACTAGTGTTGTTTTGAGCAGAGGCGCTCTTACCCCTGGACTTCCAGGCTGAAGTCCAGGGCCTCCACAGCCCCTGGGGCCCCCCAAATCCTCTTTAGTCTGTCCTGGGTGGTGAGGTCACCTGGCAGAGCATGATGATGCTTAATTTGCAGGGAAGGGGGGCCCACCAAAGGCCTTTAGGTCCAGGCTCCAAAATTACCTAGGTTCTGAGGTGCTTACAGCTTGAGTCCTTCATCTGAGAATATCAAGGAGTCTCTCTGGTGACCTCCCTCCACCCCTGTTCACTTGTCTTTCATTGAAGTTCTGCAAGGGCTTATGCACAACTGGAGTACTTTTTATCAGCTTCGGCTGGTTCGCCAACTGCGCCCTTTCCTGGAAGTGAGTGACCTTAAGACAGTGGTGCACATGCTGGTAACCTCCAGGCTTGACTAATGCAATGCACTCTATGTAGGGCTGCCCTTGTACGTAGTCTGGAAGCTGCAATTGGTGCAGAATGCTGCTGCCAGATTGGTCTCCGGGACATCCCAAAGAGACTCTATCCCTCCAGTTTTAAAAGAACAGCAGGTTTCCAGGCAAAATACAAAGGGCTGGGTATTGCCCAGGGTATTTAAGAGAACACTTTCTTCATCATGAACTCTGCCACCTATTAAGATCTTCAGGGGAGGTTCGTCTGAGGGTGCCGCCAGCTCATCTGGTGACGACTCAAAGGAGAGCCTTCTTTGTAGTTGCCCCAGAGCAGTGGAACATACTTCCTGTTGAGATGAGAGCTGCTCCATCCCTTTCAGGGAACAACTAGACATCTCTTTTAGATTTTGGTAGTTTTTAATAGGTATTTTAATTTGATCTATTATGTTTTAACTGTTAACATTTAAAAATAAATAATCCTCTCTCTATATAAACCTTCCGGGGTGCGCCTTTAGAATGTGCGCCCCGGCGTCCAGCTGATTGGCAGGGCGGCAGGAGGCTGTTGAGCTGCTGCTGGGGGAAATGGCGGCGGCCGCAGTGAGGAGGCGGTGGTGGCCTGCGCACCCGTCGGGTTCAAGCGGTGGCTGGGCCGCCAGGAAGAGGCGGCGGCAGGAGAAACCATGAGCGGGGGTGGGGGGATAGAGAAGCGGGCCGGGTGGGCATCAGAGATGCCCGCTGGAAGACAGGGAGTAGGGGCTGAAGGGAGGGGGAAAGAGTCGAACTAGGGCCGCAGACGCTATGTGCCCAGTCAGCTAGCTGTACTATAAAAACAATCTTAAGTCAAAGTTGATGTGATCTGTTTCACCAAAAGGAGAAGATATGCCTAATGTGAGTTTCCACCAAATGGACAGAAAATTGGATGTGAAAAAATGATAAGCCTGTTGTTTGAAAGATGGGGCATCAAAGACTGAAAATACACCCCAATGCCTGTTTGGGGTTTCCATTCAATATGTTATGTTCCAAAGTGAATCAGTGGATTCCTCTGAGAAATGAAATACGATTGGATGATGGGGGCCAATAATTGTAGTTTCCATGTTCTGGATTGCCAACTGACTCCACATGAGGGTAATCCTGGGCCATGTTCATATTCCTGTGGAACCTGTACATCAGTGGTCGCTTAAGAGTTCTAAAGAACAGCAACAAAGAATACAGTGAGGCCAAACCAATCACAAGAGGTATCTCCCCTGCATGCACTCCTAGACGGGATGCAAGGTCCTTACTCCTGCCTAAATAATTTCAACCAAATGGGTGCGCATTATGTGAACTCTTTGATGCTCACTGAGGTCTGTCTTCTTGATGAAGCTCTTTCCACACTCCTGGCATGTAAAAGGATGCTCATTTGTGTGGATTTTGTGATGCCTAGAAAGAGCTGAGCTGCATTTAAAGCTCTTTCCACAATCCAGGCATCCATATGGTTTCTCCCCTGTATGGATTCTTTGATGGATAGTAAGGCGCTCACTACGACCAAAGTTCTTCCCACATTCCAGGCATTTATATGGCTTCTCCCCTCTATGGAATCTCTTATGGGTACTAAAGTTTGAGTTGTGCCTAAAGTTCTTTCCACACTCCAGGCATTTAAATGGTTTCTCCCCTGTGTGGATTCTTTGATGGGAAGTCAGTCGTGTTTTCTGGCTGAAGCTCTTTCCACACTCCAGGCATTTAAATGGTTTCTCCCCTGTGTGGATTCTAAGATGCATTTTAAGGTGCTCACTGTAGCCAAAGCTCTTTCCACACTCCAGGCATTTAAATGGTTTCTCCCCTGTGTGGATTCTTTGATGGGAAGTAAGGTGCTCACTAAATCCAAAACTCTTTCCACACTCCAGGCATTTATATGGTTTCTCTCCTGTGTGGATTCTTTGATGCTTAATAAGGCGTGAGCTTTTTATGAAATCCTTTCCACACTCCAGGCATGTATACAGCTTCTCCCCTCTGTGAAGAATCTTATGTGTACTAAGGCCAGAGCTGCTACGGAAGCTCTTTCCACACTCAAGACATTTAAATGGTTTCTCTCCTGTGTGAATTCTTTGATGGGAAGTAAGATGGGTGTTCTGGTTGAAGCTCTTTCCACACACCAGGCATTTATATGGCTTCTCCTCTCTGTGGAATATCTTATGGTTATTAAGGCCTGATCTATGACTGAAGCTCTTTCCACACTCCAGGCATTTAAATGGTTTCTCTCCTGTGTGGATTCTTTGATGGGAAAGAAGATGGGTGTTCTGGTTGAAGCTCTTTCCACACACCAGGCATTCATATGGCTTCTCCCCTGTGTGAATTCTTTGATGCTTACTAAGGTCCGAGCTGCTTATGAAGCTCTTTGCACACTTCAGGCATTTATACGGCTTCTCCCCAGTATGGGTCCATTGATGCTTAGTAAGATGCGAGCTTCTCGTGAAGATTTTTCCACACTCCAGGCATTCAAATGGTTTCTCCCCTGTGTGGATTCTTCGATGGGAAGTAAGGCTTGAGCTATGATTGAAGCTCTTTCCACACTCTGAGCATTGATACGGTTTCTCCCCTGTGTGGATCCTTTGATGGGTTGTTAAGTTTGAGCTCCGACTAAAGCTTTTTCCACACTCCAAACATTTGTAGAGAACGTGGCTTCTCTTATACGCCTTAACGCTTAAATGACTACTGAAGGTCTTTTCCTGTCCAAGGCACTTTTCCTTTCCTTTCTTTTTTTCTTGTACTCTACGGAAGAGGTGGAAATCCCCTCTCTGACAAGCATCAGGTTCATCCCTTGAAATCTCCATTCGGTTTCTGTCCTGCATCTCTGATTCATCTCCATTCCCACTAGCATCCTCCTCTGTCTGGGCACTTTGATGGGGGGTCTGCTGTGAGCTCTGACTGAAGCTCTTCCTGTGTTCTGATAATGGATTTGGCTTCTCTTCCATTGGGGTACTGCAGTATGTGTCGAAGCTCAATTGAAAACTGAGTGGTTTCACACCCACAGGTAGAGCTTTCATTCCCTTTCGATCGCGAAGCTTTTGTTGGGCGGGGGTTTCTAGGCAATCTGCTTGGATCCCTTCCTGCCTCCTTGATTCCTCTTGATCCCCGTAGATCTCTTCTTCCATTTCATGATTGGTCTTTCCCCAAAGTGACTCTTGTTCCCCTTCAGAATTTTCCATGTTGCTACCGTCACCTGCTTGGATAAAGGGAGAATTCTGATGATTAGTACAACTGAGAAATTATTCAACCATGGGGACCCTTGCTGCCCTTTTCCATCTGCTCTTTGACTTGATAATGGAATGGAAGGCATTTTGCTAAGCCTAGTGGATAAGTGTCCTTGCCTGGAAAGTTGAGAAGAAGCTTCCGTCTTATTTGTCTCAGCCTCTTTTGGAGATGGAGAACATCATACCTTGGACAGTCTAATGGGGATAGCCCTCGAAATATTTCCCTTTTTTTAATTTAACCAATCACTTCTAGAGGAGAGTAACGAACTTTCATTTGGGGTGTGGCCAGCTGGGATGGAGTGGAACCAGAATGGGGTGGGATGTAGAGGGAGGAGAGCTGGCCTTGTGGTAGCAAACATGAATTGTCCCCTTTACTAAGCAGGGCCTGCCCTGGTTTGCATTTGAGTACTACATGTGAGCACTGTAAGATATTCCCCTTAGGGAATGGGGCCACTCGGGGAAGAGCATCTTCATACTTTCATGTACAAGGTTCCAAGTTTCTTCCCTGGCATCTCCAGGTAGGGCTGACAGACTTCTGCCTGTAACCTTGGAATACTGAGTTAGATGGACCAATGATGTGACTCAGTAGAAGGTAGTTTCCTATGTTCCTAGTTTAGAATGGCTGAAGGGAGGAAGCTGGGAAGAGAAAGCTATGAAGAGTTTGAAGAGGGGGCTGGGAGGGGGGCCTTCTGTCTGAATCCTGAGTGAGGAGGCTTCCGTTTCTGAAAGATCTAGTCTGAAATCCAAGAGGGAAGGCAGAAGGAGAGGGGCAGGGCTGAGCCGGGGCTGGTTTGATGGAGGGGTCATGTGGACAGGAGACGGCCTGCAGAGACCTCTGCCCGCAAGGTGCCTCTGGCCACCAAAGGAAAGGTCCCAGCTGGCCCAAAACCACAGCAGCATTTGTATTGCTGTATCTGCCCTCCCGCCCAGCCCCGACAAAAAGCAGCACACCACCTGTGAGAGGGATTCCCAGGGGTTGACTACAACTCCCATCATCTTCAGCTGCAATGGCCTGTGGTTGTGGATTATGGGAGTTGTAGTCAACACCACCTGAGAATCCCTGTCACGGGGACAAGGCCATCCTTGGGCACGGCGAGCTGGAAGGTCACCCCCAGCTCACACAGGCCCCGCAATAGCAGACTCACACAATAGCAGACTCACACAGGCCCCGCAATAGCAGACTAGCCAAGTAGCCTGCCATGTTCACCCTCCGTCTTCAAGTGGATGAGCTGCGCTGTGTCTGCCTGTGTGACCTCTCTCACACTGACCACTACCTCCCTGTGGAGTCACACAACACACACGAGGTGATGAGGGAACCTAAGAACAGTCCTGCTGGATCAGGCCCACGGCTTAACTAGTCCAGCATCCTGTTTCCCAGTGGCCAACCAGATGCTTCCAAGAAGCCCACGGGCAAGAGGTGAAGGCGTCCCACCTCTCCTGCTGTTGCTCCCCTGCAACTGGTATTTGGAGGCATCTTGCCTCTGAGCCTGGCAGTGGGTGACCTACAGCCACCAGACTAGTAGCCATTGATAGACCTGTCCTCTGTGAATTTGTCTAGGCCCCTTTTCAAGCCTTCCAAGCTAATTTGGGTCCTTCCTTCAAGAGTCCCCCAAATAGGCAGATTACAATCTGCGTCAATCTCTGGGATTCCTACAAGGGACTCTCTGGTTAGGGGCATGACTGGAAATTAGGTGAACCAGTCACCCAGAGAAAAGGTCTTCTTGAGGTAACTGTGAAACTTTACTTTAAAATAGTATTTGATCCATGCTTTGAGGGGCAATTTGGATGAAGGTTAAGTTATCATGCACTCACTCCATGAAAACCTACTTAACAGGGTTGTTGTGAGGAAAACCATCCATGTTCTCTGCTCTGGGTTCTTTGGAGGAAGAACAGAATATCAATTTAGTCTACCACCACCAAAGTAAGTGCCTATTTTAAGCCAAATTTTGGGTTACGGCCCATTTGACCCATGAGTATACCCCTCAGGTTCTGGCAACAATCTCTTACTAAAGGGTACACTTACTCAACGGATATCCTGTTCTTCCTCCAAGGAGCCCAGAGCAGCCGACACGGATGGTTTTCCTCACAACAACCCTGAGAGGTAGGTTATCGTGCAGGGAGAGTCGTTTAGATCCCACTCAGTTTGAATCAGGAAGGTTGAACCCTGAATGCTTGTGAGCCCACATTACATCCCTGGATACTGCTGCCCCAAGCAAAACTCATTCTGCGCGCACTTGAAAATAATTAGAGGGAACACTGCAGGGAGAGTGGTTTGCTTGCTTCTTGCTCTTGCTCATTTCTGAGGCCTAAGCTGAGCCATGGCCAGCGTGCCTATGAAGGAGGTAGGGCAATTAATTGGGTGGTGGCGGGGAGTCCTAATTGCTATGGAAATGTTAAGGAGGCCCCAAACATGCTGATTCGTCCCCTGCCCCCCGCTAGAGACAGCCCCGCACAGGGAACACTGCATACCACACTAATCAAATTAATGTAAGCGGCAGTAGCAGGCATGCTGTAAACCAGGTGTGTGTTGCTGGGAAGGAGAAAAAGTTGCAAAAGAAGGGAGCTTTCAGAGCTCATAAATTAAGGTACTTCTCTTTAAGAATATAGCAACCTTTCATACTTATCCCAGAAGATGTTCTCTGAATATTCGCAGACCTCAAAATATGTTTACGAGAAGATTAATATGGCTGCAGGAACATTCTATAGTCTGATTAAGAGCAAGGAAAAACCCAACCAGAAGATTTAGAAGTGCATAAGCAAATAACTGAGGGTGAAGCCTGAATACCAGCTGTGCTCTTGCTTCAGGAGCTGCTGCTACGGAGGTCCAATGAAGTAATTTGTTGGGCTTTGGCTGCCAAATGGAAAGAGGCAGCTTTGGCCCAACTCTGAAAGATTCAGCCTGAACTGAACCATCTCTGGTTCAGAATGGATCCACCTTGTATTCAGCCCCTTCTGCCTGTTTCTGTTACTCCACTGACCCCTGTAGCTGTTTAAGAGGAGTCAGGGCAGGCTGTATTTGCTTTTCACTCTTGGCAGCGAGGGAGCAGCTTCTGCTGTGAGCTTTTTATTTTTTAAATCGCTTCTGGCTTTTTCCTCCTCCTTTCCCTGCACTGCTGGTACAGGCACAGAATATTTTGGGAAATTCCCAAGCAAGCCTGCACTTTTGCCAGGACTACAGGGAGAATGGTTTTAAAACAAAAACTGCTGAAAGTCTTTTTAAAAGACACAAGGGAGCTCCTGCTCCCTTGTGTCCGGAGGTCAAACTAGAGTGCAGACTGTTCTGTCTCCTGTTGGGTAAGTACATTCAGGAGTTCAGGTAGCAAGAAGGAGGTTGTGAATCTTTGGGCCAAGTAGAAGCAACCATGTTAAATGAAGCCAAGAGAAGCAATCCCCCTGAAGAACCAAAGAAAATCAGGGGCAGCCCCAAATTACCCCCAAATTGAACCAGTAATGCTTTGTACAGTCCTAGTACTTTCATGGTTTGATGTTATAAATGCTTATAGACAGAGGTAACTTTACAGTGGTTTAAAAATCAAATTGCCTCTTGGTTTCTCTTTCCTACTTCACAGCCAAAGATCAAGAAAAACAAACATTTGTTTGGAGAAAGAACCTGGGATCATGGCCTCCAAATAAGACTGGAACGGAGGAGTGTCCCATATTGTTTCCTTAACCCAAGAACCTGCAACAACCTTTGGCATCTATCAGTAGAATGGTCCTTACCCAGAGAGGCCACCATCCCATAATTCTCCAGCATGACCTCCCTGTACAGAGCTTTTTGGCCGGGATCCAGCAGAGCCCATTCCTCCTCTGTGAAATACACAGCAACCTCCTCAAAGGACACTGGACCCTGAAAAAAGAAGAAGAAGAAGAAGAAGAAGAAGAACCAGACCACCTTTTTCTCTACTCATCCATAATTTCCTCTACGAACACATTTTAGGTGCACCTCTGTCTTCACTTAACAGCAAAAGGAAAGGGCTCAATGGGGGTCCCAACTCCAGCACACTGAGGGTCAGAGTCTCACTCAACACGCATTCCTTTTAAGAGTTCTATCCCCAGGGGGCCCCTGTCCCTGAGCTCAAAGCCTTCCAAGTGGGCTGCTCCGTTATCTTACAGCACTAGAAGCAACAGAGAACAAATGGGATCTTCCTAGACTCATAGCAAAGAACAAAGCACCCACACTTCCCCAATGAATGTCCTATTCCCTACCTGAGGCAGAAACCAAGTAGCTTCTCTTCTCCAAAGAAGAGTCCATTTAGAATTAGGCACTAAGGCCATTCTACCACCTGCGGGGGAGAGAAAGCACATGGGGAGTCTTTTAGCCTTCATACACAAACATGTAGTATTTCATCTCCTTGTAGAAATTGCATCTGTCTTCCTATTTGCTTCTGGGAACTGGTTTTTTTGGGGAAATGTCTTTTCTATTCTTTCACCAGGCCTTCCTTCCAGAGCTAGATACAATGCAGCACCAGGAGTGTGTACAGTGGGCAGCTAATATTTAAGGGGCCTGTTCCCTTGCCTTCCCACTTCCTGCTTCTACCTGACTGGGACTTCTCTGTCGAGAGTCTAATCTTGGAAGAGAGGGGCTGGTCTAGCTGTGGTCTTCTGCTGTGACCCATGCAGAACAACTGGGGACCTGGGCAAGACATCATCAGCATCAACAACATGCAATGCTTCCTTCTGGCTGACTTCTCTAGCTCTGGTGTTGGACCATCGGCTCCATTCCTCTTTTCTGCTGGGGACTCTCTGCCCATAGTAGTCATGGCTGCTAGGAACTCCTGAGCTGATCCTGATAAAATGGTCCCCAAGTGAACATTGAATTCCCCCACAGCTAAAAGTCAGGGAGACTCCAACACCAACTCCGCACCAAGTCAGTCAGCCCAGTTAGGGACTCAGTTGGGAAATGGAGTGAACCAAACATATTCATGCAAACAAGTGAACCAAACATGTATTCCCGAGGAAATGTTTTTGGAGGGTTTTCTCCATTTTGGAAGGGAAACACCTATCATGGCAGCAGACTGTAAAATAGACCCCATTTGGGAATCTTTTAATGGCATTTCTTTTAATGGCATGTGTATGAAATGCAAAAAAAAAAATACTACAAAGAAATGCAAGGCCTGGTTGCCCGAATGAAACAGCATTATGAGTAGTGTGTACCTATTATAGTGTGTACCGACCTTTTAAAAATGAAACCTACATCCAACTCTGAATATGTATTAAGTTTGTATTAGACAGCAAGAATGTACTTTTACTAGAAAAGGATGATTTTCCTGATTGGTGATTTAAATAATTACAATCAAGTTTTTCTGTGAAGCGATTTAAATCATGATTTAAACAAATTTGATTTAGATCAGATCAGCCCTGGTTCCCAATTCCCCCAAGCAGAGCATAAAAGGTTCTTTAGCTTTTTATAATTTTCATTTTTAATAAGAATCTAATAATGATTGTGGTTTTCAATCAGACAACTTTTTTGTTTTGTTTTTGTATAATTTAGTTAATTTTATTACTTTTATTGTATCTTGTGTCTATCTTATTGTTGTGAGCCACCCTGAGCAATAGTGCACTGGAGGAACGGGGTACAAATATTTTAAATACATAAATAATGCAAACAGCCCCCGATTTCAGGGTTATTTAGAAGGGAGAGACCAAGCTGCACTCTGTGCCTGCCATCCTTACCCAGCAAGGGGGCCCCTCTCTTGTGTCCCTCTGTGATGCTCTTGCACAGCAGCTTCTGCATGGGGCTTGATGGGGCCTTCTCTGCCCATTCTGCCTCCTGCTTCTGAAAGGGGAGCAAAGAGAGGAGAGCTGATCTTGTGGCAGCGAGCAGGAATTGTCCCCTTTGCTAAGCAGGGTCCACCCTGGCTGGCATTTGAACGGGTGACAGCTCCCTGTAACCACTGTCTGCTGATAAGGTATTAGGCGGTGGGGCCATAGCTCAGGGGCAGAGCAGCTGCTTGCCTGCAGAAGGTCCCAGGCTCACTCACCGGCATCTCCATCTACGGCTGGGAGGGACTCCTGCCAGAAATGGGGACTAGTCTTGATGATTCAGAGAGTGGCTGACAATCTATATAGACAATACTGAGCAGGATGGACCAGTGGCCTGACCTAGTAAAAGGCAGCTTCCTATGTTCTTATGTTGCTATGATCACAGGCAGGGAAAGGATGGCAAATAAGGGAGCAGTGCAGGCCAAGGGCAAAGACAGCCTGCCTCAGTCTCCATTGTACTCTGGCTGCCTCCTCAACTCACTCTACATTTCAAGGCCTGCAATTGCCAGGTCTACAGTATAATGGTTAGAGTGCTGGACTAGCACCAGGGAGACCCGGGTTCAAATCCCAATTCAGCCATGAAACTAGCTGGGTGACTCTGGGCCAGTCACTTCTCTCTCAGCCTAACCTACTTCACAGGGTTATTGTGAAAGAGAAACTCAAGTATGTAGTACACCGCTCTGGGCTCCTTGGAGGAAGAGCAGGATATAATAATAAAAAAGTGGGACCCGAGGACTGGACTATTAATACAACACAGGTGTTAGAAAGGCATTAGAACAAGACCTAAAATCACCCAGCCATGGAAGGAGGTACATCTGGAGTACCACGTTCAGTTCTAGTCATTGTACTTCAAAAGAGATATTCTAGAATTGGAAAAGGTGCAGAAGAGTGCAACCAAAACAATAATAACGATAAACATTGTTTGTTAGCCACCCCATAACAAACTGATCTCTTAAAAAGCAAGGCTACAATATTTGGAGCTTTTTGTTTTAGAAGAAAAGGTGACTTGGAGACACAAAAGACATGTATAAAATTATGCATGGTGTGGAAAGAGTGGGTAGGGTCTCATCACACTAGAAATAGGGCTTCTCATCACACTAGAAATAGGGCTCAGCCTATGAAATTGAACTGCCACGGAATTCAGGACTGACAAAAGAAAGTCCTTTTCCACACAGCACATAATCAATCTGTGCAATTCCCTGCCATGGGATGTGGCAATGGCCACCCAACTGGATGGCTTTAAAAGGGGCTTAGACAAATTCACAGAGAACAAGTCTATCAGTGGTTAGCAGTCCTGATGGTTATAGGCTGCCTCCAGGCTCAAGGGCAGGATGTCTCCGAATACCAGTTGCAGGGGAGCAGGAGAGGAGGCATGCCTTCACCTCCTTCTTGGGGGGGCTTCCCAGAAGAGTCTGATGGCCACTGTGAGAAACAGGATGCTAGACTAGATAGGCCTTAGCTTAATCCGGTAGGGCTCTTTCTATCTGCCTATCATGCCGATATACCATCTGATATGTGTATCTACACCTACAAGGATTAGAATCGTCCGGACAATGGTTTTCCCAGTGAGACTCTATGGATGCGAAAGCTGGACCTTGAAGAAGCAAGATAGAAATAGCACTGACGCTTTTGAACTTTGGTGCTGGAGATGACTTTTGAGGATACCATAGACAGCCAGGAAAACAAACAAATGGATCATAGAACAAATCAATCCAGAATTTTCACTCAAGGCACAAATGACCAGGCTCAAACGATCAAACTTTGGACATATTATGTGAAGACCCAGTTCCCTTGAGAAGTCTATAATGCTGGGGAAAGTGGAAGGAAAAAGAAGATGAAAACCAGCAACAAGGTGGGTGGACTCGATTATGACAGCAACGAATGCACCACTGAGAGACCTTAAAGGCTAAGTTGAAGACAGATCATCCTGGAGAGAATCTATTTATGTGGTTGCTAAGAGTCAACACCGACCTGACAGCACTTAATCAAGCAATCACTGTGTATCTCTGGGCGGTGTACATAATTTAACACACAAAGATAAACCAGCAGGGGCGTAACAAGGCTGGAGTGGGCCCAGAAACAAAATTTTAAAATGGGCCCCTCGCTGATACACACACACACACACACACTTCACAATGTATAGTCATGTGACTTGCCTCTGGGGGGCTCCTCGAGGTGTGGGGGCCCCGAGGCCTAATAGTAGTTACGCCCTTGTAAACTAGGATAAGCACAATTTACCCTTTCTGTCTTCAGCCACTGAGAGCAAATGCTGTGGAGCCGACTACAAACCTCTCGGGGCCCTTCAGCCTCCTGGTAGCAAAACTGCCTGAAGCGCTGGCGCTGTGCTTCAGAGCTGGCAGTTTGCTCTTCTCGAATCCTGTGCTCAGGTTTGTCCCAGAATTCCCCATTGCTTCCAACCTCACAGCCTCTGATTACTTTTGGGCCCACAGAGTTGTCATCTTCCATCTTTGCTCTGCCTTGCAAGGAAGGCAGCGTCCAGGAATACACAAAGCTCTCCTTGCTCTTCAGCCAATTTCTCTCTTCAATCAAGAACTCTCCAGGCAGGTGAGCTGATTAGCTCCAGTGTAGCCAGCCCTCTTCTTTTCCAGCAGCATCACATTCTGTCATGCAGCTGCATGGAAGTTTGCAGGTTTTAGCCAGTGACTTTCTCCCTGTAAGAAAAATGGACAAATATCAAGCTTTGGGCATGGGGGAAGACCTTCACCCGGCAGACACTGCCCAAAGCACTCTGGCCACTGGGCTGTCCCTACAACACCCCCCACATGCAGCCCCTCCATCTCCATGCCTACCCTTCAGCTCCCTTCTCACTATTGCTGGGCCTGCTACAAATTCTGGGTTCAAAGTTTCAAAGGAGAGTGGCTCACTCTTGACAAACAGCAGAGACTGTCCACATGGGTAGGATTCAGAGACCCAAGCCCTGCTTCTTCTCCCCACTTCCAACAGAGCTCTCCCTCCCCACTTTCCTGTCTGGCACCTTCTGCTGCACCGCATATGCTCCCTGCTCTGCCCACATCCCAGATGGAGGGGAAACACCCTGGCCACCTTCTCCCAAGGACCAGGGGCTGCCCAGGAAGGGGGTGTCCCAAGGCAGCACAGTCCCTGCTTCAGGCAATCACAGCCCTCTCGGATCTCTCGCTTTATTACCCCTCGGACTGAATCTGCTGGGGCAGGGGGAAAAGAGCTCCCCACAGGCCCGCTCTCTGCCTTTGCGTGCTGTCTTGTACCAGTCCGACATTTACCAGGGCTCAGCTCCCGCCGCTGGAGCTCGGCAGCAGCAGAGAGAGAAGCAACAGCCCAGGGCCTGCCGAGGGGAGGGGAAGGGAAGGACGCGCCTCGTTTGCTCAGCCACACGGACTTCGCTTTGACCTCCGGGGGCCCCCAACACGCTTGGCGCAGCTCCTTCCGGTCAGGAGTCGAGGAGGGCCTGTACGCCAGGCTCCGCCCCTCCCCGGGCCCCTCTAGGAGTCTTCAGGCGCTCCCTTTAACCCTTCGCTTGCCTCTTCCGTCTGAGAGCGCAACCTGGGCCACGGCAAGAGATGCTTAAAACAGGCGGCGTCTGGCCCGGCCCCTCCGTATGTTGACCGTTATACTCATTCATGGAACCCCCCCACCCCACCCCCCCCACAAAATAATTAAGAAGAGGAAGCAGTCGTCTCTATTTTTATGATACCCTGTCATCCTCTACACATCTTTTGGGAAGTAAACCCCATTGTGGTGGATGAATGCCTCAGATGTGAGCAGCGCCAGCACCAGGAGCAAGACTCTGAAATGAACAAGACTGAACTCCAGCAGGCAGAGATCGTGGTCCTCCAGCAATGATAGTCCTGCAATCTTAGCCAAGCTCAGCCTAACCTAGCTTACAGGATGGATGTGAAGATAAAAATGGGGAGGAAGAATCGCTACTGAAAAAAAGGAGGAATAGCAAATACCTCTCTCTCTCTCTTTGTGTGTGTGTGTGTGTGTGCGCGCGCGCGGGCTGACTGCCTCTAGAGTTTGCAGGGCTCTCAGAGAGAGAATGATGTGTATGAATGAGAGTGGTGGCTCTCTTATAAACAGGGAGAGGAGAGCTGGTCTTGTGGTAGCAAGCATGACTTGGCCCCTTAGCTAAGCAGGGTCCACCCTGGTTGCATTTGAATGGGAGACCACATGTGAGCACTGTAAGATATTCCCCTCAGGGGATGGAGCTGCTCTAGGAAGAGAATGTAGGTTCCAAGTTACCTCCCTGGCTTCTCCAAGATAGGGCTGAGAGAGATTCCTGCCTGCAACCTTCGAGAAGCCGCTGCCAGTCTGTGAAGACAATTCTCAGCTAGATAGACCAATGGCCTGATTCATTATATGGCAGCTTCCTATGTTCCACCATTCAGGTGCCAAAGTCTCAGTTCTCTCTCTTTACCTTCATTCCCCGTATGTCTCATCCCTCCTTTCTCCTCATCACAACCTGCCCTTTTAGTGTGGTGTAGTGGTTAGAGTACTGGACTAGGACCGGGGAGACCCGAGTTCAAATCCCCATTCAGCCATACTACTAGCTCGGTGACTCTGGGCCAGTCACTTCTCTCTCAGCCTAGCCTACTTCACAGGGTTGTTGTGAAAGAAAAACCTAAGTATGTAGTACACTGCTCTGGGCTCCTTGGAGGAAGAGTGGGATAGAAATGTAATAATAATAATAATAATAATATAAAATGCATCACATTCCAGTCCCCTAAGTAACTTAGCAACTGTTGTCACGCGCACCCTCCACTCTTGACTCCTCCCCTTCATTGCCTCCTGATGTATCTGCTACTCGTGTCTGCATAGCTGTGATTGATGCACCACCAGCTTTGACAGCAGCAACGGGGGTGGTTGGGAGGGAGAGTACCTGGTCTTGGTTCAGGAACCAGACCCCCATTTGTAACATTGTTTCCTATGGGAAAATAGGTTCTGAGTTAAGCCACTTTGATGCAAGACAATGTTTAAGGATCCAGTTGTCTTGCAAGTCTCAGGACTTACAGGTGGAACTCGGAAAATTAGAATATCGTGCAAAAGTCCATTAATTTCAGTAATGCAAATTAAAAGGTGAAACTGATATATGAGACAGACGCATTACATGCAAAGCGAGATAAGTCAAGCCTTAATTTGTTATAATTGTGATGATCATGGCGTGCAGCTCATGAAAACCCCAAATCCACAATCTCAGAAAATTAGAATATTACATGGAACCAAGAAGACAAGGATTGGACTTTTAATGGACTTTTGCATGATATTCTAATTTTCCGAGTTTCACCTGTATTTATTTATTGGATGTATATACCGTCCTTCCAGAATGGCTCCGGGTGGTTTACAACAAAGTAAAAACAATTAAAACAAGTTAATAGTTAAAATCAAACGATAAAAACAGAATAAAACCGATTAAACAATTCAAACAGCTAAAAAATCCTGGAGAACCAGGGCAGCAATTTAAAAGTTTTCCAGTCATTTAAAAACCAGGCCAAACAGATAGGCCAAACAGATCTTCCTGTTCTAGAAGCTATGTAAGTACATTTTGTGATTTTAAAAGAATTGTGTTATAACATGTACCTTCACTAACTGAGGAAAGAAAGATTCACTGTCTTGATCCATTGTGTGTGTGTTTAAAAAACCATGGATTAGGAGGAATACCAAGGCTTCAGGGATCTTCAAATGGAGAAGCAGAATCAAGGCACCTTTTCCCATGTGCCAGCTGGGGGCCTTGCAAGGGGGTGGAAATTGCTCATCTGATCTCCTGTACGGCTGTCTGAGCGGGCTCAGTTTGAACAGAGGTTCAAACTGAACTAGCCCAGAGCAGCCGGCCCCAGTTCTAATAACTGGTTTGGGTACACTTGTAAAGGAGAATCCCACTGGGGAGGGGGCATTAGAAAGGGGCCTCCGTAATTCTAGTGGCGAGGCGGCAGCATAGGGTGGCTGGCCTGGGCTGTCATTTGGGAGCCCAGTGGAGGGCTTGGAGGAGCCGCCACTGATGTCTCTGCCGCCGCGCCACCGCCTCCGCTAAAGGTACGGAAGCCATTTTCTTACGCCACCCCCCTCCCCGGGTGGTCTTTAGGGAGAATCAGGGATGCTGCAGTGCTACCACTGCAAATGGCCATGAACAATGCAAAGCAGTTGTGGGAAAGGCAAATTCCATGTTAGGGATCATTAGGAAGGGGGCTGGGGGAAAAATGCTATGATAATGTCCTTATACCAACCTATGGTGCAGACCATTTGGAGTACTGCATGCAGTTCTGGCCACCATATCTTGAGGACATTGTAGAACTGGAAATGTTGCAGAAAAGGGCAACCAAGATGATATGGGGCTTGAACACCAGCGTCTTCCTTATGAGGCTAGGCTACCACATCTGGGGCTTTTTAGTTTGGAAAAGAGGCTGTTACAGGGAGACATGACAGAGGTGTATAAAATTATGCATGGAGTAGAGAGAAATTTTTCGCCCTCTTTCACACTAGAACCAAGAATCATCCCTGAAGGGCAGGAAATGTAGGACCAACAAAAGCAGTTACCTTTTCACACAGCACATAATAATCTAAGGGATTCCCTGCCATGGGACATGGGGATGGCCATTACCTTGGATGGCTTTAAAAGAGGCTTAGACACTTTCAATGAGCCCTCCACAAGACCCTAAGATCTCTCTCCTCATCAGTCATTGACAGTTCAGACCCAATCAGTGTATATGTGAAGTTGGGAGTTTTTGCCCCAATATGCATCACTTTACATTTGCTTACATCGAAACATATTGGCCATTTTCTTGTCCACACCCAATTTGGAGAGATCTTTGTGATTGCACAAATATTGACATTTATATTGTATACTGAAATGTATATTGCTAACTGCTCATTTGGAATAGTAAATATGCTAACCAGTCCTCCTGGACACTTTCCAAAGTGGAGTTAAACAAGTTCTAATAGAATTTGGCACCAAAACCAAATAAAGCGCAACACAGCCTATGTTAAAAAGCAGTGAATGACTGACACAAAGATCCCATTGCAGCCTACTGGTCTGTGAAATACACTGACTCTGGTCTGCCCCTTAAACTCATCAGGGTATGTGGTGATTGGCTAGTACACCCTATCAGTCAAAAGGAATTTAAACTTAGGGACCTCCTCTGGAGAGGATTCCTAAGGGAGGGGCTATGGAATGGAGTAAACAGGTGTCTAGAATTCAGGTGGAGGTAACTGACATCCTCAGGCAGGGCTTGGATCAGCCAGAGAGAGGGACAGTTGGGGATAGAGAGGGGGTCTTTGGTGAGGAGCCCTAGAGCAGGACTGGGGGTGGAACTGGGAGGCTGGTGGGTAGGGTGTACACACCTGGGAATATCTCTGGAAAACAAGCTTGACTTTCACTTTGTGAATTCTGGGAGTCTATGGTTTAATACACAGATAATACAGCCAGCGAGGTTGTGTCTAAAGAAGCTTGTTTTACCTTAATAGACACCTCAGTATCTTTACAGTAAAGCCTTTATTGACACACTGAAACAATCTTATAGGAGTACCAGAGTTTTGAATACCAGATTGAAATATAAGACATGGTGTGCTGAGTAGCAAGTAAATACTAATGTTGTTACTTTGTTCCAGAAACCATTTCATGTGTGACGCTATATTGCTAAGCATAGAAACTACTGAAGCTATTGTACCACAATAAAATGGTTTTCTTTGGTTTAGAGTTTAAACTGTTTCTCCCCACATTACCACTCCAGCACAATACCAGAATTAGAGTTTGACTCTCAAATCAGCATTTAATTTGGTGGTGGCAGTGAAAAAAATATATACAGGGTATAAAACATCCCTCAGCATCCCTCCAGTGGCTGTTGTTGGTGTCTGTTTTTTGGTTTATTTTTAAGATTGTGAGCCCTTTGGGGACAGGGAGTCATTTTATTTATTTATATTTATGTAAACCGCTTTGGGAACTTCTGTTGAAATGTGGTATATAAATATTTGTCGTATAAAAGGAAATAAAAGGGTCACAAACATATTTACTGTTAATTGTAACATCTATCTATCTATCTAAACAGTAATCTCCCAGTCCCAACCTTGGGCAAGTCCCAGACAGTGTGTCAGTATTATCACTAATATTTATATACTGCTTTCCAAAGTGCTCAAAGGGGCTAACACAGAAAAATAAATTTAAAAGGACAATTCACTAGCCCCAAAGGGCTCACAGTCTAGAAGGAAATAGGAGGTAGATACCAGCAGCAGCAGCAACACTGGAGGGATGTTGTACTAGGTTGGGATAGAAAACTTTACTCTCCCACTGCTATATGTAAGAAAATCACATCTTTAAAAAGTGCCTCTTGGCTAACCCCTGCTAACTTGGCAAAGAGGCACCTTTTACCATGGTGATTCTCTTTATTTAGCAGGGGGAGAGTAACTGGCCCTATCCACCCCAGCACAGTGCCTCCAGTGACTGTTGCTGGTGTCTATCTTATGTTGCTTTTTAGATTGTGAGACCTGTGGGGAAAGGGATCCATCTTATTTATTATTTCTCTGTATAAACCGCCCTGAGTCATTTTTGGAAGGGTGGTATAGAAATTGAATAAATAAATAAATAAATAAAAAATAAATAAATAATGTTAGCCAAAAACAACAAAACAGCTAATATTATAAAATGAATATGAAGATATCCATACATGAGCAGGTTTTAATTTTATAACTCTTTAAACATAACACTGAAGAAGAATTGTAACCATCCAAACTGGCCAGGTAAAAAAATATCAGAAAGGACACAACACTTAAATACAGAGATTGTTTCAACAAGGCAGCTCTTAATACTTGATTCTGGACAATTAACACATTCATAAGTAATAGCAGGTGAACAATCATAAAAAATGATGCTAACCCAATATACACCAAAATATAATGCCTATGGTAACACGGTGGCCCCCAGACCTACTGCGTAGACCCTGCCCTGGTTACGGGGTGACTGAAAGATTGACTCCCACTAAAGGGACTGGTCCTCCAGACTGCTAATTTATTTTATTTTATTTTATTTTTTTAGCATATTTTTATACTGCCCAAAACTCTGGGCAGTTGACAGCAAGATAAAAACAAAGGTAAAACATTAGTTAAAAACAAAAACAAGGAATTTAAAACAATTTAATTTTAAAAACAACAACAATATTCTAAAAAGAATATTAAAAAATTAACAGTATCAGTTAAAAGCATGGGTGGTAATGCTTGTGGCCACCACCTACTCTCCTTTAGGGTAGGGTCCTTAGTCCCCTTCCCGTTGAGTATCCTGGACTGGGAAGAGTAGGAGAGCCAGACCACCAACCATCCAACTGGAATCAATCAAGAACCCTCACGGGACAGGCACAATTGGTGACCACTAGGATCCATGGCACATTAACGTGGTGCTCGGGAACGTCCCTCCCCTTTCCCACAGGGCATTCCAAACTAGTCTTATATAGAAGAAAGAGGGTTTTAGAAATTCTCTGAAGCACTTGACTGTTGGGAAAATGTAAGGGTTGGCAATAGGAAACACAAATCAGCTGCTAGGATTCACAGGCACACCAAGTCAAAAGAAAAAACAACCCAACGCATGGTCTAACGGAGAACTTTCCTTGCCACTGACTTTCCTCAGAGGGCAGTTCTTCCTCAGAGGTTTTCTTTTTCTGCAGCTTTTCCTTCAGCTTTGTCGGTCCAGGCCTCCCATTGAGGACCTGGGGGAGAGAGTGTGACCCCAGCCCTTTCTGGCTGCTCTCTCTTCAGCTTTCAACAGACTGAACCACCAAAAAGAAAGTAGCTCTAAAACAAACCCCTCCTCCAAAAAAAGAGGGAAGAACCCCTTTTGAATGTTATTGGTCTCAGACTGGGTCTGGCTACCAATCACAGGGGTCATGGGGATTTCCAGGCCCTGTTAACTCCTAGCTACCCCACTACAGTAAATATTTAAGACCTTGCAGCAAAGTTCTGTCTCCCACGCATCTGTTGAATGCTCAGCTGAAACTCTTCAAGCTTCCAGGACAACCACAGTATTTCACCTATTTCAAATCCACTATAAAGCAAGCCGGTCTGTCCACTGGCGGGTGGTGGGGGTAATCTTGGTCTGAAAAAACACTAGTGTCGTTTTGAGCAGAGGCGCTCTTACCCCTGGACTTCCGGGCTGAAGTCCAGGGCCTCCACAGCCCCTGGGGGCCCCCAAATCCTCTTTAGTCTGTCCTGGGTGGTGGGGTCACCTGGCGGAGCATGATGATGCTTAATTTGCAGGGAAGGGGGGCCTCCAAAGGCCTTTAAGTCCAGGCTCCAAAATTACCGAGGTGTACCTCTGGTTCTGAGGTGCTTACAGCTTGAGTCCTTCATCTGAGAATATCAAGAAGTCTCTCTGGTGACCTCCCTCCACCCCTGTTCACTTGTCTTTCATTGAAATTCTGCAAGGGCTTATGCACAACTGGAGTACTTTTTTATCAGCTTCGGCTGGTTCTCCAACTGCGCCCTTTCCTGGAAGTGAGTGACCTTAAGACAGTAGTACACATGCTGGTAACCTCCAGGCTTGACTACTGCAATGCAGTCAATGTAGGGCTGCCCTTGTACGTAGTCTGGAAGCTGCAATTGGTGCAGAATGCTGCTTCCAGATTGGTCTCCGGGACATCCCAAAGAGACTCTATCCCTCTGGTTTTAAATGAACTGCATGTTTCCAGGCAAAATACAAAGGGCTGGGTATTGCCCAGGGTATTTAAGAGAACACTTACTTCATTATGAACTCTGCCACCTATTAAGATCTTCAGGGGAGGTTCGTCTGAGGGTGCCGCCAGCTCATCTGGTGACGACTCAAAGGAGAGCCTTCTTTGTAGTTGCCCCAGAGCAGTGGAACATACTTCCTGTTGAGATTAGAGCTGCTCCATCCCTCTCAGCTTTCAGGGAACAACTAGACATCTCTTTTAGATTTTGGTAGTTTTTATAGGTATTTTGATTTGATCCATTATGTTTTAACTGTTAACATTTTAAAATAAATAATCCTCTCTATATATAATCCTCCTGGGTGCGCCTTTAGAATGCGCGTCCCGGCCCCCAGCTGATTGGCTGGGCGGCGGAGGCACCTGATAGGCTGAGGCGGCAGGAGCTCACGCACGGCAGGAGGCCGTTGAGCTGCTGCTGGGGGAAATGGCGGCGGCCGCAGTGAGGAGGTGGTGGTGGCCTGCGCACCCGTCGGGTTCAAGCGGTGGCTGGGCCGCCAGGAAGAGGCGGCGGCAGGAGAAACCATGAGCGGGGGTGTGCGGAGAGAGAAGCGGGCCGGGTGGGCGTCAGAGATGCCCGCTGGGAGAAGGGGCTGAAAGGAGGGGGAAAGAGTCGAACTAGGGCCACAGATGCTATATTCCCGGTCAGCTAGTTGTACTAGAAAAACAATCTTAAGTCAAAGTTGATGTGATCTGTTTCACCAAAAGGAGAAGATATGGCTAATGTGAGTTTCCACCAAATGGACAGAAAATTGGATGTGAAAAAATGATAAGCCTGTTGTTTGAAAGATGGGGCATCAAAGACTGAAAATACACCCCAATGCCTGTTTGGGGTTTCCCTTCAATATGTTATGTTCCAAAGTGAATCAGTGGATTCCTCTGAGAAATGAAATAAAATTGGATGATGGGGGCCAATAATTGTAGTTTCCATGTTCTGGATTGCCATCTGACTCCACATGAGGGGAATCCTGGGCCATGTTCATATTCCTGTGGAACCTGTACATCAGTGGTCGCTTAAGACTTCTAAAGAACAGCAACAAAGAATACAGTGAGGCCAAATCAATCACAAGAGGTATCTCCCCTGCATGCACTCCTAGATGGGATGCAAGGTCCTTACTCCTGCCTAAATAATTTCAACCAAATGGGTGCGCATTATGTGAACTCTTTGATGGTTACTGAGGTCTGTCTTCTTGATGAAGCTCTTTCCACACTCCTGGCATGTAAAAGGATGCTCATCTGTGTGGATTTTGTGATGCCTAGAAAGAGCTGAGCTGGATTTGAAGCTCTTTCCACACTCCAGGCATTTATATGGCTTCTCCCCTCTATGGAATCTCTTATGTGTACTAAAGTTTGAGTTGTGCCTAAAGTTCTTTCCACACTCCAGGCATTTAAATGGTTTCTCCCCTGTGTGGATTCTTTGATGGGAAGTCAGTCGTATTTTCTGGCTGAAGCTCTTTCCACACTCCAGGCATTTAAATGGTTTCTCCCCTGTGTGGACTCTAAGATGGATTTTAAGGTGCTCACTGTAGCCAAAGCTCTTTCCACACTCCAGGCATTTAAATGGTTTCTCCCCTGTGTGGATTCTTTGATGGGAAGTAAGGTGCTCACTAAATCCAAAACTCTTTCCACACTCCAGGCATTCATATGGTTTCTCTCCTGTGTGGATTCTTTGATGCTTAATAAGGCGTGAGCTTTTTATGAAATCCTTTCCACACTCCAGGCATTTATACGGCTTCTCCCCTCTGTGAAGTCTCTTATGTGTACTAAGGCCAGAGCTGCTACAGAAGCTCTTTCCACACTCAAGACATTTAAATGGTTTCTCTCCAGTGTGAATTCTTTGATGGGAAGTAAGGTACTCACTACGTCCAAAGATCTTTCCACACTCCAGGCATTTATATGGCTTCTCCCCTCTGTGGAATCTCTTATGGGTACTAAGGCCTGAGCTATGACTGAAGCTCTTTCCACACTCCAGGCATTTAAATGGCTTCTCCCCGGTGTGGATTCTTTGATGGGAAGTAAGTTGGGTGTTCTGGCTGAAGCTCTTTCCACACACCAGGCATTCATATGGCTTCTCCCCTGTGTGAATTCTTTGATGCTTACTAAGGTCCGAGCGGCTTATGAAGCTCTTTGCACACTCCAGGCATTTATACGGCTTCTCCCCAGTATGGGTCCATTGATGCTTAGTAAGATGCGAGCTTCTCGTGAAGTTTTTTCCACACTCCAGGCATTCAAATGGTTTCTCCCCTGTGTGAATTCTTCGATGGGAAGTAAGGCTTGAGCTATAATTGAAGCTCTTTCCACACTCTGAGCATTGATATGGTTTCTCCCCTGTGTGGATCCTTTGATGGGTTGTTAAGTTTGAGCTCCGACTAAAGCTTTTTCCACACTCCAAACATTTGTAGAGAATGTGGCTTCTCTTATACGCCTTAAGGCTTAAATGACTACTGAAGGTCTTTTCCTGTCCACGGCACTTTCCCTTTACTTTCTTTTGTTCTTGTACTCTAGAGATGAGTTGGAAATCCTCCCTCTGACAAGCATCAGATTCATCCCTTGAAATCTCCATTGGGTTTCTGTCCTGCATCTCTGATCCATCTCCATTCCCAGTAGCATCCTCCTCTGTCTGGGCACTTTGATTGGGGATCTGCTGTGAGCTCTGACTGAAGCTCTTCCTGTGTTCTGATAATGGATTTGGCTTCTCTTCCATTGGGGTACTGCAGTATGTGTCGAGGCTCGATTGAAAACAGAGTGGTTTCACACCCACAGGTAGAGCTTTCATTCCCTTTCCATCGCGAAGCTTTTGTTGGGCGGGGGTTTCTAGGCAATCTGCTTGGATCCCTTCCTGCCTCCTTGATTCCTCTTGATCCCCGTAGATCTCTTCTTCCATTTCATGATTGGTCTTTCCCCAAAGTGACTCTTGTTCCCCTTCAGAATTTTCCATGTTGCTCCCATCACCTGCTTGGATAAAGGGAGAATTCTGATTATTAGTATAACTGAGAAATTACCCTATATAATAAAGCCCTAGGGTATCTGCGTCCGTGTCTCTGGGAGGTGTTCTGCGCATGCGTGGCTGCGCTTGCAGCCTGATTGGCTGCGGGCGGCGGAGGAGGGAGGGAGGGAGCGGCCGGCGCGGGCGGCACTCGCGGCTGGGCACGGGCGAGAGAGGAGCAGCGTGGTGGCGGCGGCCACAGCGGGGGAACTGGGGCTTTTTTGTTTTCATGTACTAGTTTCAGCTCTGATGATACGTGGCTGTTAATGCTCATCATGCATCCATAATGATAAGAATTTATTCCTGTTTATTCCTGGGCCTGTTTATTCCTGGGCCCACTGGCGGCGGATGCGGGGGGACTGGGCCTGCTGGTGGTGGCGGTCGCGGTGGGGCGAATGGGCCCGCTGGCGGCTGCCGCCGCACTCTGCCCCGCCTGCCACGCGGTGATGGTGGTGCGGCGGGGCGGGGGTGGCCGGGTGTTCTTCTAGCGCCCGTTAATTTAACAGGCCTAATGACTAGTTCAGCCATGGGGTCCCTTGCTGCCCTTATCCATCTGCTCTTTGACTTGATAATGGAATGGAAGGCACTTTGCTAAGCCTAATGGATAAGTGTCCTTGCCTGGAAAGTTGAGAAGAAGCTTCCGTCTTATTTGTCTCAGCCTCTTTTGGAAATGGAGAACATCATACCTTGGACAGTCTAATGGGGATAGCCCTCGAAATATTTCTCTTTTTTAATTTAACCAATCACTTCTAGAGAAGAGTAATGAACTTTCATTTGGGGTGTGGCCAGCTGGGATGGAGTGGAACCAGAATGGGGTGGGATGTAGAGGGAGGAGAGCTGGCCTTGTGGTAGCAAACATGAATTGTCCCCTTTACTAAGCAGGGCCTGCCCTGGTTTACATTTGAGCACTACATGTGAGCACTGTAAGATATTCCCCTCAGGGAATGGGGCCACTCAGGGAAGAGAATCTGCATACTTTCATGTACAAGGTTCCAAGTTCCTTCCCTGGCATCTCCAGGTAGGGCTGACAGACTTCTGCCTTAAACTTGGAATACTGAGTTAGATGGACCAATGATCTGACTCAGTAGAAGGTAGTTTCCTATGTTCCTAGTTCAGAATGGCTGAAGGGAGGAAGCTGGGAGGAGAAAGCTATGAAGAGTTTGAAGAGGGGGCTGGGAGGGGGGCCTTCTGTCTGAATCCTGAGTGAGGAGGCTTCCGTTTCTGAAAGATCTAGTCTGAAAGCCAGGAGGGAAGGCAGAAGGAGAGGGGCAGGGCTGAGCCGGGGCTGGTTTGAAGGAGGGATGATGTGGACAGGAGACGGCCTGCAGAGACCTCTGCCTGCGAGGTGCCTCTGGCCACCAAAGTAAAGGTCCCAGCTGGCCCAAAACCACAACAGCATTTGTATTGCTGTATCTGTCCTCCCGCCCAGCCCCGACAAAGGGCAGCACACCACCAGTATTCCCTGTGAGAGGGATTTCCAGGGGTTGACTACAACTCCCATCATCTTCAGCTGCAATGGCCTGTGGCTGGGGATTATGGGAGTTGTAGTCCACAACACCTGAGAATCCCTGTCACGGGGACAAGGCCATCCTTGGGCAGGGCGAGCTGGAAGGTCACCCCCAGCCCCGCACTCACACAGGCCAAGCAGCCTGCCATGTTCACCCTCCGTCTTCAAGTAGATGAGCTGCACTGTGTCTGTCTGTGTGACCTCTCTCACACTGACCACTACCTCTCTGCGGAGTCACACAGCACACATGAGGTGATGAGCGAACCTAAGAACAGTCCTGCTGGATTAGGCCCACGGCTTAACTAGTCCAGCATCCTGTTTCCCAGTGGCCAACCAGATGCTTCCAAGAAGCCCACGGGCAAGAGGTGAAGGCGTCCCACCTCTCCTGCTGTTGCTCCCCTGCAACTGGTATTTGGAGGCATCTTACCTCTGAGCCTGGCAGTGGGTGACCTACAGCCACCAGACTAGTAGCCATTGATAGACCTGTCCTCTGTGAATTTGTCTAGGCCCCTTTTCAAGCCTTCCAAGCTAATTTGGGCCCTACCTTCAAGAGTTCCCCAAACAGGCAGATTACAATCTGCGTCAATCTCTGGGATTCCTACAAGGGACTCTCTGGTTGCAAAAGAAGGGAGCTTTGAGAGCTCATAAATTAAGGTACCTCTCTTTAAGATTATAGCAACTTATCATACTTATCCCAGAAAATGTTCTCTGAATATTCGCAGACCTCAAAATATGTTTACCAGAAGATTAATATGGCTGCAGGAACATTCTATAGTCTGATTAAGAGCAAGGAAAAACCCAACCAGAAGATTTAGAAGTGCATAAGCAAATAACTGAGGGTGAAGCCTGAATACCAGCTGTGCTCTTGCTTCAGGAGCTGCTGCTACGGAGGTCCAATGAAGTAATTTGTTGGGCTTTGGCTGCCAAATGGAAAGAGGCAGCTTTGGCCCAACTCTGAAAGATTCAGCCTGAACTGAACCATCATCTGGTTCAGAATGGATCCACCTTGGATTCAGCCCCTTCTGCCTGTTTCTGTTACTCCACTGACCCCTGTAGCTGTTTAAGAGGAGTCAGGGCAGGCTGTATTTGCTTTTCACTCTTGGCAGCAAGGGAGCAGCTTCTGCTGTGAGCTTTTTATTTTTTAAATCGCTTCTGGCTTTTTCCTCCTCCTTTCCCTGCACTCCTGGTACAGGCACAGAATATCTTGGAAAATTCCCAAGCAAGCCTGCACTTTTGCCAGGACTACAGGGAGAATGGTTTTAAAACAAAAACTGCTGAAAGTCTTTTTAAAAGACACAAGGGAGCTCCTGCTGCCTTGTGTCTGGAGGTCAAACTAGAGTGCAGACTGTCCTGTCTCCTGTTGGGTAAGTAGGTTCAGGAGTTCAGGTAGCAAGAAGGAGGTTGTGAATCTTTGGTCCAAGTAGAAGCAACCATGTTAAATGAAGCCAAGAGAAGCAATCCCCCCGAAGAACAGAATAAAATCAGGGGCAGCCCCAAATTACCCCCAAATTGAACCAGTAATGCTTTGTACAGTCCTAGTACTTTCATGGTTTGATGTTATAAATGCTTATAGACAGAGGTAACTTTACAGTGGTTTAAAAATCAAATTGCCTCTTGGTTTCTCTTTCCTACTTCACAGCCAAAGATCAAGAAAAACAAACATCTGTTTGGAGAAAGAACCTCGATCATGGCCTCCAAATAAGACTGGAACGGAGGAGTGTCCCATATTGTTTCCTTAACCCAAGAACCTGCAACCACCTTTGGCATCTATCAGTAGAATGGTCCTTACCCAGAGAGGCCACCATCCCATAATTCTCCAGCATGACCTCCCTGTACAGAGCTTTTTGGCCAGGATCCAGCAGAGCCCATTCCTCCTCTGTGAAATACACAGCAACCTCCTCGAAGGACACTGGACCCTGAAAGAAGAAGAAGAAGAACCACCATACCACCTTTTTCTCTACTCATCCATAATTTCCTCTACGAACACGTTTTAGGTGCACCTCTCTCTGTCTTCACCTATCAACAGCAAAAGGAATGCGCTCAATGGGGGTCCCAACTCCAGCACACTGAGGGTCAGAGTATCACTCAACATGCATTCCTTCTAAGAGTTCTATCCCCAGGGCCCCCCTGTCCCTGAGCTCAAAGCCTTCCAAGTGGGCTGCTCCGATATCTTACAGCACTAGAAGCAACAGAGAACAAATGGGATCTTCCTAGACTCATAGCAAAGAACAAAGCACCCACACTTCCCCAAACGAATGGCCTATTCCCTACCTGAGGCAGAAACCAAGTAGCTTCTCTTCTCCAAAGAAGAGTCCATTTAGAATCAGGCACTAAGGCCATTCTACCACCTGCGGGGGAGAGAAAGCACATGGGGAGTCTTTTAGCCTTCATACACAAACATGCAGTATTTCATCTCCTTGTAGAAATTGCATCTGTCTTCCTGTTTGCTTCTGGGAACTGGTTTTGTTCGAGAAATGTCTTTTCTGTTCTTTCACGAGGCATTCCTTCCAGAGCTAGATACAATGCAGCACCAGGAGTGTGTACAGTGGGCAGCTAATATTTAAGGGGCCTTTCCCTTGCCTCCCCAATTCCTGCTTCTGCCTGACTGGGACTTCTCTGTCGAGAGTTAATCTTGGAAGAGAGGGGCTGGTCTAGCTGTGGTCTTCTGCTGTGACCCATGCAGAACAACTGGGGACCTGGGCAAGACATTATCAGCATCAACAACATGCAATGCTTCCTTCTGGCTGACTTCTCTAGCTCTGGTGTTGGACCATCGGCTCCATTCCTCTTTTCTGCTGGGAACTGTCTGCCCATAGTAGTCATGGCTGCTAGGAACTCCTGAGCTGATCCTGATAAACTGGTCCCCAAGTGAACATTGAATTCCCCCACAGCTAAAAGTCAGGGAGACTCCAACACCAACTCCGCACCAAGTCAGTCAGCCCAGTTAGGGACTCAGTTGGGAAATGGAGTGAACCAAACATATTCATGCAAACAAGTGAACCAAACATGTATTCCCGAGGAAATGTTTTTGGAGGGTTTTCTCCATTTTGGAAGGGAAACACCTATCATGGCAGCAGACTGTAAAATAGACCCCATTTGGGAATCTTTTAATGGCATTTCTTTTAATGGCATGTGTATGAAATGCAAAAAAAAAAAAAAAAAAAACACTACAAAGAAATGCAAGGCCTGGTTGCCCGAATGAAACAGCATTATGAGTAGGGTGTACCTATTATAGTGTGTACCGACCTTTTAAAAATGAAACCTACATCCAACTCTGAATATGTATTAAGTTTGTATTAGACAACAAGAATGTACTTTTACTAGAAAAGGATGATTTTCCTGATTGGTGATTTAAATCATTACAATCAAGTTTTTCTGTGAAGCGATTTAAATCATGATTTAAACAAATTTGATTTCAATCAGATCAACCCTGGTTCCCAATTCCCCCAAGGGGAGCATAAAAGGTTCTTTAGCTTTTTATAATTTTCAATTTTAATATGAACCTAATAATGATTGTGGTTTTCAATCGGACAACTTTTTTGTTTTGTTTTTGTATAATTTAGTTAATTTTATTACTTTTATTGTATCTTGTGTCTATCTTATAGTTGTGAGCCACCCTGAGCAACCGTGCGCTGGAGGAGCGGGGTACAAATATTTTAAATACATAAATAATACAAACAGCCCCTGATTTCAGGGTTATTTAGAAGGGAGAGACCAAGCTGCACTCTGTGCCTGCCATCCTTACCCAGCAAGGGGGCCCCTCTCTTCTGTTCCTCTGTGATGCTCTTGCACAGCAGCCTTGGCATGGGGCTTGATGGGGCCTTCTCTGCCCATTCTGCCTCCTGCTTCTGAAAGGGGAGCAAAGAGAGGAGAGCTGATCTTGCGGGAGCGAGCAGGAATTGTCCCCTTTACTAAGCAGGGTCCACCCTGGCTGGCATTTGAATGGGTGACTACTCCCTGTGACCACTGTCTGCTGATAAGGTATTAGGCGGTGGGGCCATAGCTCAGGGGCAGAGCAGCTGCTTGCCTGCAGAAGGTCCCAGGCTCACTCACCGGCATCTCCATCTACGGCTGGGAGGGACTCCTGCCAGAAATGGGGACTAGTCTTGATGATTCGGAGAGTGGCTGACAATCTATATAGACAATACCGAGCAGGATGGACCAGTGGCCTGACCTAGTAAAAGGCAGCTTCCTATGTTCTTATGTTCCCATGATCCCAGGCAGGGAAAGGATGGCAAATAAGGGAGCAGTGCAGGCCAAGGGCAAAGACAGCCTGCCTCAGTCTCCATTGTACTCTGGCCGCCTCCTCTACCCACTCTACATTTCAAGGCCTGCAATTGCCAGGTCTACAGTGGGATCCAAGGACTGGACTATTAATACAACACAGGTGTTCGAAAGGCATTAGAACAAGACCTAAAATCACCCAGCCATGGAAGGAGGTACATCTGGAGTACTATGTTCAGTTCTAGTCATTGTACCTCAAAAGGGATATTCTAGAATTGGAAAAGGTGCAGAAGAGTGCAACCAAAACAATAATAATGTTAGCCACCCCATAACAAACTGATCTCTTAAGAAGTAAGGCTACAATATATGGAGCTTTTTGTTTTAGAAGAAAAGGTGACTTGGAGACACAAAAGACATGTATAAAATTATGCATGGTGAGGAAAGAGTGGGTAGCGTGAATAACTTCTCATCACACTAGAAATAGGGCTCAGCCTATGAAACTGAACTGCCACGGAATTCAGGACTGACAAAAGAAAGTCCTTTTCCACACAGCACATAATCAATCTGTGCAATTCCCTGCCATGGGATGTGGCAATGGCCACCCAACTGGATGGCTTTAAAAGGGGCTTAGACAAATTCACAGAGAACAAGTCTATCAGTGGTTAGCAGTCCTGATGGTTATAGGCTGCCTCCAGGCTCAAGGGCAGGATGTCTCCGAATACCAGTTGCAGGGGAGCAGGAGAGGAGGCATGCCTTCACTTCCTACTTGGGGGGCTTCCCAGAAGAGTCTGATGGCCACTGTGAGAAACAGGATGCTGGACTAGATAGGCCTTAGCTTAATCCGGTAGGGCTCTTTCTATCTACCTATCATGCCGATATACCACCTGATATGTGTATCTACACCTACAAGGATTAGAATCGTCCGGACAATGGTTTTCCCTGTGACACTCTATGGATGCAAAAGCTGGACCTTGAACAAGCAAGATAGAAATAGCACTGACGCTTCTGAACTTTGGTGTTGGAGAAGACATTTGAGGATACCACAGACAGCCAGGAAAACAAACAAATGGATCACAGAACAAATCAATCCAGGATTTTCACTCAAGGCACAAATGACCAGGCTCAAACGATCAAACTTTGGACATATTATGTGAAGACCCAGTTCCCTTGAGAAGTCTATAATGCTGGGGAAAGTGGAAGGAAAAAGAAGATGACAACCAGCAACAAGGTGGGTGGACTCGATTATGACAGCAACGAATGCACCACTGAGAGACCTTAAAGGCTAAGTTGAAGACAGATCATCCTGGAGAGAATCTATTTATGTGGTTGCTAAGAGTCAACACCGACTTGACAGCACTTAATCAATCAATCACTGTGTATCTCTGGGCGGTGTACATAACTTAACACACAAAGATAAACCAGCAGGGGCGTAACAAGGCTGGAATGGGCCCAGAGACAAAATTTTAAAATGGGCCCCTCGCTGATACACACATACACTTCACAATATATAGTCATGTGACTTGCCTCTGGCGGGCCCCTTGAGGTGTGGGGGGCCCCAGGCAGTCATCTCCCCTTGCCTAATAGTAGTTACGCCCCTGTAAACTAGGATAAGCACAATTTACCCTTTCTGTCTTCAGCCACTGAGAGCAAATGCTGTGGAGTCGACTACAAACCTCTCGGGGCCCTTCAGCCTCCTGGTAGCAAAACTGCCTGAAGCGCTGGCGCTGTGCTTCAGAGCTGGCAGTTTGCTCTTCTCGAATCCTGTGCTCGGGTTTGTCCCAGAATTCCCCATTGCTTCCAACCTCACAGCCTCTGATTACTTTTGGGCCCACAGAGTTGTCATCTTCCATCTTTGCTCTGCCGTGCAAGGAAGGCAGCGTCCAGGAATACACAAAGCTCTCCTTGCTCTTCAGCCAATTTCTCTCTTCAGTCAAGAACTCTCCAGGCAGGTGAGCTGATTAGCTCCAGTGTAGCCAGCCCTCTTCTTTTCCAGCAGCATCACATTCTGTCATGCAGCTGCATGGAAGTTTGCAGGTTTTAGCCAGTGACTTTCTCCCTGTAAGAAAAATGGACAAATATCAAGCTTTGGGCATGGGGGAAGACCTTTACCCGGCAGGCACTGCCCAAAGCACTCTGGCCACTGGGCTGTCCCTACAACACCCCCCACATGCAGCCCCTCCATCTCCATGCCTACCCTTCAGCTCCCTTCTCACTATTGCTGGGCCTGCTACAAATTCTGGGTTCAAAGTTGCAAAGGAGAGTGGCTCACTCTTGACAAACAGCAGAGACTGTCCACATGGGTAGGATTCAGAGACCCAAGCCCTGCTTCTTCTCCCCACTTCCAACAGAGCTCTCCCTCCCCACTTTCCTGTCTGGCACCTTCTGCTGCACCGCATATGCTCCCTGCTCTGCCCACATCCCAGATGGAGGGGAAACACCCTGGCCACCTTCTCCCAAGGACCAGGGGCTGCCCAGGAAGGGGGTGTCCCAAGGCAGCACAGTCCCTGCTTCAGGCAATCACAGCCCTCTCGGATCTCTCGCTTTATTACCCCTCGGACTGAATCTGCTGGGGCAGGGGGAAAAGAGCTCCCCACAGGCCCGCTCTCTGCCTTTGCGTGCTGTCTTGTACCAGTCCGACATTTACCAGGGCTCAGCTCCCGCCGCTGGAGCTCGGCAGCAGCAGAGAGAGAAGCAACAGCCCAGGGCCTGCCGAGGGGAGGGGAAGGGAAGGACGCGCCTCGTTTGCTCAGCCACACGGACTTCGCTTTGACCTCCGGGGGCCCCCAACACGCTTGGCGCAGCTCCTTCCGGTCAGGAGTCGAGGAGGGCCTGTACGCCAGGCTCCGCCCCTCCCCGGGCCCCTCTAGGAGTCTTCAGGCGCTCCCTTTAACCCTTCGCTTGCCTCTTCCGTCTGAGAGCGCAACCTGGACCACGGCAAGAGATGCTTAAAACAGGCGGCGTCTGGCCCGGCCCCTCCGTATGTTGACCGTTATACTCATTCATGGAACCCCCCCACCCCCCCCCCCCACAAAATAATTAAGAAGAGGAAGCAGTCGTCTCTATTTTTATGATACCCTGTCATCCTCTACACTACACATCTTTTTGGAAGTAAACTCCATTGTGGTGGATGAATGCCTCAGATGTGAGCAGCGCCAGCACCAGGGGCAAGACTCTGTGACTGCACGAATATTGACATTTATATTGTATACTGAAATGTATATTGCTAACTGCTCATTTGGAATAGTAAATATGCTAACCAGTCCTCCTGGACACTTTCCAAAGTGGAGTTAAACAAGTTCTAATAGAATTTGGCACCAAAAACAAATAAAGCGTAACACAGCCTATGTTAAAAAGCAGTGAATGACTGACACAAAGATCCCACTGCAGCCTACTGGTCTGTGAAATACACTGACTCTGGTCTGCCTCTTAAACTCATCAGGGTATATGGTGATTGGCTAGTACACCCTATCAGTCAAAAGGAATTTAAACTTAGGGACCTCCTCTGGAGAGGATTCCTAAGGGAGGGGCTACGGAATGGAGTAAACAGGTGTCTAGAATTCAGGTGGAGGTAACTGACATCCTCAGGCAGGGCTTGGATCAGCCAGAGAGAGGGACAGTTGGGGATAGAGAGAGGGTCTTTGGTGAGGAGCCCTAGAGCAGGACTGAGGGTGGAATTGAGAGGCTGGTGGGTAGGGTGTAGACACCTGGGAATATCTCTGGAAATCAATCTTGACTTTCACTTTGTGAATTCTGGGAGTCTATGGTTCAATACACAGATAATACAACCAGCGAGGTTGTGTCCTGAAAATCTAAAGAAGCTTGTTTTACCTTAATAGACACCTCAGTATCTTTACAGTAAAGCCTTTATTGACACACTGAAACAATCTTATATAAGTACCAGAACTTTGAATACCAGATTGAAATATAAGAAGTGATGTGCTGAGTAGCAAGTAAATACTAATGTTTCTTTGTTCCAGAAACCATTTCATGTGTGACCCTATATTGCTGAGCATAGAAACTACTGAAGCTATTGTACCACAATAAAATGATTTTCTTTGGTTCAAAATTTAAACTGCTTCTCCCTACATTACCACTCCAGCACAATACCAGAATTAGAGTTTGACTCTCAAATTAGCACTGAAAAATATATATAAAGGGTATAAAACATCCCTCAGCATCCCTCCAGTGGCTGTTGTTGGTGTCTGTTTTTTGGTTTCTTTTTTTAGATTGTGAGCCCTTTGGGGACAGGGAGTCATTTTATTTATTTATATCTATCTATTTATATATATCTAAGCCCTTTGGGAACTTCTGTTGAAATGCGGTATATAAATATTTGTCGTATAAAAGGAAATAAAAGGGTCACAAACATATTTACTGTTAATTGTAACATCTATCTATCTATCTATCTATCTATCTATCTATCTATCTATCTATCTATCTATCTATCTATCTATCTAAATAGTAATCTCCCAGTCCCAATCTTGGGCAAGTCCCAGACAGTGTGTCTGTACTATCACTAACATTTATATACTGCTTTCCAAAGTGCTCAAAGTGGCTAACATAGAAACATAAATTTAAAAGGACAATTCACTACCCACAAAGGGCTCACAGTCTAGAAGGAAATAGGAGGTAGATACCACCAGCAGCAGCAACAACAACACTGGAGGGATGTTGTACTAGGTTGGGATAGAAAACTTGGCTCTCCCACTGCTATATGTAAGAAAATCATGTCTTTAAAAAGTGCCTCTTGGCTAACCCCTGCTAACTTGGCAAAGAGGCACCTTTTACCGTGGTGATTCTCTTTATTTAGCAGGGGGAGAGTAACTGGCCCTATCCACCTGCAGCACAGGACCTCCAGTGACTGTTGCTGATGTCTATCTTATGTTGCTTTTTAGATTGTGAGCCCTTTGGGGACAGGGAACCATCTTATTTATTATTTTTCTGTGTAAACCGCCCTGAGCCATTTTTGGAAGGGCGGTATAGAAATTGAATGAATGAATGCATGAACGAACGAACAAACGAATAAATAAATGTTAGCCAAAAATCCAAAAACAACAAAACAGCTAATATTTTAAAATGCATATGAAGATATCCATACATGAGCAGGTTTTAATTTTATAACTCTTTAAACATAACACTGAAGAAGAATTGTAACCATCCAAACTGGCCAAATCAAAAATTATCAGAAAGGACACAACACTTAAATATAAAGATTGTTTCAACAAGGCATGTACTCTATGTAGGGCTGCCCTTGTACGTAGTCCGGAAGCTGCAATTGGTGCAGAATGCTGCTTCCAGATTGGTCTCCGGGACATCCCAAAGAGACTCTATCCCTCTGGTTTTAAATGAACTGCAGGTTTCCAGGCAAAATACAAAGGGCTGGGTATTGCCCAGGGTATTTAAGAGAACACTTTCTTCATCATGAACTCTGCCACCTATTAAGATCTTCAGGGGAGGTTCGTCTGAGGGTGCCGCCAGCTCATCTGGTGACGACTCAAAGGAGAGCCTTCTTCGTAGTTGCCCCAGAGCAGTGGAACATACTTCCTGTTGAGATGAGAGCTGCTCCATCCCTTTCAGGGAACAACTAGACATCTCTTTTAGATTTTGGTAGTTTTTATAGGTATTTTAATTTGATCTATTATGTTTTAACTGTTAACATTTTAAAATAATTAATCCTCTCTCTATATAATCCTCCTGGGTGCGCCTTTAGAATGCTGATTGGCTGGGCGGCGGAGGCACCTGATAGGCTGAGGCGGCAGGAGCTCACGCGTGGCAGGAGGCCGTTGAGCTGCTGCTGGGGGAAATGGCGGCGGCCGCAGTGAGGAGTCGGTGGTGGCCTGCGCACCCGTCGGGTTCAAGCAGTGGCTGGGCCGCCAGGAAGAGGCGGCGGCAGGAGAAACCATGAGCGGGGGTGGGGGGAGAGAGAAGCGGGCCGGGTGGGCGTCAGAGATGCCCGCTGGGAGAAGGGGCTGAAAGGAGGGGGAAAGAGTCGAACTAGGGCCGCAGATGCTATGTGCCCGGTCAGCTGGTTGTACTATAAAAACAATCTTAAGTCAAAGTTGATGTGATCTGTTTCACCAAAAGGAGAAGATATGGCTAATGTGAGTTTCCACCAAATGGACAGAAAATTGGATGTGAAAAAATGATAAGCCTGTTGTTTGAAAGATGGGGCATCAAAGACTGAAAATACACCCCAATGCCTGTTTGGGGTTTCCCTTCAATATGTTATGTTCCAAAGTGAATCAATGGATTCCTCTGAGAAATGAAATACGATTGGATGATTGTGGCCAATAATTGCAGTTTCCATGTTCTGGATTGCCATCTGACTCCACATGTGGGGAATCCTGGGCCATGTTCATATTCCTGTGGAACCGGTACATCAGTGGTCGCTTAAGAGTTCTAAAGAACAGCAACAAAGAATACAGTGAGGCCAAACCAATCACAAGATGTATCTCCCCTGCATGGGATGCAAGGTCCTTACTCCTGCCTAAATAATTTCAACCAAATCGGTGCACATTATGTGAACTCTTTGATGCTTACTGAGGTCTGTCTTCTTGATGAACCTCTTTCCACACTCCTGGCATGTAAAAGGATGCTCACCTGTGTGGATTTTGTGATGCCTAGAAAGAGCTGAGCTGCATTTGAAGCTCTTTCCACACTCCAGGCATCCATATGGTTTCTCCCCTGTATGGATTCTTTGATGGATAGTAAGGTGCTCACTACGGATAAAGCTCTTTCCACACTCCAGGCATTTAAATGGCTTCTCTCCTGTGTGGATTCCTTGGTGGATACTAAAGGCTGACTTGTGACTGAAGCTCGTGCCACATTCCAGGCATTTAAAAGATTTCACACCTGTGTGGGTCCTTTGATGGTTCGTAAGCTTCAAGCTGCTTATAAAGTTCTTTCCACACTCCAGGCATTTAAATAGCTTCTCCCCTGTGTGGATGCTTTGATGGGAAGTCAGTCGTGTTTTCTGGCTGAAGCTCTTTCCACAATCCTGGCATTTAAATGGTTTCTCCCCTGTGTGGATTCTTTGATGGATACTAAGATATGCACTACGTCCAAAGCTCTTTCCACAATCCTGGCATTTAAATGGTTTCTCCCCAGTATGGATTATTTGATGGATAGTAAGGTGTTCACTACGACCAAAGCTCTTTCCACACTCTAGGCATTTATACAACTTCTCCCCTTTGTGAAATCTTTTATGAGTACTAAGGTTTGAGCTGTGACTAAAGCTCTTGCCACACTCCAGGCATTTAAATGGTTTTTCCCCTGTATGGATTCTTTTATGGGAAGTAAGTTGGGTGTTCTGGCTAAAGGTCTTTCCACACACCAGGCATTTAAATGGTTTCTCCCCTGTGTGGATTATTTGATGGGACGTACGTTGCGTGTTCTGGCTGAAGCTCTTTCCACACTCCAGGCATTTAAATGGTTTCTCTCCTGTGTGCATGCTTTGATGGATAGTAAGCTGATCACTACGACCAAAGTTCTTTCCACATTCCAGGCATTTATATGGCTTCTCCCCTCTGTGGAATCTGTTATGGGTACTAAAGTTTGAGCTGTGACTAAAGTTCTTTCCACACTCCAGGCATTTAAATGGTTTCTCCCCTGTGTGGATTCTTTGATGGGAAGTAAGTTGGATGTTCTGTCTGAAGCTCTTTCCACACTCCAGGCATTTAAATGGTTTCTCCCCTGTGTGGATTCTTTGATGGATTGTAAGGTGTTCACTACGACCAAAGCTCTTTCCACACTCCAAGCATTCATATGGTTTCTCCCCTGTATGGATTCTGATGGATAGTAAGGTGTTCACTACGACCAAAGCTCTTTCCACACTCCAGGCATTTAAATGGCTTCTCCCCTGTGTGGATCCATTGATGCTTAATAAGTTGCGAGCTGCTCATGAAGCTCTTTCCACACTCCAGGCACTTAAATGGTTTCTCCCCTGTGTGTGTTCTTCGATGGGAATTAAGGCTTGAGCTATGATTGAAGCTCTTTCCACACTCTGAGCACTGATATGGTTTCTCCCCTGTGTGGATCCTTTGATGGGTTGATAAGTTTGAGCTCCGACTAAAGCATCTTCCACACTCCAAACATTTGTATTGTATGTGGATCCTCTTATATGACTTAAGTTTTAAACTACTACTAGAGATGTTTTCCTGTCCACGGCACTTTCCCTTTCCTTTCTTTTTGTCTTGTACTCTAGAGATGAGTTGGAAATCCTCTCTCTGACAAGCATCAGGTCCATCCCTTGAAATCTCCATTGGGTTTCTGTCCTGCATCTCTGATTCCTCTCCATTCCCAGCAGCATGCCCCGCTGTCTGGACACTTTGATGGGAAAGCAGCCATGAGTTCTGACTGAAGCTCTTCCCCTGTTCTAAGAATAGATTTGGCTTCTTTTTCATTGTGGTTCTACAGTATGTGTCGAGGCTCGACTTACTACTCAGTGGTTTCACACATACAGGCTGCGTTTTTATTCCCTTTCCATTGGGATTCTTTCGATGGGCTGGAATTTCTAGGAAACCTGCTTGGATCCCTCCCTGCCTCCTTGGTTCCTCTTGACCTCTGTAGATCTCTTCCTCCATTTCATGACTGGTCTTTCCCAAAAGCAACTCTTGTTCCCCCACAGAATTTTCCACGTTGCTCCTGTCACCTGCTCAAATAAAAGGAGAATCCTGATGATTAGTATAAATGAGAAATTATTCAACAGCATGGTCCCTTGCCCCCCTTTTCCGTCTGCTTTTTGACTTGGTCATGGAATGGAATGCACTTTGCTAAGCCTAATGGATAAGTATCCTTGCCTGGACAGTTGAGAAGAGGCTTCCTTCTTATTTGTCTCAGCATCTTTTGGCAATGGAGAACATCATATCTTGGACAGTCTAATCACTTCTAGAGGAGCGAAATGAACTTTTATCTGGCATATGGCCAGCTGGGACGGAGTGTATCCGGAATGGGGTGGGAAGTAGAGGGAGGAGAGCTGGCCTTGAGGTAGCAAGCTTGAATTGTCTCTTTGCTAAGCAGAGCCTGCCCTGGTTTGCATTTGAATGGGAGACCGTATGTGAAAGCAATGCAAGATATTCCCCTTAGGGGAGGGGGGCTGCTCTGGGAAGAGCTTCTGCATGCTTGCATGAAGAAGGATCCAAGTTCCCACCATGACATCTCTAAGATAGGGCTGAGAGAGACTGCTGCTTGTAACCTTGAAGAAGCCGCTGCCCGTCTGTGTAGACCAGGGGTTCTTAATGTTGGGTGTCCAGAAGTTATTGGACTTCAACTCCCATAATCCCCTGCTCCAGTGGACTTTGGTTGGGGATTATGGGAGTTGAAGTCCAATAACATCTGGGGACCCAACATTGAGAATCCCTGGTGTAGACAATACTGGACCAAATGGTCTTGATTCGGTAGAAAGCAGCTTTGTATATTCCTAGTTGAGTGGCTGTATGGATACCAGGGAGAAGGGAGGAAGCTGGGAAGAGAAAGATCTAGAGGTGATTCTCACAAGCAGCAGAAACCGGGCTAAGGGAGCCCAGCCTGTTTTCTGCTGCTCGTGTGCAGCAACTGGAGCTGTGTGGCTCCTGGCGGCAAGCCCACCAAAATGTCCTCCCCCTTAAATGAGGTTAATGGAGCAAGTGGGAACTTGGGGGGGGGGGGCGTTGGGGGTCTGCTGAGGCTGCTTGCAGCCACAGAGGACACACTCGGGGAGGGGGACCCAGGAATGCACCACGCAGTCATTGCTCGTCTGGGTGGGCAATCCACCCGCCCCAGGAGGCTTCCCTGATCATCTGAGAGTGGGTCAAGCCCTCTCTCCCCGCAGAACCTCTTTCGGCTCTACACACTGCTTGTGCGTAGAGCCTTCTAGTCTTAAAGCCAAGAGGGAAGGCAGGAGAGGGGCAGAGCAGAACAGCAGCTGCAGAGCCTGGTTTGAAGGAGACATTATGTGGACAGGAGATGGCCAGCCGAGACTTCTGCCTGCAAGGTGCCCCCAGACACCGGAGGAAAGATGCCAGTGGGCCCAGCACCACAACAGCATTTGTACTGCTGTATTTGACCCTGAGGCTGTTGGAGATGAACTTCCAGTGCATCGACCTTTTGCACCAACTGTTCTAATGACCACTAGGGGCATTGGGAGTAGAGACCGTGAGTCAGGGTCTCCCTATCTGTCCCTACTCTGACCCCTGAACTGACTCTGCAGCACTTCCTGTGCTGAGTCACAATCCTTTCCTTTCCTCCTAGAGAGCAGATGGAAACATCGCTCTCTCTCTCTCCTTACCTATCCACTATGTAGTCCTTTAGATTAGAGATAGATCTTTCCTGTCTAAGTGTATTTAACCAATAAATGTTTAGTGTTTAGTCACACAAGGATCTCCATGTGTTTTCTCTAAATAGCTGCAATATCCAAACCATCCTCTGCTACAATGCTACCTGCTACTTCCTTAGTGCTCTGCTGTTTTACCTATTGTGGATAAAAATCAACAACCTCTAACAGAGGCAGAAAGCTGCACACCACCAGTGTTCCCTGTGATAGGCTTTCCCAGGGGTTGACTACAACTCCCATCATCTTCAGCTGCAATGGCCTTTGGCTGGGAATTATGGGAGTTGTAGTCAACAACACCTGAGAATCCCTGTCACAGGGATAGGGCCTTCCTTTAAGCAGAGCAAGCAGGGAGATTGCCCGCAGCCCCACTCTCGGACAGGCCCTGTGATGGCACACTGGCCAAGCAGCCTGCCCTGATCACTCTCTTCCTCCTCAAGCCCGGGCGCTGCACTGTGTGCGTGCACTTGCACACTGGCCGCCACCTCACCGTGGAGTCACGTGGCACGCATGAGGCGACGAGGGAGGACGAGAGCAAGCCAGGGCCACCCAGAAGCAGTAGCAGGAGGGAGCCATGAGAGTGTGGGGCCCCAAGCAGCCAGGCAAGAGTCTGTGGCCGGGGGCAGCCACTGACTCTCAGAGGCTGAGACTCTGCACCTTTCCCCCATCTAGGGTAAGCCACTGCCGCCATCACGTTTCTTCCCTTCCCCACCGCACACATCCCTTCCCACTTGGCTGGTGCCTTTGTTCCACCCATTGCTGGTATTCCTTTCCTCCCACCCCATGCACTGAAGCAGAAACATTTCTTGCCATCTGGGGCTGCTGGCTGGCTTCCTCCCACTGCTGGCATGCTCTCCCTCCCTCCCACCCCCCGCCCCGCATCATGGCGAAAGAGGGGAGAGGCATAAGGCTGCACGGGACACCTTATCTGGGGATAAGTGAGTGGAGGGCAAGGGAAGAGAAGAGGCCGGAAGAGGGGAGAGAGAGGAAGAACAGAAGGGTGAGAGAAAGAGGGAGGAGGAGGAGGAGGAGGAGGAGGAGGAGGAGGAGGAGGAAGAAAGAAGGCGCTGCGAGTGCGTGAAGGAGAAGGGAGGAAGAAAGAGGGGTTGATGTTGTTTTGGAATTGTTAACTGTTATCACATGATGACTATACAGGCATCATATAACAGTTAACATATAATGACTATACCTAGTTATCCGTGGGTTAGGAACATACGAAGCTGCCATATACTGAGTCAGACCATTGGTTTATCTAGCTCAGTATGGTCTTCACAGACTGGCAGCGGCTTCTCCAAGGTTGCAGGCAGGAATCTCTCTCAGCCCTATCTTGGAGATGCCACCAGGGAGAGAACTGGGAACCTTCTGCTCTTCCCAGAGCGGCTCCATCCCTTGAGGGGAATCTCTTACAGTGCTCACACTTCTAGCCACCCTTTCATATGCAACCAGAGTGGACCCTGCTTAGCTAAGGGGACAAGTCATGCTTGCTACCACAAGACCAGCTCTCCTCATGTCAACCTTAGGAACATCGGAAGCTGCCATATACTGAGTCAGACACATTGGTCTATCTAGCTCAGTATTGTCTACACAGACTGGCAGCGGCTTCTCCAAGGTTGCAGACCAGAATCTCTCTCAGCCCTATCTTGGAGATGCTGCCGGGGAGGGAACTTGAAACGTTCTGGTTTTCCCAGAGCGGTACCATCCTGAGGGAAATATCTTACAGTGCTCACATGTGGTCTCCCATTCAAATGCAACCAGAGGGGACCCTGCTTAGCTAAGGGGACAAGTCAGGGGCATAGCGGGACTGCTGGCGGCCCGTGTGCGGCCGCGACGAGTGCCCCCGCTAACCCCACCCCCGCGTCTGATGTCAGATGCGGGGGGGGCGTGGTCTGGCTCCCAAACAGAGCCTTGAGGCTCCATTTGGGAGTTGCAGTTTAACTGCTGAAGGGGCCACATGGCCCCTTCAGCAGTTAAGCTAAGGCTGGCGCTGCTTTCGCAGTGCAGCCCAGGAGCGGCTCTTCCCTGCCTTTTCAGGGAAGAGCCACTCCTGGCTGGCGCTGCAAACGCAGCACCAGCCTTAGTTTAGCTCCCGAAGGGGCTGCATGGCCCCCACTCGGGAGCTAAACTACTACCCCCACGTCTGACGTCAGATGGGGATACGTGTCGGGGCCGCGAAGCGTGGCCTCTGATTGGGCGTGGCCCGGGTTCTTTGAACCCGTTCACCAATGGTAGCTCCGCCCCTGGGACAAGCCATGCTTGCTATCACAAGACCAGCTCTCCTCTCCTAACACTCGCAGTTTCGCGTATCCACGGTCAGGGAATAGACATACGACTTTGGCATACACGAAAAAAATACCCCATGCAACTCGTGTATCTGCGGGTTGGAGCGGCAGCGCAGTCACTTTTTTAAACCACCGCTCTGCAGCGGGGATGGCTTCAGGGATAGCAGAGGCAGCAGCGGGAACACCCTCTCCCTCCCCGGTACCTTTTTAAAACTTCCGCTGTGCGGTGGGGATGGCAGCGGAGGCGGCAGCGGGGACTCCTTTTCCCTCCCAAGCTCTCTTACAACTGACTGAGCGGGCGCTCTGCATCCCATTTCGGGCCTCTCTGAGCATGTGCATGTGCTCAGAGAGGCCCAAAACGGGATTCAGAGTGCCCATGTAGTCAGCTGGAAGAGAGCTTGGGAGGGAGGAGTCCTCACTGCTGCCTTCGCCACTGCACCCGCCTCCACAGCCATCCCCGACATACAGTGGCGGTTTTAAAGGTACCACCGCCACATCTGGGAACCTAATCCCCCAATCCGGGAACCTAACCCCCCACTGCCCCAATGCATCAACATTCACAGATTCTGTATCTGCAGTTGTAATGTGGAAAGGAACCCCTGCAAATATTGAGGTTTTCCTGTATTCAGAATTTCTCCTAAAAATGCCAAACAAATACAAATAAAATAAAATAAAATAGAAAATTCAACTTTTCTCTGAACATATTCTGGTTAAAACATAGTGCATTCAGCTAATTTAAGTGGCAGGATTGTCCATGCAAAATCTGGTATCTGCAGGTCATCGGAAACATGTTAATTGTTTTCATTTAATTAGCAATTTTCATTACAATTGCTCCCTTCCCCGAGGAGTTATTAAACATGAATTCTGGTAATTTCTTTCTTCCTTTCAGAAAAAAAAGGACTGTGTATCTCCAGTTATAGTTGGTATGGAAAGTTAGGGGATACTACTTTAACTTTACTTTAAAATAGTATTTTATCCGTGCTTTGAGGGGCAATTTGGATGAAGCAACTCACTGCATGATAACCTACCTAACAGGGTTGTTGTGAGGAAAACCATCCATGTGTACTGCTCTGGATTCCTTGGAGGAAGAACAGGATATATATTTAGTCTTATAAACTCTGCCCAGCCATTCCAGAGTTCTTATAACATAGCAAGTGGGACTCCCCACCACCACCAAATTAAGTGCCATCCCCAACCTCTCACTAAATGATATGCTTACTCAGTTGATGCATGGATGGTTTTCCTCACAATAACCCCATTAGGTAGGTTAACATGCAGTGAGAATTGTTTAGATCCTGCTTAGGTTGAATAAGAAAGGTTGGCCTCTGAATGGGTCCTTACCCAGAGAGGCCACCATCCCATAATTCTCCAGCATGACTTCCCTGTACAAAGATCTTTGGCCAGGATCCAGCAGAGCCCATTCCCCCTCCGTGAAATACACAGCGACCTCCTCAAAGGACACTGGACTCTGAAAAAAGGAAACATACACATACACACCACTCTTTTCTCATCAATAATTTCTTTTATAAACACATTTTTGCTCACAAGCTGAAAGGAGGCTGAAAGGTGAGCTAACTGCCTATTTGCCTGAAGCATCAGGGAAGACAAGCATTTGTCTGGAAGAAAATAGGCAAGCAAACAAGCACTTTCCCAGCTGAGTGTGCCCCTCCTAAGGTAAAGTTTGCTGTCAGGTCTATTTCAACTCCTTCTGCTTGTTAGTCAAGCATTTCCCTGCTGCACAGTCAACTTGGTAGAAGGGTGAGCTCACAAGCGCTTTTGCTCTTCACCATTTCTTTTTAAAAAACAAAACCTCTGTAAGGACAATGAAGGAGGCTGGTAGCTAGCTTGAGCACTGTTGGGAGAAAACTCAAAATGAATGTGACCGAATACAGGCCAGAGCCCATATTAGGGCCTATTCTATTTATTTATTAAGAGATTTAATATACCGCCCAATCCACACGACTCAGGGTGGTGTACAAACAAGAACAGCATCTGAGATTTTAAAAACAAACAAAACAAAACAAAAATAAAAACAAAAAAATTAAAGGGCAAATGCCTGGTGGAAAAGAAATGTCTTCAATAAAGTTTTAAAGGCTGAAAGAGAGGAGGCAGACCAATTATTATTATTTTTTTGTGGGGGGGAGAATTCCAAAGTGAAGGGGCAGCAACAGAGAAAGCCCTTCCACAGCCCTATTCTACGGTGGTGATGGTGGCAAAGAAATCCTACATCTCTTCCACCATCGCTTCTGCTCAATGTAATCCAGCATGGGTTTTTTTAGTGGTTCAGGGCCTCCTTGATAAGAGCCCTAAAGACTATCAAACAGAATCCTCGGCAGCCCACTGTGATCAATTTGCATTAAAGGTTGCAGGAAAAAATCACTCATATCCGTTCTGATTGGATACTAAAGTTTTTGTGGCACCAGAACTGGATGTTACCAATGCACCATCTGGTCTTGTTATATTGGATAGTTTTAAGACTGTTTTGCCTGAGGAGGTGGACAGGCTGCTTGGAAGGCTGAGGCCTACCACGTATTTATTTTATTTCTATACTACCCTTCCAAAAATGGCTCAGGCGGTTTACATGTGCTTGACCCTTGCCCTTTATGGCTGGTGAAGGCTGCTAGGGAGGGACTGGGTGGTGGGGGTGGTGAATGCCTCTTCGAAGCAGGGGGTGGTGCCCCCTCAGCTGAAGGAGGCAGTCATTAGACTCCCTTCCTTAAAAAAGCACTCATAAGAACATAAGAACAGCCCTGCTGGATCAGGCCCAAGGCCCATCTAGTCCAGCATCCTGTTTCGCACAGTGGCCCACCAGATGCCACTGGAAGCCACAGGCAGGAGTTGAGGGCATGCCCTCTCTCCTGCTGTTACTCCCCTGTAACTGGTACTCAGAGGAATCCTGCCTTTGAGGGTGGAGGTGGTCTTTAGCCCTCACTCATTAAACCCAGATGATTTAAATAACTTTGGACCAGTTTCTAACTTCCCCCTCCTGGGCAAAGTGTTGGAGAGCGTGGTGGCATCTCAGCTAAAGGCCGCCCTGGATGAATCTGATTATTTAGATCCTTTCCAGTCTGGCATCCGGCCTGGATACAGGATGGAAACTGCCTTGGTCACCCTGGTGGATTACTGATGCCGGGAGATAGACAGAGGGAGTGTGACTCTGTTGATTCTCCTGGACCTCTCATCAGCTTTCGATACCATTGGCCATGGTATCCTTCTAGATTGTCTCTCTGGGTCTTGGAAGCAAGGTTATATAGTGGTTCCACTCATACCTGGAGGGTGCTGGGGAATGCCTGCTCCACCTCTTGGCCTTTGGGGGTGCCAGAGGGATCTATTCTGTCCCCTATGCTGTTCAACATCTACATGAAACCTCTGGGAGAGGTCATCCGTGGGTGTGGGCTGAGGTGCCATCAATATGCTGATGACATCCAGCTCTACCTATCTTTTAAATCAGCAGACACCAGGGAGGCAGTGGATGTTCTGAACCAGGGTTTGGAGGCTGTTCAAGACTGCATGAGGGCAAACAAGCTGAAACGTAACCCAGATAAGATGGAAGTGCTCTGGGTTGTTAAAACTGAGTGGTGAGGTAAATTGGTTCTTGGATAGGGTCACACTTCTTCTGAAAGACATAATCCGCAGCTTGGGGGTGCTTCTGGACCGGACACTGTCCTTGGAGGCACAAGTGGCAGCAGTGTGCAGAGGTGCTTTTACCACCTATGGCTCATAAGCCAGCTGTGACCCTTCTTGGAGAAATTGGACCTGACCTCAGTCAGCCATGCTTTGGTGACATCCAGATTGGACTACTGCAATGCACTTTAAGTGGGGCTGCCCTCAAAGATGGTTTGTAAGCTTCAGCTGGCCCAGAATGCTGCTGCAAGGATACTTCGTGAGTATTGCATCTAGCCTGAGGCAGCTACATTGGTTACCAGTCCACTGCTGGTCTGGATTAAAGATGCTAGTCCTGACCTTTAAAGCGCTATATAGCTTGGAGTCAGGGTACTTGGATTGCATTCGCCCGTATGAATTTGCCAGGGCCCTCCACTCAGTATCTCAGGCTCTCCTCAAGGCCCCACCTCTTACAGAGACCTGGTTCGCAGTGACTAGAGAAAGGGCCTTTTCAGTTGTGGCCCCTCAGCTTTGGAACGCCCTTCCCAAAGAGCTTCACCATGCTCCCTCCCTCTGTGTTTTTAAGAAACAATTAAAAACTCATCTTTTTAAAGAGGCTCTTAAACATGTTATCTGCTGCTTATATCTGGTAGGTTCTTTAGTTTTTGACAGTTCTGTTTTTAGCTTTTTATTAATAACTTTTCATTTGGAACCTTTTAAAAATTTTAAATGTGGTTTTAGTCTAGTCTTTTAACAAGATCAGACTTGTTTAACTTTATTAATCTTTTTTACACTGTATCTATTTTCTTAATGTTGTGAACCACTCCAAGTAGTAGTGTACTCTGTATACACTATGTAGCAGTAGGGGTGGGGTATAAATATTTTAAAATAAAAAATAAAGACAAGGACAGCTGCTTTGAAGAAGGGGCATGTGCTGTTGAAGGGAAGTATACTAAAAAGAGAGAGAGAGAGATGTCCCTAAGCATGTGCAAAGTGCTTTGTCCGGAAAAGGAAATGATTCCACACTTATCCTGAGACTGTGGAATCCAGAGTTCCTTCTGCAACTCATCCTCGGTTTCACCTTGTGGTTATTCAGAAAGGTTATTCTGAACAAGGTTATTCTGAACAAGGAAAACCTTGTCAAAAATCCTATCAAATGCTGATCAGTGAGAAGCAATGACCCCAATGAGTGACCTATTCCTTACCTGAGGAGGACACACAGTAGCTTCTCCAGCTCCAGTACAAAGAGGGATCAATTTAAAATCGGGCACTAAGGCCATTCTGCCACCTGCGAGCGAGAGAGAGCACATGGGGAGTCTTTAAGCTTTCATACAAAAACATGTTGTATAAATTGCACCTGTCTTATTTGCTTCTAGGCACTGGTTCTGTACTAGAAATGTCTTTTCTGTTCTGTTCACTGGACATTCCTTCCAAAGCCAGATTATCAATGTGGCACAAGGAGCACGTGCAGTGGGGCAGCTCATATATCAGGGGCCTCCTCCCTTGCCCCCACCTTTTGCTTCCTGGCTGGGACTTCCCTGCTGAAAGTCTAATTTATTTATTTAATATTCATTTATCAGATTTCTATACCACCCTACCAAAAATGGCTCAGGGTGGTTTACATTAAAACAAAACAAAAACCAATTCAGTATTAAAATCAAAAACTGTAAAAACAACATAAAACCATTATTAAAACAATTAAAATAGTTTTTAAAACCCTGGAAAACCAGGCCAAACTGCTACGGTTTAAAAACAGTTAAAAAACCCTGGAAGGCCAGGCCAAACAGATAGGTCTTTCAGGTTCTCCTGAAGGCCAATAATGAACTCAGAGATTGTGGATTTCTGCCGGGAGTGCATTCCACAGCCCAAGAGCAGCTACAGAGAAGGCCTGCCTCTGAGTCTCCATCAAATGTGTTGGTGGTAACTGAAGACGGACCTCCTCAGATGATGTCAGTGCGCGATGGGGATCATGCAGAAGAAGGCGCTCTCTAAGATAACTAGGACCTAATAACCAGCACTTTGTATTTTGCCTGGAAACGTATCAGCAGCCAATGCAACCGTTTCAAAACAGGGAGGGCAGAGGCTGGCTGGTCTAGCTGTGGTCTTCTGCTGTGACCCATGCATAACAATTGGGGACCTGGCTGGTAACTTGGCAAAGAGGCACCTTTTAATGTGGTGATTCTCTTTATTGAGCAGGGGGAGAATAACTGGCCCTATCCACCCCCAGCACAGTACCTCCAGTGACTATTGCTGGTGTCTATCTTGTGCTTCTTTTTAGATTGTGAGCCCTTTGGGGACAGGGATCCATCTGATTGATATATTATTTCTCTGTGTAAACCACCCTGAGCCATTTTTGGAAGGGCGGTATAGTAATTAATTTTTTTAAATTTATTATTATTATTATTATTATTAATAATAATAATAATAAACACCCCAGGCAACAACTTGCAGTGCTTCCTTCTTGGTTGACTCCTAGCTCAAGTGTGCGGTCATGAGCTCCATGGTGATTATAATTCCTTTTTCTTGTTCAGGACTCTCAGCCTTCCCTAAGTGATTCTCTGTGTTGGCCTTCCTGGACAATGTGAAGGTAATCAGGAGTAGATGTGCAGAAGGGTGTGGGTAGAAGACTGCTTTGGGTGTTGCACTTGTGCTAGGAAAATGGATGGGAAGGGGAGGAGGCAGGGAGAACAATAACTAGACTGTTCACCTATTGCTCATCTTGAACTCATGTGTGTAAATGGAGATGATTATGATACAGGTGGACCTCATTATCCATGGGGGTTATGTTCCCTGCAGATAATGAGTAACTGAAGTCAATAGGATCATGGGGGTTAGGTTCCCAGATTTCAAAAAAATCCCTCAAAAATCACCCCCCAAATGGACCAGATTAAGTGCCCTACCAATGCTCTGTGAGTCTCCAGGTATCATATTCGCAGATAAGGAGGTTAGGTATCTGATATCTGCAGATATGCCAAACTGCAAATAGTGGTTCTGTGCATAATGAGGTTTGCCTGTATTAGCAGTTTTATTTTCAATCCCTTTCCTAAGGATTCCAAGCATGGAATTTTCCTTTTCCACAGCTGCCATACACCAAGTGGACAGTTCCAATGGTCTATCTCCTACAATCGCAAGATCCCTCTCCTGATCAGTCACTGACAGCTCAGACCCCATCAGCCTATATGTGAAGTTGGGGACTTTAAAGTGATGTATATTGGGGCAAAAGTCCCCAACTTCACATATAGGCTGATGGGGTCTGAGCGTCAGTGAATGATCAGGAGAGGGATCTTGGGATTGTAGGAGATAGACCATTGGAACTGTCCACTTGGTGTATGGCAGCTGTGGAAAGGGAAAATTCCATGCTTGGAATCCTTAGGAAAGGGATTGAAAATAAAACTGCAAATACAGGCAAATAATACATCTCTATCATGACTCCCTGCAGTCGTCTTTTTTTCTAAACTAAAAAGCCCCAGGTGTTGTGGCCTTGCCTTATAAGGAAGGTGCTCCAGGCCCCTGATCATCATCTTGGTTCCCCTCTTCTGCACCTTTTCCAGTTCTACAGTGTCCTTTTTTAGATGTGGTAACTAAAATTGTACACAATACTCCCAAGTGTAGCCTCAGCATAGTTTTGTATAAGGGCATTATAACATTAGCAGTTTTATTAGCAGTGGGTGACAAAATGGCAACTGTGGTTCCATGTCAGTGAGTGTAAAGTGATGTATATTGGGGCAAAATAGGATGCTGGACTAGATGGGCCTCGGGCATGAACCAGCAGGGCTGTTCTTGTGTTCACCTTAACTTGCCATTTCCATTCTTTGAAAGGCATGAGTGAAAATGTAAGCAGCATAAATCTCAATTTAAACTGAAGGTTTATAGATTTACGAAGTCGCAAGAAAAAAAAGGGACTATTCAGACAAATCTTCAGACAAAAATGAAAACACAAAACATTCTTTGAAACATGGAGAACAGCATATAATAGTGAATGATTTTTTTAAAGGGGAATTATAAAATTAACAAACAGAACTCACTTATTTACAAATGAGTCTATTATATCATTATCTTTAGTATTTAAAATGCCATCCTGTTGGGTAAAAAAATCTTTTTAAAAAAACATTATAGAGGCTGGAGAAGAGTGTCCTGTCCCCAATTCCCTCAAGCCCCAAGAGGAGCGTACAAGCAGCCCCCGATTTCAGGGATATTTAGAAGGGAAAGACCAAGCTGCACTCTGTGCCTTCCATCCTTACCCAGCAAGGGGGCCCCTCTCTTGTGTTCCTCTGTGATGTTCTTGCACAGCAGCCTCAGCATGGGGCTTGATGGGGCCTTCTCTGTCCATTCTGCCTCCTGCTTCTGAAAGGGGAGCAAAGAGAGGAGAGCTAGTCTTGCAGCAGCAAGCAGGAATTGTCCCCTTCACTAAGTAGGGTCCACTCTGGCAGGCATCTGAATGGGTGACTACTCCCTGTGATGACCGTCTGCTGATAAGGTATCAGGGGGCAGGGCCATAGCTCAAGGGCAGAGCAGTTGCTTGCATGCAGAAGGTCCCAGGTTCACTCCCCGGCAGCATCTCTGTGTAGGACTGGGAGGGACTCCTATCCAAAATGGCGACTAGTCTTGATGACTTGGAGAGTGGCTGACAATACTGAGCAGGATGGACCAATGGCCTGACCTGGTATAAGGCAGCTTCCTATGATCCCGCCCAGGCAAGGAAGGGAAGGCAGATAAGGGAGCAGCAGTGCAGGCCAAGGGCAAGGACAGCCTGCCTCAGTCTCCATGCACTCCAGCTACCTCCTCAACTCCCTGTACACTTCAAGGCCAGCCAGGTCTACAGTGGGATCCAAGGACTGGATTATTAGTACAGGCTACCTTCAGACTCAAGGGCTCCCAATACCAGTTGCAAGGGAACAAGAGAAGGGGCATCTCTTCCCAGAAGTGTCTGAGGGCCACTGTGGGAAACAGGATGCTGGACTAGACAGGTCTTGGCTGGATCCAGCAGGGCTCCTATCTATCCATTCATCCATCCATCCATCCAGCATACTTATATACCACCTGATATGTCCATCTCTAGGCAGTGTACACAATTTAACATACAAATAAAAAGCTAAGTTAAAAAAAACCAAAATCTTATGTCCTTATGAAATAGAAAGGGGAAGAAGATGGTGCAGCTGAAAGGTGCTTTCCATTTCTCGTCCCTCTGTGGCTTGCGTTGTCGTCTCCAAGCACCTTCTGCTCCCCACAGGCATCTGGAACCCCTGGCCTACAGGCTTTGAGACATCCCTTCTTTGGATGATTTCCAGAAAAAACTGGGCAACCAGTGGAGATGCTTAGGATACCACGCCACACATCTGTTTAGCCCTGGAACTACCCGGACGAAAGTTAAGGTGGCTAGGACAGGGCCTTCTCAGCAATAGCACTGAGGGGGTGGATCTCCAGCCCTGGGAGGTTCCTTCTGCTCCATCTCTCTTGGTTTTCAGGCAAAGGCAGCTTCATTTCAGGGGCTTTGGGAGGTAACACACTTCAAACCAGTTTGATGACAACAGTAGGTCTTGTGGATGATTTAGCAGAGGCTCCTTTTTTATTTGTCTTGATTGATTTGCACTAATTGTACTGCTGTTTTAATACATTTGTTAGCTACTTGTGTTGATTTTGAATCAAAAGATGAGATATACATTTTTTAAATTATCATCAAGATACAGTGCAATCTAAAGAAAGGAGCTTGGGACAACATTTTCTGGAATGATTCCCCCAAAAAACTGGGCTATCAGGTGGAATTTCTAGAACAGTTTTGTTTCCATTTCCAGACCATGGGACTTACCAGAATTAGAAAGATGCTCTCACCTGCCACTGTGCCTGCCTCTTGTCCTCTGCCCGGCTCAGGAGGAAACCTTCTGCCAGGGACACTGCCTGGGAACTGCTCTCTGCTCCACACTCTCTGATCCAGCTCACCATCTCCGAGGGCAGGATAGCCAAGAACTGCTCCAGGATCACCAGGTCCAGCATCTGAGCTTTTGTGTGTCTTTCTGGTTTCAGCCACTGACAGCAAAGGCTGTGGAGTCGGCTGCAAACCTCTCTGGGTCCTTCAGCCTCCTGGTAGCAGAACTGCCTGAAGTGCTGGCGCTGTGCTTCGGAGCTGGCAGTATCCTCTTCTCGAATCTTGTGCTTAATTTTGTCCAAGAATTCCCCACTGCTTCCAACCTCACCCCCTCTAACTACTCTAGGGTACACGCAGCCTTCTTCTTCCATCTTTGCTCTGCTGTGCAGAAGAAGGCAGCATCCAGGAATACCCAAAGCTCTCCTTGCTCTCCAGCCGATTTTTCTCTTAATTCAAGATTCCTCCTGGCCAGTGAGCTGATTTACTCCAATCCCCTTCCTTTCCTGCAGTATTAAATCATGTAATGCAGCTGGTTGGAATATTCTGCATATGTGGGTGATTCTAGCTAGTGGCCAAAGTTTCTCCCTGTAAGAAAATCAGACATATTTCAAGATTTGGGTGTGGGGGAGCAAGCACTGGCCAAATCTCCCCAAAGCACTCTGGCCACTGGGCTGTCACCCCCTCTGTCTCCCTGCCCACCCTTGAGCTCCCCTGTCACTATTGCTGGGCCTGCTAGAAATTCTGGGTTCAAAGTTGCAAAGGAGAGTGGCTCACTCTTGACAAACAGCAGAGACTGTCCACATGGGTAGGATTCAGAGATCCAAGCCCTGCTTCTTCTCCCCACTTCCAACAGAGCTCTCCCTCCCCACTTTCCTGTCTGGCACCTTCTGCTGCACCGCATATGCTCCCTGCTCTGCCCACATCCCAGATGGAGGACAAACACCCTGGCCACCTTCTCCCAAGGACCAGGGGCTGCCCAGGAAGGGGGTGTCCCAAGGCAGCACAGTCCCTGCTTCAGCCCCCTCAATTCTCTCGCTTTATCACCCCTTGGAGGACTGACTCTGCTGGGGAAGGAAACGAAGCTCCCCACGGGCAGACCCGCTCCCTGCCTTTGCATCTGGGGACTGTCTTGCTCCAGTCCGACATGATCTGCCATTTGCCAGCAGGCTCAGCCCCCTCTGCGGACGCTCTGTCTCCTTCCCAGCTACACCCCACAGTACGTTGCACTGACCTCCCGGCCACTCCGCAACACGCTTGAGGCCGTTTCTGCTGCTGCGAGCGAGGGTCCTTTGGGGCAGAGTCAAGGCGGGCCGGATACTCAGCCCCTCCCCGGGCCCCTCTAGGAGTCTTCACGCGCTCCCTTTAACCCCTCAACCGCCTCGTCCCTCTGAGAGCGCAGCCTGGACCACTGCAAGAGATACTTAAAGCATCCGCGCTCTGGCCCGGCCCGGCCCCCGGCCCCCTATTTTGACAATTAAACGCAATCATGATCCCCCTCCCCAAAGAATTAGGCTTTAAAAGGTCTTTATTTTTATGATACCCTGCAATTCTCTGCATGTCTGTTTGGAGTTTCCAAATTGTGGTGGATGGAGATGACTCAAAGATGAGCAGCAGCAGCGGCAGGGAACAAGACACTGAAATAAACAAGACTGAACTACTCCAGTAGGCAGGGATTGTGGTCCTCCAGTTTTATCCTGCACTCTGTACCTCCCTGAGTGGGTTCACATTCTTCCCCACTCAGCCATGAAGTCCAGGGGTGACTTCAGTTCAGCTGCTGAACTTCAGCCTAACCTAGCTCACAGGACGGATGTGAAGATAAAAATGGGGAGGAAGAATCCCTACTGGAAAAAAAATGAGGGATATAACATACCGGGCCATATATATGTATGTTCTGATTGCCTCTATTATTATTATTTTACATTTATATCCCGCTCTTCCTCCAAGGAGCCCAGAGCAGTGTACTACATACTTAATTTCTCCTCACAACAACCCTGTGAAGTAGGTTAGGCTGAGAGAGAAGTGACTGGCCCAGAGTCACCCAGCGAGTATCATGGCTGAATGGGGGTTTGAACTCAGGTCTCCCCGGTCCTAGTCCAGCACTCTAACCACTACACCATGCTGGCTCTCTAGATTTTGCAGGGCCCTCAGAGAAAGAATAATTTGTAAGTGGTGGCTTTCTTAAAAACAGAGCAGTGGGAGAGGAGCTGTCTCTGTACAAGCCAACCCAGCATCTTTCCAAGGTCTGCCGTGTGCTGTCTCCCATTTGTTTTTTATTTAGAGTAGACTATGAGCCCCTTTGGGACAGGGAGTCATTTTTTTCTTTGCACTGAGAAGTATTCTCCTGAATAGCAGCAGCATATACATATGAATAATCTTATATCTGTTTCCAAAGGAGCTGGAAATGTTATGGTCCTTATGAATACCCACAGATACATTGGTTTCACAAAAACCTGAAGTGGGAAAAAACTCAAGAAGGCAATCCCCACCAAAAGCTGCCTCAATGTAACTCAGTGGAGGGGAATGTCCATAGAGTCAGAGGACACTTAACAGATAACCAGATGTGAGGTGCTAATGGAACTCACTGATAAGGGGTGGGGCAAGGAAGGCTTGAACATAAAGCACAGGAAATTTCTCAACTTGAAGAATACTTCCTCAAGACAGTCACACAATTCCTTATGTTTTTGATGGGGAAAGGTGTTAGGGGTTTAACTCAAGCCCCTTCTGTTTCAAATCTGTTTCCAGACACAATGTCTCACTGTGACACATTCAGAGATTTCTTTTTGCAGATAAAATATCTTGCATTTGGGCTGATCTGGACTACAATATTTCCTTCTTGGGGGATTAGATTGGATGAGGTTCAGTTTGTGACTCCTGAGGATGTGGGCAAGTTTTTTTGGAGTGGTACAGCCTACCTCCTGTTTTTTTGGATCCATGGCTGATCTAATCTTGAAGGGAGTTGTTGGAGTTGGCCTGGTTGATATCACTAATACTCAGTGAGGGAGGGCAGGATGACATCTTGAGAGAGAGAGAGCCTTTCTCTACAAGAACCCCACTGCTAATTGAGATCATCAGGAGGGGTCCATCTTCTGGTGCCATGGGTTCATCTCATGGTGACCTGGGATACGGTCTTCTCTGTTGACACCCCTATGTTGTAGAATGTGCTCCTCATGGTTATAAGGTGATTATCTTCTTTGGGGGCCTTCAGGAGAGCCTTAAAGACCCATCTTTTTAGCCTGGCCTTTAGTGATATTTAGTTTCAAAGATAATTTTTATCTGCTTTTAAATGATTTATTTTAATTGTTAGGTATTTTTTATTTTCGCGTAAACTGCCCTGAGCCACTTTAGAAAGGGCAGTATATAAATACAACAAAACAAAATATATTCTCCCGTACAATAAACGCACTCCCCCCTTCAGATTATATCACTAATTTAGATCAAACGAGCCCTGTTCTTTGCCACAGAGTTGCCCGGGCAGCCTGACAAGTGGAAGATCCCACAACCTTGATCTGCATCCATTCAGGTGTCCAAGTCTCTCTCTTTCCCTTCGCTCACGTTATGTTTACAAACCAGTTGTACTGAGGCATCAGGGATCTTCAAATGGAGAAGCAAAATTGCTCATCTGATCTCCTGTAGGGAAGTGCGAGCTGGCTGCTCGATTCGAACCGAGGTTTAAATTGAACTGAACCAGTTTGACCGGTATGAGTTTGAACCGCTTCCGCACAGTCAAAAGTTTGAATAGGACCGGCCCCAATTCTAAGAACTGGCTTGCAGGCCAGTTCAGGTACACTTGTAATGGGGAGTCGTGCCAGGGGTGTGGGGTGTCGTAAGAAAGGGGCCTCCGTATCTTTAGCAGCGAGGCACCGGCATTGGGTGGCTGGCTTGGGCTGTCATTTGGGAGCCCAGTGAGGGGCTTGGAGTGCCCCCACCACTGCCCTCCGCCACCTCCGCTGTCTCCATTGCCACCTCACCGCCTATGCTGCAGCCTCCGCTGAAGGTACAGAGGTCCCTTTATTATGCCCCCCCCCCCAGTGTCCTTCAAGGAGAATTAGGGATGCTGCCACTACAGCAGATGGCCAGAGAGCAGCACTGCAGTTTCCAGGCAGGAGGGATGAGGAGACACTAGGAACCAACAAGGACACACTTAGAGTAGGTTCTAAGAGGTGAGCATTAAGTCCAGTGGGTCCCAATGGAGACTCCTCTGCCTCAGTTGTGATCCATCTGAAACATTACATGCAACATTTCTTTCCCTTTCAAACTGCAGGTGTGAAATATTTTAAATAAAAAGAAAATTTTAAATAAAATGAAAAAATAATAATAAATGAGCACCTTAATCTACGACACTCTTCCATCACGGTGGCTTACCGGTGGGGCAGGAAGTCTGAAGATGGGCCACAGGGGTCGCTCCTTCCCATTCTTCTTGCCCTGTCCCAACTGCCTTGCTCACCCTCGCCCCTGCCCCCACATTAACTCCAGGCATGCAGACTGGTCATTTGTTGGGTTGGAGAACCAGGTGAAGACCTGCCTGCAGGCCTGGTCATTGAATGGCGTAACAGGGCATCCCATCACCCTCAGCAAAAGGCCAATGGAGCTGCGGATGATAAGAATTGTAGTCAACATCTGGGAATCCTGTTCCAGGGAACACTAGTTGCAGGTCATTGGAAAAATGTCTTGTAGATCCATCCTGGCAGCATTTGTGTTACCAGAAATGTGTTCGATTTACACAATAAACACATTTGTAGACTACTTGGCTCCACCCCCCCTTTTGTATGAGATAATCTAGACATATACTTATTGTGTGTTACATATGTTTTTACCCACTCTATAAAATGACACAATTTCCTGGTAACCAAACGGAAAGTTAATTTGAACTAGTCAGCTCTGCTCTCAACGGTATATCGAAACTGGTTCAATGCTGATTTTTCCAAAATCGACTCACAACCTCAGTGCTCAGATAATTTATTTATTTGTTAGATTTCTATGCTGCTTTCCCCCATTTATTGATTGATTTGATCTCTAGCTGTTTTCTCAAGCAACTGCTCAAAGCAACATGGCTGCTGTTCCCCATTTATTGATTGATTTGATCTCTATGCTGTTTTCTCAAGCAACTGCTCAAGAACACAATTAAAATGCAGTGTGCACATTGCAATAAAACCGAGTGTAAAAACAAAACAAACCCACAGCACATTAGGGATGTGCAAACCGGCTTGACATGGAGCCCGTTTGATGTTCCCTCTCCCCCCACCGGCCTTCCTTGCAGCCAGCTCTTCGGCCCGTTCGGGCCTTCCTCCTCCGGTGTGATGGCCATTTTGGAGGCTGCCACACCTATGCAATTGGCCTCTGCATAGCCACAGCTGAGTTGATACTTTCAACGAGCTGTTCACCATGACCCCAAGATCTCTCTCCTGGTCAGTCACCAACAGCTCATAGTTTTTTGCCCAAATGTGCATCACTTTATATTTACATCAAACTTCATTTGCCATTTTGTTGCCCACTCATCCAAACTGGAGAGATCTTTGTGTGACTGTGCAAATCTTGACATGTTGCTAACTGCTCATTTGGTATAGAAAAAATATGCTAACCAGTCCTCCTGGACTCCTTCCAAAGCGGAGTTAAACAAGTTCTAATAGAATTTGGCACCAAAACCAAATAAGGCACAATATAGTCTATGTTAATCAGCAGTAAATGGCTGGCACAAAGATCCCATTGCAGCCTACTGGTCTATGAAATATAATGACTCTGGTCTGCCTCTTAAACTCATCAGTGTGTGGTGATTGGTTAGTACACATGATCAATCAAAAGGAATTTAAACTTAGGGACCCCCTCTGGAGAGAATTCCTAAGGGAGGGGCTATGGAATGGAGTACTCATGTGTCTATAAAATTCAGTTGGAGCTAACTGACATTGTCAAATGGAGCTGGAGGGAGTTAGAGTTAGATAGGGCTGGGATAAGCCAGAGATAGGGATAGTTAGGGCTAGAGGCAGGATCTGTGGTTAGGGTCTCTAGAACAGGTAGAATTGGGTTAAAAAATTTTTTTTCAAAAGGAAACAAATCTTTTATTTATATTACAAACTACCAAAATTATGTTACATTACAAAATTACAATGAAATACAGGAAAAATTTACATTGTAAAAATACAGACAAGTACATACACCCAAAGAGAAGTACAAAACAATGAACATACAGAAATTCAAATACAAATTATACAAGCTATACATTGATAGAATAAATAACTCGTGTTATTGGTGGAGTTGCATTGAGAGTCCACTTCCAAAATTTTTCCCATTTCAGTTTAGTAGAGGCACTTTTTTTTTAAAAACATAACTATACAACCTTTCCCAAAAGAAAGATACAGTAACATCAACCTTGATGACATTTCATTTCTTGGTTTCTATGTAAAAACAAAGCATAATAATCACATATAAATTTACAAGCCAAATTACACAAAAAGGTAAATTTCAATATTCAGATTTCATTCTCCCATTTCTATTCCTCTTCTTAGAATCCTTTCTATGGGGACCCTGAAACTCTTTTCCCATACAAACTGGAGGCCAATTCCTCCCAAGACTGATTTTGTAATTCGAGCCAATCCAAAAACGACTCACTCTCCTCCACACTTCTTGAGCTACCACAGCAGTCTTTTAAAAAATACTGCAGAGTCTCCTTAGTAGGGGCATAGTGAGACCCTCAGGGGCCAGGGGCCAAAATCTGGACGGGGGCCACCCCGATTGCATGTGAGAAGCACATGAGTGCCCCAGCGCCCTAAGCTATGCCCCCTGCACCTGATGTCAGATGCAAAGGGAAGGGCAATCAACATCCCCCAGCCACTGCTCCTACCTCCTCCTTGGCTGCCCCCGGGCACCATGATGTCACAGGCACACAACACCCATAGTCGAACTGCGCAGGCACGCAGTTCAGGCTGAGAGGCCCGCCAGCCACAGCACCTGCTGCCGCCTCCAGGGGGGTGCCCTGCCTTGCTCAGCTCACCCCCCTGTAGACCAACAGATAAGAAATGGTGGCGGACGGGGCAGGGGAGGTGGGGCGGCCTGCTTGGGTGGTAGGGACGCGCACGAACCGGTTTGAAGAACATTTTAGAGGCCTCCGAATCAGTCCAAATGCCGGAGCCGGTTCAGTGTCCGAAGGGGTTGGCACTTTAAGGGCGGGGGGAGGGTGCACTTACCCCTCCCGCTGCTTTTCCTCACCGGCGCTGTATTTTTCTAAAAACCTTCAGGGCGGCAGCATACCTCCATGCCGCCCAGTTGTCCTCATTGGCCTGAAGTATCGGGCACGCATGTGCCTGTTGCGTGCGTGTGCCTGTCTGCCATGCATGCACATGCACACAACGGGCGCATGCATGCCCAGTACTTCTGGCCACTTCCGACTGATGAGGGCAATGGGGTGGCAGGAGGGTACGCTGCTGCCCTGAAGGTTTTTAGAAAAATATGGTTTTTAGAAAAATACGGCGCTGACAGGGGGGAAAGTGGCGGGAGGGGTAAGTGCACCTCCCGTTCGTAAAGTGCCAACCCCAGGGCCTCCGAACTGCCTGGCCATGGTTCCGTGCACATCTCTACTTGGAGGCCCCCTGACCCTCTGGGCCCAGGGACATTTGTCCCTGCTTGACCCATGGATGCTACACCCATGCTCCATAGGTTCTTCTCCTGTCAAATTGGATTCCTGCTGACAAATAATCCAAGGACACATTTGTCAATCCATTGGGAGCCAAGGTTTAGCTGCATTGACTGCCCAACCCTGGTGATACAGGCACCACTGTAAATCCCATGAATGGAAGGACACACTTTTCTCCTTCAACAACTCAATTGAACCATCAGATTGCACCATAATGAAACATGAAGTTTCAGTTGTTTACGCCCCAAAAGTGGGAGGAAAAAGGCTTCTTCTAGAATACTACTATAAATAACTTTTCTCGATTGTCTTACTGAAGATTTCTTAAAAAGAATAGGAGTGACTGTTTCTTTAATTCAAAAAACAGATTCCTCAAGAAGTCCAGACTGCTCTGCTTCAAACCTCTAGTTACATTGTGATCAAAAGATCCTTTATCCTGAAAAACCTTCGCCATACAGACTCTTGCCAACCTAAAGCAAAAAAGAAAAAGAAAAAAGAAACCCATATCCTACTCAAAACTTTCACTCTACAGCAAACATTAAAACACAAGTTCCAAAATTATAAGCAACAAACTGAGTAACAAAATGAGGTTTCAATGCTGGAAGAGCAAACTCATTTTTTCTATTTCTTTCAAGGCTACAGCTCGAGCCAAAATGAAAAGATGCTGTGCCCCACACAAGCTTAAAAACTTGACATTCTGTAATAAATCTAATGGGGGGGGGGGAATAAATGATAGCCAAATTATATACTAAAGACACTAAATATGTTCTACTATAAACAGCTTTCTGATGCATTAATAGATTCCACTTTTTCCATAAATGTTTTTTCTGTAACTTTTTCCCAGTTCAACCAGTTTATGTTCAAAATGTTATGTTTAATAACAAAATTTATCCCTAAAATATTCACCATATCTACCAAAAAAGTTCAGATTCTATAGATCTGCAGACCTAAAATTTTCAAATTCAAAAACAAGCAAGCAAAAAGACTATGCTATCTATGGTCAATCTTAACAAAATATGGTCAATCTTCTTTACTTAATTTAATTTGGAACCAAAAAACTTTCAAAATTCCCAAAAAATAGACAAAGTAACCAAAACCTCCTACTCATCCACTAATAACAGAAACACATTGGATGCAGTGAAGCAGGTAAGCAGCGAAGTGGCCAGATTTGCAGATGATACCAAACTCTTTCGAGTAGTGAAATCCAAAACAGATTGTGAAGAGCTCCAAACGGATCTCTCCACACTGGGTGAGTGGGCGACAAAGTGACAAATGCGGTTAAATGTTGGCAAGTGTAAAGTGATGCAAATTGGGATGAAGAACCCCAACTTCAAGTATATGCTAATGGGATCTGAGCTGTCAGTGACTGACCAGGAGAGGGATCTTGGGGTCGTGGTGGACAGTGCACTGAAAGGGTCAACTCAATGTGCGGCAGCTGTGAAAAAGGCCAATTCCATGCTAGGGATCATTAGGAAGGGGATGGAAAACAAAACTGCTAATATTATAATGCCCGTATACAAAACTATGGTGCGGTCACACCTGGAGTACTGTATACAATTCTGGTCACCTCATCTTAAAAAGGACACTGTAGAACTGTAAAAGGTGCAGAAGAGGGCAACCAAGATGATCAGGGGCCTAGAGCACCTTTCTTATGAGGCAAGACTACAACACTTGGGGCTTTTTAGTTTAGAAAAAAGATGACTGCGGGGAGACATGATAGAGGTCTACAAAATCATCCATGGTGTGGAGAAAGTGGAAAGAGAGAAATTCTTCTCCCTCTCACATTAACACTAGAAATTGCTTGCCAGGAAATCTAGGACCAACAAACAGAAGTACTTTTTCACACAACGCATAATCAATTTGTGGAATTCTCGGCCATGCGATGTGGTGACAGCCAACAACCTGGATGGCTTTAAGAGGGATTTGGATAAATTCATGGAGGAGAGGTCTATCTTCGGCTACTAGTCGGAGGACTATAGGCCACCTCCAGCCTCAAAGGCAGGATGCCTCTGAGTACCAGTTGCAGGGGAGTAACAGCAGGAGAGAGGCCATGCCCTCAACTCCTGCCTGTGGCTTCCAGCGGCATCTGGTGGGCCACTGTGTGAAACAGGATGCTGGACTAAATGGGCCTTGGGCCCGATCCAGCAGGGTTGTTCTTATGTTCTTACATCATCAGTGTGAGCTAAAGAACTTAAACCTTAACCCCATTTACTTCATCCCAAAATCTTTCACACAAAAAAGGGGGACTGAGAAACTGTTCAAAAGAGTTTCCCGCTGGATCCTAATAAAAACTGGATCTAAAGCTAAAACATAGAGTAACCGAGTCAATGGACAAGCTTGACGGACACCGGATCATCATCTAATTTGATCACTTTGCCAACAGTTTGCAGTGTTGCCAACAATTTGCAGTGTCTATGATGAATCTTTATATAACAGCTGCATCCAGCTAATAAAGAGAGGGGGAATGCCTTTAAACTTCAATATGGTCCACAGATAACTGCAGTCTACTTTATTAAAGGCTTTTACTTGATCTAACATCATATGGTGACATTTTCAATGACCTCTTTGAATAGATGGGAAACGTTCTTGCAAGACACACAAAGAATCAGTCATCTTACGACCCAGTATAACACCTTTACCAAACAGTTCAAAAGTTTTCCAAAAATTCTATAATCAACATTTGTTAGAGCTATAGGTTGCCAACTGTGGTAAGGTAGTATCCCCCTTTCTACAAGAAAAAAAAAATCAAACAGTCTTAAAATCATGGGTATCGATATTTCAGAAAAAGTTTTATAATAAAGGCAAGTTAGGCTGTCAAGGACCAAGCAGAAGTACCTTTCCCCTGCGAAATTACCTCTTTAAGCTCCTCTTCCATCACTGAGTGTATAAAATGCTTCTTTTCTCCAGCAGTAAGGGAATAACAAGAACCAAATTCATTAACACTACAAAACCTATCCAGATAAGATAGTACCTCTAATTTAGAAATATCTTTTTTAGAATACAAATCCATATAAAACTGAGACATTATATGTAACATTTTTTGAGGATCAACTTCTAAAGAACTATCTATATTTGACCGTAGTCCAGTAAAAGTCAAAGAAGTTTTACTTACTTTATCTTTTGCCCATTCCCCTTTCTGAATAGAACCTTTAAATTGATACAATCTATTTTCAATACGATACAACTGATTTTGAAATGCTCTCATCTGTTCCTTACACTGTTGCCTTAACTCAGTATCAAAGGGTTCACCCTTGTTCATTTTATCAGAAATCTGTAGAAGATGAACTATTGCCTTATGGTAAGCTCCAACTGTTTTCTCATAAACACAACTAGAAGAAGTGCTGCATCTTTTAGCAACCATTCTCTTCCAAACTTTCCCATGCCGCTAAATAACTCTTCAGTAGATTCCAAAAAGTCCAACCTTTCCCACGCCCCTAAACTCTTCAGTAGAGTCCAAAAAGAGAAATTTGTTGTTGCAATTCCAGCATAATCCTATCTTTAAACTCTGCAAACTGTAAAACCTTAGGAATTAAGTGTCACGATGATTTATCCATCGGAGCCACATCATTATGATTACACATGAAAGCAACTATCGTGTGCTTTGACCATGTAGTAAACCACAGCCTACACCTATAAACTTCAAAGGATTTTGATGCCCCAAACAACTAACAGTTCAAGTGAGATAATATGTATACTTTGCTCCAAATACTGCCTTAGATCTAAATAACTAATAATCAAAATCGTCAAACACACATAAAGCTTTATTCTCAATCCTAAAGTTTTACCAAAAACGGTTGAAAGTCACTTCATCAACCGTCAGAGGTGAACATGGAGAAAAATTGGTCAACCACCCAATAAAGTTCTCCTATCTTCTGGCTGGGCCTAATTATTAACAGCACCTACAATCAGCAGGCGACATCTAGTACTACACACATCTTTCAACTTCACCCAGAGAGCTTTCTTTTGAGCCAAGTTAATATAAGCATCAGTCACACAAATCCTAAAAGAATGAATGAACCTTTTATTCTTAGTTGCACCAGACGCCCCTTAAACAGTAAAATCAGTGTAGGTTAACCTGCCATAAGGAACTTCTAAAACACTTTCAGTTTTAAAGTCAGGTCTATTTTTAAATAATAAGGCTACTCTAGCATTGCGACTTTCGCTTTAAAACCAAAAGGAAGGGCCAAAGGTTCATTGCTGCTGTGTAAAAAGCAGTGACTTTCATCATCAAAGTGAATCTCCTGGAGAACATAAATATGATAATTTAAACTGCCTAAGCAATGTAAAATCTTCTATTTGTATCCCTTATTCCATTTACACTGAGGGAAATAAGTATTTGATCCCCTGCTGATTTTGTCCGTTTGCCCTCTGACACAGAAATGACCAGGCTATAATTGGAATGGTAGGTTTATTGTAGCTGTGAGAGACAGAACAACAACAAACAAACCCTCAAAAGCCCAGTGCCCAAAAGTCAGCGATGGATTTGCATTGTAGTGAGGGAAATAAGTATTCGATCCCCTATCAACCAGCAAGATTTCAGGCTCCCAGGTGTCTTTTCACTATATGCAGGTAATGAGCTGAGATGAGGAACACCCTCTGTAAGGGAGTGCTCCTAATCCCAGCTTGTTACAGTACCTGTATAAAAGACACCTGTCCATAGAAGCAAGCAATCACTCAGCTTCCAAACTCACCACCATGCCCAAGACCAAAGAGCTGTTGAAGGATGTCAGGGACAAGGTTGTAGACCTGCACAAGGCTGGACTGGGCTACAAGACTATCGCCAAGCAGCTTGGTGAGAAGGTGACTACAGTTGGCACGATAACTCGCAAATGGAAGAAACACAAAATAACTGTCAATCTCCCTCGGTCTGGGGCTCCATGCAAGATCTCACCTTGCAATGATCATGAGAACGGTGACAAAGCAGCCCAGAACTACACGGGGGGAACTTGTCAATGATCTCAGGGCAGCTGGAACCATAGTCACCAAGAAAACAATTGGTAACACACTACGCCGTGAAGGACTGAAATCTTGCAGTGCCCGCAAGGTCCCCCTGCTCAAGGCAGCACATGTACAGGCCTGTCTGCAGTTTGCCAATGCACATCTGAATGATCCAGAGGAGAACTGGGTGAAAGTGTTGTGGTCAGATGAGACCAAAATCGAGCTCTTTGGCATCAACTCAACTCGCCGTGTGTAGTGGAGGAGGAATGCTGCCTATGAGCCCAAGAACACCATCCCCACCGTCAAACATGGAGGTGGACACATTATGCTTTGGGGGTGTTTTTCTGCTAAGGGGACAGGACACCTTCACTGCATTGAAGGGACGATGGATGGGACCATGTACCGTCAGATCTTAGGTGAGCACCTCCTTCCCTCAGCCAGGGCATTGAGAATGGGTCGTGGATGGGTATTCTAGCATGACAATGATCCAAAACACACAGCCAAGGCAACAAAGGAGTGGCTCAAGAAGAAGCACATGAAGGTCCTGGAGTGGCCCAGCCAGTCTCCAGACCTTAATCCCATAGAAAATCTGTGGAGGGAGCTGAAGGTTCGGGTTGCTAAACATCAGCCTTGAAACCTTTCTGACTTGGAGAGGATCTGCAAAGAGGAGTGGGACAACATCCCTCCTGGGTTGTGTGCAAACCTGGTGGCCAACTACAAGAAACGTCTGACCTCTGTGATTGCCAACAAGGGTTTTGCCACCAAGTACTAAGACATCTTTTGTGAAGGGATCAAATACTTATTTCCCTCACTACAATGCAAATCCATCGCTGACTTTTGGGCACTGGGCTTTTGAGGGTTTGTTTGTTGTTATTCTGTCTCTCACAGCTACAATAAACCTACCATTCCAATTATAGCCTGGTCATTTCTGTGTCAGAGGGCAAACGGACAAAATCAGCAGGGGATCAAATACTTATTTCCCTCACTGTATATTCCAGATCACAAGATTAAAGGAATTTAAGAATATAACCCATAATGATAAAATATATATAACATTGAAATTATTCTAATAACAATGAGTCAAAAGCATACAGTAAAATAAAACAAATGAGAACAAAATAGATTAGGACAAAACAAACATTTACACTTACAAACTTGACATTAAATATTACTATAGCAACAATAAAGCTCCACCCAATGTTGCGAGCTCACTTGACGGAAGACGCTGGCCAGAGATATGATACAATAGCCAGTAGCTCAGGATTCAGTCTTTTATTGCTAGAGAGGCAAGTTTAACAGTCTCACCAGGGATACAGAAGTGAGGAGCCCAGATTCCAAGGTCAAAATCTCTCCGACAGAGGTGCAGGCCGATTTGATGTGTTGTTTTCAGCAGTTGTTCAAGCCACAGGCTGCCTGATTTATAGTCAGTGGCCACCTGCACGTAATCAACACTCCACCCCCACCAGCTGCCATAGATTCAATCTGGCTCCTGCTGCCTCCTCACGAGCCGATTACTCCTCATTCCCTCACCTGTTGCTGACATTTTTCTTGTCTGCATCCTTGAGGAGATAGTGGCCTGCTGGTCCCTTCTGCGCCAAACATTCACCCTGGCCTGTCTCAATTATCTCCCCATTCACATCACCGGCCTGCTCCTCCTCAGGTGCTTCCCCACCTTCTAGTAAGTTGCCTGCCCCCCACTCCTCTCCAGTGTTCTCAAGTGGGGGCATGACACCCAACAGAATACACTAGAAGTCAAAATAGAATGCAAAGAGCTATTAAGGTCCTTCATCCAGGAGCCCTGGATTCCTTAGCGGCGTTTTTAAATAAATATGAAGATTTCCATGCACGAGCATGTTTTATTTTTATGAATCTTTACTTTCAGCATAATACTGAAGAATTGTAACCATTCAAACAGGTTAAAAAAAATCAGAAAGGACACAGCACTTAAATACAGAAAGTAGAGATTGTTTCTAGAAGGTAGTTCTTAATACTTGATTCTAGAACATTTATAATACCTGTGAACTGATATTTTAAAAATGATGCAAAACCAATATACAGTCAAATATAATACCTGTAGCAGTGGGGGCCCCTGATCCACTGGGTAGACCCCTGCCTGTTTACAGGGTGACAGAAGGATTGACTCCCACTAAAGGGACTGGTCCTCCAGGCTGGTAGTGCTTGCTGCCAATACCTACTCTCCTTTAGGGCAGGGTCCTTATTCTTCTTCTCTTTGGATATCCTGGGTTGGGTAGAGTAGACCACCCACCCACCATCCAACTGGAATCAATAAAGAACCCTCGCGGGACAGGCACAATTGGTGACCACTAGGATCCATGGCACATTAACATGGTGCTCAGGAACCTCCCTCCCCTTTCCCACAGGGCATTCCAAACTGGTCTTATATAGAAGAAAGAGGGTTTTTTTTTAATTCTCTGAAGCACTTGATTGTGGAGAAAATATAAGGATTGGCAATAGGAAAAACAAATCAGTTTTTAGGATTCACAGGCTCAGAAAAAAAAAACACCAAACGCATGGTCTAACTGAGAACTTTCCTTGCCACTGACTTTTCTCAGATGGCAGTTCTTCCTCAGAGGTTTTCTTTTTCTGCAGCTTTTCCTTCAGCTTTGTCGGTCCAGGCCTCCCATTGAGGACCTGGGGGAGAGAGTGTGACCCCAGCCCTTTCTGGCTGCTCTCTCTTCAGCTTTCAACAGGCTGAACTACCAAAAAGAAAGTAGCTCTAAAACAGACAAGAGAGCCAGTGTGGTGTAGTGGTTAGAGTGCTGGACTAGGACCGGGGAGACCCGAGTTCAAATCCCCATTCAGCCATGAAACTAGCTGGGTGACTCTGGGCCAGTTGCTTCTCTCTCAGCCTAACCTACTTCACAGGGTTGTTGTGAAAGAGAAACTCAAGTAGGTAGCACACCGCTCTGGGCTCCTTGGAGGAACAGCGGGATATAAATGTAAAAATAAAATAAAACTGAGCTATAGACTCCTCCTCCAAAAAGAGAGGGAAGAACCCCTTTTGAATGTAATTGATCTCAGGCTGGGTCTGGCTACCAATCACAGAGTTCACGGGGATTTCCAGGCAATTAACCCCTAGCTAGCAACTACAATAAAAATTTAAGATTTTGTAGCAATTTTCTATCTCCCACACATCTGTTGAATGCTCAGCTGAAACTCTTCAAACTTTGAGAACAACCTCAGCATTTCACCTAATTTGAATCCATTGTCTGTCCATTAAAAAACCCAAAAACCTTGGTCTGACAAAATGCAATCAAGTTTAGTTTTATGGTGCTTACAGCTTGATTGCTTCATCTGAGAATATCAAGGAGTTTCTCTGGTGATCTTTCCCCACCCTTCACTTGTCTTTTAACGAAATTCTGCAATGGCTTACACAGAACTGTACCATTTAAAAGATCTGTATCACCTAAAGGAAAGGATATGGCTGAGGTGAGTTTCCCCCAAATGCACCGGAATTTAGATATGAACAGATGATGATGATGATGATAATGATGATGATGATGAAGAATTCGATTTCTATACTGCCCTTCCAAAAATGGCTCAGGGCAGTTTACAAAGAGAAACAACAAATAAGAAACAACAAAGAGAAATAACAAACAAATAAGATGGCTCCCTGTCCCCCAAAGGGCTCACACTCTAAAAAGAAACATAAGACACACCAGCAACAGTCACTGGAAGTACTGTGCGGAAGGTGGATAGGGCCAAAAATACTGCTATTATCCTGCAATGCATATGTAACATTGCATCACTAAAATGCAAAGATAAACTCAAAAGGCGGCATTGGAAATGTGAACGGCACCTTGCTAATGGTACAGGGACTGTGATGTCAAAACACAGGTAGTATGGAACCACACTTAGCACATACGTTGTAGCTTGTAATCTGGAAAGTGCCCATATGAGGGGAATCTTGGGCCATATTAATATTCCTGTGAAACCAGGAATATTACGCTACCATCAGTGGTGGCTTAAGACTTCTAAAGAACAGCAACAAAGAATACAGTGAGGCCAAATCAATCACAAGAGGTATCTCCCCTGCATGCACTCCTAGATGGGATGCAAGTTCCTTGCGCCTGCCTAAATCATTTCAACCAAATGGGTGTGCCCTGTGTGAACTCTTTGATGGTTACTGAGGTTTATCTTCTTGATGAAGCTCTTTCCACACTCCTGACATTTAAAAGGATTCTCACCTGTGTGGATTTTGTGATGCCTAGAAAGGGCTGAGCTGCATTTAAAGCTCTTTCCACACTCTAGGCATTCATATGGTTTCTCCCCTGTGTGGATTCTTTGATGGATACTAAGGTATGCACTACGTCCAAAGCTCTTCCCACAATCCAGGCATTTAAATGGTTTCTCCCCTGTATGGATTCTTTGATGGATACTAAGGTGTTCACTATGAACAAAGTTCTTTCCACACTCCAGGCAATTATACTGCTTCTCCCCTTTGTGAAATCTCTTATGAGTACTAAGGTTTGAGCTGTGACTAAAGCTCTTTCCACAGTCTAAGCATTTAAATGGTTTCTCTCCTGTATGGATTCTTTGATGGGAAGTAAGATGGCTGTTCTGTATGAAGCTCTTTCCACACACCAGGCACTTAAATGGTTTCTCTCCTGTGTGGATTCTTTGATGGGAAGTAAGTCGTGTTTTCAGGATGAAGCTCTTTCCACACTCCAGGCATTTGAATGGTTTCTCCCCTGTGTGGATTTTTTGATGGATACTACGGTATGCACTACATCGAAAGCTCTTTCCACAATCCAGGCATTTGAATGGTTTCTCTCCTGTATGGATTCTTTGATGGATACTAAGGTGTTCACTATAACCAAAGCTCTTTCCACACTCCAGGCATTTATACAACTTCTCCCCATTGTGAAATCTCTTATGGGTACTAAAGTTTGAGCTATGACTGAAGCTTTTTCCACACTCCAGGCATTTAAATGGTTTCTCCCCTGTGTGCATTCTTTGATGGGAAATAAGATGGGTGTTCTGGTTGAAGCTCTTTCCACACTTCAGACATTTAAATGGTTTCTCTGCTATATGGATTCTTTGATGCATAGTAAGGTCTCCACTACGACCAAAACTCCTTCCACACTCCAGGCATTCATATGGTCTCTCTCCTGTGTGGATTCTTTGATGGATAGTAAACTGTTCACTCCGACTAAAGCTCTTTCCACACTCTGAGCACTGATATGGTTTCTCTGTGTGGATTCTTTGATGAGCTGTTAAGTTTGATTTCCGACTAAAACTCTTTCCACACTCCAAACATTTGCACAGTATATCGATTCTCTTATATGACTTAAGGCTTAGACGACTACTGAAGGTCTCTGCCTGTCCATGGCAATTTACCTTTCCTTTCTTTTTTTCTTGTACTCTAGAGATGAGTTGGAAATCCTCTCTCTGACAAGCATCAGATTCATCCCTTAAAATCTCCATTGGGTTTCTGTCCTGCATCTCTGATTCATCCCCATTCCAAGCAGCATTCCCCGCTGTCTGGCTACTTTGATGGGAGATCAGCTGTGAGCTCCGACTAAAGCTCTTCCCATGCTCTGAGTATGGATTTGGCTTCTCCTCCACTTGGGTTCTGCAGTAGGTACCTAGGCTCGATATACAACTGAATGGTTTCACACACACAGGCGGTGTTTTCATTCCCTTTCCATCACCATGCTTTTGTTGGGCTGGAATTTCTAGGCAATCTGCTTGGATCCATTCCTGCCTCCTTGGTTCCTCTTGATCCCCGTAGATCTCTTCTTCCATTTCATGACTGGTCTTTCCCAAAAGCAACTCTTGCTTTCCCACAGAATTTTCCATATTGCTCCCATCACCTGCTTGGATAAAGGGAGAACCCTGATGATTAGTATAACTGAGAAATTATCCAACCGTGGGGTCCCTTGCCCCCCCCCCCCCGCCTTACTGTCTGCTCTTTGATTTGGTCATGGAATTGAAGGCACTTTGCTAAGCCTAATGGATAAGTATCCTCATCTGGACAGTTGAAAAGAGGTTTCCTTCTCATTTCTCAGCCTTCTTTTGGCAATGGAGTACATCATACCTTGGACAGTCTAATGGGGATAGCCCTCGAAGTATTCCACTCTTCTTTTTTTTTAAACCAATAACTTCTAGAGGAGCATCAAGAACTTTCATCTGGGGTGTGGCCAGCTGGGAAGGAGTAGAACCAGAATGGGGCAGGAAGTAGAGGGAAGAGAGCTGGTGTTGCAGAGGCAAGCATGAATTGTCCCCTCTGCTAAGCAGGTCCTGCCCTGGTTAGCATTTGAATGGGAGACTACATGTGTGAGCACTGTAAGATATTCCCCTTAGGGGATGGGGCCATAGCTCAGTGGAAGAGCGCCTGCCTGCTTGCATGCAGAAGATTCCAGGTTCCTTCCCTGGCATCTCCAGATAGGGCTGAGAGAGACTCCTGCCGGCAGCCTTGCAGAAGCCGCTGCCAGTTTTTGTGGACAATTCTGAGCTAAATGGACCGACTCAGTAGAAAGCAGCTTCCTTTTAGAAAAGGAAGAAATAGAAAGTGGCTGCCTGCCTACATACCAGGGGGAAGAGAAAGATCTAGTCTGAAAGTCAAAAGGGAAGGCAGAAGGAGAGGAACAGGGCAGGGCTTGGTTTGAAGGAGAAGCCATGCGGACAGGATCTGTGCCAGCGAGGTGCCTCCAGAAACCAGAGGAAAGCTGCCAGCTGGCCCAGAACCACAACACCATTTGTACTGCTGTATTTGACCCCGAGGCAGGGATTCCCAAGGGTTGTTGACTACAACTCTCATCATCTTAAGCTGCAATGGCCTTTGGCTGGGGATTATGGGAGTTGTAGTCAATAACACCCTGTCACAGGGACAGGGCTGCCCTTTGGGTGGGGTGAGTAGGGAGACTGGGAGTGAGCGAATGAGTGGAGGGCGAGGGAGGAAGAGGTGTTCTGCTTTTGGGGGGCATGATGTTGTTATGGAATTGAGCGTTAAAAATCTCTTGTTGAGAACAACAACAGTAAACATGATGATGATTATATGCAGAATTTCTCCTAAAAATGCAATAAACAACAACACAGAACCCTTTCCTTGAATGTATTCTGGTGTAGGAAGTAGTGCATTCAGCTAATTTAAGTAGCAGGAATATTTTAATCATTTTCATTACTCCCCCCGAGGAGTCATTAAACATGAGTTCAAGTACCTTTTTTCTTCTTTCATTCAGAAAAAAAGGACTGTCCATGTGCAGTAATAGTTGGTATGGAAAGTTAGGAAATGCTACTTTAACTTTACATTAAAACAGTATTTTTTAACCATGCTTTGAAGGGCAATTTGGATTAAGCAATATGTACAATGCCCTGGGTTCCTTGGAGGAAGAACAGGATACAAATTTAGTAGTATAAACTCTGCCCAGCCATTCCAAAGTTCTTATAACAAGTGGGACTCCCCACCACCAGCAAATGAAGTGCCATCCCCAGCTCCTTACAACAAATATTTATATACTGCTTTTCAACAAAAGTTTCCAAAGCGGTTTACATAGAGAAACAATAAATAAATAAGATGGCTCCCTGTCCCCAAAGGGCTCACAATCTAAAAAGAAATATAAGACAGACACCAGCAACAGGCACTGGAAGTACTGTGCTGGGAGTGGATAGGGCCAGTTACTCTCCCCCTGCTAAATAAAGAGAATCACCACATTAAAAAGGTGCTTCTTTGCCCAGTCATCAGGGGTCTAAGTGATATGCTTACTAAATGATACGCTTACTACATTTATATCCTGTTCTTCCTCCAAGGAGCCCAGAGCAGTGTACATGAATTGTTTTCCTCACAACAACCCTGTTAGGTAGGTTAACATGCAGGGAGAGTTGTTTAGATTCCACTCAGGTTGAATCAGGAAGGCTGAACTCTGAATGCACGTGTGCCCACCAGTGTTCCCTCTAACAGGGATTTCCAGAAGTTGTTGACTACAACTCCCAGAATCCCCAAGCAAAGGCTACTGCCGCTGGGGATGCTGGGAGTTGTAGTCAACAATATCTGGCAATCCCTGTTAGAGGGAACACTAGCAGCCACACTACCTCCCTTGGTACTGCCGCCCTGAGCAAAATCATCCTGCACATACGTGAAAAAAAATTAGAGGGAACACTCCAGGGAGAGTGGTTTGCTTGCTTCTAAGCTTAGCTATGGCCAGTGTGCCTCTGATTATTATCAGCAGCTTGTAAGCAGGGAGGGTGGTGGATGGGGGTGAGGGAGGGGGAGGTTGTTTGCTTGCTTCTTGCTCTTTCTTTGCTTGCTTCTGCAGCCGAAAGTTAGCCATGGCCAGCTTGAAAATGAATGAGGCAGGACAATTAATTTGGTGGTAGTGGTGAGTCCTACTTGCTATTGAAAAGTTAAGGAGGCCCCCCAGTCCCACACCCCACTAGAGACAGCCCTGCACAGGGAACACTGAATGTTACACTAATCAAATTAATGTAAGCTGTGGCAGCAGGCATGCTGTAAACCAGGTGTGTGTGGCAGGGAAGGAGAGAAAGTTGCAAAAACGGAGCTTTCGAAGCTCATAAATTAGGGTCCTCCTCTTTAAGAATATAGCAACTTATTGGACTTATCTCAGAAGATGTTCTCTGAATATTCGCATACCTCAAAATATGCTTACCAGAAGATTAATATGGCTGCAGGAACATTCTATAGTTTGATTAACAATCAGCAAAAATACAACCAGAATATTCAGAAATGCATGACCAAATAACTGAGGATGAAGCCTGAATACTTGCTGTCTTCTTGCTTCAGGAGTGGTTGCTACAGAGGTCCAATGAAGTAATTTGTTGGGCTTTGGCCCAGCTCTGAAAGATTCAGCCTGAACTGACCATAGTCTGGTTTAGATTGGATCCACCTTTGATTCAACCCCTTGGGAACTGCAGTATTTTCAGGGGCAGCTGTAATGGCAAGAGTCCCTGAAATGACTATGGTTCCCAAGCTACCCTGCACTTTTGCCAGGACTGCAGGGAGAGTAAAAAAACACACACCTGTTGAAAGTCATTTAAGAAGTCATATGTCAATTGAAGCTGCTGATCCAGAAATCAAACTAGAGTACAAACTGTCCTATCTCCTGTGGGTGTCCTATCACCTGTGGGTAAGTAGGTCCAGGAGTTCAAGTAGCAAAAGGGTCCAAGTAGAAGCAACCATTTTGAATGAAGCCAAGAGAAGCAAACCCTGAAGAACTGAATAAGATCAGGGGCAGCTCCAAAGTGCGCATCTTCCCCCAGATCGAATCAGTTAATGCTTTGCATAGTCTTAAGAATTTCGTGGTTTGAGAATATAAATGGTCCCTGTTTACAGACAGCTCTAAAGTTACAGTGGTTTAAAAATCAAGTTGCTTCTTGGTTCCTCTTTCCCACTTCACAGCCAAAGATCCAGAAAAACAAAGAAACATTTGTTTGGAGATAGAATCTGGATCACAGCCTCAAAATAAGACTGGGATGGAGGAGTGTCCTGTGTTGTGTTCTTAACCCAAGAACCAGCAACAGTTTTTAGCATCTATCAGTAAAACGGTCCTTACCCAGAGAGGCAACCATCCTATAATTCTCCAGCATGACCTCCCTATACAGATCTCTTTGGCCAGGATCCAGAAGAGCCCACTCGTCCTCCATGAAATACACAGAGACCTCCTCAAAGGACACTGGACCCTGAAAAAAGGAGACACAAAAACATCACCTTTTTCTTGACTCATCAATAATTTCCTCTATAAACTTGTTTTTGCTCAGAAGCTGAAAGGAGGCCGGAAGGTGGGGTAACTGCCTATTTACCTGAAGGACCCAAAGTTTCAGGGGAGGCAAGCATTTATCTGGAAGAAAACAGACAAGCAAACAAGCACTTTCCCAGCTGAGTGTGCTGCTCCTATTCACAGCAGATCTAGTAAACTGGGTGGAAGGGACAGGTCTTGAGCACTTTTGATCTAGATGCACCCCACCATTTCTTTTTAAAAAACAAAACCCCTCTGCAAGGACAATGAAGCAGGCTGGCAGACAGATTGAGTGTTGTTGGTGGAAAACTAAAAAGAAATGTGACTGACACAGGCTAGAGTCCATATTAGGGCCTATTCTATGGCAATGATCGCGGCAAAGAAATCCTACTTTCCCCCCACTGTCTGCTCAGTGTATGAATTTCAGAAGAGAACACTTCTCATCAAAATGAGGAGTATGGTTAAAAGAAAGCTGAAAGGAAAAATCAGGAGAGTCACTTCGCTCCAGAATGCATGGAGTTTACTCAAAAACACAATACTAAAAACCCAGTTAGATTGTATACCCAAGAGGAGGAAAGGTACCACTAAGTCCAGGAGGATGCCAGCATGGCTAACAGGTAATATCAAGGAAGCTATAAAAGGGAAGAAGACTCCCTTCCGAAATTGGAAGGCCTGTCCAAATGAAGAGAACAGAAAGGAACACAAACTCTGGCTAAAGAAATGCAAGGTGACAATAAGGGAGACAAAAAGAGAGTCTGAGGAACATTTAGCTAAAAGCATCAGTGGGAATAACGAAAACTTCTTTAAATACATCCAAAGCAGGAAACATGTCAGGGAGGCAGTTGGACTGTTAGACAATGAGGGAATGAAAGGGATTATTAAGGAGGATATGTAAATTGCACAGAGACTTGTGTTTTGGGTGGTATACAGATATGTTAAAATAAATAAAAATGCAATCAGATGCTGATTAGAGACAAGCAATGACCTCAATGAATGACCTATTCCCTACCTGAGGAGGACACACAGTCGCTTCTCTGGCTCCAGTACAAACAGGGGTCCATTTAGAATCAGGCACTAAGGCCACTCTGCCACCTGCGAGGGAGAGAAAGCACATGGGGAGTCTTTTAGCCTTCATATACAAACACATTGTATAAATCACACCTATATTCCTGTTTACTTCTAGGCACTGGTTCTGTACTAGAAATTTCTGTTCTATTCACCAGATATTCCTTCCAGAGCCAGATTATCAAGGTGGCAGAAGGAGCAGGTGCAGTGGGCAGCAGCTCATATTTCACGGGCCTCCTCCCTTGCCTGCCCACTTCCTGCTTCTACCTGGCTGGAGGAGGGCAGAGGCTGGCTGGGCTAGCTGTGGTCGCCTGCTGTGAGCCATAAATAACAATTAGGGACCTGGCTGGTAACCCCGGGGAAACAATATGCCATGCTTCCTTCTGGCTGACTCCAGGCTCAAGTGTGGGGCCTTGGGCTTCATGGTGATCGGGATTCCTGTTTTCTGCTGAGGACTCTCAGCCTTCCTTAAATGATTCTTTGTGTTGGCCTACCTGGCCAACATGAAGGTAATCAGAAGTGGATGGGCAGAAGGGTGGTGGGTAGAGAGAATCAGGGAGATTGTTGGAGACTGCTTTGGGTGTTGCACTTGTGCTCATGAGGATGATGGAAAGAGGAAAAACTAGACAACTCACTTCCTGCTTATCTTGAACTCATGTGTGTAAATGGGGATGGATTATGATCTATTTAAGAGAACGCCTCCTTCATTATGAGGTATTTGAGAGAATGTCTCCTTCATTATGAGCCTCACCGTCCATTGTGGATGCCTGTGGAGGTCCGTCTCCAGTTGCCGCCAGTTCATCTGGAGGACAGACGGAGACGGGCCTTCTCGGTTGCTTCCCCGGGACCATGGAATGCACTCCCTATTGAGATACGATCCTCCCCATCTCTGACAATTTTTAAAAAAATATTTTAAAACCCATCTTTTTACTCAGGCTTTTTCAGCTTCTGGATAATTTATAGGTTTTAATTTTGTGACTGGTTTTTTTAGATTGTTAGTTTATATATGTGTGCTTAACTGTTTTATATCATTGTGAACTGCCCAGAGACACGAATTTGAGGCGATATACAAGTGTGATTGATAAACAAACTATAGGTGGACCTCCTTAATCACGGGGGTTATGTTCCCACAAATTACCACGGGTAACAAATGCTTAGACAAATGCTGGGTTTCTCTCTGCAGATTGCTCAACATGGCAGACAGCATGCTTAGCAGGACTGGTGTGCATTCATGCACTTTTATAGGGGAAGAAGGTGGAGAAATACTGGGCAGTGAATTTCAGTGGGGTTCACCTATCATTGTTCCTTGTTTGCACCAGAGCATTGACAGAACCGCAGGCAGAACATTAAAGCTCTCCAAGACTTCTTGGAATACTATTGGACTCAATAGCATTCTTGGGTGGACCATTCTAATAGGTCCTTCAGCCCTGTGAAGGAGGGTTGTGGAGCGGGTCCAACCTTAACCAGATGGTGGTTCATTCCACAATGTGGAAATCACAGGAGTCCCCACCCACGGAACAACATTCTGATCAGAGCAGAAAACCAGATCGATCGTGCGACCAGCAATGTGCATTGGTCCTGAAACCACCTGGGATAGGCCCATAGTTGTCACGGTTGCTATGAACTCCTGAGCTGATCCTGATGAACTGGACTCAAAGTGAACGTTGAAGTCCCCACAACTATCAGTCTGGGAGACCCGCACCAACTCCACACCAAGTCAGTCAGCTCAGTTAGGGACTCTGTTGGGCAGTGGGGTGAATGGTACACAGAAAGAAGCCCCAGACCATCCTTGGTCTCCAGAGGCAGGTACATACACTCAACTGTGGCTAGACAGTAAACCCATCCTCACAACTAAAACCAGGGTAGAAGGTGCAAACAGCCAGGCTCCAAGCTCCATGTGTGCCCCAGAGAAACGGCTGCGTGTCAGCAAAAATCAAGGTAGGAGAAGGGAGAAGTGATTGTCTGCTAGACAAGATGTGGGCAGGACAGTGATGAGCAACCCACCTTATGGACCCAGCACTGGACTGAGGGTGGAGTCAGTCCATGACTGCAGCTAGGACACTTGCACTTCCCCCTCGTCGCTTATGTCAATTTTTGCTGACATGGCCATTTCGGGGGAGCCTGGCTGGATGATCCTCCTACCCTGACTTGGTCCTGAGAACTAGGCCTCTGTATTGCTTCAGTTTGCAAAACTTGTTTGCAAACTTGTTTGCAAAGACTGTCCATTGCTACAAGATTATCTTGACAAAAGTAACTTAAGGGGGGTGCACAAGGGCAAATCAGGATTTTGTTAAGTTTTCAAGGAATTGGGAGTTTATTTATAAAGCATTGAAATAAAAAAAGCTTGTGGACAATGTTTATCTATGTGCTTTGTTTGCACTTTTGCAACTATTGCGTTGGGGTTTGTTTCTTATTTTGATCTTGTAAAATTCTCTCCATTTGTCTTTTGGATGTTGAGAATTTAAAAACCTGGTATTGCAGTTCCTGGTGAAATAAGTTTCTCCTATCATACTGGGGCACAATTCAAGGTACAGGTTTGAAGTTTATTTATTTTTTAAAAAATAATGTATACCAAATTATAGCTGTAAAGACTTTGGTATATGATGATGGCTTTAGAAATGAGGTTCCATGTACTTGAACTTTGCCTTTGCACTATCCGACTTTCAGTGAGATATTGGGCTGGGGAGGGATGCATCCAGGCATTTGACAATTAACAGGTGCAGTTTCCTTAATCACTTCCTAGATATGTTCCTGATTAATTTCTGCCTGATGCATCTCTGATCCTAGCGAAGTGGGTACATGGAGCCTCATTTCTAAAGCTATCATCATATACCAGGCTGTACAAAGTCTTTACAGCTTATATTTATATTAATTAATTAATTTATTTTATATACCGCCTGACTTCAAAGGCTCTAGGCAGTTCACACAAATAAATGCAACAAAAACAAAACTGAACAGTTATTAAAACAAGAATTTAGTGCATTCCACAGGTCAGGAATGACTGCAGAGAACGCCCTCTCCCGAGTGGCTGCCAGATGAGCTGGTGGCATCCAGAGACGGACCTCTCTCGATGAGCTACATGGCACGGAAGTTAAGACAGGCACCTTAACGTGCAATTTCCATTCTTTTCAAGGCATGAGTGAAAAAGTAAACAGAATAACTCATTTTAAACCAAAGATTTTGGATTACTGTATATTTACAAAGTCACAAGAAAAAAGGGATCTCATATCTTCAGACAAAAATGAAAAAACAAAACATTCCTTGAATCATGGACAACAGCATGTAATAGTGGATCCAATTTGTTAATTACAGGAATAATAAGGTTAACACAGAGAACTCACTTATTTATAAATGTGTCTAGCACATCATTATCTTTAATATATAAATATTAAAGCCAACTTGGTTGGAGGGAGGGAATCTATTTTTAAAATGTGATAAGAGAACGGAGAAGAGTGTCCTGTCTCCAATTCCCCCAAGCCCCAAGAGTAGCATACAAGCAGCCCCCAATTTCAGGGATATCTAGAAGGGAGAGACCAAGCTGCACTCTGTGCCTTCCATCCTTACCCAGCAAGGGGGCCCCTCTCTTGTGTTCCTCTGTGATGCTCTTGCACAGCAGCCTCTGCATGGGGCTTGATGGGGCCATCTCTGCCCATTCTGCCTCCTGCTTCTGAAAGGGGAGCAAAGAAGGGAGAGCTAGTCTTGCGGCAGTGAGCAGGAATTGTCCCCTTCACTAAGCAGGGTCTACCCTGGCTGGCATTTGAACGGGTGACTACTCCCTGTGACCACTGTCTGCTGATAAGGTATTAGGGGGCGAGGCTGCAGCTCAGTGGCAGAGCAGCTGCTTGCATGCAGAAGGTCCCAGGTTCACTCCCCAGCAGCATCTCCGTGTAGGGCTGGGAGGGACTCCTGCCAGAAATGACTTGGAGAGTGGCTGACAATACTGAGCAGGATGGACCAGTGGCCTGGCCTGGTATAAGGCAGCTTCCTCTGATCCCTCCCAGGCAGGGAAGGGAAGGCAGATAGGGGGGCAGCAGTGCAGGCCAAGGGCAAGGACAGCCTGCCTCAGTCTCCATGCACTCCAGCTACCTCCTCAACTCAAGGCCTGCGATTGCCTGACGGCCAGGTCTACAGTGGGATCCGAGGACTGGACTATTAGCACAGGCTCAAGGCAGGATCTCTCCCAATACCAGTTGGAGGGGAGCAAAAAAAGGAGAGGGGCATGCCTTCATCTCCTGCCTGGGGGCTTCCCAGAAGCGTCTGAGGACCACTGTGGGAAACAGGATGCTGGACTAGACAGGCCTCGGCCAGATCCAGTAGGACTCTTATCTATCTCTCATATACCACCCAAAATGTGTATCTAGGCGGTGTTAACAATTTAACACAAAAATATAAAAACAAACACACACAGACATTTGGAACCCCTGGCCTGCATCCCTTCTTCGGATGATTTCCAGAAAAAACTGGGCAACCAGTGGAGATGCTTAGGATACCATCCCTCACATGTGCTTAGCCCTGGGAACTACCTGGACGAAAGTTAAGGTGGCTAGGTCAGGGCCTTCTCAGCAATAGCACTGAGGGGATGGATCTCCAGACCCAGGGAGGTTCCTTCTTCTCCATCTCTCTTGGTTTTCAGGCAGAGGCAGCTTCATTTCAGGGGCTTTGGGAGGTAACACACTTTAAACCAGACTGATGAGGACTGTAGGTCTTATTGATTTGCACTAATTGTACAGCTGTTTTGATATATTTGTTAGCTACTGGGATATACATTTTTAAAATCATCATCAACAAGATACGGTGTAATTTTTAAAAAAGGAGCTTGGAGCAACCTTTTCTGGAATGACACCCCAAAATTGGCCTATTAAGTAGAATTTCTAGGACTGTATGGTTTAAATTTTCAGACCATTGGAGTTACCAGAATTAGAAAGATGCTCTCACCTGCCACTGTGCCTGCCTCTTGTCCTCTGCCCGGCTCAGGAGGAAACCTTCTGCCAAGGCCACCGCCTGGGAGCTGCTCTCCGCTCCACATTCCCTGACCCAGCTCACCATCTCCGGGGGCAGGACAGACAAGAACTGCTCCAAGATCACCAGGTCCAGCATCTGAGCTTTTGTGTGTCTTTCTGGCTTCAGCCACTGACAGCAAAGGCTGTGGAGTCGGCTGCAAACTTCTCTGGGCCTTTCAGCCTCCTGGTAGCAGAACTGCCTGAAGCGCTGGCGCTGTGCTTCAGTGCTGGCAGTATCCTCTCCTGGAATCTTGTGCTGGGGTTTGTCCCAAAATTCCCCACTGCTTCCAACCTCACAGCCTCTAACTACTTTAGGGGCTATGCAGCATTCTTCTTCCATCTTTGCTCTGCTGTGCAGGAAAGGCAGCGTCCAGGAATACCCAAAGCTCTCCTTGCTCTCCAGCCAGATTTCTCTCTTAATTCAAGAGCCCTCCTGGCAGGTGAGCTGATTTACTCCAACCTCCTTCTTTTCCTGCAGTATTAAATCATGTAATGCAGCTGGTTGGAATATTCTGCATATGTGGGTGATTCTAGCTAGTGGCCAAAATTTCTCCCTGTAAGAAAATCAGACATATTTCAAGATTTGGGTGTGGGAGAGCAAGCACTGGCCAAATCTCCTCAAAGCACTCTGGCCACTGGGCTGTCACCCCCTCTGTCTCCCTGCCCACCCTTGAGCTCCCCTGTCACTATTGCTGGGCCTGCTAGAAATTCTGGGTTCAAAGTTTCAAAGGAGAGTGGCTCACTCTTGACAAACAACTGAGACTGCCCACATGCGTAGGATACAGAGATCCCCATTCTCCCCATTTCAAACAGAGCTCTCCCTCCTCACTTTCCTACCTGGCACCCTCCGCTGCACCATAGATGGTCCTTCCCACATCCCGGATGAAGGGAAAACACCCTGGCTAAAGCCACCTTATGGTGTAGCAGGGAAGTAACTTGCTTAGGGAGCAAGAGGTTGCTGGTTCTAATCCCCACCGGTACGTTTCCGAGATATTGGGCAGCAGAGATATAGGAAGATGCTGAAAGGCATAATCTCATACTGCACGGGAGATGGCAATGGTGAACCCCTCCCGTATTCTACCAAAGAAAACCACAGGACTCTGTGGGCGCCAGGAGTGGACACCGATTGGACTCAACTTTACCTTCAGCTTCTCCCAAGGACCAGGGGCTGCCCAGGAAGGGGTGTGTGTCCCAATGCACAGTCCCTGCTTCGGGCGAACTCAGCCCTCTCGGATCTCTCGCTTTATTAACCCTTGGAGAACTGACTCTGCTGCGGAAGGAAACGAAGCCCCCCCCCCGGCAGACCCGCCCCCTGCCTTTGCATCTGGGGACTGTCTTGCTCTAGTCCAACATGATCTGCCATTTGCCTGCAGGCTCAGCTCCCTCCGCAGCTCTGCAAAAGCTGCAGCTCAGCCGGGGCAGAGGGGGGAGGAGCAGCAGCAGCCGCCGCCCAGGCCCTGCCCAGGCAGAGCAGGGGAATGAGCCGACTCGCTTGCTTTGCTCCCAATCTGGAGCCCCCTCTGCGGACACTCTCTGACCCCGCTTCCTTCCCTGCTACACCCCACACACGTACTTTGCATTCACGGCTTGAGCTTGTTTCTAATCTGCGGCTGCGAGACTTCGGGGAGGAGGGCCGGATGCTCAGCCCCTCCCCCTCCCCGGGCCCCTCTAGGAGTCTTCAGGCGCTCCCTTTAACCCCTCGCCCGCCTCATCCCTCTGAGATCGCAGCCTGGACCACGGCAAGAGATACTTAAAGCATCCGCGCTCTGGCCCGGCCCCCGGTCCACTCTGCTGATAACTAAACCCAGTCATGACCCTGCTCCCGCGAATAATTAGGCTTTTAAAAAAGTCTCTATGATACCCCGCCTGCAATCCTCTGCATGTCTGTTTGGAGCCTCCGGATTGGAAAGTCCACCCATTGTGGTGGATGGAGATGACTCAAAGGTGAACAGCGGCAGGGAACGACACACAGAAATAAAGAAGACTGAACTCCAGGAGGCCGAGATTGTGGTCCTCCAGCAATTTTTATCCTGCAATCTGTACCCACGCAACTGAGAGGCAGTGTGGTGTAGTGGTTAGAGGGTTGGTCTGGGAGTGGGCCGACCTGGGTTCAGATTCTTCCCTGCTCGGGCATGGAAGTTCCAGGGGTGACTTCAGTTCAGCCTAACCTAGCTAGCTCACAGGATGGATGTGAAGATAAAAATGGGGAGGAAGAATCACGTACTGAAAGAAAGGCTATAAGAACCGTATATGTGTATGTCGGGACTGTCTCTGGACAGGAGCCCCCCACCCCACTTCGCAGACGCCTCTCTAGGAAAGGAGCCTCCCTTCTTTTAACCCTTCGCGTGAATCTCTCCAGGAAGCAAAGCGAGGAGAGGAGAGGAAGGGCGTGCAAAGGCAGAGAAGAAGCCGCAACGCAGGCGGTTCGATCCGAGGGCGCCGCCTCTTGAAGAACCAAGGAGCGGCGGCTCTCTTGGGGGCAGACCAGGAGCCAGAGGGGGTCTGTATCCGGAGCCAGGGTTGCTGCTGGCCCCTGGAGGGGGCGGGTGCGCAGGGACGGAGCGCAGGTACTTCTCGGCTTCTCTGGCTATTGGAGTGGGCAGGGCCCTGAGAGCTGTCAAGGAAAGCGCGCCTGCACTTGTGATCTGAATCCGCAACTGCATCACTGCTTCCCCCTGACTAATGCCGCTGTCCCCACCCCCAGCTTTGCTGTCTCTTTTCTCAAGCACCAAGCGAAAGAGATCTATCACTTCCTGCTGGCTTTTGCCAACGGGCCGGCTTCTACATTTCTTGGGAGTTTGGGGGTGGGTGGGTGGGTTGGATTGGGAAAGCGGCTTCCCCCCCTTCATTGGGAAAGCTAGGGGGGTGGGGCTGGGGAAAGAAAAATCGTGCAAGAAAAATCTTAAGGCATGAAAGCGAGGAAGGAGGGAAACGGAGGGGAGGGGTCGCCTGGAGAGGCCAGTGGGGCGCGTGGCATCTGTCTTTGTTGCATGCAGAAGGCCCCAGATTCAATCCCTGACATCTCCCACCCAGAGAATCCCAGACCCTTGAACGCACGTGCACCCCCCCAAATGTGTTCCATACAGGGGTTCAAAATGTGGTTTCCCACATGCTGTTGGACTACAATTTTCATGGACCCCTGCCGAAACTCATTAGGGGATCATGAGAGCTGTAGTTTAATAAATAAATATGAAATCTCTTATCTGGTTGAATAAATGAATATGGAATCGCATCTAGGGCTGTGAGTGGAGCTGTTTGAGTGGCACACTGATACCAATCGGCAGTGTTCAGAAGTGGTGCAAAGGGACTTACACAAGCTGTGGGCCAGAAGGGACTAATGGGAACTTGCATAGCACACACAGTGCTGCCTCCTGCATCTGTTTCCTGCCGCTTTTGGGTTCCTTGAGGGGTGGGAAGTCCCAGGGGCAGCTTCAGAGTTCCACATTTCCTTTGAAGGAATGAAGAGTGGGGCCTTTGTCCTCATTTATTATACTTTATAATATAATTAAAAGAAATTGTTCAATTGCTTATTTATTTATATATTCTGCAGCTGTGCAAATGAGTTGGTGGGCTGGGCATATCCAGTGGGGCAGAATGGCTAGATCTGGCTAGATCCATGATGAGTAGATCCATGATGAGTGATCTATGGCTAGATCCATGATGAGTGGACAGGGTGCAGGATCTTGCCCTTTTACATGTGCAGGGAGAAAAAAGAGGTGGTGCAGCCTAAGCAAAGAGAAACTTGCTGCCATATGTACAAGAACATAAGAAAAGTCCTGCTGGATCAGGCCAAAGGTCCATCCAGTCCAGAATCCTGCTTCATGCAGTGGCCAACCAGGTATATCTCTAGGAAGCCTGCAAGTGGGTGAAAGGGGGCAGCCGCACCCGCTCCCATTGGTGTTCCCTGGCACCGGCTGTTTAGGGACATGCCCCCTCTGATCCTGATGGAACTACACAGTTACCCAGACTAGTAGCCACTGATCCTATCCAGTATTCCCTCTAACAGGGATCCCCCCCCCCGATGTTCTTGACTACAACTCCCAGAATCCCCAGCTGCAACGGTTTTTGCTTGGGGATTCTGGGAGTTGTAGTCAACAACATCTGGGAAGGATTGGACTCCAATCCTCCATTAATTTGCCTAATCCTCAGTATGACATCCCTGACTCAAGCCTGCCTCTGATGGGGATTTGGAGGGAGTTTGACCACAGCTTAGTGGCAGAAAATGCATGATGAAGGACTGAGGTTCCATGCCAGACACCTCCAGCTAAAAGGATTTTGGGGGCTAGGCTGGGAAAGACCCCTCCTTTCTGTCTGAGAACCTGCAGAGCAGCTGTCAGTTAGAGTAGACCAGGCCTGCTCAACTTAGCCCCCCCAGCTGTTTTTGGACTACAACTCCCATAATTCTCAGCCACAGCAGCCAATAGCCAGGGATTATGGGAATTGTAGGCCAACATCTGCAGGAGGGCCGAAGTTGAGCAGGCCTGGAGTAGACAGGTGGACCCAGGGATGGACTTCATATATATCCCTGAGCCATTTTGGAAGGGTGGGATAGATAGATAGATAGTTAGATAGATAGATAGAATAAATATAAAGCAGCCTCCATAGTCTAAGGGAGACTACAGGAGAGTTGGGGATGAGATCTGGTCTTGCAATAGCAAACATGAATTGCCCCCTTTCCTAAGCAGGTTCTGCCCTAGCTTGCATTTGGATGGGTGACTATATGTGAGCACTAAGATCTTCCCCTTGAGGGATGGGGCCATAGCTCAGTGCTAGAGCATCTGTTTTGCATGCAGAAGATCCCAGGTTCAATGCCTGCCAGCATCTCCAGGGAGAGCTGGGAGAGACCCCTGCCTGCAACCTTGGGGAGCTGTTGCCAGTCAGGGTAGATAGTATTGAACTAGATGGACAAATGGTCTGACTTGGTATAAGGCAACTTCCTATGTCCCTGTGTCTGTAGCTGAAGGGCAAGTTCTAGCAGCCTAGCAAGTTCATGGGAAAGGGGGTTGTGTGAAAAGGCTCCTCAGGCAGAGAACAGGGAGCCCAAACCTTTTCATGATTAGTTATATGCATCAGAGCCAGCGTGTTGTAGTGGTTAGAGTGCTGGACTAGGACCGGGGAGACCCGAGTTCAAATCCCCATTCAGCCATAATACTAGCTGGGTGACTCTGGGCCAGTCACTTCTCTCTCAGCCTAACCTACTTCACAGGGCTGTTGTGAGGAGAAACTTAAGTATGTAGTACACCGCTCTGGGCTCCTTGGAGCAAGAGCAGAATATAAAATGTTAATAATAATTAATAATAATAATAATAAATAATAATAAACACAGGAAAATAATGCCTTTATTGGACCACACAAGTCTTTGTAATGCAGTATGTAAGCTTTTGAATTATGCAGAACTCTTCCTATGGCTGAATTTGCTAAAGAATGAAAAGGGAGGGGTGTTTCTGAGTGAAGGCCAAGAAGTGTCAATGTTTTGGCTTGTGCCTATCTCTGATTCTTTGGGTTTGTTTTCTTTCCTTCAAGAAGAAGCTGGAAACAGTTGGCTTTTGTTGTCCAGGAACTGTTTGTCTGGAGACCACAATAACTTGCAGCGCATGGCCATCAGTCTGCATTTGGGCTCTCAAGACTGCACACTGGTCTCTTCATACAGTCCTTGCCCTTTTAGGAGCTGCATTTGAACACACAGAGAGAGAAAATGGATGCTCTAAGCCCAGCAGGTGCTGACACAGGAAACAGAGCTGGAAAAGACCCTGATGCCCCCCAGGCTGGGAGCACTGGGGAATTCTGGGAAAGGACTGAGCAGAAGGTCCTGGGAGAAGACACCAGCAGTTCAGATGCACAGTGCCTGCGCTTCAGGCAGTTCTGCTACCAGCAGGCCAAGGGGCCCCAAGAGGTTTGCAGCCAACTCCACAGCCTTTGCTGTCAGTGGCTGAAACCAGAAAAGCACACAAAATTGCAAATCTTGGACCTGGTGATCCTGGAGCAGTTCCTGACTGTCCTTCCCCCGGAGATGGAGAGCTGGGTCAGAGAATGCGGAGCGGAGACCAGTTCCCAGGCAGTGGCCCTGGCAGAAGGTTTCCTCTTGAGCCAGGCAGAGGACAAGAGGCAGGAAGAGCAGCAGGTGAGTTCCTGGGGGAGAGAATGTGTGGAATACTACCTTACATACCTGCATCAGTTTTCCGTTTCCCCCCTAGAAATCATCCAAAGAAGGGATGCTCCAAACTCTTTAGGGGTGAGGTTCTCAAACGAGGATTCCCAAATGATGTTGTACTACAACTCCCATCATCCTTCAGCCATTGTGGCTGGGAATGTTGGGAGTTGTAATCCAACAACATGTGAAGACCAAAGTTTGAGAAGCCCCGCCTTTGGTCACTGAATCTGAATGTGTAGGATAATAAACCCTCTGGGAGAAGCCGGGTGTGTATGTGTCTGTGTGGCGGGCGGGGGGGGGGGACACACACAAAAGACAATTGAACTGTGACATTCCCCTGCAAGCAGAGATAGGCACTTCCCTTCTGGCAGGCAGAGGTTTTATATCAGCAGCCATTCAAAACTCCACTGGTAACCCTGGGAGCTGCAGAGAGGCAGGCTCCACACAGACACTTCTTCTGCACCATTTCCTCCCTTCCCTGCCTCCTTCCTTGGAGGGAGCCTGAGATGCCGTGCTATGGGAACCTGACTCATCTTTCAGGTGCTAGGACCCTCCCGAGTGGCTACGGATTTCCTTCAGACCAAGGAGGTGCCATTGGACATCAGGCAGAGTCCGCTGTTCAGGTGGATTGTACAGGAAGCTGACAGAGGGCCCACCTGTCTAGGTAAGGATTAGTGAGGCAAATTTAAGATCACAGAATGATAGACTTGGAAGGGACCTTGGAGGTCTTCTAGCCAGTGTTCCTTCTAACAGGGATTCCCAGATGTTGTTGACTACAACTCCCATCATCCCCAGGCAAAGGCCATTGCAGCAGGGGGTGATGGGAATTGTAGTCAACAACTTCTGGGGATTCCTTTTAGAGGGAACACTGCTTCTAGCCCAACTCCTTGCTCAGTGCAGGAAACTGCTACAGCATCCCTAACAGATGGTCATCCAGCTTCTGTTTGAAAGTCACCCATGCATTGGTAACATCCAGATTGGACTACTGCAATGTGCTCTACGTGGGGCTGCCCTTAAAGACTGTTCGGAAGCTTCAGCTGGTTCAGAATGCTGCTGCAAGCATGCTCGTGGGTGCAAGTCGCTTCACGAGTATTACACCCATCCTGCGTTGGCTTCATTGGCTACCGGTCCGCTTCCAGGCTAGATTCAAGGAGCTGGTATTGACCTTTAAAGCTCTACACGGCTTGAGGCTGGGGTACCTGTTGGACCACATTCGCCCATATGAATCTGTCAGGGCCCTCCGCTCATCATCTCAGGCCCTGCTCATGACCCCGCCACTAACAGAGATCCAGTTGGCGGGGACTAGAGACAGGGCCTTTTCGATTGTGGCCCCTTGGCTTTGGAACGTCCTCCCTGAAGAGCTTCACCATGCTCCCTCTCTCAGTGTTAAAAAAACCCATCTTAAAACACACCTTTTTAAGGAGGCTTTTTATTATTTCATTATATCTGGTAGGTTCTTTAGCTTTTTATAATTTTCAGTTTTAATTTGAACCTAATAATTGTGGGTTTTAATCTAAAAAAAAAAAGGATAGAGTTGTATGCCTGTCAGGACTCTGTCAGCTGCATTTTGCACCAGAAGTAACTTATGCAGGCTCTTGAAAGGCAGGTGAATTAAACTCATTCTTAATTAATGAGAGGTAATTAAGGCATGGATAACTGAAACCACATCTGCCTGAAGCAGAAATAGTGCACTGATGTAGCAGTTAAAGCTGGGCAAGCACTCCATTATTATTGTGAACTGTGCCCAAAAGCTATGTGGATGGAGATAGATTAATTTCACTCCAGGAACTGAAATGCAAGAGGCTTGCAAAATAATAACTAACTAAATAACTAACTTTATTTGGTAGCCATCCCATAACAAATTGTTCTCTGGGCAGCTCACAACACATTGAAAAACATCCAATAAAAACACATAAAACACAACAAACAAACAAATCACAACACAAAGCGAAAAATACAATGTACAATACAAAAAATTAATTTTTTAAAAAATCTAAAAATAAAGTTTAATTTAAATCACATCCCACCTTCTTTGCCTCCCTTACAGATGGAGAAATGACCCTGGAGCTTCAATCTTGGCCATCTCCAGTTTGTGTTCAGGCAGAAACAGTTGCTGTGTGGCCTGACCAGGTAAGATTTCCTCTTTAGGAGGGGAGCTGGTCTTGTGGCAGTAAGCATGAGTTGTCCCCTTTTCTAAGCAGGGTCCACCCTGGTTTGCATTTGAATGGGAGGCTACATGTGAGCACTGAAAGATATTTTTCTCAGGGGATGGAGCCGCTCTGGATAGAACACTTGTATGCAGAAGATTCCAAGATTGCTCCTTGGCATCTCTAGATGCTGAGAGAGACTCCTGCCTGCAACTTTGGAGACGCCGCTGCCAGTCTGTGTAGACGATACTGAGCTAGATGGACCAACGGTCTGACTCGTATATGGCAGCTTCCTATGTTCCTAGGGAATGGATCCCTGAGGATTTGGGTGGGGAGCAGCTTGGGTGCCTCTGTCTCCTGCATGTCTCCCGATCCTTTCTTTCCTATGTTTATCTTTGCTTCTGTCAAAGTTTCACTTAAGGAAGACTTTAAATACTACCAAAGAAGCTTCTAAGAGGACTCCAGCCACTCACCTTTACATAAGAACAGCCCTGCTGGATCGGGCCCAAGGCCCATCTAGTCCAGCATCCTGTTTCGCACAGTGGCCCACCAGATGCCACTGGAAGCCTACAGCAGGAATTGAGGGCATGCCCTCTCTCCTGCTGTTACTCCCCTGCAACTGGTACTCAGGCATCCTACCTTTGAGGCTGGAGGTGGCCCTCCGACTAGTAGCCGTTGATAGACCTCTCCTCCATGAAGTTATCCAAGCTCCTCTTAAAGCCATCCAGGTTGTTGGCTGTCACCACATCTTGTGGCACAGAATTCCACAAGTTGATTATGTGTTGTGTGTTTACTCTCTTTTAGGATTATCATGATAAAATGTTCTTGTTTCCCTATTGTTAGAGTCTAGTGACCTTTGAGGAGGTGGCTGTGTATTTCTCCGAGGAGGAATGGGCTCTGCTGGATCCAGCCCAAAGGACTGTATACACAGAAGTCATGATGGAGAATTATAGGAACGTGGCCTCTTTGGGTAAGACTCCTTCTTCATCCTCGCCCAATAGATGCTGATGGGAGATGTTGCTATGGCTGCTATTTGCTTCCCAATCAAGGCCTTTCTACCCTGTTGATCATAATGGCAGTTAATTGGCATTGTTTCTGCACTGGAGGCTCAATTTCCCACTTGGGCTGTTACCAGTTTCCCCTCTGTTTTTATTTCAGCAGGCTGGGAGACCAAAAAGAAGAAGAGAAAGCAACATCGGGAGTCTGTGGAAGGAGTCAGGTGGCCAGTGGGAGAAGAGAAGAGAAGAAAAACTGAAGCAAAACCAAAGTGGAGGACTAAAACCTTGGCTTCTCAGAGAGGTGAAACCCCAAACAAAGAGAAAAAAGAGAAAGAGGGGGGAAAGAATATCACCAATATGTGTGGGGATAGCTTTAATCCTGAATTGCATCTTAGTGATCACAATTTTATCCACAGAGGGGAGAAACCATATAGTTGCTCAGAGTGTGGAAAGAGCTTCAGTCGAAGCACACACCTAAAAAGACATCAAATAATCCACACAGGGGAGAGGCCATATAGATGCTCAGAGTGTGGAAAGAGCTTCAGTCAAAGGATAAACCTTACTACACACCAAAGTGTGCACACGGCCGTGAAGCCATTTGTATGCTCAGAGTGTGGAAAGAGTTTCAGCCAGAGGATAAACCTGATTACGCACCAAAGAGTGCACACTGCCGAGAAACCGTATCAGTGCTCAATGTGTGGAAAGAGCTTCAGTCAACGGATAAACCTTGTGACCCATGAAAGAATGCACACTGCAGAGAAACCATATCAATGCTCCGAGTGTGGAAAGAGCTTCAGTCGAAGCACACACCTTGGGAGACATCAGAGAATCCACACAGGAGAGAAACCATTTACATGCTCTGAATGTGGAAAGGGCTTCACTCAGAGGGTAAACCTTATGACACATCAAAGAGTGCACACGGCTCAGAAGCCATTTACATGCCCAGAGTGTGGAAAGAGCTTCAGGAATCACACAAGCTTCAATGAACATAATGCAGTTCACACAGGAAAAACCCAGTGATTCCTAAAATATCTTGAGTGTGGAATGAATTTCAAGTGGATCACAGATCTTCATATCAAAGGGTCAATACCTAGGTGCAAGTATATAAATAACTATAGACTAGAGCTTTTCTGAGTTGGTAATGGTCAACAGAGAATCCACACAGGGATGTGGCCACGTTAATGTTCAAAATATGACAAAAATTCAATCTGCATAAACACTTACTTAGATTATGAGCAGGTTTTTAAAATATATATATATACTCTTTGCTTTTATTTCCATCTGTCATGGATGGTCTCTAAGTAGATTACCTCTCACCTCCAGTATTTAGATTAGCCTTAAACTATATCATTAAACTATAACATTCAAGACACCCATCCAGAGAATACAACACCACTAGGTGACTTTGTGTTCCTAGGGTTATCTATTGTATTGACAATTAACAAATAAGAACTTGAGAGAAGAAGTTTCTCCAAAATTACTAAAAATAGATAAAGCATAAGACACCAGAGTATAATTGATTACAAAGGACTTTACATGAAAGATAATTTCAAGGAGCATTAGTAATAATGAATTACAGAAGAAAACTTGGGTGGCATTCTATCTAGCATTTATCTAAATTTACTCCTCCTTCATTCTAACAGTTCTCCCAAGCAAGCAGAAAATCCTAGGAGAAATGTGCCAGCATTCCTCTCTTAACAGAAAACTAGTTCCCACTAAGCATCTTCCATTGAGAGCCGTAGGTCAGGAGCATCTAATCTGCTTTGCAAGGAGGCTTCAGGTTCAGTCTCTGGAGGCATCTCCAGGCAAGGCTGGGAAAGACTCTGGCCTAAAACCTTGGAGAGCTGCTGCCAGTCTGTGAAGACAATACTGAACTAGATGGACCAAGGGTCTGACTCAGTATATGGTAGCTTCCTATGTTCCTATTGTTCAGTCGTTACTCTGACTCAGATATTAACTCTTTTCATATAGATTTCAATTACTTTTCTATATTTGAGGAGCAGGGAACAAACCAGACAGCATTAACAAACTAACTATTTATTTAAAACATCCGGGGGGCGGGGGGGAACAGAAAGGCCATTCACATGAACAGCCCTACCCGGGTTTGGGAAGCCTGAGCTGGGTAGGGCTGCTCATGTGAAACGCCAGGATTGAGGCCGATATTAGCACCGTCTCCCCGCTAAGACTGAGTTTTTGACCTAGACTTTTACCTAGGTTGAAGGGCGTCAGCAGTCAGCCCAAGCAGAAACAGAGTTGGGCGTCTCGAGTGCCCGACTCATGGGGGAATCCCCCAGTGTACTGTGCCAGGAAAAGTGGTGTGCATTAAAAAAGGCAATGCATCCCATGTTTATGCCCAGCCCTTTAGATCTCCTGGAATAACTTGGCATAGGGCTTTGAAATTGGGCATAGATGTAGGACAGGGTAACAGCAGCATGTGCACTTAGTATCAACCCGGTTCCCTGGAAATGTCACACTTGGTGATCCATGGTTTCCTTTTACTCTGTCTTTTACCTTGGTCTCTGTATTCCTGATATTTGAAATAGGCACATTTGTTCAAGAATGTTTTCATGCTTAATTCAGAGGGAATATGCCATTCACTGCATGTAAGTTCCAGGGGAGCGAGACAGGAGAGGGGAATTCCACAGCCCTCTCCTGCTTGTGGGCATCCCAGCTGCTATCTGGCTGCTCACTGTGGAACACAGACCTGTGCGCTGGACAAGGCCTGGGCCTGCCTTGATCACAGCAAGCAGCCATACTTTTAGTCTGGGTTAAAAGCTTCTACAGGTTGCTGCCCCCAGACTTTGGAATGCTCTCCTAGTGGTCATTTGCTCCTCGGACTCCATCAGTTTTTAGAAAGCTTGTTAAATCTTGGCTTTTTTTCCAGGCCTTCACATGATTGTTTTATTGCTGCTTCTGTGTGTCTTTATCTGTGTACTGTTTTTATGTTTGTATTTTATATATTTTAAATCAGATTTGTTTTCATATTTTTAGCTTAATACGTTTAACTGTCATTTTTATTATATATGTTTTAATTTTTGTAAATGGGAAGAGAGCTGGTCTTGTGGTAGCAAGCATGACTTGTCCCCTTAAGCTAAGCAGGATCCACCCTGGTTGCATATGAAAGGGAGACTAGAAGTGTGAGCGCTGTAAGATATTCCCATTAGGGGATGGAACTGCTCTGGGAAGAGCATCTAGGCTCCAAGTTCCTTCCCTGGCATCTCCAAGATAGGGCTGGGAGAGATTCCTGCCTGCAACCTTGGAGAAGCCGCTGCCAGTCTGTATAGACAATACTGAGCGAGATGGACCAATGGTCTGATTCAGTATATGGCAGCTTCCTATGTTCCTATGTTTGCCTTGGGATTGTTTTTAATGAAAGGTGGTATATAAATTTAAAAATAAATAAATAAATAAAATAAAAGTCTTAAAACTCATCTTTCTCTGCAAAGGCAAGGAAATCTTTATTATAAACTTTATTACGCCTGTTGTCGTTGCTTAATGTGGATTTATATTTGAATTTATGTGGAGTATTAGGTATTATTTGTTATAAACAACAATACTCTGTTGTAGTTGGTTAATGAAGACAGTTCGCAGTTCTAAGCTATGGGGATTTTTATTTGTTATTAATGGAGTATAAATAGGAAGATAGGAAGCTGCCTTATGCTGAGTCAGACCCTTGGTCTATCCAGCTCAATGTTGTCTACACTGACCGGCAGCAGCTTCTCCAAGGTTGTAGGCAGAAGTCTTTCTCAGCCCTATCTTGGAGATGCCAGGGAGGGAACTTGGATCCTTCTGCATGCAAGTGCTCTTCCCACAGCAGCCCCATCCCTTAAGGGGAATATCTTACAGTGCTCATGTAACCTCCACCATTATTACCATATTATTGTTAGTTTATGGTATAGATTTACCATAGAGGCTCCCTGGATTTGGCAACTAAAGGGTGTTGTGATCTCCCTGCCCCTTTCTTAACTGGTAATGAGGTGTGTTCATAGGGTCCTTAGAATCTTCTGGAGGTTCCAGCCCCAGCAAGAACTGAGAGGAATAGGAGATTTTGGAAACCCTCTGTGTTTTATGAACTTGCTTCCTTATTGCATTTTCCCTTCAATCAAGTTGTGCACCAGTTTGAGACTCTGGATAAGCCATATCAGCTTGTCACACATCAAGTTTTCTTTGTTTCAGCTGCACACCCATGAGACCTCTTGTAGGAGTGGTATGAACTGTGCAAAAGTGCTATTGGGACAATTTTCTTAAAAGAAAGAGACTGGGAGTTTGCATTTGGTTTGATTTATCAAGCCACATGCTACTTTGTGGAAGAGAAGCTATTATAGAATAGCCTTCTGATATCATTGTATGTATGTTTTATGATTTGTACCATTACGTAAACAGGTATTTTAAGTTTGTGTGTGCTTAACAAACTCATTTGTCCAAAGACAACTCTCAATGCTTATAAATCTCCGAGTTTGGTATTAGAATTTTTGCTTTCACACTGTCTCAGAAAATATAGAAACTTGAACCCACCCACCCATTTGTCAAGTAAGAAATCATTGTAAACCGCTTAGAGAGCTTCCAGCTATAGAGCGGTATATAAATGTAAGTGCTATTGCTATAGCTATTGCTACACTCATACATGTAGTCTCCCATTCAAATGCAACCAAGGAGGATGTGCTTAGCAATGGGGACAATTCATGCTTGCTACCACAAGCCACCTGGAAATGCAGCTGGAAATGACTTGCTTAGCAAGCATGAGGTTGCTGGTCCGAATCCCTGCTGGTATGTTTCTCAGACTATGAGAAACACCTATATCGGGCAGCAGTGATCTAGGAAGATACTGAAAGGCATCATTTCATACTGCATGGGAGATGGCATTGGTAAACCCACTCCTGTATTCTACCAAAGAAAAACCACAGGGCTCTGTTGTCGCCAGGAGGCAACACAGACTTGAGGGCACACTTGACCACAAGACCAGCTCTCCTCTCTTAGAACAGCCCTCCTCCCTTGATAAGCATACTCCTGTTGCAATTGCTGAAGGAAAGCCAATGACTTTGAGCCATGTGATTTTTTTTTTTTTGCATTTACTAAAGACATTGATTTCGAAAACTGCTATTTCTGTTGACTTTTGCACTACTTCAGTATGTGCCCTAGACTGCAAATTATTTTTAAAGACCATGGCCCACCCCAACTTGTGTGACCCCCCTCCCCCACGACCTTTGGGCTGGCCTACGGGCTGGGGGGGGGAGACCAGCCAGGCCACCCCCGCCCCTACCCTTCAGACTCCCCTAATAGATTTCCCGGGACAGACAGCCCCCTGCACCCCGTCCCTGCATCCAAGGATCCCTTTAAGGGGAAATCCCCTCACCTTTTCTTCCTCCAGCGCCTATAGGACAAGATTTTTTTTTTCTTTTAATAGGACAAGATTTTTTTTCTGAACCAACAAACTACCAAAGCATACAGTACGTTGCCAAAGCACAATTATATACAAAGTGGTTGTTTGTACATCATATATCTACAAAGATTTACACACAAGGATTTGGAAACCCACAAGGTTATGAAGTATATGCAGGTAGTACAGTAACTCAGGGCTGGGGGGACTTCAAGGCACATCAGGTTCTGGGGGGGGAGTTTACGTCCAACGTCCATTTCCACAATTTGTCCCATTGCTGTTTAGAAGAGATACTCTTGTCTTTTCGCACATAATCATATAAACTTTTCCAGAAGGGATTTACTGTCTCATCTGCGTGAACCAGGGCCAGGGATCCGTCCTTTTTCTTTCCTGGAGAGAGTCCGCTTAAGGGTTAATGGAAAAGAATTCAGATTCCTAGAGAGGAAGCGGGGTTTGGCTGGGAGGCTGTGAGCTAAGAGTCACTTCCCGTCCCTCCTCCGCAGCGTGGGAAAAGAGCCGTGGATTTTCCCACGCGCAGGAGCTGCAGTCCTATCCGAGGGGTCCGGTAAGTGAGCAAACGTTTTTCGAGCGGGGCGCGGAGTTTGGAAAGGACCCAGATGCAGGGATGGAGATCTGATCTGAGACCATCTGGAAGGAGGGGGGGGGGCAGTTTAAACTGGAAGGGACCCTGTGCATGCAAAGTGCATGATCAAGTACTGAGCTACGCCATGCCCCACCCTCCCCGTTCCCGCTTTCCATTTCTCACCAAGCAGCTAGTGGGGAGCCATTTCCTTTAGACGTTCAACTCACTAGACCTCTCCCAATCTCCCCAAGGGGTGAGACCAGGCAGGACGTGGCTTTTCCCAGTTCACCTCTCGTTCCCTCACTAGGAGTGCCGGATCCGGGTTTAGATGAGGTTTTTCTCTTTCCTGGCACATGAGAAGAGAGAGCAGGGAGGTGTGCCTGAGAGCATTGGAACCATTTATTGCTCCTGCAGATAGCACAGCTTCAGGTGGGCCACCCCTGAACTAGTAGTAAAACCACTGCCCATGTATTGAGAGGTGGTTGCTGGTTGGCTGCGGGGAGCCTGTAGTAGAGAAGAGAAAAAGGGAGAAGGAGGCAGCCTTTGCAGCTGATCTAGGAACCTAGGAAGCTGCCTAAAACCAATGTTCCCACTAACAGGGATTCCCAGAAGTTGTTGACTACAACTCACAGTATCCCCAGCTGCAATGGTTTTTGCTTGGGGATTCTGGGCGTCGTAGTCAACAGCATCTGGGGATCCCTGTTAGAGGGACTGCTGCTTGGAATCTTCTGAATGCAAGCATGCAGATGATCTCCCCAGAGAGGTCCCGTCCCCTGTGGGAATATCTTATAGTACTCACACATGCAGTCTCCCATTCAAATGCAAACCAGGGTAGACCCTGCTTAGCAAAGGGGACAATTGATGCTTGCGACCACAAGACCAGCTCTCCTTCCCAAGTTTGCCAATGCAAGCCTGTGCATTTTACTCAGAAGTAAGTCCCATTTAGGTCATAGGAAGCTGCCTTCCACTGAGTCAGACAATTGGTCCATCTAGCTCAGTATTCTTTATGCAGACTGACAGCGGCTTCTCTAAGGTTGCAGGCAGGAGTCTCTGGACATCCTCCACAAATCCCACCTCAGGAACTTTCCTTTCCCCTCCCTCTCTGTTCAGCCAGGAGAGATTGAAAGATTGTTTTTTTCTGGATGGAACTCAAGACCATTTCCTTTAAATGTGGATACACTGAAACTTGCCTGAAACCAGTTTGCATTTGCAGAGTGGAAATGGAAAGAAGTAGGGCAGGAGAATGACTGGCTGGGGGTTTGTTGGGGGGCAGAGGGTGAAGCAGGCACCGCACTTGTAGGCGGTGGGGAGGAGCTCAAGGGACGGAGATAGTGGGGCAGTCCACACAGTGATTATTAGAGTAGAAGCTCCTGCTCTCGTTCAGGAACTGTGCAGACTTCCAATATTGGATCGTCTGCAGAAAAGACGGTCAGAGGCTCCTTTCATGATTGTGAGCTAAGCCACAGCTGAGTTGGAGGGCTCCCTGCCTGCCTTATCCTACTGCTGCACCCAGCTACTGAATGAGGTAGGAGGGAAAGCCCTCTGTCCAACTGCTGCTGTTTAGTACACAATCTTGGAAGGAGCCTTCCTTTCCCCTCACAAGAATATAAGCAGGATCAGGCCCATGGCCTATCTGTTCCAGCATCCTGTTTCACACAGTGGCCCACCAGATGCCTCTGGGAAGCCCACAAGCAAGAGGGGAGGGCATGCCTTCTCTCCTGCTATTGCTCCCCTGCAACTGATATTCAGAGGCATCTTGCCTGGAAGTAGCCACCAGACTAGTAGCCATTGATAGACTTGTCCTCCATGAATTTGTCTAAGCCTCGCAGATTGGGAGCATACCCAGCCCTTGAAATAGGTTAGTTAGGTTAGATTTTTTTTTAAAAAACCAACAACCCCCCCCCCACAATTTGCAGATACATTGCCTTTACAATACAGATTGTGCTGTCGAGTCAGTGTCGACTGCTGGTGAGTGGCGCCCACAGAGCCATGTGGTTTTCTTGGTAGAATACAGGAGTGGTTTACCATTGCCTCTCTCCCTCACAGTATGAAATGATGCCTTTGCTGTTGTCACTAAAGTTGAAGTGAGCATCCGCTTCCAGCACCTTCCTATATCGCTGTTGCCTAATGTAAAGGTAAAGTGTGCTGTCAAGTCAATTTCGACTCTTGGCACCCACAGAGCACTGTGGTTTTCTTTTGGTAGAATACAGGAGGGGTTTACCCTTGCCATCTCCCGCACATTATGAGGTGATGCCTTTCAGCATCTTCCTATTTCGCTGTTGCCTGATATAGGTGTTTCCCATAGTCTGGGAAACATATCAGTGGGGATTCGAACCGGCAACCTTCTGCTTGTTAGTCAAGCATTTAGCACCCCCCTTTCCCCCCATTAAAGTGTTCCGTCAAGTCAATTTCAACTCCTGGAGCCCACAGAGCCCTGTAGTTTTCTTTGGTAGAATACAGGAGGGGTTTACTATTGCCTCCACCCACGCAGTATGAGATGATACCTTTCAGCATCTTCCTATATCATTGCTGCCCGATATAGTATTTATGAGAATGTCTTCTCTGTATTTACGAGAATGTCTTCTTCTTTGTTATGAACCCCACCGCCCACTGAGATAATCAGGAGAGGTCTGTCTGCATTTGCCAACGGCTCGTCTGGTGGCTACTCAGGGACGGGCCTTCTCCGTTGCTGCCCTGAGGCTTTGGAATGCACTCCCTAGTGAAATAAGAGCCTCGCCATCTCTGACAATTTTAAAAAAGTCTTTAAAGACACATTTGTTCACCCATGCTTTTGATATTGTTTTTGATTGTTTTAGTGTTGTTTTTAGGATATTGTTTTAAAATTTTAAACTGTGTTTTAAATTTCTTGCTTTTAAATTTTCTGTTTTTGTTTTTAATTAGTGTTTTACTGTTTTTATTTGTTGTGAACCGCCCTGAGACCTTGGGTTAGGGTGGTATAAAAATACACTAAATAAATAGTAGCAGTGGGGATTCAAACCTTCAACCTTTTGCTTGTTAGTCAAGCATTTCCCTGCTGTGCCACTTAAGGTGTTGCCTAATATAGATGACAACAAAAATATATTTACTAGGCACAGTTTGGGAAGCACACCTGTGGGGATTTGAATTAACAGCCTCTTGCTCCCTAGACAAGTGACTTCCCTACTGTGGCACCACAGCTGATTACGATACAGAGAAATTATAAATAAGATAAGAACCCACATACAGGTTTAAACACAACAAAATATCAAAAGACAAAGTGTGTGTGTGTGTATGTATGTGAGTATTTATACCCTGCCCTTCCAGTGCACTACTGTTTGGGATGGCTAACATTATTAATAAAATAAATACAATGTAAAACAAAAGATTAATATAGTTAAACAAGTTAAAAGACCCTGGTCAAAACCATGTTTAAAATTACATTTTTTCAGAAGTTTCAAATAAAAAAAGCTAAAAATTGAGAACTATAAAAACTAAAGAACATACCCGGTATAAGCAGTAGATAAAACATTTAAAAGCCTCTTTAAAAAGATGTGTTTTTAATTTTTTTTAAGAACACTGTGGGAGAGAGCATGGCAAAGTTCTTTGGGGGTGGGGGATGTTTCAAAGCAAGGGAAATAGAGAAAGGGCCTTTTTAGTTGTGGCCCCTGCTTTGAAACGTCCTCCCAGAAGAGCGTCACCATGCTCCCTCCCTCAGTGTACCTCAACCACAAGAGTAAAATAAATTATTAGTTATTAGTTATTTTGTGGATGATAACTTTACAAGAACCTTCAGGTCATCAGAGGGGAAAGCTCTGCCATCTATTTCCACCTCTTACTCCCCTTAAAGGAAGGAGTGATGTCTTTCTCATTACCTGGAACGAGGGTAGAAGGTGTCTCCTACCCCAGACATCATCGTGTGAACCACCCTAGTGGAGTGCGAGGTCTGGGGCCAAGCTAGAAATGCTACAGAACTGTGTGTGATTGTAACCAAATGCACGTTGTGGTCGATGCTTCTTCAGAGGAGAATCTCCCCACCTGCTCTCCCGTTCTCTGAGTTCCTTCTCTGTGTTTTGGCATTCCTCTGACTTTCTTACAGGGAGAAGGAGCCCAAGTAACTGGTTGGAATCATCCCTTTCTCTGTGTGTTTTTCTGTGCCTCTCCACTTAATGGTGAGTGTAATATTTGCACAGGACAGGAAAAGACTTGTTCCCTTTTCAGGATTGGGTCCCCACCCCACAAATACTGACCTTTTTATTTTTTATCTTTTGTCCTTCAGGAAAAGCATCCGAGCAAGGAGATCAGACAAGACTTGATGGTAGCTGTGGAATCAAAGATGGAAGAACAAAACTCAGCTGGCCCCATAGCAAGAAGAGGCCCTGATGCCATCCATGCTGAAAACAGAAGGGAATTCTGGGGGAAAACTGTGCAGAAGGTCCTGGGAGAGGACACTACCAGCTCAGATGCACAGTGCCTGCGCTTCAGGCAGTTTTGCTACCGGGAGGCTGAGGGGCCCCGACAGGTTTGCAGCAGTCTCTACCATCTTTGCTGCCAGTGGCTGAAGCCAGAGAGGCACACCAAAGCTCAGATCTTGGACCTGGTGATCCTGGAGCAGTTCTTGGCCATCCTGCCCCCAGAGCTGGAGAGCTGGATCAGAGAGTGTGGAGCAGAGACCAGTTCCCAGGCAGTGGCCCTAGCAGAAGGTTTCCTCCTGAGCCAGGCATGGGACATAAAGCAGGAAGAACAGCTGGCGAGAGTGTCTGTTTCATCCTTGAAGCTCCAAGGGGCAGAGAAGGTGTGTCATGGATTCCTAAAAGTCTCCACTGGCTGCTTAACTTTGCTAGAAGCCCTCCAGAGGTGTCCCAAAGAACCCTGGGCCAGGGGTCTGAGTGTGTGTGTGTGTGTGTGTGTGTGTGTTTGAGATGTTAGTTGGCAATCTTCCTTGGTGGAGCAAAAGATGCTTGAAGGAGCTTTACTTCCAGGAAAGGAAGAGGATCCTCATGCAAGGAGAGCCAGGGAGCTTTCCTCCAAACGGGTTCAGTTTGCCTGTTGTAGCCATCAAAACCGCTATGCTCACAGTGGCACCAGCTTTCTGCTCTGGTTTTCGGAGGGAGTCTTGAGATGTCCTCTTCCATCCCTTGTCTTGGATTAGGTCCCCAGTCGACCATCTTCTGCACTCTCATGCTGGTGGGTTTCAGGGCTTGGAGGGCAGAATAAGGAGTCCCAGGTATGGAGAATGGGTGCCCCCTTGACCTTTGCCTGCCCCATCCCCTCCTCAGCCTCTGCTGCTGGGAGGAGAGAGTGGCTCTAGCGGTCCTTGGACCAGGATCCTCTCCCACTCTCGAACTTCACCACCCCCTCCAAGTATCTTGTGCTGCCCCAGGAGGGGCTTCTTTGCTGTGGCACCCAACTAGTGATTTCATGCTTTCTCCAGGGAGGGTCAACTGGTGCCTGATCTCAGCTCTTTCCGAGACCCAGCAAAACCATTTTCATTTCCTCAGACCTCTTCAAATGATCTTATTTTTGTCAATGTTCTGGTGTGACACTGTTTCATCTTTTACCCATTTATGCCCACACCCCATTTTAGGTTTTGCTGGGTTTTCCCATTACGATAACAATAAAGGATCGACAGAATCCTCACATTCCCTGCCTCCCACCTGAACTCCTCCGCCCCTTCCCTCCTCTACTCCATGAATTTAACTTGCAGCGTCCACCTGTTCACAACCTATTAGTTGGATTCACAAATGCACACACAGTCCTCTCTTGGTGGAGCTGTGGATCAGGTAGAATTAGGACCACAGCTGCATATTTCATATTGGAGTGGAGTCCTTCCAATGGTTGGGTCCCAGGCCAGTGCCATGATAGGGTCAAATCTGTCATGGACCCACACAAGGGCTGATCCAGGATCTGGTATGACCTTTTCACCGTGAAGGAGTTACTGCGCAAATTGCATTAATGTTCACAAGAACTGGCCTGTAATGGAGGAGGCTGCTCACTGCCATTTCATATGTTATGAACATGTTCCACCACTGAACTGAGAGCAGAGCTGGTCTTGTGGTAGCAAGCATGACTTGTCCCCTTAGCTAAGCAGGGTCTGCCCTGGTTGCATATGATTGGGAGACTAGAAGTGTGAGCACTGTAAGATATTCCCCTCAAGGGATGGAGCCGCTCTGGGAAGAGCAGAAGGTTCCAAGTTCCCTCCCTGGCATCTCCAAGATAGGGCTGAGAGAGATTCCTGCCTGCAACCTTAGAGAAGCTGCTCCCAGTCTGTGTAGACAAGACTGAGCTACATAGACCAACGGTCTGACTCAGTATATGGCAGCTTCCTGTGTTCCTATAAACTCTCTTGAAGAGATGAAGCTATTGTAACTTTATAGTGACATATGCACATTTATTAATATGTGTGTAATAGCTGCCCTGAGAGTACAGTAGACCCTCTTTATCCACTGGTTCACGTATCCAGTGAACATAGGAAGCTGCCTTATTCTGATTCAGATGTTGGTACATCTAGCTCAGTATTGTCTACACAGACTGGCAGCGGTTTCTCCAAGGTTGCAGGCAGGAATCTCTCTCAGCCCTATTTTGGGAGGGTCATAGGGACCTAGCTTCCTTATCCACAGGGTGAAAATAGGGCTATTTTCACCAACCTGCTGTTCCTGAGTGGCTGGAAATGACTTCCAGTGTCATCTCACCACCATTTTCTAGCAGAGCCATTTTGTGGCTCTTTCCCCCATCCAAACAAAAAAAAACAGCCAAAAATTGGAAGATTTGCAGGTTTAGGGGGCATTACTGGAGAGCAAGGTACTTCAGGTATTTCAGGCACCGCCCCTTTTTCTTGTGATTTTTGGCACACTTCATTGTGCTCAGGAAACTACCCGCCCCCCAGTTCCTCTAGGGTTAAGGTCTCTTTATTCTCGGTTTCATTATCCGCGGTAATAGGTGGGAATGGAACCCTCTCTACCCATCTTGTACTTGTGGTGAAAGTGTGGGATATATCTATATCTATCTATATTTATAAACATCCCTAATTCTAATCTATTTAGGTTCCTAATCAATAAATCCATTAATTTCCTGCATTCCCTGGCTGGGATCTTCTCTCACGTCTGTTCCAGGGAATGTTAGCCAAAGTGGCCACCAGTTTCCATGAGGCAGAGAAGGCTCCATCCTGTGCCAAGCCACAGCCTATGTGCAAGTGGATCGTGCAGGAGGATGAGAGAGAAGCCGCCTCTCTAGGTAAGGACCCAGGTGGCGCATTTGAGCATGGCCCCCCTCTCTCAAATATGCCAGATAACTTTCATTTTTATGTCCTGCTTTCACCGTGTGTGTGTGTGGGGGGAAATGCCTCTCTCACAATGTCAGGAGTTTCAGACCTTGTAACTTGAATGGTGACCCAAAGCAGTATGGAAACCAACTGATTCCACTCCAGGAAAGAAATGCAGCCATTTTTAGCAGATCCAGAGATCTCCCCACTTCCTTTGTCTCCCTCCCAGGCAGCGGGATGACCCTGGTGCTTCATCCAAGGCCCCCTCCCCCTCGTGCTGGGATGGAAGCGGTTGCTGTGGCGTCCCCAGAGCAGGTAAGAGAAGGAGGAGTGGGGAGATGGGCAGGGACTTGGTCGTCTATGCATCTTCCTGGCCCTGAAAGCATCTGTCACGTTCCCTTACTTCTTTCCATCAAAGCTGCCCTCGAGGAGGGCTTTGAATGCAACAGAGGGAATTGGGGAGGCTGTCTTTATTTTTACATTTATATCCCACTCTTCTTCCATGGAGACCAGCATGATATCTTCACAACAACCCTATGAGGTAGGTTAGGCTGAGAGATAAGCGGTTGGCCAAAGTCACCCAAGGAATTTTCATGGCTGACTGGGGATTTGGTTTTGGCTCTCCCTGGTCCTAGTCCAGCACTCTAGCCACTTAACCACACTGGCTCTGCAGGATTCTTCTTGATCAGGCCTGCTCAACTTCGGCCTTCCTGCCGATGTTGGCCTACAACTCCCATAATCCCTGGCTGTTGGCCACTGTGGCTGGGGATTATGGGAGTCGAAGTCCAAAAACAGCTGGGAGGCCTAAGTTAAGCAGGTCTGTTCTAGATTCTGCTAAAGAACCTCCTTCAACCGCCTCTCTTTGCCACCGCTGTGTAGAGAAAACATTTCCTTCTTCCTTCAGGGTCCGGTGACCTGGGAAGAGGTGGCCGTGTACTTCGTGGAGGAGGAGTGGGCTCTGCTGGGTGCGGACCAAAAGGCTCTGCACGGAGAAGTCATGGAGGAGAATTCTGGGCATCTGGCCTCCCTGGGTAAGGCTCCCTCTTGACCCTTGTTAGATAGATGCCAGATGTAGGACTTGCCTCTATTGCTGGCCTAAATGAATTTTAGGGAGGACATCAGTGGCTGGTCCATGTTCCTTGGATGCTCTGTTTACTTATCTGTTAAATTCATCTGTCGCTTTTTCAACTGGAGCTAATCAGGCGAAAGACCCTATAACTGGAACAGCTGCTTCATAGCAACATAGTAAGCTGCCATATACTGAGTCAGATCATTGGTCCATCTAGCTCAGTATAGTCTACACAGACTGGCAGTAGCTTTTCCAAGGTTGCAGCAGGAATCTCTCTCATCCCTATCTTGGAGATGCCAGAGGGGGAACGTGGAACCTAGATGCTCTTCCCAGAGCAGCCCCATCCCCTGAGGGGAATATCTTAAAGGGCTCACACATCTAGTCTCCCATTCAAATGCAACCAGGGTGGACCCTGCTTAGCTAAGGGGACAAGTCATGCTTGCTGCCGCAAGACCAGCTCTCCTCTTGGACCAGCTCTCCTCATGCCCCCCTCTGCCAGGCTGGGAGGAGGACTGTGGCCTCAGCTGACGATTCCTGTCTCTGGTTCCCCCCTTTATCTTCAGTCGTCCCCTTCTGTGATTTCTACTGCCCTTGACAGCGGGGGGGATGCTATAGGCATGGAGTGTTACTCCAATAGAGAAAGTACCAATTTTTTTTTTTAATAAAGAGGATTTGTTTTTGTGAAACAAATAATCAAACGGTTGATCTTTTCCAAGAAATATACAGTTTACTCTCCTTCATTCTGAGTCCCTCCCCACCCTCCGCTTCTTCCTTGACAGTGATCTTTCAGCTGACACTTCAGTAGACTTCAGTTCTATAGAACTCCTCCTGTCACTCCAGATGCCTGACAACAGCTGCTATACTGAACTCACTAACCCCCCAGACCAAGCAAAATATAGAAAAGAACATTTTTTAACCATATTTCTGTGGACACATTTTTCACACCTCACTTAATCGTTTCCTTTTAGTCTTATTGTAGCTACATTAGTTGCCAAACTTGGATGCCACCTCCTTGGCGTCTTCCACATTGACTTGAGACTGTGATCTCTACAGTGGCAACATGCTTTGGCCTAGCAGTCTCGTATTGAAAACACGAATAAAGGTCGTTGTGCAAAGTCACCAGGAGGGGGAGCAGTCTTTTCTAGCTTGCTCAAACCTCCTAAGCCCTCCTACAACAGGAAAACACAGCTATTTTCCTGCAACACACATACAACATTGTAACACTAACACGCAAAGATAAAACCCGAAAGAAGGCATTGGAAATGTGAATGGCAGCTTGCTGACAGCAAAGGGATTGCGATGTTGAAACAGGCACACTTAGCAGACATGTAGGGACACTGTTGTAGCATGCAATCTGGAAAGTGCCCTGGAGTATTTCCAGATGGGGCATTTAGCTCGCTTCTCTTCCGGAATGGTAGGTTTGCATTCACATATCAACCAAATTTACCTTGAAGTCCCTGTGAACTATTGGGGAGCACTGCAGACATGATTTGAGGTTTCCATTGCATTTTGGAATGTCGCCCGATTTATGTCCAGGGTAAAAAAACCCCAATTTTTGTGTTGGATTTTGGGGCAAATTTGAACTCGCAGTAAACCTGTAGTAGAGCTTCCTGTCTGGAAATGCTCCTGGCAAAGACCTAAGTGGGAGTTTCCCACAACTACTACTACAACAAATATTTATAAACCACTTATCAACAAAAGTTCCCAAAATGGTTGGCATAGAGAAATATAAATAAATAAATAAAGATGGATCCCTGTCCACAAAGGGCTCACTATCTAAAAAGAAACATAAGATAGACACCAGCAACCACCTCTGGAGGGAGGTTGTGCTGGGGAAGGGTTGGGCCAGTTGCTCTCCCCCTGCTCAAAAAGACAATCACCACTTTAAAAAGGTGCCTCTTTGCTCAGTGAGGATTAGGATTAGGGAGGCTCAGTTAGCAGGGGAAGGGGAGCCAAGTTGGGCTTCCCTTCCCTTGTTGTGGCCAAGAAGTGATCTCCCAGCTTCTTCTCCATCGCTGCCTTCCCAGTGGGATTTCAACGCCCAGTGGGCAGTTGGCAGCCACTTTCTGACAGGACTCAGTTTTCCTGTTCCAAATCACTACAGCTGCACACCAGTGCCTAAGAATTAAAAAGTCTTAGTCCTCCTAATCACATGTTATGTTCAGCGCTGGTACTATCTATGGACACAGATACAGTTATTGCCATATTATTTTGCACAGCATTACCCTCCCTATCTGTATACTGCATTTTGAGGACCCTGTAGCCACATTGACTTTTAAAATGAACAAAGGTACAGTCATCACTCAAAGACATGTACGTGTGTTCAGACATCTGAAGGCAGGTGCAACGTAATGTCTGAACAGGGCTTAAATCTTCTGCCTCTGTAATCACCACCACTCCAGTGCACCCCCAGTGCAAAGCGTTAAAAGTCCTTGACATCTCTTCTTATCCCTTCATGTGGTGGGAAGGAGAGGAGGGTTCAGACAGGCTGGTTTGTATTCTCTGAATATTTGTTGTGGTCAAAAGTGCCCCAGATAACTTCTCTGTTTCTTTTCTGCCAAAAAGGACTTTTGGATTCCAAACCTGACCTCCTCTCTTGTCTGGAAGACAAGGGCTTTGATGAGGATGAGAGATCTTCAGGAGATCTGATGGGGTGGCGGGGAGCTTTTTTTCAGGCTTTTCACACGATGTGTTGTCCTCAGACATTCACCTCTGCTAACTGAGCAAAGAGGCACCTTTTAAAAATGCATTCATTCATCATATCTATATACCACCTCTAGGTGGTGTACACTATCCAGATTGTGACTCTGTCATATTCAGCATGAGCAGACCAACTCTCTCAGTCCAGCCACAGAAGAGCATCTCTGTTGCTGGTGTCTCCCTTATGCTTCTTTTGGGTAAGCGGTTCTCAGCATTGAGTCTGCCCGCAAATGTTCTTGGATTACAATGTCTTACCAAAGGCTACTGTGGCTGGGAATGATGGGTATCGTAGTCCAACAACAGCTGGGACCCAAGGCTGAGAACCCCTGTTTTAGATGGGGAGCCCCTTTAGAGCCGGGAACCATCTTGTTGCTTTTTCTATGCAAACCACTTTAAGAACCCTTTTTTGTTTGAAACTGATATACTGCAGACCTTTGAATATCATCGGGGTAATATTCTACAAAATTGCTGTGAAAGTTAAAACCATGATTTTCAAACCTAACTGAAAAAATCCTAACTGAAAAAACCTAACTGAAAAAATCAATCTTATTTGTTTGTTATTTCTTTGTGTAAACCGCCCTGAGCCATTTCTGGAAGGGCGGTATAGAAATCAAATGAATGAATGAATGAATGAAAATGGGTTTCGGTTATTGAGGGAAGCGACGCAGGCTGCTCATTCATAGGATTTGGAATTTAACTTTCAAACCCCCAAACTCGTGAATGGGAAACCCACACCAAATTAACTGTCTGTACAGCTTCCCAGGTGGGAAAGAGTGTGGATTTAAAAATTAAAGGGGTTATCCAAGCCTCTTCTGAGTTGAAAAGCGTTACAGGCTGTGCTTTAACTTTTCAATCCCCAAACCCTTCACAGCTGATTTGCAGTACAGAGCTTTAGTTACTGGGGGTAGTTTTGGTCATTTGTAAGTTTTATTTTTTAAAATTTACTTACATTTTATATCCCACTCTTCCTCCAAGGAGCCCAGAGCGGTGTACTATATACTTAGGTTTCTCCTCACAACAACCCTGTGGAGTAGGTTAGGCTGAGAGAGAGGTGACTGGCCCAGAATCATCCAGCAAGTATCATGGCTGAATGGGGATTTGAACTTGGGTCTCCCCAGTCCTAGTCCAGCATTCTAACCACTACATCACGCAGGCTCTTAAAGGGTTTTCCCTTTAACTTTTAAATCCCAACTAGAAGATCGTGTGAAAGACCCAAACTACCCTGCTCTAAGAAAATATGTGTACCAGCAAGTTGCCCACAAAAAGACAAAACTGTAGGTGTTAGACCTGCAGTTTTCGATGCTCTCCTGTATACACACATTAATAATATCCTCTGGTTGAAAGTTGTCCACCTGATTCTTAAGGCATCTGTTGAGGGCGGGGAAATAGCCAAGGAACAGCTGCAGGAACTCTTGTCAGTTGGGTAAGGAGAAGGTTATAAGTAGGGTCACTTGTGTCCAGACTTTGTGGGGCGTATCTATGGGAAACAGCCAGCTCTTACTGAGCATGCCAACAAGTGTTCACTTTAACAGTGACTTCTAGACGTTGTTCACTACAACTCCCAGCATCGCCAGCTATAATGGCCTTTGGCTGGGGATTATGGGAGCTTTGGCTGGGGATTATGGGAGCTTTGGCTGGGGATTATGGGAGCTTTGGCTGGGGATTATGGGAGCTGTAGTCAACAACATATGGGAATCCCTGTTACAGGAAACACTGATCCCAACTTATGAAGCTGCTGATGGCCCATCTTAAATCCATAAGAGCTCCCTGCTGGACCAGGCCAAGGGCACTCTAGTCCAGCATTCTGTTTCTCACAATGACCAACCAATTGGGCTGTGCATTTGACACTCCCATCCCCATTAATTTGCAGCGCAACCACCACCAGCACCAGCACATCCATCTCCATTCGGTTCCTCGCATTTCTAGCACGGATAGTGCCTCTTCTACTAGAAATGGAGCCTGCAGCGACAACTGGGTAGTGTAGTTCCTCCCAGTGCTTTCCTCATGGGACAACTACACTTCCCAGATTCCCCTGAATACCATTATTGTTGGCTTGGAGGGCTTTAATTCCAGTAGAAGGACCACCTCCTTCCAAGCAATAGAAATGCGAGGAACTGCACATGGAGATGCCTGTGGTTTGAGCAGCCACCTCCGCACGGTACCAGGGGAGAGGGAGTGCTGTAGATTCATTGGGATCAGAGTGCCTGATGCACAGCCCTGCCAGCCAGATGCCTCTGGGAAGCCCCAAAGCAGGAGCTGAAGTCATGTCCCTTCTCCTGCACACTGCCTCTAAACCCCTTAAGTCCCTCTGCACTGAATTCTAGTTCACGCCCATCAAAAGAGACAGAGCTTGTTCTCACAATCAGCAGCATAAAAGTGGAAGGCAGCACACCAGCATTTGCTGCTCATGAGAACTCATGGGAAGCCCTCCAAATCAGCCCTCTGAAATGTGGGTAGCCTGACTTTTTAACCTTGGTTTTAACAATCAGCCCTACCTCAGAGTTTGACTGTGTTTTGAACTCGCTGTTCAAAACTGTTCCCAGCTGCTGGCAGCCATGTTTATCATAGGGTTTTGTGGGTAGAGGGGCCAGTCTGAGGCTAGCTGCTGCTGTACTGAGAGTTGCCTCTCAACAGGGAATGCAGTGCATTATGGGATACTTGGAGGACCTAGTTCCCTTTTTATCCTCATACACAAAGAATTTGATGCAGTCTGGTAGTGACCAGAGCCAAATGGAGGCTCTGATCATCTGTGGGATCATCTGTGTAGGGGTTATTTCCTCTCCAAGACACCCCCAGATGGTCATATGAAAGACCTTAGTATGTAATACCTGGCAGAATTTGCCTCACTACTCAATCTGTTCTAGTCTGTTATTTACACAGAAGTTGATTGGATTCAATCCTCGATTTGAGGCTCCATTTCTCCCTCATCAGTTTCCCCTCTTTTCCTACAGGCAATGGAAGGGAGAAGGAGAAAAAGGATGAAGAGCAGAAAACAGAAGCCAGTCAGAAGGGGAGAAAAGAAGCCCTTATTCTTGATGAAGCTAGTTTTCTTGATGTTCCAGTACAGCAAGAAGGCCACAAAGCAACAAGCAGGAATGAATTTCTTCCATGTGCAAAAACCTTAGCCAGTAAACCAAACCTTAGCACACCTCAAAAGACTCCTGCAGGGAAGACACTGCATATATGTTCAGAGTGTGGAAAGAGTTTCAGCTACAGCTCAAGTCTTACTTACCATCAAAGAACCCACACAGGAGAGAAGCCATTTAAATGTTCAGAGTGTGGAAAGAGCTTCAGTCAGAAGATAAACCTTACAAGGCATCAGAGAATCCACACAGGGGAGAAGCCATATACATGCTCAGAGTGTGGAAAGAACTTCAGGCTCAGCATCACCCTAACTTCACATTACAGAATCCACACAGGGGAAAAGCCATATAAATGTTTGGAGTGTGGAAAGAGCTTTACTCAGAAGATACACCTTACTAGTCATCAAAGTGTCCACACAGGTGAGAAACCACATAAGTGCTCAGTGTGTGGGAAGAGCTTCAGTCTCAGTTTTATTCTAACTTCACATTACAGAACGCACACCGGGGAGAAGCCATTTACATGCCTAGTGTGTGGAAAGAGCTTCAGGCAGAACTCTGACCTTACTGAACATCAAAGAATTCACACAGGGGAGAAACCCTATACTTGCTTGGTGTGTGGAAAGAGCTTCAGCCAGAGTTCAAACCTGCATGAACATCAAAGAGTCCACACAGGAGAGAAACCCTATACATGTCTGGAATGTGGAAAGAGCTTCAGCCGCAGCTCCAGCCTTACTTGCCATCAAAAAACCCACACAGGGGAGAAACCTCATCAATGCTCAGTGTGTGGAAAAAGCTTCCGTCAGAAGATAAATCTCACAAGGCATCAAAGAATCCATGCAGGAAGGCATCCTATGGATAACAGGAATGCCTGGAGTGTGGAAACAAGTTGTGATAGACCACAGATTTTAGGAACATAGGAAGCTTCCTTATACCGAGTCAGGTCATTGGTCCATCTAGCTCAGTATTGTCTACCAGCGGCTTCTCCAAGGTTGCATACAGGAGTCTCTCTCAGCCCTATCTAGGATCTGCCAGGAAGGGAACTTGGACCCTTCTGAATGCAAGCATGCAGGTGCTCTTTCCAGAGCACACCTATCCTATAGGGGAATATCTTACAGTGCTCACATGTAGTCACCCATTCAAATGCAAACCAGGGCAGACCCTACTAAGTTAAGGCGACAATGCATTCTTGCTACCACAAGATCAGCTCTCCTCCCACAGACTCCTTGTTTCCACACTCCCACAGAGCTTCATATCCAATGATTCACCTGTAGGCAATGCTTCATAAATAGAGGGAAGCTTGACTAGACTTTTAGTACAAAGAGAGAATTCGTACAGTGGGAGGGGAAATCTAGAAATGCTCATCAAGTGGCAGATACTTCTAATGACATCAGACTATTAGTGAGTGCTAGAAACAAACTTCTTGAGCATCTGACTATTCCTGTGGCTAGCTTCCCTTCACTTAGCACAGTTTTCCTGCCTTTACAGGGATGGATCTAGGGGTGTGTCCGAACCGGTCCGGAGGCCATTCTAAAGAATGGCCGAACTGCCGGACCAGTTCGGGACTGGGCTGGTTCGGGTCCGGGTGGGGGGTATTTCTTTAAGGGCGGGAGGGCTTGCTTACCCCTCCCGCCTCTTTGCCCCCGCCAGAGGCCGTATTTAACAGAGTAACGGGGGCGCTGGAAACCAGCCGCCCCCGCCGCCCCCCCGCCCCGAGCGGATTAGAGGAACTACCACTGCCGCCGCTGTCGCCCGCCCGCCAGCCCTCCCTCCCAGCTGTCCCCCTGCCCGCCCGCCCGCCCGAGTCCTCACCCGATGGCTGCTTTAACCAAAGAGAGGAGCTCACGAACAGAGCTCCCCTCGCTTTGAAATCCTGCAGGTGAGTGAAGGAGGCAGGCTTTGCGCGCACGCATGCGCGCGCCGCAAAGCACGCCGATCGCTGGAGGCCCGGTCTACCCGCCAGGAAAAGGCCGGGTAGACCAGGCCTCCGATCGCCGGAGGCCCGGTCTACCCGGCCTCCGGCGATCGGAGGCCTGGTCTACCCGGCCTTTTCCTGGCGGGTAGACCGGGCCTCCAGCGATCGGCGTGCTTTGCGGCACGCGCATGCGTGCGCGCAAAGCCTGCCTCCTTCACTCACCTGCAGGATTTCAAAGCGAGAGGAGCTCTGTTCGTGAGCTCCTCTCTTTGGTTAAAGCAGCCATCGGGTAAGGACTCGGGCGGGCGGGCGGGCAGGGGGACAGCTGGGAGGGAGGGCTGGCGGGCGGGCGACAGCGGCGGCAGTGGTAGTTCCTCTAATCCGCTCGGGATGGTGGGGGGCGGCTGGTTTCCAGCGCCCCCGTTACTCTCTTAAATACGGCCTCTGGCGGGGGCAAAGAGGCGGGAAGGGTAAGCAAGCCCTCCCCCCTAAAAGGAAGGCCCCCCTTCGGTGCCGGTCCGGACTGCTCCGGACCGTGCACATCCCTAGATGGGTCTATTATATTAATTCTCCTGGGTGTGCCTTGGAATGTGCATCCCAGAGCTCAGCTGATTGGCTGGGTGGAGGATGTCCCTAATTGGCTGAGGCGCACCCAGGAGGATTGGTTGCCGCGGCAGCCCAGCCATGGAGGCCAGAGGTGGCAGGCCCAGCCTGGCCGGCCGCGGAGGCAAGACCCAGGAGGGGGAAAAGAAAGGGGGGCAGAAGTGGCAGTGGGGAGGAGAGGTGGCTGGGCCCAGAAGCAGAGACTGGGGCAGAAGCCGGGGTGGGGGGGAGGTAAGCGCTCAGATGCTCTGTGCGGGGTCGGCTAGTTTGTATCTGTAGCTACTATTGCAAAAGCAGAATGCCTTATGACACGTCCAGCCCTTGTTAGCTATTTCCTAGCCGTAAACATTCATTTTATTTAATGCTCCCCACTCATTCAAGTGATGAAACACTCCAGAGGCTGTGCTACAGATTTTAGTTCTCTTTAGGAGGGACAAGGAAGGGATATTTATTGGGTTTTGTGATTTAAAAAGCAACACCAGAATCGTAGAATGTAAAGGTTGGAAGGCATCTTGGGCGTGTTCTTGTCCAGCCCCTGCCCAGTGCAGGAAACTGCTAAAGTATGCCTTTAGCATTTTGTGTTTTCCTAACTACTAAGGAGCCAGGCCACCTGGCCAGGTCGTCACGCGATCATTGTGATTTTGTGTTGAACTATTTTGTTTGTTGAATGCAGTTTGTTGAATGCAGGTGCTCTCTTGCTCGCTCTCTCCTTTCCCCCCCGTAGACTCTTGATTCCTTAATAAATCTTATTTTACTTTTCTATTACACGTGTGATGTGTTTTGGAAATGCTATATGCAAACCCTACATCCCAGACTGCTGGTTTATGTAGCTGTTTTGAAACCACCTACAGTAGATCATAGGAATTGAGGACATTTCAAAAGGACTGGATTCAAAAGAGTTGCCGGTACTCCAGTACTCCAGTCACTGGAGTACTGGTAACTTTTTTGAATAAAGCATGGGTTCTCAACCTTGGGACCCCATATGTTGGACTACAACTCCCATCATCCATAGCCACTGTTGCCAAGGCTGATGGGAGTTTTACTCCAACATATGGGGACCCAAGGTTGAGAGCCCCTGATTATGAGACTTCCTACCACACTTTGTTAAACTGGCAGGTGGTGGCAGTTGATTAAGATAGGGGGAGACCATTTGGGGTGCTCTTTTATAGCCTGGCCCTCTTAACTATAGCACAGCATCCTGCCAGTTGCTGTGGCTGGTGTCTACCTTATGTTTCGTTTTAGATTGTGAACCCTTTGGGGAAGGAGAAACATCTCATTTGTTACCTTATTTTCCTATGTAAACTGCTTTGAGAACGTATGTTGAAAAGCAGTGTATAAAGTAGTAGTTGTAGTAGTATATTTGGGCGGGTTTGCTGCATCCAAAATCTCCACATTACTTTCCACAAAGAGAATCTTATGGAGCTCAGATAGGTACAGAAGACTTTTGGGTGGTGCCGAAGAGGGATTGCTTGGTGGGCACTGAATCATAGAATCAAATCTGAGTTTGAAAAGAGCACATCCTCATCACAGATTGGCAGCAGATGGCCAGCAGATGCTGCTGTGATACTGCACAGCAGAGAAAGGTGTCACAGCTACAATAAACCTACCATTCCAATTATAGCCTGGTCATTTCTGTGTCAGAGGGCAAATGGACAAAATCAGCAGGGGATCAAATACTTATTTCCCTCACTGTAATTCAAAAGAAAGTGGTGCCGGGCGGGGTGGGGGAGGGGAAGCAGTGGGCGGGGTGGGGGAGGGGAGGTGGCATGCAGGTGTGGTGGGGGAGGGGAGGCGGCATGCGGGCGGGGCGGGGGACGGGAAGCGGGCAGGGAGGGGAAGCGGCAGGTGGGTGGGGTGGAGGGAACAGGATGAGAGCCGAGAACAAGGAGGGGAAGGAGCGGGGAGAAAAAAGGGAGAACTAGAGGCACAGATGCTCTGCACCTGGGCCAGCTAGTTATTATTAATCTGCTTTATGAAGAGACAATTGTTCTTGTTGCATACTCTTATTTTCTCTTAACCTAATAATAAGCCCTTGTTGGTGAAGTGTGCTCGTTTTGGGCTTGCCTTAGTCACCAGGGGTGTAACTACCATTAGGCAAGGGGAGGCGGCTGCCTGGGGGCCCCCACGCCTTGAAGGGCCCCCCAGAGGCAAGTCACGTGTGAAATGAGTGTGTGTGTTTCAGCGAGGGGCCCATCTTAAAATTTTGTCTCTGGGCCCACTCCAGCCTCGTTACGCCCCTGTTAGTCATGCTCCTTTGGAGGCCTAGGAATGCTCAGCCCCACCTAGGAAAGTTATACTGGGGAACTCCTCCCTGGGACTCCAAACTCTGTTTTAGGCTTTTGTGGGGTGGTGGGGTTAGCTTGAAATGGCGCAGTCCCACCTTCATAATACTTTGTTCAAAGCTTCAGTTGTGGAAAGAACTGAATAGAGAGGTTAAAGTTCATAATAAAGTAAATTTTGATTTGAGGGTTTAGTGAAACAGGCAGAGAAAATAATGGTTATTAAGCAATAATATATAACTGATATAAACTAGTAAGACCACCAAGTTACAAAGTTACAGCTCACAAAGAGTTAATTTGGTTTGAGTTTTCGACTTGGGTTCACTCAAGGCTGGCTAGAGAGAAAGGAATAGATTTGGATTTTAGGAGAACTGAGGGAAAAGGCAGGTAGAGTTTAGAGATAGGGATTATGTACTACCTCCCTCCTTCCAAGGGAAATGCATCAAAACCTTGCAGCTACGTATTTACCAAGAGGCTTCTCTTCTTCAGAGCAGGAAGGCAGGAGCTGGGTTCAGGAGCCAAAAGGGAATCCAAAAATGAACAGGGCCTCACAGCCACGAGTGCTGGGCAGATTAGGTTAGGAAAAGCAAGTGGGGAAGTCAAGGCAGGGTAAGATGGAGGAGCTGTTGCCAAGATGTGGTGGTTTTGAGATACGCAGAAGGTTCTGGTCACCCAGAAGACACACTGATGGATGGTGACTTCTCCAGTTATAGGAAAATTCTTGCCTGAGGGCATTATGCTAAACACAGCTTGAAAAGGCAGACAAAAGGGACAAAGCACAGGACACCCCATTGTGCTATTCAAAATTAAGGAGTGGACTTCTTCTTGGACAAAGGCTTGGGAAGGTCTGAAAGACCCGTGTGGGATGAAACACAGTAAACACATCAGGGTATAGCTGCATCTTTTAGAATCTGAAAGTGACTAATGTTTCCAAACAAGCTAGCTTCCAGTGCTTAGAGAGGCCCATCCACATACTCCTTAGCAAAGATGATGCCTTCTGCCTGCCTTAACAGCTCTTTCTGGGGAACTGATAACATGATTTAATCTGTTCTTGCTAACAAAGGGAGAACACTTGGCTCTCTTTGAAAGAAAAGCGCTCAATTCAATCAGACACTCTCAAAGAACTCCAAAATGTTGGTGAGGCAAGATTTCGTTTTGCAGAAGCCATGCTGGTTCTCCCTCAGCAGTAGGGATATGCATGAATGGGTTTGTGCACTTCCAGGAGGAGGGGGGCCTTTACCTTCCTTGTCGCTCAAGGGTGTAGCAAGATTGGAGTGGGCCCAGAGACAAGGCTCCCTCCCCCCCACCACTGAAGCTCAGCTCATGAAGTAAAGAAATCTTAAATGAGGCTGAATAGTGGTAATAAAAAGCATAGTAAAATTTATATAAGTTTAAATATATAAATATATATTTATATAAAACCCATGTGCCACAATAGAACATCATCCTAAATGATCTTTTAAAAGGTTTTGTAACTTGTGGACGATGAAAGTCATTTAATGGTACTAGAGAAAGACATGCTGTTCTGGTAGATCCAGGTCTTAACACTCACATCCGTTTCGGAGGATGAGTACAACGGAAGGAAGCCCGGGCGGGTGCGTGGCTGGGGGAGTCAGTCATGTGACTTGCCTCTGGGGGGCCTCCCCAAGGCAGTGGGCCCCCAGACAACTGTCTCTCCTTGCCCTATTATAGTAACTCCCCTGCTGCGGTGTACTTCCCTGCAACCCCAGTCAGCGTCATACCGGAAGTGCACACATGTGTCGGCCACTTCCAGTATGACTCTGAATGGGTCTGCAGGGAGGTATACCAGCTGGGTAAAAGCAGCAGGGAAGATAAGGGCACCCTCCCTGCCCCTTAAAGGCCCCTCCACCTCTGAACCAGCTCAAATGCTGAACTGCTGAACTGGTTCGGCGCTCCATAAAAGGAACAATGAACCAGTTCGTGCACATCCCTACTCAGCTGGGCCTGTTTTTCTATACACCTTACAATGTTATCCTTCAAAATGCTTTCCACCACATTTCCCAAAATGGACGTTAAGCTAATTGGCCTGTAATTTCCTGGATCCCCCCTGGATTCCTTTTTTAAAATCAGTGTTACATTGCCTACTTTCCAGTCCTCCAGTGCAGAGCTTGATTGTAGGGATAAGGTATATATTTTGGCAAGTAGGTTGGACTCTTGGTCAACTCTTGGGTGGATGTCATCTGGCCCTGGCAATTTGTTAATTTTTCCAAACAGTTTAGAATGTCATCTCTTCTCCCCTCTATCTGACTCAGTTCTTTAGCCTCTGTTCCTGAGAAGCCTGGTTCAGGCACAGGTATATGCTGTGAAGAGAGATGCAAAGAACTCATTTAGCTTCTCTGAAAGCTCCATATCATCCTTAATAATCCCTTTCACTCCCTCATCACATAATGGACCAACTTCTTCCCTGGCAAGTTTCCTGCTTCTGATGTATTTAAAGAAATATTTGTTATTCCCCTTGATGCTTTTTGCTAAATGTTCCTAAAACGCTCTTTTTGCCTTCCTCCTTGTCTCCTTGCATTTCTTTTGCCAGAGTTTGTGTCCGTTTCTGTTGTCTTCATTTGGGGAGGCCTTCCAATTAACCCCTGCTAAGTGGGCAAAGAGGCACCTTTTTAACGTGGTGATTCTCTTTATTTAGCAGGGGGAGAGTAACTGGCCCTATCCACCCCAACACAGTACCTCCAGTGACTGTTGCTGGTGTCTATCTGATGTTTCTTTTTTAGATTGTGAGTCCTTTGGGGACAGGGAGCCATCTTATCTATATATTTAATTCTCTTGAGACCATGCGTGCCCAGGATTTGGCAGCGGAACTCTCACGATTGAGAGTTCGGGACTGAGGGAAATGTTGGTTGGGGGTTGGAGGAGCCCAGAGGAGGAGGAGGCCGAGGGGGTACCACTCCGGTGGCTGGGGGCGGTTAGTGAGGGGCGACAAGAGGAGAGGAGGTGGTGTGCGGCTGGGCGGGTGGCAGCGGCAGGCTGGGCGGGCGGCAGCGGCAGGCTCCTGAAAATGGCCGGGCAGAGGCTGCTTCAGCAACTGGGGCTGTTGTGGCGGGCATGGGGGCTGGGAGGCGGGAGAGCGGTGGAGGAGGCGGTGGGCCCTGGCAAAGGAGGCGGCCAGTAGCGAAAATGACAGGGAATAGATTGGGGCGGAAGGGGGGGGGGAAGCAGCGAGGAGAGACTAGCGGCGCAGATGCTGTGTGCCGGTTCAGCTAGTTTATTTATTATTTCTCTATGAAAACCACTTTGGTAACTTTTGTTGAAAAGCAGTATATAATTATTTGTTGTTTTTGTTTTGTTTGTTTATAGCTTCCTTGACTTTACTTGTTAGCCAAGCTCACCCCTCCCAGACTTGGTGGTACTTTCCTCCTTTTTGGTATGCATTCTAACTGGACATCAATTGTTGTGATTTTAAATAGACTCCATGCATTTTGACTCCATGCATTGTGATTTTAAATAGACTCCATGCATCCAAAGCGAGGAGGAAGGGGAAGCTGTCAACTTTCCTGCCGATTCAGGAGTGTCTGAGGGGCGGAGTGTCTGAGGGGCAGAGCCCGGAAACGGCTGTGGTGGATTCAACTAATGATTTAGAGCAGGCACAGAAGCCTGAGTCAGCAGAAAGCATGGGGGACCAATCCGAAGAAGAGCTATGCAGTGGAACACCACTGACTCCACAGCAGCGCAGGATCATGAGACGTAGAACGCAATTGGAGGCTGTTAGGAGGAGCAGGCGCCTGTTGCTGAGGGCTGACAAGCCTTGAATTCCTACCAGCTGGGAGCTCTCGGCTTGCTCTATAAACCACATCTACCAGCCTCCTACTCATTGCTGAGAATCAACGTTCGTCAACATTCCTTATCGACAGCGTTCAGCCAAGCCATATCTGATTTCAGCAGCTCCACTTGCTTCGTGAACTTCCCTAGCAGCTGGCCAGACCTTGACACAAAGTGACTCTCCTGATTTTCCCTTTCAGTTTTCTTTCACCAAATGCCTCATTTTAGAGAAGTTTCCAGTTCTGAAATTCAAAGTGCCTGTGTTAGACTTCCTTGGCAATTCTCTCCTTGCATGTTTACTGAATTTGATCACACTATGGTCACTGTTCCCTAGAGGTTTCACGACACCCACATCTCACAGCAGGTCCTGTACACCGCTCAGGATTTAGTCCAAGGTTGCCCTTCTCTCTGGTTGGTGCCATGGCCAACTGTTCTAGGGCACATTCAGCATGTCCAGAAATGTAGCCTCTTTGTCATTACCTGACTGTGAATCTACCCAGCCTATGTATGGGTAACTGAAGTCACCCATAATTACAGTTCCATCTCTCTATGATTTCCTTCTGCAACTTCTGGTCACTGTCAGCGTTTTGATCAGGAGGGTGATAGCGCGTCCCTAGTAGCATATGTCCTTTCAGGCGTATTGTCACCCACAGAGTTTCTGTGGAGGACTTTGGTCTTCCTATGTTTTCTAGCTAGTGAGATTCTATCCCTTCTTTAATATACAGTACTTACCTTTACTACTCCACCCCCAATTCACCCCTTCCTGTTCTTTCTATAGAATTTATATCTAGGAATAACCCTGTCCCACTGGGTCTCACTGTTCCACGACGTTTCTGTTATGCCCACTATATCTATGTTTTCATTAGCATCCAAGCACTCCAGCTTGCCCATCTTGGCTTGGAGGCTTCTGGTATTGGCATATAAGCATCTATATGCTGAATCTCTTACCTGATGTGTGCTCTATTTCTTTTATAGCACTTAGCAATAGCACTTACATTTATATACCACTCTATAGCCGAAGCTCTCTAAGTGGTTTACAATGATTTAGCATATTGCCCCCAACATTCTGGGTACTCATTTTACCGACCTCAGAAGGATGGAAGGCTGAGTCAACCATGAGCCCCTGGTCAGGATCGAACTTGTAACCTTCTGGTTACAGGGCGGCAGTTTTACCACTGCGCCACCAGGGGCTCATCATTTAGCCATTTGATGTCATGCAGATTAAGACCCCCGAACAATGAGCGCTTCCATCTTGCTTGGATTCAGCTTCCATTTATTATCCCTCATCTACCCCATTACTGCCTGAAGACAGGCATTTAAGGGCCTAATGCCATTTCTTGATATTGATGACAAGGAGAAATAGATTTGGGCATCATCAGCATGTTGATAACACCCACCACCAAATCCCCTGATGACCTCACCCAGCAGTTTCATGTAGATGTTGAAAAGCACTGGTGAGAGAATGTAGCTCTGAGGGATTCCATTGCTCTTCACATTCTGAAGAGCAACTGTCACCAAGCAGCACTATCTGAAATCTACTGGAGACATAGGAGTAGAACCACAGTAAAACAGTACCTCCTTCCCCCAAATTCTGCCTGGGCTGGGCTGCCTGCCTGCTTGGGCTAGGCCTCCTGTGGCCAAATTGGATAGGAATGATGGGAGTTGTAGTCCAACATATGGGGACCCAAGGTTGAGAACCCATGCTTTATTGAAAAGAGTTGCCAGAACTCCAGTCCTTCTGAAGTGTCCTCAAAGCAAGTATTTATTTGATTTAGGTGGTTTCAAAACAGCTACATAAACCAATAGTCTGGTAGTGTTTGCATATAGCATTTCCAAAACATGAGTTCAATAGAAAAGTAAAATAAGATTTATTAAGGAATCAGTGTCTACAGGTAAAATGAGAGAGAGGGATAACAAACAAGATATTTCAACACAGAGTCACAATGACTGTGTTACTACCTGGCCAGGTGGCAGGGATTGGGCCAGGTGGCCTGGCTTCCAGGTGGTCTGGACTAGAAGACTCCCAAGGTCCCTTCCAACCTTAACATTCTACAATTCTGGTGTTGCTTTTAAAATCATGAAACCCCATAAATATTCCTCCAAAAGAGAACTAAAATCTGTAGCGCAGCCTCTGGAGAGTTTCATCACTTGAGTGAGTGGGTAGTATTAAATCACCTAACTGAATGATGTCACATAAAATGAATGATTATGGCTAGGAAATAGCTAACAAGGGCTGGATGTGTCATAAGGCATTCTGCTTTTGCAATAGGAGCTATAGATACAAATCCATCCGTGTGAAGGCAAGAAAACCTTTTGTACTAAAAGACTGGTCAAGCTTCCTTCTATTTCTGAGACATTGCCTACATGTGAATCGTTGGATATGAAGGTCTGTGGGAATGTGGAGAAAAAGAGAGAGCTGGTCTGTGGGAGGAGAGCTGACCTTGTGGTAGCAAGCATGCACTGTCCCCTCAGCTAAGCAGGGTCTATCCTGGTTTGCATTTGAATGGGAGACTACATGTGAGCATGGAAGATATTCCCCTTATAGGATGGAGCTGCTCTGAAAAGAGCACCTGTTTGCTTGCATTCAGAAAGGACCAAGTTCCCACCCTCAGCCTGACAGGGCTGAGAGAGACTCCTGTCTGCAACCTTAGAGAAGCCATGGTAGACAATACTGAGCTAGATGGACCAATGGTCTGACTTGGTATAAGGCAGCTTCCTATGTTCCTAAGATCTGTGGTCCATCACAACTGGTTTCCACACCCCAGGCATTCCTGTTATTTATAGGATGCCTTCCTGCATGGATTTTTTGATGCCTTATAAGGTTTTTCTTCTGACGGAAGCGATTTCCACACTCCGAGCATTGATGCAATTTCTCTGTTGTGTGGGTTTCTTGATGGCAAGTAAGGATGGAGCTCTGGCTGAAGCTCTTTCCACATTCCAAACATTTATATGGCTTCTCTCCTGTGTGGACTCTTTGATGTTGATTCAGGTTTGAACTCCGTCTGAATCTCTTTCCACACACCAAGCAGGTATAGGGTTTCTCCCCTGTGTGAATTCTTTGGTGTTGAGTAAGGTCTGAATTCTGCCCGAAGTTATTTCCACACACCAAGCAGGTATAGGGTTTCTCCCCTGTGTGAATTTTTTGGTGTTGAGTAAGGTATGAATTCTGCCCGAAAGTCTTTCCACACACTAGGCATGTAAACAGATTCTCTCCTGTGTGCATTCTGTAATGTGAAGTAAGAAGGAAACGGAGACTGAAGCTCTTCCCACACACTGAGCACTTATGTGGTTTCTCCCCTGTGTGGACACTTTGATGACTAGTAAGCTGTATCTTCTGAGAAAAGCTCTTTCCACACTCTGAACATTTATATGGCTTCTCCCCTGTGTGGATTCTGTAATGTAAAGTGAGGGTAATGCTGAGCTTGAAGCTCTTTCCACACTCTGAGCATGTATATGGCTTTTCCCCTGTGTGGATTTTCTGATGTCGTTCAAGGGTTACCTTCTGACTGAAGCTCTTTCCACACTCCGAACATTTGAAGGGCTTCTCTCCTGTGTGGGTTCTTTGATGGTAAGTAAGACTTGAGCTGCGGCGGAAGCTCTTTCCACATTCTGAGCACTGATGAGGTTTCTCTGCTGTGTGGGTTTTTTGATGGCAAGTAAGGCTGGTGCTGTGGCTGAAGCTCTTTCCACATTCCAGACATGTATAGGGTTTCTCTTCTGCATGGACTCTTTGATGTTGATTCAGGCTTGAACTCTGGCTGAAGCTCTTTCCACACACCAAGCAGGTATAGGGCTTCTCCCCTGTGTGAATTCTTTTGTGTTGAGTGAGGTCTGAATTCTGTCTGAAGTTCTTTCCACACACTAGGCATGAAAATGGCTTCTCCCCAGTGTGCGTTCTGTAATGTGAAGTAAGAAGGAAACTGAGAGTGAAGCTCTTTCCACACACCGAGCATTTATGTGGTTTCTCCCCTGGGTGGATATTTTGATGACTAGTAAGATGGATCTTCCGAGAAAAGCTCTTTCCGCACTCTGAACATTTATAAGGCTTCTCCCCTGTGTGGATTCTCTGATGCCTTGTAAAGTTTTTCTTCTGACTGAAGCTCTTTCCACACTCTGAACATTTAAATGGCTTCTCTCCTGCGTGGGTTCTTTGATGATAATCAAAACTTGAACTGTGGCTGAAACTCTTTCCACACTCTGCACATATATACAGTGTCTCCCCTGCAGGAGTCCTTTGAGGTGTGCTAAGGTTTGGTTTACTGGCTAAGGTTTTTGCACATGGAGGAAATTCATTTCTGCTGGTTGCTTTGTGGCCTTCTTGCTGCACTGGAACTTCATGAAAATCAGCCCCATCAGGAATAAGGGCTTCCTTTCTCCCCTTCTGACTGGCTTCAGTTTTCCTCCTCTGCTCTTCATCCTTTTTCTCCTTCTCCCTCCCATCACCTGTAGAGAAAAAGAGAGAAAACTGATGAGGGAGAAATGGATTCTCAAATCAGGGACTGAATCCTATCAGATGCTGGGTAAATAGCAGACAAGAACAGATTGAATAGGGAGGCAAATCCTGCCAGGTATTACATACTAAGGTTTTTCACATGACCATCTGGGGGTGTTTGGGGGAGGAAATAACCCCTACACTGATTCCACAGTTAACCAGAGCCTCCATTTGGCTCTGGTCACTTACCAGACTGTAGCAAATTCTTCATGCATGAGGAGAAAAAGGGAACTAGGTCCTCGAAGTATCCCATAGTGCATTGCACTCCCAGTTGAGAGGCAACCCTCAGTACAGCAGCAGCTAGCCTCAGACTGGCCCCTCTACCCGCAAAACCCTATGATAAACATGGCTGCCAGCAGTTGGGAACAGCTTTGAACAGCGCGTTCAAAACACAGTCAAACTCTGAGGTAGGGCTGATTGTTAAAATCAAGGTTTAAATGTCAGGCTACCCACATTTCAGAGGGCTGACTTGCAGGGGTTTCCATGAGTTCTCATGAACAGCAAATGCTGGTTTGCTGCCTTCCACCTTTATGCTGCTGATTGTGAGAATAAGCTCTGTCTCTTTTTATGGGCGTGAACTAAAATACAGCGCAAAGGGACTTAAAGGGTTTAGAGGCAGTGTGCAGGAGAAGGGACATGACTTCAGCTCCTGCTTTTGGACTTCCAAGAGGCATCTGGTTGGTAGAGCTGTGCATCAGGCACTCCGATCCCAATGAATTCACAGCACCCCCTCTCCCCTTGTACGGTGTAGAGGTGGCTGCTCAAACCACAGCCATCTCCATGTGCAGTTCCTCACATTTCCGGTGCTGGGGAGGAGGCGGCTCTTCGACTGGAATTGAAGCCCTCGAAGGCAACAAAAAAAGTATTCTGGGGCATCTGGGAAGTGTAGTTGTCCCATGAAGAAAGCACAGGGAGGAACGACACTTCCAGTTTTCCCTGCAGGTCTTCCCAGCCAGGTCTACAGCCTCCGGTTTCAGTAGAAGAGGCCCTACCAAGTGCTGGGAATGTGAGGAACTGAATAGAGCTGGCTGCTGCCTCCATTTGGCACTGGGGGTGGTGGTGGTGCAGATTAATGGGGACAGGAGTGTCTAATGCATAGCCCTACTGGTTGGCCATTGTGGGAAGCATGATGCTGGATTAGAGTATCTTTGGCCTAATCCAGCAGCAAGCTTCTTATGGGTTTATGATGGGCTATCAGCAGCTTCAGTGGTTGGGATGCTCAGTAAGAGCTGGCTGTTTCCCATAGATAGTTCCCACAAAGTCTGGACACAAGTGATTCATCTTAAAACCTTCTCCTTACCCAACTGACAGAGACACTGCAGCTATTTCTTGGCTGTTTCCCTGCCCTCAACAGATGCCTTAAGTATCAGGCGGACAACTTGCAACCAGAGCCTGCGTGGTGTTGTGGTTAGAGTGCTGGACTAGGACCGGGGAGACCCGAGTTCAAATCCCCATTCAGCCATGATACTAGCTGGGTGACTCTGGGCCAGTCACTTCTCTCTCAGCCTAACCTACTTCACAGGGTTGTTGTGAGGAGAAACTTAAGAATGTAGTACACTGCTCTGGGCTCCTTGGAGGAAGAGCGGGATATAAATGTAAAAATAATAATGATAATAATAATGATGGATATGTGTATACAGGAGAGCCTTGAAAACTGCAGGTTTAACCACCACAATTTTATCCTTTTGTGGACAACTTGCTGGTACACACATTTTCTTAGAGCAGGGTAGTTTGTGTCTTTCACAGGATCTTCTGGTTGGGATTTAAAAATTAAACGGAGAACCCCTTTAACTTGTAAATCCCAAACTTGCAAATGACCAGAACTACCCCTGGTAACTAAAGCTCTATACTGCAAATCAGCTGTAAAGGGTTTGGGGATTTAAAAGTTAAAGTGCAGCCTGTATCGCTTCTCAACTCAGAAAAGGCTTGGATAACCCCTTTAATTTTTAAATCCCCACCCTTTCCCACCTGGGAAGCAGCACAGACCATTAATTCAGTGCGGGCTTCCCATTCACAGGGTTGAGGGCTTGAAAGTTAAATTCCCAGTTCTATGAATGAACAGCCTCCACCACTTCCCCCAATTTTTAAAACCAGTTTTTTTCAGTTCGGTTTTGAAAATCATGGTTTAAACTTCCACAGCAATTTTGTGGAACATTAAACCTATGATACTGAAAGGTCTCTTGTATATCACTTTCAAACAAAAAAGGGTTCTAAAGTAGTTTGCCTAGAAAAAGGAGTAAGATGGTTCCCAGCTCCAAATGGGCTCACCATCTAAATCAGGAGTTCTCAGCCTGGCGTTCCAGATGTTATTGGACTACAGTCACCATCATTCCCAGCCACAGTGGCCTTTGGTCACTATGGCTGGGGATGAGGGGCATTGTAATCCAACAACATCTGAGGACCCAAGTCTGAGAACCCCTAACCCAAGAAGAAGCATAAGGGAGACATCAGCAACAGCCGCTGAAGAGATGCTCTTCTTTGGTTGGATCGAGAGAGTATGACAGAATATGACAGAGTCACCACTTCACAATCTGGATCATGTACACCACCTAGAGATGTATATACCAGGTGGTATATATAAATATGATGAATGAATGAACTTTAAAAAGGTGCCTCTTTGCCCAGTTAGCAGAGGTGAATGTCTTCGAGGACAACACATCGTGTGAAAAGCCTGGAAAAGAGCTCCCCCTGCTACCCCACCATGAGATCACCTGAAGATCTCTCATCTTCAACAAAGCCCTTGTCTTCCGGCCAAGAGAGGAAGTCAGGTTTGGAATCCGAAAGTCCTTCTTGGAAGGAAAAAAACAGAGAAGATATCTGGGGCACTTTTGACCACAACAAATATTCAGAGAATCCAAACCAGCCTGTCTGAACAAAGAGGGCAAAGAGGGCACCTTACCCAGGGAGGCCAGAAGCCCAGAATTCTCCTCCATGACTTCTCTGTGCAGAGCCCTTTGGTCAGCATCCAGCAGAGCCCACTCCTCCTCCGCGAAGTACACGGCCACCTCTTCCCAGGTCACTGGACCCTGAAGGAAGAAGGAAATGTTTTCTCTACACAGGCAATGTGACAGTTTAAGAGAGGTGGTTGAAGGAGGTTCTCTAGCAGAATCTAGCAAAGCCAGTGTGGTGTACTGCTTAGAGTGGCAGTGAAGGCTCCTCACTTAGGGCAGAGTGGGTGGTGCCCACCCAAAAATTTGCCCAAGCAGCTGCTTAACTCACTCTGCATCCCAATCTATGATGCCTGCAGCCTGCTTGGCTGCAATGTTTTCACATAGTGGGTTAGCACCTTATTGAAAAACCACATGATTCATTGAGTTCATTTAAATATTCATGAGGCAGCAACTAATTAAAAGGCTGGCCTTTCTTATCAAGAAGTAGGAGGCGCTTAGAACACCCTAAAGGCCATTCTGAAGGCAGCATATTGATTGACAGCTGTGACAGTCAATCAGAATGGTTGGAGAAGTCGTTGTCCTCATTTCAAGAGGCAGCAGGCAATTGCCATTTTGGCGGACAACAGAGTGAGCGCTAGTTTGATCACCCTCGCTGTAATTATCATCACAACTTGTTGTGTAGTGGTTAGAGTGCTGGACTAGGAGTAGTGAGACCCAAGTTCAAACCCCCATTCAGCCATGAGACTTGCTGGGTGACTCTGAGACAGTCACTTTTCTCTCAGCCTAACCTACTTCACAGGGTTGTTGTGAGGAGAAGCTTAAGCATGTAGTACACCGCTCTGGGCTCCTTAGAGGAAGAGTGGGATATAAAATGTAAAAAAAATAACAAATAAATAAATAATCCTCTCTAATAAAACGCTTGGTGTCCGTCCGTGGACGGACACCAAGCGTGCGTTCGTGCCTCGACTGTTCTGAGCATGCGCGGAGCGCATGCTCAGAACAGTCCAAGAGAGACACGGCCGCCACCACCCGGCGGCCATGTTGGGCGGCCAAAAACGGCCAAAGAAGCCGGGCATGCGGGGAAGGGGGAGACTGGCCGAGGCGGCGGCAGAGCCGCCGCCTCGGCCATTAGTGGCAGCAGGACGAGACGGCCAGAGGCGGCCGCCCCGAAAAAGCCGGGGCCAATGGCGGCGGCCAGAAAACAAAACAGAGAACGGGGAAGCTGGGCGAGGTGGCGGCAAAGCCGCCAACGAGGCCTGCCATGCCGACCAGAACGGCATACAGCAGAGCAATACTGCCCGCTCACCCACCCTCCAAGAAGCCGAAAAACAACTTCCCTGCATCCCCCCCACAAAATGAACAAACAAGAACGCCCTTGAACATTGCGCCGCCCCTGCATATCGCCCTCCCACCCAACCAGCTGCCCAAACCCAACTTGCCCACTGCAGCCCGCAGCAATCGTCCAAAAACAAAAACCACAATTAAAAAAAACTCCACCGAGAATAACTGAAGAGCTCACAAAAAGAGCTTCTCCCTGTGGTAAGCCTCTGCCCAGACTGCCGGTCTGGACGCGAAGGATGCCTGTTGCGTCATTTGCATCCATTACAACAGTCTGGGCAGCAGCATAGCATAGAGAGGAGCTCTTTTCACGAGCTCCTCGCTTCTTCTCTGAAAGCAATGGGAAATGTAGTCCAACAGCGGAGGAAAACAAAGACAAAAAGAAAGTGAGCAACAAACAGAGAGGGGGGGGGAGACAACACCAGGGACACAAACAAACACACACACACACACACACACACAAAAGAAAAAGGAGATGAAGAACGCATAAAGGGGGGGAAGGCTAGCGCCCGTTATTATAACGGGCTTAAAAATACTAGTAATAAATAATATAATATAAAACTTCTGTTCAGAGACATCAGAATGAAGCACAAAGAGAAGAACATGCAAAGCTCACATACAACTCCCAATTCAGTGCAAATGTTTGAAAAATAGTTCTCATCTACATATCCCATACATTTTAACATAAACATGAGCCCTTCCTGGTAGCCCTCATCCCCAAGGTAGTTAGTGGCTCTTGGTCCTTGCCCCGAGATCATAGCATGCAGACTGCATCCATGACTGAGAATCTCAAAATGCCCTCAAACGTGGGGCCCCCAGATTGGACATGGGAGTTGTAGTCCAACATCCTGAGATCCACATTTGAGAACCCCTGCCCTAGGCCAATTAGACAGGGGCCAGTAAACATATCCTAGGTCCTGCTTCAAGTCCCCATGCCTCTGAGTGCCTGGAGAGGAGAACCGTTCCTGTGGTAGTAAGCATGACTTGTCCTCTTAGCTAAGCAGGGTCTGCCCTGGTTGCATATGAATGGGAGACCAGAAGTGTGAGCACTGCAAGATATTCCCCTCAGGGGATGGAGCTGCTCTAGGAAGAGCAGAAGGTTCCAAGTTCCCTCCCTGGCAGCATCTCCAAGAGAGGGCTGAGAGAGATTCCTGCCTGCAACCTTGGAGAAGCTGCTGCCAGTCTGTGTGTAGACAATACTGAACAAGATAGGCCAATGGTCTGACTCAGTATTTGGAAGCTTCCAATGTTCCTATGAGACAGGGCTGTCTCACTTTGGGATTCCCTTCCCATAGAAGTCTTTTCAATATCTGATACATCTTCCTGTTTATATTGTTCACTGTACATTGCTCTGAGAGTTTTTACTTCAGAGCCGCTAATAGATGTAATAAAATACAGTAGCCCGCATTCAGCAAACTGAGGCAGTTCAGCTTTCCCCATGCTGTTGCTTGCATCTCCAGCACTATGCTGCTACAGCAGAAGAGGGCTGTTGTGCAATTGTGGATGTTAACCACTCACACTGGCTCCACCTCCAGTCCCGCCCATTACCTGACCTGGATAGCACCCACACTGTTCCAGGAGCCACCAGCCGCCACTGGTGTTGGACCAGGACCAGGGAGAGCCAAGACCAAATCCCCAGTCAGCCATGAAACTCCCTGGGTGACTTTGGCCAACTGCTTAGCCTATCCTACCTCATAGGGTTGTTGTGAAGATACCACGCTGGTCTCCATGGAAGAAGAGCGGGATATAAATATAGAAATAAAGACAGCCTCCCAAATTCCCTCTGTTGCATTCAAAGCCCTCCTCGAGGGCAGCTTTGATGGAAAGAAGTAAGGGAACGTGACAGATGCTTTCAGGGCCAGGAAGATGCATAGACGACCAAGTCCCTGCCCATCTCCCCACTCCTCCTTCTCTTACCTGCTCTGGGGACGCCACAGCAACCGCTTCCATCCCAGCATGAGGGGGAGGGGGCCTTGGATGAAGCACCAGGGTCATCCCGCTGCCTGTGAGGGAGACAAAGGAAGTGGGGAGATCTCTGGGCCTGCTAAGAATGGCTGCATTTCTTTCCAGGAATGGAATCAGTTTTCCTCCATACTGCTTTGGGTCACCATTCAAAGTATTGTTCTGGAGTTACAAGGTCTGAAACCCTTGAAAACGTGGAAGGAGCATTTCTTCCCCACAGACGGTGAAAGCAGGACATAAAAACAAAAGGTGTCTGGCATATTTGAGAGGGGCGGGGGCATGCTCAAATGTAGCACCTGGGTCCTTACCTAGAGAGGTGGCTTCTCTCTCATCCTCCTGCACGATCCACTTGAACATGGGCTGTGGTTTGGCACCAGGTGGAGCCTTCTCTGCCTCATGGAAACTGGTGGCCACTTTGGCTAACATTCCCTGGAGCAGACGAGAAAGAAGATCCCAGCCAGGGAAAGCAGGAAATTAATGGATTTATTGATTAGGATGGGGTTCTGGATGGGGTTACACTCCCCCTAAGGGATCAGGTTCGTAGTCTGGGAGTGCTCCTAGATCCCAAACTCTCCCCTAGTTTCTCAGGTTGAGGCTGTGGCCAGGAGTGCTTTTTATCAGCTTCGGCTGATACGCCAGATACATCCGTTCTTGGAGAGTAGTGACCTTAAAACAGCAGTACATATGCTGATAACCTCTAGGCTTGACTACTGTAACGCACTCTATGTGGGGCTGCCTTTGTACGTAGTTCAGAAACTACAATTGGTACAGAATGCGGCAGCCAGACTGGTTTCTGGGTTTACCCGAAGGGACCATATAACACCTTTTTTAAAAGAACTGCACTGGCTGCCGATAGGTTTCCTAACAAAATACAATGTGCTAGTTATTACCTATAAGGCCCTTAACAGCTTAGGTCCAGGGTATTTAAGAGAGCGCCTTCTCTGTCATGAACCCTGTCGCCTATTAAGATCATCTGGAGAGGTCCGAATACGAGTGCCTCAATCTCGTTTGGTGGAACTCGGGACCGGGCCTTTTCTGTGGCTGTCCCAGGGCTTTGGAACCCCCCCACTGCTGAAATATTAGCATCTCCTTCTCTGTTCTCTTTTAGGAGAACCCTGAATATGTACTTGTTTTCCCAGGCCTTCAACTGAGATCCGATTTTTAAATTTTAATGTGTTTTTAACAGGTTTTTATCTAATTTTTGACTTATGGATTTTAAATGTGTTATATTTTATGTTTTACTTCTGTACACCACCTAGAGATTTTTATACTAGACAGTATATAAATTAGATAGATAGATAGATAAGAATTAGGCAAGTTTATACATATAGCTATGGATACAGATATATCCCACACCTTCAACACAAGTAGAGAAAGGGTAGAGAGGGTTCCATTCCCACCTATTCCTGCAAATAAAGAAACTGCGAATAAAGAGACATCAAAATAGCCCCATTTTCACACTGTGGATAAAAAACCCGGGTCCCTGTGAGCCAACCATGAATACTCGAAACTGTGATGGAGAACCCGCGAATAACAAGGGTCTCCTGTGCTCCCAAACTCAGAGCAGCAATTACATATCTTTGTAAATGTGTGCATGTCATTATAAAGTTCTAATAAAAATACAGTACAAAGAACTGGTGAAACATGACCATAACCTATGAAGTGGCAGTTAGCAGCCTCCTTCATTACAGGCTGGTTCTTGTGAACATTCATGCAATTTGCACAGTAACTCCTTCATGGCAAAAAGATCATACCAGATCCCAGCTCAGCCTTTTTTGGGGGGTCCATGACAGGCTTGACCCCATCGTGGCGATGGCCTTGGACCCCTTAAACATTGGAAGGATTCCACCCCAATATGAAATATGCAGGTGTGGTCGTGATTCCACCTGATCCACAGCTCCACCAAGAGAGGACTGTGTGTGCATTCGTGAATCCAACTAATAGATTGTGAACAGGTGGACGTTGCAAGTTAAATTCATGGAGTAGAGGAGGGAAGGGGCAGAGGAGTTCAGGTGGGAGGCAGGAAATGTGAGGATTCTGTCGATCCTTTATTGTTATCGTAACGGGAAAACCCAGCAAAACCTAAAATGGGGTGTGGGCATAAATGGGTAAAAGATGAAGCAGTGTCACACCAGAAAGTTGGCAAAAATAAGATCATTTGAAGACGTCTGAGGAAATGAAAATGGTTTTGCTGGGTCTCGGAAAGAGCTGAGATCAGGCACCAGTTGACCCTCTCTGGAGAAAGCATGAAATCACTAGTTGGGTGCCACAGCAAAGAAGCCCCTCCTGGGGCAGCACAAGATACTTGGAGGGGGTGGTGAAGTTCTAGGGTGGGAGAGGATCCTGATCCAAGGACCTCTAGAGCCACGCTCTCCTCCCAGCAGCAGAGGCTGAGGAGGGGATAGGGGCAGGCAAAGGTCAAGGGGGCACCCATTCTCCATACCTGGGACTCCTTATTCTGCTCTCCAATCCCTGAAACCCACCAGCATGAGAGTGGAGAAGACGGTCCACTGGGGACCTAATCCAAGACAAGGGATGGAAGAGGACATCTCCCTCTGAAAACCAGAGCAGAAAGCTGGTGCCACTGAGAGCGTAGCGGTTTTGATGGCTACAACAGGCAAACTGAACCCGCTTGGAGGAAAGCTCCCCTGGCTCTCCTTGCATGAGGATCCTCTTCCTTTCCTGGAAGCAAAGTTCCCTTCAAGTATCTTTTGCTCCACCAAGGAAGATTCCCCCAACCACACACACACACACTCAGACCACTGGCCCAGGGTTGTTTGGGACACCTCTGGATGACTTCCAGCGAAGTTGAGCAACCAATGGAGACTGTTAGGAATTCATGACATACCTGCTCTGCCCCTTGGAGCTTCAAGGATGAAGCAAACACTTTCGCCAGCTGTTCTTCCTGCTTTATGTCCCGTGCCTGGCTCAGGAGGAAACCTTCTGCTAGGGCCACTGCCTGGGAACTGGTCTCCACTCTACATTCTCTAATCCATCTCTCCATCTCTGGGGGTAGGATGGCCAGGAACTGCTCCAGGATCACCAGGTCCAGCATTTGAGCTTTGGTGTGCCTCTCTGGCTTCAGCCACTGGCAGCAAAGATGGTAGAGTTGGCTGCATACCTCTCGGGGCCCCTCAGCCTCCCGGTAGCAGAACTGCCTGAAGTGCTGGTGCTGTGCATCTGAGCTGGTAGTGTTCTCTCCCAGGACTTTCTGCAAAGTTCCCCTCCAGAATTCCCTGCTGCTTTCAGCATGGATGGTATCAGAGTCTCTTCCTGCTATGGGGCCAGCTGAGTTTTGTTCTTCCATCTTGGATTCCACAGCTACCATCAAGTCTTGTAAGATCTCTTTGCTCTGATGCTAATTTTTTTCTTCCTGAAGGACAAAAAAAAAAAAAAAAAAAAGGTCAATATTTGCTGGGTGGGGACCCAGTCCCGAAAAAGAAGCAGGACAGAGGAATGCCAAAACTCAGAAACCAGAGAATGGGAAAGCAGGTGGGGAAAAGAGGCACCAGCCACAACCTGCATTTGGTTACAACCACACACAGTCTGTAGCATTTCTAGCTTGGCCCCAGACCTCGCACCCCACTAGGGTGGTTCACACGATGATGTCTGGGGTAGGAGACACCTTCTACCCTCATTCCAGGTAATGAGAAAGACATCACTCCTTCCTTTAAGGGGAGTAAGAGGTGGAAATAGATGGCAGAGCTTTCCCCTCTGATGACCTGAAGGTTCTTGTAAAGTTATAATTCACAAAATAATAAGTAATAATTTATTTGACTCTTGTGGTTGAGGTACACTGAGGGAGGGAGCATGGCGAAGCTCTTCTGGGAGGGCGTTCCAAAGCCATGGAGCCACAACCAAAAAGGCCCTGTCTCTATTCTCTTTGCTTTGGAATGCTTCCCCCACCCCCAAGAGCTTTGCCACGCTCCCTTCCTCAGTGATTTTTTTTAAAAACTATTTAAAAAACGTCTTTTTAAAGAGGCTTTTACATGTTTTATCTGCAGCTTATATCTGGTAGGTTCTTTCGTTTTTATAGTTCTCAGTTTTTAGCTTTTTATTAATATCTTTTGATTTGAAACTTAAATTGTAATTCTGAATGTGGTTTTAACCCCGTCTTTAAACTTGTTTAACTTTATTGATCTTTTATTTTACATTGGATCTATTTCATTAAAGTTGTGAGCCACCCTGAGCAGTAGTGTACTAGAGGGGTGGGGTATAAATATTTTAAATAAATATAGGCCACCTCCAGCCCAAGAAGCAAGATGCCTCTCAATCCCAGTCACAGGGGAGCAACAGCAGGAGAGAGGGCATGCACATGCCTCTTGCCTGTGGGCTTCTCAGAGGCATCTGGTGGGCCACTGAAGGAAACAGGATATTGGATTAGAGAGGAGCCTTCAGCTGTTCTTATGTTCATATGAGGGGAAAGGAAGGCTCCTTCCATGAGTGTCTGCTAAGCAGCAGCTGGTGTGGAGGGCTTTCCCTCCTGCCTCATTCAGTAGCTGGGTACAGCGGTTGGGGAGCAGGGAGCCCTCAAACCGAACTGTGGCTTAGCACACCATCCTGGAAGGAGCCTCTGGCCTTCTTTTCTGCAGACCACCCAATATCGGATGTCCACACAGCTCCTGAAGTAGAGTAGCAAACTTCTCCTACTCTAGTAATCATTGCGTGAACTGCCCCACTATCTCCGACAAATGCGGTGTCTGCTTCACCCTCTGCCCCCTAACTAAGCCCCTAACAAAGCCCGTTCAGCCAGACCCACCCCTTCTTTTCTGTTCCACTCTGCAAATGCAAACTGGTTTAAGGCAAGTTTCTGTGTATCCACATTGAAAGGAAATGGTCTTGAGTTCCGTCCAGGAAAATGATCTTTCAGTCTCTGCTGGCTGAACGGAGAGAAGCAGGAGGAAATGAAGGTTCCTGAGGTGGGATTTGTGGAGGATGTCCAGAGACTCCTGCCTGCAACCTTGGAGAAGCTGCTGCCAGTCTGTATAGACAATATTGAGCTAGATGGACCAATGGTCTCACTCAGTATATGGCAGCTTCCTAGATCAGCTGCAGAGGCTGCTTGCCTCCCCCTCTTTTTTCTTCTTCTCTACCTGCTTCCTGCAGCCAATCAGTAACCACCTCTCAATACATGGGCAGTGGTTTTACTACTAGTTCAGGGATGGCCAACCTGAGGCTGTTCAGTCGTTATTGGGTTACAACTCCCATCCTCTCCAGGAGCAATAAATGGTCCCAAGGCACTCAGGCACACCTCCCTGCTCTCTCTTCTCATGTGCCAGGAAAGAGAAACACCTCATCTAAACCCCAGCTAAACCTGTATCCGGCACTCCTAGTGAGGGAAAGAGAGGTGAACTGGGAAAAGCCACTTCCTTCCTAGTCTTACCCCTTGAGGAGGTTGGGAGAGGTCTAGTAAGCTGAATGTCTAAAAGAGATGGCTCCCCAATAGCTGCTTGGTGAAAAATGGATGGAAGGCAGGAAAGTGGGGAAGGACGGGGCGGGGCTTAGCTCAATGCTTGATCATGCACACTGCATGCACAGAGTCCCAGCCTCGAGCGGGGCGCGGGGTTTGGAATGGACCTAGATACAAGGATGGAGGATGGGAATCTGAGACCATCTGGAGGGAAGGGGGATCGAAACCCCCACTTTCCTCCAGATGATCTCAGATCCCGAGCCCCGCATCTGGGTCCTTTCCTAACTCCGCGCACCACTGGAGAAGCTTTTGGATACTTACGGACCCCTCGGACAGCACCGTCTGCACCTCCCGCGTGTAGGACGTTCCACGGCTCCTTTCCCACAGGGCGAGGGCGGGGCGGGAAGTGACGCATGGCCCACCACAGCCTCCCAGCCACCCCCTTTCTTCGCGTCCTCTCTCTAGGAATCTGAATGCTTTTTCATTAACCCTTAAGTGGAAGGACGAATCCCTGGCCCTATAGACGCTGGAGGAAGAGAAGGTGAGGGGGTTTCCCCTAAAGCGATCCTTGGAGATGCCGGGCCGGCTGCAGGGGGTTGTCTGTCCCAGGAATTTGATCAGGAGCTTCTGCAGTGGGGCGGGGGCTGCTCTCTCCCCTCCCTCGTTTGCCCCCCCCCCCAACTCGCGCTCTCTCTCCCCCCCACCCCATTCTCTCTCTCTCTGTGGTGTAGGGATAGTAAGGATCTGAGGGAGGACTACGCCTTACTTAGAGCAACTGCTGGGAGGGTGGGCCGCCTTCCTAACAAGGGGGAAAGCCCTTGGGGAAATCAAAAGGACCAATCCCCAGGGATTGGGGAGAACTGCACCCGCAGAAGAAGAGAAAGCGGGTTGGTTGGTTCTGTCCAGGTCTGCCCGGAGGAAGCTGCTGGGGAAGAGGGTCAGTCTGAGGAGGCTGGAGACAGCTGTGTGTGAGTAAGTGAGGGACCAGTTCAGTTAGAGGCATGAGGGAAGTTATTTCCCTTTATTGTATTGCTTGAATCTGAGTTGCCAGGTTCATGAAAACTTCCACTCTTACGATCTGCTTTATGAAGAGACAATTGTTTTTATTGCATACTCTTGTTTTCTTTTAACATAATAACAAACCCTTGTTGGTGAAATGTGCTACTCTTCATTTTGGGTCTGCTTTAGTCACATGCCTTGGGAGGCTTAGGAATGCTCAGCCCCATCTAGGGAGGGTTTTGCCACGGAGGCCCCAGAATCTTACATGGAACCTGGGTTCTCCCACAACAAAATAAAGTGGATGGTGGCAGCCTGCTGTGAAGCCCTTACAGTCAAGGATTCACCCCAGTGAACTCCCCCCTCTTCCCCCCCCCCCTCGGATCTGATAGGAGCCATGACACATGGACTCTAGGAAACCTGGGCAGGTGAGTAAGCCTTCCTCAAAGGAAGCAAGCCTGGGGCCCCAGCTGAAGTAAATTGATTGGTGGAGCTTTCTCTAATCTAAGACCAGATAGAGCCTTCCCTAGCATGGAGCTTCTGATTGTGTTCCTGGGACTTGGAAGTGGAGACAGAGCTGATCCTCATGTTGAGGAGTTGATCCTCAGCACTGCACTTCTAGTCAGGCAGTCAATCTCGGAGGAAAGCCCTTCTTGGGTGCTGATCCCCACACATCTAATGAGTGGAAGCCATAGTCTGGTGGCTATAGACCACCTCCAGCCTCACAGGCATGATGCCTCTCAAGAAATTCGAGCAACAACAAGAGAGAGGGCTTGCCTGTGGGCTTCCCAGAGGCAGCTGGTGGGCCACTGTGTGAAGCAGGATGCTGGACTAGATAGGCCTTGGGCCTGATCCTACGTTCTTATGTCTAATCAGTCAGGCAAGCAAAGCCTCCAAGGTGCCCCTTTTGGCTGACAGGCAATCTCCCAGGGCAAGGAGGAAGTAAAGTCACCAAAAGCGAGGGCGGCGCTTGCCAAAATTCCTCCACCCACAGAACTACCTCTCTGAGCTGAGTTCTAGTACTGTGAACTGGCCCTTCCTTGCTAAGGAGCAGACCTCCAGCATCAGCAGCTCTTTCCCTAGAACAGAATTTCTAGAGCTGTGAGCAGAGAGAGAAGAATGGGATAGCCTCTGAATTTAACTCTAGAATGTCCCTGGCAGAGAGTGTTACCTAGATAGTTTAGTGTCATCTGTGAATTTGGCCACTTCGCTGCTTACCCCAACCTCTAGATAATTTATGAACAGGTAAAAGAGTACTGGTCCCAATACCGATCCCTGGGGGACCCCTCTTCTTACTTCCCTCCATTATGAAAACTGACTGTTTATCCCTACCCTCTGTTTCCTGTCCTTCAACCAGTTACCAATCCACACAAGAACCTGTCCCCTTATCCCATGGCTGCTAAGTTTTCTCAAGAACCTTTGGTGCAGCACTTTGTCAAAAGTTTTTTGGAAGTCCAAGTATACCATGTCAACTGGATCACCTTTATCCATATGCCTGTTGACACTCTCAAAGAACTCTAAAAGGTTAGTGAGGCAATATTTTCCCTTGCAGAAGCCATCCTGGTTCTCTTTCTGCAAGGCCTCTATGTGTTTAACAAATTTGTCCTTGTCTGATCTTTGCTGGTCTTGCAGTAGCAAGCATGACTTGTCCCATTAGCTAAGCAGGGTCTGCCCTGGTTGCATATGAATGGGAGACAAGATGTGTGAGCCCTTTAAGATATTCCCCTCAGGGGTTGGAGCTGCTCTGGGAAGAGCATCTAGGTTCCATGTTCCCTCTCTGGCATCTCCAAGACAGGGCTGAGAGGCATTCCTGCTGCAACCTTGGAAAAGCCACTGCCAGTCTGTGTAGACTATACTGAGCTAGATGGACCTATAGTCTGACTCAGTATATGGGAGCTTCCTATGTTCCTATGTCCTTAAGTATGCTTACCATCCTTTTACCTAGCATGGAAGTTAAACTAACCAGCCTGTAATTTCTGGGATCCCCTCTGGATCCCTTTTTGAAAACCGGAGTTGTAGGGACAAGTTATATATTTTTGCTAGGAGATCAGCAATTTCACATTTGAGTTCTTTCAGAACTCTTGGGTGGATACCATCTGGCCCTGGTGATAACGTTTAGCTTTTCAAGACAGTTTAGAACATCTAGTCACCTCAAATTGGCCTAGCTCTTCATCCCCCAAGCCTGAGAAGCTCAGTTCCACGGACGGTATATGGTTAGTATTCTCTGCTGTGAAGACAAATTCAAAGAGCCATCTTCTTTCCTTCTTTCTTTCTTTGTATTGATCTGTCAATCTATTGATGTACACCACTTTGGGAACTTGTGTTGAAAAGGGGTACATAAATATTCCTTGTATTTGTATAAAGAACTCATTCAGCTTCTCTGCAATCACCTTATCTTCTTTAATAATCACTTTCACGCCCTCATCATCTAAGTGGTCAACTCTCAGGCAGGTTTTATACTTCTGTTATATTTAAAGAAGGCAGCCACCCTAGGATGTGGGATTTCTCCTGCTCGCAGTTCTCCTACATGCAAGTTCTTCCATTCCTAGCTCCTGCAGTTGCTGTGTGGCCCCTTGCATTTTGATAACACCCAGCACCAGATCCCCTGATGACCTCACCCAGCAGTTGGATGTAGATGTTAAAAAGCATTGATGACAGAATGGAGTGCTGGGGAACTCCATATAGTAGCTCCCATTTTGGAGGGCAACTGTCACCAAATGCCACCATCTGAAATCTACGTGAGATATAGGAATGGAACCACTGTAAAACAGTGCCTCCTATCCCCAAATCCCTCAGGTGATCTGGAATGATACCATGGCCGATGGTATCAAAAGCCTCTGAGAGATCCAAAAGAACCAGCAGAATGACACTCCCTCTGTCAGTTCTCTGGATTAAGTCATCTATCAGGTCGACCAAGGGTGTCAGTTTGAGATGGGTCTAGAATATCAGTGTTTCTCAACCTTTTTGGAGTCAAGGACCACTAAATTCTTCATGCAGAGTTTCAAGGACCACTACATTCTTCATGCGCAGTTTCCCGGACCAGCAGTTAGTAAAGGGGTTTCAAGTTTATCTATCTATCTATCTATCTATCTATCTATCTATCTATCTATCTATCTATCAGACTTCTATACTGCCCAAAACTTGCATCTCTGGGCAGTTTACAATTAAAATAATATAAGCATTAAAATAATTAAATTTGGAATCTTTTGCAAACTTGGAATATTAGGGGTTCTCAACCTTGGGTCCCTCAGTTAAACTCCCATAACCCCCAACCACAATGGCATTTAGCCATTATGGCTGGGGATTATGGGAGTTGAAGTCCACCAACATCTGGGTAGCCAAGGTTGAGAACCCCTGAATCTAAAAGCCTGGGTGAACAAATTTGTCTCCAGTATGTCTCCAGTATGTGCGGCATGGGGGTGCTTGTGATTACTCAATGGAGAGGGGATGTTGGGCCATTAGAAAAATTCAAAAGCTACATGGGGCCAATGAAAACAACACACAAGCAAGCTTTTGAATTCCCCAAAACACTTCATCAGGCTGGATGTCAAGCAAAGCAAAAAGGATGTGAGGAGAGGAGAGCTGGGCAAGTTCAGTAGAGCCAGAAATCTACAGTTTAACCCTCTCATGATGGAGGTGGAGTTTTAGCAGGAGTTGTGTAGTCACAGGGCCGGATCCAGATGACATTAGTCAGGACCACCCACTGAAATTAATTTAGTCATCTCTCATTTGTGTCAATGCTGCTTGGTCATGATCACCTGGCTTGATCTGGCTCCTGCTATTAGATGTGCACTTTGTGAGGCGGACCTATTGAAACCCGCGCAGCTCCTCCAAAACTCCTTAAAAACGGTTACATTGCAGGTGCTGGGAATGGGGTTTTTTTTAACAGTGAAAGAAAATGTGAAGAAGAGCGGTGGGGACCTGGCATTAAAGGGAAGGGGGTGATTCTGAGATGGCGGAGGGTGTGGGGCATTGTAGTGGTGGATGCCTCATCTTCCTCGCTGGAGAGACGAGGCACTGTTCAGGGTGGGTGAGGCAATGGTGCACCGGACTGTGCTTGGAAGGTCACCTGCGTCCAAGAGCTGCCGCCACGGTGCTTGCGCACCAGAGTGTAGCAGTTGTTCCCCCATCCTCTCTCACAACGCGCCCTTCTGTGCCCCCCTTAACTCCCCTGCATGCGCCAATCACACCAGCCTGCCTTTGGGGCCACGCAGCTCACGTGGTCCCACATGCTGCCAACGCATACCTGCGAGGCGAGCCAAGGCAGCCCTCCTCCCTCCCTCCTCTGCTTAGCCCTCACCATGGCATCATCCCGGCCAGAGGTTGTCCCCCGCACCCGGCGAGGTCATAAAAGGGACTGCCATCTTCCACCGGTGGTGCAGACCAGGGGGTTATAGGGGGCTGAGGGACCACAACACCCCACCAATGCAAGAGGGAAACGGCGTTTCCTCTCAAGGTGCCTTGGCCGCAATAGGCAGCTGGTTTTAAATCGGTTTGGATTGGACACGAACCGTGCTGGGGCATCAAATCCCCAGGATCACTTCATTCCAGTGCCATTCATCCAATGACCCTTTTGCATGAACGCACAAAATGGTATCTTTCCTCTTCCCCATACCACGCTGCCTCCCTCCTCCACTTAGCCCTCCTTGGTACGCGTGCTTGCTCCCCCTCCCCCGAGGAAGGTCCACCTGCACTCCCTTTTCTGCAAAGCCCGAGCCAAGGCGGCCCTCCTCCCTCCTTCCCTCCGCCACTTAGCCCTCACTGCGGCATGATCCCGGCCAGAGATTCCACCCCCTGGCGAGGTCACAAAGGGGACCGCCGTCTTCTACCAGCAGTGCAGACCAGGGGGTTATAGGGGACCGAGGGACCACAATGCCCCACCGATGCAAGAGGGAAACAGCGTTCCCGCTCAAGGCGCCTCGGTTGCAACAGGCAGCTGGGTTTCAATCAGTCAACCTTTGGCTGCAAACAATGAGCATGCAAGAACCAGCAGCCCTTCAAGTGGCACCCAATGCCATACCTTTTCCTTGATGCCCCCACGCTGCATACAGTTTGAAGCTGTAAAGATAGGGAATAAGATAGCTGTAGGAAGTTCTCAGCAGCACATGGAGTCACGGCACAAGAAGGGTCCCACGCCTCCATGATACTCTTCCTCTTCCATGCCATGTGCAAAATTGAGGTAGTGAGTGCCTTGATTGCAGTTGTTGGGCGGGGGTGGGGGGGCGGGGTTGACTCCCAGTCAGGGACCGGCACTCAACCCTTCGGAGTCCGGCAGTGGTCCAGGGACCGGTGGTTGAGAAACTGTGGTCTAGATAACCAGTTTCCTCCAAGACATTCACTTGGAGCCGGTCAGCCACCACCCTCTCAATCATCTTACTCAACCATGGGAGGTTGGAGACTGACCTATAATTATCAATCACCAGGGGATCCAAAGTGGACTTCTTAAGAAGCAGTCTAACCACTGTCTCCTTCAAACAAGCTGGCATCCTGCCCTTCCTCAGTGAGGTATTAATGATACCAATTAGGAGAGCACCAAAAACCTCCCTGCAAGATGAAATCAGACATGTTGGGCAAGGATCGAAAGAACAGGTGATAGACCATACCGCTCCAAGCAGCTTGTCCACATTCTCAGGAGTCACAAACTGAAACGGATCTAATCTAATCTTGCAAGAAGCATTGCTGGACACCTCTTTAACTGGCTCTGTTGGTGGTGTAGCGTGGACGCCGGCAGTTCCTGTCCAGGCTGCCGCAGGAGGCCCCCCCCCGCCACCTCAGCATCTGACATAAGACAGGGGGGGCATTGCAACATTGGCACTTTCCCCCATCAGAAACAGAAGTGTGATTGTGTGATTGTTTTGAGGTAGTATTCTTCAAGCTGAGAAATTTCCTATGCTTTATGTTCAATCCCTCCCCCCCCCCCGCCCCAAGACCTCACCAGTGAGTTTCATTAGCTCTTCCCGCCTGGTTATCTGTTAAGTGCCCTCTGATCCCATGAACATTCTGTTCCATTGAGTTATACTGGGGCAGATTTTTGTGAAACTGATATATGTCCCTCTTGCCCACAGTGGTCCAATTATGGATTCATCATAACATTTCCAGCTCTTTTGGAAACAGATATAAGATAATTCATATGCATATGCTGCTATTCAGGAAAATACTTCTCAGTGCAAAGAGAAAATGACTTCCTGTCCCAAAGGGGATCACAGGGGAAAAAGTGTGTGTGTGTGTGGGGGGGGGGGAGACAGCCAACAACAAACCTTGGAAAGATGCTGGGTTGGGATGCCTAGAAACAGCTCCTTTCCTCTGTTTATAAGAGAGCCGCCATGTTTTTCTTTTTCTGAGTGGGTACAGATTGCAGGATAAAAATTGCTGGAGTTCTATGGTGTCTTCCTACTGGCATTAAGTCTTGTTTATTTCAGCAAAGAGGCACCTTTTAAAAGAGTTGATTCTCTTTATATAGCAGGGGAAGAGCAATTGGCCCTATCCATCCACCACACAGCATCCCTCCAGTGGCTGTTGCTGGTGTCTATCTTAAGTTTATTTATTTTTACATTAGAACATAAGAACAGCCCTGTTGGATCAGGCCCAAGGCCCATCTAGTCGAGCAACCTGTTTCGCACAGTGGCCCACCAGATGCCGCTGGAAGCCACAGGCAGGAGTTGAGGGCATGCCCTCTCTCCTGCTGTTACTCCCCTGCAACTGGTACTCAGAGCCATCCTGCCTTTGAGGCTGGAGGTGGCCTCTAGCCCTCTAACTAGTATTGTGAACTCTTTGGGGACAGGGACAGGAATCCATCTTATTCATGTATTATTTCTCTTGTAAACTGCTTTGGAAACTTGTGTTGAAAACCAGAATATAAATATTTGTAGTAGTAGTAATAGTGTTCTTTTGATCCCTGGTGCTGCTGCTGGAATCCTGTACATGCTTGCCTTGAGTCATTCATTCCCATCCACCACAATGGACTTTCTAATTTGGAAGTTCCTAATAGACATGCAGAGGACTGCAGCAGGATATCTTGAAAATAGAGACTTTAAAAAAAAAGCAAAAAGCAGCTTAATAGTTCGGGGAGGGGGGTTCATGACTGAGTCGAATTGTCAAAAGAGGTGACTGGGGCTGAGGCCTGACCGCCGGTGTTTTAAGGACCTTGTGATGGTCCAAGTTGCGCTCTCAGACGGACGAGGCAGCCGAGGGGTTAAAGGGAGGCGTTAAGGGGGATGAAGACTCCTAGAGAGGCATGGGAAGGGGGCGGGGCTGTGTATGTATCCGACCGGCCGGGCTCTCTTCGACTCCTCCCAGTTCCCCCGAAGGAGGCGGAGCCTTTGCTTTTCTCCCGCGCAGCATCATCAACTGTGTGGCGGGGCCTGGAGGTCAATGCGACGTACGTGTGTGGGGTGTAGCAGGGAAGGAAGGGGGAGAAGACGGGAGGGGGGGGCTCCAGGCTGGGAGCGAAGTCGAGCCCACGAGCTAGCTCCTTTCCCTGCTCTGCCTTGGCAGGTCCTCGGCGGCGGCTGCTCCTCCTCCTTCTGCCCCGGCCGAGCTGCAGCTTTTGCAGAGCTGCGGGGGAGCTGAGCCCTGCTGGCAAATGGGGACTGTCTTGCTCCGGTCTGACATGATCTGCCAAGTGCAAAGGAAGGGAGCGGGCCTGCGGGGTGTAGTTTGTGTGTGTGTGTGGGGGGGGGGAGGTTCGTTTCGTTTCCTCCCCCAGCAGAGTCAGTCCTCCGAGGGGTAATAAAGCGAGAGATTCGAGGGGGCTGTTGTGTTCACCTGAAACAGGGACTGCGCATTGGGGTCCTTGGGAGGTGGTCCTTGGGAGGCGGTGGCCAGGGTGTTTGCCCTCCCCCTGGATGTGGGCAGAGCAAGGGGAGGGGCTGTGTCTCCTCCGGTGCCTGGAGAGGCTGCCAGAGTTTGAAGCTGGGGCTTTCTGGAGCGGATGCTCTTTCCAAAGTGGGCCCCTTGGGATGTGGGAAGAGCAGGGAGCCTATGCGGTGCAGCAGAAGATGCCAGGCAGGCAAGTGGAGAGGACCGAGGGAGAGCTCTGTTGGGAAAGGGGAGAAGAGGCTTGGGCTGGGATCTCTGTATCCTACACAGGTGAACGTCCTCCGCCGTTTGTCAACAGCGAGCCACTCTCCTTAGAATTGTTGAGCTCAGAATCACTAGAAGGAACAGCAATATTTTAGTTAGTTATTTTGCACGTATATACTACTTCTCAGGTGTGAACCTCCCAAAGGGGTTTACAGAAAACTTAAAGAACAATATATCAAGCCACACGTGTACTTGTTTACGTGGGCCTCAGTCTCCCTTGTTTCTTCTGTCCTCCCCGCATAGCAAGGTGGTCCCTGGTCGCTCTGTGGTGGCAGGTGAGGGGGAGGGAGGGGCCACTTTAGCTGGGACATAGTAGCTGGATGGGGGCAGCTCCCTAATAGTGAGAGGGGAGCTCAAGGGTAGGCAGGGAGATGGAGGGGCTGCATGTGGGGGGTGTTGTAGGGACAGCCCAGTGGCCAGAATGCACTGGGAAGGTTTGGCCAGTGCCTGCCAGGTGAAAGACTTGAGATTTGTCTGCTTTTCTTACAGGGAAACAGTCACTAGCTAGAATCTTCAAACTTCCATCCAGCTGCAAGACAGGATGTAATGCTGGAGGAAAAGGAGGAGGTTGGCAAATCAGCTCATCTGCCTGGAGCCCTTGCTCTTGATTTAAGAGAGAAATCTGGCTGGAGAGCAAGGAGAGCTTTGGGTATTCCTAGACGCTGCCTTCCTTGCACAGCAGAGCAAAGATGGAAGATGCTAACTCCGTGGGCCCTAAAGTAGTTAGAGGCGGTGAGGTTGGAAGCAGTGGGGAATTCTGGGACAAACTCCAGCACAAGATTCCAGGAGAGGATACTGCCAGCTCAGAGGCCCAGCGCCAGCACTTCAGGCACTTCTGCTACCAGGAGACCAAGGGGCCCCGAGAGGTTTGCAGCCGACTCCACAGCCTTTGCTATCAGTGGCTGAAGCCAGAAAAACACACAAAAGCTCAGATGCTGGACCTGGTGATCCTGGAGCAGTTCTTGGCCATCCTGCCCCTGGAGATGGTGAGCTGGATCAGGGAATGTGGAGCGGAGAGCAGCTCCCAGGCGGTGGCCCTGGCAGAAGGTTTCCTCCTGAGCCAGGCAGAGGACAAGAGGCAGGCACAGTGGCAGGTGAGAGCATCTTTCTCATTCTGGTAACTCACACGGTCTGGAAATTTAAACCATACAGTCCTAGAAATTCCACCTTATAGGCCAGTTTTGGGGGGGCATCATTCCAGAAAAGGTTGTCCCAAGCTCCTTTCTTTAGATTGCACTGTATATTGTTGATGACTTTTCGAAAAATGCATATCTTTTGATTCAAAATCCACAGAAATAGCTAACACTATTCAAACAGCTGTACCACTACTACCAATATTTATATACCTCTCTTCAACCAAAGTTCTCCAAGCAGTTTACATAGAAAAATAAATAGTACACAAATAAGATGGTCCCCTGTCCCCAAAGGGCTCACAATCTAAAAGGAAACATAAGGCAGATGCCAGCAACAACCACTGGAGAGATGCTGTGCTGGGCTTTTATAGGGCCAGTTGCTTTCCCCCTGCTAAATAAAGATAATCACCACTTTAAAAAGGTGCCTCCTTGCTCAGTTAGCTGGGGTCAATTAGTGCAAATCACTCAAGACAAAGCAGCCTCAGCTAAATCATCCACAAGACCTACTGTCGTCATCAAAGTGGTTTAAAGTGTGTTGCCTCCCAAAGCCCCTGAAATGAAGCTGCCTCTGCCTGAAAACCAAGAGAGATGGAGCAGAAGGAACCTCCCTGGGGCTGGAGATCCACCCCCTCAGAGTGCTATTGCTGAGAAGGCCCTGTCCTAGCCACATTAACCTTCGTCCAGGTAGTTCCAGGGCTAAGCAGATGTGTGGGGTGGTATCCTGTAGGGATGTGCACAGAACTGTGAGGCGCGGTCCGGCGACAGCGGGGGTCTCCCTTAAAGGGTGTGTGTTGGGGGTTGCACTTACCCCTCCTGCCACTTTTCTCCCGGCCGGCGCTCCATTTTTTGGAAACAGTTTTGGGGTGGCAGCGTTCCTCCCTGCCGCCCCTGCCCCCATGGTTGGCCGGAAATACTGGAAGTAACAAGCGTGTGTGTGCCCGCCGCGCACATTGCGTGTGCACGTGTCATGGTCTCTGGACCACCTCCGAAGAAGGGATGCCTCAAAGCCTGAAGGCCAGGGGTTCCAGATGCCTGTGTGGAGCTCAAGGTGCTTGAAGGAGACAGCGCAAGCCATAGAGAGATGGGAATGGAAAGGGCCTTTCAACTGCACCAGCTTCTTCCCCTTTCTATCTCATAAAGGCATACGTTCTTGTTTTCTTTTTACTTTGCTTTATATCTGTGTTAAATTATTTACACTGCCTAAATACATGTTTCAGGTGGTATATGAGAGATAGATAAGAGCCCTGCTGGATCCAGCCGAGGCCTGCCTAGTCCAGCATCCTGTTTCCCACAGTGGCCCTCAGACACTTCTGGGAAGCCCCCAGGCAGGAGATGAAGGCATGCCCCTCTCCTGCTCTGGCTCCCCTCCAACTGGTACTGGGAGACATCCTGCCCTTGAGCCTGGAGGCAGCCTGTACTAATAGTCCAGTCCCCACTGTAGACCTGGCAGGCCTTGAAATGTAGAGGGCGTTGAGGAGGTGGCTGGAGTGCATGGAGACTGAGGCAGGCTGTCTTTGCCCTAACCTGCCTTCCCTTCCTTGCCTGGGCGGGATCAGAGGAAGCTGCCTTATACCAGGTCAGGCCATTGGTCCACCTAGCTCAGTATTGTCAGCTGCTCTCCGAATCATCAAGACTAGTCGCCATTTCTGGCAGGAGTCCCTCCCAGCCCTACATGGAGATGCTGCCGGGGAGTGAACCTGGGACCTTCTGCAGGTAAGCAGCTGCTCTGCCCCTGAGCTATGGCCCTGCCCCCTGATACCTTATCAGCAGACAGTGGTCACAGGGAGTAGTCACCCATTCAAATGCCAGCCAGGGTAGACCCTGCTTAGCGAAGGGGACAATTCCTGCTCACTGCTGCAAGACTAGCTCTCCCTTCTTTGCTCCCCTTTCAGAAGCAGGAGGCAGAATGGGCAGAGAAGGCCCCATCAAGCCCCATGCAGAGGCTGCTGTGCAAGAGCATCACAGAGGAACACAAGAGAGGGGCCCCCTTGCTGGGTAAGGATGGAGTGCACAGAGTGCAGCTTGGTCTCTCCCTTCTCGATATCCCTGAAATTGGGGCATAGCACCCAGTGCCCCACACTTGAGCCTGGAGTCAGCCAGAAGGAAGCATTGCACTAGCTGATGTGCTCCCCAATTGTTTTGCGTGGGTCATGGCAGAAGGCCACAGCTAGATCAACCAGCCTCTGCCCTCTTCCAAGATTAGAATCTCAACAGGGAAGTCCCAGTCAGGTAGAAGCAGAAGGTGGGGGGCAAGGGAGGAGGCCCATGAAATATGAGCTGCTCACTGCACCTGCGCCTTGTGTCACATTGCTAATCTGGCTTTGGAAGGAAGATCTGGTGAAGAGAATAGAAAAGACATTTCTAGCACAGAAGCAGTGCCTAGAAGCAAACAGGAAGACAGATGCATTTTCTACAAGGAAATGAAAGTCTACATGCTTGTGTATGAAGGCTGAAAGGCTAACCATGTACTTTCTCTCCTTTGCAGGTGTAAGAGTGGCCTTAGTGCCTGATTCGAAATCGACCCCTCTTTGTACTGGAGCCGGAGAAGCAACTGTGTGTCCTCCTCAGGTAGGGAATAGGTCTCTCATTGGGGTCACTGCTTGTCGCTGATCAGCGTTTGATAGGATTTTTGACAAGGTTTTTCTTGTTCAGACCCTTTCTAAAACACTGCCGTGTGAAACAGAGGTTGAGTTGCAGAAGGAACTGTGGTTTCCACAACATCAAGATAGGTGTAGAAACCATTCCATTACCAGGTCAAAACACTTTGCACATGCTTCGGGACATCTTACTTTAGTGTCTTTTTTTTTTTTTTTTAAGTATACTTCCCTTCAGCGGTACATGTCCCTTCTTCATAGCAGCTGTTCTTGTCTTTCTTTCTGTCTTAAAATATTTATACCCTACCTGGTACTGCTACAGAGTATACTACTGCTCAGGGAAGTTTCATGTAGGTTTCATGCTGATAATAACCAGTATAGGGGACAGAATAGATCCCTGTGTCACCCCATAGGCCAAAGGGTGGAGCAAGCATCCCCCAGCACCACCTTCTGAGTACAATTCTCCAGGCATGAACAGAGCCACCATATAACCATGCCCCCGAGACCCAGAGAGATGATCCAGAAGGATACCATGGTCGATGGTATAAAAAAACACTGAGAGGTCCACAAGAATCAAGAGAGTCGCACTGCCTCTGTCTCTCTCCTGGTGTAGGTCATCCACCAGGACAACCAAGGCAGTTTCCATCCTGTATCCAGGCCGGATGCCAGACTGCGAAGGATCAAATAATCAGATTCATCCAGGGCTGCCTGGAGCTGGGATGCCACCATACCCTTATAGGGGCTCTAGCATATGTTGGGTCACAGACATTCTGAGTTTTCCTCCAATGCTGCTCAAGCCATCTTAACAGCCTGCTTCATTGTCCTTACAAAGGTTTGTTTTTTAAAAAGAAATGTTGGGCAGCATATAGATCAAAGGTGCTCAAGAGCTCGCCTTACTACCGTGTTTCCTGGATTTGCTGTGAGTAGGAGGGGTGCACTAATCTGGGAAAGTACTTGTGTGCTTTTCTGTGTTCTTCCAGACAAATGGTTGCCTCCCCTGAAGCTCTGAGTCTTTCAGGCTAATCGGCAGTTACCCCACCTTCCTGCCCCCTTTCAGCTTGTGAGCAAAAATGTGTTTGTAGAGGACATGGTTGATGAGTCGAGAAAAGGATGATGTGTGTGCGTTCTCCTTTTTTCAGGGTCCGGTGTCCTTTGAGGCGGTCTCTGTGTGTTTCACGGAGGAGGAGTGGGCTCTGCTGGATCCTGGCCAAAGATCTCTGTACAGGGAAACCATGCTGGAGAATTATGGGATGGTGGCCTCTCTGGGTAAGAACCCTTTACTGATAGATCCTAAAAGTTCTTGAAGATTCTTGGGTTAAAGACACAACACGGGACACTCCTCCATCCCAGTCTCATCAGGCGGCCATGATCCAGATTGTGTCTCAGAAAAAATGTTTCTGTTCTTCTTGATCTTTGGCTGTGAAGTGGGAAGTAGGAACCAAGAGGCAACTTGATTTTTAAACCACTGTAACTTTCATTCTGTCTGTAACCAGGGACCATTTTATATCCCCAAACCACAAAATTACTAGGACTGTGCAAAGGGGAAGATGGTTACTTTGGAGCTGCCCCTGATTTTATTCAGTTCTTCAGGGGGTTTGCGTCTCTTGGCTTCATTCAAAATAGTTGCTTCTACTTGGACCAAAGATTCACAACCTCCCTCTTGCTACCTGAATGCCTGGACCTACTTACCCAACAGGAGACAGGACAGTCTGTTCTCTATCTTGACTTCTGCACACAAGGGAGCAGCAGCTTCAATGGAGGTATGACTCCATTGGATTCAATGGATTCAATGAGGTGGATTCAATGGATTCAGTGGATTCAATGAGGTGGATTCAATGGAGGTATGACCCCCAATGGAGGTGTTGTGGTTTAAAAAAATATTCCCTGCAGTCCTGGCAAAAGTGCAGGGTAGCTTGGGAATCATAGTCGTTTCAGGAACTCTGGCCATTGTGGCTGCCCCTGAAAATACTGCAGTTCCCAAGATATTCTGTGCCTTTACCAGTGCAGGGAAAGAAGCAGGCAGGGGCCAAAGTGTTTGTTTTTTTAAAAAAAGCCCACGGCAGAACTGCTCCCTTCCTGCCAGGAGTGAAGAGAAAATACAGTCTGCCCTGTCTCCTCTTACACAGCTTCAGGGGTCAGTGGAGTAACAGATGAAGGTTGAAGGGGCTGAATCAAAGGTGGATTGTTCAGTTCAGGCTGAATCTTTTAGAGTTGGGCCAAAGCTGCCTTTTTCAATTTGGGAGCCAAAGCCCGGCAAATTACTTTGTTGCACCTCTGCAGCAACAACTCCTGAAGCAAGAGAACAGCTGGTATTGGGGCTTCACTCTCAGTTATTTGGTTATGCATTTCTAAATCTTCTGGTTGTATTTTTGCTGATTGTTAATCAGACTATAGAATGTTCCTGCAGCCATATTAACTGAGTCTTCTGGTAAGCATATCTTGAGGTCTGCAGATGTTCAGAGAATATCTTCTGGGATACGTCCGATAAGTTGCTATATTCTTAAAGAGGAGGACCCTAATTTATGAGCTCTGAATGCTCCCTTCTTTCGTGACATTCTCTCCTTCCCTGCCACACACACCTGGTTTACAGCATGCCTGCTGCTGCCGCTTACATTAATTTGATCAATGTGGTATGCAGTGTTCCCTGTGCGGGGCTGTCCCTAGGGGGGTATCAGCAGGTCTGGGGCCTCCTTAATATTTCAAGAGCAAGCAGGACTACCCCCCTGCCCCACACACCACCAAATTTATTGTCCTAGCTCCTTCATAGGCATGCTGGCCATGGCTAACTTCCAGCTGCAGAAGCAAGCAAACAGCAAAAAGCAAGCAAACAACCTCTCCCCCCACTCCCTTATGAGCTGCTCACAGTAGTCATAGGCACGCAGCCCCTAGCTAAGCTTAGGCTACCGAAACAAGCAAGAGCAAGAAGCAGGCAAACCACTCTCTCTGCAGGCAGACCAAGTGCAGCAGTGGCCAGAGGCCCATTAGGCCCAGCGTCCGGGTGTCCCAGGGGTGCTGCTTCCCCCAACGCAGCCTGCAAGAGGCTTCCGCTCCCACCCTGGTGCTGACAGCTCTGCTCAGCCGGCTGCCTCTGGATTAATGCCCTGCAAGCGACCGAGGGAGGCCTGAATGTCCACTCTAAATTGAAATGTGCCAGCCAAATGGAGAGAGCACCAGGCACGGAACGCGTACTAAAAGAGGCAGCATGGGCGCACGTGCATTCAGAATTCGGCCTTCCTGATTCAACCTGAGCAGGATCTAAATGACTCTCCCTGCACGATAACCTACCTAACAGGGTTGTGAGGAAAACCGTCCATGTACATTGTTCTGGGCTCCTTGGAGGAGGAACAAGATAGACATTTAGTAAGAGGTTGGGGATGGCACTTAATTTTGTGGTGGTGGGGAGTCCCACCTGCTATGTAATAAGAATGGAATGGATGGGCAGAGTTTATACCACTAAGATTGTATCCTGTTCTTCCTCCAAGGAACCCAGAGCCGTGTACATGGATGGCTTTCCTCACAACGACCCTGTTAGGTTGTCAGTCATGCTGCGAGTTGCTTCATCCAAATTGCCCCTCAAAGCAAGGATAAAATACCAGTTTAAAGTAAAGTAGTATCCCGTAACTTCCCATACCAACTATGACTGGACATACACAGTTCTTTCTTCCAGAAAAACGGATACCGGAACTTAAGTTTAATGACTCCTTGGGTAAGGGAGCAGTTGCAATGAAAATGATTAAAATATTCCCAATGACCTGCAGATACCAAATTTTGCATGGCCCATCCTGCCATTTAAATTAGCTGAATGCACTAGCGATGTCCCCGGACTGGTCCGGAGGCCATTTGACAGGTCTCCGGAATGGTCTGGACATGGGCGGTTCAGATTCGGATGGATTGGGGTGGGGGGTTCCTTTAAGGACGGGGGAGGGTTTACTTACCCCTCCCGCCACTTTCCCCCCTCCGGCGCCGGTATTTTATTTAGTAATCGGGGCGGCAGGATACCTCCCTGCTGCGCGTGCACAAAAGGCTCCTAAAAGCCTTGCACTTTAGCAAAGCGGGAGAATGGGTGGCAGGGAGGTATTCTGCCACCCCGATTACTTAAGAAATTGTGTGTGCGCGCACACACAAAAGGCTCCTAAAAGCCTTGCACTTCAGCGATTAGCGAAGAGGGAGAAGGGGCGGGAGGGAGGTATCCTGCCGCCCCGATTACTAAATAAAATACGGGCGCCGGAGGGGGGAAAGCGGTGTGTGTGGGGGTAAGTAAACCCTCCCTCGCCCTTAAAGGAACCCCCCACCCCAGTGCTGGACCACAGCTCCGCGGTTCCGTGCACACCCCTAGAATGCACTATGATTTACACCAGAATATGTTCAGGGAAAAGGGGTGTGTGTGTGTGTGTGTGTGTGTGTGTGTGTGTGTGTGTGTGTGTGTGTAGAACTCTGAATATAATAATCATATGTTAACTGTTATTGTTCTCAACAGATTTTTAACAGACAACAATTAGATCAGTAATTCGAAACAACTTCATGCCCCCCAAAAGCAGAATCCCTCTTCCCATGCTCTGTTGCCCTCCACTCCCTCCCTCCCTCCTGGTGCCTTCTTTCTTCTTCCTCTTTCTCTGCTGCTCTGGGTCCAAGGGCGTCTGATGGATGGGTTATCTTGACCCACATGACTCCAAAGGCAGGACGATGCAAATTAATAGAAAAGGTTTAAGTTTGGGTGGAGCGAGCCCCTCCCCTGTTCTTTTTGTCCTGCAAAGGCTCCAGGCAGCTCTACTCAGCACTCCAGCACTGGTGCTTTTACTTTCGGTTTTGGGCAGCTCCTCTTTGTTGTATTCTGCCCCCGCTCCTGAACTATTGGGCTGCAGCCTTGGATGGCAAGACCCCCCAGGGTACTGCATGTACGTGTGCTGAGAGGGTCTTGTTTAGCTGGCCCTTTGGCTCTGCTGCCGCCTGCGACCCCTCCGAAGAGCTTGCAGTCACGGTCATGCTGTTTACGGTTCTCAAACTTCCCGGAGCCAAGGGACACTGCCGATCAGCTGTTTGGCGGCGTTCCAGTGACCATAGGGCCTCAGCTTGCGAGCGGGGAAGCGGGCCGGGCAGAGCTCCCGCCTCCGCATTCCCTGGGAACCACCTGCCATTCCTGGACGCCCCAGGGAAGCCCGCCCAAACAGCATGGTCTCCTGGGGCTTGCAGAAGTCCAGCCAAACGCGGGCCTGCCGGCAATGGCGTGTGCCCAGCCCAAAGCTTCCAAAAAGGCACCAGCAAGAGCGGCAGGGGAGGGCATGTCCACGGATGCTGCTCCTCCCAGGGCACAGCCAGCACAGAGAGTGGTCACCCGAAGCATGGCATCGGCCCAGCAGGAGGTGGTGAGCGCAGCCCATGCCGGGCCTAGTCAGTCCTCTGACTCCGGGGGACCCTTGGGGTCATCTAGCCCAACCTGTGACTGAACTATCCTCCAATATGCCTACCTCCTGGGGGTTGTGGGTGGAGAACCTACTTTCCACTGCTTTTGAGAGATATGATGCCTTGCAATCAAAAAGGCGTAAGCGTTCTAGGTGGGCCTCTCCAGCCTTTTCCAGCCTCCTCCAGCCTCCTCCAGTGCGGAATCCTCCCCTTCTGGAACCCCTGCCCCCAAGTAGGCAAAGAAAAAGAGAAAGCATGTTAAGAAATCCAAAAAGTCCAGATCTAGGTCTAGACAGCGGGAAATCAGCGCTCACTCTGAGTTCTGATCAAGGGTCCCCTGTTCCCAGGCACAACCCCCTTAGGGAGGTGGGGAACTTAGCTGGTGGAGCCGCCCAGAGTGCAACTCAATGACAAACTCCTAGCTTCCTTGGGGATCCCCACCACCCAACGGATCTGATAGGTCAGGAGGACCCGGATCAACATAGATCTGAGGGTGAATGGTCTGATAACCAAGACCCAGACGCACCTGAGGCACCCCTTAGACTTTTCCAGGTACCAGATTTGGCCCCTCTGATGTCCAAGATGGTACTAGCCCTGGGTCTTGTGCCACCCGCCCCCCCTCCGCGTGCTTCTCAAGAGGCCCAGCCAGTTGGTAAGAGCACGTTAGTTTCCCCTGGCTCAAAACAGTCTGCCGTAGCTCTGCCACTCCCTAAGCAGTTTGTGGAAGCGGCCAAAGTCAAATGGTTTCTCTACACTCTCTTTAAAATGGCTACCGCTGTGGTTAACAAACTCTATACCTTCCAGCAAGAGGGGAGCGAAATTTTTAGTATGCCTCCTACAGATGCGCCCATGGTCCAATTAATTTCTGGTTCGGTTCTGACCAGAGGTGGGGAATCGGCTCTCAAGGACCCGGCAGACAAACATATGGAGGGGTCCCTAAAGCACCTCCATGAGTCCTCGGCCCTCTCCATGAGGGCCTCAGCGGCAGCCTTAATGGTGGCACGGGCTTCCCTGATCTGGCTGGATGATTTGATTAAGGATCCCCCCTCGGACCCGGTTAGACTGTGCCAGACTCTTTTAAAATTGCACAAGGCGCAAGCATTCATCTCAGATGCCACCTTGGATGGGCTGCACTTTACCTCTAAGGCAGCTACGGCCTCCATAGTAGGCAGGCTCCACTTACGGCTAAAATACTGGCAAGTAGATGCCACATCTAAGTCCAACCTGGCCTCCCATATGATGGCCAAAAGTTGTTTGTGGATGTGGCTCTTAACAAAGTCCTTATCAAATCTAAGGACAAAAAGAAAGCTATGCCTTCTGCCACTAAAAGACAGGACTGCTTCCAGGGCAGATGGTTTTTTCAGCCTTTTCGATCCTTTCAGTCCCCCTTTGCGGGCTGGGACAAGGGGTCAAGGGCTCACCGCCCCTACTGGGGTAGAGCCAGGGCATCTAAACAGCAGTTTGGGAACAGGGCCTCCTTCTCGTCCCAATCCAAGCTGTCTAAACAGCAGGCATGACAGGGTGGGAGAGGTGCCCCTAGGTAGTCGCCTCTCCTCTCACTGGCACGCTTGGGAGGCCACCACATCAGATCTGTGGGTACTCTCCACCATAAGGGAGGGCTACTCCATAGAGCTGTCCAGCCAGCTCCCCCACAGATTGCTGCCCACTCCCTCATCCAAACACAAACAGCAGCACCAGGGCCTTCAGCGATCAATACATCACCTTCAGGCCATAGGAGCCATAGCAGGTGCCGGTCCATCAATGAGGTCTGGGCGTGTACTCCATAATATTTACAGTTCCCAAGAAAGACGGGTCGTTGTGGGTGGTGCTGGACCTAAAACACATAAACCACTTCATCTGCAAGCGCACCTTCCACATGAAGTCCCTGAGATCCATCGCAGAGGCCCTTCATCACCTAGACCTGCTCATGTCCATCGACTTCAAAGAGGCCTAATTGCACGTGACTATTCACCAGGACAGTAACCATCTCCTCTGCTTCCTGTATGCGGGAATGCACTACCAGTACAAAGCTCTTCCCTTTGACCTCTCATCAGTGCCACGTGTATTCACAAAGGTCCTGGCCCCCATGATCTCCCACTTCAGACTTCAGGGCGTGAGGATCTTTGGATATTTGGACGATCTCCTTATTCAGTCGAGGTCATACCAGACAGCCCAGCGAGACCTGCAGACCACCATCCAAATGCTCAACTCGCACGAATTCGTCATAAACAAGGAAAAGAGTCAACTGCTCCCGGCGCACCAGATCCTCCACCTAGAGTGATAGACACCCAGCTGGACAAACTCTTTCTGCCCCAGGACCGAAGGCATACCCTGGAGTCAGAAGTATGCAAGATGCTGGCATCCAACCGAGCACCTCTCATGGACCTGTCCAGACTACTAGGCCTGATGGTGGCGAGCCTACGGTCTGTACCCTGGGGACGTTTCCATCTGAGGCCCCTACAGTGGTTCCTCCTTCCATTCCATGCAGACATAGCGGTCAAGTCCAACAGATGGCTGCCTCTGCCCCAGGAGGTCCGGCACTCCCTTCGATGGTGGATCTCCGCTCCACACCTATCGGTGGGAAGGGAGTTCCTTGATCCCCCCAGGATCATCGTGACCACAGACGCCAGCAAAAGGGGATGGGGAGCACACTGTCAGCATCACTTGGTACAGGGCAGGTGGTCAGCGGAAGAACGCCAATACAGCATAAACTGGCTATACCTCAGGGCCATCTGCCTGGCCCTGCAGGAGTTTGAGACCTCACTGCTACACCGCCACATGCATATCCGCATGGACAATACCACGGCGAAGGTTCACGTGAACCGGCAAGGGGGTACCAGGTCCCGGTCCCTCCAGGCGGAGACAACGCTCCTGTTCCACTGGGTGGAATGCCACGTGGTATCCTTGATGGCACATCACATACAGGGAGACCTGAGCAGACTTGCTGAGCTGCTTGGACATTCTACCAGGGGAATGGCACCTATGCCGGGAGACCTTTCTCCTCATCACGGAACACTTCGGCCTACCCCTAGTGGACCTTTTTGCAACCCCAGCAAACACACACCTGCCCTGTTTCTTTATGAGATTTCTCTGCTTGCAGGTGGAAGCAGTGGATGCTCTCTCAACACCGTGGCCACAAGACCTCCTCTACGCATTCCCTCCCACCCCCCTTCTGGTGAGGGTCCTATGCAGAGTCAACCTCCTACAAGCCCAGATTATCCTGTTGGCCCCGTTCTGGCCACAGAGGCCGTGATTCACAGAGATCTGCAACCTTGCCGTGGAACCCTACCTGCTGCTCCCCATCACACCAGATCTACTGCAATAGGGGCCGGTCTCCCATCCAGATCCAGGCTGGTTAAAGCTAGCCGCCTGGAAACTGAATGGTGCCTTCTGAAGCATCATGGATACGCAGCGTCTGTCCTGAACACAATGCTAGCTTCCAGACGTCCTTCCACAAACCGGATATATCAATCTACGTGGAGGGCCTTCCTATGCTGGTCAGACCACGGTGGTCCGCCTCCATGTCCCACCTGCTACAGTTCATGCAAAATGGCCTGGACAAGGGTCTCTCGGCTGACACACTAAAAGACCTCTAAAAGGTAGGGTTCCAAGCCTCTTCCCTCGTGGGTCTAATTATGGGAACATCTAAGGGAGCCGGCCGTTGCCAGCCACACCTGAAACGTTTCCTGCAAGGTGCTGCTCTCTTGTCCCCACCGGTGGTTCATCGTTTCCCCAACTGGAATCTACATATGTTCTCAAGGCCCTCCAGGCCCCCCTTCAAACCATTGTCTTCTATTCCCCTACGGATACTCTCACTCAAGCTGGCATTCTTAGTGGCCATCACCTCTGTGCGCAGAGTGCCTGAGCTCAGGGCTCTCTCTGTACACAAAAACCTCTGTGAGGTTAATCCCAGACCCCTTTTTTTCGCCCAAAGGTAGCATCTCCCTTCCACATGTCCCAGGACGTTGTGCTTGTCCTCACCTGGTTCACCTGGCGGAGAAGGCGTGGCATAAACTTGATGTCCGCAGATGCCTCAAAATCTACATCAGATGGACCAAGCACATTAGGAACTCCAAGTCCTTATTCGTTTCTTTTCTGCCACGGTCTGTGGGCCAGCCAGTGACACCCGCCACCATAATTAGGTGGCTTAAGGCATGCATATCCCTGACATACGAATCGCAAGGCCTTAGGGCAACCACTAGGATTTTTGCCAATTCGACTAGGTTGGCAGCCACATCAGCAGCTTATTCCACCAATGCCCCCATTCAGGACATCTGCCGAGCGGTGACCTGGCGGGCCCCCTCTACCTTTACCAGACATTATAAGCTAGATACGTTTGCATCTGCCCAGGCAGCGTTCAGGAGGCACGTCCTCCATCAGGTGCTCCCTGCACGGTAGTCTCTGGTACCCTCCCTATTGGGATGTGGAGCTTTGGTATGTCCCATCCATCAGACACCCTTGGACCCAGAGCAGCAGAGAAAGAAGCGTTGGTTACTCACTGTGAAGGCTCCTTCTTGCTGTGGGGTCCAAGTGCGTCTCTACCCACCCTTGTGCCAGCTCCTACCATCCAGGAATCAGGTTTCTTCTGCCGAGTGTTATTGTAAAGTTGGCCTAGTTAGTTTTTTGGGCTGTGTTTTTTGACTCGTTTTTTACCTAGTTTACCAGATGTTTGCTTCGCATCATTGTACCTGTCGCTTCTGGTACCAAAAGAACTGGGGAGGGGCTTGCTCCTCCGAAACTTAAACCTTTTCTACTAATTTGCATCGTCCTGCCTTTAGAGTCATGTGGGTCAAGATAACCCATCCATCAGATGCCCTTGGGCCCCGCACCAAGAAGGAGCCTTCACGGTGAGTAACCAATGCTCCGTTCGCTCACCCTTCCTTTCTTCCTCTCCCTCCCCTCTTCCGGCTGTTCCCCTGCTCTCCACTCACTTATGCCCAGAGAAGGTGCCCCATGCACCCTTCTGCCTCTGCCCTCTTTCTCTCCATGGCAAGCCCTTCACATGCATGCCAGCAGCGGCAGGAAGGAAGCAAGAAGCCCCACATGGCAAGAAATGTTTCTGCCTCAGTGCATGGGGTGGGAGGAAAGACAGACCAGCGCAGGCAGGCAGGAAGGAAGGAACCAGCCGAGTGGGAAGGAATGTATGCATGGGGGAAAGGGAAGAAATGTGGCGGTGGCTTGTCCTGGATGGGGAAAAGGTGCAGAGTCTCAACCTCCAAGAGTCAGTGGCCACCGCCTGCCTCAGACTCTCGCCTGGTTGGTTGGGGCCCCGCATAGTAGCTCTGCTCAGCTCCCTCCTCCTGCTGTTGTGCAGCCCTCACTTGCTCCCATCCACCCTTGTGGCCTCGTGCGTGCCGCGTGGCTCGGCAGTGAGGTGGCGGTCAGTGTGTGAGTGTGCAGTATCGCTGATTGAGGAGGAGGAGAGAGGGCAAGGGATGGCCAGTGTGCCATCGCAGGGCCTGTCCAAGTGCAGGGCTGGGGGTGATCTCCCTGCCCGCCCTGCCCCAGGGATGGCCCTGTCTGTGTGACAGGGATTCCCAGGTGTTGTTGACTACAACTCCCATAACCCCCAGCCAAAGGCCATTGCAGCTGGTGCTTTGCAGGCAGAGGCCTCGGCTGGCCATCTCGTGTCCACATGACTTCACACCAGGCTCTGTAGCTGCTGCCCTGCCCTGCCCCTCTCCTTCTGCCTTCCCTCTTGGCTTTCAGACTAGATCTTCCAAAAACAGAAGCTTCCTCACTCAGGATTCACACTGATCTCTCCCCTCTCCTCTTTGTATCTTTCTCTTCCCAGCTTCCTCCTTTCCCCAGAGAGCCACTCTAAACTAGGAACATAGGAAGCTTCTACGGAGCCAGACCATTGGTCCACCTAGCTCTGTATTGTCTACACAGACTGGCAGCGGCATCTCCAAGGTTACAAGCAGGAGACTCTCTCAGCCCTATCTGGAGATGCCAGGGAGGGAACTTGGAACCTTCTGCATGCAAGCAGGCAGATGCTCTTCCCAGAGCAGCTCCATCCTTTCCATCCCATTGTAAGGGGAATATCTTACATTGCTCACACATGTAGTCTCTCATTCAAATGCAAACCAAGGCAGGCCCTGCTTAGCAAAGGGACAATTCAGACTTGCTACCATAAGGCCAACTCTCCTCCCCACCCCATTCTGGTTCCATCCCTTCCCAGCTGGCCACATGCCAAACGAAAGTTCATTATGCTCTTCGAGAAGTGATTAGACTGCCCCTATTAGAGTGTCCAAGATATGATGTTCCCCATTGCTGAAAGATGCTGAGACAAATGAGAAGGAAGCCTCTTCTCAACTGTCCAGGCGAGGACACTTATCCATTAGGCTTAGCAAAGTGCTTTCCACTCCATGACCAAGTCAAAAAGCAGATGGAAAAGGGGGGCAAGGGACCCCACGGTTGAATAATTTCTCAGTTATACTAATCATCAGGATTCTCCCTTTATTCGAGCAGGTGAGAGGAGCAACATGGACAATTCTGTGGGAAAGCAAGAGTTGCTTTTGGGAAAGACCAGTCATGAAATGGAGGAAGAGATCTACGGGGATCAAGAGGAACCAAGGAGGCAGGAAGGGATCCAAGGAGGTTGCCCAGAAATTCCAGCCCAACGAAAGCATCATGATGGAAAGGGAATGAAAACACCACCTGTGTGTGTGAAACCATTCAGTAGTATATCGAGCCTTGATAGCTACTGCAGAACCCAAATGGAGGAGAAGCCAGATCCATGCTCAGAGCACAGGAAGGGCTCACAGCTGATCTTCCATCAAAGTAGCCAGAAAGGGGAGAATGCTGCTGGGAATGGAGATGAATCAGAGATGCAGGACAGAAACCCAATGGAGACTCCAAGGGATGAATTTGATGCTTGTCAGAGGGAGGATTTCCATCTCATCTCTAGATTACAAGAACAAAAGAAAGTAAAGGGAAAGTGCCGTGGTCAGGAAAAGACCTTCAGTAGTCATCTAAGCCTTAAGTCATATAAAAGAAGCCACATTCTGTACAGATGTTTGGAGTATGGAAAGAGCTTTAGTCAGAGTTCAACCTTAACAACCCATCAAAGAATCCACACAGGGGAGAAAACATTTCAATGCCCGGAGTCTGGAAGGAGCTTCAGTCACAGCTCAGACTTCAGTACCCATAAGAGATCCCATAGAGGGGAGAAGCGATATAAATGCCTGGAATGTGGAAAGAGCTTTAATCGGAGCTCAGCCCTGTCTAGGCATCAAATAATCCACACAGGGGAGAAACCATTTAAATGCCTGCAGTGTGGAAAGAGCTTTAATCAGAGCTCAAACTTAAAAGCCCATCAAAGAATCCACAGAGCGGAGAAACCATTTAAATGCCTGGAGTGTGGAAAGAGTTTTAGCCATAATTCAAAATTTACTATCCATCAAAAAATCCACACAGGGGAGAAACCATTTAAATGCCTGGAACGTGGAAAGAGCTTTAATCAGAGCTCAAGCTTAACAGCCCATCAAAGAATCCACAGAGCAGAGAAACCATTTAAATGCCTGGAGTGTGGAAAGAGTTTTTGCCATAATTCAAAACTTACTATCCATCAAAGAATCCACACAGGGAAGCAACCATTTAAATGCGTAGAGTGTGGAAAGAGCTTTAATCAGAGCTCAAACTTAACAGCCCATCAAAAAATCCACAGACTGGAAAAACCATTTAAATGCCTGGAGTGTGGAAAGAGTTTTTGCCATAATTCAAAATTTACTATCCATCAAAGAATCCACACAGGGGAGAAACCATTTAAATGCGTGGAGTGTGGAAAGAGCTTCAGCTGCAGCTCAGCCCTGTCTAGGCATCAAAAAATCCACACAGGGGAGAAACCATTTAAATGCCCAGAATGTGGAAAGAGCTTTAATCAGAGCTCAAACTTAACAGCCCATCAAAGAATCCACAGAGTGGAGAAACCATTTAAATGCCTGGAGTGTGGAAAGAGTTTTTGCCATAATTCAAAATTTACTATCCATCAAAGAATCCACACAGGGGAGAAACCATTTAAATGCCCGGAATGCGGAAAGAGCTTTAATTGGAGCTCAAACTTAACAACCCATCAAAGAATCCACAGAGCGGAGAAACCGTTTAAATGCCAGGAGTGTGGAAAGAGCTTTATCAAGAAGACAGACTTCAGTAGCCATCAAAGAGTTCATCTTGGGCAGACCCCTTTGGGTGAAACACACTAGGCAAGGCCAAGGAGCTTACATCTAGGAGTGCATGCAGAGGAGACACCTCTTGTGATTAATTTGGCCTCACTTTATTCTTTGTGGGTTTTTTTACTACTCTTAAGCTACCACTGATGTAAAGATTCAACAGGAACATTAACGTGGCACACGATTCCCCTCATGTGGAGTCAGATGGCAATCCAGAACATGGAAACTGCAATTATTGGCCCTCACCATTCAATTGTATTTCATTTCTCAGAGGAATCCACCGTATCACTAATTGGAACATAACATATAGAAGGGAAACCCCAAAAGGGCATCTGGGTGTAATTTCACTCTTTGATGTCCCATCTTCCAAATGGCAGGCTTATCATTTGTTCACATCTAATTTCCTGTGCATTTGGAGGAAACTCACCTTAGCCATATCCTGTCCTTTGGTAGAAACAGATCAGATCAACTTTGACTCATGATTATTTTTAGGGTACAGTTTTGTAAGCCAGCGTGGAATGTGGATGAAAGATGAGTGATGGGGTGGGGGAAGATGACCAGAGAGACTTCTTGATATTCTCAGATGAAGCAATCAGTCTGCAAGCACCTTAAAACTACACTTGATTGCATTCTCGAAGACCAAGATCCCCCCACCCTTTTATGGACAGACCAGCTTGCTTTACAGTGGATTTGAAATAGCTGAAATGGTCCTGGAAGCTTGAAGAGTTTCAGCTGAGCATTTGGCAGATGTGTGAGCTCTAGAACATCTGCAAGTTTTTAAATTGGCATCAGAGTGAGTAGCCGGGGGTTAACAGGGCCTGGAATTCCCCAGGAACCCTGTGAGTGGTCGCCAGATCCAGCCAGAGACCAACCAGATTCAAAAGGGGGCTTCCCCCTCTTTTTGGAAGGAGTGGCCAATAGAGCGACTTCCTGTTTTGGTGATTCAGTCTGTTGGAAGCTGGAGAGAGAGCAGCCGGAAAAGGCTGGAGTCACACTCCCCACGTCCCCCAGGATCCTCAGTGGGAGGCCTGGACTGAGAAAGCTGAAGGGGAAGCTGCAGAAAAAAGAAAACTGCCATCTGAGAAAAAACAGTGGTGGGGAACATTCTCAGTTAGATATTGCATTAGGGGTTTTTTGGTCTTGGTTTGCTCATGAATCCTACAAGCAAGCTGATTTGTTTTGCCTATTACCAGCTCTTATTCTTTCCCAATAATCAAGTGCATTGGAGAATTAACTCTTTTTCCTATATAAAACTGGTCTGGAATGCTCTTCGGGAAAGCGGGGGGGGGGGGAGTTCCCTAGCACCACATTAACAAGCCATGGAGCCTAGGGGTCCCCATTTGCTTTGGTCCTGTGCGGATTTTTAATTTTATTCCTGTTGGATGGTTGGTGGTCTGGGTCTTCTACTCAACCCAGCTCAGGATACCCAAAGAAAAGGGGAATCAGGACTCCACCCTAAAGGAGAATAGGTGGTGGCAGTAAGCATTACCAGCCTAGAAGACCAGTCCCTTTAGTGGGAGTCATTCACCCTGTAACCACGGAGGGGGTCTTCCCAGTGGGTCTGGAGGGCACCCTGCTGCATGGTGGCGGTGGTGGAATTTGAAGGACACTAGGGGGCGACCCAGAGTTCTAGAGCATTCAGGTTTTGAGGAGAGGTTGCCATTGTTCCTCTGTTTGTGCTGTAGGTTATTGAAGAGTGGCAAGGAATCCCTGTACACCAGCCCTGCACAGCGGGTCCCAGGGAGCAAAATGGCTGATCTAGAAACTTCCTTGCCTGATGTCAACCCAACAGACTGTCCCACTCTTGGGGAGCTGGCAGAACAGCTAGAATTAAAGAAGCTCGAGATACGGGGGGGAAGGGGGAAGAAGCCCTGAAACGAGTGGGTGAAGAAACTTATGGTGACCTTGTTGACAGGTGGAATGTGGTTTCCTAGACAGGATGGTAAATGTTAAACAAAGGAGCCCGCTGTAATGGAAACATCTGTGCGTTTATTAATGTGCAAGCTGACGCTTATATACTCTTGTTGCAATTTGCGAGTTTCTGGCAAGCTTTAATTGTATGTGAAGCAGGTGTATGCCTTGGAGCCCCCAGTTATTCCCACCTTCTACCTCTCCCCACGGCTCCCAATCTTTGTCTGGGTCTATACATCGAGAGAGTGGCTGAAGACGCACCAAGAAAGCTGAGGACTGACAGTTTATTATTTATTATTTATTTACGTGTTCGATTTTTAGACCGCCCTTACAGAGTAGCTCAGGGCGGTTCACAAATATCATCAAACAGTGAAAATCAATCAATGATTGGAATTGAAAATTTTAAAATACAATAAAACAGCTAAAAAATAAACAATTTAGAACCTTATAAAAACCTGATATATTAAAAACCCTTTAAAACAGTGTAAAAACCCTGGAAGGCCAGGCCGAACAAGTAGGTCTTTAGGGCTCTCCTAAATGCCAATAAACAATTCAAATTATGGATTTCTGCAGGGAGCGCATTCCACAATCTAGGAGCGGCTACAGCGAAGGCCCGCCTCTGGGTCGCCACCAGATGAGCCGGTGGCAACTGGAGCCAGATCAGTTGTGGTTGGGATCACCCAAGGCCAGAAGAGCTCTAATTAACATAGAACATCCGGTGAAGCCTTGGGTTCGAAACACTTGCGGTTGGCTTGAAAAAGCAACGGGCAGCACCTGTGTCAGAATTCCAGATTTGGGTGTCTGCTTGTGTAAGAGCTACTGCTACTGTGGACGTTTATATACCTCACCTCAACCTAAGTTCTCAAAGCGATTTACACAGAAAAAATAATGCTATATAAATAAGCTGGTCCCCTGTCTCCAAAGCGTTCACAATCTAAAAAGAAACACAAGGCAGATACCGGTAGCAGCCACTGGAGGAATGCTGTGCTGGGGTTGGATTGGGCCACTTGCTCTCCCCCTGCTAAATATAAGCGAATCACCACTTTAAAAATGTACCTCTTTGCACAGTTAGCAGAGTTGGCCAGATCCTGGTTATTCCTGGTTCTTACCAAGTCCAAAGCTGAGGAACTGCTCGAGTGCGCAGAGCAGATAGATGTAGAGATGATGCAGGGAATTGGAGAGGTGACATTTGCCAATGGATTGATTTGACTTACTGACCTGAGAGCTGATTTGGCCAAGGAGGCAACGAAGAAGGCCAGAGGGTACATCTGTCCTTACCCCAAGGGCCAAAGATCAGAGGAGGAGATCCAGTTTCTTTCTCTCCAAAGTGTGTTGATGCTCTTTGCTCTCCATGCACCAACTTCTGCATCATCTCTACATCTATCTGCTCTGCGCACTCGAGCAGCTCCTCGGCTTTGGACTTGGTAAGAACCAGGAATCACCAAGGTCTGGCCAACCCTGATATGCTGCACCTGAAATGGACTCTCTCCCTTATCCCCTCTTTCCCCCGCCCATTCCCTTCATTTAGAGTTGTAACATGGTAAGTTAGGATCTATCTATCTATCTATCTGTAAAAGTAACAAAATATGTTACCTGGTGTGATATTTTGGCTCTTTGCACACAACCACTAAAGGAAAGAATCTCAACTGGGGGGTGATTTGACAGAGTTAAGGGTTAAATTTATCTGTGGTGAGCAACTGCTGGGAGGTTGGGCCTTTCCTAATAAAGGAGGAAGCCTGGGAAAATCAAAAAGAATGGACCAATCCGAGGACTGAGACTGGCACAGAGACACCAGCCAGCAGAAGAAGAGAGTTTCCCCTCCGCCTTTAGTCCCAAGAGTGCCCCAGGAAGCAGCTGGCTTTGATGCTGCTGGGGAAATAGGTAGACAACAGCTGAGGAGGCTGGAAGCAGCAGTCTATGAGTTAGGCTACAGTTCAATTAGAGGCATGAGGGAAGTTATTTTCCTTTATTGTTTTGTCTGAATCTGAGTTGCCAGGTTAATGAAAACTTTCTCTCTTGCAATCACTGGCTCCGTTTGTTTTCTGGGCCCACTTCAAAGTGCTAGTTTTAACCTTTAAAGCCTTAAATGTCTTGTGACAAAACAGATTGTGAGGAGCTCCAAAAGGATCTCTCCAAACTGGGGGAATGGGCTAAAAATGGCAAATGTGATTCAGTGCAAATGTAATGTGATGCATATTCAGGCAAAAAAACAAAACAAAACACCCCACATATATGCTGATGGGATCTGAGCTGTTACTGACTGTGAGAGGGATCTTGGGGTCATGGTTGACAGCTCGTTGAAAGTGTCAGCTTAGTGTGCTGCAGCTGTGAAAAAGGCCAATTCCATGCTAAGGATCATTAGGAAGGGGACTGAAAACTGCTAATATTATAATACCCTTGTACAAATCTATGGTGCGGCCACACTTGGAGTACTGCATACAATTCTGGTCACCATACCTAATGAAGGACATTGTAGAACTGGGAAAGGTGCAGAAGAGGGCAACCAAGATGACCAGGGGCCTAGAGCACCTTCCTTATGAGGCAAGCCTACAACACCTGGAGCTTTTTTAGTTTAGAGAAAGGACGACTGCTGGGAGACATGATAGTGGTCTATAAAATCATGCATGGTGTGGAGAACATTGATAAGAGAAATTTTTCTTCTAGAACCAGGCATCACCCCATGAAATTGATTGCCAAGAAATTTAGGACCAACGAAAGGAAGGTCCCTCTTTTTCACACAAGAGTCAACATGTGGAATTCTCTGCCACAAAATGTGGTGACAGCCAACAACCTGGATGGCTTTAAGAGGGGTTTGAATAACTTAATGGAGGAGAGCTTGCTACTAGTTGGAGGGCTGTAGGCCACCTCTAGCCTCGGAGGCAGGATGCCTTGGCGTACCAGTTGCAGGGGAGTAACAGCAGGAGAGAGGGCGTGCCCTCAACTCCTGCCTGTAGGTTTCCAGCAGCATCTGGTGGGCCACTTTGTGAAACAAGATGGTGGTCTAGATGGGCCTTGGGCCTGATCCAGCAGGGCTGTTCTTATGTTCTTAAATGAAAATGTAAAATGCCTGAGTGAACAAAAAGATCTTCACCTGGTGTCTAAAAGAACAAAGTGATGAAGCCAGGCAAACCTCACTGGAGGGGCTATTCTATAAACGGGGCGCAACCACTGAAAAGGCCCTCTCCCTAGTAGCCACCCACCTTACCTCGTTTGGCGAGGGCCTCTGAAGATCTTACATTCCAGGTTGGGACATATGGGGCAAGGCACTTTTTCTCAGGTAACCTGGTCTCAAGACATTCTTCTGGAAGTAACCAGAAGTATCTGACGTGCCTGTGTGCACCAGGCACATGTACATCATGCCCACCGTGCGGGCTGCTGCATCGGATACTTCTGGTTACCTCCAGTAAAGGTGGCAATGGGGTGGCAGGGAGGTATGCTGCTGCCATGATCGACTTTGCAAAAATGGAGCGCTGGTGTGGGGAAAGCGGAGGGATGGGTAAGTGCATGCTCCCCTGTCCTTAAAGCAGTACCCCCTGCCTTCGAACCAGTGGAATCACCTGCCCTTTGAACCGGTTCCGTGTATCTCTCTACTTCAGGGAGGTATGCCGGCAGAATAAAAGCAGCAGGGAAGGTAAGGGCACCCTCCCTGACCCTTAAAGGTCCCCCCTGCCTCCGAACCAGCTCAAACGCTGGACTACCGAACCAGTGCAGCACTCCGTAAAAGGAATGCTTAACCAGTTCGTGCATATCCCTACTCAGCTGAGCCTGTTGTTCTATGTGCTTTAACATTTTATCCTTCAGAATGTTTTCCATCAATTTTCTCAGAACAGATGTTAAGCTAACTGGCCTGTAATTTCCCAGATCCCCCCTGGATCCCTTAATAAATAAATAAATAAATAAATAAATAAAATCAGTGTTACATTGGTTACTTTCCAGTCCTCTGGTGCAGAGCTTGATTGTAGGGATAAGTTATATATCTTTGCAAGTAGGTCAGCAATTTCACACTTCACTTCTTTAAGGACTTGGGTAGATGTCGTCTGGCCCTGGCAATTTTCTAATTTTTAATTTTTCCAGACAGTTTACAATGTAATCTCTTGTTACCTTTATCTGACTCAGTTCTTTAGCCTCTGTTCCTGAGAAGCCCGGTTCAGGCACAGGCATACACTCAGTATCCTCTGCCGTGAAGAGAGATGCAAAGGACTCATTTAGCTTCTCTGCAACCTCCATATCCTCTTTAATAATCCCTTTCACTCCTCCAGGCCACACTGATGAATTTTATACGAACTACCTGCTTTCCAATTTTAAAGAAACGGTTTTGGGCTGTGTGGCCAAGTTTTGTTATATTGCCTGTAAAATATGCAAACAATTTACCATCTAAAATGGTTATCTTGAATATGTTTATTTTATGCTGGTCAGTGACCAAAATAAAGGATTCTGATTCCCTTTCACTCCCTCATTGTCTAATGGTCCAATGGCCTCCCTGGCAGGTTTTCTGCTTCTGGTGTATTTAAAGAAGTTTTTGTTATTCCCCTCGATGCTTTTTTAGCTAAATGTCCCTGAAATGCTCATTTTGCCTCTTGGCATTTCTTTTGCCAGAGTTTGTGTCCCTTTCTGTTGTCTTCATTTGGGGAAGCCCAGAAGCGGATTAAGGCATAGGCAGAAGAGTCGTCTGCCTACGGTGGCAGAATTTGAAGAGCAGCAGTAGCTGCGGGGATGGCGGGGTGAGAGGAGCTTTCCCCCTTTTTATTTAAAGAAGAAGAAGAAAGAAAAAAGCACGGCGGCAGCAGTAGCTGTGGAGAGGGACGACTGGGCATGGGGAAAGTTTCCTCCTTTGCCCCCTAAAGTTGGGCGGTGGTGGCTGGCTGCAAGGAGTGGGGGGGGGTGAGGAGGGGAGAGTGCCCGTTTTTTACCTTGTGAAAAGCCCGCTGCAGCTATGTAGGCAGCGACCCGTTCCTCCCTCCTCCCCAGTGCCTGACTGCACACAGGGGCTCTGCTTTCCATAGCCCAGATTGCTATGGATAGCAGATGCCGACCCAGCTTTTCCCGCTTGTCTTCCACTCAGCAGCTCTAGGTAAGGTCACCTTTTTGTCGTTCATCCGGCTCACCAACTTCTCTAGACTTCCATTTCGCCTTCCTTTTCAACTTCTGTCTTTGTAAACAATGGATTAATTAAAGCGACAGGAGGCTCCTCCCAACCAGGTGAATTATTCGAGGATAATATCTTGATCCTCGAGAGAGCATTTGGTGACCATTTTAAGAAGGATCTTCGTGAGGGCTTTTTCCTTTCCTTTTTTAGGATAATTGAGCAGCAAGATCAAAATATAGAATTTGATGCCATTCACTCACAGAACAGAAGCTGCCTTCTGCTGTGAGACTGGCTTGTCAAAGTGCCCTTCTTCCACACCCTAACCCTAACCCTAACCCAACCTCAATGACTTTTAAACCTCGCCTTCGCTGCCCCCATTTGACCATCGCCTAGCATCAGGCCTGATTAACTTAGCCCCCCCCCCAGCTGTTTCTGAACTACAACTCCCATAATCCCCTGCCACAGCCACAGTAGCCAGGGATTGTGGGAATAGTAGGCCAACATCTGCAGGAAGGCCGAAGTTGAGCAGCCCTGGTTGCCAGATCTCTTCTAAGGGCTCAAGCGCAAGTTAAAATGCCACACGTGTGTCCCTTATCCCACCGCAGGACAACCCCACTGAAGAGAATAGGATGCCTCTTTGGGCTTCCATGGAAGGTTCGGGATGTCCCTTTTTTGCTCCGGACGCCACAACTCACTGATTTGGTGACTTCTCAGTTCTCTAGTTTGGGCGCGATGTTGAAAGCTTGGGGTCCTTGCCAGGTGATAGAGTTGTACCATGGGATAGCATCAGAGGATTGAAGTGTGCAACCGATGCTTCTCAATAGCTATTCAAGAAGGATTGTATTATATCCTGGACTGGAGCAATTTGTACGGGTGGACTTAGCAAACATTGCAGTGGGCTTGAGGGTCATTTGGTGACCAATGGAGCAGCCTTCCTTCATGTACCTCCTCCCCACCGCCTACAATGGGGGCAAATCCAGCCCCGTTACCCCCGGACATTCACTCTTTCCCCCTCCCTCCCCCCTTTCCCCACCCTTCCACAGAACTGATCAAATCCCCTGGCTGCCTCTCTTTTTGACAGGCGGTGAGGTCCCCACCCCTTCTGACGTCTCCAGCACGATGCTGTTGCTAGAGGTTGGAGCTCAGTTGTCAAGAAAGGCATAGCCAGTGGCGAGGAGGAGCCCCCAGTTCCCCCTCCTCCCAGAGCTATGGCTAGCAGAGCCCCTGTGTGCAGTCAGGCACTGGGGAGGAGGGAGGTGCTGCCCACATAGCATCAGTGAGCTTTTCACAAGGTTAAAATTGGGCACTCTCCCCTCCTCGCCCCCCCTCCCTGCAGCCAGCCACCACCACCGAACTTTAGGATGACAAATTTGTTAGTGAACCAGCAAACTACCAAAGTATACAGTAGGTTACCATAGCACAATTATATACAGAGGATCTGTTTTTATATTGTGTATATATACAGGTATGAGGTCGGAAAAAACAGAGTTTTGAGGTATATGTAAACAATACTGTAGCCAAAGGAAAAGGGGTTTAAAACACATCAGGTGATCGGGGGTGTCACATCTAAGGTCCATTTGTCTTTCTGCACAGGACCATACAGTCTCTTCCAGAAAAAAATCACTGTCTTATCCACGTGTATCTCTTGGTCACGTCTTACCTCCCCATTCCTGTGCAGGAACATAGCATAAATGATATATAGGTTTACTAGCCGGATTACAAAAGGGGGAACATTCTAATTCCCCGAGAGCACCCGTCCCATCCCGTTTTCTCGAGGGCTTTTTACTGGGACCCCGAGTAGTGGTTCTATCACTCGAACCAGAGGTTAATTCTTCCCAAGTCTTGTTTTTCTAAATCGGGCCACACTAACAACTCGCTTACTCTATGCCACACTGCCTTGGTCACCACACACTCCTTTAAGAAGTGTGAGTGGGTTTCCCTGAACATTGTGCCTAGTGCACTGGCTTTTTGCTAGCAGATGATTCTGGGACACTCCTGTTGGTCCTCTGGGAGCTATGATTTAGTCGCATTAAGTGGTAACACTTGGTGGTATAAACGCCACCTCGTTTCCCACATATGAAAGGGGACCTTTCCCCCCCTTAAACAGAGCTATAAGCCTATTGGGCTGCAACAGGTACTGTGAAGTGCGGCATTTGTGGCGTTTACATTCTAAAGCAGGTTTGAAAAAAGCCTCTTCTAGAATCCTGACATAAATTGTTTTCCTCAGCTGCTTGACTGAGGAGGATCCTTTAAAGAGATCCAGAACAACCTTCCATTTCTTTAGTGTAAATAACAAATCCCTCAGGAAATACGGGTGGTCTCCTTTCAATGCTTGCGTGACGTTTCCCTCAACATTTCCTTTCCCCCACCACGCCTTACCCCATATCGACTTCCACCAGCGCAGGGTGAAAAGCGAAACCCAAGTCCTTTGCATGAGGTTGGACATGTTACAAACATTCACAAAAATCCAGTTCTCAAAATTGTAGGACATAAATTCAGTCACAAAATAGGGCTGCAGGGCCGGTAGAGCTAGACCCCCCCGCCGCTCAACCTCCTTAAGGGCTACCACACAGGCCAACATGAAGGATGCCATGTGCCATACTAGATGGAAGACTTGGCTTTCAACTATAAGAAGGAGATTGAGTGGTGGAGGGTAGACTACCACCAGGTTGTGCACTGGGGGTATCAGGTAAGTTCGGATGTAAGCTGCTTTCTGATACATGGCAAGGTTCCACTTTTTCCACATGGAGATTTTAAGCATTACTTTTTCTTCCTATTCTGTCCAATTTCCCCCCTAGATTTTTTCCTTAATCCCAAATCCGATCCCCAAGATGTTCACTGTATCTGCCCACTCCAGTTCAGGCTCCGGGGGCCCTTTGTTTTTACATTCAGAGATGGGCAAGCGTGAGAGCTGCCGCCGTTTGGAGTCCATTTTAACAAACATGTTTTTATTGGCGTTTAGTTCTGAACTGGAGTCCTTGCCATATTCACAGAAAAGGTCCAATATAACAGATGTTTCATGCTCATCTGATAACAGTAAGGTAACATCATCGGCATGAGCCACAAATTTCACTCTAAACTCAGAGATTGGTTCTGAAGGAACAGGTGATTCGGCCATTCCATCACTCTCCCTCTTCCTCTCCCCCAGAAAAACTTCGGGGATCGGAGGGAGGGAGACCGAGAGTCCTTGCAGACTGGGTTCTCTCTGAATCTTGATCAGAATCGAGTCCAGAGCAAAGACATAGAGTAGTGGACTCAATGGGCACCCATGGCGAACTCCTGAGCACAAAGCGATCGGGTCGCCCCACCATCCGTTAATCTGTGGAGTCACTGTCGCATTTGTATAAAGCAATTGTATCCAGGTGACAAAAAGGGGCGGTATACCCTTAGCTTTCAATAATGTCCCCAGGTAACTATGATTCACTTTATCAAAGGCCTTAATTTGGTCCAATAAGAGAAGATGACCTTTCCAGCTCTTGTTCTGGATAGAACAAAAAAGCTCCCTCAGCAGATACAATGAGTCTCCCATCTTTCTTCCCGAGACAGCACTTGTCTGCAAGCTGTGGATCAATTTGGGAGCCACTTTCGCGAATCTGTTATTTAAATTTTTTGCAAATATCCTATAATCAATATTTGTGAGGGTTATCGGCCTCCAGTTTTGTGGTACAGTGGTGTCACCGTTCTTAGGGAAAAAGATTAAAAGGCCATCCCCAAAGGACTTACTCAAATGTCCATTGTTTAGGACAAAATTAAAGAGTTTTACTAAGACCGGCAACAGCAGGTCTGCATAAACCTTATAGAAGAGCCATGTTAGGCCATTGGGGCCCAGGGCAGATGCACTCTTCCCCGTTGAGATAACCACTCTGACCTCTTCCATTGTCACAGGTTGAGTTCTCTCTGGTCTTTTTCTTCTTCAGTGAGGGAATAGCCGAGACCATGCTCACTCAGATCACAGAAACTATCTAAGATTGAATGTCATCTACAGAAATATCTTTCAGTACATACAGGTTTGTATAAAACAGGGCCATGATCTTTAACATATCATGAGGATCAACCTCTAATGGACTACCTCCATCCAGTCGCAGACCCTGAAAAGTTAACACAGATCTATGCATCTTATCCTTTTTGCCCACTCCCCTTTTCCAACTATAGAACCTTTAGAATGATATAGTTTGTTTTCCAGATGTTTGTGCCACAGCTCTCTTTGAAATGTCCTTATTGTCTCCTTGCAGCAGTCCCGTGATTCCACGTCAAAGGAATCCCCCTTGTGATAATCTTTGACCTTTTTCTTATATGCCTAACTAGTAATTGTCTTAGTGCTTTTTCAGTGTCTCCCAAGCTCCCAAAAAATCTTCTGAATCTAAAAGCCAGGGGATCTGCCATTTGAGTTCTAACAGAAGGATCTCTTTAAAATAGTCATCACTCAAAACTTTAGGATGTAATCACCACAATGGCTTACCGCGTGGGATTACCTCTGAAAAATTACAAATAAATTCAACTGCTGTGTGGTCTGACCACTGGGTGAGTAACAGCTTACACCTATAGACTTTAAAAGAATGGGGGCCCCCAGAGCCTATCTAGCTGGCTAGCTGACCTCAGGTGATAATATGTAAATTTAGCTCCAGATTCAAGAGTATATTTATACTGTGATTTAAAAACCATTTTGTGACAAATTGGAAAAAAATCAAAGTCATTATATACACCCAGGGCTTTATCATCTAACCCTAGAGTCTCACTCAAAAACCGGTGGAGAGCTTTTTCATCACTCAATAGAGAAGGGTTGGTGGGGGGGGAGAGGCTGGGAGACCTCCCGCAAAAGTTTTTCTATCACCTGGCTGGGCTCTGTTATTAAAATCCCCTGCGATGTGGAGGTGGCGTCTGGCGTCACATATATCTTTCACTTTAGCCCAGAGAGCTTTCCTAGGGTGTAATTTTACGGGAGCATATATGGTGCAGAACCTCTGAGTTGTTACCAAGCTCGGATCTCCCCTGACTGTAAAATCTACATACATTAGTCTGCCCTGGTCAATTTCCAATACACTCTTGATTATGAGATCGGGTCTATCCTTAAACAGAATTGCTACCCCGGCATTGCAGCTCCCATCGTAGGACCAGAAGGGTGGGCCTACAGTCCATTGTTGTTCTGCTGAGAAGCGGTGACTCTCATTCTCAAAATGGGTCTCTTGAAGGACATACTGTAGATATGATAGTTCAGTTTTGTTAAAAGGCATAGGATCTCTTGCTTTCAGTTTGGTGTCCTTAGTTGGTTAACATTCCATGTGAGTATGGTAAAAGAGTTGGTCACACAACCCATAATAGAGGAATGTTATGTGTAAAGGCAGAAACCCATTCAAACAAAGAGTCACCATTTAAATAGGTGAAACCCCAGGAGTGAGTCAATAGGACGGTAGGCATTAGCTCCTCAGATCTCAAATTGTGTCCGGTAGAATTCCAAGGGTTTCATCAGGTTTATTCAACCCTCACCCCCAGCGTTTTTCAGAGCGACAGCGTTACCTCCAACCCCTTCCACGTTTTCTTCACGTGAAAGTGCAGACCTACTTTGTGGCAGATGAGCCTCGGGAAGGGTCAGTGAAGAAGGGAGGTGTTCAGGTTCAGGGGTGGGAGACGAAGTGGGGGAGGGTTCAGGATAACTGTAGACCCATCGTTGCTCCTCGATGCCTGACAGGCCTCTAGGGGATATTCATTTTCCACACGCTCATCCCAACTCTTCTTTGACATGGGCCCCTTCCACTAAGACACTTGCATCCATAGGGGTGCTATCATCAATAATATCAGTTTCTGTAGGGACATTTACTTCGTGTCTCTGTTGGGAGCCCCCTGGGGTGCTTTTAAGCTGTTCTATTTCCTCAAGTATATTTCTTACTGTCATTAGCTGACAGCTGTAACCCGAGTCTATCGAATCAAGTTCTGCTGTATCTTCAATGATCTGAGCAATGATCTTGATCCAATCTTACCATATCAGGGTCCGTCCCCCCTGTAATTTTGACTGATGGGTCTTTTGCTTGTATGACTTGGAAGAGGCCTAACTTTTCCTCTTCTAAGTGTTTAAGAGTCCTTTTGTATTCTTTCCTCAGGTTCTATATTTCATCCTTTTGGTCATGTTCCACTATCAACTCATCCTCCAGATCACGTAATGTTTTAGGCGTGTTTGGTCCAATTCTTTTTGGAGCCATAGAGCATTTAAAAGATGTCCACTTACTCGGAGCATCTGTCTGACCTTTGCTTTTTACAGGCTTTCTGGGTTTTCTCTGTTCTTTGATCAACTCCTCTACCTGTTGGACAGCTGCAAAGACTGAGAAGGGAACCCTTTCGTTGTCATCATCTGGAACTTCTGCCATGGTTGCTAACAATTTGAATCTATTCTGTTGAGTTAGTCCCATCTAGCATCTTTGGAATGTCCTTTTAGACTGGTTCCAACATTTCTCTCACCCTCCGATTGTCTTTTCTGTTTGGTTTTCTTTGAGGGTGCTTACATCCATGAAGAAGGATGCTGATCTTGCGTTTCCCTAATTATACCATCCAGGGTTGTACAGTCAGTCGGTGGGAGAGAAGGTGCATCCATCTCTTTGCCAGCCTCACAGTGGTCCTGATGTCGTTGCTGCTGTTGTCTGTCTTGTCTTTCAGGTTGTCCTTCGGTTTGTCTTTGCGCTCTCCGCTTTCCCGATTCAGCTACTTTCGCCGCTTTCGCTGCCCTTTCTTGATTGTTTTTGTTATAATGTGCTTCAGGGCACCAGAAGTACGTGTGACCTACTTCCATGCATAAGTTGCAATGAATGCTCTTATAGCAACTCATAGTACTGTGACCTCTCACTCCGCATTTGGAGCAGAGCAATGTATTGCAGTCCCTATGAATGTGATCGTAGGCCCCACAGTGGTAGCATGCCGGAGGTTGTCCACTGTAATGTAGGCTTGCTCTGTCAGAGCCCAGGAAGAAGTATTTTGGTAGGTGTTGTACAGACCCCGTCGCGGGGTCCGTGCGCAATGCTACTATGCATCGGTACTCACCGGTCCAAATTCCATAACTGTCTTTCCTTTCGTGTGGACCCATTAGGATGTTAGCATGCCTTCTCAAACACATAGCCACATCTTCAGCCGGCACTGTCGTGGTCTGAAGGGAGATCGTAAGAACCCTAGTATCAGCTTTAAATAGGGGTACCTCTTTAACACTCGGTCTGTCTTTTTTAGGGTTTTGTTGTTTCAGGCTTGCTACTGGTTTTACTGGTAGCTGTGCTGATTCCCGGGATGTTTGTGCTGGTTGCAGCTTCTCCTTCTTCATCTTTATGCTCTGATTCAAATAAGTGGTAAGCGAGAATAGCCAGTCTATCCACAGGAATGGGCGAGTCATAATCCTCAGCCTTCTCTGAGAATGGGGATAGATTAGATGATGCATCCTCCCTTTTTATTTTTGCTTGCCATGAACGGATCAGTTTTTGTAAGTCTTTAAGTAATACTGTTTCATTCAGCCAGAGAGGAAATCTTAATGCCTTTTGGTGGCTTCTATGCAGTCTCTTGTGTTTAACTGTCATCATCCTTTCTAGGATCATCAAACTGGTTGACACGGCGGTCGAGACCTTTGAAGTTAACAGACCATCCTTTCCAAGTAGAAACTGAAGAATAATATTGTGGTCTTTATCTAGGCGCTCCCATTGCTCAAACTCACTTTTTTCCCTCCATGTTGCTGCGGAAACACTGGATCTTGGTAAAGCAACATGGGCTATGAGGTAGGCCCAGAACTCAAACATGTCTAATGGTCTTATATCAGTTTTTAATAGGAAGGCAGAAACCTCTTTAATGTCCTTTTTCAAAAGTTCTTGCCATTGATTGGGTGTGTAACAACCCTTTTGTTCTAGCACTTCAATAGCATCTGTTTCCAAAATTATGTCAATTGTCTCAGGATTCCACACATCTTCCTCATCTGTCAGATGAGGTTCATCCCCTGATTGGGGTTTATCATTAGATTTATCATCAGATTCATCATCAGAAAAACCTTCAGCACTATCCGCCCCTTCAATGGACTCAATACCTGAGAGCCGGGCTTCTGCACTTTCTGTTAGGTCAACTGAGATATTGTGGACAATATCGCCATCTACTGGCAAAACTGCAGAAGCTTTATCCATTAAACTGACTTTTTGAGAAGTAGGAAATTTTAATTGTCCCATTGAAAGAGAAACTGATGATTTCTCTAATACGTAGGGTCTGGTATCCCCATCGTCTTCAAAGTCTTCCACAAGAAAGCGAGATGACCACCCTGGACTTTTAAAGGGGGAACTATTTCTACAGTCTGTTTCAAAGAGCTCCAAACTCTGGGTCCTCAGCAGAGGCTCTGAACTCATCATAAACATTTGTTTTTTAGTTTCTTCTACTGTTAATTCTTGCTTCCCCAAGGCTGTCAATTCTTGTTCCCCACAGGCTGTTGTAATTATTTTAGGAGTGGGTGAGATTGCATTGGACAAAGCTGCTTGCGACTCAGCAAATTCAACGGAGGATTGCATTAGGTTCACTTTTGCTTCTGCCTGTATTGAATGCATTGGCTGCAATGGCGTAATGAAGGGTACATTCCCCCCTGCTTTTGTGGGGTCTAGGGATGCAGATCCGCACTGCCCGTGGTAATCAATTTGTGCTCCTGACTGTTGGGGATACATTGGTCCCTCCCCCAAGCTCCTAGGGTTTAAATTGCCCCGTTGGCTCGGCTGGCCAGAGACTGTCCCCAGCAAATCTAGCTCCCTTGTACTCACAGGCTTCAGCTTTTCCTCCAGACTTTCGGGCCTGGAAGACCCCAGAAATCCTTCTTCGATTGATCCAGAAATTTGGGAGTGGGCTCCTGTCATCGCTGGGACATTCTTCTTTAACCCCAGGACCGCCTGGGGTTCTACTTCATCCCCCCCCTCCCCCGGCATAACTGGCTGAAACTGGGAGGCCCTCCAGGAGCAACAAACAGGTCCGCTCCCTTAGATTGCTAGGATTAGAGGGCAAAGGGGGAAATTTTCCTTCACCGGGCCGTCGGCCCCTCCCCAAAGCTACTGCTGCTGCCACTGCTTTCTTTCTTTCTTTCTTTCTTTCTTCTCTGCTACTGCACTTTTTTTCTTTTTAGGGGCAACTAAAACCATTTTTTGCCTATGGGTGGCAAAAAGGTTAATCTGCCCCTGGGGAGGCTTTCCAATTAACCCCTGCTAAGTGGGCAAAGAGGCACCTTTTTAACCTGGTGATTCTCTTTATTGAGCAGGGGGAGAGTAACTGGCCCTCTCCACCCCCAGCACAGGACCTCCAGTGACTGTTGCTGGTGTCTATCTTATGTTTCTTTTTTAGATTGTGAGCCCTTTGGGGACAGGGAACCATCTTCTCTATATATTTAATTCTCTTAAACGTACCCGTCACTAATCCCATGCATGGCAGCTCTCACGAGAGTTTGTGAGCATGGTGGCTGGCCGCTGCTGGGAGTTGGTGGGCAGGAGGTGATAGCAGGCTGGTTTTCCAGCCAGCTGGCCGGCCAGCCAGAAAGCACGGCGGGGTGTGGGGGGGAGAATGGGGGCAGAAGCGGCCAGCTGGCCAGAAAGCCAGCTTGGCCGGTGTGTGTGTGGGGGGGAAGTAGCCGCGGTGCCAGCCTCCTCAGATGCTCTGCGCCCGGCCCAGCTAGTTTATTTCTCTATGTAACCCACTTTGGTAACTTTTATTGAAAAGCAGTTTTTAAATATTTGTTGTTAGTTTGGTTCGTTAATAGCTTCCTTGACTTTACTTGTTAGCCAAGCTCACCCCTCCCAGACGGTGGTACTTTCCTCCTTTTTGGTATGCATTCTAACTGGACATCAATGGTTGTGATTTTAAATAGACTCCATGCATTCTGGAGCAAAACGACTCTCCTGATTTTCCCTTTCAGTTTTCTTTTCAGCAAATGCCTCATTTTAGAGAAGTTTCCTCTTCTGAAATTCAAAGTGCCTGTGTTAAGACTTCCTTGGCGATTCTCTCCTTGCATGTTTACTGAATTTGATCACACTATGGTCACTGTTCCCTAGAGGTTCCACGACACCCACATCTCACAGCAGGTCCTGTACACCGCTCAGGATTTAGTCCAAGGTTGCCCTTCTCTCTGGTTGGTTCCATGGCCAGCTGTTCTGGGGCACAGTCATTCAGCATGTCCAGAAATGTGGTCCCTCTGTCATTACCTGACTGAATTTACCCAGCCTATGTGTGTGTAACTGAAGTCACCCATAATTACAGTTCCATCTCTCTTTGATTTCCTTCTGCAACTCCTGGTCACTGCCAGTGTTTTGATCAGGAGGGTGACAGCACGTCCCTAGTAAGCATACTTCCTTTCAAGCCTTGTATTGTCACCCACCGAGTTTCTGTGGAGGACTTTGGTCTTCCTATGTTTTCTAGCTAGTGAGATTCTATCCCTTCTTTAATATACAGTACTTACCTTTACTACTCCACCCCCAATACACCCCTTCCTGTCCTTTATATATAATTTATATCTAGGAATAACCCTGTCCCACTGGTTCTCACTGTTCCACGACGTTTCTGTTATGCCCACTATATCTATGTTTTCATTAGCAACCAAGCACTCCAGCTCGCCCATCTTGGCTCGGAGGCTTCTGGCATTGGCATATAAGCACCTAAATGCTGAATCTCTTAACTGGTGTGTGCTTTGTTTTGGCCATTAGATGTCATGCAGATTAAGACCCCCCCAACAATGAGCACCTCCATCTTGCTTGGATTCAGCTTCCATTTATTATCCCTCATCCAGCCCATTACTGCCTGTAGATAGGCATTTAGGTGCCTAATGCCATTTCCTGATATTGATGACAAAGAGAAATAGATTTGGGCATCATCAGCATATAGATAACACCCACCACCAAATCCCCTGATGACCTCACCCAGCAGATTCATGTAGATGTTAAAAAGCACTGGTGAGAGAATGTAGCCCTGAGGGATTCCATATATAGCTCACATTTTGAAGAGCAACTGTCACCAAGCGGCACCATCTGAAATCTACCTGAGACATAGGAGCAGAACCACTGTAAAACTACCTCCTTTCCCCAAATCCTGCCTGGCTGCTGCTTTCTGGGCTGGGCTGCCTGCCTGCTTGGGCTGGACCGCCTTCCTGCTGCGCGTGGGCCGCCTGTCTGAGCCGGGCCTGCATAGGCTGGGCTGCCTGCCTGGGCCAGGCTGCCTATGGCCTTAGGCCAAAATGGAGAGGGATGATGGGAGTTGTAGTCCAACATATGAGGACCCAAGGTTGCGTACCCATGCTTTATACAAAAGAGTTGCTAATACTCCAATCCTTCTGAAGTGTCCTCAAAGCAAGTATTTCTTTGATTTAGGTGGTTTCAAAAGAGCTACTTAAACCAGCAGTCCGGGATGTAGGGTTGCATATAGCATTTCCAAAACACAACACAAGTGTAATAGAAAAGTAAAATAAGATTTATTAAGGAATCAGTATCTACAGCTAAAATGAGAGAGAGAGAGAACAAACAAGAGAGTTCAACACAAAATCACAACGATCGTGTTACTACCTGACCAGGGGCAGGGATCGGGCCAGGTGGCCTGGTTTCTTAGTAGTTCAGAAAACACAAAATGCTGAAGGGATGCTTTAGTGGTTTCCTCCACTGGGCAGGGGGCTGGACAAGAACAATCCCAAGGTCCCTCCCAACCGTAACATTCTATGATTCTAACATTCTACGATTCTGGTGTTACTTTTTACATCACAAAGCCCCATAAATATCCCTTCCTCGACCCTCCAAAAAAGAAATAAAATCTGTAGCACAGCCTCTGGAGAGTTTCATCAGTTGAGTCAGTGGGGAGCATGAATGAACTGCATGAATGAACTGCATGAATGACTAATTGAACGATGTCAGATGAAATGAAGGTTTATGGCTAGGAAAGAGCTAACAAGGACTGGACATATCATAAGGCATTCTGCTTTTGCAATAGGAGCTACAGATACAAATGCATCCCTGTGAAGGCAAATATGGCTGCCGGCAGAAAAACCGTGCTCCGTGAAGGGGAGCTAGCCACAGGAATACTCAGATGCTCAGGAACAGTTTCTTTCTAACACTCACGAATAATCTCATGCATAATATAGCTCTGATGTCATTAGAAGTATCTGCCAGACGATGAGCATTTTTAGATTATTTTCCACTGTACGGATTCTCTTTTTGTACTAAAAGTCTGATCAAGCTTCCCTCTTCTGAGGCGTTGCCTATGGGTGAATTGTTGGGTATGAAGGTCTGTAGGAGTGTGGAGAAAAAGAGAGAGCTGGTCTGTGGGAGGAGAGCTGCTCTTGTGGTGGCAAGCATGCATTGTCCCCTTAGCTAAGCAGGGTCCACCCTGGTTTGTATTTGAATGGGAGACTGCATGTGAGCACTGTAAGATATTCCCCTTATGGGATGGAGCCGCTCTGGGAAGAGCACTTGCTTGCTTGCATTCAGAAGGGACCTAGTTCCTAACCTGGCTTCTCCAAGATAGGGCTGAAAGAGACTCCGGTCTGCAACCTTGGAGAAGCCGCTGGTACTGAGCTAGATGGACCAATGGTCTGACTTGGTATAAGGCAGCTTCCTATGTTCCTAAGATCTGTGGTCCATCACAACTTGTTTCCACACTCCAGTCATTCCTGTTATTCATAGGATGCCTTCCTGCATGGATTTTTTGATGTCTTGTAAGGTTTTTCTTCTGACGGAAGCTATTTCCACACTCCAAGCATTGATGCGGTTTCTCCACTGTGTGGGTTTCTTGATGGCAAGTAAGGCTGGAGCTCTGGCTGAAGCTCTTTCCACATTCCAGACATGTATAGGGTTTCTCTCCTGTGTGGACTCTTTGATGTTGATTCAGGTTTGAACTCTGTCTGAAGCTCTTTCCACACACCAAGCAGGTATAGGGTTTCTCCCCTGTGTGAATTCTTTGGTGTTGAATAAGGTCTGAATTCTGCCCGAAGCTCTTTCCACACACTAGGCATGTAAATGGCTTCTCCCCTGTGTGCATTCTGTAATGTGAAGTAAGAAGGAAACTGAGACTGAAGCTCTTCCCACACACCGAGCACTTATATGGTTTCTCCCCTGTGTGAACACTTTGATGACTAGTAAGCTGTATCTTCTGAGAAAAGCTCTTTCCACACTCTGAACATTTATATGGCTTCTCCCCTGTGTGGATTCTGTAATGTAAAGTGAGGGTAATGCTGAGCTTGAAGCTCTTTCCACACTCTGAGCATGTATATGGCTTTTCCCCTGTGTGGATTCTCTGATGTCGTTCAAGGGTTACCTTCTGACTGAAGCTCTTTCCACACTCCGAACATTTAAACGGCTTCTCTCCTGTGTGAGTTCTTTGATGGTAAGTAAGACTTGAGCTGTGGCGGAAACTCTTCCCACACTCTGAGCACTGATGAGGTTTCTCTGCTGTGTGGGTTTTTTGATGGCAAGTAAGGCTGGTGCTGTGGCTGAAGCTCTTTCCACATTCCAGACATGTATAGGGTTTCTCTCCTGCATGGACTCTTTGATGTTGATTCAGGTTTGAACTCAGTCTGAAGCTCTTTCCACACACCAAGCAGGTATAGGGTTTCTCCCCTGTGTGAATTCTTTGGTGTTGAGTGAGGTCTGAATTCTGTCCAAAGCTCTTTCCACACACTAAGCATGTAAATGGCTTCTCCCCTGTGTGTGTTCTAAAATGTGAAGTAAGAAGGAAACTGAGTGTGAAGCTCTTTCCACACACCGAGCACTTATATGGTTTCTCTCCTGTGTGGACACTTTGATGACTAGTAAGATGGATCTTCCGAGAAAAGCTCTTTCCACACTCTGAACATTTATAAGGCTTCTCCCCTGTGTGGATTCTCTGATGCTGTGTAAGGTTTACCTTCTGACTGAAGCTCTTTCCACACTCTGAACATTTAAATGGCTTCTCTCCTGTGTGGGTTCTTTGATGGTAAGCAAGACTTGAGCTGTGGCTGTAACTCTTTCCACACTCTGAGCATATATACAGTGTCTCCCCTGCAGGAGTCCTTTGAGGAGTGCTAATGTTTGGTTTACTGGCTAAGGTTTTTGAACATGGAGGAAATTCATTTCTGCTGGTTGCTTTGTGGCCTTCTTGCTGCACTGGAACTTCATGAAAATCAGCCCCATCAGGAATAAGGGCTTCCTTTCTCCCCTTCTGACTGGCTTCAGTTTTCCTCCCCTGCTCTTCATCCTTTTTCTCCTTCTCCTTCCCATCACCTGTAGGGAAAAAGAGAGAAAATTGATGAGACTGAATAGGGAGGCAAATCCTGCCAGGTATTACATACTAAGGTCTTTGACATGACCATCTGGGGGTGTTTGAGGGAGGAAATAACCCCTACACTGATTCCCACAGTTGACCAGAGTCTCCATTTGGTTCTGGTCACTTACCAGACTGCAGCACATTCTTTGTGAATGAGGAGAAAAAGGGAACTAGGTCCTCCAAGTATCCCATAATGCACTGCATTCCCAGTTGAGAGGCAACTCTCAGTACAGCAGCAGTTAGCCTCAGACTGGCCTCTCTACCCACAAAACTCTATGATAAACATGGCTGCCAGCAGCTGGGAATAGTTTTGAACAGCGAGTTCAAAACACAGTCAAACTTTGAGTTAGGGCTGATTGTTAAAACCAAGGTTAAAAAGTCAGGCTACCCACATTTTAGAGGGCTGACGGAGGGCTTTCCATGAGTTCTCACGAGCAGAAAATGCTGGTGTGCTGCCTTCCACTTTTATGCTGCTGATTGTGAGAAGCTCAGTCTCTTTTGATGGGTGTGAACTCAGTGCAGAGGGACTTAACGGGTTTAGAGGCAGTGTGCAGGAGAAGGGACATGACTTCAGCTCCTGCTTTTGGGCTTCCCAGAGACATCTGGCTGGTAGGGCTGTGCATCAGGCACTCTGATCCCAGTGAATCTACAGCACTCCCTCTCCCCTGGTACCGTGCGGAGGTGGCTGCTCAAGTGACATCCATCTCCATGTGCAATTCCTCTCATTTCCAGTGCTGGGGAGGAGGCAGTTCTTCTACTGGAGTAGAAGCCCTCGAAGCCAACAAGAAAAGTATTCAGGGGCATCTGGGAAGTGTAGTTGTCCCATGAGGAAAGCATTGGGAGGAACGACATTTCCCAGTTGTCCCTGCAGGCCTTCCCAGCCAGGCCTACAGCCTCCAGTTCCAGTAGAAGAGGCCTTACCAGTGCGAGGAATTGAATGGCGTTGGCTGCTGCCTCCATGCGGCCCTGGGGGTGGTGGTGGTTGTGCTGCAAATTAATGGGGACGGGAATGTCTAATGCATAGCCCTACTGGCTGACCATTGTGGGAAACATGATGCTGGACTAGCATGTCTTTAACCTAACCCAGCAGGGAGCTTCTTATGGGTTTAAGATGGGCCATCAGCAGCTTCATAGGTTGGGATGCTCAGTAAGAGCTGGCTGTTTCCCATAGATACTTCCCACAAAGCCTGGACACAAGTGACAGGAGACCCTCGAAAACTGCAGGATTAACACCCACAGTTTTATCAATTCATGGACAACTTGCTAATACACACATTCTCTTAGAGCAGGGTAGTTTGGGTCTTTCACAGGATCTTCTGGATGGGATTTAAAAGTTAAAGGGAAAATCCCTTTAACTTTTAAATAACAAACTTGCAAATGACCAGAACTACCCCGGGTAACTATTGCCCTGTACTGCAAATTAGCTGTGAAGAGTTTCAGGATTTAAAAGTTAAAGCACAGCCTGTGTCACTTCTCAACACAGAAGCAGCTGGGAGAACCCCTTTAATTTTTAAATCTGCACCCAGTTGAGAAGCAGCAAAGACTTCTTCATTCGGTGTGGTTTCCCATTCACAGGGTTGTGGGTTTAAAAGTTAAATTCCCAATTCTATGAATGAACAGCCGGTGCCAGTTCCTCCAATTTTTTAAACTCATTTTTTCAGTTAGGTTTGAAAATCAAGGTTTTAACTTTCACAGCAATTTTGTGGAACATTACCCCCTTTATATTCAAACGTCTCCTGTATATCACTTTAAAAAACAACAACACACGTTCTTAAAGTGGTTTGTATAGAAAAAAAGAGTAAGATGGTTCCCGGCTCCAAATGGGTTCACCATCTAAATCAGAGATACTCAGCCTGTGTTCCCAGATGTTGTTGGACTATGATACCCATTATTCCCAGCCACAGTGGCCTTTGGTCACTGTGGTTGGGGATGGTGGGCATTGTAATCCAGCCACATCGGGAGACCCACGTATGAGAACCCCTAACCCAAAAGAAGCATAAGGATGACACCAACAACAGCAACTGGAGAGATGCTCTTCTGTGGTTAGATCGAGAGAGTTGGTCTCCTCATGCCGAATATGACAGAGTCACCACTTCACAATCGGGATCATGTATACCACCTAGAGATGTATATATCAGGCAGTATATAAATTTGATCAATTAATAAATTTTAAAATTGTGCCTCTTTGCCCAGTTAGCAGAGGTGAATGTCCTTGAGGAGAACACGTCCTGTGAAAAGCCGGAAAAAGAGCTCCCCGGTACCCCACCCCACCATCAGATCACCTGAAGATCTCTCGCCCTCGTCAAAGCCCTTGTCTTCCAGCCAGGAGAGGAGATCAGGTTTGGAATCCAAAAGTCCTTCTTGGAAGAAAAGAGACAGAGAAGATATCTGAGACACTTTTGACCACAACAAATATTCAGAGAACCCAAACCAGCCTGTCTGAACCCTCCTCTCCTTCCTGCCACATGAAGGGATAAGAAGGGTCAAGCCATTTTAACGTACCACACTGCGGTGGTAGTGATCACCACTCAGAAGCAGAAGATTTAAGCTTTGTTCAGACATTACTTTGCACCTGCCTTCACATGTCTGAACACACGTACATGTCTATGAGTGATGACTGTTCCTTTGTTCATTTTAAAAGTCAATGTGGCTACAGGCTCCTCAAAATGTAGGATACAGATAAGGAGGGTAATGCTGTGCCTGTGTTCAACATAATATGGCAATAACTGTATCTGTTTCCATAGACAGTATCTTTGTCCATAGACTGTACCAGCGCTGAACATAACACGTGATTAGGAGGACTAAGACTTTTTAATTCTTAGGCACTGGTGTGTAGCTGTAGTGATTTGGAACAGGAAAACTAAGTCATGTCAGAATGTGGTTGCCGACTGCCCACTGGGTGTTGAAATCCCACTGGGAAGGCAGCGATGGAGAAGAAGCCAGGAGATCACTTCTTAGTCACAAGGGAAGGGAAGGGAAGCCACAACTTGGCTTCCCTTTCCCTGCTAACTGAGCCTCCCTAATCCTAATCCTTACTGAGCAAAGAGAAACCTTTTAAAAGTGGTGATTGTCTTTCTGAGCAGGGGGAGAGCAACTGGCCCTACCCATCCCCAGCACAACATCCCTCCAGTGGCTGTTGCTGGTGTTTATCTTATGTTTCTTTTTAGATTGTGAGCCCTTTGTGGACAGCGATCCATCTTTATTTATGTATTGATATTTCTCTATGCAAACCACTTTGGGAACTTTTGTTGAAAAGTGGTACATAAATATTTGTTGTCTTTATAGTTGTGGAGAACCCACTTAGTCCTTTGCCAGGAGCATTTCCAGACAGCAGGCTTTATCACAGGTTTACTGAGAGGCTCTACTGTGGGTTCAAATTTGCCCCCCAAAACCAACACAAAAAGTGGATTTTTTTTTACCCTGGACATAAATTGGGCTATGTTCCAAAGTGTAATGGAAACCCCAAATCATGTGGAGTCTTCCCCGATACCTTTCAGGGACTTCATGGTAAGTCTGGCTATGTGTACGCACACTCGCCATTCCCGAGGAGAAGCGAGCAAAAAAGTGTTTATATTTCTATATTTTGCTTGGTCTGTGGGGATTAGTGAGTTCAGCATGGCAGCTGTTGCCAGGCATCTGGAGTGACAGAAGGAGTTCTATAGAAGTCTGCTGAAGAGTCAGTTGGAAGATCACTGTCAAGGAAGAAGAAGCGGGAGAGGGACTCGGAATGAAGGAGAGTAAACTGTAACTGGTCGGGAGATCCACTGTATATTTCTTGGAAAAGATCAAGCTTTTTACTATTGTTTCACAAAAACAAATCTCCTTTATTTTAAAAAAACTATTCGGACGTTTGTGTATTGGAGTAACACTCCTTGCCTATAGCATCCCACCGCTATCAAGGGCAGTATAAATCACAGAAGGGGACGACTGAAGATAAAAGGGGGTGGCAGAGACAGGAATCGTCAGCTGAGGTCACAGTCCTCCTCCCAGCCTGGCAGAGGAGGGCATGAGGAGAGCTGGTCTTGTGGCAGCAGGCATGACTTGTCCCCCTAGCTAAGCAGGGTCCGGCCTGGTTGCATCTCAGTGGGACACTACATGTGTGAGCCCTGTAAGACATTCCCCTCAGGGGATGGAGCAGCTCTGGGAAGAGCAGAATGTCCCTGGTTTCGTCCCTGACATCTCCAAGATAGGGCTGAGAGAGATGCCTGCCTGCCTGCAACCTTGGAGAAGCTGCTACCAGTCTGTGTAGTTACTGAGCTAGATGGACCAATGAACTGACTCAGTATATGGCAGCTTACTATGTTCCAATGAAGCTGCTGTTCCCTTAACAGCTATAGTGTCTGTCGCCTGATTAGCTCCAGTTGAAAAAGCGACAGATGAATTTAACAGATAAGTAAACAGAGCATCCAAGGAACATGGACCAGCCAGTGATGTCCTCCTTAAAATTCATTGGCAGAGGCCAGCAATAGAGGCAAGTCCTACATTCGGCATCTATCTAACAAGGGCCAAGAGGGAGCCTTACCCAGGGAGGCCAGAAGCCCAGAATTCTCCTCCATGACTTCTCTGTGCAGAGCCTTTTGGTCCGCATCCAGCAGAGCCCACTCCTCCTCCACGAAGTACACGGCCACCTCTTCCCAGGTCACCGGACCCTGAAGGAAGGAGGAAATGTTTGCTCTACACAGGCAATATGACAGTTTAAGAGAGGCGGTTGAAGGAGGTTCAATAGCAGAATCTAGAAGAATCTTGCAAAGCCAGGGTGGTGTAGTGGTTACAGTTAGACGAGGACTAGGGAGAGCCAAGACCAAATCCCCAGTCAGCCATGAAAATTCCTTGAGTGACTTTGGCCAACCGCTTATCTCTCAGCCTAACCTACCTCATAGAGTTGTTGTGAAGATACCACACTGGTCTCCATGGAAGAAAAGTGGGATATAAATGTAAAAATAAAGACAGACTTCTAAATCCCCCCTGTTGCATTCAAAGCCTTCCTCGAGGGCGGCTTTGACAGAAAGAAGGGAAAGTGACAGATACTTTGAGGACCGAGTCCCTGCCCGTCTCCCCACTCCTCCTCCTCCTCCTCTTACCTGCTCTGGGGACGCCACAGCAACCTCTTCCATCCCAGCACGAGGGGGAGGGGGCCTTGGATGAAGCACCAGGGTCATTCCGCTGCCTGGGAGGGAGACAAAGGAAGTGGGGAGATCTCTGGGCCTGCTAAGAATGGCTTCATTTCTTTCCTGGAGTGGTATCAGTTGGTTTCCATACTGCTTTGGGTCACCATTCAAAGCACTGCTCTGGAGTTAAAAGGTCTGAAACTCTTGAAAACGTGGAAGGAGCATTTGTTCCCCACACACAGTGAAAGCAGGACGTAAGAACAAAAGGTGTCTGGCATATTTGAGAGAGGGGGGCCATGCTCAAATGCGACACCTGGGTCCTTACCTAGAGAGGCGGCTTCTCTCTCATCCTCCTGCACGATCCACTTGAACATGGGCTGTGGCTTGGCACAGGATGGAGCCTTCTCTGCCGCATGGAAACTGGTGGCCACTTTGGCTAACATTCCCTGGAACTGATACGAGAGAAAAGATCCCAGCCAGGAAACGCAGGAAATTAATGGATTGATTGATTAGGAACCTAAGTAGATTGGAATTAGGCATGTAAATACATATAGATATGGATATAGATCTATCCCACACCTTCAACACAAGTACAGGAAGGGTAGAGAGGGTTCCATTCCCACCTATTTCTGCAGATAACAAAACTTTGAAGAAAGGTACCTTAATCCTAGGGGGATTGGGGAGGTTGGGTTCCGAAACACATTGAAGTGTGCCAAAAATCACAAGGAAAAGGGGTGGGTGGCGTAACTTGATCTCCAGCAGTGCCCCCCAAACCTGCAAATCCTCCCATTTTGGCCATTTTGTTTGTTCTTTTCGGGGAGAAAAGTGCCACAAAATGGCTCTGCTAAACAATGGCAGCCGGAATGACATTGGAAGTCATTTCCAGCCACTCAGGAAGAGCAGCCACTTGTGGATATGTGGAACTGCGGATGGAGAATCCGTGAATAATGAGGGTCTCCTGTACTCTCAGGGTAGCGATAACACATTTTAATAAATGTGACATGTTATTATAAAGTTCTAATAAAAATAGGGTACAAAGCAACTGATTCTCTTCAGGAGAATTCAGTGGTGGAACATGACCATAACATATGAAGTGGCAGTGAGCAGCCTCCTTCATTACAGGCTGGTTCTTGTGAACATTAATGCAATTTGCGCAGCAACTTCTTCATGGCGAAAAGGTCGCACCAAATCCCAAATCAGCCCTTGTGTGGATCCATGACACACTTGACCTCATTGTGGCGATGACCTTGGACCCCTTAACCATTGGAAGGATTCCACCCCAATATGAAATATGCAGCTGTGGTCCTAATTCTACCTGATCCACAGCTCCACCGAGAGAGGACTGTCTGTGCATTCGTGAATCCAACCAACAGTTTGTGAACAGGTGGACGTTGCAAGTTAAATTCATAGAGTAGAGGAGGGAAGGGGCAGAGGAATTCAGGTGGGAGGCAGGAAATGTGAGGATTCTATCAATTTTTTATTGTTATCATAACAACGGGAAAACCCAGCAAAACCTAAAATGGGGTGTGGGCATAAATGGGTAAAAGATGAAGCAGTGTCACACCAGAAAGTTGGCAAAAATAAGATCATTTGAAGAGGTCTGAGGAAACGAAAATGGTTTTGCTGGGTCTCGGAAAGAGCTGAGATCAGGCACCAGTTGACCCTCTCTGGAGAAAGCATGAAATCACTAGTTGGGTGCCACAGCAAAGAAGCCCCTCCTGGAGCAGCACGAGATACTTGGAAGGGGTGGTGAAGTTCTAGGGTGGGAGAGGATCCTGATGCAAGGACAGCTAGAGCCACTCTCTCCTCCCAGCAGCAGAGGCTGAGGAGGGGATAGGGGCAGGCAAAGGTCAAGGGGGCACCCATTCTCCATACCTGGGACTCCTTATTCTGCCCTCCAAGCCCTGAAACCCACCAGCATGAGAGTGGAGAAGACGGTCCACTGGGGAACTAATCCAAGACAAGGGATGGAAGAGGACATCTCCCTCTGAAAACCAGAGCACAAAGCTGGTGCCACTGAGAGCATAGCGGTTTTGATGGCTACAACAGGCAAACTGAACCCGTTTGGAGGAAAGCTCCCTGGCTCTCCTTGCATGAGGATCCTCTTCCTTTCCTGGAAGCAAAGTTCCCTTCAAGTATCTTTTGCTCCACCAAGGAAAATTCCCCCCTAACATCTCAAACACACACACACACACACACACACACACACACACACACACACACACACACTCAGACCCCTGGCCCAGGGTTGTTAGGGACACCTCTGGATGACTTGCAGCGAAATTGAGCAACCAATGGAGACTGTTAGGAATCCATGGCACACCTTCTCTGTCCCTTGGAGCTTCAGGGATGAAACAGACGTTCTTGCCAGCTGTTCTTCCTGCTTTATGTCCCCTGCCTGGCTCAAGAGAAAACCTTCTGCCAGGGCCACTGCCTGGGAACTGGTCTCTGCTCCGCATTCTCTGATCCAGCTCTCCATCTCTGGGGGCAGGATGGCCAGGAACTGCTCCAGGATCACCAGGTCCAGGATTTGAGCTTTGGTGTGCCTCTCTGGCTTCAGCCACTGGCAGCAAAGACGGTAGAGTTGGCTGCAAACCTCTCGGGGCCCCTGAGCCTCCCGGTAGCAGAACTGCCTGAAGTGCTGGTGCTGTGCATCTGAGCTGGTGGTGTCCTCTCCCAGGACCTTCTGCAAAGTTCCCCCCCAGAATTCCCTGCTGCTTTCAGCATGGATGGTATCAGGGTCTCTTCCTGCTATGGGGCCAGCTGAGTTTTGTTCTTCCATCTTGGATTCCACAGCTACCATCAAGTCTTGTCTGATCTCCTTGCTCTGATGCTAATTTCTTTCTTCCTGAAGGACCAAAACAAAAATGGTCAGCATTTGAAGTGTGGGAACCCAGGCCTGAATAGGAAGCAGCTCCTTTTCTGTGCAAATATTACATTCACCAAGTGGTGGGGCGGGGGGAGAAAGGAACCAGGGAAAGGAATCAGAGAATGGGAGAGCAGGTGGGGAAATTCTCCTCTGAAGAGGCACCGAGCACAACCTGCATTTGGTTACAGCCCCACACAGTTCTGTAGCATTTCTGGCTTTCCCCCCACCTCGCACTCCACTAGGGTGGTTCACAGGATGATGTCTGTAGTAGGAGAAACATCCTACCTTCGTTCTGGGTAATGAGATAGGGTTCCTTTAAGAGGAATAGGAGGTGGTAGGGATGTGCACGGAACCAGCGATTCTGCCAGTTCGAACGCGGCGGGGGTCTATTTTAAGAGAGGGGGAGGGTGCACTTACTCCTTCCACCGCTTTCCCCACTCCGGCATCCGGGTTTTTCAAAGCGCATCAGCGTGGCACTGTACCCTCCTACCGCCATGTTGCCCTCGTCTTCTGGATATGACAGGAAGTTGCTGATGCATCAGTCGTATCCGGAAGACGAGGGCAACGGAGTAGCAGGGAGGTAAGCTGCCGCCCTGATGGGCTTTGAAAAACAAGGACGCAGGCGGGGGGAAAGCGGTGGGAGGGGTAAGTGCACCCTCCCCCGCTATTAAAGCTAGATCCCCACTGCCTTTGAGCCTCCCTGTCGCGGATCCATGCACATCCCTAGGAGGTGGAAACGGATGGCAGAGCTTTCCCCTCCAATGACTTGAAGGTTCTTGTAAAGTTATCATCCACAAAATAACTAACAACTAATAATTGCTTTGACTCTTGTGGTTGAGGTACACTGAGGGAGGGAGCATGGTGAAGCTCTTCTGGGAGGGCGTTGCAAAGCCATGGAGCCACAACCAAAAAGGCCCCGTCTCTATTCCCCTTTCTTTGGAATGCTCCCCCCGCCCCCAGAGCTTTGCCATGCTCCCTCCCTCAGTGTTGAAAAAAACACACACAATTAAAAACATGTCTTTTTAAAGAGGCTTTTACGTGTTTTATCTGCTGCTTGTATCTAGTAGTTTCTTTCATTTTTATAGTTCTGTTTTTAGATTTTTATTAATATCTTTTGAAACTTGTGAGCCGCCCCGAGCAGTAGTGTACTAGAGGAGTGGGATATAAATATTTTAAATAAATATAGGCCACCTCCAGCCCAAGAGGCAAGATGCTTCTCAATCCCAGTTGCAGAGGAGCAACAGCAGGAGAGAGGGCCTGCCGTCACCACTTGCCTGTGGGCTTCTCTGAGGCACCTGGTGGGCCACTGTTGTGAAACAGGAGGCTGGACTGGATGGGCCTTGGGCTGTTCTTATGTTCGTACGAGGGGAAAGGAAGGCTCCTTCCATGACTGTCTCCTAAGCAGCTGCTGGTGTGGAGGGCTTTCCCTCCTGCCTCATTCAGTAGCTGGGTACAGCGGTTGGGGAGCAGGGAGCCCTCCAAGCACACCATCTTGGAAAGAGCCTCTGGCCTTCTTTTCTGCAGACCACCCAATATCGGAAGTCCACACAGCTCCTGAAGTAGAGTAGCAAACTTCTCCTACTCTAGTGATCATTGTGTGAACTGCCCCACTATCTCTGACAAATGCGTTGTCTGCTTCACCCTCTGCCCCCTAACTAAGCCCCTAACAAAGCCCGTTCAGCCAGACCCGCCCCCCTTCTTTTCATTTCCACTCTGCAAATGCAAACTGGTTTCAGGCAAGTTTCTGTGTATCCACATTGAAAGGAAATGGTCTCAAGTTCCGTCCAGGAAAATGATCTTTCAGTCTCTGCTGGCTGAACAGAGAGGGAGAGGAAATGAAGGTTCCTGAGGTGGGATTTGTGGAGGATGTCCAGAGAGATGTCCAGAGACTCCAGCCTGCAACCTTGGAGAAGCCGCTGCCAGTCTGCATAGACAATATTGATCCAGATGGACCAATGGTCTGACTCGGTGGAAGGCAGCTTCCTATGACCTAAATGGGACTTACTTCTGAGTAACAGGGGCATAACTACCATTAGGCAAGGGGAGGCAGTTGTCTTGGGGCCCCACTGCCTCAAGGGGCCCCCCAGAGGCACATACATGACTCCCCACGCGTCCATGTTGCAACCCCTATGAATTATGTTGAGTCTCTTGGAGAGCGGCAGGAGCAGAGAGTAAAAAAACTAGATTCAATGTGAACTAGATATTCACCGTATTCATAATGGGGATGTGAGTGTGAGTCAGGGTGGATTTGATTTAAATCAAACTGATTTAAATCACGATTTAAATCACGATTTAAATCACTAGCAGGGTGGATAAAAATCAATGATTTTTTTTTTAAAAAAATTGGATTTAAATCAAAAAAATCGGATTTAAATAAAAAAATCTGATTTTTTTGATTTTTTTTTTTAAAAATCATTGATTTTTATCCACCCTGCTAGTGATTTAAATCGTGATTTAAATCAGTTTGATTTAAATCAAATCCACCCTGGTGTGAGTGCACGATATATTGTGAAGTGTGTTTGTGTGTGTGTATCAGCGAGGGGCCCATTTTAAAATCTTGTCTCTGGGCCCCCTCCAACCTTGCTACGCCCCTGCTGAGTAAAATGCACAGGCTTGCATTGTCAAACTTGGGAAGGAGAGCTGGTCTTGTGGTCGCAAGCATCAATTGTCCCCTTTGCTAAGAAGGGTCTACCCTGGTTTGCATTTGAATGGGAGACTACATGTGTGAGTACTGTAAGATCTGGGGAGAGCATCTGCATGCTTGCATGCAGAACGTTCCAAGTTCCCGCCCGGGTATTTCCAAGATAGGGCTGAGAGAGACTCCCGCCTGCTACCTTGAGTACCAGTTGCAGGGGAGTAATGGCAGATGAGAGGGCATGCCCTCAACTCCTGACTGTTGGCTCCCAATGGCATCTGGTGGGCCACTGTGCGAAACAGGATGCTGGACTAGATGGGCCTTGGGCCTGATCCAGCAGGGCTGTTCTTATGTTCTTAGATGGACCAATGGTCTGACTCGGTCTTAGGCAGCTTCCAATGCTCCTAGATCAGCTGCAGAGGTTGCCTCCCTTCCCCCTTTTCTCTTCTCTACCAGCTCCCTGCAACCACCTCTCAATACATGGGCAGTGGTTTTACTACTAGTTCAGGGGTGGCCAACCTGAGGCTGTCCAGTTGTTATTGGGTTACAACTCCCATCCTCTCCAGGAGCAATAAATGGTCCCAAGGCACTCAGGCACACCTCCCTGCTCTCTCTTCTCATGTGCCAGGCAAGAGAAAAACCTCATCTAAACCTCAGCTAAACCCCTATCCGGCACTCGCTTTCCAGATTATACCCTACAACGGGGTCCCTACGGATCTGCTAAGTGTGCTTCCACACTTGCTGTCAGCAGGGTGCCGTTCACATTTCTGATGCTTTGTTTCGGATTTAATCGCTGTGATTGAGTGCTATAACGTTGTAATTGAGTCACAAAAAGGTTGCTAGGGAGGATTTTTTTTTATTCTGAGGATCGTTGTGAATATGATCCTGCCAAGTGGAAGCATTTTACCGCGGTTGTAGCGGGTAACTGGAAAGCGCCTAGTGAGGGAAAGAGAGGTGAACTGGGAAAAGCCACTTCCTGCCCAGTCTCACCCCTTGGCGAAGTTGGGAGAGGTCTAGTGACTTGATGTCTATAGGAGGTGGCTCCCCATTAGCTGCTTGGTGAAAAATGGATGGAAGGCAAGGCAGGAAAGTGGGGAAGGATGGGGCGGGGCATAGCTCAATGCTTGATCATGCACTTTGCATGTACAGGACAGGTCGCATTCTCAAACCCTCCCCCCACCCCACCCCATATGGTCTCAGATCCCCATCCTTTATCCTTGCATCTGGGTCCTTTCCTAACTCCGCGGCGCGCCCCGCTAGAGAAGCCTTTGCGCACTTACCGGATCCCTCCGATAAGACTTCGGCTCCCGCGCGTGGGAAAATCCACGGCTCCCTTCCCACAGGGTGGAGGCGGGGCGGGAAGTGACGCATGGCCCACAGCCTCTCAGGCACCCCACTTCTTCGCTTCCTCTCTAGGAATCTGAATTCTTTCCCATTAACCCTTTAGCGAAAGGACGGGTCCCTGGCCCTCTACACGCTGGAGGAAGAGAAGGGGAGGGGGTCTCCCCCTAAAGGGATCCTTCCTTGGAGATGCAGCAGGGACGGGGCCTTCTGTCCCGGGAATTCAATCAGGAGAGTCTGCGGGGGTGAGGGGGGTGGATTTCTAGAGTTGTGAGAAGCGAGGAGGGTTGCCAACTTTGGGTTGGCCAAAAGGGGACACAAGTAGGAGGGGAGGGCGGGGGACAGGGAGACTTGGGGATGGGGGGGCACCTAGGTGTGGGACTTGGCCCCCACCCAGGTGGCAAGGGCGCGTGCGACCAAGGGTGGTTGCGCAGCGCCGGGGATGGCGGTGAGATGGATCTCCGCGCCCACCTTTCAAACCATGACAGCACAGCAGGAGGATTGCGGCGAGCAGGCGGACTCAGACAGTGGCGAAGGAGCTCCTTCCTCGGCCCGGCAGAAGTTGGCCCCCTCTGACTCATTTTGGGAGGAAGGTGGGGCCGAGGGAGGAGCTCTTTAATTGGCGGGGGGCTGCACTGTAGGTAAGCCAGCCCCTCTCCCCCACCCTTTTCAAATAGGAGAAAATGGCTTAAAGAGATGCCCGATTCCTTGGAGTTCAGCAGAATGCAGTTTATTTGTAACAAAAATTAAATAGCATTTAAATGTAAATTACATTCGGAGTAATTGTCTGAATAAACTGTGCTTCCAAATGTTTAAAAAGGTTTTTGAAAAGTTTATCACATTTGCATATATTCCAATTTCCCCCAAAATTTATGATTGAAAAGATGGTTTTTTCATGACTTAATTTTTAATATTTTTTTACATCTCTGTTTCTACTCCACCTCCACAGCCTCACTCCTCAAAACGTTGTCTAACTGTCCTCCCCACCTGCCACCGACACTATCATAAAAATGTTCACAAAGTATAAATGTTCCATTTTTATTTGTTTGGATTTTTTTTTTTAATATCAGCATTAGAACATCATATCATCTACAAGTCTCTCAGAAATTGGATTTATTTGTGTGCTCTGGGTAATACAAGTAAGTATATCTAATTGTTTTCATAACAGCCCTAAGAGGTAGGTTAGGTTGAGAAAGAGGTAAGATCGCCTCACAGTGGCAGAGAACCCCATATACAATATAAACATTTGCTTGGTAGCATGGCCCACCCTAGGATGTGGGAGTTCTCCCACTCCCAGGTCCTGCAGTTACTGTGCTGCCCCTTGCATTTTGATAACACCCAGCACCAGATCCCCTGATGACCTCACACAGCGGTTGGATGTAGATGTTAAAAAGCATTGGTGACATAATGGAGCCCTGGGGGACTCCATATAGTAGCTCCTATTTTGAAGAGCAACTGTCACCAAGCGCCACCATCTGAAATCTACCTGAGACATAGGAATGGGACCACTGTAAAAGAGTGCCTCCTATCCCAAAATCCCTCAGGTGATCCAGAAGGATACCATGGTCGATGGTATCAAAAGCATCTGAGAGATCCGAAAGAACCAGCAGAATCACACTCCCTCTGTCAATTCCCTGGATTAGGTCATCTATCAGGTCAACCACTTGGCGGCCCCCTCCAGTTACGCCCTGTGCGCATGATCTTTGGAGGGAGAGAAAGGGGAAAATGTCCTATCAGGTGTCTAGTGCTGCTTAAAATAACAAGCTGAGAGTTCACTCAGGGCTCCCAGGAGCCTGAGCATGGGAGGGGGGGAGTTAGTTTAGGTCTCCTCTGGAGCCCGAGCCATGCCTCCCCATGGGCTTCGGCGGCCCTTTTCATTGGTGGCCCAGGTTCTTTGAACCCATTTGCAAAATGGTGGCGCCGCCCCTGCTCAGGAGTTACAAACTGAAACTGATCCAATCTAATCTTGCAAGATGGATTGCTGGATGCCTCTTTAACTGGCTCTGTTGGTGGCGTAGCGTGGATGGCGGCGCTTCCTGTCCAGTCTGCTGCCGCCAGCCCCTGCTATTTTCCTGCTATTCAGGAAAATACTTCCCAGTGCAAAGAGAGGATAACCCCCTGTCTAAATCAGGGATTCTCAACCTTGGGTGCCTAGATGTTACTGGACTTCAACTCCCATAATAATAATAATAATAATAATAATAATAATAATAATAATAATAATTCGATTTCTATACCGCCCTTCCAAAAATGGCTCAGGGCGGTTTACAAAGAGAAATAACAAATAAGATGGCTCCCTGTCCCCAATGGGCTCACATTCTATAAAGAAACATAAGACACACACCAGCAACAGTCACTGGAAGTACTATGCTGGGGGTGGATAGGGCCAGTTACTCTCCCCCTGCTAAATAAAGAGAATCACCACGGTAAAAGGTGCCTCGTTGCCCAGTTAGTAGGGGTATAATGCCCAACCAAAGGCCCCTGGGGCTGGAGATCATGGGAGTTGAAGACAAATAACATCTGGGGATCCAACATTGAGAATCCCTGGTCTAAATCAAAAACAAAAGGGAGATGGCCAACAGCAGACCTTGGAAATATGCTGGGTCCTGGGATGCACAGAGACAGCTCCTTTCCCCCACTATATGTTTATAAGAGATCCACCATGTTTTTCTTTTTCTGAGTGGGTACAGATTGCAGGATAAAAATTGCTGGAGTTCTATGATGTCTGCCTACTTATTTCAGCAATGAGGCACCTTTTAAAAGAGTTGATTCTCTTTATTTAGCAGGGGAAGCGCAATTGGCCCTTTCCATTCCTGACACAGCATCCCTCCAATGGCTGTTGCTGGTGTCTATCTTATGTTTCTTTTTTAGATTGTGAACTCTTTGGGGACAGGGATCCATCTCATTTATTATTTCTCTTGTAAACTTTTGTTGAAAACCAGAATATAAATATTTGTAGTAATTGTAGTAGTAAAAATAGTGTCTTGTTCCCGAGCGCTGCTGCTGCAATCCTGTACATGCTTGCCTTTGAGTCATTCATTCCCATCCACCACAACCGACTTTTTAATTTGGAAGTTCTAAATAGACATGCAGAGGATTGCAGGGTATCTTGAAAATAGAGACTTAAAAAAAAAAAGCTTGATTATTCGGGGAGGGGGGATCATGATAGAGTTTAATTGTCAAAAGAAGTGACTGGGGCTGAGGCCGGGCCGCCGGTGTTTTAAGGACATTGTGATGGTCCAAGTTGCGCTCTCAGACGAACGAGGCAGCCGAGGGGTTAAAGGGAGGCGTTAAGGGGGATGAAGACTCCTAGAGAGGCATGGGAAGGGGGCGGGGCTGTGTATCCGGCCGGCTCTCCGAAGGAGCCTTTGCTTTCCTCCCGCGCGGCATCATCAACTGTATTTGGGGGGCCTGGAGGTCAATGCAACGTATGTGTGGGGTGTAGCAGGGAAGGAAGGGGGAGAAGACGGTGGGGGGCGGGGGGAGGCTCCAGGTTGGGAGCGAAGCCGAGCCCATGAGCTAGCTCCTTCCCCTGCTCTGCCTTGGCAGATGCTCTTTCCAGAGTGGCTTACTGCACCCATGTGTAGTCGCCCATTCAAATGCAAACCATGGTTGACCCTGCTTGGCAAAGGGGACAATTCAGGCTTGCTACCAAAAGACCAGCTCCATAAGATCGGAGCACCACAAGATCATAGTGGAAAGTAATGTGGAGATTTTAGATGCAGCAAACCCCCCAAATCAGCATTTTATATTACTATACCACCGCCGCTGCTTTTCATCAAGAAATATAACGTAGACAACAGCCAGTGGAGGGATGCTGTGCTGTAATTAGTTAGTTGTTCGATTTCTATACTGCCCTTCCAAAAAGGCTCAGGGCAGTTTACACAGAGAAATAATAAATAAAAATAAGATAAAACCCTGTCCCCAAAGGGCTCACAATCTAAAAGAAACATAAGACAGACACCAGAAACAGTCACTGGAAGTACTGTGCTGGGGGTCAATAGGGCCAGTTACTCTCCCCCTGCTAAATAAAGAGAATCACCACGTTAAAAGGTGCCTCTTAGCCAAGTTAGCAGGGGTCAATTAGAGGGCCAGGCTATAATAGAGCACCCCAAATGGCCTCCCCCTATCTCAACAAAATGCCACCACCTACCAGTTTAACAAAATATAGGTAGAAAGTCTTATCCTAGGGGCTCTCAATGTTGGCTCCCTAGATGTTGGACTACAACTCCCATCATCCTCAGCCACTTTTGCCAAAGGCCACAGTGGCTGGGGATGGTGGGAGTTGTAGTCCCACATATGGGGACCCAAGGTTGAGTACCCATGCTTTATACAAAAGAGTTGCCAGTACTCCAGTCCTTCTGAAGTGTCCTCAAAGCAAGAATTTCTTTGATTTAGGTAACTTCAAAACAGCTACATAAACCAGCAGTCCGGGATGCAGGGTTTGCATATAGCATTCCTGAAACACAACATGAGTGTAATGGGTAAAATAAGATTTATTAAGGAATCAGAGTCCATAGGTAAAATGAGAGAGAGAGAGAGAGAGAGAGAGAGGGAACAAACAAGATAGTTCAACACAAAATCACAACGATCATGTTACTACCTGGCCAGGTGGCAGGGATCGGGCCAGGCGGCCTGGCTTCTTAGTAGTTAGGAAAACACAAAATGCTGAAGGGATGCTTTAGCAGTTTCCTGCTTTAGCAGTTCCCTGCCCTGAGCAGGGGGCTGGACAAGAAGGCTCCCGAGGTCCCTTCCAACTTTAAAATTCTATGATTTCAACATTCTATGCGAAGATTCTCATGACTGCCAAGGGCGGTCTGGGAGGGCACTGGGGAAGGCTTCTGTTAACCAACCTTCCTCCCAGACAACCAAACTGTCCGTCTTCAGTGTGCCTCCTGTGGGCCCACAAAGGCAGCCCTGCTCTGTGAAGCTCCATGCGGCATGGAGCAGGGTGGGGGGATCCGGGGCCGGAACTTCTTATTCTGGCCTCCAGACATCCCACAATGACACACACATGTTGCATTGGGGATTCCTCCCTCAGATGGGCATGCTAGAAGCCCGTCTGTCTCCTTGGGCTGCAAGCAGCCCAAGGAGATACACGATAGCCAATAGATGGCAGAAGGGTGTGAGTGCGCCCCTCATCTTGGCTAACAGCTGGGTTCATTAAGAGGGTTAGGTGGGCAAGGAGCGGAGGGACCCGTGAGCATCCCACCACTTCTCACGACCAGCCTGATGTAGGCTGGGTTAGGCTGGTCATGAGTACAGCCTCTATGATTCTTGTGGGTTTTTTAAAATAATGAAACCCCATAAATATCCCTCCCTTATCCCTCCAAAAGAGAACTAAAATTTGTAGCACAGCCTCTGGAGTTTTTCACCACTTGAGCATGAATCACCCTAACTGAATGATGTCACATAAGATGCCACAGAACATTTATGGCTAGGAAATAGCTTACAATGAGGACATTCACACTATCAAAAACTTTGTTCTATCCAGGTTTGGGAGCTGTGTGTGCTCCCTATTTTTGGTTGTGGAAGCAAGGTAAGAGGAAAACCTGGGTAGAACTCATTGTGTGGAAGCAGAGTAGGAGGAAAAATGACCCAGGTTTTCTTCCTATCCTACATTGCTTCCACACAACCACTTCTACCCAGGTTTTCCTCCTACTTTGCTTCCATAGAACCAAATATTCGGAGCACACACGGCTCCCAAACCTGGGTAGAACACAGTTTTTGATTGTGTGAATGACGTCAATGGAGGGATCATAAGGCATTCTGCTTTTGCAATAGGAGCTACAGATACAAATCCATCCCTGTAGCAGTGCAGGCAACTATGGCTGCTTGCAGAAAAACTGTGCGTAGTGAAAGGGAGCTACTCAATACTCAGCTGCTCAGGAATAGTTTGCTTTTAACACTCACTAATAATCTCATGCATAATATAGTTCTGATGTCAGAAGGATCTGCCATGTGATGAGCATTTTTAGACATTTTCCACTGTATGAATTCTCTCTTTGTACTAAAAGTCTGGCCAAGCTTCACTCTACTTATGAGGTGTTGCCTACATGAGAGTCATTGGATATGAAGATCTGTGGTCCATCACAACTTGTTTCCACACTCCAGGCATTCCTGTTATTCATTGGATGCTTTCCTGCATGGATTCTTTGATGCCTTGTAAGGTTTATCTTCTGACTGAAGCTCTTTCCACACTCTGAGCATTTACATGGTTTTTCTCCTGTGTGGATTCTCTGATGGTAAGTAAGGCTTGAGCTCTGGCTGAAGCTTTTTCCACACTCAGAGCATTGATATGGTTTCTCCCCTGTGTGGGTTCTTTGATGGCAAGTAAGGCTGGAGCTCTGGCTGAAGCTCTTTCCACACTCCAAACAGGTATATGGTTTCTCTCCTGTGTGGATTCTTTGATGTTCATTCAGGTTTGAACTCTGGCTGAAGCTCTTTCCACACACCAGGCAGGTATAGGGCTTCTCCCCTGTGTGAATTCTTTGATGTTCAGTAAGGTCTGAGTTCTGCCTGAAGCTCTTTCCACACACTAGGCATGTAAATGGCTTCTCACCTGTGTGGATTCTGTAATGTGAAGTAAGAGTGATCCTGAGACTGAAGCTCTTCCCACACACCGAGCACTTATGTGGTTTCTCCCCTGTGTGGACTCTTTGATGTCTAGTAAGGTGTGTCTTTTGACTAAAGCTCTTTCCACACTCTGAACATTTATACGGCTTCTCCCCTGTGTGGATTCTGTAATGTGAAGTGAGGGTGATGCTGAGACTGAAGCTCTTTCCACACTCTGAGCATGTATAGGGCTTCTCCCCTGTGTGGATTCTCTGATGCCTTGTAAGGTTTATCTTCTGACTGAAGCTCTTTCCACACTCTGAACATTTAAACGGCTTCTCTCCTGTGTGGGTTCTTTGATGATAAGCAAGACTTGAGCTGTGGCTGAAACTCTTTCCACACTCAGTGCATATATACAGTGTCTCCCCTGCTGGAGTCCTTTGAGGTGTGCTAAGGTTTGGTTTACTGGCTAAGGTTTTTGCACATGGAGTTAATTCATTCCTGCTGTTCGCTTTGTGGTCTTGCTGGACTGGAACTTCATGGAAATCAGCCCCACCAGGAATAAGGGCTTCCTTTCTCACCTTTTGATTGGCTTCAGTTTTCTTCCTCTGCTCTTCATCCTTTTTCTCCTTCTCTCTCCCATCACCTGTAGGAAATAGGTGGAGAGATAGAGGCTCAAAAGAGGCATTGAATCCAATCAGTGGCTGGGTGAATAACATACTAGAACAGATTGAAGAGGGTGGCAAATCCTGCCTGGTATTACATACTAAGGTCTTTCAAATTACCATCTGGGGGTATTTGGGGGAGGAAAGAACTCCTACCCTGATTTCAACAGATGATCAGTCTCCATTTGGCTCCGGTCACTCACCACAGACTGCAGCAAATTCTTTGTCCGTGAGGAGAGAAAGGGAACTAGGTCTGCCAAGCATCCCATGATGCATTGTACTACCAGTAGAGGCAACCCTCACTACAGCAACAGCTAGCCTCAGACTGGCCCCTCTACCCACAAAACTCTATGATAAACATGGCTGCCAGCAGCTGGGATCAGTTTTGAACAGCGAAATCAACACAAAGTCAAACTTTGAGGTAGGGCAGCTATTGTCTTTGTCCTACCTTAGTTAAAATCCAGGTTAAAAAGTCAGGCTACCCACATTTCAGAGGGCTGACTTGGAGGGCTTCCCATGAGTTCTCACGAGAAGCAAATGCTGGTTTGCTGCCTCCCATCTTTATGCTGCTGATTGTGAGAACAAGCTCAGTCTCTTTTGATGGGCGTGAACTAGAATTCAGTGCAAAGGGACTTAAGGGGTTTAGAGGCAGTGTGCAGGAGAAGGGACATGAGGGGACAAGCTCTTGCTTTTGGGCTTCTCAGAGGCATCTGGCTGGTAGGGCTGTGCATCAGGCACCTTGACCAAATGAATTTACAGCACTCCCTCTCCTCTGGTACCGTGCGGAGGTGGCTGCTCAAACCACAGCCATCTCCATGTGCAATTCCTCACATTTCCGGTGCTGGGGAGGAGGCGGTTCTTCTAGTGGAATTGAAGCCCTCCAAGCCAACAAGAAAAGTGTTCAGGGACATCTGGGATGTGTAGTTGCCCCATGAAGAAAGCACTGGGAGGAACTACACTTCCCAGTTGTCCCTGCAGGCCTTCCCAGCCAGGCCTACAGGCTCCATTTCCAGTAGAAGAGGCCTTACCAGTGCTGGAAAGGCGAGGAACCGAATGGAGATGGTTGTGCTGGGAGCTGCTGCCTCCATGTGGCCCTGGTGGTGGTGGTGGTTGTGCTGCAAATTAATGGGGATGGGGATATCTGATGCACAGCACTACTGGTTGGCCATTGTGGGAAACAAGATGCTGGACTAGAGTGTTTGTGGCCAAGCAGGGAGCTTCTTATGGGTTTAAGATGGGCCATCAGCAGCTTCATAGGTTGGGATGCTCAGTAAGAGCTGGCTGTTTCCCATAGATACTTCCCACAAAGTCTGGACACAAGTGACCCTTATAATCTTCTCCTTACCCAACTGACAGAGTCCCTGCAGCTATTCCTTGGCTGTTTCCCTGCATTCCAACAGATGCCTTAAGTATCAGGTGGAAAACTTCAAACCAGAATACATTATTATAAATATGTTTATTCATAATAACTAGTGGGCCCGGGCACAGAGCATCTGTGTCTCTAGCTGGCCCGCCGCGCTGCCGCCGCCGCCTGACCCGCCGCCTCGCCTCCGCGGCCGCGCCCGCCTGGCTCCCCGGCCATGGCCGCCGCTGTTCTCCTGGGTGCGCCAGCCAATCAGGCGCCCCGCAGCTAAGCCAATCAGCTGAGCTGCCGGGACGCATTTTTCCCTGGCACACCCAGGAGAATTAAATATATAGATGAATACACACTCACCCTCGAAAAATGCAGGTTTAACTCCCAGAGTTTTATCCTTTCGTGGGCAACTTGCTGGTACACAAGTTTACTTATTGCAGGGTAGTTTGGGTCTTTCACAGGATCTTCTGACTGGGATTTAAAAGTTAAAGGGAAAACCCATTTAACTTTTAAATCATAAACTTGCAAAGACCAGAACTACCTCCAGTAATGAAAGCTCTGTACTGCAAATCATCTGCAAAGGGTTTGGGGATTTAAAAGTTAAAGCACAGCCTGTGTCACTTCTCAACTCAGAAGGTGCTGGGAGAACCCCTTTAATTTTTAAATCCCCACCCTCTCCCAGCTGAGAAGCAGCACAGTCTGTTCATTTGGTGTGGGTTCCCCATTTGCAGGGTTGGGGGTTTAAAAGTTAAATGCCCAATTCTATGAATGAACAGCCTGCGCCACTTCCTCCAAAAACCTAAACCCATTTTTTCAGTTAGGTTTGAATATTAGTTATTTTTCAGTTAGGTTTTAACTCTCACAGCAATCTTGTGGAACATTCCCCCCATGGTATTCAAAGGTCTCATGTAGATCATTTTCAAACAAAAACAAAGTTTTCAAAGTGGTTTGCATAGAAAAAGGAAGAAGATGGTTCCCTGTTCCAAAGGGGCTCACCATCTGTGGAGGAATGAGACCTAGACATTTTGGGTTTCTGTAAATAAGCCCCTGTATTGTATAGCGTATTACTATTCCCAAACCTCTTCTTTTTAAAATAACCCTTGTATTATAAATGAACTATAAATTATATTATATTCCTAAACATTCCTTATTGTAAATAGGATTTCTGTGCTTGCAAATCCCTATGCATAGAGAAGGTGCAAGGTCAAAAGTTCATATTTGTTTTTCTGTAGTTTGATACTTGATTTTTTTGGGCAGGGGAGAGTTTTTTTAAATGGAGGGATTTTTTTGTTTGTTCTGACTGGCTCAGTTGAGAAACTGTTGGGGCAAAAATGTACATATATAGAGAGAGTAGGGACAGTCTGCTAGAGAGAGGCAGAGCTGTATGGTTGCAGAAGGAAGTCCGAGTGAGTCCAAGAGAGCAGAGAGTAAGTCCAGAAGAGTCAAGAGAGAGCAGCTAGAAGAAGCCTGAAAGTGAATCTGTCTGCAGAGGAGTTGGTCCATCAGCAGGAGAGAAGTTGCAGGAGGAAAACAGCTGAAATCACAAGAAGAAAAAGAAAAGCCAGGCTGGACTGAGCCCCAGACCTGTGCTGTAACCAAGACAAGGACTGCCCAGCAAGCCAGAAGCTGAGAAGAAAGAAAGAGGACTCTGGGTAGGGACCAGAACAGACCCAGGTAGTAAATGCGTTTTCCCCAGCCTTTTATTTTCCTCGACATGCTCTGTAAGTAATTGTTTTGAGTTGTGGTTTCTTTGCTGCAAACGTAATGTTTTACCTGAACCAGTTTTTCTAAAAGTAAGCTTTCTTGTTATATAAAAATTAGAGGCTTGTTGACTTGTCCCCACCCCATGCCTATAAGCCTTTCCATGCTACTGGTTTATTATTTACTACTACTACTACTACTACTACTACTACTGTAATTTTTGAAGGGCTCTTGCAGTGGACTCAGCCATACAAAACGTCTACTTGGTGGTAGCGGCAAAAGGTTAGGAGGATTAGAGAGCTGTTCCTCCACATGTGGTGGCAGTGGTGGGACAGAAAGTTGTTATTCCACACCATCTAAAAAAGGGGTTCTCACCCTTGGGTCCCCAGATATCTTTGGACTACAATTCCCATCATTCCCATCCACTGTGGCTGGGGATGATGGGCATTGTAATCCAACATCTGGGGACTCAAGTCTGAGAACCCGTAACCCAAAAGAAGCATAAGGGAGACACCAACAACAGCCCCTGGAGAGACGCTCTTCTGTGACTGGATCGAGAGAGTTGGTCTCCTCATGCCGAATATGACAGCGTCACCACTTTACAATCTGGATCATGTACACCACCTAGAGATGTATATATCAGGCGGTATATAAATATGATGAATGAATGAATTTTTAAAAGGTGCCTCTTTGCCCAGTTAGCAGAGGTGAATGTCCTTGAGAAGAACACATCGTGTGAAAAGCCTGAAAAAGAGCTCCCCGCTACCCCACCCCACCCATCAGATCACCTGAAGATCTCTCGCCTTTGTCAAAGCTCTTTTCTTCCAGCCAGGAGAGGAGGTCAGGTTTGGAATTCGAAAGTCCTTCTTGGAAGAATAGAAACAGAGAAGATATCTGGGGCACTTTTGACCGTAACAAATATTCAAAGAATCCTAACTGGCAGCTCTAAACCCTCCATTCCTTCCCACCACATGAAGGGATAAGAAGTGATGTCAAGGCCTTTTAACTCTTCACACTGGGGGTGTTTGTGTGTTGGGGTGGGAGTGATCAGTGCTCAGAATCAGAAGATTCAAGCCCTGTTTAGACATTATATTGCACCTGGCTACAGATATCTGTACACATGTACATGTCTTTGAGTGATGATTGTACATGCATTCATTTAAAAAGTCAACGTGGCTACAGGCTTCTTGAAATGCAGGATACAGATAATGCTGTACCTGTGTTCAACATAATATGATAATAACTGCACCCATGTCTAGAATTGTATCTGTGTTCATAAACTGTACGAGTGTTGAACATAACATGTGAATAGGACTAAGACTTTACCCCTGCTAACTGGGCAAAGAGGCACCTTTTACCGTGGTGATTCTCTTTATTTAGCAGGGGGAGAGTAACTGGCCCTATCCACCCCCAGCACAGTACTTCCAGTGACTGTTGCTGGTGTGTGTCTTATGTTTCTTTTTAGAATGTGAGCCCTTTGGGGACAGGGAGCCATCTTATTTAGTTGTTATCTCTCTTTGTAATCCGCCCTGAGCCATTTTTGGAAGGGCGGTATAGAAATCTTCTTCTTCTTCTTCTTCTTCTTCTTCTTCTTCTTCTTCTTCTTCTTCTTCTTCTTATTATTATTATTATTATTATTATTAATTTTTAGGCAATCGGAAAACACAGTCTTGTCAGAACGTGGCTGCCAAAATTTGAAATCACACTGGGAAGGCAGCAACAGAGAAGCAGCAGGGAGATCACTTCTTGGACACAACAAGGGAAGGGAAGCCACAATTTGTGTGAAACTGCCTCTTAGCTCTTTGTCAAGAAGTGGCATCCAAGTTTGACAACTAATATAGCTGCAATACATTGACCAGGAGAGGATGAAGTGAGGTGTGAAAAACATGTCCCCAGAAATAAAAGGTCTGGTTAAAAATGTTTATATTTCTATATGTTGCTTATCCTGCGGAGGTTAGTGAGTTCAGCATGGCAACTGTTGCCAGGCATCTGGACTGACAGGAGGAGTTCTATAGATGATCTGCTGAAGAGTCAGTTGGAAGATCACTGTCAACGGAGAAGAAGGGAGAGAGGGACTCGGAATGAAAGAGAGTAAACTGTAACTGGTCGGGAGATCCACTGTATATTTCTTGGAAAAGATCAACCTTTTGACTATTGTTTCACAAAAACAAATCTCCTTTATTTTAAAAAACTATTCGGACTTTCTGTATTGGAGTAACACTACATGCCTATAGCATTCCCCAGCTATCAAGGGCAGTAGAAATCACAGAAGGGGACGACTGAAGATAAAGGGGAGCAGCAGAGACAGGAATCGTCACAGTCCTCCTCCCAGCCTGGCAGAGGAGGGCATGAGGAGAGCTGGTCCGAGAGGAGAGCTGGTCTTGTGGCAGCAAGCATGACTTTTCCTCCTAGCTAAGCAGGGTTTGCGCTGGTTGCATATGAAAGGGAGACTAGAAGTATGAGTCCTGTAAGATATTCCCCTCTCGGAATTGCAGAAAGTTCCAAATTCCCTCCCTGACATCTCCAAGATAGGGCTGAGAGAGATTCCTGCCTGCAACCTTGGAGAAGCCACTACCAGTCTGTGTAGACAATACTGAACTAGGTGGACCAATGGTCTGGCTTGGTAGAAGGCAGCTCACAATGTTCCTATGAAGCCGCTGTTCCCTTAACAGTTATAGTGTCTGTCGCCTGATTAGCTCCAGTTGAAAAAGAGACAGATTAATTTAACAGATAAGTAAATGGAGGATCCAAGGAACATGGACCAGCCACTGATGTCCTCCCTAAAATTCATTGGCAGAGGCCAGCAATAGAGGCAAGTCCTACATTCGGCATCAATCTAACAAGGGTCAAGAGGGAGCCTTACCCAGGGAGGCCAGATGCCCAGAATTCTCCTCCATGACTTCTCCGTGCAGAGCCTTTTGGTCCGCATCCAGCAGAGCCCACTCCTCCTCCGCGAAGTACACGGCTACCTCTTCCCAGGTCACCGGACTCTGAAGGAAGGAGGAAATGTTTTCTCTACACAGCGGTGGCTAAGAGAGGCAGTTGAAGGAGGTTCTCTAGCAGAATCTAGAACAGACCTGCTTAACTTAGGCCTCCCAGCTGTTTTTGGACTTCGACTCCCATAATCCCCAGCCACAGTGGCCAACAGCCAGGGATTATGGGAGTTGTAGGCCAACATCGGCAGGAGGGCTGCAGTTGAGTAGGCCTGATCTAGAAGAATCCTGCAGAGCCAGTGTGGTGGTGTGGTTAGAGTGCTGGACTAAGACCAGGGAGAGCCAAGACCAAATCCCCATTCAGCCATGAAACTCCCTGGGTGACTTTGGCCAACTGTTGATCTTTCAGCCTAACCTACCTCATAGGGTTGTTGTGAAGATACCATGCTGGTCTCCATGGAAGAAGAAATTGTAAAAATAAAGACAGCCTCCCCAATTCCCTCTGTTGCATTCAAAGCTCTCCTCGAGGGCAGCTTTGATGGAAAGAAGTAAGGGAACGTGACAGATGCTTTCAGGGCCAGGAAAATGCGTAGAGGACCGAGTCCCTGCCCGTCTCCCCACTCCTCCTCCTCCTCCTCCTCTTACCTGCTCTGGGGATGCCACAGCAACCGCTTCCATCCCAGCACGAGGGGGAGGGGGCCTTGGATGAAGCACCAGGGTCATTCCACTGCCTGGGAGGGAGACAAAGGAAGTGGGGAGATCTCTGGGCCTGCTAAGAATGGCTGCATTTCTTTCCTGGAGTGGAATCAGTTGGTTTCCATACTGCTTTGGGTCACCATTCAAGTTACAAGGTCTGAAACTCCTGAAATTGTGAGAGAGGCATTTCCCACCCCCACCCCCCGCCACACACGGTGAAAGCAGGACATAAAAATGAAAGTTATCTGGCATATTTGAGAGAGGGGGGCCATGCTCAAATGCGACACCTGGGTCCTTACCTAGAGAGGCGGCTTCTCTCTCATCCTCCTGCACGATCCACTTGAACATGGGCTGTGGCTTGGCACAGGATGGAGCCTTCTCTGCCGCATGGAAACTGGTGGCCACTTTGGCTAACATTCCCTGGAACAGACGTGAGAGAAGATCCCAGCCAGGGAATGCAGGAAATTAATGGATTTATTGATTAGGAACCTAGATAGATTAGAATTAGGGATGTTTATAAATATAGATATGTATGTATTGGTTTATTTCGGCCCAAGGCAAACATAATAAATATAGGTAGATATAGATATATTCTACACTTTCACAAGATGGGTAGAGAGGGTTCCATTTCCACCTATTTCTAAGGATTAGGAAACCGAGAATAAAGAGAACTTAATCCTAGGGGGATTGGGGAGGTTAGGTTCTTAAGCACATTGAAGTGTTCCAAAAATCACAAGAAAAAGGGGTGGGGGAATAAAGAAGCACAGTAGCTTGCTCTCCTGCAATGCCCCCCAAACCTACAAATCCTTCCATTTTTGGCCTTTTGTTCTTTTCGGGGAGAAAAGTGCCACAAAATGGCTCTACTACACAATGGTGGCAAGAAGTGGCATTGGAAGTCATTTCTGGCTGCTCAGGAAGAGCGGATGGGCAAAGATAGCCCTATTTTCTCCCTGTGGATAAGGAAACTGGGTCCCTTTGAGCCAACCGTGGATACGCGAATCTGTGGATGAAGAACCCGTGGATAACGAGGGTCTTCTGTACTCTCAGGGTAGCGATAACATATTTTAATAAATGTGCGCATGTCATTATAAAGTTCTAATAAAAACAGGGTACAAAGCAACTGCTTCTCTTCAGGAGAATTCGTATGACGTGGCAGTGAGCAGCCTCCTTCATTACAGGTTGCAATTTGCACAGCAACTCCTTCATGGCGAAAAGGTTGCACCAAATCCCGAATCAGCCCTTGTGTGGCTCCATGACAGGCTTGACCCCATAGTGGTGATGGCCTTGGATCCCTTAACCATTGGAAGGATTCCACCCCAATATGAAATATGCAGGTGTGGTCGTGATTCCACCTGATCCACCGCACGGCCTTCTCTGCCGCATGGAAATTGGTGGCCACTTTGGTTAACATTCCCTGGAACTGATACGAGAGAAAAGATCCCAGCCAGGAAACGTAGGAAATTAATGGATTGATTGATTAGGAACCTAAGTAGATTGGAATTAGGCATGTAAATACATATAGATATGGATATAGATCTATCCCACACCTTCAACACAAGTACAGGAAGGGTAGAGAGGGTTCCATTCCCACCTATTTCTGCAGATAACAAAACTTTGAAGAAAGGTACCTTAATCCTAGGGGGATTGGGGAGGTTGGGTTCCGAAACACACTGAAGTGTGCCAAAAATCACAAGAAAAAGGGGTGGGAGAAAGAAGCACAGTAACTTGCTCTCCAGAAGTGCCCCCCAAACCCGCAAATCCTCCTATTTTGGCCATTTTGTTTGTTCTTTTCGGGGAGAAAAGTGCCACAAAATGGCTCTGCTAAACAATGGCAGCCGCAATGACATTGGAAGTCATTTCCAGCCACTCAGGAAGAGCAGCCACTTGTGGATACGCGAAACGGCGTATGGAGAATCCGTGAATAACGAGGGTCTCCTGTACTCTCAGGGTAGCCATAACACATTTTAATAAATGTGTGCATGTTATTATAAAGTTCTAATAAAAATAGGGTACAAAGCAACTGATTCTTTTCAGGAGAATTCAGTGGTGTAACATGACCATAACCTATGAAGTGGCAGTGAGCAGCCTCCTTCATTATATGCCAGACCTCGTGAACATTAATGCAATTTGCGCAGCAACTCCTTCATGGTGAAAAGGTCGCACCAAATCCCGAATCAGCCCTTGTGTGGGTCCATGACACACTTGACCCCATCGTGGTGATGGCCTTGGACCCCTTAGCCATTGGAAGCACTCCACTCCAATATGAAATATGCAGGTGTGGTCCTAATTCAACCTGATCCACAGCTCCACTAAAAGGACTGTGTGTGCATTCGTGAATCCAACTAATAGGTTGTGAACAGGTGGACGTTGCAAGTTAAATTCGTGGAGTAGAGGAGGGAAGGGGCAGAGGAGTTCAGGTGGGAGGCAGGAAATGTGAGGGTTCTGTCGATTATTTATTGTTCTTGTAACAATGGGAAAACCCAGAAAAAACCTAAAATGGCGTGTGGGCATAAATGGGTAAAAGATGAAGCAGTGTCACACCAGAAAGTTGGCAAAAATAAGATCATTTGAAGACGTCTGAGGAAATGAAAATGGTTTTGCTGGGTCTCAGAAATAGATGAGAGGAGGCACCAGTTGACCCTCCCTGGAGAAAGCATGAAATCACTAGTTGGGTGCCACAGCAAAGAAGCCCCTCCTGGGGCAGCACAAGATACTTGGAGGGGGTGGTGAAGTTCTAGGGCAGGAGAGGATCCTGATCCAAGGACCGCTAGAGCCACGCTCTCCTCCCAGCAGCAGAGGCTGAGGAGGGGATAGGGGCAGGCAAAGGTCAAGGGGGCACCCATTCTCCATACCTGGGACTCCTTATTCTGCCCTCCAAGCCCGGAAACCCACCAGCATGAGAGTGCAGAAGATGGTCGACTGGGGACCTAATCCAAGACAAGGGATGGAAGAGGACATCTCCCTCTGAAAACCAGAGCAGAAAGCTGGTGCCACTGTGAACATAGTGGTTTTGATGGCTACAACAGGCAAACTGAACCCGCTTGGAGGAAAGCTCCCCTGGCTCTCCTTGCATGAGGATCCTCTTCCTTTCCTGGAAGCAAATCTCCCTTCAAGTATCTTTTGCTCCACCAAGGAAGATTCCCCCCTAACATCTCAAACACACACACACACACATATCACTGGCCCAGGGTTCTTTGGGACACCTCTGGATGACTTCCAGCAAGGTTGAGCAACCAATGGAGACTGTTAGGAATACATGACACACCTTCTCTGCCCCTTGGAGCGTCAAGGATGAAACAGACACTCTTGCCAGCTGTTCTTCCTGCTTTATGTCCCCTGCCTGACTCAAGAGAAAACCTTCTGCCAGGGCCACTGCCTGGGAACTGGTCTCCACTCTACATTCTCTAATCCATCTCTCCATCTCTGGGGGTAGGATGGCCAGGAACTGCTCCAGGATCACCAGGTCCAGGATCTGAGCTTTGGTGTGTTTCTCTGGCTTCAGCCACTGGCAGCAAAGACGGTAGAGTTGGCTGCAAACTTCTCGGGGCCCCTCAGCCTCCCGGTAGCAGAACTGCCTGAAGCGCTGGTGCTGTGCATCTGAGCTGGTGGTGTCCTCTCCCAGGACCTTCTGCAAAGTTCCCCCCCAGAATTCCCTGCTGCTTTCAGCATGGATGGTATCAGGGTCTCTTCCTGCTATGGGGCCAGCTGAGTTTTGTTCTTCCATCTTGGATCTGTGTTCCAGCACAGCTTCCATCAAGTCCTCTCAAATGTTCTTGCTCTGATCTGCTTGCTCTGATGCTAATTTATTTCTTCCTGAAAGGGGAAAGAAAAGAAAAAAAGGTCCGTATTTGCAGGTTGGGAACCCAGTCCTGAAAAGGAAGCAAGTTCTTTTGTTGGCAAATACTGCACTCACTAGGTGGGGAGGGAGAGAAAGACACGGAGGGAAAGAGAGGACGCCAGCCAGTAACCTGGGCTTCTTCTCCCTGGAAGAAAGACAGAGGAATGCCAAAACTCACAAAGGAACCAGAGAATGGGAGAGCAGGTGGGGAGATTCTCCTCTGAAGAGGCACCGACCACAACCTGCATTTGGTTACAACCACACACAGTTCTGTAGCATTTCTAGCTTTGCCCCAGACCTCGCAGTCCACTAGGGTGGTTCACACGATGATGTCTGGGGTAGGAGATGCCTCCTACCCTTGTTCCGGGTAATGAGAAAGGCATCACCCCTTCCTTTAAGGGGAGTAGGAGGTGGAAATGGATGGCAGAGCTTTTCCGTCCGATGACTTGAAGGTTCTTGTAAAGTTATCATCCACAAAATAATAACTAATAATTTCTTTGACTCTTGCAGTTGAGATACAGTTTCAGTGATAAATCTTTTGTTGTTAATGGTATATTTGAACAACCTAACTGTATAATTGCATAATAAATGTATAACTGTTTAACTGTATAATTATATAACTGCATAAAGTTGACATTATAGAACAAGAAGGTAAAGGAAGAGACTGCAAATATTTGCTTATGTATAATTTTCTATGTATCATTTGCTATGCATCATTTGCTAGGTATGTTTATGTACTATTGGCTGTGTTTTGCTATGTAATTTATATACCCAATAAAAGTTTCCTATTTATTCTTTCTATCTTTTGTATTCTTGTATCTTTGTAACTGCTCAAGGCCATAGATCCGGTTAGCGGGGACTAGAGACAGGGCCTTTTTTGTTGTAGTCCCTCAGCTTTGAAACACCCTCCCCGAAGAGCTTTGCCATGCTCCATCTTTCAGTATTTTTAAGAAGCAATTAAAGACACATTTAATAGAGGTTTTTAAATGTTTTATCTGCTACTTATATCTGTTAGGTTCCTTAGTTTTTATAATTCTCCATTTTTCGCTTTTTACTAATAACTTTTAATTTGAAACTTTTTAAAAAATTTTAATTTTAAATGTGGTTTTGACCAGGTCTTTTAACTTGTTTAACTTTATTAATCTTTTATTTTAAATTGTAGCTATTTTATGTGAGCCACCCCATGCAGTAGTGTAGTGGAGGGGCGGGGGTATAAATATATTTTAAATAAATAAATAAACTTTGTATTTTGATATTTTGTTGAGTTTAAACCTGTATGTGGGTAATTAACTTATTTGTAATTTCTCTGTATTGTAAATGCAGTGTATCTGTAAATTGTGATTAAAAAATTAAAAAATAAAATCTAACCTAATCTAATCTAGTTCAGGGGCTGGGTGCACACTCAATCCGTGAGGTTTATATAAATTCACAGAGGACAGGTCTATCCATGGCTACTAGTCTGGTGGCTATAGGCCACCTCCAGCCTCAGAGGCAAGATGCCTCTAAATCCCAGTTGCAGGGGAGCAAGAGCAGGAGAGGGGGCATGTCCTCCTCTCTTGCCTGTGGGCTTCCCAGAGGCATCTTCTGAGCCACTGTGTGAAATAGGATGCTGGAGTAGATGGGCCTTGGGCCTGATCCAGCAGGGCTGTGCTTATGTTCTTATGAGGGGAAGGAGGGCTCCTTCCATTACAGTGTGCTAAACAGCAGCGGGGGCTCATTCGGTAGCTGGATCCAGCGGCTGGGGAGCAGGGAGCCTCCAACCCAACTGTGTCTTAGCACACCATCCTGGAAGGAGCCTCTGGCCTTCTTTTCTGCAGACCATCCAATATCAGAAGTTCGTACAACTCCTGAACTGGAGTAGGAGGCTTCTCCTACTCTAGTAATCATTGTGTGAACTGCCCTACTATCTCCTTCCCTTGAGCCCACAAATGCTTCCCTACAAATGCTGTGTCTGCTTCACCCTCTGCCACCCCCAACAAAGCCACCAGCCAGACCCCCCCCTTTCCCCCCCATTTCCACTCTACAAATGAAAACTGGTTTCAGGCAAGTTTCTTTGTATCTACATTTAAAGGAAATTGTCTTGAATTCTGACCAGGAAAATGATCTTTCAATCTCTGCTGGCTGAACAGAGAGGGAGAGGAAATGAAGGTTCCTGAGGTAGGATTTGTGGAGGATGTCCAGAGAGATGTCCAGAGACTCCAGCCTGCAACCTTGGAGAAGCCGCTGCCAGTCTGTATAGACAATATTGAGCTAGATGGACCAATGGTCTGACTCGGTAGAAGGCAGCTTCCTATGACCTAAATGGGACTTACTTCTGAGTAAAATGCACAGGCTTGCATTGGCAAACTTGGGAAGGAGAGCTGGTCTTATGGTCACAAGCATCAATTGTCCCCTTTGCAGAGCAGGGTCTGCCCTGGTTTGCATTTGAATGGGAGACTACATATGTGAGCACTGTAAGATATCTGGGGAGAGCATCTGTGTGCTTGCATGCAGAAGGTTCCAAGTTCCCTTCTGGGCATCTCCAAGATAGAGCTGAGACTCCTGCCTGCAACCTTGGAGAAGTCGCTGCCAGTCTGTAGAGACAATATTGAGCTAGATGGGCCAATGGTCTGACTCGGTCTTAGGCAGCTTCCAATGCTCCTAGATGAGCTGCAGAGGCTGCCTCCCTCCCCCTTTCCCCTCTTCTCTACCCGCTCCCTGCAGCCAATCAGCAACCACCTCTCAATACATGGGCAGTGGTTTTACTACTAGTTCAGGGATGGCCAACCTGAGGCTGTCCAGTTGTTATTGGGTTACAACTCCCATCATCTCCAGGAGCAATAAATGGTCCCAAGGCACTCAGGCACACCTCCCTGCTCTCTCTTCTCATGTGCCAAGCAAGAGAAAAACCTCATCTAAACCCTAGTTAATTCCATATCCTAGTGAGGGAAAGAGTGGTGAACTTGGAAAAGCCACTTCCTGCCCAGTCTCAGGGGAGGAGAAGAGGGCTGGTCTTGTGGTAGCAAGCAACACTTGTTCCCTTAGCTAAGCAGGGTCTGCCCTGGTTGCATTTGAATGGGAGACTACATGTGAGCACTGTAAGATATTCCCCTTAGGGGATGGGGACTCTCTGCGAAGAACATCTGGGTCCAACTCAGTATATGGCAGCTTTCTATGTTCCTAACCCCTTGGGGAAGTTGGGAGTGTTCCAGTGAGCTGAGCTTAGAAGAGATGGCTCCACACTAGGATGGGGGGGGGGGGGGCATCACTCAGTCCTGGATAATGCACAGGGTCCCAGGAGCAGGACTGAAAAAGATCCCTCCTTTCTACAAGAGACCATGGAGACCTTCTGCCAGTCAGGGAAGACCACACAAACCAAGAGGGCAAAAGCCTGACAGTATAGTGTCGTTTCCTTTGTCCATCTGTATTTAATAATTTAAATACATATGGACACCTGCTTTGCATGCTCAAGGTCCCAAGTTCACTCCCAGCATCTCTTGCTCAAAAGGATCTCGGGAGCAGGAAAAAGTCCCACAGTGTTGCTGCCAGTCGGGGAAATCAATCCAACCCAAGCTGGACCAATAGCCAGACTCAGTAGGAGGCAGCTTCCTTTGTGCAAATCTATTACCATATTCACCGCAGAGCAGACCTTTGCAAGGAGCAAGTCTGGAATGTAGACCCCGGCATTTTCTATGCGCCAGCCGCAGGCCAAGAGCAGCAAGGCTAGGAAATACTCTTCCTCTTTCTCCGAGATTCCTCGGAGCCAGCAGAAGGAATCTTTTCCTGTTCAAAACTGACTCCCTCCCCTCTCTCTATAAAACATTTGGCGAAGGTTTAATTTCACCAACAAGGAGGAATGAAGCCTCAGGTGCTTGCTGGGGTCCTGGCCGGAGGACCCACCCTTTGCTGTACAGCCAGCCTCCCAATGGGGTGAAATGCGGGGAGGGATTCCCCTCCCCTCCCCTTTTCTTATGGGCCTTTCGTCCCCATCCGCCATCCCTGCAGCTGGGCCCTTTCTAAACCCCACGTCCTGCTCGACCGCCTTTGCGCACTTACCGGACCCTCCCGGACCCCTCGGACAGGACCGCGGCACCCGCGCGTGGGAAAATCCACGGCTCCTTTCCCACGGGGCGGAGGTGGGGCGGGAAGTGACTCATAACCCCCAGCCATCCCCCCTTCTTCGCTTCCTCTCTAGGAATCTGCATTCTTTTCCATTAACCCTTAGGCGGATTCTCACCAGGAAAGAAAAAGGACGGGTGCCTGGCCCTGCGGACGCTGCAGAGGCTGGAGGAAGAGGAGGTGAGGGGGCTTTTCCCTAAAGGGACCCTTGGAGATGCAGGGGCGGGGCGCAAGGGTTTATCGGTCCTGGGAATTCTTAGGAGAGTTAATTCAGTGTAAGGGGGTGGGGGTGGGAGGCTGTTCTCTCCGCCCCCCTCTTTGCTCGATGCGCCAGGCGAGAGAGAACTTCTCCCGCAATTCGCACTCCTGGGGAGGCAGTGGGAAAGTCTCTCTCTCTTCCCCACTCCCAAATTCGCTCTCTGGGTAAGCTAGAGATCCGGTGAGCAGAATCTTAGGAGGCCACGAGGGGAGGGGGCATGACTGGTCTACAATCGGTGGGGAGGCTTGTGGATTTCATTAAGCCCGCCCCGCATTTCATTAAGCACCCCCCCAGAGGGACTCGAGCACTGCCTGCACTGTAGAGAACCATCTCCCCTAAGTAGCTAAGGGGGATGGGAACCCTCTGTCACACATCCCCACCCCCAATTTGAGCACAGGTGCAAAGTGGGTGGTGAATTTCCAGTTGCTGTTGTACCAGCAGGGCTGTGCTTATGTTCAGTGTTCAACAATAAAAAGTTAAACACATTTTGCATAGGGGAAAAGAAAAGTGGGGGGGGGAGGAGAAATAAAAATAAGATGAGGATGGGGCCATTGGCTATCACCAGGCTCAAAAGCAGGGTGCCTCTGAATACCAGTTGCAGGGGAGCGAGAGAGGGGCCCCCTGTCAGACCACTGTGGGAAACAGGATGCTGGACTAAATGGGCCTTGGGCCTGATCCAGGAGCTGTTTTTATGTCCATAGTCAATGGCAGAGCATCTGCTTTTGTGCAGAAGGTCCCAGGTTCAATCCCTGGCAGCATCTCCTGGTAGACTTGGAGGAGAGACTCCTGCCTGCAACCTTGGAGAAGCTGCTCCCAGTCTGTGTAGACCAGGCATGCTCAATGCTGGGTCCCCAGATGTTATTGGACTTCAACTCCCATAATCCCCAACCCAAAGTCACTGGGGCTGGGGGTTATGGGAGTTGAAGTCCAATAACATCTGGGGACCCAACGTTGAGAATCCCTGGTGTAGACAATACTGAGCTAGATGGAACAATGGTTTGACTTGGTATAAGGCAGGTTCCTGAGTGCCTATGGCCATGCACAGCACACAGTGCTGCATAATATTGTGTTATTTTCACCCTTGGGTTGCTTGAGTAGTGGGACACCCCAGAGTAGCTTCAGAGGGTTAAGTTTCCCCTGGAGGACAAGACTCTGGAAATGGACCAGGGCCTTTGTCGTCTTCTGCAGATTTGCAGAGGTACAAGTGAAGAGGCGGCCTGGCTGAAGCTCTGTGAGTGCCAAGTGCTGGGACCACAGATGCACTTTGGTAATTTGGGAGCCTGGACCTAAAGGCCTTTGGAGCCCCCTCCTTCCCCCCCCCCCCCAATTAAGCATCATCATGCTCAGCTGGGTTGACCACACCACCTGGGACAGACTAAGAGGTTTAGGGGCCCCCAGGGGCTGTGAAGGCCCTGGACTTCAGCCCCGAAGTTCAGGTGTAAGAGTGCCTCTGGCTGGGACAGAAACTCTCAGGGCTTTGGGATCCCCGAGCATCAACCTGGAATGGAGCTGCAGGTTGACTGCAGCTAAAGCAGTGTGTGGCGGGGATCAAGATCCCATCCCTTCTTTCTCCCTTATGAGGGCAAGAGAGTCTGGGATGGAAAGGAGCGGGGGGTGGGGCATCCCAAGAGAGAATCTGGCTGTGCTTCTCAACTTCACATGCATGGTATCCCTGACCTGGGCATGCCTTTGAGTTGTGCTGAGCAGTATTTTGAAAATCACTCCATGAGAGCTGGTCTTGTGGTAGCAAGCATGCCTTGTCCCCTTTGTTAAGCAGGGTCCACTCTGGTTTGCATTTGAATGGGAGACTACATGTGTGAGCACTGTAAGATATTCCCCTTAAGGGATGGGGCTGCTCTGGGAAGATCAGGTTCCAAGGTTCCCTCCCTGGCATCTCCAGGATAGGGCTGAGAGAGACTCCTGCCTGTAACCTTGGAGAAGCCACTGCCAGTCTGTGTAGACAATACTGAACTAGATGGTAGAGCACATGTTCTTGCATTTAGGAGGTCCCAGGTTGGGTCCTCAGCATCTCCAGCTAAAAGGATCTCAGGCCAATAGTTTGACACAAGGCAGATTCCTGTGTTCTTAAGAGGAAAGGAGGAGAAACCTCAGCCCCAGCAACTGAATGGAGAAGAGGATTTGTGTGAGAAGGCCCTTGGTTGTGAAGCTGCGGGGGAGAAAACAGCAAGTGAAAATCTTTGTTTCTGTGCTGGTCTGTCCTATGAATCAAACACACAGGCAGTAAGACCACATCTCTGCTACTCAAGTGTTCAGCATGCAGTATATAAACTTGAATTATGCAGAAATCTTCTTCAGGCTGGATTTATTTTATAAATGTAACAATAGGTGGCTGTTTCTGAATGAAGGTACAGTATTAATGTTTTGACTTGCAGCTCTTTCTCACTTCCATGGTTTGTTTCCTTCAGAGAGGAGCTTGGACTGATAGCTGGAAGCATTCAGTTTTGCTGGAAGAGTATCGGCCTGTCTGGAGCCTCTAAGAACTTGCAGTGTGACCTACAGTGACTCCTTGGCGTTCTGAGACTCAGGATGGGAACAGAGTAGAGAAGGAAAGCAGACAAAAGCACTGGCATCATCCCAGCCAGGAGCAGTGGGGGATTCTGGAAAAGAACTGTGCAGAAGATCCTGGGTAAGGACACCACCAACTCAGATGCACAGCATCAGTGCTTCAGGCAGTTCTGCAGTCAGAAGGCTGAGGGCCTTTGACAGATTTGCAGCAACTCCACAACCTTTGCCATCAGTGGTTGAAGCTAGAGAAACACGCAAAGAATAAGATCCTGGACCTGGTGATCCTGGAGCAGTTCCTGACTGTCCTGTCCCTGGAGATGGAGAGCTGGGTCAGAGAATGCAGAGGGGAGGCCAGTTCCCAGATGATGGCCCTGGCAGAAAGTTTCCCCTTGAACCAGACAGAGGCCAAGAGGCAGGAAGAGCAGCGGGTGAGAAAGCATTTCGTTCTTGGTCTTCTCAGGAGCACAGGATGTGTGGACCGATATCCTAAACAGCTCCATCATTTGCCCAACCTTTTCCGGAAGTCACATGCCCCAGTCTTGGATTTGCACTCTCATCCATCCATCATTCCTCAGATGTCCCCCTGTCAAAGATGGGGGTGCTGGTGGGTTGCAGAGATGGGGAGGGAGATTCAGTTTGGAAGAAAACTTAGTTCAGAAAGAGAGCAGCATTGATTTGGGTCTTTGCTTGCACCATCTTTTTTCGCTTCCCTCTTCCCATTCCCTGCCTGGGCTCCTTCTTCCTCTTTCAGATGCTGGGACCATCAGAAACATCCCCTGAATTCCCTGAGGCAGAGAAGGCTCCATCAGATGCCAGGCAGAGGCCGCTCTTCAGGTGGATTGTGCAGGAGCGTGACGGAGGGGCCACCTTCCTGGGTAAGGATGAATGGGGGCGGGGGGCAGGATTTCCACTTGGTCCCCTTCCTTGGAGTGTCAACCTGTGGGCTACTTTTGATGTTCCTCTAAAGCTTTGGAGGACAGGTCCATCAATGGCTACGGGTCCTGATGGCTATAGGCTACCTCTGAGCTCAGAGGCAGGATGTCTCTCAATACCATTTGCAGGGGAGCAGCAGCAGGAGAGGGGGCCTGCCCTCACCTCTTGCTTGCGGGCTTCCCAGAAGCATCTGGTGGGCCACTGCGGGTAACTGGATGCTGGACTCGACAGGCTTTGGACCTCACCCAGCAAGGCTGTTATGCTGAGCTCGTGTGGGAGGGCAGATGTTTCTCTCTGGCCCTTCTCCTGTTTTCAACACCTTCAGAAATTCTAAGCAATGTTTTGATGTGTGCTCAAAAGCTATCAAGAAATACACTGCAGACTAGCACTTGGTAGGGTAGCAATGAAGGCCTTGGAAAGGATATTTAGATGCCGTGACATGTCGACACCTACAAAGATTAGAATCGTTCAGACATTGGTTTTCCCCGTGACACTCTATGGATGCAAAAGCTGGACTTTGAAGAAGCAAGATAGAAAAAGCATTGATGCTTTTGAACTTTGGTGCTGGAGAAGACTTTTGAGGATACCATGGACAGCCAGGAAAACAAACAAATCAATCTAGAATTTTCACTCTAGGTACAAATGACCAGGCTCAAACTATCATACTTCGGACACATTATGCGAAGACCCAGCTCCCTTGAGAAGTCCATAATGCTGGGGAAAGTTGAAGGAACGAGGAGAAGAAGACAACCAGCAACAAGGTGGATGAACTTGATTACGACAGCAATGAATGCACCACTGAGAGACCTTAAAGGCCAAGTTGAAGACAGATCATCCTGGAGAGAATTTATCTATGTGGTTGCTAAGAGTCGACACCGACTTGACGGCACTTAATCAATCAATCAATCAATCAATCAATCAAAAGCTACTTAGAGACAGATTTATTTCCCTGCAGGAACTGAAAGACAAAAGGCTCCCAAAGGATCCAACATCTTTCCACCTTCTTTGTCTTCCTCACAGGTGGAGAAATGACCCTGGTGCTTCAGCCTTGGCCCTCTCCAATGTGTGCTGGAGCAGAAACGGTTGCTGTAAGGCCCGGTCAGGTAGGGAAGGGTCCATGGGGGAGTCAAGTGGGGGTGTGCTTGGGGGTGCCTCCATTCCCTGCATGGCTCCCTGATGCTTAAAGAGGTGCGGGTTTCCCCCCTTTTCTTGTGTCAAAATGCCTGACTGGGCAGGCTGTCAGTGCCTCTAAGGAAACTTTGGGTCCTGCAAGAGAACTCCTGCCCACCTCACCTCTACTGTCTTTTTGGATTATCCATGTAAAGAACATGTTTTCTTCTTCTTCTTTCAGGGTCTGGTGACCTTTGAGGAAGTGGCTGTGAATTTTACAGAGGAGGAGTGGGCTCTGCTCGATCCAGAGCAAAGGGTCCTGCATGCCGAAGTCATGGAGGAGAACTCTAGGAACATAGCTTCTCTGGGTAAGGCTACCCCACTATCCTTGCTGGATGCTAAAGGGAGACATTACTCTCACCAACCTTTCTTGGTTGGGACTAGCATCCTTTTCCTTTGGCCAATTCTTCTGGCAGAATTGTGGGGTCTCTTCAGGGGGAAGGGTGATGCCACTGGGTTCTGCTTTGGAGCAGGGGTGAATCTACACTTCAGCCAAAGTAAGCATAAGGGCAATTAGGAACATAGAACATAGGAAGCTGCCATATACTGAGTCAAACCATTGGTCTATCTAGCTCAATATTGTCTTCACAGACAGGCAGCAGCTTCTTCAAGGTTGCAGGCAGGAATCTCTCTCTCAGCCCTCTCTTGGAGACTCTGCCAGGGAGGGAACTTGGAACCTAGATGCTCTTCCCAGAGTTGCTCCATCCCCTGAGGGGAATATCTCACAGTGTTCACACTTCTAGTCTCCCTTTCATATGCAACCAGGGCAGACCCTGCTTAGCTAAGGGGACAAGTCATGCTTGCTACCACAAGACCAGCTCTCCTCTCCATTTGGCATCCATCTGAAGCTCTCTATTCAGTTGTCACCAGTTTCCCTCTGTTTTTATTCCAGCAGGCTGGCAGAGTGAAAAGCAAGAGCTATGCACGGTGTCCATGGAAGGAGTCAGATATCCAGTGGGAGAAGAGAAGCAAATAGAAACTGAAGCAGAAGAGTGGAACACATCTTGGGCTCCTCAGGAAGATGGCTCCTCATCTCCTCTGGGAGATGACTTCCATGAAATCCCACATCAAGGGGAAAAAGATAAAGTGATGGAAAGGAATGAGGGCAGCTTGTGTGGGAAAATCTTTAGTGCTGAGTTGTATCTTAATCAACATACACTAACAGATGTGGCAGAGAAACCTTATATATGTTCAGAGTGTGGAAAGAGCTTCAGTCAGAGTACGTATCTGAGGAGACATCACAGAGTCCACACCGGAGAGAAACCATACCAGTGCTCAGAGTGTGGGAAGAGCTTCAGTCGGAGCACACACCTTAAAAGGCATCAGCGAATCCACACAGGAGAGAGACCATTTAAATGCTCGGAGTGTGGAAAGGGCTTCACTCAGAGGATAAACCTGAGTGCACATCAAAGCGTGCACACAGCAGAGAAGCCGTTCATGTGCTCCGAGTGTGGAAAGAGCTTCCGTCAGAGGATAAAGCTTATTACACATCAAAGAGTACACATGGCAGAGAAACCATATAAGTGTTCAGAGTGTGGGAAGAGCTTCACTCAGAGCACACATCTTAGGAGACATCTTGAAATACATACAGGAGAGAGGGCCTATACCTGCTCAGAGTGTGGGAAGAGCTTCAGTCAGCAGGCATGCCTTACTAGACACCAGAGAGTCCACACAGGGGAGAAACCATACAAATGTTTAGAGTGTGGAAAAAGCTTCAGCCACCGCTCTAGCCTGACTTTCCATCAAAGAATCCACACAGGGGAGAAACCATATCAATGCTCAATGTGTGGTAAGAGCTTCAATCGGAAGTCACGCCTTACTAGACATCAAAGAGTCCACACAGGTGAAAAACCACATAAATGCCCAGAGTGTGGAAAAAGCTTCAGTCAGAAGAAAAACCTTACCATACATCATCAAAGTGTGCACTTGGATGAGAAACCATATAAATGTTCAGAGTGCGGAAAGGGTTTTAGTTGGAAGATAAACCTTACTACACATGAAAGGACCCACACGGGAGAAAAACCATACCAGTGCTCAGAATGTTGGAAGAGCTTTTCTCGCAGCACACACCTTAGGAGTCATCTGAGAATCCACACAGGAGAGAAACCATTTATATGCTCAGAATGTGGAAAGAGCTTCGTTCGGAGTGCACACCTTAGCAGACATCAGAGAACCCACACAAGAAAGAAGCCGTATCAGTGCTCACTGTGTGGCATGATCTTCAGACGGAAGAGTGATCTCGCCACACATCACAGAGTGGACGCAGCAGATAATCCATATGCATGCTCGAGAGTGTGGAAAAAGCTTCAGTCAGAATACAAGGCACAGAAGACATCACAGAACCCACATGGGGGAGAGGCCATCTCTGTAGTCACAGACTGTAATGAACATAAATAATCCACTTATACTTGGACACCTCAGCATAGGAAGCTGCCATATACTGAGTCAGACCATTGGTCTATCTAGCTCAGTATTGTCTTCATAGACTTGCAGTGGCTTCGCCAAGGTTGCAGGCAGGAATCTCTCAGCCCTAACTTGGAGAAGTCAAGGAGGGAACTTGAAACCTTCTGCTCTTCCCAGAGTGGCTCCATCCCCTGAGGGGAATATCTTACAGAGCTCACACTTCTAGTCTCCCATTCATATGCAACCAGGGCAGACCCTGCTTAGCTAAGGGGACAAGCCATGCTTGCTACCACAAGACCAGTTCTTCTCTTCAAGCATGGAACAAACTTCAGGTTTGTTCATAGATTATCTGTCACTCAGGTGGACATATATAGCGAGTTAGCCTAGGCCAGAGGTGGGCAAATTTGGCCCTCCATCTGTTGAACTACAATTCCATTCATCCTCAGTCACAATAAATCATGTCTGGGGATGATGGGAGTTGTAATTCAACAACAGCTGGAGGGCCAAGTTTGCCCACCACTGGCCTAGGGCTAGTCTACCTTTAATGAGTGATAAAGGGACTGTACAAGTGTCTGTGGAATGTGGCAGATTCCATATGCATGCAAAATATTACATTTTTTAAAATTACATATTTTCTTTTAATGCCACCCTAAGCCCTCAGGGTAGCATACATGGGAGCTGTTGACCCATGTAGGCAAAGAGCAGGTGATGACTGAAGATCTTTTCTTGCTAACAGGGGCCCTGCCCAGCCCCACCCCAAAATCCTCCTGAGGCAGCCCTCCTCCTGAGGAGACCCATTGGGCGGGAGAATGAACAGTGAAGCATGCATTCCATCTTCAGAGCTGGAGCTTGGTCCTGGCCCCATGTCGCCTCTGTTTTCCTGGGGGTGTTGGAGAAGGCTCAAGAGAAGAGTCTGGAAGCCCAGCAGGGAGGTGTCAAGTCCCAGATCACCAGGGCTTCTGAGGGAGTGGCTGCTCTGGTTCTGGTGGTGGTAGGGGACTGTCATCAGGATGGGGATTCAGGCCAGGATGGACTCTCCTTCATCCTCAGACTTGCTCTCTTCTGGGTTGGTGTCTGGGCAAACTCTGGACACCTGAGCGCGGGCACAGCAGTATTGTAGCAAGCAATGCTTGTGGCTCTGAAATTTGCTGTATTTACGAATGAACAGATCATGGGGTCATGGTGGACAGCTCGTTAAAAGAATTGACTCAGTGTGTGGCAGCTGTTAAAGGCAAATTCCATGCTACGGATCATTAGGAAGGGGACTCAAAATAAAAAATGTTACTATGATGATGCCCTTGTACAAATCTATGGTGTGGCCACATTTGGAGTACTGCGTATAGTTCTGATCACCATATCTCCAAAAGAAAATTGGGAAAGGTTCATAAGAGCCTTTAGCAGGCCTTCAACCTGATCCAGAAGGGCTGTTTTTATTATCTTGGAGGCAGGTATCTTGTCTGATGGCTATAGGCTACCTTCAGCTGCAGAGGCAAGATGCCTCTATATACCAGATGCAGGGGAGCAACAGCAGGGCCTGCCTTCATCTCTCATCTGTGGGCTTCCCAGAGGCATCTGGTGGGCCACTGTGGGAAACAGGATGCTGGATTAGATGGGCCTTGGGCCTGATCCAGCTGTTCTTATATCAAACAGGGCTAGTTCCACACGCTAACAGCTTCCTCTTGGAACCCCAGCAAGGCTGCACTTTTCAAGCATTGGCAGAACTCAGACTTGCTTCTCCCTTGCCAGTTTGCTTACATCTCCCCAGCCGGTTCTGCAGGCTTTATGTGGGTGTGTGGAGTGTCTTTGCACATGGAAGAAGCAGGTATTAGGATCAGTATTCCCTCTAAGGCGTGCACATTGTGTGTAGCACGCACAGAAGTTTTTATGCCTGCTCAGTTAATTTTAGATCCCACTCAGGATGAAGTGGGAAGGCCCAGCTCTGGATACATGTGTGCACACACTGCCTTGATACTGCCGCCCAGAACAAAACTCATTCCACACATGGATGAAAAGCATTAGAGGGAACGCTAGTTAGGACTTTGAGCTTTGAAACAGCAGTGGATTCTGACTGACAAAAGGTTACAAAATCAAGCTTACAAAAGCCTGGAAAAGAGAAGACTACGGGGTGGGACTGCAATAACTGAAGAGCTGTCATATAGGAACAGACTTGTTCTCTTGCTTCTGCAGGCAGGACCAAAACCAAGGGACTGAAATGAAGCAGATTTAAGCTAGGCATTAGGAACACTTTCCAGACTGTTTAGAGCTGTTGGACAGTGGAACAGCCTGCCTCATGCAGTGGTGGGCCTCTGTCACCAGAGGTTTTCAAACAGAATCTGGACAGCTATAGGGATGTTGTGGCAGTTTTTTGCACTGAGTAGGGGGTTGGACTAGAAGACCCCCAGGGTCCCTTCCCACCTCTAACATTCTAGGATTCTGTGATTTGACCCAGACTGGAATGGGTTCAGGTGAGAGCAACAAAGACAGCAAGGGGTCTGAAAACCAAGTCCTGTGAGGAACAGTTGAAAGAAGTGGGATGTTTAGCCTGGAGAAGAAAAGGTGGGAGCTGTCTCCAGATATCTGAAGGGCTGTCACACAGAAAAAGGAACAGGCGCATTCTCTGTTGCTGCAGAGGGCAGGGCTAGAAACACTGGGCTGAAATTACGAGGAAGCAGATTCACGTTAGATAATTAGGAAGAATTTCCCAACTGCAAGAGCTGTTGGGTAGTGGAAAAGCCTACCTCATGCTGTTGTGGGCTCTCCTTCACTGGAGGTGTTCAAAGAGAGGCACACATCTGTCAAGGATGCTGTAACAGATTCTTGTTCTGAGCAGGGATTAGAAGACCTCCAGTGCCCTTTCCTCTATGATTATATGAAAAGATGGTTGTTTTGCAGCTGCTCCAGTCATCCTGGAGTTCAAGAAGGGCTAGGAGCCCACCTCATACCCTGGGAGCCTGGCAAAGACCATGGTGCTAATTAACCAATAAATTGGTGGCAATGCAGTTTTTCTGGCTGAGCTGGGAGCCAGGAAACCACGGCCTCTGTTTATGTTGCAACAGATGAATTCTAACTCAGCAATTCACATTAAATTACCACAATATGTTCTACAAGGTCCTTGAAGATAGTTCAGAATCTTCAGGTGGTTCAAAATACAGCTACTAGAGTTTGATCAGAACACCTGTTTTAAAAGCTCTACACTGAAGGTCAATGGGGCTATTCTCACGATCGCAGAAAATTGGGCTAGCCTCCGCTAGCCTGATTTTCTACGATCGTGAGAACCACCGGGCTCGGCTGTGAGCCTGGTAGTTCTAGAGCGGGTAACCCGCTCAAGAACCCCTGCCCTAAAACCAGGTTTCTGGAGCATGCGCTCCACAAACCTGGTTTTGTAGATTGTGAGTAGCTGCGGTGTGGCTCCGCGCCACACCTACTCATGAGGAGACCCCTAGAGGGGAGGCGAAAAGCCGCCTCCTGGCTCCGGGGGTCACACCAGCAGGCCCTGCACACTCGCGCAAGGCATGCTGGTGCTTCTGGGGGCCAATTGGCCCCCGCTCGCCCCAGCCCCCTGTGGCTCCATCACAGAGCCGGCAATTGTGTGGGCTGCCGATCCACCCGCCCAGGGCTCCCTCCCCGCTTAGCCCACTCTCCCTGCTCACCGCCCCAAACCGGGTCTCACTGATCGTGAGACCCGGTCCAATGTATTTCTAGGCTCAATACAAGGTGCAGATTTTGATCCCAAATTCTCTCAATGACTTGCAGCCAGGATATCTAAAGGGCTGTCTTCCCCTGTAAGAACCTGCCTGAAACGTACAATCTGCTTCGGAGGCCTCCCTCTGGATACCTGCACAAGGGAGAAAGTCTAAGTGGAGGGATGCCTTTCCCTGAAGACAGTGAGGGAGGGCCTAACATATATTGTTTTGTGAGGAGTTAAGACTTTATTTTCCAGGAGTTTGAGGTTGGTTTTACCATTGCTTTGGTTTTCCTATTTGAGAACTAAAAACACAATTTAAATTCTTCTTAATTGAAATGTTGTTGCAGTTGCATGGTACACTATTGGTTTTTATTCTTATGAAGCACTTCAGATATTTTAAAATAGCAAGTCAGTGTAGAAATGTTTGAAATGAATATATCTTCAAAAGGAGGGCTTCAGGAGATGGTTTAAGGGAGTCCTAAATGAGGAGACTGAGCAATAAATGGCCATGCACTCTGGATAACTCATCTTAGCACATGACCCAGCTGGGGTGATTGGTACTATCAGCGGGGATGAATGCTCACTGATTTTTGGCACAGCCTAAGAGATGGGAAAAGTGATAGCATTGCAATACTTCCAGCCTTCAGTGTCCTATTATATTTTTATTGTCCTGACCATCAAGCCTGCACTGGCCAACTTTACAGGGGTGTGTTGAGTTTTTAGACACAAACCGCTATAAGACTTATCCATGTCAGAGGAAGGGAAATTAAAATTGGCAGGAAAGTAGAGTTGCCATGCCCCCCCCCCCGCAAATTCAAGGTTTCACCTGGATTTTAAGCATCTCACCCTGGTTGCTTAGCCCACCCAGATTTCAGCTTTCTTTCTTTCTTTCTTTCTTTCTTTCTTTCTTTCTTTCTTTCTTTCTTTCTTTCTTTCTTTCTTTCTCTCTCTTTCTTTCTATCTAAATAAAAAAAGCTAAGCTCTAGATCTTGTAGAAGCGGAGTTATGGAGCAAAATGTGCAGTCACTATTCTGCTCAAAAATTATTTTCAAGCCAATTTACATAATAAATCCACCTGGATTTGGAAAGCCAGTATATGGCAACCCTACAGGAAAGTCCCTTAAAGATTACTCCATGGAGGAAGTACAATTTGTTCATTCTGACCCCAATTTCTTCCGCTGTCAAAAAGGACTTCAATTTCACCCTAATCATTTGTAGGGGTAGGGATAAAGAAGGGGTGATAGCATTGTTGCACTTACAGCTTTCTCTGTGTTGTCACCTTTTTTCCATCTCTGGGGTTAGACATTGCCAAAAATCACTGAGTGTACCATTACCTGAGATGGTACTGATGACCAAAACTCATAGGCCTGGCTCATGGACTATTTTGGAATAACGACTTCCCTTTGCAGCTGTTACTGGGTAATCCTAGCAATAGCTGCAATTTGGTGCAGGCTTCCCCAAACAGCAGCCACATTTATGATTATGGGTTTCTGTTGTATCAAGCGCACACTTCTCTGGAGCAAGGCGGCACAGCCTTACAGGAAGAGTAAATAGAAGTTCAGTTGGCCTTCAGCAACTGTAAGAAAATTTCATCAGGAACTAACAAGGAGTTTTGCTAACTAAGCTACACTGCTTAACACAGGGATAATTTCTCAAACAGGGGTCCCAGATGTTGTTGGGGACCAACAATTCACCCCCAGCACAGTACCTCCAGTGACCATTGCTGCTGGTGTCTATCTTATGGTTCTTTTTAGAATGGAGACAGGGATCCATTTTATTTATTTATTATTTTGGAGACAGGGATCCATTTTATTTCTTTATTATTTCTCCATGTAAACCGCTTTGGAAACCTTTGTTGAAAAGCGGTATATAAATGTTGTTGGACTACCGTTGTGGCTGGGAGCTGAAGTCCAGTATCTGGGGACTCAAGGTTGGCAGCTGCTCGAACAGTCAAAATAGGAAGCTGCCTTATTGTCAGAACCTTGGTCCATCTAGCCCAGTATTGTCTACACTGAATAGCAACAACTTCTCCAAGGTTTCAGGCAGGAGTCTTTCCCAGCCTTATTTATTTATTTTACATTTATATCCCGCTTTTCCTCCAAGGAGCTCAGAGCGGTGTACATGGCTATGTTTATCCTCACAACAACCCTGCGAGGTGGGCTAGGCTGAGAGATACATGACTGGCCCAGAATCACCCAGTGAGTTTCATGGTTGAAAGGGGATTCAAACTCGGGTCTTCCCGGTCCTAGTCCAACACTCTAACCACTTTGAGTGGTTAGATGCTGCCAGGGATTGGACCTGCAAAGTAGGTTCTTCTCCACTGAGCTATGGCCATCTCCTTAACTTCTGTAGCAAGATAGAAACTCAGTCTCTATGCTCCAAGAGTCTCCCTTCTCCTCATCTACTGATCAGCAACTGTCCTTCCGTGCATGGACGGTAAAAGTATAAGCTTAGGGTTCACCAACCTGAGGCTCTCCAGCTGTTGACTACAACTCCCATCATCCCTAGCCATGTGGTATCTCCAGTAGCGTTACCAACATTCCACTGACTGAATAAGGGACACGAGGCAGGGAGTATGCAGGAGTAACTGGGAGCCTTGAGTACTGTATGCGTTTCTACCACTCAATATTTGTTTGTTTATTTAAAATATTTATACCCTGCCCCTCCAGTACATTACTGCTCAGGGCGGCTCACAACATTTATAAGACAGTTACAATATAAAATCAGACTAAGAAAATTAACCAAATTAAATAAGTTAAAAATCCAAGCTAAAACTACAATCAAAATTAGCCTTTAAAATTCCAAATTATAACCTTAAAGCTAAAAACTAAGAATTATAAAAACTAAAGAACCTACCAGATATACAAAACAGGTGAAACATTAAAAAGCCGCTTTAAAAAGATGTGTTTTTAGCTGTTTCTTAAAATCACTGAGAGAAGGAGCATGGTGAAGCTCTTCAGGGAGGGCGTTCCAAAGCCAAGGGGCCACAACCGAAAAGGCCCAGTCTCTAGTCCCCGGCAATTGGATCTCTGTTAGCGGCGGGGCCATGAGCAGGGCCTGAGATGATGAGCGAAGGGCCCTGGCAGGTTCATATGGGCGAGTGAAATCTGACAGGTACCCCAGCCCCAAGCTGTATAGGGCTTTAAAGGTCAATACCAGCACCTTGAATCTAGCCTGGAAGCAGACCGGTAGCCAATGATGCTGATGCAGGATAGGTGTAATACTCATGAAGTGATTCGCACCCATGAGCATCCTTGCAGCAGCATTCTGAACCAGCTGAAGCTTCTGAACTGTCTTCAAGGGCAGCCCCACGTAGAGCACATTGCAGTAGTCCAATCTGGACGTTACCACAGCATGAGTGACCTGAGGTCAGGTCCAACATCTCCAAGTAGGACCACAGCTGGTGCAACAGCTGTAGCTGGTAAAAGGCTCTCCTGCACACCGCTGCCACCTGTGCCTCCAAGGACAGCGTTGGGTCCAGAAGCACCCCCAAGCTGCAGACTTTGTCTTTCAGAGGGAGTGTGACCCCGTCCAAGACCAGATTTACCTCACTACTCATATAATCAGTTCTACCAACCCAGAGCACTTCCGTCTTATCTGGATTAAGTTTCAGCTTGCTTGCCCCCATCCAGTCCAAAACAGCCTCCACACCATGGTTCAGAGCATCCACTGCTTCCCTGGTGTCGGCTAACTTAGAAGATAGGTAGAGTTGAGTGTCATCAGCATACTGATGGCATTGCAGCCCAAACCTACAGATGAACTCTCCCAGAGGTTTCATGTAGATGTTAAACAGAATGGGGGACAGAATAGATCCCTATGGCACCCCAAAGGCCAAAGGCCAAGGGGTGGAACAAGCATCCCCCAGCACCACCTTCTGAGAACGACCCCCAGGGTAGGAGCAGAGCCACTGTATAACTGTGCCCTCAAGTCCCAACCCAGAGAGACGTCCCAGAAGGATACTATGGTCGATAATATCGAAAGTGGCTGAGAGGTCCAGGAGAATCAACAGAGTCACATTCCCTCTGTCTGTCTTCTGGCACAGGTAATCCATCAAGGCGACCAAGGCAGTTTATGCCCCATATCCAGGTTGGAAGCCAGACTGGAAAGGATCTAAGTAATTAGATTCATCCAGGGCAGTCTGGAGCTGAGATGCCACCACGCTCTCCAACACGTTGCCCAAGAAGGGGCAGGGGCGTATCTAGGGTGGGCAGGCAGGCATGTGCCCCGGGCGCCACTTGAAGGGGGGGCACCATTTCTTAATTTTTTTTTAAAGGCCACCAAAAACAAAATGGCCACTGGGCATGCTCAAATGGCCTCTGTGAGGCCCTAGGCCATGCCAGGCCTTGCAGAGGCCATCTGAGCAAGTGTGGCAGCCATTTTGTTTTCAGTGGCCATTTTTTTTTTTTTTAATATTTTTAAAAATGACCACGGCACATACTCAAATGGTCCCTGAAAGGCCCTAGAGGCCAGCAGGGGGAGGGGGAACCTTTGCAGACACCCCCCCCCCCACGGCCTTTAGGAAGTCCCCCAAAGGGGCTACAGGTAATTTTTTAATTTTTTTAAAATATAATATGTCACTGTACACATATTCAGATTGGCACTATGTACAGAGAATCAGGGCTTGTGAATACTGAGCTGAAGCTTATGAGCTAGGATTGTATTCATTTGCTCTTACTTTGCTCTTACTTTGCTTCTTGTGATAAGGGAGTTAAATGTGATGTCTTAATAATATGGCTATTAATGGTGAGTTTGTCTTTAAATCAGTGTCAAATCCTTAGTATTAAGGCCCACTGGGAGTTTCTTGCTCTTTCTCTCATTTTAACTGTCTTTCTGTAATACTAGAATATATTCCAAGCAGTGACACAGTTTACTCTGCATATCCTTTATTTTCAGAGTATCTGGGGAAAGTCAAATTTTCCATTTATTTTTAAAACTTATGTAATCGTGATGCTACAATGCATAGCAGAGAATTAGACAGGCACTTCTATTTAGTTTTTCCAAGTACACCTCCACATAATATTTGGGTATTTCATGAGCCCCAGCATACTGAAATTTGTAGTTTTCCAGCATTTTTTTGGTCTGGCTACATCCATTGCTAAATAGTTTTTGAAATATTAAAAGATTAACGAGCTTGATTTGTATTTTTGAACTGATATTATGGTAAAGTTATCTGAAAGATGGGTGTCAGATGTCTGGAAAGGGGGCGCAATTTCAGTGCTTGCCCTAGGCGCTATTTTCCCTAGATACGCCTCTGAGAAGGGGAGGTTAGAAACTGGTTGGAAGTTATTCAGATCAACTGGGTCCAATGAGGGCTTTTTTTAGGAGCCTCCTTCAGATAAAGGGGCATCACCCCCTGCCTTAGAGAGGCATTCACCACTCCCACCACCCATGGACCCAGTCCCTCCCTACAAGCCTTCACCAACCATGAAGGCCAAGGGTCAAGCAAGCACGTGGTAGGCCTCAGTCTTCCAAGCAGCCTGTCCACTTCCTCAGGCAACACAATCTGAAAACCATCCAATATAACAGGACCAGAAGGTGCATTGGCAACATCCAGTTCTGGCACCACCTAAATCTTAGCATCCAAGTCAGAACGGATGCGAGCAATTTTATCTGCAAAATGTAAAGCAAATTAGTCACAGCGGGCTGCCGATGGTTCTGTTTGATGGTCTTTGGGGTCCTCACTTAGGAGGCCCCAAACCACTTGAAAAATCTCCGCTGGACAACACTGAGCAGGTGCAATGGTGGCAGGAAAGTAGGATTTCTTTGCCACCATCACCGCCATAGAGTAGGCCTTAATATGGGCTCTAGCCTGTGTTTGGTCACATTCCATTCAGAGTTTTCTGCCAACAACGCTCAAGCCGTCTACCAGCCTGCTTCATTGTCTTCAACTCATCTGTATACCAGGGAGTCGCTTGGGCTTGGTGGATTGGGAGAGGATGCCTAGGCACAACCGTTTCAATCGCCCGAACCAACTCCTCATACCAGAGGGACACCAGGCCATCAACAGGATATCCACTCTCTCAGCAGGAAACTCCTCCAGAGCCATCAGGAATCCATTAGGATCTATAAACTTCTGAGGGCGGACCATCTTAACTGGTCCCCTACCCCAGCAGAGATGTTTTGGGTTCACAAACAACTGTATAAACAACAGTATAAGTTACAACTTAGATTGCTTCTCCTCTGCTTGTTGATATAACCATGGTTAGCCTATCAGGTCATGAAGCAATTTTGTTTTCTAGAAAGAGAGGCATTGTTAGCTAGTAAAAATGGGTTTCACACACGAACACTATCTAGTACTTGTTGCTTGCATGATTTTCATGATCCTGATAATGCTAGGTTAGCCAATCATTGATGGCTGTTACTGTTAAATGTCCCCCAAATGGGACTGTTGGCAACCCTAAGCCTGCCCACCAGGGCCCAGATTTAGACCCTGCAATGGGGTCACAATGAATCTCTGAAATGTGCTTCCACACTTCTTGTGTTGTGACACCATAGTCCCTACGCTGACAGCAGGGTGCTGTTCATATTTCCAATGCCTTGTTTCGAATTTAACTGCTGTGATATAGTGCTACAACATCTTATATCTAGTGTTTAAAAGTTACTTTTTGGAGGGTTGTTAATTTTTGTGAGACTGCTCCCCCTGCTGGGTGCTTTGCTATTTATGTTTTGAACGCAATTTGCCTGAACGGAAGCATTTTGCCGCTGTTGAGCGGCTTATCTGGAAAGCACCCAGAACCACAAGAGTACTCTGGTAGGGAGGGAGAAGGGAAAGGAGTAGGTGCTCATTATTTATTTAGTACATTTGTATACCGCACTACACAAAAAAGTCCCTGGGCAGTTCACAATCGAAAAACCTTCAAAACATTAACATGATTAAAACAATTTTAAAATGCAAATTATTTCGTTATTACTAATAACTGGTTTGATCTGAGCTACGGGTTCTTCCTGTTAGCTAAAAATAAGGGACAAATCGCATCCTGTAAGGGACAGACAATTTGGGGCTGCAATAAGGGAAGTCCCTGCTAATAAGGGACTGTGGGTAACCTTAATCTCAAGGCGGCTGGAAAAGGCTCCTGCCTGAAATCTTGGAGAACTGTTGCCAGTCAGTGCAGACAAAAGTGAACTAGATGGACCAATGGTCTGACTCTTTAAGGCAGCTTTCTATGTTCCTATTCCTCTCAAAAATGTAGTTTCCAGAAACATATAGTATTCACAAAAAGCACCCCAACCCCCCCTCTCCCAATACATACTGTGAAATAAAATATACTGTTTAGATGGAGAGCTTTGGCACAGAGTAATGATACAGATTAATTTTATAAACCCATGTTAGACCCCTGCTAACTTGGCAAAGAGGCACCTTTTAACGTGGTGATTCTCTTTATTTGGGGAGAGTAACTGGACCTATCCAACCCCAGCACAGGACCTCCAGTGACTGTTGCTGGGTCTTGTCTATCTTATGTTTCTTTTTAGATTGTGAGCCCTTTGGGGACAGGGGTCCATCTTATTTGTTTGTTATTTCTCTGTGTAAACCGCCCTGAGCCATTTCTGGAAGGGCGGTATAGAAATCGAATTAATAATGATGATGATGATGATGATGATGATGATGTTACTGCATACAAAAATCTACTCCCCGTTTTTTAAATCTTCAAAGAACACGTTTCCTCCACAACTCCGCTGCTCTAAACACCCCCTTTTTGTTTACAGAATCAAGCTAGCCTGTGCCTCTGACCAAATGCTGAGATCCAGGATCGGTTGTCATACCAGGGAGCTAAAAGCACACACAGCGCTTCCGTTTCTTGCAAAAATCCAGGCCTGCTTTTGCATCCAGCCAGTTTATTCACCCAAATAAGCCGCCATGGGGTGGGGGCGCGCTGAAGCGGAAGAATTTGTAATGTATTTCGGCTATTGGAGGGGCTGCAAAGATAAGCTAAGGTCACCTGGTTGGACTACGACTCCCATCGTCCTCGGCCATCAATGGCTGAAGATCTTCGGGTGTCATGCCCGTCCTGGCCTTACACAGACTCCCCCGGGAAAGAAAGAGGGTGAATGAACCCTCTGGATCTTTTGTCCTGCCAAAGCTGGAGGAGGAGGAGGTGAGGGGTGGGGGCATTTTCTTAAAGGGATCGTTGCAGCTTAGGGGGGTTAGCTCTGTTGTTCTCCCCACCCTTGCAAGTCTCTCTGATCCTTGCGCCAAGCCAGAGCGGGTGCAGCTTTGGCTTCTTGGAGACAGGCGTTGAGCCACAATATGCGGTCTGGGGGAGGTAAAGGCGTGGTGTAGTGGTTAGAGTGCTGGACTAGGACAGGTGAGACCTGAGTTCAAATCCCCTTTCAGCCATGCTACTTGCTGGGTGACTCTGGTTCAGTCACAACCTCTTAAGCCCACTGCTTAAAACGAGTCCCATGGGGTGAAAGGCTTTCATGATCTGCCTCGAGTTAGGAGGATGAGAACAGGTACATTATGCTATGGTTTTAACTTTAAATAACCCAACGCTGACTATCTGTTCCTCATAGAAATAAGACAGCACCCAAACGCTTTAGGGCAACAGTAAAGTATACTCTCAACAAGCCAAACATTCTCTATAAGCCAAGCAGTAAACATATGCCTTTGAACACCAAATATCGTTGACTTGTCTCTTAGGGCTCCTCCTCAAAAGGCCAGTGCATCTGCGACAATGTTAGTTTTTCCTTGAATGTATTCCACCTCAACATCAAACTCTTCAAGCATCAAGCACCAGTGCATAAACTTCTTTTTGTGTTGGGCTTCCTATTGGAGTGCAGCATGGTCTGTGCGTAGTTTGAACCTTGTCCAGAGGTGCACCTAGGTAATTTTGGAGCCTGGACCTAAAGGCCTTTGGAGGTGGCCAGCAGATGTACTGCTGTTCTGAGGTCATTTATCTCAAGAAACGGACACAGCTGGCGTATCAGCCGAAGCTGATAAAAGGCACCTCTGGCCACTGCCTCAACCTGGGACACCAGGGAGAGGTTTGTGTCCAGAAGCAACCCCAGACTTAGCTTGTGTCCAGATCTAGCACTGCCTGAGTGCCCCTTTCTCCAGCACCTTTCCCCGGTTCTTGAATAACCCAGAGAACAATTTGTTATGGGGCGGCTAACAAATAAATTAAAAAGTATTTTTCTCTTAAGGCATACCCATCGCTAATCCCATGTGTGGCAGCTATTGCGAGAGTTTGTGAGCAGTTAGTGACAGGGATGGGCAGGAGGAAAGAAAATGGTGGTGGCAGCTGGCCGGCCAGTGGAGAAACAAAATGGCGGCGAATGGTGGCTGCTGGTTGACTGGCTGGCGGGGAGAAGAGGGTGGGGGGAGTAGCAGCTGGTGGGTGGGAGGTGGAAGCACGGGAGGAGGGGAAATGGTGTGGAGGCTGGCAGGGCAGGCGGGGAAGAAGATGGTGGTGGCGGTGGGATTCGGCGGTGGCAGCGGCAAACTAGAGGTGCAGATGCTCTGCGCCCAGCTTACTGTTGTTGTTAGAACCTGCCTATATTCTCCCTCTTGCTTCTATCATAAGGCCTCTGACGAAGCTTTGGGTCCTGCAGGATAACTCCTGCCTACCTCATCTTTACTTTGTTTTTGGATTGCGACATTATCTGTGAGCAGAACATTTTTCCTTCTTATTTCAGGTAGCAGTGACCTCTGAGGTGGTGACTGAATATTTGGCACAGAAGGAGTGGGCTACGCTGAAACACTGACCAAAGGGTGCTGCACAAGGACGTTATGCAGGAGGATTCTGGGAATGTGGCCTCTCTGGGTAAGATTCCCTCTACCTCCTTGCTCAATAGATGCTGAAAGGAAACATGTATGCTGCTGTTACCAGCTTCCCAGTCAAGTCTCTTCTTTTCTTTTCTTTTTTTTGAACTTTTAAAAAATTAGTTTTCTGTTTACTAATGTGACTTCCAGTTCATCTTTCAACATAGTTATACTAAAACATCCATTGGACAGGAGAGCTGGTCTTGTGGTAGCAAGCATGACTTGTCCCCATAGCTAAGCAGGGTCTGCCCTGGTTGCATATGAATGGGAGACTTGATGTGTGAGCACTGCAAGATATTCCCCTCAGGGGATGAAGCCGCTCTGGGAAGAGCATCTAGGTTCCAAGTTTCCTCTCTGGCTTCTTCAAGATAGGGCTGAGAGAGATTCCTGCCTGCAACCTTGGAGAAGCCGCTGCCAGTCTGTGAAGACAATACTGAGCTAGATGGACCGATGGTCTGACTCAGTATATGGCAGTTTCCTATGTTCCTATGTTCCAGTCAAGTCCTTTCTAGTTTGATCTTCATAACAGCTTTGTTCCTTCACCTGAGGCTGTTTCTCCCGCTTGGGCTCCTGCCAGAACATGTTCTAAGGCACATGATCCAGCCACCTTGCTGAACCTAAGCAGGTCTTAAAGTGGTCAGTGCCTGGTTGGGAGACCCACGTATGTGGCCTTTAGGGGATGACTTCAGTGGTAGAGCATTGGCTTTGCACACAGAAGGTCCCAGGTTCAATCCCTGATGGCATCTCCAGGTAGGGTTGGGAGAGACTCCTGCCTGAAATCTTGGAGAAGCTGCTGCCAGTCAGTGTAGAAAATACTGAGCTTAGAGGAATCAATGTCCTGACTAAATATAAAGCAGCTTCCTGTGTTCTGTATATACAGGCAAACCTTGTTATTCATGGGGGTTCCATTCCTCGCTTACTACCGTGAGTAACGAGGCATTACACCTATTGGGGGTTAGGTTCCAGAATGGAGGAGAAATGCTTTGAAAGAGCAAAAAATAAAAATAAAAAAATGAATTTTTTCACAGTACCATGCCCAGGAATGCCCCCCAAACTGTGAAATGGCCCCCCATAGCAAAAAAATCACAGGAGGGAAATGAGTTTTTAACAAAAGAAATGAGTCGCAAAATGGCGACTGGAAGTGACCTCCATGGTCACTTCCAGCCTTCTAGGAACAGCGGATATGTGGGTTTTAATCCCTTTGTATCTGTAGATAATTAAATCGGGTGTCAATTAGACATCCACATATATGAGAAACCGCAGATGGTGAATCTGTGAATAGTGAGGTTTCCCTGTACCAGTCAATAACATAAGAAGCCCTGAAATGACCCCGTGTTCCAGATGTTAGAAGGTTCCCTGCTGTTGTTGTTTTGTAATGCCAAAGATGCTGCCAAATCCCACCTCACCCCCTGCCGAGGCCCCACTCCCTGCCACTCCCATGTGGGCAGGCTACTGCTAGCCCCCTCGTTGCCACCACTTCTGCTGGTGCCACCATTTCCTGGCTGGCTTGCATTGTGGGGAGTTGGTAGATGGCCTCTTTCCTCTCGTGCGAGCAAGAAAGAGCCCATGCACCCCTTACGGCTGCATGAGCCATCCAAGAAATAGCAGCAGCAGTCATGCATGTGCCTCAGTGCCAACCACATATCGGTAAAATGAGTACCCAGAACCAACGAGGTCGGTAAAATGAGTACCCAGAATGTTGGGGGGCAATATGCTAAATCATTGTAAACTGCTTAGAAAGCTCCGGCTATAGAGTGGTATATAAATGTAAGTGCTATTGCTATTGCTATTGCTATATGACCCCTGTTACTCCCCAGCCGACTCATGCAGCTCTATTGAGGAAGGTGAGTGGGGAGAGGGCAACAGGTGAGGGGTCCTTGGCAGCTCCTCTTCTTGGGGGAGGGCCTGGGGCAGTTTGTGTTCTTTGAATGCCAATAACTCCCAATTAGAGTTATGCCCCGATTTTCATTTCCTCCCCCCATTCCCCCCCCCATTTCAGCAGGATGGGAGAGCGGGATCAAGGAAGAACCACGCTGGGAGACTGCGGAAGGAATCAGATGGCCAGAGGGGGAAGAGAAGGAATGGAAAATTGAAGTCAAAGACGAGGAGGAGAATATATCCTTGGTTTTTCAGGGAGGAGACTTCCATGAAATCCCGAATCAGGACAAAGAGAAAGAAAGGAGCGAGGACAATCGGCATGGCAGAAGCTTTTGTTCTGAAGTACATCCTAACGAACACAGAGCCCACATAGGGGGGGAACAGCACAAAGCTTCCGAGAGTGGAAACTGCCTCTTCTCCTCCACCACGAGCTTTTCTGCAGTGGAAGTGATGGCAACTGTTAATCCATCTGCTGCTGATCTATCGACTGCAGTCCCAGAGGGGAACCCGGTATCCGCTCTAGGGCGCAAGCGGGCCAGCGTGGTGTGGAACCATTTCCAGGTGGTGATGGAAGATCCTTGCTTTGCTTCCTGCAACATCTGCAAGTTGAAGGTCAGCCGGGGGAAGGAGAAGGGGCACCTGAACACTTCGGGGATGATGTATCACCTGCAGAAACATCACCCCCTTGCCCTAGAAGCTACTTTCCGGGTCTTGGGGCAGACCTCCTCCTCCGCCCTCAACCCCCCTGCCCCCAAGAAGAAGAAGAAGAAGCAGCAGCCAGCACCACTGGACCAGTGGGGCAAAGGGTTGGGCGTCCCGAAGCCAGCAGAGATAACACAGCGGATCGGGGAGATGCTGGCTTTGGACAACCAGCCCTTTGCCCTGGTGGAGCGAGCCGGGTTCAGGCGCCTGCTAAACCTGGTGGCTCCGCAGTACCAAATCCCTTCGCGGGCCACGTTCAGCCGCCATGTGGTGCCTTCTCTGTACTGGGCATGCAGGGAGAAGGTGGAGGTGCAGCTGCGGGAGGCAGAGCCACAGACGGTCCTTCACTTCACCTCAGACTTGTGGACAAGCCGGAGCGGAGAGCACACGTTTTTCTCCCTCACCGCTCACTGGTGGGGGAGTGACAGGACGTCTGCTGCAGCGGCTGCTTCTGGTGCGGGGACTCAGAGGGATGGGTATAGGTGGGTTCTCCTTCATGCAGAGGTCTTTGACAGTGCCCACTCCGCAGCCAACCTGGAGTGGACCATGAACCGCATGGTGGATGCATGGTTCCGTGGGCACTCGCATCTGACCAGCGGCTTCATGGTCACCTACAAGGGAGCCAATATCATGAAGGCGGTGCGCGATGCGGGGTTCGTGGGCGTCCAGTGTGCAGCTCACGCGCTGAACCTTGTGGTGCCCAACGCCCTCGGGTTCAAGCCTTCGGCCGCCACCGCCCCTGCCAGTGCCGCCCGCGAGCTCATCGAGAGCTGCTGGAAGATTGCCGCTCACTTCCACAGGAGCATCAAGGGGAGCAAGCTGCTGCGTGAGAAGCAGGTGGAGGTGGGTGTGAAGCAGCAGCCCCTGGTTCAGGACATGGGGACTCGGTGGACTTCCACCTACCTGATGCTGCAGCGCCTGTCCGAGCAGCAGAGGGCTGTGCATGAAGTGTCCAGCGTTGGGGAGATCGGTATAGGCAGAATGCTCAGTGAGCAAGAGTGGGATACCATCTCCCAACTGGTGGTAGTCCTCAAGCCGTTCCTTGAGGCCACTGAGATCCTGAGTCACAGAAAAGCTCACCTGAGCCAGGTGATCCCCATCTTCAGGCACCTGCAGAGGCAGATGTCGGAGTTCCTGGAGGATGGGATTTCTGGGGGCACTGCACCGCTTCTATCAGAGGTTAGGCAGGTGGTCATCCTCTTGAAGGAAGGGGTCAGAGCGAGGTTGGAGCCCCTCCTGGAGGAAACGGCATACATGGTGGCGTGCCTCTGTGACCCCCGGGTGAAGGGCAGTGTCTGCGCCTCCAGTGATGTGCTGGCAAAATGGACAGATGTGCTAGTCAACAAAGTGCGGGAGATGGAGAGGCAGAGAAGGGGGTCTGCTAAGGAGGAAGAGCTGGCCACTGCTCCAGGCAGCAGCAGGTCTTCGGAGTCTCCGACTGTGGTAACACGAGCAGCAGCCAGGTCCATGTGGGGGGCTGCTCTGGGGGCCCTGCCGAGGCGCAGGCAGGCGGAGGGGATGTCGGACAGCGCAGAGGTGGCTGTTGGGCGCTACCTCATGGAAGCAGTGGAGGAGGCCAACTGTGACCCCTGGATTTACTGGGCAGCCCGGAGCCAGATGTGGCAGGATCTGGCCAAGGTTGCCCGGCAACACCTTTCCTGCCCACCAACCAGTGTTCCCAGCGAGAGGGTGTTCAGTATGGTGGGCGATATTGTAGCGCCCCATCGCAGCTGCCTGGATGCTGGTTTGGTGGAACAGCTGGTGTTCCTCAAGGTCAACCTTCCAGAGCTGGGATACCCCAAGCTGCCCATTGAGTGAGTGTCTCCCTCACAGAGCCTTTCCCACCTCTTCTGGTTTTTGTTTGTTTAAATGCAAACCATTTTGAAAGTAGCTACTATTGCGGACAAACTAGGAGTCGCTAACAGTAGATAAAAGGTGTGTATGTGTTCTCTGTGTTAGGGATGTGCACGAAGATTCTTCGGCACTGGCGGGGATAGTACTTTAATTTCCCCCACCGGCGCACTGTAATCTTTAAGCCCCTCGGGGCGGCAGTGTTCCTCCCAGCTGCCCCGTCCCCCCCCGGTCGGCTGTAAGTGGCCGGAAGTAGTGAGCGCACGTGCGCCTGTTGCGTGTGTGCGCGCCCATCTGCCGTGAGTGCGCATGCATGACGGGTGCATGCGCGCTCGCTACTTCTGGCCACTTCTGGCCGATGGGGGGAACGGGGCGGCAGGGAGGAACACTGCCGCCCTGAGGGGCTTAAAGATTACAGAGCGCCAGTGGGGGAGAGGCGGGGCGGGGGTGAGTACACCCTCCCCTGCCTTTAAAGTACTACTCCCGCCGGTGCCGAAACGCCGAAAACCGCCCCAACGCCGAAACGTTTCGGAGGTCTTTACAATGGCCTCCGAAACTTTTCGGGCACATGCCTACTCTGTGTAAATTAGGCAGTGTTCTGTCATGGCTAACCCCTTTCTTATCTCCTAGTCCCAATTGCAGTTTGCTAAATATCCACTTGGGCCTTTTAAGTTTGGTGGTGGTTGTTTTTAAACTGACATTAAAAATGAAGTTTTTTATTTTTTGTTGTGTTGTGATTTCATGTGTAGTGTTTTTACTTTATGTTTTAATGCTGTGTTGTGAGCTGCCCAGAGAACAACTTGTTATGGGACGGCTATAAAATAAAGTTTGTTGTTGTTGTTGTTTACACAGTCAGACAGCTGTTACTGACTGGTTTGTTTTATCCAGACATCGAGTCCTTCCCAAGGACCTGGGATGGCTGGATTTTATTATCATTGTTGTTGTTGTTATTATTATAGATATTGTTGCAGAATATAGACTGTTCCCAGTAAAGTTGCTTTTTGTAATTGGCTGATGGTGATTTCTGTGGACCCTCTGGTGTTGAGGTGCTCTTCAAGTTGTTTTGGAATTGCACCCAGGGCGCCAATTACCACTGGGATTATTTTGGTCTTTTTCTGCCACAGTCTTTCAATTTCAGTTTGTAGATCTTTGTATTTTGTGATTTTTTCTATTTCTTTTTCTTCTATTCTGCTATCCCCTGGTATTGCTATGTCGATGGTTTTAACTTGTTTTTCTTTCTTCTTGACTACAGTTATATCTAGTGTATTGTGTGGCAGACGTTTGTCTGTTTGTAGTCGGAAGTCCCATAATATTTTTGCATCTTCATTTTCTAACACTTTTTCAATTTTATGGTCCCACCAATTTTTGGCTACAGGTAGCTTGTATTTTTTGCAGATGTTTCAGTGTATCATCCCTGCTACCTTGTCATGCCTTTGTTTGTAGTCAGTCTGTGCGATCTTTTTACAACAGCTGATTAGGTGGTCCACTGTTTCATCTGCTTCTTTACAAAGGCGGCACTTGCTGTTTGTTGTGGATTTTTTGACTTTTGCTCTTATTGCATTTGTTCTTCGTGCTTGTTCTTGTGCAGCCAGTATTAAACCCTCTGTTTCTTTCTTCAAGTTGCCATTCTTAAGCCATTGCCAGGTCTTGGTGATGTTTGATTTTCCACTTATATTGTGCAAATATTGACCATGCAGGGGCTTATTTTTCCATTTTTCTGCTCGGTTCTTGACTTGTTCTTTCTTGTAGGCCTGCTTTCTTTCATTGGTGCTTAATAGTTTCTCATTATTGACCATTTGAAGTGCATCTTCTTTACTGTCCTTGATATATTCTTCAAGGCCTCTTTTCTCCTCCTCTACTGTTTGATGGACTTGCAGCATTCCTCTTCCACCTGAGCTGCGAGGGAGGTATAGCCTATCGACATCACTGCGGGGGTGCAGAGCATGATTGATGGTCATGATTTTCCTGGTCTTACGATCTAGCGTTTCTAGCTCTGCCTGGGTCCAGTCTATTATTCCTGCAGTGTATCCAATAATAGGTATAGCCCAGGTGTTTATGGCTTGTATGGTGTTCCCACCATTGAGTTTGGACCTTAGGATTTTTCTAATTCTCCTGATGTATTCATTTCCAATTTTTATTTTAACTTGTGTGCGTTATTATTACTTATTTATTTATTATTACTTATTTATTTATTTATTTTAACTTGTGTGCGTTATTATTATTTATTTTAACTTGTGTGCGTTATTATTATTATTGATTATTACTATTTCTTGTTTACATAGTCAGACAGGTGTTATTGACTAGTTTGTTTTATCCAGACATCGAGGCCTTCCCAAGGACCTGGGATGGCTGAATTTTATTATCGATATTGTTGTTGTTATTATAGATATCGTCGCAGAATATAGGCTGCATCCAGTAAAGCTGCTTTTTGTAATTGGCTGATGGTGATTTCTGTGATTATTATTATTATTATTTTATTATTAGTAGTAGTTTTATAGCTACTTCCCTCTTATACAAACAAGGAAATCTTATGCAGATTAACTAAAGGTTTATTCAGTAACAACTCCATTTTCTCATTCTCCTATCCCTCCCCTTTTCCTTTTTGACTCCTCTCCCATACTCTCTCCAGGATCCTCCATGGGACAAATGTCCAAATAAACACACTGCAAAAGATTACTGGATGGACTACAACAATTTTCCAATGAATGACCTTCTTTTGAAATCTCCCAGAGTATCTTCTTGTCCCAGGATGACTGCTAAAAGTCTTGATGGAGTGAGCTGTTAGCACTGGCTTTGTGTATATAGCCATCTTAACGATTTTGTGTATCCCTCTTTCAGATCCTAAAACAATTCACTTGAATCGGAAATCTCCTTCTAGGCAGATGTTGTGGGTCTGCAAGTCCCTCTTTCTACACCCACCCCCTGTGCTGAAGGGGGTCCATCCATCAATTGTCACTGTATAAATTGATCTACTCCCCGCCCCCTGCTTTTTGGCATTTCCTTGCTTAACTCCTAAATGACTTGACAGAAAGTTCTCAAACTTCCAGTGGTGCATAATCTTATTATAATTGGGATGAAACATTTCCCCCCAATAGATCCTGAAGCAGAATTGGTCCACAGGTGTTTAATTTTTTTTTTTTTTAAGTATAACGTTTTGTTTCTTGGCAGGATGTTGAAGCCACCAAACTGGGTGGAAATGGCTCCTTGCCTTCACATGAAACTTGACACCCTCCCACCTTTTTGGATCCTCCTATTTAAGTTATTCACCATTGGTCACTGAGGGCATGCATGTGTTCCAGATACTACCTGGTACTTTGGCCCAATAGCCAGGCCAATTTGAGCGAACGTGGCACAAGTTGGTGTTAGCACTAGGGCAGAGGAGGGCAAACCTGGCCCTCTAACTTGAACTACAACTCCCATCATGACTTATGAAAACTGAATTGCCTGTATTAAGTCACATGTTCATTTTTCACATGTTCATTTATTTCTTGATCTGGTATATTTCCAAACATAAACCAGTTTCTTTCACATGCTGTAGAAGATGGAGGAATCAATCTGAAGCAAGCAAGAAGCTTGGGAAAGTAAAGTCCAGAACATCTTTATATGAATACAGTATATCAAAACACCTTTTCTTTATTCATAATTCTTTCTCAGCTGCACTGGCTCCCAGTCCATTTCCGGGCCCAATTCAAAGTGCTGATTCTAACTTTTAAAGCCCTAAATGGCTTGGGACTGGGTTACCTGAGAGAGCGCCTTGCCCCATATGTCCTTACCCGAACTGTAAAATCTTTGGAGGCCCTTCTCCAGGTGCCCCTGCCAAATGAGGTGAGGTGGGTGGCTACCAGAGAGAGCGCCTTTTTGGTGGCTGCACCCTGTTTATGGAATAGCCTCCCTAGTGAGGTTTGCCTGGCTTCATCACTTTGTTCTTTTAGACAGCAGGTAAAGACCTTTTTGTTCACCTAGGACTTTTACATTTTGATTTTCAGATCTGATCTGATTTTTAACTAATTTTAAAATGAGTTTTTAAGCTGTTTTGTATTGTGTATTTCCTCTTCTCTTATGATTTCATGAGATGTGTTTTTATTGTATGTCTTAATTCTCTGTTGTGAGCCACCCAGAGAATAATTTTTTTGGGGGGTGGCTAACAAAGTTTATTATTATAAGTCCAAAATAAAATATTTCATAATCCATTTTGGGGGGGGGGGAAACAAAGTCCTTTTCAGTGCCAACATCCCACTGCTGGGGAGTATGCAGGAGTCATTGGAAGTCCAAGTGCTCTATGTGTTTTCACCACTTTCAACTTAAACTACGTTATAAGTACAACTTCAATTGCTTCTCCTTTGCCTATTGATATAACCATGGTTAGCCAAATTGAGTGTGATGTAACTTTGCTTTCTAGAAAGAGAAGCCAGTAAAAACAGGTTCCACAGAAGCACTATAGTCGTTGCCGTGCATGGTTTTCATGCTCTTGATTCCTGGATTATGTTAAATTAGCCAACCATGGATAGCTGTTAATGTTAATATTTTTGTTAATATCACATTCTGGGGACACCTTTGCCAACCCTAAGCCTACAGCCCACCAGAACCACACAGTACTCTGGAAGGGCGGGAGAAGGGAAAGGAGTTACTCATTAATTAGTTCATTGTTAGTAAAAAATAACTGGTTTGATCTAAGCCATAGGTTCTTCCCATTAGCTGATAAGGGACAAATGGCATCTCGTAAAGGACAGACAATTTGGGGTGGAAATTGGACACCCAATTTTGGGTGTCCCTGCTAATAAGGGATTCTTGGTAATCCTAGGCGTACATGTGCCCTGATGAGGCATCAGACCACATACATTGATTAAGTGCTGTCAAGTCAGTGTGATCTCTTAGCGACCACATGGATAGATTCTCTCCAGGATGTCCTGTCTTCCACTTGGCCTTTATGGTCTCTCAGTAGTGCACCACATGCGCGCCTCTTATTTAGTATGCAGCTCGCCTAGCGCTGGGAAGCTGCGGTGCCACTCTTGTCTCCTGCAATGAGAAGGGAGGCGCGTGCTGGATGCTGAGGGGGCGAGGAGAAGCGGCGGCAGAGTGTGGCCGAGGGGGAGCGCTGCCCGCCCCCAGCCCTGCACTCTCCTATGGCCCTGGCCCTGCCTGCACCCCGCCGAAGTTGCGTTTCTCCCACCGCCCCCTCGCTGCCATCGGCAGGCAGCAGCGCGGGGCGCGGGAGGGTTAAAAGGAGCTTTCCTCCCTCCTTGCTGGCAGGCCGCCTTCTCCCTGCAGCCGGATTGGTTCTCCTCTGAGTTCTGCCCCCCCCTCCCACCCGCGCCTCGCCATTGAATGCAGTTGAGCCCCTGCGAGGAAGCGGAACTGAATGGGAGGAGGGAATTGTTTGCTGGGCTGCTCTCAAGGAAAGTAGGACAAAACCATAAAGCCCTTATTTGTTCGGGGTTTTTATGTGCGCCTGTGTGAGAGAGATTTGTACCCCTTGCTTAGAAGCCGCTGTGTGTTTCTTTTTCCCGTGTGTGAGAGCACGGGCAGTACCGGTCCGCCTCCACTTGAAAAGCCTGCATTTGTGTGTTTGCGTTTCTTCCCTCCCAGCTCGAAAACCTGTATATGTGTTTTGCAATTTGAAAGCCAGTGTGTTTGTGTCTCTTCCTCACTTCCCTCCTCCCCTGATTTGGAACTGCTTATGTGGGAGAAAGACACCCCCCCCCACACACACACGCTTGAAATCGCCCTTTGTGTGCATGTTCCCCACCCCTCTGTCTGTGTGTGGGAGTGTGAGAAAGAGAGAGAGAGCTTGTAAGAAAAACCCTCCCCACCCCAACAATGTGCCTTCTGGTGAGGAAATTAATCACAACAAAAGTATTACAAGCTTTAAAAAGAATAGAAGTAAAAAAATGCTCTTAACAAACTAGATCCGTTCCCCCCATCCTCCTTGTCTTTGGATTTACCATGTGCTGGTTGATGGGTCTGAAGATACTAAACTGCTTAGTATCTGAAAATAATAAGAACATCATTCTCTGTTGATATGTGTGTTTGTGTTTTCTCTCTGTGTGTGATTTCTTTGTGTATGGGGGTGGGTGGGTTTCTCCCCCCACCCCATTTTTGAGTTAGTCTCTGTGTGCCTTTCTCGAGAGATATTTTCTTTTCTCCCTCATTTGGAAGCCACGGGGGTGGGTCTGGTTTTCTTTTTTTTAAATTTTCGATTTTGCTAGAGCAACAGGAAAGACCAAGTGTTTGGATGCTGGGAATTGTGTGCAATCTTTATTCGTGTAGTAATGATTAATGCGCCCAACACTTTTAAGCTGTAAGCTTGCTTCAGGGTCATTTATCTAATAATCTTATAGCAGATCTTTATTTAAAAAGAGGACTGTGAGACTCTTTTTAAACAGAGATTTCCTATAAGATGGTTTGATACTTTTCAGACAGAGAACTATTTTCTCATTCCTTTTTGCCACTCTGTGGATTCTTGTTGTAGAAAAAGCTGTGTCTATCTTTAAGAGGAACCTAGGAAGCTGACTTCTACTGAGTCTGACCATTGATCTATCTAGGGCAGTATTGTCTAAACCAGGCCTGCTCAACTTTGCACACACACACACCCCGCCAGCTTTTTGGACAACAACTCCCATAAGCCCCAGCCACAGTGGCCAATAGCTAGGGATTATGGGAGTTGTAGGTCAACATGTGCAGGAGGCCTGAAGTTGAGCAACTCTGGTCTAAACTGACTGGCAACAGCTCTCCAAGTTTTCAGGCAGGAGTTTTTCTCAATCCTACCCAAAGATACCAGGGATTGAACCTGGGACCTTTTGCATGCAAAGCAAAGGCTCTGCTACTGATTACGGGCTGTCCCATCTGGCATTTTGGTACTAGAACCTGCACCTTGAAGCCAGTCAGGTGACAGATTGCAAATAAACCCTAGCAGGGAGTGAAGTGCAATGCTAAAGTCCTATGAGTAAAGGACAGAAGCCTTCTCATCCGCTTTCTTTCCCTCACAGATAGTGGGATCTCATTGCTGCTGTCCCTGACGCCATCTCTTGGATTGTCTCCTCTCTGGGGTGGAGTGGAAGTGGCCACAATGCAGGCTGATCCGGTAAGGGAAGTGTGCAAGGAACAGCTTGAAGGCTGCTCCCCTCTTTGTAGAACCTCCATGACCTTGCCCAGGGATGATCCATCTTGCCCAGTATCCCTTTAAGCCAAGAATGTTCTGGCCTAAGTGCAGCCTCGTTTTGGAATGTCATCATGGGGTTCCTGACAGGGAGAGGCCAGGTCCCTTGCTACCCAGCTCAGCGCAGAGTGTTTTCCCGCTGCACACCCCGCCCTGCCGCTCAGCTGGCCGAGGCACATATGTAGCGGCCATTTGAGGGGTTGGCCTGGCAAAGTTGTTTTTTTTTAAAAAAAAAAATCAGGTTGGCCTCTAAAATGGCCACTGTGCATCACCTAGCTGAGTTGTGGGGTTGTGGGAAGACTCTCACAGAGCAGGACAGCAGTAGGAGGGGTGGGGCAGAGTGGCAGCGGTGGGGATTTATTAATTTTTAGCCTGCTTTCATTAAGAAAAGTAAGCTTATGAGATCACCCAGCTGTATGTATGTGTGTGTGTCCCCAGCAACTTTGCAATGCCTGGACCTATTTGAACCAAATTTGGTACAATAGTAGGGACACCTCAATGGCATAGCTTCTGATGATGTCATCCACCCCGATTCAAGATGGCGGATGTATAAACATTTGAGGCGCAAGTGGGCTAACTTGTGAACCAGCTAATCAATTTGAACCAAATTTGCTACAGCTGAAGGGACACATAGGGACCCCTCAAGGGTGTAGTTTGTTATGATGTCATCCACCCCAATTCATTCATTCATTCATTCATTCATTCGATTTCTATACTGCTCTTCCAAAAAATGGCTCAGGGCTGTTTACATAGAGAAATAATAAATAAATAAGATGGATCCCTGTCGTCCCCAAAGTGCTCACAATCTAAAAAGTAACACAAGATAGACACTAGCAACAGTCACTGGAGGTACTGTGCTGGGGGTGGATAGGGCCAGTTACTCTCCCCCTGCTAAATAAAGAGAACCACCACATTAAAAGGTGCCTCTCTGCCAAGTTAGCAGGGGTAATTCAAGATGGTGGATGCGTACATGTTTGAGGCTCAAGTGGGCTAACTTGTGAAGGTGGTAATTATCAATTAAGATTATAGTGAAAGGAAAATAGGCAGATTAGTTTTTACTATAATTTTTTGTTGAAGGTACAATCTGCTTCCTCAGTGCCCTTCCCCACCTCATCCCAGCCATGAGCTGTCATGGTTATTCACTGTGGGGGATGGGGGTGGTTGTGCCTGTGCCTGTGTCCCCCCAAGATTTGGTACCCTAGGCAAACAACTAGGTCTGCCCAGAGCACAGGCAGGCCCTAACCCTGCTCCTGTCCCAAGGGAAGATCTGGCTGCCCTATTGTCCAATGGCTTAAGACTCAGCATGCTCAGGAGGACTGCCTGAAGCAAACCGTCCCATCACAAACCCTGGGTTGCCAGTCAATGAGGTTGTTCTCATAACTAACCCTACCCAGGTAGGGCAGTGCTGGTTTTAAGAACCGCTAGGGTCGCTCCTGATCCAGGCACTCCTTCACTGTCTCGACTGGGTGCCTCCTACCTCACTGCCTAGTCATATGGGCACGCAATTTGCTGGTAGCCCCTTCTGGGGCTGAACATTCCTCTGCTCATGTGGTGGGATTGTGGGATTCTTGGCAGCTGGGCTACCTTCCCACCCCACCGATCGTGGGCATGCAAAGCAGTGTAGCTCAGAAACAGCTGAGGTCCATTTATTTATTTATTTATTTATTGAATTCCCTACCCTCCCAAACTTATGTCTCTGGGTGGCTAACAACAATTAAAACACATAAAATGTTTAAAAAGTTAAACATATAACACATATAAAAGTTAAAACAAAACAATAATTTTAAAAATCAACAAACAGTATTTCTTAATTAGAAACCTGAGAAGGCTTGGGTTAAAAAAAAAAGGGTTTTCAAATGTTTTTTAAAAATAGCAAGAGATGGGGAGGATCGTATCTCAGCAGGGAGCTCATTCCACAATCTCGGGGCAGCAATCGAGAAGGCCCTTCTTTGTGTAACCACCAAACGAGTTGGCAGTAACTGGAGACGGATCTCCTCAGATGACCTCAATGGGCGGTGGGGTTCATAGCGAAGAAGACGCTAAGCTGTTTAGGGCTTTGAGTTATAACTAGCACTTTGTATTTTGTCTGGAAACCTATCAGCAGCCAGTGTAACTCGATCAGCAAAGGAGTAATGTGGTCTCTCCGAGATGACTCAGAGACCAACCTGGCTGCCGCATGCTGAACCAACTGAAGTTTCCGGACTACGTACAAAGGCAGCCTCATGTAGAGTGTATTACAGAAGTCCAGTCTGGAGGTTACCAACAAATGTACCACTGTTTTGAGGTCATTGATCTCGAGAAACAGGCGCAGCTGGCGTATCAGCCGGAGCTGATAGAAAGCACCCCTGGCCACCGCCTCAACCTGAGAAACCAAGGAGAGGTGTGGATCCAGGAGTACTCCCAGACTGCGAACCTGTTCCTTTTGGGGAAGTGTGACCCCATCTAGAACAGGTAGAGCAAAATCATCTCTAGAATTCTGACCCTGCACGATAAGTACCTCCATCTTACCTGGATTCAGCTTCAGTTTATTCTCCCTCATCCAGCCCATTACTGCTTCCAGGCAGGCATTTAGGGAGGATATGCCAGCTCCTGAAGAAGTTGACATGGAGAAGTAGATCTGGGTGTCATCAGCATACTGGTAACACCCAGCTCCAGATCCCCTGATGATCTCTCCCAGAGGTTTCATGTAGATGTTGAAAAGCATTGGAGAGAGTATGGAGCCTTGAGGGACACCATACTTAAGCTCAGATTTTGAAGAGCAACAATCTCCAATCGACACCATCTGGAATCTGTCTGAGAGGTAGAAGCGGAACCACTGTAAAACAGCCTCCAACCTCCTCAGACGCTCCAGAAGGATACTGTGGTCGATAGTATCGAAAGCCGCCGAGAGGTCCAAAAGGACCAACAGAGTCACACTTCCTTTGTCAGTTGCCAATTGGAGATCATCCATCAGGTGACCAAGGCAGTCTCCACCCCATAGCCCGACTGAAAACCAGTTTGAAAAGGGTCTAGATAATCAGTTTCTTCCAAGACTGCCTGGAGCTGAGAGGCCACCACCCTCTCAATTACCTTGCCCAGCCATGGGAGGTTGGAGACAGCCCTATAATTGCTCAACTCTGAGGGATCTAATGCAAGCTTCTTAATAAGAGGTCTAATAATTGCCTCCTTAAGACAAGGAGGCATCCTGCCCTCCCTCAGAGAAGCATTTATGATTTCTACCAGGTCGCCTACAACAACCTCCCTGCTAGATAGAATAAGCCATGTTGGACAAGAGTCAAGAGAACAGGTGGTAGGCCTCACCGCTCCAAGCAGCTTGTCCACATCCTCAGGAGTCACAAACTGAAATTGATCTAGTCAAATCGTATAAGAGGAATTATTAGACACCTCCAGTTCAGACATCAAATTAATTGTGGAGTCTCCATCTAGGCCAGCCTGAATCCGAGAGATTTTGTCTGTGAAAAATTCATTAAACACATCACAGCAGGTGACTGATGCTTCCAAATTCTGGTTCAAGGGAGGGGGGCAGATACTAGCCCCCTCACAACCCTGAACAACTCCGCCGGACGTGAACTCGCAGAAGCAATACGGGCAGAAAAGAATTGCTTCTTTGCCGCACGTATCGCCTGAGCATAGATCTTTAAGCATGCTCTATGTTGTGATCTGTCGGATTCGAGTCAAGTCTTTCTCCACTTGCGCTCCAGTCGCCTACCTTGCCGCTTCAGCCCCCGTAGATCTTCCGTATACCAAGGGGCCAATTTTGAAGTGGGTCGGAGGCGACGTTTAGGAGCAATCGTGTCTACTGCCCTGGTGAGCAAGTTGTTCCAATTCTCAACCAGGGCATCAACAGGATCACCAGCAAAACCAACATTAAATCCTTCCACGGCTTCTTGGAATCCTGCTGGATCCAATAACCTCTTCAGGCGTACTATTCTAATAGGTTCCTTGCCCCTGCGGAGGTGGGAAGTGGTTGTAATCCCAACCTTAACCAGATGGTGGTCCCTCCATGACAATGGGGAAATCACAGGAGTCCACACCTACGGAACACCACCCTGATCAGAGTAAAAGACCAAATCAAGCGTGTGACCTGCAGTGTGTGTCAGTCCGGAGATCACTTGGGATAGGCCTATAGTTGTCATGGCCACTATGAATTCCTGAGCTGCCCTGGATAGATTGGTCCCGAAACAAACATTGAAGTCCGTGAGCTCAGTAAGGGACTCAGTTGGGCAGTGGGACGATCGGTACACCAACTAAAGTCCCAATCTATCACTGGTCCCCAAACTTAAGTACACACATTCAATATGGTCCGATACCCTAACAGAGACCCTGGTAAGGGAGATGTTATCCTTATAGACCACAGCCACTCCACCTTCCCGCCCACGTCCCCTCACCTGCTCCTCTACAGAATATCCTGGAGGCAGAAGCTGGGACCAAACTGGACCACTAGCTTCCCCCAACCAAGGCTCAGTAATACATACCAGGTCGGCCCCTTCATACATAATCAAATCTTGGATGAGCTCTGGCTTATTTTGGATCGACCGGGCATTGCAGAGGAGCAAGGTGAGGCTATGTGGGTTGTTGGCAATGCTCCCCAAGGTCAAATAGCTGGCAGGACAGCCGGAAGGGGAGACAGCTATTAAATTTCTGATTACCATTCCCCTGGAATGGCCTGCTGACCTGCCAACATTACTTCTTCTGTTCCCCACCACCAGAGGAATAGCTGCCCCACATTCAATGAAGGCGCCCCCTGTCTCCCCATCTCCAGGCAGACCCAAATACATTACCCAATCTCAGTGACGAAGCCGGCACACTTACTGCTACAACTCCTCAAACAGTCAAATGGAATAGAGTGCAGCCCAACCCTCAGCCCTACACCGAAGGCGGGCACCAAAGGCTGGCCCCCTTTGGTGGCCGGTTTTGGTGGCCGCCTGCAGGTTGGCTGAGCTGCCTGCCGCAGCCCTTCCCTTAAATAGCCCCTCCCCGTCCTTCCTCTCACAAAGGACCCTGGGTAGGGCTGATGTGAGCACTCAGTGCCTGCAGGTGTTGAAGCATTGGGGAAGGGAGGATCCTAATTAGGCAGCAGGTCTGTGCTGGGCTCAGTTGGTCCGTCCAGCAAACGAAGGGTGGGGAGGAGTAGCTCCAAAGCTCTCAGCTGTCCGACAAAGGAGGCTTGAGAGTGAAAAGCTACAGCTCACCTCCTCCACAGATATCATGTGGGGGAAGGTAGGTAGACTCCTGCCTCCCTACCCCACCTGAACCGATGGTCATGTGAACAACCTTAGTATTTCCCATTGGCCTGGTGGCTGGACTGTAATGCACACCTTGGCTGATATTTGACATTTGACTCCTCAGTTGACAAGCATGCATCTTGTAGGGAACTGCCCAGTTCATAGTGTGAGCAGAAGTAGGGGGGTGGCAGAGGATGATTTTAAAGCAGGAGATGTTTCCTCCTCCTTTCAGGGTCTGGTGACCTTTGAGGAGGTGGCTGTGGATTTCAGCGAGGAGGAGTGGGCGTTGCTGGATCCAGACCAAAGGGCTCTGCACCGAGAAGTCATGGAAGAGAATTATAGGAATGTGGCCTTTCTGGGTAAGTACCTTTATTCACTATTGCTGAAGGTATGAATTGCTATCAGATACTTCTGTGGAGAAGGGTGGTTGACCCGGGGCCCTGGAGATGCTGTTGCAGACCTGAGCATGAGCTGACCGATGTCTTTTCTGAATAGTACAGAAGGTGGCAACATCAGCCGCATGCAATTATTTTGTTTGTTTGTTTGTTTGTTTGACTTATTTCTATACTGCCCAAAACACAAGTTCTCTGGGTGGTTTACAAGACAATAAAACAACCAATAAATGATTAAAACATTTCAACAATTAAAATTAAATAAAATTTAAAAAGTTAAAACTATTAAAACACAATTAAAACAGTATCCAGTTAAAAGCCTGGAATCGGACTGTCCGGACTCAGGCAGGGCAGCTTGAGGGCATGAGCTGTAATGGGAGCTGTTGACCCAGCAAAGAGGGGATCCAGCTTTGAGGGGAGGAAAAGCAGCCGTTGACGCAGAGAGCAAGAGGCGGTCAGGCTGAATATTTTGCCATCTGGCTGTCTGTCCATTCTGGCTGTGGGAAGAAGAAGGTTTATTACCCTTTTTGGCTGCTTATCTTTTATTGCTTACCTTTAACTGGACTTGATGTGTTGCACTTGGAAACTATGGGTGTGAGGTGTGGCTTTTTCCTCTCCAGCTATTTGAGGGGAGGCAAACGGCATAGAGAGCAAGAGAGCCCTCCTGTAGCTCTTATTGGTTGGTGTTGGGCTGGTTATAATTATGTGTTTGGGCTCTGGTACAAATTAGTGAGTGGAGAGGTGCCTTTGGGGGGTCAGGAGCAGCTATTTCACTAGTGGTGGGGAGTAGAAGATTAGGTATTGGCAGGTTGTTACAGGGAAAGGGACATAGAAATTTAATACTGGAGCTGTTCCTCCTGCTGGCCGTCCTGTCCACTTCTAGGCCTCTGAGTACCTACAGAACTAGGGGTGTGCAATTTGGGTTTTCGGTGATTCGGTTCGGGACCCGAACCGAATCACCCCCGTTCTGTTCTGTGCCCGAATCTGGGCTACCCGAATCACCCCTGATTCGGTTCGGATTTGGATTAAATCCAAATCCAAATAGATTTGGGTAAGAAAGACGGGTCCCAGGGGCAAAATAGTGGGGTGGGGTGGGATGGTAGTGCCCAATGGTTGGAGGCTACCACCCAAATTTCAGGGGAATTGGGCAAAGGGCTGATTTTTGGGGAATTTTTGAAGTTTTAGTGTCTTTGGGGCAGTTTGGGGGCATAGCGTGGGATCTGGGCAAAAAGAGTGGGGTAGGGTGGTAGTGCCTAATGGGTGGAGGCTACCACCCCAATTTCAGAGTGATTGGGCAGAGGGCTGATTTTTGGGGAATTGTTGAAGTTTATGCGTCTTTAAGGTTTTTCCCCATAGAGAAGCATTGAGGTGTCAGCAAATGTATAGCTTCATGCAGGGGGCAAAGGGGTGGCCTAGAACAGTGTGGGGTTGGTGGTAGTGCCAGGTAGGGTCAAGGAAGCTACCTGAATTTTTTCAAAGGATTTGGGCAGAGGGCTGTGCCCGAAGTTTTTTGCACATCCCTATACAGAACTTGACCGTGCTCCTCTGCAATGCCGGCTCGGTTCAAAATAAGACTGAAATCATCCATGACCTCATCCATGATCTCATGAGGAGGGAGCTGACCTGGCTTGGATAACAGAGACTTGGCTAGGGGAGACTAGCGGCCCAGTTTAGGCTCAGCTTCTTCCTACTGGGTGTTCCCCCGATGACTGGGCAGAGAGGCACCTTTTTAACATGGTGATTCTCTTTATTTAGCAGGGGGAGAGTAACTGGCCCTGTTCACCCCCAGCATAATACCTCCAGTGACTGTTACTGGTGTCTATCTTGTGTTTCTTTTTAGATTGTGAGCTCTTTGGGGACAGGGATCCATCTTATTTATTTATTATTTCTCTGTGTAAACCGCCCTGAGCTGTTTTTGGAAGGGCGGTATAGAAATTGAATAAATAATAATACTCGGTTGTGGAGCAAGTATGGGGAAGTGTGTGTGTGTGTGTGTGTGTGTGTAGCGGCTCTGGTCCATAGGAATACCATCTCCTTTACCAGAATCCCTGTGAAAAAGCTGTGAAAATCCCTGTGAAAATGTTGGCCTATACTGAGTGTGTATATCTTGGCCTGGGGACCAGGGATTGATTGGGGATTCTGTTGGTGTACAAAGCATCCTGCAGCCCAACTAACTGAGTCCCTAACTGGGCTGACACTACTGGTTGCAGAGTTGATGTTGGAGTCGCCCAGGCTTTTGGTGTTGTGGGACTTGACTCTTCACTTTGGGACTAGTTAGTCTGCAGCTCAGGAGTTTATAGCGGCCATGACAACTATGGGCCTATCCCAGTTGGTCATAGGGCCAAAACATACAGCTGCTAAAACCCTCAATTTGGTTTTTTGCTCAGATCAGGGTTGTGTTCCATGGGTTGGGGACTCCTAAAGTGTCCCCATTGTTATGGGTGGATCATCATCTGGTCAAGGTTCGCTTCATGGCCACAACCCACCTCTGCAGGGGTGCAGGACCTATTGGGATGGTCTGCCTGAGAAGGATATTGGATCTCAGTTCCGTGTTGGAACTGGTCCCATGGTATGCAGAACAGCTACAACAGCTGAAGCAGCAAGGGAGAAGGTTGGAGTGCAAGTGAAGGAGAATTTGACTTGAATCTGACAAGATTCAACACAAAGTCCATTTAAAGGCTTACACTATGGCAATACGTGCAGTACATAAGAACAGCCCTGCTGGATCAAGCCCAAGGCCTATCTAGTCCAGTGTCCTGTTTCACACAGTGGACCACCAGATGCCTCTGGGGAGCCCACAGGCAAGAGGCGTGAGGGCATGTCCTCTCTTCTGCTGTTGCTCCCCTGCAACTGGTATTGAGAGGCTTCTTGCCTCTGAGGCTGGAGGTGGCCTATAGCCATTGATAGACCTGTCCTCCATGCATTTATCTAAACTCCTCTTCAAGCCATCCAGGCTGTTGGCTGTCACCACATCTTGTGGCAAAGAATCCCATAGGTTGATTATAAGTTGTGTGAAAAAGTGTTTCCTTTTGTTGGTCCTAAATTTCTTGGCAATTAGTTTTTTAGGATGACCCCTGATTCCAGGCTTCCCTCTAAGGGGTGTGTGTGTGTGTGTGTGTGTGTGTGTGTGTGTGTGTATGCACACCAATCCCCGGGCCCCTGTGCATCAGTTTCTGGTGGGTGTGCAGTCTCTGCTGTGCCTGCCACCACCGCCCAACTGCCCAGCATCCAATTTCCCTGGCCAGGAAGGGAAAGGAAGCATTACTCCATTTCCCTCTCTCCCTGGCTGGGCCACTGCTGCCACGCCATCTCTGCCCCCTCCCCCCCAGCTGAGCCTTGGCTGCCACCTCCTTTCCTCCTCTCAGAGGAGGATGGAGGGAAGAGGATGGCCGGCAGTGGCAGCGGCTCGCCACCGGCAGCCCAGAGAGACGGTAAAAAAAAAAAGGTGACAAAAATAATTTCTGGGGGCCTGGAGAGCTTAAAAATAATAAATTGATTCCTGGTGTGTGTGTGGTGCGCACACTGCCTTGATAGTGCCACCCAAAACAAAACTCTTTCCGTTCACTGGTGATAAAAAATAGAGGGAGCACTGCCTGGTTCTAGCGTTATGCAAGAGGGAGAAAAGGTTCTCTCTCTCTCTCCTCGCTCCACATGATGCATAATTTAATAGACCTCTATCATGTCTCCCCTCAGTTGTCTTTTTCTAAACAAAAAAGCCCCAGATGTTGTAGCCTTGCCTCATAAGGAAGGTGCTCTAGGCCCCTGATCATCTTGGTTGCCCTCTTCTGCACCTTTTCCAGTTTTACAATGTTGTTCATATGGCAACCAGAACTATACTCCAAATAGATTTGTTCAGGGGCGTTATGATAATAGCAGTTTATTTTAAACCCCCTTCCTAATTATTCCATTTTCACAGCTGCCGTACACTGAATCAACACTTTCAACGAGCTGTCTACCACAACCCCAAGATCCCTCTCCTGGTTAATTACTGACAGTTCAGACCCCATCAGTGTATAAGTGAAGTTGGGTTTTTTTGCCCCAGTATGCATCACTTTACAATTGCTAACATTAAGCCGCATTTGCTATTTTGTCACCCTCTCCTCCACTTTTGAGAGAGCCTTTTGGAGTTCCTCACAATCTGTTGTGGATTTCACTACCCTAAATAGTTTGGTGTCATCTGCAGATTTGGGCACCTCGTGGCTTACCCCAACTTCTAGATCATATATGAAAACGTTAAAGAGCACTGGTCCCAGTTCAGATCCCTGGAGGACTCCACCTCCTACTTCCCTCAATTTAGAGAACTGTCCATTTATTCTTAGCCTCTGTTTCCTGTCCTTCAACCAGTTACCAATCATGGCATGATTGGTATGAATCTGTCCCCTTATCCCATGACAGCTATATTTTCTCAAGAATTCTCTGCCACGAGACATGGTGACAGCCAACAGCCTGGATGACTTTAATAGGATTTTAGATAAATTCATGGAAGACAGGTCTATCAATGGATACTAGTCTGAGTACTATAGGCCACCTCCATCCTCAGAGGCAAGATACCAGTTGCAGGGAGTACTGTGGGCTTCTCAGGGGCATCAAGTCACTGTGTGAAACAGGATGCTGGAGTAGATGGGCCTTGGGCCTGATCCAGCAGGGCTGTTCTTATGTTTTCAGCAGTGGGGTGGGTTGGAAGCAGGGGCAAGAGTAATGGGACGAGAGGGCACCTTGGCAGCCTTCCTATGCCCCATGGCTTCTTACAAAGCTTGCAAGAAGCATGGGGATTGGTTCTGATAATCTGCTTCTGTGGTGGGATTTATGAAACTGATGTCCAGGAAGACTCAGCACCAACAAAAGCAAGTACTTTTTTACACAGCGCATAATTGGTCTATGGAATTCTCTGCCACCAGATGTGATTATGGCCACTAGCTTAGATGGCTTTAAGCGGGACTTAGATAAATTCATGGAGGACAGGTCTATCAATGGCTACTAGTCTGACAGCCTTCCCTCCTCCTGGTCCCCTGCACCATTTTCAATGCTTTCAAAGGGCAGTTTTGGGCTTAGGGCAAGGCAGTGCTTGTGCCTCACCTCTAGCACCACAATACCTTGGGCTGCCCCTGCTAGGTGTTGTCAATACAGTGATGGTGCCCACCACCAAATGTTTAGGATTCATAAAGAGATGTAAGCGCACAGGTGATGAAAAGGACCCTTTCAGAGTTCTGTACACGAGACACAGGGGAACATAGGAAGCTGCCTCCCACGGTGCCGGGATCTTGGTCCCATCTAGCTAATGCTTGTGGGTCTACTGACTCCTGTCCTCCATCAATATCTGAACTGGTTAATCAATATGTTCTCATTTTCTCTCTCACCTAGTTGTGACCCTTTAGAGCCTGCTCTGCTATTGCAGAACAGCAAAAACAAATACCAAAGCATACCCTCCATGCAGTAGCCTAGCTTCCAAAATGGAATAGGTCCAACCAGGCTTGGGACTAGAGCTCCAATTTGCTCCTTCCCAACCTTGTGACTCATTTCCACCATAGGAAAATAGGAAGCTGCCTTATACTGAGTCAGACCCTGGGTCCATCTAGCTCAGTATTGACAACACTGACTGGCAGCAGCTCACCAAAGTTTCAGGCAGAGAAGTGTCCTCAAACCTACCTGGAGATACCACGGCTGAACTTGGGACTTTCTGCAAGCAGCTAAGTTACAACCCCATTCCCAGGATGGCACCAGGGATGTGGTTGAACTCCTTCAAAAAGTATCAACAGGGAATTCCTCCTGTTAGTTCTCCAGGCAAAGATGGTCCACCAGAGCTACCCAATCCATCTCATGAGTAGCTCATAAACCAGATTGAAATGGGGGCCATGAGCAACACTTGCAGTGGTTCTCCACCGTAGCTAATTGATTAGAGATTCCATTTCTGAACTGCGGTCCTAATCAGGATTCTCTCTTTCTCCTAGCAGGCTATGGACAAGCCCATGACGATAAGAGGGAACCATATGAGGTGCCGCTGAGAACAACTGAGCCTGAAGTGGAGCAAGAAGCTTTTGTGAATCTGGAGGGATCCGGGAGGCAGAAGCAAAGCCAAAAACTAGAGAATGGGAGGAATCAATCCATTGTTTGCCGTGACTTCCATGAGTGGCCTGTCCAACAAAAACATCAGAAGAGAGAGGGAAGGCATGGTGGGGAACCATCCAGTTCTGAATTTAGCTTCAATTCACACTGCAGAGTCGACCCAGGGGAGAAACAAGAAATGTGCAGGGAGTATGGAAAGAACTTCTGTCAGAATTTACAAATTGCACATCAGAGTATCCACACAGGAACGAATGCTGGGAATCCACAGAGATCAAAGACTCAGGATGGCAACCAAACAGGGAACTGGAGTGAAAAATCTGATGTTTGTCAAGATGGAAGTTCCCATGTCATACCAGCCAAACAAGGAAAAAATAATGGAAAGAAAAAGACACTGAGTCAAGGAGGAGGCCTTCGATCACATGGAAGAGATTACACAAGAAGAAGATCGTACAGATGCTCAGACTGTGGTGAGAGCTTTAATCAGACATCGCAACTTCTTACACATCAAAGAATCCACATAGGTTGCAAATCATATGAAGGTGTGGAGTGTGGAAGGAATTTCAGGGACAGTGAAGCCCTTTGTAATTATCAAAAAATCTGCAACAAAAACAAAATACACAAATATTTGGAACATGAAGAGGGATTCAGTCCGAGCCCAAGTCTTGCTTCCCAGCAAACAATCCACACAGGAGAAAAAACAGATAAATGCTTGGAAAGTGGAAAAAGCTTGATTAACAGTGGAAGCTCTACTAAATATCAAAGAATCAACAGATCAGAAAAACTATATAAATGCTTGCAGTGTGAAAAGAGCTTTAGTCAAAGCTCAAACTTTATTAAACACCAAAGAATCCATGAAGGAAGAAAACTATATGCATGTTTGGATTGTGGAAAGAACTTCAGTGGTTCCCTTAGAATTCAAAGAAGAATCCACAGAGGGGAGAAACCATATCAGTGCTCAGAATGCAGAAAAACCTCCAGCCGCCATTCACACCTTACTACTTATCAAAGAATTGACACAAGAGAGAAACCACATCTAGTATGTGGAAAGAGCTTCAGGAAGAGCTCACGCCTTACTGCCCATCAAACAATCCACACAGGAGTAAAACTATATAAATGCTCAGAATGTGCAAAGCACTTCAGAAGGAGTTCACAACTCACTTCTCATCAAAGAATCCACACAGGAGAGAAACCGTATTCATGCACAGACTGTGGAAGGAGCTTCAGGTGGAGTTCACAACTGACATCTCATCAAAGAATCCACACAGGAGAGAAACCATATCCATGTGCAATGTGTGGAAAAAGCTTCAGACAGAGCTCACACCTTACTGTTCATCAAAGAATCCACACAGGAGAGAAACCATATAAATGCTCAGAGTGTGGAAAGAGTTTCCGTGATGGTGCAGGCCTTAGTTCCCATCAAAGAATCCACAGTGAGGAGAAGAGCTATAAATGCTCAAATTGTGGAAGGAGCTTCAGATGGAGTTCGCAACTTACTTCTCATAATAGAATCCACACAGGAGAGAGACCATATCCATGCTCAGTGTGTGTAAAGAGCTTCAGACAGAGCTCACAATTTATTACTCATCAAAGAATCCACACAGGAGAGAAACCATGTCAATGTTTTGAGTGTGGAAAGGGTTTCTGTAATAAAAGTTCCCTTGCTAAACACGAAATAATCCACAGTAGGAAGAAACCATTTACATGTTTTGAGTGTGGCAAGAGCTTCAATCGAAGTGATGCCCTTACTTCCCATCAAAGAATCCACACACAAGAGAAACCATATGCGTGTGTGGAGTGTGGGAAGAACTTCAGTTGCAGTAGATACCTTTCTTCCCATCAAAGAATTCATTCAGGAGAAAAACCATATAAATGCTCAGAGTGTGGAAGGACGTTCAGACAGAGCTCGCACCTTACTACTCATCAAATAATTCATAGTGAGGAGAGGAAATATAAATGCTCAGAGTGTGGGAAAAGCTTCAGCCAGAGTAGATACCTTACGTCACATCAAAGAATCCACACAGGTGAGAAACCATATCCATGCTCAGTGTGTGGAAAGCACTTCAGACAGAGCTCACACCTTACTGCTCATCAAAGAATCCACACAGGGGAGAAACCATATAACTGCACAGTATGTGGAAAGAGCTTTAGCCAGAGGGAAAACCTTACTACCCATAAAAAGATCCACAAAGGGGAGAAGCTATTTACATGTCGGGAGTGTGGAAAGAGTTTCAGTCGCAACGCAGCTCTTGCTATTCATCAAAGAATCCACACAGGAGAGAAACCATATAAATGTTCAGAGTGTGGAAAGAGTTTTAATCGGAGTTCATATCTTACTTACCATCAAAGAATCCACATAGGGGAGAAACTATGTAAATGCTGAGAGTGTGTAAAGAGTTTTGATCAGAACTCAGCTCTTACTAAACATCAAAGAATCTACTCGGGGTGGGGAACAGTACACATATAAATGAATGGAATGCAGAAAGTGCTTCTGGTAGAATTGGAACTTTTATTGGAATTGGAATTCTGCTTCTGGTAGAATTGCAACCATAAAACTGCATAGAAGGGATGCATCATAAACTACTTGGATCATGAAAGAAACATTTATAATACACCAAGCCTTGCTAGACCTCAGTTCCAAAAAGATATAGGGGCTGTTCTAATGAGCAGCCAGTCTGGGCTATGGCAGGTAAGCATGGGCTTGGCTGCCCATGGAAACTGCTAGGAGTTGCGCGGCCCCCGGTGGCACCTCAGCAGCAATCCCAGCTGAGCTGTTAAGTGAGCGAGTGCTCCCTTAACCCTGTTTAACTGATTGTGTGCCAGCTCAGGCTGCTTTCAACAGGCACTGAAACTCTGCAGGTGCCCTCCTGTTACCGCATGGATTCCCACAATGCACTGCACATTTGTGCAGTGGGATTTCTGGGGCCCAGGACAGTGTATCCTGACCCCCGCACCTCCTCACTGTCTGTAAGCCACAGACCGCCTGGGCACGTGATCCACATGCTCAGCAACTCTACATGGATCATCTGGGGGGAAGGCAAGCTTCTGCTACCTTCTCTGCTGCCCACCCTAAAGCCCTCTCACTTGATTGTGAGAAAGGGCTCCTAGTTTATTAACAACTTGAGTTGGGTGTGATATGTTGTCTGTCTTTTTAGCTCCCCCCCATCCCCACTGAAGACTCCATTATCAAGACAGACATCCACAGGCTCAAGCCAATAGCTAACATTTGGGTTCCCTAACTGAGGACTTCATTGTTAGGGAGCTCAGGTATAGTTGGGTCAGTTCTCTTTTAACAGGATGAGCATGTCAGAGTCTCTGGCCTAGTTCACACAATTGTTTGAATCTAGGTTTCATGTGGGTTACCAACTGTGACTGTGTGAATTCATTCCAAGGTGGTTTACCTTCCCAAAATGAATTTGAGATTCCCACCATGGTGTGAGTTCACACAATCACAGTAATGGTCGTAACTGTTGGAGAAATCTCCAGGAGTTTGTTTATTGAGTAGAGGCCACACCATCCATTAAGTTCAAGGTTCATTATCACGACATGGCGGGTGGCTGCATACCCAGTAGACTTGGCAAGAGTGCTTTATACAGTTACAGATCTTAATGCAAACATAGGCCCACCAGTTAGGGGCTTACAGTACACTGTCTGAACCAATCATAATAGAACAAAGTTCCAGCATTATGCAAAGTAAGGATTGTAAAGTTCCCCCCAATCAGGAGAGTATAACATAACCAGTTACCCAATTACAGGGTAATCCTCTCAGGAGAGGAGAGCTGGTCTAGGAGAGGAGAGCAGGTCTTGTGGTAGCAAGCATGACTTGTCCCCATAGCTAAGCAGGGTCTGCCCTGGTTGCATATGAATGGGAGACTTGATGTGTGAGCACTGCAAGATATTCCCCTCAGGGGATGGAGCCGCTCTGGGAAGAGCAGAAGGTTTCAAGTTCCCTCCCTGGCTTCTCCAAGATAGGGCTGAGAGAGATTCCTGCCTGCAACCTTGGAGAAGCCGCTGCCAGTCTGTGAAGACAATACTGAGCTAGATGGACCTATGGTCTGACTTAGTATATGGCAGTTTCCTATGCTCCTATGTAAAGGTCAAACATCAGACCATATTGCTAATAACATTGAGAGTATGCACCAATCACCATTTGCCAGCAGTTAACACTCCAGTCTATATGTTATCCCAATTCCTTCAATTCCCTACAAATATCATATTGATATGTTACCATAGCAACCCTTGCAGCAGTACTGAAGTTCATAACTCACAGGCCTAGCTTAGATACTTGACTAGGCCCGAACCCAAGTCTCAAATAAAGTTTTTCTTCATCATAACCCACATGAAATAAAGTTTTTCTTCATCATAACCCACATGAAACCTAGATTAAACATTTGTGTGAACCAGACCTGTATCAAATTGATGTGCTTAGAAAACCAAAGAAACTCCATGTTTGCCCAGAATACCACATTTTAACCCAGAGTAACCTCAGCCCAGCTCAGGGACATCACGGCCTCTCATGATCAACGTCATTATCTCTCTCCACTAAATTGTATCTAAGAAACTTGGTTCTCACAAGGTTCTCACTGTTCTTTGCTGACAGTTAAGAAAACAGGATTTAACCAAATAAGGAGTAATCACCAGATGAACAATGAATCATTCGCATGCGTACTAGATACTTAGTCCACCATTTTATTGCCATGTATACTATGTCTAGGGTGTCAGCATCCATTTTGTTGATTGTATAAAAGAAAAACCTCAGCTGTAATCAATTCATATTCAATGTAGAGCCATTAGCCCGTTGAATACCTTGCTAAACTGCAGTTGCAATAAAAAGCCTCTAAATGATTCCCACTGAGTCTGTTTGATTGGCTAAAAGGCGGACCCAGGGATGAACCGAATTCACATCAAGATTAATAAATAAAATGATGATTTTGATCCATATCAAAAAAGCAGCCAATGGACCTTAGTTTAGAAAGAAGACTGGTAAGTGGGAGCATGATAGAGGCATATAAAATTATGCACAGTGGCATAAAATGGATAGAGATAGTAGAATCTGGGGTTATTCATTGAAGCTAAATGCTGAGAGATTCAGGACAGGCAAAAAGAAGTACTTTCTTACACCATGGGGCCATTCACACAACCTCTTGAGTGGGCAGGGGGGAAGGCTTCGCAAAACTTGCGTCCCCCCCCCGACGAGCATTCTGAGCCTGGTAGGAGCGCACTCCGTGCTCCCACACAATCCCCACTACTCCGAACAGGGTGGATCGCTCTGAGGCCAGGACTTCTTATCCCAGCCTCCGGGTATCTCAGAGTGCTCCACTCGCTGAGCACAGTGCACCAGGGGACACCCTCTCTGTGTCAGCGCAAACAAGTAGCCTGTGTGGACACATGATCTTGGGAGCCAGGTTAAGAGTGCATTTGAACCCTTAACCCTGGCTAAGAGCGGGCTTCGGTGCTGGGTTGGGTGCCACGGCACCACCGGGATCTCTGTGGACCCTGGCTTTTCTCTGCGCGGATCCCTCCGCTTGGCTGCCTGTGAGAACAGCCTCAATGTGTAGTCAAGCTATGGAATTTGTTGCTGCCGGATGTGGTGATGGCCATCAATCTAGACATGTTTAAATGACATTAGGCAATTCATTGAGGATAGGGCTATCAATGGCTGCTAGCCTGGATTGCACGGGGAGTGGGAGGGTTAAGAACGTCCAGCATCCTGTTTCACACAGTGGCCCACCAGATGCCACTGGAAGCCACAGGCAGGAGTTGTGGGAATGCCCTCTCTCTTGCTGTTACTCCCCTGCAACTGGTACTCAGAGGCATCTTGCCTTTGAGGCTGGAGGTGGCCTTTAGCTCTCTGACTAGTAGCCGATGATAGACCTCTCCATAAAGTTATCCAAACCCCTCTTAAAGCCATCCAGGCTGTTGGCTGTCACCACATCTCATGGCAAAGAATTCCACAAGTGGATCATGCGTTGTGTGAAAAAGTACTTCCATTTGTTGGTCCTAGATTTCCTGGCAATCAATAGGGTTGAGTCAGGATGCTGGACTGGATGTGCCATGGCCTGATCCAGCAGGGCTTTTCTTATCATCTTAATATTTTGTTTACTGTGATTTGAAGCTTGCCCTTTCTCTAAGGGACACAGGAAGCATCTTCCCCTCCTGATTGTCCCAGTCAAAAGGTAGTCCACTGGACTGAAAACTAGGTAGGACAAGTGTCCTACCCAGGTTTGGGAGCTGTGCATGCTCCTCATTTTTGATTGTGCGCAGGCAAACAACTAGGTAGGAGTAGCAGGGAGTGATCATGTGTGAGAGTGGAACTGGGTGGGATGGCACCGTCCAACCCAACTCTCATACCCAGCATTTTAACAAAATAGGAGGGAAAGCAATCCTACCCGGTGTCCAGATCCCGAAGCCGGGCTGGATGCTTGTCCTACCCAATTTTTGATCATGTGAACTGCCTCACTCTCTTTCAGTCTAACCTACCTTAATATTGGAATACTATGATGTAGGGTTGGGCTGAGAGAGGGGGACTTCCTCAAGGATCACACAGTAAACTTCATGGCTAAATGGATCTCTTCTTGTTCCCACACTCCAGTCACTTCACTACACTGACTTTGTGTTAATAGCTGTGAATTCTATGCCCCCCCCCCCTTGTCTGTCAGCACAGAAGGAAGTAACGCAGGTTGCATGAGCAAGGTCCTGCATTTCTTGAAGTAAACGACGTAGAGTTCTGGACACTAACAAAATCTGACTCTGCCTCACCCTCAATCAATTAACTGTTTTTCTGGATCTGATAGGATATTATAGAACTGGGAAAGGTGCAAAAGAGGGCAACCAAACTGATCAGGGACCCTGAGTATCTTCTAGGGCTGTGCATGATTGAAAATATCAGATTGGGTTGGGTCCTTTTGGACCCATCAGAATTTTGGAGTCAAGGAAATTGCCAGGTTTTTTAATCAGTGAAAATCCCCATATAACTATGAGTGAAGCGGGGTGGGTGGGGTGGAATCATTGTGAGGGTGGGTGGGAACCACGGCTAGCTCAGGAGCTTGGACAGTTGGTACACAAGTAGGAAAGGATGGCTGGACTCCATGTATTTAATTAAAAGTGAATGCAACCATCTGTTTTAAATGTTTTTTTTAAATTAACACAAATTTTTCTCTCACAATTGTAGCAAAAAATGTATGATACTTCTGAGAATCTCTGGGGAATTGATGTGTAAACTAGAAATTGGCCACTTTATTTTTTAAACTGAGTGTAGAATAACCAAGTGCAAACTTAAAAAAATGAAGAAATAAATGTATGGGCAGGCAGATAGATGCCTGAAAATGGCTTCCTCCCTGTGGCTGTGATTGGGGTGGGTGTGAAGCAGAATCCTATCATCATTTGTAGCTAAAAATGCTACAAAGTTCCACAAACAGCTTCAGATAACTCAAACTCAAACTAGGCTTCCCTAGGTTGGGGTTAGAGAATCCCAATGCCTTCTGACCTGGCCCATGTTGGGGCTATGTCCGACTTCCCTGATCTGACATTGTGCAGGCCTATCACCTTCCGTACGAGGCAAGGTGAAAACACCTTGGACTTTTTATAGTGATGGCTACCAGCTTGGATGGCTATAGAAGGGACTTCAACAAATTAGACAGCTCTGGATTTAGGCACAAGCTAAATAAGCTACAGCTTAGGGCAACACTTTTTGAGGGGCCTCTGAATACAACAAAAATAGCCAATCTCCAAGTTTTAAACAATGGACTTTTTCTCACTAAGGGGACAAGCCATGCTTGCTACCACAAGACCAGCTCTCCTCCCATAGGTAGGACTTGCTAGCAGGGCAGGAGAGCCAGCCACACTCCCAAGGAATGGCCATCTCATGTGAACTCAGAAAGCAAGGTAGGAAATGGGGGGAATGAGTGTGCACAAGGATGCAGCTGTGTAGGACAAGTGGTCCCTACCCAGATTCTGTCCTTAACTTTTATATCAGTTGTGTCAGCATGTTCATGAAATTTAATAGATTATTCCTTTTTTTCGCTGCCACCATATAATTATGTTTATTACCCTGCTCTCAGGAAATAACTTCTTGGTCATGTAGCCACGTGAGTGCAGCTTAGGTATATATGTTCAGTGCATATAAGGAGACAAAGAATATGGTATAAAACAAATAAGAACCACTAGCTGGGTCGGGTGCAGAGTATCTGCACCTCCACTGCCCAGCCGCGGCTTCTGGCTGGTGGGCCGGCCAGCTGGCTTCTCTCCCCCGCCCCACCTGGCATTTTCTGGCTGGCAGGCAGGCACCTTCTGCCCACCCGCCAATTCTTAGCGGCTGGCCCGGCCCACCGCCACCTGCTTCTGCCAGTCGGGCTGGCCCGTCGCCACCTGCTCCTGCCACCGCCTGCTCCCACTGGCCGGGTTGGCCTGCCGCTGCCTGCTGCTCCCAGCGGCCAATCCGCCCGCCTCTCCCGGCAGCCCACCGCTGCCTGCTTCTGGCGGCTGGGCAGCCCGATGCTGGTGGCGGCCAGCCTCCCTATTTTCTCCCCAGTCCCCATTGCTAATTGGCAGCTGCTCGCGAACTCTCATGAGAGCTGCCACTCATGGGATTAGTGACGGGTACGCCTAGGAGAAATAAATAAGAACAATTCTATTATTAAGATGGAAATAAGGATCTCTGCTAAGCAGGGGACATAGACTTCATTACAGTCTTGCTAAATCAACCAGCTGTTAAGACACCACACAGTGTTTTGACCTTCTTTTTGAGTACACTACTTTTGCATGCTGAATAACTTAAGACAAGTGTTTTCTACTGTATTTGTGAATCTCGGTGTAACAACACAGATCTCTTGTCTGTTTAACCACAAGGAGTTTTGCCTCTGGGCACCTTTCTCAGGATTCTCACTCAGGCTTTTTTACTCGAAACCCCAGAGTACTGTTCCAGTGCTCTACTGGCTTATTACAGTTTCTGAACATCAATTAACCAAGAATTCACACAGAATGTGAAAAATGTCCCTTGTTCAGTCACCCACACAGAAACTCTGAGCTCTGTCCTTCTGTCTTACTCCATCCTCTCCTCCTAACCAACTAACTGTCACCAACTGTCTCTCTTCAAATCCTCCTCTCAACATTCCATGTATGGTTGCTATGGCAACATCCTCTCTCCCCTCCCCCCCATGTACATTTCTTCACAGGAACAACCCCAACACTTCTTACGGCCAGCCCTACTTGGGCTAGCAGGTAGGGCTGATTGTGAGAACAACTTCAACGTAATAAACTGGTTCTCTGACTCCTTATCTGGGTAGGAGACTTGCAAGCAGGGTAGGAGAACTGGCTGCACTCCCAATCAGTGGCCATCTCATGTGAACTCAGAAAGCAAGGTATGAGATTGGGGAATGAGTGTGCATAAGGAGGCAGCTGTGTAGGACAAGTGGACCCTGTTCAGGGCTGGTGCTAGGGGTTCTGGTGACCCTCTGCAACATATAAATTGGCACACACGCCCCACTCTATTTTTTTTAAAGTGTGACCAGATTGAGTTTTGTTCTGGGTGGCAGTATCAAGGCAGTGTGTGCACATGTGCATTATTATGTGCCACTATAGATAATAAAACATGTGTGCACACACGAACACACACAATCCAGAGATATGAAAGGGGAAAAATGTATTTTACAATTCTGTTTATAAAATCAGATTTTGACTTTCTTTCACTTCACATTTAATTATAATAAAAACAAGGCAGAATCTAAAGCAAGGCAGAAGCAAAGCTGAAAGATGGAAACCTAAAAAGGAGCATATACATTGCAAAGAATGATTTCTTTTTGGAAAGGGGTTTGATTCCTACCTGGGAGTTTATTCAGTGAGACGCACAACTTTACACACAACTTAAGAACATAAGAACAGCCCTGCTGGATCAGGCCCAAGGCCCATCTAGTCCAGCATCTTGTTTCGCACAGTGTCCCACCAGATGCCGCTGGAAGCCTCAGACAGGAGTTGAGGGCCTGGCCTCTCTCCTGCTGTTACTCCCCTGTAACTGGTACTCAGAGGCACCCCGCCCCCAAGGCTGGAGGTGGCCCACAGCCCTCCGACTAGTAGCCATTGATAGACCTCTCCTCCATGAAGTCATCCAAACCCCTCTTAAAGCCATCCAGGTTGTTGGCTGTCACCACATCCTGTGGCAGAGAGTTCCACAAGTGGATCACACGTTGTGTGAAAAAGTACTTCCGTTTGTTGGTGCTAGACCTCCAGGCAATCAATTTCATGGAGCGACCCCTGGTTCTAGTGTTGTGTGAGAGGGAAAAGAATCTCTCTCTCTCCACTTTCTCCACGCCATGCATGATTTTATAGACCTCTATCATGTCTCCCCACAGTCGTCTTTTTTCTAAACTAAAAAGCCCCAGGTGTTGTAGTCTTGCCTCATAAGAAAGGTGCTCTAGGCCCCTGATCATCTTGGTTGCCCTCTTCTGGACCTTCTCCAGTTCAACAATGTCCTTTTTAAGATGTGGTGACCAGAATTGTACGCAGTACTCCAAGTGTGGTCGCACCATAGTTTTGTATAAGGGCATTATAAGGTTAGCCGTTTTATTTTCAATCCCCTTTCTAGTGATCCCTAGCATGGAATTTGCCTTTTTCACAGCTGCCGCACATTGAGTCGACACTTTCAACGAGTTGTCAACCACAACCCCAAGATCCCTCTCCTGGTCCGTCACTGACAGCTCGGATCCCATCAGCATATACTTGAAGTTGGGGTTTTTTGTCCCAATGTGCATCACTTTACACTTGCTAACGCTGAACCGCATTTGCCATTTTGTCGCCCACTCCCCCAGTTTGGAGAGATCCTTTTGGAGCTGCTCACAATCCATTTTGGATTTCACTACCCGGAAGAGTTTGGTATCATCTGCAAATTTGGCCACATCGCTGCTTACCCCAGCTTTTAGATAATTTATGAATAAATTAAAAAACACCGGTCTGAGTACAGATCCCTGGGGGACCCCACTTCTTACTTCCCTCCACTGTGAAAACTCTCCATTTATACCTACCCTCTGTTTTCTGTCTTTCAACCAGTTAGCAATCCACACATGTACTTGTCCCTTTATCCCATGACAGCTAAGTTTCCTCAGGAGTCTTTGATGAGGAACTTTGTCAAAAGCTTTTTGGAAGTCCAGGTAGACTATGTCAACTGGATCACCTTGATCCACATACTTGTTTACACTCTCAAAGAAGTCCAAAAGGTTGGTGAGGCAAGATTTACCTTTGCGGAAGCCATGCTGGCTCACTCCCAGCAGGGCCTGTTCTTCTATGTGCTTTACAATTTTATCCTTGAGGATGCTTTCCATCAATTTGCCTGGAACGGACGTTAGGCTAACCGGCCTGTAATTTCCCGGATCGCCCCTGGATCCCTGTTTGAAAATCGGTGTTACATTTGCTACTCTCCAGTCCTCTGGTACAGAGCCTGATTTCAGGGATAAGTTAAATATTTTAGCAAGGAGGTCGGCAATTTCACATTTGAGTTCTTTGAGGACTCTTGGATGGATGCCATCCGGCCCTGGTGATTTGTTAGCTTTCAGTTTTTCCAGACAGTTTAGAACAGGCATCCCCAAACTGCAGCCCTCCAGATGTTGCTGAACTACAACTCCCAGCATCCCTAGACACCATTTTTTGTGGCTGGGTATGCTGGGAGTTGTAGTTCAGCAACATCTGGAGGGCCGCAGTTTGGGGATGCCTGGTTTAGAACATCATCTCTTGTCACTTCTATCAGACTCAGCTCTCTAGCCTCCATCCCTAAAAAGCCTGGTTCAGGAACAGGTATATGATCATTATCCTCTGCCGTGAAGACAGATGCAAAGAACTCATTCCGTTTCTCTGCAACCTTCATATCCCCCTTAATAATCCCTTTCACTCCTTCATTGTCTAATGGCCCAACCGCCTCCCTGGCAGGTTTCCTGCTTCTGATGTACTTAAAGAAGTTTTTGTTATTCCCCTTGATACTTTTGGCTAAATGTTCCTCAAACTCTCTTTTTGCCTCCCTTATTGTCACCTTGCATTTCTTTTGCCAGAGTTTGTGTTCCTTTCTGTTCTCTTTGTTTGGACAGGCCTTCCAATTTTGGAAGGAAGTCTTCTTCCCTTTTATGGCTTCCTTGACGGTACCCGTTAGCCATGCTGGCATCCTCCTGGACTTAGTGGTACCTTTCCTCCTTTTGGGTATACAATCTAACTGGGCTTCTAGTATTGTGGTTTTGAGTAAACTCCATGCACTCTGGAGCAAAGTGACTCTCCTGATTTTCCCCCTCAGCTTTCTTTTCACCATACTCCTCAGTTTGAAGAAGTTTCCTCTTTTGAAATTTAAAATGTCTGTGTTTGACATCCTTGGTGATTCTCTCCCCGCATGTATGCTGAATTTGATGGCACTGTGGTCACTGTTCCCTAAAGGGTCGATGACACTGACATCACGCACCAGGTCCTGGGTGTCACTCAGAATTAGATCCAAGGTCGCCTTCTCTCTGGTCGGTTCTATGACCAACTGTTCTAAGGCACAGTCATTTAGCGTATTTAGAAATTTGACCTCTTTGTCCTGACTTGAATGTGAATTTACCCAGTCTATGTGTGGGTAGTTGAAATCACCCATAATTACAGCCCTGCCTCTCCTTGACGCCTCCCTGATTTCTTCATGCATCTCCCAGTCACTGTCGGCATTTTGATCCGGAGGGCGATAGCACGTCCCCAGTAGCACGATTCCTTTCCGGCCTTGTATAGTCACCCACAGGGTTTCTGTGGAGGACTCCAGTCCACTTAGGTTTTCTAGCTTGTTAGATTCTATCCCTTCTCTAACATACAGTGCTACCCCTCCTCCAAGGCGCCCCTCCCTGTCCTTCCTATAGAGTTTATACCCAGGGATAACAGTGTCCCACCGGTTCTCACTGTTCCACCATGTTTCTGTTATGCCCACTATGTCTATTTCTGCATTAGCAACCAAGCACTCCAGCTCACCCATCTTGGCTCGGAGGCTTCTGGCATTGGCATACAAGCACCTATACACTGAATCTCTCCCCTGATGTATGCTATTCTTTTGACTCTTTGACCTGCTGGCACAGCCTCCTGTCTGCTCTTTATGCAGTTCTGCTCTGTCCCCATCTGTTTTATTTGAATTCTTTGCAGCCTCACTCTTTAAAGGATGGCTTTTGCCAAACGGGATACTGCCCAGCTCCCATGGGCTGTTCCCCAGGTGTCATTTTAAAAGCTGCTCTGCAACCTTTTTGATTTTAAGCGCCAGCAGTCTGGTTCCATCTTGGTTCAAGTGCAGCCCGTCCCTTTTGTACAGGCCTTGCTTGCCCCAAAATGTGTCCCAGTGCCTAACAAATCTAAACCCCTCCTCCTGGCACCAACGTCTCATCCACGCATTGAAACCCCTCAGCTCTGCCTGTCTCACTGTACTTGTGCGTGGAACAGGTAGCATTTCTGAGAATGCTACCTTGGGGGTCCTGGACTTCAAAATGCTACCTATCAGCCTAAATTTGGCTTCCAGGACCTCCCGACTGCATTTCCCCACATTGTTGGTGCCAACGGGCACCACAACAGCTGTCTCCTCCCCAGCACTGCCTAGGAGCCTGTCTAGACACTGCGTAATGTCCGCAACCTTCGCACCAGGCAGGCAAGTCACCATGCGGTCAACACGCGGGTCACAAACCCATCTCTCTATCCCCCTAATGATCGAATCACCCACTACAAGGAGGCCCCCACCCCCCAGAGGAGTATCCCCTGTGCGAGAGGATATGGGCTCATCATCCACGGAAGGGGTCCCTTCTAAAGGAGCATTTCCCTCTTCCTCGGACCGATGTCCTCCTCGCCCAAGACCTTTATTCTCCCTGACAGCAGAGGAGCTACCAGCTCTGGAGTGGGATGCCTCTATCACATCCCTGAAGATCTCATCCACATGCCTCTCTGTCTCCCTGAGCTTCTCCAGATCCGCCACCTTGGTCTCGAGGGAACAGATTTGTTCCCTGAGAGCCAGGAGCTCCTTACACCGAGCACACACTCATGACTTCTGCCCATGGGGCAAATAGTCGTACATGTGGCACTCTGTGCAATACACTGGGAAGTGCCCCTTACCCTGCTGACCTTCTATCTTCATACTGTTTTAGTTGGCTTTTTACAGTATTTAGGGAGCTTATTGTCCATTTATTAGATAGTTTATTAGGATAGGTCTCAGCTGTAATGGTCAGCTATTTAACTGTCCAAACAGCCTTTCCCAAGAATAGGAGGGAGACAAGGGAGGGATATGTACTTAGGTTCTCTTCTCCATCAGGCTCCTTGTGATCCTTGTGATCGTGGGGGCTTGTTCCAGGCTCCCCTGCACAATTCCCACAAAACTCCTACGTCCTGTTTGCTATCCCTGTTCACTATGCTCTGTTCGCTATGCTCTCGGGCCTACACCTCATATGTAGAGTAACCTTCCAACTGTCACACAGGATGTAAGGCAAAGGAAAGGGATGTGGGGCCCCTCCCAGCCCTAGCTGACTCTACCCCCACTACTAAGTAAACACTGCCTTTAGGTAACCCTAAGAACTCCTAGCCCTGTGATATCTTAACCCTAACAAGTAACCCTAACAAGTAACACACAGAGAGATAGAGACAGGCGTGTAACAATGATCGGGCAAGGGGAGACAGTTGTCTGGGGGCCCCACTGCCTGGAGGGTCGCCGTCTCTCCAGCTTGTTCTCCTGGCCGGCAATCGAGGCAGCAGACAAGCTGCAAAGAGCTCCTTTTCTCCCGCCTCCCAGCTGATCGGCGGGTGGGCGGGGCTTCCACGGAGGCCTCCGTGTAGGCCTCTGTGAAGCCTAAACTCCAGTAGGGCCCAAGCCAGCCAGGAAGGAGGAGGCAGCCAGAGTGGCCACCACTGTTCTCTGCAGCAGACCCCTTGCTGCCCTGCCCAGCCCAGCATTTGCCAGGTAGAGTGTGAACTCCTTTTTTGTGGTTGCCTTCCCCCCGCCCGCCCTGGATATATAGGCATCTGCTTGCCATAGGGCTTTGATATGGGGGGGGGGAGGACTGAGAAGTCTCTGAATATTTATTTTTAAACGGCTTGGAAAATTTGCTGACTTAAAAAAAACTATCTAAAAAGTCCTATAAGTGGCTTGTTTCATGGCAGAAAATTACAAAAACTTCTGGAAGAAACAGTATTATATTTATTTTATTCATTCATTCATTCATTTATAAATGCAGTTATGTTCAAGTTGTTTTGCAACCCAGAAGGTCTGAGTGAGAACTGTGAAGCATGTCTTGTGCTTTTACTTTATTTTATTTTTCTTGTGTGTGAACTGCTCTCCAATAACTTGCAGGGACTTCAGGGTAAATCTGGCCAACATGTGAATGCAGTACCTCCATTCCAGAGGAGATGTGTGTTAAAGGGCTTTAAAAGCCTCCTGTGAAAAACCTCCTGGAATCGAACTTGACTGAATTTGTTCAGAATTCTGAGAAAACAAACATAGGCTCACCCTGCATGGTTGAAAGTCTCCTTTGCTAATCTGCACCGAGGGGGCCATTTTAATCATTCATCTTTCTAGTGTGTTCTAGGCATTAAAAGTAAAACAAATGTATAGTACTCAATGTATATCACTATATATTGTGACACGTGCATGAAATGTATTTCCAGGTGACATTCAGTGAAATGTATTTCCAGGCAGCATACTTATTTTGGAATATCAGACTTAAATCCTCGGGGGCCTGGGGTGTGCGGAGGCCCTGGACTTTGAGTCGGGGGGCCCCATTTTAAAATCTCATCTCTGGGCCCACTCCAACCTTGCTACGCCCCTGGATAGAGAGACTAAGACCTTCCCCTTAGAGAGAAACAGCCCCTGCAAAACTCCCCTCTTAGTTTGTTTGAAGTGGAAAAGGCTAGATGTTTAGAAGGGTTTGCTCAGCTTCTCAGCTTCCCAGCTGTGTCTGCTCTTCCCAGAGTACAAGGTGGCCCTGCCATACCTTCAGAGAGCCCACCAACTGTGTGCACACAATATGCAGACCTTCCTATACACACACAACACAAAACCAGTCACCCTGAACTATGGGCCTTCTTCTGGTTTCTTAAATGCATGGTCAGTGCAAAGTGTATATGTGCTATCTGTGTATATGAGTAACAGACTTCACTGACTTCTGTGTCCCACCTAGAGCTGTCCCCTTACTTGCACGCAGAGGAAAACTCTGTGTTAGTGTTCATGCTTTCATCCCCCACTTCTGACTAAACCGTTTTGGGGAAGCCTTTCATTTCTCGACTGCAGGCTTCCAGACCCTCCAGAGACTGAAGCTTCCGATTTTTAGCACCATCCATGAAAAGAATGAAGATGGGTGATTTTTAATTGGAAAGGGAAACTTTCCAAATGTCGAGCCTTGCTGACCACTTCCAGAGGCGTATCTAGGGAAAATAGCGATTAGGGCAAGCACTGAAATTGCACCCCCTGTCCAAACATCTGACACCCATCTTTCAGATAACTTTACCATAATATCTGCTGAAAAATACAAGTCAAGCTCATTAATCTTTTAATATTTCCAAAACTGTTTAGCAGTGGACGTAGCCAGACCACAAAATGCTGGAAAACTACAGATTTCAGTATGCTGGGGCTCATGAAATACCCAAATACTATGTTGAGGTGTACTTGGAAAACTAAACAGAAGTGCCTATCTATGCATTGTAGCATCACTATTATGTAAGATTTGAAAATAAATGGAGAATTTGACTTTTCCCAGATACTCTGAAAACAATTAAAGGATATGCAGAGTAAACTGTGTCACTGCTTGGAATATATTCTAGTATTTCACAAAGACAGTTAAAATGAGAGAAAGAAACTCCCAGTGGGCCTTAATACTAAGGATTTGACACTGATTCAAAGACAAACTCACCATTAATAGCCATATTATTAAGACATCACATTTAACTCACTTATCACAGGAAGCAAAGTAAGAGCAAATGAATACAATCCTAGCTCATAAACTTCAGCTCAGTATTCACAAGCCCTGATTCTCTGTACATAGTGCCAATTTGAATATGTGTACAGTGACTTACATTATATTAATTTTTAAAAAATTGTTTTAACCTGTAGCCCCTTCAGGGGGCTTCCTAAAGGCTGTGGGATGGGGGGGTCTTCAAAGGTCCCTCCTCCCCCCACTGGCCTCTCGGGCCTCTCAGAGACCATTTGAGCATGTGCGGGGGCCATTTTAAAATATATATATATATATATTTTAAAATAGCCGCTGAAAATGAAATGGCCACCACGCATGTTTAAATGGCCTCTGTGAGGCCTGGCATGGCCTAAAGCCTCACAGAGGCCATTTGAGCATGCACGGTGGCCATTTCGTTTTTGACGGCCATTTTTAATTTTTTTTTAAAAATGGTGCACCCTTCAAGTGGTGCCCAGGGCATGTGCCCTGCCTGCCCCACCCAATTTTTTTTTTTTAAATGGTGCCCCCTTCAAGTGGTGCCCGGGGCATGTGCCCTGCCTGCCCCACCCTAGATACACCCCTGACCACATTGCTGTTGGGTTTCCATTTCCTGCCCAGCCGTGTCTGCTTCCTTCTGGATGCAAGGCTTCCACATCGCTGAAGCCTGGAGAATCCTTCTCCATCCCAGCCAGCAACGGGGTGATTTGGTGCAGGGGAAAGAAATGAATTTTCCATTTTGCCAAGCGCATGGAACACAAAGTTGCAAGGAACACAAAGTTTCTGCCTCCCTGACAGAAGGTGCCGGAATGCACCAATAGGACTGCAGCTCCCACCCTATAAATACCAGGCAGCACCTTCGCCTGGCACTACACTTTTCCTGCCTTTGCAAAGCAAGCCTCATAAGCCCTCCGGCCCCAGCATGATGGAGCTGCTGCCCTTTTCCTTTGCACATTTTCTCCTAGGGGGCTTTTACCAAACACCAGCCTGGGTGTTTAAAAATAAAAGAAAAAAGAGCCAGCAGCTATCCACCCACCCCATAGCAAAAGGAAAATTTCATGATTAAGTAATGATTAATTTCTCCCAGCAATATGTATTGTTGTATCTTCCACTTCAATTTAGAGTCAGAGTGGCTCAATTACCTAGAAAATACAGTCAATTAAAGGCTGCTGATTGGTCACGAGGATGGATAATCGATCTTGTACTTTCCAATAAGGTTCCAGACTCCTGCCAGGGAGGGACTGAGCAAGTGAGCAGCCAGAAGGGCATGAGCCCTTGCCGACAGGGAATGAGGGGAGGAAGCTGAGCGAGCAGCAAGGAAGGGATTAAGGGCAGTGGGGATGGGAGCAGCAGCAGGCGCCCTCCCATCATCAGAGCCCACCTGACCTGCGGTCCTCCCTTACTGCATTCTGCTGGCCCTGGCACTATCCAGCTTCTGTCTCCAACTTTTTACCAAGGTAGGAGGAGATGTTGTCCTTCACACAATAGTTCTGTCTCCCTGACTCCTACTTCAAAGTTTGCAAGCACGCAACTAAAAATTGGGAGTGTACTCTAAGGATATAGGTATCCCTAGGCAGAGTACATGGTTTAAAAATACAACCACCATAAAGGCAGAATAATTATAAAAAAGCAGTTCTACAGATCAAAACAACAATTAAAACAGTTTAAAAATATTTAAGAACTAGCTTGACCTGCGCAGAATACTAGCTTGACCTGCATGGAACATCTGTGTGCTAGTACTTGATCGCTCTCTTCACCCCCTGCCACAGCCCCCCTCACCTCCGAGATCTCTCCACCCTCACCTGATCTGCACTGTCTCCTCCTCCTCCTCCTCCATCCAGTTTCTTCCATCCCCCTCACCCTTCTTGGTCACTCCTCCATCCCTTTACTCCACCCCCCACACACCTCTTGGTTGTGGCTGCAGTGTCGCTGGTGCCTATTGGCCAAGCTGCAGCCATCTATCCCCAGAAACCTCCCCACCCTCACCTGAGCCCTGCTCCTCTCCACAGGAGCAGCAGCAGTTGACTGGGCCCTTCCTTGCTGCCACCACCGCCATGGCCGCTCATTCCCCTCAGGCCACTGACAGGCCTGGGCCCATCCCTTGTCTGCCTGCCTCACTCTGCCAATGGCCTCAGTAGCCCCAAATAGCAGCAGTGGTTGACTGGGCTGTTCCTTGCTGCCGTCGCCATGCCCACTCATTCCCCTCAGGCTGCTGACAGGCTCAGGCCCATCCCTCACCTTTCTTTTTCTCTCTTTCTCTCTCCTCCACTTGCTCTACCCCTCTGTCTTTCTTCTCCCCCCCCACCTTCTCTCCCCACCTTCCTCAGTTAACAGATCTTGCTCATCTTGTTTCGTCATCTAATTCACACAACAGCAGCCTCCTTCCCCAGAAGGGGCTCTTTCGTCTCTTATAACCCCTCTCTTCGCAGACCCCTGCCCACGATTATATATATATATATATAAAATATATATAAAATTCCACTCCTTTATAATCAAGAACATCTTCTGACCAGTAACATTTGCATTCCAACTGACCTTAACCATCACAGGCTCCTCCCCACTTTCTGTATATGGAATCCTCACCGCCCAATCACCATGGTGCTTCTGCGCTCACAGGCTCCTCCTCCCTATCTGCAAATGGAATCCCCACTGCCCAATCAGGTACTTCTGATCGCAAACTCTCACAAAAGCTGCCACACATTAGATTAGCCACAGGCACGGCTTAGAGAATTATATATATAGCTACATGTGGGTTTTTTTGGTTTTTTTGCTAAAAACATGGTAGGGGGTAGATGTTGCCAAAAATAACTGTTGGCAGTCATTCCCTGAGATGGTACCAAAGGCCAAAATTTGTGGGACTGGCTCATGAAGTTTTATATCCACAGGGGAGGGAAATTCCAGTGTGGAAAGAACTTGCATCAAAGTAAGTGCAACGAGCTGTTGCAGAAAGATCCCAACCTTTGAAGTAGATCTAACTTGATCAGAATGGAGCAGAGCAGAGAAGAATCAAGACTGGGTCACGCCTTTCTTGACTTTCTACATGCAGCCTCTTGTGGCCTTTAATGTACATCTTTTGCCTTAGTGAGACTTGTCCTCACTTCTCAAAGACTCCTAGTCAATAATCACTTAATAACTTTATTTTATTTCAATCAATTTGCATCACTTTCCTTTTATTTTTTTAAGCCTTAAATCTGTGCCTGCATTTCTGCTTTCTTATTAAAATATATACAGTGGCCAGCATTCAGACCAAGTTACTCAGGAGTACTACTCAGGAATTAATTTGAAGGATGGCATTACTTCATTTAAATAGGACTTCCCTTCATTAATATAGTCAGGATGCCACCCAGTGTTTCCAAGTGATAATGGATTAAACATGTTTAGCTAACACAGGGTGGCCATGTTTCTTCATCAATGCTAGTTCCTGGATCTTGGAGCCGTTGGCTAGACTCTGTGTAGACTCTGTGTACAGGTCTACATTCAAAGGACACTCTCAGCATTTGTGAAGCCCTTTGAAGCTCTCTCTTGTGTTTGCTACATAACCAAAAAATGAATGTTGTTTAAATATGGTTGTGAAACTCTGTTCTGGGTAATGCTAGAGGAGTGTTAGTTACATATAGTCTAATATTGGTAATTAAAACATATTAACATAAGTCCAGTTGAAATCAAGTTAGGATGAAGTGATAAATTATAAGTAGTGTACTAAAGAACCCCAAATAAACATCTTAATGTACAGATCTTAAATCATGAAGTATCTCATTTAATCAAATTTGCATAATAAATTATACCCCATTGATTTCTATGTATTGATCCCCCTCATAACCCATTATAATTGACATTATAAAGCCCTTGCAAATAATCATATATAAAAATAATTTCCTTCATTTAAAATGTATAAATTCAGTCCTATAATATTTTTAAAAGTCCAAATGGATATTTCTTCTGAGATTTCTAGTCAATGTGAACAAAGACAATATAATGTCCTTAATGAAACTCCATATTTGTTTCTTAAAAATCCCTGAGTTGATCTGAATTGCCCAGAAGGATGTCAAAATGTTCTTCACAATATGCCAGATTAATTTTGGCTATTTCTCAGCCTTCTTCATTGGCATTAATCCAAAAATTATTTACAATCCCTCAATATAGTTGTATATATTCAATTTTCTAATACTGTGGCTCAAAATAAAGACATCCTCTCCTCTTGTCCTGAGGATTTCTCTCCTCCAGAATAGCCAAAACGTATCACACAACCAGGTAATTAGAGTGGAAGCTAGAACAATATAAAATTGTGATCCATCGAAAGAATAAGAACACTGAAGCTGACTTATTTGATGTCAAAATGTCTGTTTTTATGTTTTTCTTTTTATGCAATAAACGAAGCTCCTTAAGGAGAAATTCTGAGCCACCTTATCATGCATATTGCGTCTCCTGAATACCAACTATTACATTTTTAATGGAAGACATTATTTTTATATATGATTATTTGTAAGTATTTTATAGTGTCAATTATTATGGATCCCCCTAAACTTGCTGGGAGATACAGATAATGCAGTAATCCTTTCAAGGACCCCCCAGCGGCCTTAGAAGAGTGCTGAGGGCCTTGACAAAGTATTGTAAGGAAGACCTCCTGGAAATTAACTACCATAAAACTAAAATAATGGTCTTCGCCAAAAGGCCCATCATTCACTCTTGGCGGCTAGATGGACATATGATCAAGCAGGCCCCATGCTTTAAATATTTGGGGGTAGTTTTTCACTCTGGCAGCTCTAGGAAAGCACACGGGGAACACGTGGTTCAAAATGCACAGAGGAGCTCCGCCACCATCATCAAATTCCTGCATACAAGAGGAGGACATTATGTACCTGCAGCCCTTGACCTGTTCCTTGCCAGACTACTAATCTTTATGGTGCACAATTGAGTCCCTTCTACAGTTTCGCCCCACTGGAATGCATGCAATCAAAATTCCTGCAGGCAGTACTTCAAGTTCCAAGTGGTGTCTCTAACACCACTCTGCACTTGGAGACAGGTCTGATCGAAGTGGAGGCTAGGGTGTGTGTGGCCATTCTCAGCTATTGGCTCAGACTATCCTTTTGCCCCATTGGTCTTGCTCCCTTAACCTTATGCGACGACTACCAATCTAAATGGAAACGGTCAATTGAGACAATTGACCTTTCCGTCTTTGACAAGGCCTTGTCCCCTTGATTCTACTTAATATGGGCTATGATCAGGCCAATGCTTCTGTCAAACAGTGTATAATGGATATGGAGAGCCAAAACCGATTTAAGCAGGGTCCTGAATTTTCTCATCAGTGAATGTCTTACATATTTACCCTCCCCGGCATCATATCTTACTCAATTGGAAGTCCCAAAACATAGGAAGGCATTCACCTTGGTATTTTGCCATGCCCTCCCTTCAGCTGTGCTTGAAGGCTGTTTCAGAAAGATCCCACTCGCAGAGTGACAATGCCTCTGCGGCTCTGGGCAGATTGAAACAACTGAGCATGTTCTACTTCACTGTTTGTATTACAGAGACATTCGCTTTTCCTTTATCCATGCATTGCTATGCAAGTACCCAGTATGTTCGAGTCTATGTCTCTATGCTGCTTTCTGACTCTAAGCCCGCTATTACCTACAGTGTTTCCAGGTTCTGTGCGGCAGTGTCTAAAATCCATTAGACACTGGTAAGCGGTGGGTCCAAGCAGCCCTAGTCTGACCTCCTGCTGGCTCTTGCATGCTATAATGAGTCCATCCAACACAGCCCACCATCTGAAAGACTTATGCTCCTCCCACCTTTTTGTGTTATAGCTTTGTCCTTTTTATACATAATTATAAAGTCTAGCTGTATTTATCACTTAAGCTTTTATGCAATTACGTCTTTTTGTGCCTCTCATCCCTTTTTATCTTTTAATATACCTTTTATAGCTTTATGTCTTGTATGCCTTTTTATGTTTTTATGCCCTTTTACGCGTTTAAATGCCTTTTAATGTTTCCTTAGGCCTTTTAACCCATCATTATACTTTATACTGTGTAATCACCTCCTGCATTTTATGCTGTTCTATGACCGTAATAAAGATGATTGATTATTATGGGTAGGGAGGGGGGATCAATACATAGGCATCAAAGATGGGTTATAATTTATTATGCAAGCTTGATTAAGAGATACTTCATGATTTAAATCTTGTATATTAAGATTTTTATTTGGGGCTCTTTTGTGCACTACTTATGGTTTTTTGAACCCTAAAAGGGTTTTAATCAATCTGTGTGATAAATTATAAATCATTAAATCATATCTTCGTCGTGAACCCCACCGCCCATTGAGATCATCAGGAGAGGTCCGTCTGCTTTTGCCACCGGCTCTTCTGGGGGCTACTCAGGGACGGGCCTTCTCTGTTACTGCCCCGAAGTTTTGGAATGCACTCCCTAGTGAAATAAGAGCCTCCTCATCTCTGACAATTTTTAAAAAGTCTTTAAAGACACATCTGTTCAACCAGGCTTTTAACTGATATTGTTTTAATTGTTTTAATGTTGTTTTTAGAATAACGTTTTTAAAATTGTTTTTAAATTGCTGTGTTTTAAATTTTATTTTGTTTTTTGTTTTTAACTAACGTTTTATCTTTGTTATTATCTGGTTGTAAACCGCCTAGAGACATACGTTTTGGGCTGTATAAAAATATGTTAAATAAAATAAAATAAAATAAAATAAAACAACAACAAATAATCCTGTGACCATTTCAATGCCACAATACATTTGCATCCATGCTTTATTTATTCCTTTGTATGTGAAGCAAAGAGAGATTTCTTACAATAACATCTCAGAGTACTTCACTCCCAAGCAGTTTAGATTCTTGCTGGACATTGCCTTTCAAAAAAAAAAAAAAAAAGAATATTCACATATACAAACAAGTTGTTCCTCTTGGGAATAAAATGTCTTTCTGAGTTATGAGGTTGCAACTTACAAATGAAATTTTGGAATGCAACCTGTCTGTAAGTTGGGAATTTTAGTGTTAGTTGCATATACTCCAATATTGGTAATTAAAATATATTAAGATAAATCCAGTTGAAATCAAGTTAGGATGAAGTGATAAATTATCAATCATTAAAACAAATATTCCTGTGACCATTTCAATGCTACAATACATTTGCATTCATGTTTTATTTATTCCTTTGTATGTGAAGCATAGAAAGATTTCTTACAATAACATCTCAGAGTACTTCACTCCCAAGTAGTTTAGATTCTTGCTGGACATTGCCTTTCCAAAAAAATGAATATTCACATATACAAACAAGGTGTTCCTCTTGGGAACTAAATGTCTTTCTGAGTTATGAGGTTGCAACTTACAAATGAAATTTTGGAATGCAACCTGTTTGTAAGTTGGGAATTCTACGAATTAGATGCCACCCTCAGTTTTCACCATCAGGTGCTCCTTGCTATTCAGATCAGGTCTCAGGATGATAATGTAGCACTTGGGAATGAAGATGCAGCCCAGTAATCCAGCACTGGAGGCCAGGATGGAGAAGACCTGCACAGCCACCATGGACTTCCCCTTGGTGCTCAGGTAGGTGGGCACAAAGGAGACCCAAACGCTGCAGAAGACCAGCATGCTGAAGGTGATCAACTTGGCTTCGTTGAATGCCCCAGGCAGCTTCCTGGCTAGGAAAGCTGCCGTGAAACAGACGGTGGCCAGGAAGCCCATGTAGCCAAGGGCGCCATAAAACATGGCGACAGACCCTTCGTTACACTGCAGGGTGATTTGTCTGGGCTGGGCGTGCATGTCAGACTCTGGAAAGGGCGGAGAGATCCCCAGCCAGATGGTGCAGATCCCAAGTTGAACACTGGAACAAGACATGACAATGCAGCTGCCTAAGCTCTTCCTCAGCCATCTCTTCATCCTGTTGCCTGGCTTGATGGCCATGAAGGCAGCCACCACAGTGATGGTTTTGGCCAACATGGAAGAGACAGCAACCGAGAAGATGATGCTAAAGGTGGTTTGCCGGAGAAGACAGGTCACCTTCCTCGGGCGGCCAAAGAACAGAAAGGAGGACAGAAAGGAAAGTAGGAGGGAGATGAGGAGGATGTAGCAAACTTCCTGGTTGTTGGCTTTGACCACTGGAGTGTCCAGGTATTTAATGAAGATTCCTAACACAAAGGCTGTGATGGTGGCCAAAGTCAGGGCAAAGGAAATGAGGATGATCCCCAAAGGTTCTTCATATGACAGGAAGGTTATATCCTTGGGGACACATTCATCTCGCTCCTTGTTTGGGTGCTGATCATCTGGACACTTGTTGCAATGGTATGCATCTGAAAATATCACAAGTGAGTTCAATATCACTGATGCTTGCACCATAGTCAAAATAGTTTTTGTTCCTGCTTCATAACAGCAATTTTGGGGGAAAGAGATGAGAGACTGAAAGTGGGTGGCAGGGGTCTGGCCAAGGGGTCTCTTTCATAGATAGAATGAATGTTTTACAACAGAAGCTTCTAAGTACAATGCTTGGTATCACCACCCCAAAAAGATCCCAAGCAAGGATGTCCAGGTCCAGGGATTTCCCTCCTCTTACAGACAAATGATCAGGGATCAAAAGCAACTAGGACCCATTTTCTGCCCCTCCACTTGTTAGTGCAGGCTGCTACTGCCTGTGTGCAGCTGCAGCAGGATGCCAAGTGTTTTTCTGTGCACCCTCCTCCCCCTCTTTCCTCTTTCCTCAAGCAGGAGGCAAGTGGGCATATTGCCGTCTCACTGGTACCCCACCTGAGGCAACTATCTCAGCTTGCCTCCTGGAAGGGTCGCTCCTGGAAAGAGCTCGTTCTGCCTGAGACACTAGAGCAGGACTGCACCATGTTGGCCCTCTTGCAGATGTTGGACTACAAATCCCCTCATCAATTGGTCACCGTGGCTAGGGATGATAGGAGTTGTAGTCCAACAGCAGCTGGAGGGCCCAAATTTTTGTGCAGCCCTTCATTAGATTCTTACTCATAAGAACAGATTAATTAACTTAGAAAATGTTTACGTTTGATCTTGTCAAAAAGAGGCCAAGTCCAAAAGGCCAAGAAGTGATGCACTAGAGTGTTATACAGCATCTGGTAGAAGATTCTGGCGTGTATCTTGGATGGCATTCTTAAATCAGAGGTTGGGTGCAGCTGCAGAACAAAAGTCCAATGGGGTCTGTGTGTGACGTTGAACTCTATCCTGCCACTCATCACATCTTCTCTTCCCCTCATCCATCAACCTGGCTCATTTCTTTCAACTCACTTTATGAACTGTATTACAAGGCATGGTCTGGTGGTACATGTTGCAGCCACCTTCTTGAAACGAAGTAGTTCTGTGTCTGGTCAGAGCCTGGATGGAGGACTACATAAGAACCCTTTGACGTGCTACCTTCAGCTCCACAGTGAAAGAAAAGGAGGACATAGTAACTAAGGAAAGAGATTTGAGTGCATCCCTGTTCTGTTCCCCAAAGGGCTGTCCTTCCCTCAGAGGTTGCCTACCTTCCAGAGTGGAGATTGACCCTTCTGTGCAGGGAGCACATCCATAGCAGCAAACTGGCTTTCCTTCCTGAATCACCTTGGTGTATCCAGGGCGGCAGCTTTCTGTGCACCTGGAACGAGGCAGAGTCTAAAAAGGAAGAAAAGGGGCATCATGCCAAAGTTGTGGATAATTTTTTTGGAGGTGGGACCATGACTCAGTGGCAGAACCCCTCTGCTTTGCATACAGAAAGTCCAAGTTTCCACCCTTGCCATCTCCAGTTAAACAGTCTTAGGCAGCAGAACTACGAAAGAGTCCTGCCTGCAAACGCTTGTAGATTTGCAAGCATTGCTAACTTGGCAGAGGGGCACCTTTTAACGTGGTGATTCTCTTTATTTAGCAGGGGGAAAGTAACTGGACCTATCCATCTCCAGCACAGTATCTCCAGTGACTGTTGCTGCTGTCTATCTTATGTTTCTTTTTAGATTGTGAGCCCTTTGGGGACAGGGAGCCATTGTATTTATTTGTTACTTCTCTGTGTAAACTTCCCTGAGCCATTTTTGGAAGGGCGGCATAGAAATCAAATGAATGAATGAATGAACGAATGAATGATTCACTGCCTGTCACAATAGGCAGATAAACACGTGGTGAGAAAACCAATAGCTGCTGAGCGCTTGAGTACATGTCTGAACCAGAGCAAACACCCTTAGCCCTCCCTTTTCCTGAGTTAAAACCAACTTGGATAGGATTGTAAAAAGAAAAGAGCAAAAAATCCCACTTTTATTCAAATACTACAGATTGCTTCCATCTGAGGCTTTCTCATCTTTTAGATTCAGTTAAAAGTACCCAGTAGGTTACAAGAATACTTCAAAAACACTCTGAATGATGCTGGGGCAGCACACTTTAAAAATCTTGGTTATTCAGTTGCAAAGAACAGATATATAGGAAAATGAAAAGCACACACACAAAGAAATAGAAGTTTCTAACGCAAAGTCTGACTAAACAAACTTTCCCCAAGACTAAACTTCTCAAAACCATAAGCCTTGGCTCTTTCCCTTGAACTCACCAAACTCCTGATGAGAATCAAGCCTCCTGAAATCCTGTCTTCCCAGGATCTAAAGTCATCTTCCTACAGCAAAACTCCATTGCCTCATGTCCTCTGCACTCATCCAGCCCAGACCTCCTTTCTTCATCCCAGAATTTCCAGCTATAGCTCTCTAGGTCCCACCCACCTGGCAAACTGATTGATTGAGCTCTGGAGTTCACCAGCCTGTCAGTCTAGACAAGGGTTCCCTTCCTGTTAACTCTTTAGAGGGAGGGGAGACTGGTCATTACATCTTCTCAGAAAGAATGACATTCCCTAGGTCATATGATTTCTGGGGAGGAATCATAGCTCAATGGCAGAGTATCTGCCTTCCATGCTGAAGGTCCCAGGTAGGGGTGTGCATGGAACTGTTCCTGGTGTTTCTGTTCAAGTTCAAACTGAACGTGGACCGAACCAAACTGCTGTTCCAAGAGCAAATTAGAACCGGCTGGCAGTTTGGTTCTGCACTAGAACTGGGTCAAACAGGTTCTGCCTGGTTCGACCCAGTTCTGCTTGCTGTTAAAGGGGAATGTGGTACAAGCAAAGCTGGGGGGAACTTGATCGGGTTGAAAAGTGAGGGCGGAGATCACCTTACACACTGCTGCGGAGCAGCTTCCCCCAATCAGCACGTGTTGGTGGGGCTTTTTGCTTGGGTTGAGAAAGACTCCTGCTTGAAACTTTGAATAGTTCCTTCCAGTTAATATAGATAGTACTTGTTGGGAATTCTCTCTGGTAAGAGATACCCTTCTGTTACAGCAGAGTGCACAGAGGCAAAACACAGCAGAGTCTGCCTAGGCATGTGTGTCTGCTAAGAGCCAAAAGAAACTTGGAGCCAGTTCATAGTTTCAAATCAATATAAGGAGTCTTTATTGGAGAACTCCATTCTAGATAGGAAAGTGGAGAGATAGAATCTCTAATCTAGCTAGCTAGCTGGATGCAGAGAGATGCTGTCTGCATCTCTGCACAAATGGTGCAGAGAGAGAGGCAAGAGTGTGTGTTAGGGAGAAGGAAGGAAGTCCCTGAGAGTAGCAATCTACATATCAAAGGGATAGTGTCAGAGCAGTAGAGAGGAGGAATGACCAGTGTCTTGACCCCTATAGCCCACTAGCCTGCCACTAGACAGACTCACTAGTCTGTCCCCCTCTGTCATTGAGGCATGAGGCAGCACAAAGTCCTTCATTTCCAACAGTACTTCCAACAGAGTTAGATTGACATAGGGTCTGACTCGGTATAAGGCAGCTTCCTATCTTTCTATGATGGAAATGAGTCACAGGGTTGGGAAGGAGCAAATTGGAACTCTAGTCCCAAGCCTGGTTGCGGTATAAGCATTTTGAAAGCAGGAACTTTTGATAGGCCACTGCCTGGAGGATATGCTTTGGTATTTGCTGTTCTGCAATAGCAAATCACACTGTAAAGGGTTACAACTAGGGGAGAAAAAGATGGAGAACATATTAATTAGCCAGTTCATATTTTGATGCATGACAGGAGTCACTAGGCTAGTTTGCACAATCACTGGTTGGATAGGACAAGCATCCTACCCAGGTTCAGGAGTTGCGAAAACACGCCTGTCCTGTGATCATGTGCTCGTAAAAAAAAGCAAGGAAGGGGATGGAGATTGGTGGTCATGTGTAAGACTCACATTGAGTAGGAGGGCTGTGGCCGACTGCATAGAAGACAGCTTCCTGTATTCTATCACTGAGCTCTGTGCTGTCATCCTCTTCAAGTTTCAGCCAGGTTCTTGAGTTCTGCAGTTCAAATAGGCATTTTTCTAGATGGCAGTTGATCAAGTTGCTGACCTCCTAAGCTAGAGGATACCCCATTAGGGTTTGGATTTGGGTGCAGCTGCACATGACCCTCCTCAAAAACCAGTGTTGCTTTCCTGCTTCAACAGAATTGTCCCATGAACTCTCCCCATCTTTTTAGTTTATGCTCTAATTGGATAGGAATTATAATCATTTTGCATACCTTTCCAAAGTTATTTAAGTTGAAAAGATGTGAAATGGATGAAAAGGATTGGCGCACCTGATTAAACCACTTGGACCACACAATGGAATCCTGGTCAATGCTGACTTTGATGTCAGTGGGTCCTTTTTTCTTGAGAGCTCCCACTTTCACGGCATCAAAGGAGCCATTGGGAAAGACCACCCAGTTCACAAGGTCAAGGTCAGTCACCAGGTCCCTGTCCTCCTCATCCAAACAAACTCCCTCTGTAGAACAATTGTAAACCCAAGCATTTCTCAGAAAAGGGTGAAGCTAGAACAAAAGAGGAAACACAAGCATTTAGAGACAAGGAAAAACAAATTGTAATGGGGATGCGAATATATTCCAGATGCTGAAATATTGCAACATCAGCTTGGATTATGACAGAGGGAAAGCAGGGAATCCACACAAAAAAGACAGATGGGAGGAGTGTTCTCATGATGATTGCTAGGGTAGGAGAAACCTCGACAAACCCAGCTCCAGAGTGAGGGTGGAGGGAAAGCAGTGCCCGTGCCTCCCACCTCTGTACCCAGCCCGCAGATGAGCATTTCCACCTCATCCCACTTTGACTGTAGGATTCTCATGATGGCCAGTTGTCTGTCACAATCCATGAAACAGCCATGAAAAACAATGGTCTTTAGAATAAACAGAGCATGAAAAATGATGGTTGTTTCACTGATTGCTGCAGCTTGCCTAGCAGATGGCGATAAGAATATAGCACAATACGAATATGACAAATATTTATATACCACTTTTCAACAAAAGGTTCCCAAGTTGTTAGTGTGGTGGATTCCCCTGCCTTTTTTATTAGTGGTAATGTGAGCGTATGTTGGAATATATCAGCGTCTGGGGGAGCTACCTGTGAGGGATAACAAATACCTGCCATGGCTGTATCCTTGGACGGTCTGACAGGTCTCCAGCCACCATCATCTCCCTCTTGGATTTGGAGGCATATGCAGCGCTTACGGCTCTCATCACGGCCTGGACAGAGGTGTAAATGCTGTAGCCGTCACCAGACAGGATCTTCTTGAATGTATCTTGGGGAAGGCTGCCCAGTTTCTCCTTATCTCTGCATCTGATCTGGCTGCTACCAGACAACATCGGGTTTCCATCTGAACAAAAAATTGCCTCCAGCTCGAACCTCTTGATGGCCCTGAGAAATGTGTCAAAACTGGCATAATTTTGTCTTTGTTTGGCCTGGCTTAGGAGGGACAAAGAGCCATGAAAGTGAAACATTTTTAAAATATTTGAAGCCAAGGTGCTTTCTCGCACACCTAAGATGATCCAAACCTTCCCCTGTCTGGGTTTCATCTGCCCATCAAGTTGCCGATTCAGGTACATTAAATCCATCATTGAGTTGACATTGCCATAGTGAACAAACACCCCAACTTCTCTTTGCATAAGAAGTGGAAGTATGTCGTTCAGCTTTGTAAGCATCTTAAAAAATAAGACAGAGTCTACAATGATGCTTTGGGAGAAGGCAACACAAATGCCATTCTTGGTGAGCACAGGTGTCAAGACCCTCACAAAGCTTTCGCCGTCATCACTGTTGGGAAAAAGGAGGCCAACCCATGTCCATCTGAAATGCTGGAGCAGTCGGGCAATCCCCAGGTACGGATGGTTTTCCCTAGGGATCACCCGGTAGAAAAAAGGGAGCCAAGTTTTATCGGTAAGAGTATGAGAAACTGCACCATAACTGACCTGGTGAGGAAAGGAAGCAATGAGGATTTTTTCCTGTTTTCAGGAGAAAGCTCTGACATTCCTTCACCCAAAACTATGAGCAGCCAGCAAAATTCCTCTATGTTTCCAGGCCCAGTTCTTACCTTTGAAGGTCCTAGCTGGTCCAGGAGCTGCAAGAACCTTTCAGAAATGACGTGCTTGCCTGTGCAATCTCCCCAGTGGTGTGGCCACCATAGAATAAGTGGGGTACAAATGTTCAGAGGCGTATCTAGGGAAAATAGCGCCTATGGCAAGCACTGAATTTGTGACCCGTGTCCAAACATCTGACACTCATCTTTCAGATAACTTTACCATAATATCAGCTAAAAAATGCAAGTCAAGCTCGTTATTCTTTTAATTTTTCAAAAACTATTTAGCAGTGGACGTAGCCAGACCAAAAAATGCTGGGAAACTACAAATTTCAGTATGTTGGGGCTCATGAAATACCCAAATACTATGTGGAAGTATACTTGGAAAACTAAACTGAAGTGCCTGTCTAATTCTCTACTCTGCATTGTAGCATCACTATTACATAGGTTTTAAAAATAAATGGAGAATTTGACTTTCCCCCCGATACTCTGAAAATAATTAAAGGATATGCAGAATAAACTGTGTCACTGCTTGGAATATATTCTAGTATTTCAGAAAGACAGTTAAAATGAGAGAAAGAGAGGAAGAAACTCCCAGTGGGCCTTATACTAAGGATTTCACACTGATTCAAAGACAAACTCACCATTCCCCCTCCCCCCCGGCCTCTTAATTCACCGCCACAGCCCATCCCGGGCTGATTTTCGGGCCTGTTCGGGCCTGCAAAGATCAGCTTGGTGGCCATTTTGGAAGCTGCAATGCATCCTCAAATGGCCTCTGTGAGGCCTGGTCAACCCCCATCTAGAAGGTTCTAGGTCAGGCCCAAACTCCTAAAAAAAAAAAAAAAAATAGAGCCTGTTCTTGGTTGAGCCAGAACAAGCCTGGCTCAAATAGAGCTGGTTCCTAGGAAGCTCATTTCGTGTAAAAGAGAGGTCAAAAGTGTGGGTGGGGGTTATAGTGCCCAATGAGTGGAAGTTACCACAAAAATTTCAAAGGAATTGGGCAAATTGCTGATTTTTTGTGAATTTTTGAAGTTTGCACGTCTTTCAGATTTTCCCCATAGGGTATGATGGAGGTTTCAGGAAAAGTATAGCTTCACATGGTGGCGGGGGGAGGGGTGGCCCAGAGTGGAGTGTGGTTGGTGGTAGTGACCAGTTGGTACAAGGAAGCTACCACAATTTTTTAAGAGGAATTTGGCAAACGGCTGACTTTTAAGGAATTAATGAAGTTACGCGTCTTTCAGATTTCCCTCGTAGGGTATAATGGAGGTTTCTGCAGTCCCTTAACTCCACTTGAGAGTCACTGGGGTGGCCCAGAGCAAGTGGAGGTATAGTGCACATAGGGTGCCAACCACCCACATGGGTTGCCAACCCATGAAGTACAGGGTTTTGTTGTTCTAGAGGTGTTCTGAGAGTAGATTCTTTAGTAGCATATGAGAGTGGATTCATGGTTTTTCATTAAAAATCTCATTTGCTACCAGAGAATCTAAACTCAACACCTCAGAAACAACAAAGCCCAGTACCCCAATGGGTTAGCAATCCAGGGGGGTGGTTGGCACCCTCTGTGCACTACACCACCACTCGCTTCGGATCATCCCAGTGCCCCCCAGGTGGAGTTATGGGGCTGCTGAAACCTCCATTATTCCCTGTGGGGACAAATCCTAAAGACGTGTAAACCTCAAAAGTTCCAAAGAAATCAGCCCTTTGCCCTATTTGGAATCTGGGTGCACCACCCTTGGGGCACTGCCACCAAACCCACTGTTTTGCCCCTGAACCCCCACATAAACAAGTTGAAAGAGTGAAGAGAATGATGAACAACAACGACACTTAATTTTTTGGCACAGTTATTTGAGAATTTTGCAGCAGGTGGTAGCCTGTCCCTGTGGCACTAGCACAGCAGCACAACCCATTTGTGGATTCAAGCAATCTTTCAATACAAAAAAACACTCCCTCCCCATGGAACAGTGACCACAGGTCATTTGAGATAGCAAGATAGACCAATGAACTGCCTTGGTACTATGGAACAGCTTCAAATGTTCATTTAACTGAAGTGGAGTGAGCCGTAGCCCAAACAAATCAGCCTACTGTTCAGAATTGTTGAGATTTATCATCACTGCATTTAAGAAAGTGCAAAACCATGGATCATGGATACAAGAAAGAGAGAAACAACTAAGATTCCTGGGGCTGTCAATAGGCCCAACTTCCAGCAGTTGCTCTTACTGAGGCCCAGTCCTCCCTCAAATCCTTCCCATCACTACAACCACTTTCTGTCTCTGGGCTCACATTCATGCTCTGTGCCCTCTGCTTCCATTCCAGTGTTGGCTGGGGGCAGGGGGAGAGGTTGTACCTGTGGAGTTTTGTAGATGCCCAACATGGTTGAGATCTGGATAGAGTATTCGGAGTCAGCCCCTTCCAGAACAGCCAAGAGGGGATTCCGTGTTCTGCCACAGCTGTAGTTTGGGACATTCAACTGCCCAGCGGACAGCAGGTCCAACGTAGCACCAGAAACAATCCTTGCATGGGAGGAGGTCTCATAGATGTTGTAGCCCAGGGTGAGGTTGGGCAGGAGTCTGGGATTCTCATTGACCTCCTGAATGGCAAAGAGGAAGGACAGGAGGTGCCAGTATTTGATATGCACCGCCCTGCCACAAAAGAGAGGTCAGGTTATCAGAGCTCATTTGAGGAAAAGATGTCAGATTCCTCTTCCTTAACCCTGAGGGTCTTTCCAGGTGCTCAGAACACCTCTAGTGAAATAAAATAAGATGGAAATCCTTCACATCTGCAGCTATTTTGGGGGGCACATAGGCAGTTCCTGGGAGACCACCTTAACTCTTAGATGCCTGTGTGTGTGGTGTAGATTTCCAGACAGGGACTGCAGATATTCCCTTGGAGTGGGCAAACATCCACATGGTGCAATTCCTCTTGAAAATTGTTCTCTCATAATAATTCCACCCATTTACAAAGGAGAGAACTGTCTTTCATGACAGAAAGCAATAGTGATGTGCGGTCCGGTCCGGATCCGGCGGTTCGATCCCGGACCGAATCGGGCCCTTCTGGGACCGATCCGGACCGAATCCGAGTCGGTTCGGCTCCGAACCGGCTCGGGTTTCCCGAACCGGTTCGGGAGTTCAATTGAGTCTCTGGAGTGTCCCTTTAAAGTTTGAAGTGTGTCCTCCATTTTGTGGCTCATTCCTGAAACTTTTGCTCCTAGCATCCATTTTGTGATGCTATTTTCAGGCATTGTATTGGCTGCGCTATTGATCCTTTGATTGGCCAGAATGAGTCCTTTGGTCTGGTAGGCTGCTTGGCTGTTGCACTGTTGAGAGCTGGCACCCTGTTGGCCGTGGGGGGAGTGCAAAGGTGGGGGCTCCCAAAGGAGGGAATTTCAAACCTATATAAACCCAAGCCTCTTCTCTGGAAACTTCTCTTGGCTGCAGTTGTGGGATCATCTCTGAGACCTTGCTTGCTCTTTTGCTGCTGGTGTCTGCTGTGAGTCCCTGCTGACTGTGTGTCACATTAGTGTGTGTCTGTCTCTCTGCTCTCTCTGTGTGTTGTTGTGTGCCACCTTGTCCATCTGCCCTCTGTCTGTCTCTGTCCAAACCTCTTTAATACTTTCCCCTCAACTTTTTCCAACTTTTCCTGTTGTGTTTTCTGTTCTCTTCACCCTTGTCCCTTTCTCTCTCAACCCTTCTTCCAAAGTTTTGGCTTTCCCTCCTCCCCCCCCACCCCCCTCTTCTGCATTGCTTTCCTGTTTTTGTGCCTTGCCTGACCTTTGTTCCACTTTTTGAGTTTCAATTATTGCTTCTGTGTAAATTTATATATTTGCTGATTTTGGTTTTTAATTAATAACTTCTGCTATTGTTATTGCTGGCTGCCTGTCTGAGTTGTGTTTCTGAGGATTTAGTTTATATTATTGCTGCAATTTGATTCCTTGTGTTCTGATTTTGATTGTTAATTTGTTCCCCTCTGGCCCTGCTCCTAGCTTCCCCCCTCCCTCCCTCCCTCCCTCCCACCCAGATAAGATTGTTTCCCTCCTGTGCTGCTGCCTGTTGAGCCTTGCATTCTTTGGATTTCTTTGTGGAATTAGGTTCTGGTTTTGGTTTTGCTCCCTGTGTGTGTCCCACCCACTCCCCCAGTCCCTCCCCCTGGTAGTTGTTACCCGCCCCCCCGCCCTGAGACTTTCTGGCTGCCCTTTGGTTTCCTTTTTTTTACTTTGTGTATAGATTGTTTTGATTCAAATTTGATTGTTCCCCTGTGTGGTCCTGCTCCTAGCTTCCCCCCTCCCTCCCCTCCAGAAACCCACTCCCCCCACTGCCACCTCCTCCTCCTCCACTCCTGCCCTGCCTGCCCCCTCCCACCCAGACTGAGTGTTGTTTCCCATCCTCCCTGGTGCTGCTGCTGCCGCCTGTTGAGTCCTGTCTTAGTTACTTTGGTTTTTTGTGTGAAATCAATTAGCTTCTTTTGGTTCTGGTTTTGCTGTGTGTGTGTCCCATTCCTCCCTGCTGGTTGTTGTTGGTTGCTCTCCCCCCCCCCCGACTTTCTGCCCATTGTTCCCAGGTGGTTTTTTTTTTGGACTTTTTTTTCATATTGTTTGGTTTGCTTTGATTGATTCATTGATTGTTCCCCTCTCTGTGTGGCCCTCTGCTCCCAGCTTCCCCCCTCCCTCCCCTCCAGAAACCCACTCCCCCCACTGCCACCTCCTCCTCCTCCACTCCTGCCCTGCCTGCCCCCTCCCACCCAGATTCATCCCCCTTGACGCATACTAATCCCCCCAAAACACACCCTGCCCTCTGGTCTCTCCCCCTCTTGCCCCCCGACTCCCTGCTACATACCCCAGACCCCCTGAAACACACTCCACCCCCCAAACACCCTCTGTTGGTCTCTCCCCCTCTTGCCCCCCTGACTCCCCGCTACATACCCCAGACCCCCTGAAACACACTCCACCTCCCAAACACCCTCTGGTCTCTCCCCCTCTTGCCCCCCTGACTGCCTGCTACATACCCCAGACCCCCTGAAACACACTCCACCCCCCAAACACCCTCTGTTGGTCTCTCCCCCTCTTGCCCCCCTGACTCCCCGCTACATACCCCAGACCCCCTGAAACACACTCCACCCCCCAAACACCCTCTGTTGGTCTCTCCCCCTCTTGCCCCCCTGACTCCCCGCTACATACCCCAGACCCCCTGAAACACACTCCACCTCCCAAACACCCTCTGGTCTCTCCCCCTCTTGCCCCCCGACTCCCCGCTACATACCCCAGACCCCCTGAAACACACTCCACCTCCCAAACACCCTCTGGTCTCTCCCCCTCTTGCCCCCCGACTCCCCGCTACATACCCCAGACCCCCTGAAACACACTCCACCCCCCAAACACCCTCTGTTGGTCTCTCCCCCTCTTGGGACCGTCACCGCTGCTGCTGCCTCCCACACCCGAATCCCCCTCCCTGCTGCTACATTACAGCTCCTCCTCTCTTCTTCCTCTCTCTCTCTCTCTTTCTCTCTCCTCATCCCTTCACTTCTTCTTCCTCCCACAGCTGCAGCCACACAGTATCCTACCTCCGACCTCACCTGGAGGTCCCCGCCATCGGTTATTTTTCTTTTGAAAGTTGTTTTATTTCATTTGTCTCTGCTTGGGGGTGAGTTGAGCAACAACACATAAATAGTGTGGTCTCCTCACTTCTGCCCCTCTATCGTTGAACTACCCCGGTTGCCTGTGCCTCGTGCGGCCGCCCTGTTGTGTCCCAGCCCAGGGGGTTGGCTGTTGGCGGCGCATCCATGACCAGCAGTGAGTGGCAGGAGAAGGACCGGAAGAAGAGGGGTTAGTGCGTGTGCAATTGTGCACCTTTTGTTGCCCCCTTTCTCTCCCTAGCTGGCGGTTTTAAATAGGGACACCCCTATCTTGAAATGCATTTGGGTGTGGGGAGGAGGGAGAGGAGATGTACCGTTGCAACTTGTGTCTTCATGCCCAATAAAGAAATTGCTGCTGCTGTGTGTTGCGTTGCATTGCATGCGTCTTGCAGGTGGTTCTTGAACAGGTGCCTTCTTCCAGAGTGTTTCCTTGCCTCTGGGGCAGTCTGAGTGGGGTCAGGGGATTGGATGCTGCCACTACATGCTGGGCCAATGCCATGCCAGAGTGTTTCCTTGCCTCTGGGGCAGTCTGAGTGGGGTCAGGGGATCGGATGCTGCCACTACATGCTGGGCCAATGCCATGCCAGAGTGTTTTCTTGCCTCTGGGGCAGTCTGAGTGGGGTCAGGGGATCGGATGCTGCCACTACATGCTGGGCCAATGCCATGCCAGAGTGCTTCCTTGCCTCTGGGGCAGTCTGAGTGGGGTCAGGGGATCGGATGCTGCCACTACATGCTGGGCCAATACCATGCCAGAGTGCTTCCTTGCCTCTGGGGCAGTCTGAGTGGGGTCCTGGGTTCTGATGCTGCCACTACATGCTGGGCCAATACACACATATGATGATGAGGTTCAATCCATGATGCTGCCATTAAGTGTTTGCTGCTGCTTGCTTGCCATGGCATTGGGCGGGCAGAGTCACAGAGTGGGTGGGTTCAACCTCTGTTTAGGTGTGACTGGGTTCTGGTTTTGGTTGTGTGCAATTTAGAGTCACTAAATAGGCTGCATTGAGTTTGATGCTCCCCCCACAGGAGCATTACTTGAGAACCACCCCCCAGAACCCACACTTTGTGTTCCAGTTCACTAAATAAGGCTTTCCTCCTTTGATCTGCAGGTTCCCAAGCGTTGACTGCGTCCCTCCCCCACCCCCGGTAGGTGCTGTGCCCTCCCCCCATCCACTCTCCCCCCAAAAAAACTTAAAAACTTGCCACCCACACCACAACTACTCCACCCAACTGCCCGTGCCACCCACACCAGGGGTCCACCCTTTAACCCCCTATTTTTTTAAAAAACCCTCCCAGACCCATCTCCCCAATTGGCTTGGTTGACTCCCGAGTCCCAAATTCTAAAAGGACACCCTCCCCCTCACTTCAATTGGCTTCCCCCCCCCACATCAAAAAGTCTTCCTTTCCCCCCAATTGGCTTCCTTTTTTAAAAACAAACTCCCCCCCCCGTCGTCTCCAAATCAGCTGCCTTTTTTTTGGCCCCTAAGCCCCTCCAAATTATTTTTTTGACCCTGTCTCTGGCCTTCCTCCTAAAGTCTCCCTCCTTCTGACCTAGCAGCATGTCTGAGCGCCGTGTGGCGGGCAGGGCTCGCTCAAGGCTGGCAGGCAGAGGTGGGAGAGGCCAGGTGCGGGGTGCGCCTGCGGCACGGGGAGGGAGAGGACGCGGGGAGCCTGAGGACACCCCAGTTCTCCCCATTGGAGAATTCTTTGCTCCGGCCCCATCTTTGGTGCGCAGGATTCAGTTCCCCACGCCTGCTGCCGCCAATCGCGGCAGAGGCAGAGGCACCGTTAGGGCTGTGGCGGGTCCCTCCTCGCCGGCGGCACCAGGTGCTGCTGAGCTACCGCCAGTTGTTGAGGTGGAGGAGACTGTGGAGTTGGAAGAGCAGGTAGAGGGCAGTGAGGACCGTGCGGCTGGCAGCGATGCAGCCAGGTTCTCCCTCCCTCTGGGGCCCCTTCCCCCTATCCTTTCGCCGCTCAGTGGGGCCCCCCCTCGTGAAGCCCGACACTCTGGTGGGGAGCGGTCTGGCGAGGTGGTGGAGGAGAGGCCTGCCTCTCCGATGCCAGTTGAGCCGGGCCCTTCCTCCGCTGTGGAGGGCGGAAGGGGCGGGTTGGGTGGCAGCAGTGGGCAGGCAGCGGCGGCCGCCCCCCCCCTAGGACTGCAGCCACCCTGCGAGAAACGGCCTAGGACGGCGCCCAGGGCGCAGGAGGCCAAGGGCAGTGGTGCATGGGTGCATTTTGAGGTCCCTCAAGATGACCCATTCCACGCCCGCTGTGTCCACTGCAGGATGCTTGTCAGCCGTGGAAGGGACCCTGCGCACCTGGGTACGACGCCTATGTGGAGACACCTAGAGCGTCACCACCCAGGTCTCAGGGGACAGGCTGGCAGCGCTAGTGCGCCTTGTGCATCTGCCACTAGGGCGGGCAGCGGCAGTGTGCCAGCCAGCAGGCAGGCTACACTGCCCGTCCAGCGGTGGACGCAGTCCTCGGGCAGCCAGCGTATTGTTCGCGTGGACCATCATCACCTCACCCGCCTCATAGGGGAGATGATTTCCACCGATGACCAGCCGTTTCAGGTGGTCGAGAACAACGGCTTCCGCCGGATTCTCCAATACCTGGCTCCCGAATACGTCATCCCCTCAAGGACGACGTTCAGCCGGAACGTGGTCCCCTCCCTGTACCGCCGGTGCAGGGAGCTCGTGTCGGCCGAGCTGCGTGCAGCTCCGGCCGGGACAAGCGTGCATTTCACGACTGACCTCTGGACCAGTGTCAGTGGGATGCACGCTTCTTTCCTGGCCCTCACTGCCCACTGGTGGGGACCGGAGAGTGAGGGGACCTCCGCGGGCGATGCTTCCGGGTCCGGCGCGGCTCCCGCTGCACTACGGCACAGGTGGGCCGTCCTGCACGTGGAGACGATGGACACGAGGCACACCGCAGAGGAGGTGGCGGCCGTACTCGACCGCCAGATAGAGGAGTGGATTGGCGGGTGTCCATACCTCTCCCACGGCTTCATTGTCACCGACAATGGAGCCAACGTTACCGCCGCTGTTGAGACAGTCATGGACTGTGTGAACATACGGTGTATGGCACACACGCTCCATCTGACCGTCAGGGACGCCCTTGGCCTTAAGGAGCTGAAGGCGTCCCAGGAGAAGGGGGCCCGCCCCATCCCAGCTGCTGTTGCTCTGCCACGGCCACGCTTGTGGATAAGTCCCGCAAGCTGGCCGCCCACTTCCACCGCAGCGAGAAGTCCAGGAGACTGCTTCGCCAGAAGCAGGATGACCTTGGCCTTCCTCGCCATCTCATCCCTACGGATGTGGAGACGCGGTGGAACTCCACCTTCCTCCTGTTCCAGCGCCTGTTGGAGCAGGAGAGAGCCCTTGTCGCCCTGGCGAGGGACGAGTCCTTGGATGTCTGCGACTTCTCGAACGCAGAGTGGAAGCAGATGTCCGAGGCGGTGTCGGCACTCGAGCCCTTCCAGCTTGCCACGAAGGGCTTGTGTGGCGACACCACTCCCTTGAGCCAGGCGCTGCCCACAGCTGTTGGTCTCGAGAAGCTGATGGGTGGACTCCATATCTCTCTGACCACGCCAGAGGGTCGTGCTCTGGCTGGGAGGCTGAGGTCTGGGGTTGACAAGCGGCTCGTTGATGTGCTGGGAGACAGGGAGGAGTATGTCCTCGCTTGTCTCTGTCACCCAGCCCTCAAGGGCAATGCCGTGAGTGCCGACGACTTGCCCAGGTGGAAGGGCATCCTGGTCGAGAAGGTTAGGGAGGAGGAGGCCGCTAGGGCCCGCAGAGACCAGGGTGTTGGTAGTGGTGCGGGGGCAGCCCTCGCGGCCCAACCCGCACCCAGCAGCAGCATGGGCGGCCAGCCGGCGTCAGCTTCCCCTTCCCCTCCCTCTTCCCAGTCCAGCAGCGCGGCATCCCAGGCGGCGCCATCGCAGCAGCCATTTGCTACCGACTCGAGATCCGCCCAGTGGTTTCAGCGGTTCTGCTATGGCGCCATGCCTGGTATGCGGGAGGCTCGACCTGCCAGGCCCCCCTCCAGTGCTGAGCAATGCGTTGCGCAGTACTTGGAGGAGCCTGTGGAGGGAGACGGCGTGGACTGCGCACAGTTCTGGGCGAGCCGCCGCCAAGTCTGGCTGGACCTGGCGGTGGTGGCTGTGCGCCTCCTCTCCTGCCCCCCAACCAGTGTCCAGAGCGAGCGGGTGTTTTCACGTGCCGGGGACGTGGTGACACCCTCTCGCTCCCGCTTGGACCCTGGTCTGGTGGAGCAGCTGGTCTTCCTTAAGGTGAACCTCCCCCTGTTGGGCTACCCCAAGCTGCAGTTTGAGACGGGCGAGTGATTACCGTGGGTTGCCCCATGGTTGGTCACCTGCCTGGCTCGACCTCTGTGCTTATCCCTACCCTCCCCCCTTCCACCTCTAGCTGAGCTGACGTGACAGATGCTGAGCCGTGCCAGCCAGTCGCAGCGTGTAGTGTGCCCACACAGAGATGCAGTTGTAGTAGTAGTTGTAGTGCTGCGACTGGCCAGATGTTTACCATGCCCACGCCCACCTAAAAAGAAACCCAATGCTGACCAGCACAGGCCCTTTATCTATCCACCTGTCAGCATTTGGGGACCTGGCGTGGGCACGGCACACCCCCCCAAAGTAGCACAGCCCACGGAGTACTAGACTTAGCGGCAGCGGCGGGTATACGTTCTAAAATGCAGTGTAGATATGTAAATACTGTATGTAAATAAACATGTAAATAATTTTTTCTTTAAAAACCCCATGTCAAAATCAAGCCTCAAAATTATGCAAAAGAAAGAAAAAAAGGTGACAGAGGGAGAACAAAATGATGAATGCCAAATGAATTGATTTTATTGAAAATGTTGCCAGAAATCATGTGTGGGGGGCTTGGTTTACATGGAGAAAATGACTGGGTGATTTTTTCAAATGAAACGAATGAATTATTATCATCTTATGTTCATCTTGATTGTGGTCACTGTTGATGTTGGCTGATGGCAAAAAACCCAAAACCATCAGAATAGCAATGAACTGGCTGCCAACACAACATATTGATTGATAACTGTGCAGGGGGGGAATTGGGTCTGTGTGTGTGTGTGTGTGGTGCAGGCTCAGTCTGTCTCTTCCTGTTGTGTGTGTGTCTGTCTGTCTGTCTGTGTGAATGGATGCCTAGCACTGTCTCTGTGTGTGGATGCTTTCTGTGTGTAGTGTGGTGTGTGTCTGTCTACATGTTTTTTTTCCTCCCCCCCATGCCTCCCTCCATCCTTCCCCTCTCATCCTCTCCCCTTCCTCTTCACCACCTTCCATCCTCCCTCCCTTCCAGCCCACCACCGCCTCACCTGCCCCCAACCCCGGTCTGGCAGATGATGAGAGTCTGGTCTCTCCCACCGAAGCACACACGTGAGCACGTGTGTGCACAAATATGTGGCTGACCAACTCTGAGCCGGACCCTCCCCCCTTCAATCCCCTCTACATCCCTCTCCCCCTCCCCTTTCCTCCCCCCTGCCTCCCTGCCTCCCTCCCTCCCCCCTCCTAGCTAGCAGCGCACACATACACACACAAAACACCTGTGGTGGCAAACACCACCAGCACACATGCACTCACACTGGTGCCACCACCACCTCTGCCTTGGGCCTCTGTGTCCTTGAGCAGATATGTGGTGGTGGACCAGAGAAGCATTTCTTTCCAGCAAGGCAAAAGGCATGCACTCACTGCACACACACACACACACACGAAGAGGTGAAAAGACGAGAAGAGGCAACTTCTAGAACCAGCAGCAGCAGGTGAGTGTCGTGTAATTGTGTTGCTTCCCAAGGCCACTGCCCATGCTCAATGCTCAGTCTGCTGAAACTAAAGAACTAGCTACAATCACCCTTCCTCACACGCAGCTCAGCTCAGCTCAGCTGCACAGCACACTGACTAACTAGACACTACAGCTGGTGGTAGAAAAAACAGAAGTCTAGATTCTAGAAGATGTCCTGGTGGATTTTAAACTTTCAAATCTGTGCTAGGATTGCCTTGCCTCCTCCTCCTCCTCCTGCCTGTAATTGTGCCCTCTCCCCTTGCAGTTGCGCCGTCGTGATGGGTTGGTGATGTGCGTGCGCCGTCTACTTAGCTCTCTCCTCCTCATGTTGGCTGGGCTTGCCAGGCACTGGCTGGCAGCAGCTGTTGGCTGTGTGCTAGGCTCAGGCTGTGGCGCGCGTGACTGGACTGGGAATGTTATTGTAGCGGCAACACTGGTTGTGGTGGTAGCAGTAGTAGCTGTTGTTGTTGCTGGGCTGGTGGCTGCTGGCCTGTGCTGACTCTGCGCACTTGGTCTGGTCTGGTCTGGTCATTGGGATGCAGATGTAGGGTGTGTGTGCATCATCCATGGGGAGCATCAGAGCAGAGCAGAGCAGGTTGGCTGGCTTCTGTCTGTCGGGCCTAGTCAGTGGCAGGCACTGAATGAGGCGGTGGTTTCTTTGGGCATCACGTCACCCATCATGCAGAGCGGCAGGTCTGCTGCTCTGCTGCTCCGCCTCCTGCTTCTTCTCTGTGTGTGCTGCTCTTGTGCTTAGTGTGCTGCTCCGCTGCTGCTGCTGTGCTGGCAGGCAGCACAGCAGTGGCCTTTTTGTTAGATCAGAGAGTGGGTGTTGTCTCTCTGAGTGTCCTCCTCTTACTTGCTTGGATAGGAGTGGTGGTAGTAGGTAGGCATTAAGATGGACTGACTAGGTGTTACGTGTTAGGGCGCCCAGAGAGAGGGGCCAAAAAGATGGGGTGGCAATTGTTGGGTTGCTCCTAGTATTATTGGTGAATTTCTGAAGAAAAATTTTTTTTCCATTGGCTAGAATGGGGGTTCGGGGCTGCCCCAGACCCGCCTCTGTGGGGTGGCAGCACCGCCAAAGTGGGTCCGGGGCCATGGCAAAAATGCCCTCAGTCCCACCCAGCAATCCCCGTAGAGATAGGAGTGATGGTTCTGTTGTTTTTCTGAGGTGTTCTGAGTGAGTGTGGATTCTGTGATAGCAAATGAGAGTGGATTCATGGTGTCTCATTGGAAATCTCATAAGCTATCATAGAATCTACACTCAGAATACCTCAGAAAAACAACAGAACCATCACTCCTATCTCTACGGGGATTGCTGGGAGGGACTGAGGGCATTTTTGCCATGGCCCCGGACCCACTTTGGGGGTGCTGCCACCCCACAGAGGTGGGTCTGGGGCAGCCCCAAACCCCCATTCTAGCCAATGGAAAAAAAATTTTCTTCAGAAATTCACCAATAATACTAGGAGCCACCAATTGCCTTGGGATTTTTGGGGTGGAGGACACCCATGGGTGGCTACCACCCACCCCAGCTTTTTTGCCCCTAAGGGCTCCACATTGTGAGTTATGGGCAAAAATTTATTTTTTGAAATTTTTTTTAAAAAAATCAGAGGAAGGTCCAATCGACTTGAAATTTGGGTGGCAGGTAGAACACAATGTCCCCTTCAAAACCAGCCACTTTTTGTGATCCGAACCGGTTCGGTTCGGATCCGAACTGGTTCGAAACCGGACCGGACCGGGGGGGTGGTCTGGCAAAACCAAAACCGCACCACCCCGGTCCGGTCCGGACCCGGTTCGGACCCGAACCGAACCGGGAGAACCGGTTTTATGCACATCCCTAGAAAGCAATTTGCCAGGGTTAATTTACATAGCATAGCCAGGAAGATTTTCTGCTGCAGATCTGCTGTTCTGCTGCAGATCATTACTGCTGCAGATCTGAGGTACATTTCTGCTCTGTATAGAAGTGTCACAGATGATACCTCATACATGTCTTGATCATTTAACCTCCTGATTAGTCCCCCACCCTCTGTCCCCATATATGCTCATCCGTATGGCTAACACTTCATGTATCTGATGACGTATAGTCCATAGGAACATAGAAAACTGCTATATACTGAGCCAGACCATTGGTGCATCTCGCTCAGTATTGTCTACGCTGACCGGCCATGGCCCTCCAAGGTTTCAGGCAAGAGTCTCTCTCACCTACTGGAGATGCCAGGGACTGAACTTGGGACCTTATGCACACAATGCAGATGAGCTATGACCCCATCCATGCAAGCATTTGCTATAGTATAAGGTCGGTCACACAACCTTTTGTTGGGCTGGGGACGGTGGGGTGGAAGGCAAGAGAGCACCTATCTTCCACCCAGATGATCCAGTAGTGGCCCAAGCCATGCAGCTGGCGTGCCCACATGAAGGGTGCTGCCTCGAGCCGTGCAGTGCTCTGGAGGCTGAAAAATGCTCCCCAGCCTCCAGATACCCCACAATGCACTGCATGACTAGTGCTGTGCTTTGGAGGATTCCCCGGTGAGTTGGGTGCTCTAGGCACCTGGCTCTGTGTCTGCTTGGGCTGACACATGACCCCAGACCTGGGTAAAAGACCTGCGTATAAGGCCAGGGAAAAATCCTGGGTTACTCAAGGAGGCAGCACCAGGATCGGCCTTGATCATGGGGCTTCACACAAGCAGCCCTACCCAGGCAGGGCTGCCCAGGCCTTGGTAGGGCTGCTCGTGTGAACAGCCTTTATGAGTGTTAGTCTTTAAAGTGCCAAGAGATTCTTTGCGGAATAGAATGGGTTCCTTCCAATTAAATCACAGCACTTTCTGAGAACTTAAAATATTATTTATTTATTATTTATTTAAAATATTTATACCCCACCCCTCCAGCATAATACTGCCCGGGGCACCTTACAACAATAAGATAGAGACAGATACAAGTAATAAAATTAAATTTTAAAAAAGTCAGATTAAAAACAATTATTAAGTTCAAAGTAAAACTGAAAATTATAAAAAGCTAAAGCAGTTAAAGGGAACCTACCAGATATAACAAAATAATGATGATATTAAACAGCCTCCTTAAAATGGTGTGTTTTAAGATGTTAAAACACTTAGTAGAACATTTAATTTCAAATGGTTTCATGGTTGGTTCACTTATGATAGCAGATCTGCCCCTGGAACACACCTGGGAACAGTGACTCCTAAGAGCAGCTGGGAAGGGCAGAGAGAGGAAAGTGTGCCCTGAGCTTGCATGTCTGGACCACCAGGAAAGAAAGACCTCAGCCACAACCCATTGTGACAAGAAGAGCCTGTTTGGGGGCTACAAGCAGCACCCCTCTAGATCAGGGTTTCTTAACCTTGGGCCCCCAGATGTTGTTGGACTACAACTCCCATCATCCTCAGCCACAAAGGCCATGTCTGGGAATGATGGGAGTTGTAGTTCAAAAACATCTGGGGGCCCCAGGTTAAGAAACCCTGCTCTAGATGGTTTGGAACAGCAGGCTTGCAGTCTCCACCTTGGCTGCCTGGACTCACGCGGACTGCGAGCCCTCCACCTGCCCATATTTGGTAAACTTTTAGTTAGTTGCCTAGCACAAGCAGGTCAAGTATGACATGTAACGGAAAGGTACCCCCCATGACCCTCTCTTTTTTACAACTACAGAGAAGGAGGCTGGCTGGGCAGACACAAGTTAAGGAAAAGGAATATTTCTCAAGAGAATAGTGATCCTCTTCTCTTCATTGGCATGAAGGATTAGTCTTACTATTCATTTCAAAAGGAGCTCAGATAAGGCTGTAGCACTCCCACCTCATGCAGCACTAATGGTCAGACACAGACCATGGGAGGGAGGGAGTCTCATTAGCATAAAAAGCATTCCGATCTCCACACCTGGAAGGTCTTCCTGACCCAGGGGATAAGTTCTGAGCTCACCCATTTACCCTATCCCATACAGGTTGTCCAAACCATTTCACTTTATTGTTCTTCAAGATTGCACACACCTGTGATTGAATCATACAGCATGTTTTCTTTTGTTAACCATGGAGGTCATGCCCTGAAACCAGGAGATGTGACTTGTGTGTGACCTGAAGGCATGTTTTTGCCTATTTCAACCCTAAACCCCATTCACTGATGTGCTCCTTCTTTGGACCTACCATCTGCTTGTGCTTTGGCTCTGGCAATTCCATCTACCATGACCTCTGCTCCAGTTTTGCTTCCAGCTTCTGGTTTGGACCTATCTCTTGATCCAAACCACACACCACGCTTGGCTGCCTTAGAGAACCAAACTTACCTGGATTTTTCCTGGAACCAGCCGCTTTCTTGGTTCCCTGGCTTGCGAGTGGCATCGCCTCTTCTCTACCCTGTCCTTCTGCCTGGCCCCTGGGAAGGAGGACCCCAGAATTCCCCATCCTGCAAGGGTGATAGAGCCCCCAACGGAATTGGAAGAAGGTATTACTAATCATCTCTCCCTCTCCTTTCTCCTAAGTCTAAACTCTGCACTCCAGGTCCACCAACCTTAAGCTGGTTGCAGTTCGAACCTTTAAGCGAAAACGCCTCTCGGTGAGTCTCTCACTGATATCGCTAGTCAAATTGTTATTGCCTTTTACCACGCACCAACTCATTCTCATTTCCTGTACCCCAATTACCCTTCAATAAATCTGATTGTACTATATTCCTCTCTCAAGTCCTTATTTCCAGATGAGAGCTTTGCACAGTTGAGCCTGTAATGGACTTTTCACTCTAGTTCCACTAATTCCCCACACAAGCCCAAAAGTAGTCTCAGAACCTGGTGCCAGCGTTCTAGAATAGTTCTTTTAACACCATATCTGGTCACCTTCTTTCAAAAGCAAACGGGTCTCCTTCTTATAGTTAAAGCAAGGCTATGAAAAATCAAGTCATCTTGTCATCTACTTTCCTAAAAAGTAGCAATTCTCTTTATTGATTCTCTTTATTGAGTGAGGTAGCTCCTGAAATACTACTACTACTACAACTGCACTGCTCTTCAACAGAATTCTCAAAGCGGTTTACACAGAAAATTAAATAATACATAAATAAGATGGATCCTGTCCCCAAAGGGCTCACAATCTAAAAAGAAACATAAGGTAGACACCAGCAACAGCCACTGGAGGGACACTGTGCTGGTGTTGGATAGGGCCAGTTAGCTGCCCTGTAGCTCCTGCCTCTCCTCCTCTCTCACTATCGGTGGAGGGCCAGCCTGTCAGAAAACCCATGAAAGGTACCTTTAAAAAGTTCTTTTAATACTCCGCTATGTAAGTAATTACCCCCAACAAAATATACCGACCATCCTTAATAGCCTTGAAAGGAACTAGATCAGCTGCAGCAAAGGAAATGGCAGGCAGGACAAGAAGGTTCAGGCCAAGCTGGGCCAGTGATTTGCCAGGGTCAGGGACAGGAAAACTGTCCCTGGAAAGATGGTCATGAAATCAGAGAAGAGGAGGGGGCATCATTGAACCCTTAAGACTTAACGGCTTTCACCTGACCTTCCAGAGTTTTCCCAACTGTTTGAAAGTGCTTTATATTATTTTCATTTTTGATTGTTGGTTTTGATTTATTGTTATCTTTTTGTTTTATTTATTGGGGTATATAATATGTTGCATAAATTGAATATAAATAGATAGACAGATAGATAGATAGATAGATAGATAGATAGATAGATAGATAGACAGACAGACAGATAGATAGATAGATAGATAGATAGATGCATCACTACTCAACTGCTTACGGGACAACTGAGGAGGAAGGCTCCTTGATGAAATAGTTTTGCACGGACATCACATTGGTGGTCGCTATGATCCCCCCGATGAGGTGGTCTCCTGGCTCATAGTAATTGAAGGGGTTAATTGCATTCCTCTTAAAACTCAGCGGGCAGTTTGCTTTCGGCAGCTCCGAAGCTCCTTTGAGCAGAAACAGAAGCAGGAGCAGGAGCATCAGCAACAGCAACAGCAGCAGCAACTTCATTCTCAGGTCTGCCTGCAACAGCCACTTCCCTTGTGGCTGCCCTCAGCTACAGAGCAGATCATCACATGAATTTAAGGACTGGGGAAGGTAAGCCAGTCACCTGTGGTAGCAAGCATGAACTTCCCCCTTTGCTAAGCAGGGTCTGCCTTGGTTTGCATTTGGATGGGTGACTCAATGTGAGTACTGTCTACTGCAAGATATTCCCTTTAAGGAATGGGGCTATAGCTCAGTGGTAGAGCATCTGCTTGTGTGCAGAAGGATTTTAGTTCTCAAGCCCTAGGATCCAATCCTGGCAGGACTGGGAAAGACCCGAGTCTGAAACCTTAGAGAGCTGCTGGCAGTCAGAGTTGACAATCCTGAGCTAGATGGACCAACAGTCTGAGTCAGTATAAGGCACCTTCCTATGTGCTCTTGCAAGACCCAGGCTGCAGGACTGTCCTTGTGGTGAGGAAGCCTGCAGGGGATGATATCGAACCTCACTGCAGCAGAGCTCCCTCCTGCACTGAATTTCGGTGATATGGGAGAGATTTTATGCCATTGCTGGCTCAGTCCAAAAAGTTGTCATGTGTTGTTGTTGCTGCAGATTCTGATGTTTATGTTACTGGCTTCAAAGGCTATCTTTGGCTGAACCCCCCTGAGCTCTCTGGAGAAGGCAGCTCAATCACTGTGATTTAGATAATTGTAAAGGGAGGCATCACCTCTGCAATCTCGTGGTCTCTCTGCATGGCTCCAAGCACAGGTACAGAGCTGGGGAAAACAAGAGGGTGATTGTGAGGACTTTCTAAAGTGAATCCATCACCTTACAGGGTTCACTTCAGGGTCAAATGATCCGGGTCCTAAGTATTCACTAAATCAAGCTACAATATATCAGGGGTAGGAAATCTTGGCTCTCCGGCTGTTGTTGGACTACAGCTTCCATCATCCCCAGTCACAATGTACTGTGGCTGGAGATGAAGGGAGTTGTAGTTCAACAACATCTGGAGAACCTACCCCTGCTACAATATGATGTAGGAGTGAAGCATGTGCTGAGGGGCGGCCCTTCCATGAGGTGAGGTGAGGCACTGATCTCAGGTGGCAGGTCACTGGGGCAAAAGAGGGCATCAAGACGCCCCTTGCCACACTGCGCCAGTCATATGAAGACACCTCTTCTATTAGGAACATATGAAGCTACCGTCTACAGACTGCAGGCATTCGGGAACCTGTCCCATGGCCACCTCCTCTGACAGGCAGCCTCCCAGTCCCTGGTCTCAGGCCAAGAATGGCCTTTCCCAGTCACATGTTTATTGTGGAATAAACCAAGAATTTCCTCCAATCAAAATCCAAGTTGAGGTTTCTAAGGCAAGTCAGTTGTCCCTGCTGCTAGAACTCAGTGTGTGTGGTCTTGTCAAAGGCATGGCTGCTTTGGTAAGCAACCCAGGCTCCCTCTGGACTGGGCATTCAGTGACACGGCTGCTGGGAGGAGAGCTGGTCTTGTGGTAGCAAGCATGACTTGTCCCCTTAGCTAAGCAGGGTCCACCCTGGTTGCATATAAATGGGAGACTAGAAGTGTGAACACTGTAAGATATTTCCCCTCAGGGGATGAAGCTGCTCTGGGAATAGCAGAAGGTTCCAAGTTCCCTCCCTGGCAGCATCTCCAAGACAGGGCTGAGAGAGATTCCTGCCTGCAATCTTGGAGAAGCTGCTGCCAGTCTGGTTAGACAAGACTGAGCTAGATAGATCAATGGTCTGACTCAGAATATGGCAGCTTCCTATGTTCCTGTGGCCCCAGAGCCCACCAGACTCCCAGCAAGGAGCTGCTTTGGAGCAGAGCTGGACCTTGGTAAGCAAACACCCTGTAGAGGAAAAGGATGGCAAGATGTGGCCAGGATGGAAGGGCATACTAGGATTTCTATTGCTGCAGCTTGTTCAATACATGCCAGCTAACTGACACAGGGGAATTCCGGAACCATCACCATATATTGCCGGAGAAGACGCAGCCTCAACCTGAGCTCTGGCTAACTGGACAAAGCAGAGCATGGGAAATGGGTCTGGAAGAAGCATTCACAGCTCTCTTGCAGTGCATGGCAAACCTTTGTCCTTTCTTCTGAGAGTGGTTATTAAGTTTAAAAATCTTTTTCTTGGCAGAAGCTGGTTCCATCCAGGAAAAGCAACTGTGCTCCCAGTCCAACATCTGGGGTGCTTCTCTCTCCCAGCCGTGGCCAGTGCAGACCCCTCATCATTCCAAAAGCCCTGGGACTAGGGATGTGCATAAAACCAGTTCTCACGGTTCGGTTCGGGTCTGAACCGGGTCCGGACTGGACCGGGGTGGTTCGGTTTTGGTTTTGCCGGACCACCCCCCGGTCCGGTCCGGTTTCGAACCGGTTCGGATCTGAACTGAACTGGTTCGGATCACAAAAAGTGGCTGGTTTTGAAGGGGACATTGTGTTCTACCTGCCACCCAAATTTCAAGTCGATTGGACCTTCCTCTGATTTTTTACAATTTTTTTTAAAAATTAATTTTTGCCCATAACTCACAATGTGGAGCCCTTAGGGGCAAAAAAGCTGGGGTGGGTGGTAGCCACCCATGGGTGTCCTCCACCCCAAAAATCCCAAGGCAATTGGTGCCTCCTAGTATTATTGGTGAATTTTTGAAGAAATTTTTTTTTTCATTGGCTAGAATGGGGGTTTGGGGCTGCCCCAGACCCACCTCTGTGGGGTGGCAGCACCCCCAAAGTGGGTCCGGGGCCATAGCAAAATTGCCCTCAGTCCCTCCCAGCAATCCCTGTAGAGATAGGAGTGATGGTTCTGTTGTTTTTCTGAGGTATTCTGAGTGTAGATTCTATGATAGCTAATGAGATTTCCAATGAGACACCATGAATCCACTCTCATTTGCTATCACAGAATCCACACTCACTCAGAACACCTTCCTCTTCACGAGTGCCGACACCGCCTCGGACATCTGCTTCCACTCTGCGTTCAAGAAGTCGCAGACATCCAAGGACTCGTCCCTCGCCAGGGCGACAAGGGCTCTCTCCTGCTCCAACAGGCGCTGGAACAGGAGGAAGGTGGAGTTCCACCGCGTCTCCACATCCGTAGGGATGAGATGGCGAGGAAGGCCAAGGTCATCCTGCTTCTGGCGAAGCAGTCTCCTGGACTTCTCACTGCGGTGGAAGTGGGCGGCCAGCTTGCGAGACTTATCCACAAGCGTGGCCGTGGCAGAGCAACAGCAGCTGGGATGGGGCGGGCCCCCTTCTCCTGGGACGCCTTCAGCTCCTTAAGGCCAAGGGCGTCCCTGACGGTCAGATGGAGCGTGTGTGCCATACACCGTATGTTCACACAGTCCATGACTGTCTCAACAGCGGCGGTAACGTTGGCTCCATTGTCGGTGACAATGAAGCCGTGGGAGAGGTATGGACACCCGCCAATCCACTCCTCTATCTGGCGGTCGAGTACGGCCGCCACCTCCTCTGCGGTGTGCCTCGTGTCCATCGTCTCCACGTGCAGGACGGCCCACCTGTGCCGTAGTGCAGCGGGAGCCGCGCCGGACCCGGAAGCATCGCCCGCGGAGGTCCCCTCACTCTCCGGTCCCCACCAGTGGTCAGTGAGGGCCAGGAAAGAAGCGTGCATCCCACTGACACTGGTCCAGAGGTCAGTCGTGAAATGCACGCTTGTCCTGGCCGGAGCTGCACGCAGCTCGGCCGACACGAGCTCCCTGCACCGGCGGTACAGGGAGGGGACCACGTTCCGGCTGAACGTGGTCCTTGAGGGGATGACGTATTCGGGAGCCAGGTATTGGAGAATCCGGCAGAAGCCGTTGTTCTCGACCACCTGAAACGGCTGGTCATCGGTGGAAATCATCTCCCCTATGAGGCGGGTGAGGTGATGATGGTCCACACGAACAATACGCTGGCTGCCCGCGGACTGCGTCCACCGCTGGACGGGCAGTGTAGCCTGCCTGCTGGCTGGCACACTGCCGCTGCCCGCCCTAGTGGCAGATGCACAAGGCGCACTAGCGCTGCCAGCCTGTCCCCTGAGACCTGGGTGGTGATGCTCTATGTGTCTCCACATAGGCGTCGTACCCAGGTGCGCAGGGTCCCTTCCACGGCTGACAAGCATCCTGCAGTGGACACAGCGGGCGTGGAATGGGGCATCTTCAGGGACCTCAAAATGCACCCATACACCACTGCCCTTGGCCTCCTGCGCCCTGGGCGCCGTCCTAGGCCGTTTCTCGCGGGTTGGCTGCAGTCCTGGGGGGGGGGGGGCGGCCGCCGCTGCCTGCCCACTGCTGCCACCCAACCCGCCCCTTCCGCCCTCCACAGCAGAGGAAGGGCCCGGCTCAGCTGGCATTGGAGAGGCAGGCCTCTCCTCCACTACCTTGCCAGACCGCTCCCCACCAGAGTGTCGGGCTTCATGAGGAAGGGCCCCACTGAGCGGCGAAAGGATAGGGGGAAGGGGCCCCAGAGGGAGGGAGAACCTGGCTACATCCTCGCCACCCTCTACCTGCTCTTCCACCTCCACAGTCTCCTCCACCACAACAACTGGCGGTACCTCAGCAGCACCTGGTGCCGCCGGCGAGGAGGGACCCGCCACAGCCCTAACGGTGCCTCTGCCTCTGCCGCGATTGGTGGCAGCAGGCGGGGGGAACTGAATCCTGCGCACCAAAGATGGGGCCGGAGCGAAGAATTCTCCAATGGGGAGAACTGGGGTGTCCTCAGGCTCCCCGCGTCCTCTCCCTCCTCGTGCCGCAGGCGCACCCCGCACCTGGCCTCTCCCACCTCTGCCTGCCAGCCTTGAGCGAGCCCTGCCCGCCACACGGCGCTCAGACATGCTGCTAGGTCAGAAGGAGGGAGACTTTAGGAGGAAGGCCAGACAGGGTCAAAAAAATAATTTGGAGGGGCTTAGGGGCCAAAAAAAAAAGGCAGCTGATTTGGAGACGGCGGCGGGGGGGGGGGGGGGGGGAGTTTGTTTTTAAAAAAGGAAGCCAATTGGGGGGAAAGGAAGACTTTTTGATATGGGGGGGGAAGCCAATTGAAGTGAGGGGGAGGGTGTCCTTTTTGAATTTGGGAGTCAACCAAGCCAATTGGGGACATGGGTCTGGGAGGGTTTTTTAAAAAAATAGGGGGTTAAAGGGTGGACACCTGGTGTGGGTGGCACGGGCAGTTGGGTGGAGTAGTTGTGGTGTGGGTGGCAAGTTTTTAACTTTTTTGGGGGGGGAGAGTGGATGGGGGGAGGGCACAGCACCTACCGGGGGTGGGGGAGGGACGCAGTCAACACTTGGGAACCTGCAGATCAAAGGAGGAAACCCTTATTTAGTGAACTGGAACACAAAGTGTGGGTTCTGGGGGGTGGTTCTCAAGTAATGCTCCTGTGGGGGGAGCATCAAACTCAATGCAGCCTATTTAGTGACTCTAAATTGCACACAACAAAAACCAGAACCCAGTCACACCTACACAGAGGTTGAACCCACCCACTCTGTGACTCTGCCCACCCAATGCCATGGCAAGCAAGCAGCAGCAAACACTTGATGGCAGCCTCATGGATTGAACATTATGATCATCATCATATGTGTGTATTGGCCCAGCATGTAGTGGCAGCATCAGAACCCAGGACCCCACTCAGACTGCCCCAGAGGCAAGGAAGCACTCTGGAAGGCACCTGTTCAAAAACCAACTGCAAGACGCATGCAGTGCAACGCAACACACAGCAGCAATTTCTTTATTGGGCATGAAGACACAAGTTACAACAGTACATCTCCTCTCCAAGGTTCCCTCCCTCCTCCCCACACCCAAATGCATTTCAAAATAGGGGTGTCCCTATTTAAAACCGCCAGCTAGGGAGAGAAAGGGGCAACAAAAGGTGCACAATCGAACACGCACTAACCCCTCTTCTTCCGGTCCTTCTCCTGCTGCTCAACGATGGAGGGGCAGAAGTGAGGAGACAACACTATTTGTGTCGCTCAACTCACCCCCAAGCAGAGACAAAATCAACCAAAAACTATCAAAAGAAAAAAAAAACCGATGGCAGCCGCCAGGTGAGTAGGCTACTGTGTGCGGCTGCAGCTGTGGGAGAGGAGGTGGAAAGTGAAGGGGAGCAGAGAGAGAAAAGACTAAGAGAGAGAGAAAAGAGAGGGGGGGCAGGGACAAAGAGAAAGAGAGGAGAGAGAGAGAAAAGAAAGAGAGAGAGAGGAGAAAGAGAGATGAGAGAGAGAAAGAGGAGAGAGGAGGAGCGCAGCGCAGCAGGGAGGGGGGATTCAGGTGTGGGGGAGGACAGCAGTAGCAGCGGTCCAAAGAGGTGGGGGGAGCAGAGAGGGTGTGTGTGGTTGGGGGCTAGTGTGTGGCAGGGGGCCTGGGGTAAGTGGAGAGAGTCAGGGGCAAGGAGAAAAAAGGGTTGCGGTGGGGGGAGCAGAGAGGGTGTGTGTGGTTGGGGGCTAGTGTGTGGCAGAGGGGTGTTGGGGGAAGGGGAGGGGGCAACAACAAACAGCAAAGGAGAAACTGGAACAACTCGGGCAGCAGCAGTGATTAGGCTGGATGGGGTGGTTGGGGGAGGAGCTGGGCCTGGGCTAGGGTCTGGAGGAGGGAGGGTGGGGGGGAGGACAGGCAGTGGGGAGGAGGAGGAGGAGGGGAGCAAAATATATAAAGCAATATATATCAAGAGAACACAAGCCAGAAGTTAAAAAAAAAAAACAATGAAAAGAAAGACTCTAACCAGCAGAAAAAACTCGTGGGTGTGGGGAGGGGGAACCAAACACAGACTCTGAGGGGGGCCACTAAGTGAACAGAGACAATGAAACCACAATTGGTGCAAATTAATAATAGCAAATAAATAAGTGGGACTGCAAGCAAAGAAAACTGGACTCTGGGTAGCAGCAGCGAAGGCTGGATGGGGTGGTGGGGGGAGGAGCTGGGCCTGGGCTAGGGTCTGGGAGGAGGGAGGGTGGGGGGGCAGGCAGGGGGAGGAGGAGGAGGAGGGGAGCAAAATATATATCAAGAGAACACAAGCCAGAAGTTTAAAAAAAAACAATGAAAAGAAAGACTCTTTTTTTCTAAACCAAAAACCACCAAGAAGAAGAAACTCGTGGGTGGGAGGGGGAACCAAACACACAGACTCTGAGGGGGGCCACTAAGTGAACAGAGACAATGAAACCACAATTGCTGCAAATTAATAATAGCAAATGAATAAGTGGAACTGCAAGCAAAGAAAACTGGACTCTGTTTGGCAGCAGCAAATTTGGGAGAAGGCTGGATGGGGTGGGGTTGGGGTGGGGTGTGGTTTGGACTTGGAGGGGCAAGTTGGGAGCAGGAAACCAAAACTGATTATATGGGACAACAAGAAACAACAACAGAATCCTCTGGGGGTGGGGGGGAGGGATTCAGGGAACCAACTCGCAGGGCAGCAGCAGAAACAAACAAAATGGTACAATTTAAGCAAAACCAGCAAGCAATATATAAATGAAACCAATGGAATGCAATGTGAAAATCAAAAAGTTGAACAAAAACAAGGCAGGACAAAGAGCAATAATAAATGGAAGAACTTTTAAAGCAATGAGGATGCAGTGGGTGGGAGTGGGGGAGGGTAGGCCCAAAGGATGAGAAGGGAAAGGGGGGGAGGGGGGGAGAAAAGCAGACAGACAAGGAACAGGGAAAATTGGGGGAAATTAAGAAGAAAGTAAAGTGAAGTAACACACAGTACAGACAAGAGACAGACAGAGAGAGGAGACACACAGAGAGTCACAAAGGGCAGGTGGACAAAGGATTAAAGCACACACAGAGAGACACAGGACACAGTCAGGGAGGACTCACAGAGACACCAGAGCAGCCAGCAAAGGGCAAGCAGGTCTCAGAGATGATCCCACAACTGCAGCCAAGAGAAGTTTCCAGAGAAGAGGCTTGGGTTTATATAGGTTTGAAATTCCCTCCTTTGGGAGCCCCCACCTTTGCACTCCCCCCACGGCCAACAGGGTGCCAGCTCTCAACAGTGCAACAGCCAAGCAGCCTACCAGACCAAAGGACTCATTCTGGCCAATCAAGGATCAATAGTGCAGCCAATACAATGCCTGGAAATAGCATCACAAAATGGATGCAAGGAGGAGCAAAAGTTTCGGGAAGGAGACACAAAATGGAGGACACACTTGAAACTTTTAAGAGACACTCAGAGACTCAATTGCAGGCAATGGCGTTCCCGAACCGGTTCGGGAAACCCGAGCCGGTTCGGTACCGAACCGGCTCGGATTCGGTCCGGATTGGTCCCAGAAGGGCCCGATCCGGACCGGTTTGGGACGAACCAGTCCGGATCCGGACCGAACCGCACATCACTACCTGGGACTCCTATTTTGCTTGATTACACACAGAAACATGACTTTTTATTATACTTTTGGCCTTTAATATTAAATCTTTAAACTGTTCCTCCACTTCGGGTGAAGAGTGTATAGGCCTTGATAAGATCGTATTTTTGGGGAAATGTAGCTATACAAAGTAAACCATGACCACATCTTCAGCTGTTAGTATCCAGGGAGCACAGATCCTTTGAGCAAAGTGTCCTGATATTGCAGTAATACTCAACAGTCGTTTTAGCGTCCACCAGACCAGGAACGTAGAGTGGAATCAACGTCCATGCTTCAACTACATGCCTGTAGCTGCTTAGCAATGTAGATTCGGCTTGGAGTGAATATGGGCAACCAGGGTGTGCATTTTACAAAAAGAAGTTTGGCCCAGTCTTGGGCCCCTCGAGGGGAAGGTTATGCATCTCCTCACCACTTGGCAAGGTGATCCTCCCCCTCCACCACCAAGAAGGGAAAGAGGGAGATGAGAAAAGGAAGCCAGCTGTGGGCAGGTTAGCAGAGTAAGATATGGTCATTCTTGCTTCTCCAGCCATCTGTTTTCACCCCCTCCGACTGACTTTCTCGAAGCGAAGGAAAGAGATTCATTAGCTTGGAAAAAAGAACCCAGGCTTTTCCAGGAGGGAGCTGGAGCCAGCAGAGTTACTCAGGATGGGGTTACTTTGGTCATGAATCAAGAATGACTGGACTGCAGTCAAATGGCTGGGAAGATACCTGAAGGGTATCACACACACTACGCCTTAGAGATTTCAGCAAACAGCGAGGCAACAGCAGAGATGCGGTGGGGACCTTTACAGCCAGGCATATTTGAACCGGAGGCGCAGGACTGGCAGAGGAGGTGACGGGGGAGACTTTGAGCCCAACAGGCAATGAGATGGAGAAGGCTTTCTCTGGCCGGCTTGGGGTTTGGGGGGGGGGTTGAGCAGGGGCGAAGCTAGGGGACAGGGGGCCTGTGTTCACCCGTCTTCCCAGTGGGCCCTCTGAATGAGAGAGATAATGAAGAAAATAGGGAGGGGTTGAGCTGGAGGCCCTTAGGAGCTGCGGGCTCCCGGGTTCTTTGAACTTATCTACTCAATTATAGCTCTGTTTGGGGATCTGGGGTTGAGGCTCTGTTTGGGGATGATTGGTGGGGTGGGAAGCTTATTTCTGCCCCCCCACTTCTAGGGGAGTTGTTCCTGGCCAGTTCCCCCCTCCACCCGCCATCCTCTTTTCATTGTCTTCCCAGGAGTAAAGGGCAGCAAGCGAGCATTGGGCATTCAGAGCTGCCCCCCCTTTTGGGGGAAGTGCAGGTCTTGGAGTGGGGGTTTGGGCTATCCCACCCCCTGACACACATCGGTTTGGGGGTAGTGGGGGTGTCTTCCCCCTTTGCTACAGGGGCTCCCCCCACGAGCACTTTCTCTAGTGCATGGACTTGCTGCTTTGGGTGGTCCTGTTCCCCCCTTGTGAAGCTGGGGGTGCATTCTCAAGGGATAATTAAACACAGAATTAGAGCTTAGTCCTGTTTGCCCTGGTATTTCTTTGGCGTGGTGAGAAGCTAAGCAGGCCTTGCCCATGTAATTATTTGGAGGGGAGAGCAGCTAAGCAGGGTTTGCCCTAGCTATTATTTGGAGGGGCAAAAAGAGCAGCACATGGTTTGACCTGGTTTTTATTTGGAGGGGCATAATGCTAAACAGGGTGTGCTCTGATTTTGCTTTCTGAAGGCCAGCAGCTAAGCAGAGTTCATCCTGTTTTTTTCCTTGGGGTCCAGTAGGTGTCAACTGGGTCATTCTATGGGTCACCTTTGAGTCAGTTCCAAGTTTGGGTGGTGTTGCAAAAGATTCTTTTGGCAATTGGCGAGACCCCTTTACAATTAAGCCTTCATTCATTTCACATTGGTGCGGATTTGGGATTCCAGGACTCTGAGGTCAGAGGTGCAGCTAGGTAATTTTGGAGCCTGGACCTAAAGCCCTTTGGAGCACCCTCCCCCCCACGCCCCCACACACTGTGACACACATGCAGTATGTTTAACACGTGGGTTCTTGCGGGCACAAACAGCAACTGAACTCACAAGAATGTAAGAACGACTTCCGGTTGTAATGCCGGGGCAGCTGGCTGCTCCTCTGCAAAGAGGAGACGAGAAGGAGAAATAAGGGGTTTTTTGAGTCTTCAGAACCCTCCCACGTCGTCCTGGATTAAAGGATTGACCCAAGATAAACCACGATTTCTCATATGCTGGTTATCTGATTCAGGGATTGGACTGAAAAGCTCGGTTTTTGTCTCAAGGTGATCGGCAGGGAAAAGGATTCCATCTTCGCTTGTCTCCCTCTCAGGAAATCTTCATGACTGAAGCTGCCCGGCAGACAATCTCTATGGCTTGGATATAATTAATGTTTGAAGTTCAGAAGCTCACCTCTTTAGTGAATGATGATGACAAATTGATGAAATTCCTCATGCGTTTCTGGGAAAGACGCTACAGATAAGGCTGTAAGTTTCTCTTTGGATTGAAGAAAGGAATTCTTTCTTTTTCTTTGTTTGCTAAATACTAAACTTTTAGACTTAAATTGTTGATTAAAAATTTTTAACATTCGGAAAGGATTTCATTAGTGGGGATTGCTATTCTTTAAGCTTAAAGAAGAGACGTTTTGGTGTTTCCTATTTGCTATGGACTCTGCCTATCATTCTTCTCAACCAATGAAAACAACAGATGTTCCACACCACCGTGAGAAAATTCTAAATGCCAGTGATTAGATAGAATCCACGCTGCAGAACTGTTTATACTTGAGAAATAAGCACAGGCTTTTACTTTCTGTTTTGAGATCAAGGACAAACACTGCTCTGCAAGTATTTTTCTTTTCTTAACCCCTTCATATCATTATGAGAGGCAAAGCTCATCAGAGTCAGACGCATATACAAGCCAGGAAACCTTCACTTCCAGATTCAGGTGTGGGGGAAACCACAACACCTGTAGCTATGGACCAAATGCTCTCTGAGATGAAGCAAATATTGCAATCAAATGCCACTGCCCTCAAACAAGTCATTTTGGATATGACCCAGATGAAACAGAATTTGAATGGATTAAATGATAAAATCTCAAAGACTGATGAAACTGTCATGAAATTAGCACAAGATAATAAAGAATTTATATTAAAAGTGGAAGCTTTAGAGAAAGATTTGGGATCACTGAAAGATGACAGAGAAAGACTATTAGATCAAATGGCTTTGCTGGAATTAAGACAAAAAGAGAAATTTTTAAGGTTTGGGGCATTCCAGAAATTCCCAACCAGAATACTAAGAAACTACTTGGAGAAGAACTTGCACTACTTTTGGGAATTACAGCAGGAGAGATGGAGGCCCAGATTGAGAGAGCTTTTTGTCAAAACTCGGATTTTGCCACAAGAAATAAACTAATCAAGGACTGTCTAGTACAGTTCACTACTAAATCAATAGCTGAACGAATCATCCAGGCTCATCTCACCACAGCCCTAACAATTCAAGCCCATCAGATAAAATTTTTGAAGGAAATTCCAGCTAGAATTCAAAGAAAACGTAAGGATTACAAATTTTTGACTGATGCATTAAATGCCAAAGGAATACGTTTTAGATGGGAATTGCCAGAGGGACTCTCTTTTTTCTACAAAAACAAGAGGAATAGACTTACTGAGCTCCTCAAAGCACAAGAATTTTGGCAGAAATATAATAAAGATTTATCTTCTGAGCATCCTGCTCCATAAATATATAATTTAAATCAGTCCATATGGATTACAAATATACACACAGAATTTTTTTCTTGGAATCTAAATTTTTAGAAAATCCAATGGACAAGATTGAAAGATTTTTGGATAAGATATAGTAATTTGGTCAAAGTTATGCTAAAATATGGAACTCAATGAAAAAGGATTTGCAAAGATGGTCTAAAATGAATTTATTTTTAATGAGAAGAATTTCAGTGGTGAAGAACAATGTTTTACTTAAAATGATATTTCTTTTTAAGAATATTTCTATAATTAATAATGTGACTTGTTTTAGGCAATGGCAGAAGGATAGAATTAAGCTTTTTTGGCAGGGGAAAAGATTAAGAATAAATTTTAAAGATGTGGTTTTACCTTGCCAGATTTAAGGTTGTATTTTGATGCTGTTTGTTAGATATGGTTAAAGGAATAGATAACACTGAGAAATTCCAGAGTTTTGATCTGGAGGGTCTTGATAGAAGGTTTGGATGGCATGTTTGCTTAGGGTACGAAAAAAGTAAAATATATAAAGATTTTTTGAATTATTATATAAGAAGGGGCTTAATGAGGGTATGGTTAAAATATAAAAATTGGTTAGAATTGTTTGTATATTAGAACAAAAAAATTGGTTATGGTTACCTTTGATTGAAGCTTTATTGCGTAAAGAATCAAATATGTATAGTAGATGTGTTGAGGTATTTACAGAGATTCGTAGTATTTTTATGGGAAGGATTGTAAGTTAAAAAGCTTAATTGAAATATAAAATTTGGTTAGAGACTGGTTTTAGTATAGATGTTGGACATAATTACAGAAAGGGCAGCCTGGGAAAAATTATGGAAGAGTCATTTAAAACTTATTGTTTGCTATGCTTTGAAGGAGAATTATTATAAAATGATTTATATGGTATCTGACATTAAAAAACTGGCATTAATGTATAAAAATGTTTTAAACAAACGTTGGAAGTGTGGGCATACGGAAGGTATTTGGACCTATGGGAAGGCTAAGGCTTATTGGGACATGATATATAATGAATTAAAGAAAGTGATTTTTCCCAAGAAGCCAGAATCCTTCCTGCTGGGAATAACACAAGGAGTAATTTTTACAAATGGTTTGACTTTCTTCATGTATGCATCGACGGTGGACAGAATGATATATGCATAGAAATGGAAGAGTGTTGTAGTTAAAGAATTATTTTCCTATTATTGATCTTACAGCAGGATTTGTTTTGAAACGCAGGTTGGGTAGAATAATGATTTTTTTTCTTTGAACTTTAAAGGTTTAAATTTATGTTTTTTATTACTATTATAATAAGGGTAAATTTTATAGTTGTAATTTCACGAAGAGAGGTGAGCGGGAAGTCCATTTTTGTTTATTATGATGGTTATTATTGTTGAAAATTAATAAAAATTGAATTTGGAAAAAGTTAAAAAACAAAACAAGAATGTAAGAATATAAAACAGGCATATTTATGCAAATATAGGAACATAGGAAACTGCCATATACTGAGTCAGACCTAGGTCCATCTAGCTCAGTATTGACTACACAGACTGGCAGCGGCTTCTCCAAGGGTGCAGGCAAGCACGCAACTGAACATTTTCCCATCCCATGTATTTCTTTCCCCACTCCCCCTTTGTCTTTAATGCAGAGGTCATAATCAGCTGCTTGGCATAGTGGCAGGCCAGCTCCACCCAGGACAGACTAAGGAGTCTTTGGAGGCCCCAAGAAGGTGTAGAGGCCCTGGACTTGTTCCCAGAATTCCAGGGGTAAGAGCGCCTTTGTCTGAGGTGCAGCATATTGGGCGCTGGCATTCTAGAGCAGGGATTCTCAACGTTGGGTCCCCAGATGTTATTGGACTTCAAGTCCCATAACCCCCAACTAAAGGCCACTGGGGCTGGGGATGATGGGAGTTGAAGTCCAATACCATCTGGGGACCCAACACTGAGAATCCCTGTTGTAGAGCATTCAGGTATTAATTTATTTGTTTATGTTGCTCTTGTGTCTTCTCTTTGCAGGTGCAGGGGGAGCAGCACCTCTAGAATGTACCTTTATCTGTGGCCATTCCATTGTGTCTTGGGCCCACAAGCATGCCAGAGCCATGCACTGGGGTACCCACTTGTGTATGGGCCACCAGCTGTCCATCTCATGGTTTGGTAGGAGGGGTATGCTTTAGGGACAGCTTTTGCCTCTGGTTTGGGAGTTCATTGCTAGTTAGAGCCCCTCTGGAGTTGCTGCTGCTGGTTCATTTGGGGGAAAACAACCCGGCTTAGAGAAACGGAGGTTTCTCTGGTGCATCAGGCACGGCAGGATTTTGAATTGATTCAGTTATGGATATAATTATGTTATGTTAATTATGTTATGGGTGGATCTCCTACAGTGCAGGGTTTGGTAGGGAGTGGATAATGTGCTAGGGGTAAGATTAATTGGGACATGGGAAAGGAGGTGCTGGACAATGGGGGGGGGCTTTATTTGATACTCTCGGATCACTGCTTTTCTCCAGAATAATTTGAGAATCTTTGGATGGGTGGGGAGGCAAGGCCAAGCAAGGCTAGCCTCCCCTTGTGGCAGGGGCAGTGCGGGCTCTGTATAGCATAGGCGTAATGATAGGGGGGCAGGGGGGGCACGTGCCCCAGGCGCCACTTGGTAGGGGCACCAAAAAGTGCCCCTGCCAATCCCCTTCCTTTCCCAGAATTTTTTTTTTAAAAAAAATTGAGTCCAGGGCAGCGGCGGCGCCCCCCCCCTCGGCGCAGGCGCGACTTGCCAGAGGAGATCTTTGTAGGTGGGGCTCCTTGTGGCGAGAGGAGGAGCGGCGGAGAGCATGCTGCCCTCGTGTTGTGTGTGCTGCTGCAGCCGCTGCTGTTCATGGCCCGCCTGGACCTGCAGAAGCGAGGAGGAAGGAGTAGACTACCAGGGAGCAAAAGGTGCATTGATTCTGCTCCCTACCTGCTTCACTGACTCTTGAGGTCAAAGTAAGTGTGCTGGTTTTGTGATGAATGCGCGCCATTTGTTCAGTTTGATTGGTCCCAGCTCTTCCCGTTTTTCCCCTCCAGAAGCTCAACAGCACGCTATTTACAATTCTGCTGGGGCACGAGGGAGTGGGTTGCCTGAGCACATGTTCCCTGCTTCTCCTCCTCTTCACTCAGCCTTCATTGTTGGGCTGGAGCTGAGAAGGTGATGTCACGTCCTTTTTGCAGCCTGCCTCTGCAAGGGGAGGACTTGGAAGCATTGCTACAACACGCCAAGCAAATTTGCAGCAGCACAGTTTTGGGAATGGGGCGTGCGGGAGTAGCATACCAGCAGCAATTCAAGAGTGAGAGCAGGAGGCGGCAATCAGGAGTCTGCGTGGGACGTGCAGGAGGCAGCCAATGTAAAAAAAAAAAAAAAAAAAGGAGGAGGGAAGGGGCAGAGAGAGCTGGGTGAGATTTGGGAGGGGAAGGAGAACTGAGCAAGAAAGTGCCGGCAAAAGTGCTGTGTGTGTCTGCAGCTGATTGCAGGGACGGAAGGGAACTTAGGGAAAGGAGGACTCCATTCACTGGCAAAATAACCTTCCCCAACTTCTCTTGGCTTAATGCCTCTTGCATCTCAGGATGCCATCGTCTGATCTTTTTTTGCCCACCAGTGCCAAGGGATCAGAGAGAGCTGGGTGAGATTTGGGAGGGGAAGGAGAGCTGAGCAGGAAAGTGCCAGCAAGGCAAAAGTGCCGGGCGTGTGTGTCTGCAGCTGATTGCAGGGATGGAAGGGAACTTAGGGAAGGGAGGACTCCATTCACTGGCAAAATAACCCATAGATCTCATTTTAAAATCTTATTTCCAGTTGTCAAAACCCTGTCTCTAGAAGCCAGTGCCTGAATAGTATAAAGGTGTAGAGGATGCTCTTCCATCAATCCAATCTGAACTCTGATGAATGCAGCTGTAATATTCTGCCTCTCCCACATTCGATGTTCTATTCCAGTTTTTCAGCCTTGCTTCTGCATCTGTGGCTTTTAATAGCTTCTCAGCCTGTGTAAGTTGAGGGATAAACATTATGGATGAGCTGTGAAACGTTTCAGCTGCAAATTTCTGCCTGTCAAGCAACTATCAAACACACAGCTACAGAGGCTTATTGGAAAATTGGTAGCCCTGGTGTGGCTTGTTTTGCTAACAAGTTGGTTTTGACTCCTGGCACCCACAGAACCCTGTGGTTTTCTTTGGTAGAATACAGGAGCGGTTTACCATTGCCTCCTTCCACGTAGTATGAAATGTTGCCTTTCAGCATCTTCCTATATCACTGCTTCCCGATATAGGTGTTTCCATTCGAACCCGCAATCTTTTGCTCCCTAGTCAAGTTACTTCCCTGCTGTGCCATTAGGTGTGGCTTGTATTCCTTGTAAATCTAGGAGTAGGCAGTTGTGGTGTGTGTCAGTCAGATGTATGTTGGGGGGGCGCGGCGGGGGGGCGCAATTTCAGTGCTTGCCCCGGGCGCCATTTTCTCTAGTTACGCCTCTGCTGTATAGCGGTAGGGTTGGTTTCCGATGGTGAGCATCCTTGGGCTATTTAAATCAGGAGGGTGCTTTACCTACCCTTAGAGTCTTCGTGGCTCAAAGATGTGGTCGGCGGCACCCATACCTGCTTCCTGGTTTTCACCACTTCAAAGGCTTTACGGCTTGTTTTGGTGAAATCCACGCAAGGCCCAGACTCCGATGGGGTAGGCAAAGAGACGAGCAGGAAGCAGCATTCAGTGCTTCCAGGCTTGGAGCCAGGATGTATCACCCAAAATGATTCAGGAGGACGGAAGTCTGACTCCAGCCTTCGTTAGGCCCGCACTGCTTGGGGGTGGAGTTTGTTCTTGACACCATCCAAATACTGATTTGAAATGAAGTTGTGGCCCTTTGGAGGTATAGTCAGGATGCCGCCCAGTGTTTCCGAGTGAACACACATTAAGCATGATTAGCTAACTTGGAGTAGCCAAGTTCTTGTGAAATTACCCAGACTGAGGTGGGTTCAGTTTCTGCATCAATGCTAGTTCCTGGATCCTGGAGCTGTTGGCTAACTCTGTGTACAGGCCTACATTCAAAGGACACTCTCAGCATTTGTGAAGCCCTTTTGTTACCTGCAAACGAGTATTGTACCTGGTGCGCTTAGCCAATAACGAACCAAGAGAGACTAGTATCTAAGAGCTTTATTGTTCTGCAAAACAAGCAAGCAAGCAGTCCTGGAAGTAGGTTTCCAAAGACAGGACAGCCCAAAATGGAGGCTGCCCAAGCATTTTATACGGGAGAGCACGATTCCAACCATTTGCTACATTCGATTGTAACAACAAGCATGACAGGTAAGTACATCGATGCATCATCATGAAAGAAAAATGAAACCACAGCAAAGTCTTTGTTCACATACTTGATTCTTTGTTTCTAGAGATTCATCTCTTATCAGGGCACATTTCTGCTTTGACCAGCAGGCCCAGCATGAAGATCCAGCCATGAAATACTATGTTACTAATCTCAAGGCAAGTGTCAGGAGAGGATAGGGAGGGGATGTGAAACTAAACAGACATAGGTCATATATTTTGCAGGCCATAAACATCGTATTTTGTCTATACAAAATGCTCAAATTTCTACAAATAAAATAAAATCATTCCATTTTACAAGAGGGGCCTCATTTATCCCAGTGGCAATCAAGTTATTTGTTTCTAAACTCTATCCCGTATTTTTTTTTTTAATGGTGCCCAATTGGGGCCTCCTAGTAGTAATTTTGGCCTGCTGGAGTCAAAATTTAAGTACAGTCTAAATTTATTAGAGCTATTCTTCAAGTTCCCCTCTGTGTTCCCAACTCTCTTACCAGACAAGAAGTAGGTCTCGCTAGGGTTGAATCGGGTTCTGGACCTGTATTATAAAGTTTTGGTTAAAACTGGTTTTTGCCAATGTAGGCCTGGCTTCCTTAGTAATGCCTGATGACTTTAATTATAAGTGGAAGACCTTGGTTAAAAACAAACTTCTTCAATTTGGGTTCTCCCATGAGGAAATTCTTAGATTAGGACATGATCAGGCCTGGCAGGTTATTAAGCAGCGTATTGCCGATACAGAATTACAAGTGGATACAGCCTGTCTAAGGAGTGGCATCTATCTGGGGAAAGAACTTTTTAATTCCAAACTGGCAACATATTTAGAGAATATTCTTATCCCTAAATTTAGGCGTCCATTTACTCTTGCCCACCTAAACGCCCTTCTGACGGCTGTTAGGGATGGTAGATATAAAGGGATTCCGTTTAATTTAAGGATTTGCCCCTGTGGAATGGGTGCCATAGAAACTACCCCTCATGTTATTTTATATTGTAAATTTTATAGTGATGCTCATTTAAAATTAATTACTCCCCTTTTGGGGAAGATTCCAGGTCACTCAGGTGAATTTTATTTAGAGTTTTTGTTATCTAACTTTCGTAAAGAGATCACTTTCAAGGTGACTAGATTCTGCTACATTGTTTGTATTATACGCTCTAGTGTTATGTAATGTTTTTGTTGTTGTACAGTCTGATCTACGATCGTAATAGAGCTTATCTATCTATCTATCTATCTATCTATCTATCTATCTATCTATCATATGATAGAACACTTGCTCAGTTCATGCTGAGTTCACCAAGATGGCGTCTGTTTGGTTCACTCACAGGTAACACATTTTGAAGCTCTCTCTTGTGTTTGTTAGATTACAAAAAAATGAATGTTGTGAAACTCTGTTCTGGGCAAGGCCAAAGGAGTGTTAGTTGCATATACTCCAATATTGGTAATTAAAATATATTAAGATAAATCCAGTTGAAATCAAGTTAGGATGAAGTGATAAATTAGCAATCATTAAAACAAATATTCCTGTGACCATTTCAATGCTACAATACAATTGCATTCATGTTTTATTTATTCCTTTGTATGTGAAGCATAGAGAGATTTCTTATAATAACATCTCAGAGTACTTCACTCCCAAGTAGTTTAGATTCTTGCTGGACATTGCCTTTCCAAAAAAATGAATATTCACATATACAAACAAGTTGTTCCTCTTGGGAACTAAATGTCTTTCTGAGTTATGAGGTTGCAACTTACAAATGGAATTTTGGAATGCAACCTGTTTGTAAGTTGGGAATTCTACGAATCAGAAATCATCTTCAGTTTTCATCATCAGGTGCTCTTTGGTATTCAGATCAGGCCTCAGTATGATAATGTAGCACTTGGGAATGAAGATGCAGCCCAGTAAGCCAGCACTGGAGGCCAGGATGGAGAAGACCTGCACAGCCACCATGGACTTCCCCTTGGTGCTCAGGTAGGTGGGCACAAAGGAGATCCAGACACTGCAGAAGACCAGCATGCTGAAGGTGATCAACTTGGCTTCGTTGAATGCCCCAGGCAGCTTCCTGGCTAGGAAAGCCGCCATGAAACAGACGGTGGCCAGGAAGCCCATGTAGCCAAGGGCACCATAAAACATGGCGACAGACCCTTCGTTACACTGCAGGGTGATTTGTCCGGGCTGGGCGTGCATGTCAGACTCTGGGAAGGGTGGAGAGATCCCCAGCCAGATGGTGCAGATCCCAAGTTGAACACTGGAACAAGACATGACAATGCAGCTGCCTAAGCTCTTCCCCAGCCATCTCTTCATCCTGTTGCCTGGCTTGATGGCCATGAAGGCAGCCACTACAGTGATGGTTTTGGCCAACATGGAAGAGACGGCAACCGAGAAGATGATGCTGAAAGTGGTTTGTCGGAGAAGACAGGTCACCTTCCTCGGGCAGCCAATGAACAGGAAGGAGGACAGAAATGAAAGCAGGAGCGAGACAAGGAGTAAGTAGGAGAGGTCCCGGTTGTTGGCTTTGACCACTGGAGTGTCCAGGTATTTTATGAAGATTCTTAACACAAAGGCTGTGATGATGGCCAAAGTCAGGGCAAAGGAAATGAGGATGATTCCCAATGGTTCTTCATATGACAGGAAGGTTATATCCTTGGGGACACATTCATCTCGCTCCTTGTTTGGGTGCTGATCATCTGGACACTTGTTGCAGTGGTCTGCATCTGAAAATATCACAAGTGAGTTCAGTATCACTGATGCTTAAATCATAGTCAAAATAGTTTTTGTTCCTGCTTCATAACAGCAATTTTTGGGGAAAGAGATGAGAGACTGAAAGTGGGTGGCAGGGGTCTGGCGTACTTCCAACAGAGTTAGATTGACATAGGGTCTGACTCGGTATAAGGCAGCTTCCTATGTTTCTATGATGGAAATGAGTCACAGGGTTGGGAAGGAGCAAATTGGAACTCTAGTCCCAAGCCTGGTTGTGGTATAAGCATTTTGAAAGCAGGAACTTTTGATAGGCCACTGCCTGGAGGATATGCTTTGGTATTTGCTGTTCTGCAATAGCAAATCACACTGTAAAGGGTTACAACTAGGGGAGAAAAAGATGGAGAACATATTAATTAGCCAGTTCATATTTTGATGCACGACAGGAGTCACTAGGCTAGTTTGCACAATCACTGGTTGGATAGGACAAGCATCCTACCCAGGTTCAGGAGTTGCGAAAACACGCCTGTCTTGTGATCATGTGCTCGTAAAAAACATCAAGGAAGGGGATGGAGATTGGTGGTCATGTGTAAGACTCACATTGAGTAGGAGGGCTGTGGCCGACTGCATAGAAGTCAGCTTCCTGTATTCTATCACTGAGCTCTGTGCTGTCATCCTCTTCAGGTTTCAGCCAGGTTCTTGAGTTCTGCAGTTCAAATAGGCATTTTTCTAGATGGTAGTTGATCAAGTTGCTGACCTCCTAAGCTAGAGGATACCCCATTAGGGTTTGGATTTGGGTGCAGCTGCACATGACCCTCCTCAAAAACCAGTGTTGCTTTCCTGCTTCAACAGAATTGTCCCATGAACTCTCCCCATCTTTTTAGTTTATGCTCTAATTGGATAGGAATTATAATCATTTTGCATCTTTTATAGTACCTTTCCAAAGTTATTTAAGTTGAAAAGATGTGAAATGGATGAAAAGGATTGGCGCACCTGATTAAACCACTTGGACCACACAATGGAATCCTGGTCAATGCTGACTTTGATGTCAGTGGGTCCTTTTTTCTTGAGAGCTCCCACTTTCACGGCATCAAAGGAGCCATTGGGAAAGACCACCCAGTTCACAAGGTCAAGGTCAGTCACTAGGTCCCTGTCCTCCTCATTCAAACAAACGTCCTCTGTAGAACAATTGTAAACCCAAGCATTTCTCAGAAAAGGGTGAAGCTAGAACAAAAGAGGAAACACAAGCATTTAGAGATAAGGAAAAACCAATTGTAATGGGGATGCGAATATATTCCAGATGCTGAAATATTGCAACATCAGCTTGGATTATGACAGAGGGAAAGCAGGGAATCCACACAAAGAAGACAGACGGGAGGGGTGTTCTCATGATGATTGCTAGGGTAGGAGAAACCTCGACAAACCCAGCTCCAGAGTGAGGGCGGAGGGAAAGCAGTGCCCATGCCTCCCACCTCTGTACCCAGCCCGCAGATGAGCATTTCCACCTCATCCCACTTTGACTGTAGGATTCTCATGATGGCCAGTTGTCTGTCACAATCCATGAAACAGCCATGAAAAACAATGGTCTTTAGAATAAACAGAGCATGAAAAATGATGGTTGTTTCACTGATTGCTGCAGCTTGCCTAGCAGATGGCGATAAGAATATAGCACAATATGAATATGACAAATATATATATATATATATATATATATATATATATATATATATATACACACACACACTCATACATATACCACTTTTCAACAAAAAGTTCCCAAGTTGTTAGTGTTGTGGATTTCCCTGCCTTTTTTACTAGTGGTAATGTGAGCATATGTTGGAATATATCAGCGTCTGGTGGAGCCCATGGTCAGGGGAGCTACCTGTGAGGGATAACAAATACCTGCCATGGCTGTATCCTTGGACGGTCTGACAGGTCTCCAGCCACCATCATCTCCCTCTTGGCTTCGGGGGCATATGCAGTGCTTATGGCACGCATCACGGCCTGGACAGAGGTGTAAATGCTGTAACCGTCACCAGTCAGGATCTTCTTGAATGTATCTTGGGGCAGGCTGCCCAGTTTCTCCTTATCTCTGCATCTTATCTGGCTGCTACCAGACAACATCGGCTTTCCATCTGAACAAAAAAATGCCTCCAGCCTGAACCTCTTGATGGCCCTGAGAAATGTGTCAAAACTGGCATAATTTTGTCTTTGTTTGGCCTGGCTTTGGAGGGACAAAGAGCCATGAAAGTGAAACATTTTTAAAATATTTGAAGCCAAGGTGCTGTCTCGCACACCTAAGATGATCCAAACCTTCCCCTGTCTGGGTTTCATCTGCCCATCAAGTTGCCGATTCAGGTACATTAAATCCATCATTGAGTTGACATTGCCATAGTGAACAAACACCCCAACTTCTCTTTGCATAAGAAGTGGAAGTATGTTGTTCAGCTCTGTAAGCATCTTAGAAAATGAGACAGAGTCTCCAGTGACGCTTTGGGAGAAGGCAACACAAATGCCATTCTTGGTGAGCACAGGTGTCAAGACCCTCACAAAGCTTTCGCCGTCATCACTGTTGGGAAAAAGGAGGCCAACCCATGTCCATCTGAAATGCTGGAGCAGTCGGGCAATCCCTAAGTACGGATGGTTTTCCCTAGGGATCACCCGGTAGAAAAAAGGGAGCCGAGTTTTATCAGTAAGCGTATGAGAAACTGCACCATAACTGACCTGGTGAGGAAAGGAAGCAATGAGGATTTTTTCCTGTTTTCAGGAGAAAGCTCTGACATTCCTTCACCCAAAACTATGAGCAGCCAGCAAAATTCCTCTATGTTTCCAGGCCCAGTTCTTACCTTTGAAGGTCCTAGCTGGTCCAGGAGCTGCAAGAATCTTTCAGAAATGATGTGCTTGCCTGTGCAATCTCCCCAGTGGTGTGGCGACCATAGGATGAGTGGGGTACAAATGTCGCTGGATTCTCAGAGGTCCAGGGGCCACCATGACATCCCTTGCTACCCCCAAGTAACCCCATTTGCCCTCTAAGCAGCTGATGAATGAAGCACTCGCTGGCTGGGATGGGGGGCGGGGAGACAATCTGAATGGATTCTCATCCTCTCCCTGCATGGATGTGCACCCTCTCCCTGCTCGCCAGCAATTTGTGCTTCTTTCTTCTTCTCTCTCAGATGGAGGGAGAGATAAGAAGCACTCAACTGGTGATCAAAGGACTGACCAGCAGATAGAGATGTACACTTGACTCATTGCCCTTTGGCCAGCCAGCACATTGTTTTCCAGATGGGTACTTTCTTTCCCTCCCTCACCAGCACCCAGCCAGTGAACAAAGTGCCATCTGGTCAGCTGTGGAAGTCTTAGGGCCCTGTCTCTCTGTGCTCTGATTTCAGCCAAGCCTTCTGCATTTGCATGGCTCTGGCACTGGGACAAGGGGTGTGGCAGATGTGGGCAGGCAGAAGCACTTCAAAGGCAGGTGGTGGCTGTGACATGTCCCATGATCGCCACCACCAACCTCCCTATGCCCCTGAATCTTCCTATGCTCTGCTTTTGCCATGCTGATGGATGACCCGTGCCAGAATAATAATAATAATAATAATAATAATAATAATAATAATAATAATAATAAATAATTCGATTTCTATACCGCCCTTCCAAAAATGGCTCAGGGTGGTTTACAAAGAGAAATAAGAAACAATAAGATGGCTCCCTGTCCCCAAAGGGCTCACATTCTAAAAAGAAACATAAGACACACACCGGCAACAGTCACTGGAAGTAGTGTGCTGAGGGTGGAGAGGGCCAGTTACTCTCCCCCTGCTAAATAAAGAGAATCACCACGGTAAAAGGTGCCTCTTTGCCCAGTTAGCAGGGGTTTGCCCAGTTAGCAGGGGTTAGCAGAATGATGGAGAATTCAGTTAGCAGTTAGCAGAATGATGGAGAATTCACCTTGATGATTCTCCAGAACTTCACAGCATGTTTTGATACGGAATGACCAGTGTATCTTTCTGGATTGTTTGTTAAAAAGGGCAATTGCGGGCACCATACTGCAGAGTTCCCATTTCTGTCAGGCAAGTCAGCTCCAGAAAATGGTGCTGGGGGACTTTCGTTCTGCATCATTTCACTTGTGCACTGCTCTGCAAGATTCTATTCTGCTCTTCATGCTTTTTAAACATCTACAAATCTGCTTGCAGGGTGGTATCATTCAAGGATTTTGGATGGCACATCATAAATATGTGAATGGCACTCAACTCCAGTTCTCCTTTCTTTATGTTCTTCAAAGTGCATGTGGAAGTTCTGAACAGGTGCCTGAAGTCAGTCATGGACTGGATGGGAGAAGTTCAGATGAAGGGCATTATATATTAACCACATTTGCCATTTTGTTGCCCACTTACCCAGTTTGAAGGAAAGAGCCTTTTTGAGCTCCTCACAATCTGTTGTGGATTTTGCTACCCTAAATAATTTGGTGTCATCTCCAAATTTGGCCACATTGCTGCTTACCCCAAATAGGTGTGTGTGGAACCGGTTTGAATCAAACTATGTTCAATTTGACCCAGACCAGTTTGACTGGCTCGAACTCAAACTAGGTTGGCCTCAAGGAAAGGTGACCGATCTGATTTTAAACCAAATTGGCCTGGTCAGTTATGGACCAGTTTGACCTGGCTTGAGGGGCTATGATTGTAAAGGGGAATCTGGTGAGGGTTTGCCATTACAAACAAAGGGGAATCCTGTCTTTAAAAGTCTTCTAAGGGGGGCTGGTAGTGATGGTGGTAGTAGTGAGAGGGCACCTTACTGCTGGTCCTAATGCTGAGGCCAGCGGCTCCTCTAAACCCTGGTGCTCTCCCCAGCAGCGTGGCCCAGCATGGAACTGTGGTGCAGTTCCGACCTCCACACATCAGGACGAGCAGTAAGTCATTTCTTGCGGAAGTCATTTGCATGACCATTTTCATGACCAAATTCGCGTGCTCGTGCAAATGGCCTCCATGCATGCACAGAGATCACGAAAATGGCCTCCATGCTTGCATGGAGACTGGAACTGCTCCACCACCATGTGGGCCTCACTTCTAGTGGGGACGTCGGGGTTTAGAGGAGTTGCCAGCACCACCACTGGTGAGGTGCCCTCCTGCTGCAACCCTGGGTGCCCTTAGAAGCCTTTTAGAGGCAGGATTCCCCTTTGTTTGTAAAGCGGAATCCTCACCAGATTCCCCATTACAAGCATAAGCCCTCGGAATGTCGAACTGCATTGAACCAGTTCGACCTGGTTCAATAGCATGGACCAGACTGCCAGTCAGTTTGACCAAACCAGTTCGCGGACGGCAGTTCAGTTCGAATTTGACCTGAACTGCAAGAACTGGTTCCTTGCACACCCCTAACCTCAACTTCTAGATCATTTATGAATAAATATTCATAATAAATATTTATAATAAAGAATAAACATTCTTTGACCTTGGAAAGCAATGCCACCCACCCACAGAGCCTCGTCTTGCTCCTTTGTAATGCTAGGTCGATCAAAATAAACCTGAAATCACCCATGATCTGATTCTGGATGAAGGGGACAATCTGGTATGTATTACAGGGACTTGATTGGGGGAGGTTGGTGGCCCAGTCTGGTCCCAGCGTCTCCCTCAAGGGTACTCTGTTGAGGAGCAGGGGAGGGGATGTGGGCAGAGAGGTGGAGTGGCTGTGGTCTATAAGAACAATATCTCCCTTGCAGGATCCCTGATGCAGTGTCTGACCATATTGAATATGTGTACCTAATTTCGGGGACCAGGGATAGACTGGGACTTCTGTTGGTGTACTGCTGCCCTGCAGCCCAACGGAGCAGAGCGCCCTGCTGCCCTGCTGTTGGCACCCTGCTGCCCAAAAGAGTCCCTAACTGAGCTGACTGACTTGGTTTCGGACTGGGTGTTGGAGTCTCCCGGGCTTGTGGTGTTCAGGGACTTCAATATCCACTTTGGGACCAATTTGTCTGGGGTGGCTTGGGAGTTCATAGCGGCCATAACAACTATGGGCCTATCCCAAGTTGTCTTGGGACCAACGCATATTGCTTGTCACACGCTTGATCTGGTCTTTCACTCTGAACAGGGTGGTGTTCTGTGGGTGTCCCCATTGTCATGGACGGACCACCATCTGGTTAAGATTGGACTCACGACCATGTCCCTCCTCTGCAGAGGCGGAGGGCCCTTTAGGATGGTCTGCCTGAGAAGGTTTCTGGATCCCAAAGGATTCCAGGAAGCCATGTAGGTATTTAGTGTTGGCTCTGCTGGTGACCCTGTCGACACTCTGGTGGAGAATTGGAATAATCAACTCACCAGGGCAGTGGACACGATTGCTCCTAAGTGTCCTCTCTGACTCACTTCGAAACTGGCTGCTTGGTATATGGAAGAACTATGGGGGCTGAAGTGGTGAGGTAGACGAGCACAAGTGGAGAAAGACCTTGAATCCGACAGATTATTACATAGTGTCACGCCCCCGGTCTCAGATAGTGAGGAGGAAGGTGATTCTGACAGCACTCCAGCCAACGCAGGGGTACCTGGGGGGCAGAGCCTGGCTGTCAGACCCGAAGCAGGTCTGGTTGCTGTTCCAGAACAAACACAGCATTCTGAGGCAGGGACTGAGGAATCAGGTGATGAGTTAAACAGGCAACTCCTGATGACTCTGCAACAGAGGAGAGTCACAAGACGGCATCAACAGCTGGAAACCGTCAGGAGAAGTAGGCGGCTCTTTCAGAAAGCTGATAAGCCCTGAATCCCTGCCAGCTGAATTATCAGCTCAGACTATAAATCACGTCTGCAGTCTGTAGTCAGGCTCTGGAAGACAAGACAATACACGTCTTTCGTGTGGCATTTACCAGACCCTAACCTGAGCCAGAAAGGTTCCTAGTCATGTGTTAGCCTCTGCGACCCAGACTGGTTTCTGACTGGAACACTGTGAGGTGGGTCTCACGATCCGTGAGACCAGCTTTTGTTAAAACTGCGGGGAGAGCGGGCTAAGCCTGCTCTCCCCGCAGACGAGCGGGCAGGGAGCCTAGGCAGCCGGATCAGCTGCCCACATGATAGCCGGCTCCGTGATGGAGCCGGTGGGAGATGGGGGGAGCGGGGGCCACGTGGCCCCCGCAAGCCCCAGTATGCCCTGCACGAGTGTGCAGGGCATACTGTGGAGAACCCCAAGCCAGGAGGCGGCTTCTCACCTCCCGGCCAGGGGTCTACTCATAAGTAGGCACGGTGTGAAGCCGTGCCGTGGCTACTCATGAGCCTAAACAGTAGGTTTGCTGGAGCGCTCGCTCCGCAAACCTGCTTTTTAGCAGGGGTTCTCAAGCCCGGTGGTTCTTACGACCAACAAAAATCGGGCTAGGCTCTCCTAGCCCGATTTTTGTTGGTCGTGAGAATCACCCCTGCCTCTTGCCATGCCCTGCTCTGCTCCCGGCTCTGAAGACTCAACAACTTCTCTGCTTCGTCCCTTTCTGGACAGACTCCCACACCGGGTGGCTTGGTTGCTGACACGTAGAGAGCATTTGAAGATCTATGCTCAGGTGATACGTGAGGCAAAGAAGCGATTCTTTTCTCCAGTAACATGTCCGCAAGTTCATGTCTGGTGGAGTTGTTCAGGGTCGTGAAGGGGCTAGTGTGCACGCCTTCCCCCTTGAATAATTTACTTGGAACCAGCAACTACTCGCTGTGATGTTTTTAATGAGTTTTTGTGTGTGGACAAAATCTCTCGTATTCGGGCCGACTTAGATTCAAACTCCACAATTGTTACAGAGTCTGATGCTGAGGTGTCCAGCAGCTCCTCTTATGTGATGACCCTGGTTCAGTTGCAGTTCGTGACCCCTGAGGATGTGGACAAGTTGCTTGGAATGGTGCAGCCTACCTCCTGCCCTCTTGATCCTTGCCCGGCATGGTTTATAATATCTGGCTGGGAGGCTGAGGGCCTGGTAGAGATTATAAATGCTTCTCTGAGGGAGGACAGGATGCCTCCTTGTCTTAAAGAGGCAGTCATTAGACCGCTTCTGAAGAAACCTGCTTTGGATCCCTAAGACTTAAGCAATTACAGGCCTGTCTCCAATCTTCCATGGCTAGGCAAGTTGATTGAGAAGGTGGTGGCCTCCCAGCTCCAGACAGTCTTGGAGGAAACTGATCATCTAGACCAGGGATGGGGAACCTTGGCACTCCTGCAGATGTTGGCCTACAATTCCCATAATCCCTAGCTATTGGCCTTTGTGGCTGGGGATTATGGGAGTTGTAGTCCAAAAACAGCTGGAGTGCCAAGGTTCCCCATCCCTGATCTAGACCCATTTCAAACTGGCTTTCGGGTGGGCTATGGGGTGGAGACTGCCTTGGAAGGCCTGATGGACGATCTTCAATTGGGAATTGACAGAAGGAGTGTGACTCTGTTGGTCCTTTTGGATCTCTTGGCGCCTTTCGAAACTACTGACCATAGTATCCTTCTGGAGCATCTGAGGGGGTTGGGGCTGGGAGGCACTGCTCTGCAGTGGTTCCGCTCCTGCCTCTCGGGCAGGTTCCAGATGGTGTCCCTCAGAGACTGTTGTTCTTCAAAATCTGAACTTTGGTATGGTGTCTCTCAGGGCTCCATATTGTCTCCGATGTTGTTTAACATCTACATGAAACCGCTGGGAGAGAGCATCAGGAGATTTGGTGCAGGGTGTTATCAATATGCTGATGACACCCAAATCTATTTCTCCATGTCAACTTCATCGGGAGAATGCATAACCTCCCTAAATGTTTGTCTGGAGGCAGTGATGGGCTCGATGAGAGGTAACAAGCTGAGACTGAATCCAGATAAGACGGAGGTACTTATTGTGCAGGGTCGGAACTCAGGAGAGGAGAGCTGGTCTTGTGGTAGCAAGCATGACTTGTCCTCATAGCTAAGCAGGGTCTGCCCTGGTTGCATATGAATGGGAGACTTGATGTGTGAGCACTGCAAGATATTCCCCTCAGGGGATGAAGCCACTCTGGGAAGAGCAGAAGGTTTCAAGTTCCCTCCCTGACTTCTCCAAGATAGGGCTGAGAGAGATTCCTGCCCGCAACCTTGGAGAAGCTGCTGCCAGTCTGTGAAGACAATACTGAGCTAGATAGACCAATGGTCTGACTCAGTATATGGCAGTTTCCTATGTTCCTATGAGATGATTTTGAGCTGCTGGTTCTGGATGTGGTCACGCTCCCCCTGAAGGAACAGGTACGCAGTTTGGGGGTTCTTCTGGATCTGAACCTCTCCCTGGTGTCCCAGGTTGAGGTGGTGGCCAGAGGTGCTTTTATCGGCTTCAGCTGATACGCCAGCTGCATCCATTTCTTGAAATGAATGACCTCAAAATGGTTGTACATATGCTGGTAACCTCTAGGCTGGATAACAGCAATGCACTCTATGTGAGGCTGCCTTTGCACATAGTCTGGAAATTGCAGTTGATCCATAATGTGGCGGCCTGGTTGGTCTCTGGGTAATCTCGGAGAGATCATATTACTCCTGTGTTAAAAGAACTACACTGGCTGCCGATACATTTCCAGGCCAAATACAAGGTGCTGGTTATCCTCTATAATAAAAAGGTAAAGCGTGATCCCGTGTCTTTGCAGCCCGTGTCTTTCTCGGCCGTTTTGGGCATGTGTGGAGCGCATGCCCAGAACGTCTGAGAAAGATATGGCCACCCAGACACGGGCGGCCATGTTGAGAACGTGTTGGCTACGGGCAAAAGCGGCAGCAGGGGGACAGGGAGGACAGAGGTGGCAGCGGGGGAACCGGGAGGGCAGAGGCAGCAGTGGGGAAAAAAAAACCGCGGGGAGAAAAGAGAAGGGAAAAAAGACGGGCCCGCGGGGGGGGGGGCAGAGACGGCAATGGCGGGAATAAAATACGGCAGCGGCGGGGAGATTAGAGCAGGGAGAAGAGACCGGCCCGACCGCAGCGGCGAGAACATAATGGCGCCCATGTTGACTCTCGAATCAAAAGAAAGAGAGGCGGGGACCAGGAAGGGCAGAGGCGACAGCAGCAGAACCAGCCTGAATGAGGAGCAGCGGAGAAGCAGCGGAGACCAGGGGAAGGCAGAGATGGCAGCAGCGGAACCAGCCCTGCTGCAAAAACAAGTAGAAACCGGCGAGGGCAGAGTCGGCAGCGGCGGGACCAGCCCTGCCGCTAAAACAAATAAGAAGCGTGGATCGGGGAGGGCAGTGATGGCAGAGGCGGGTGGGTAATAAGGAACACACACACACACACACACACACACACACACACACACACACACACATAGTTTGCATTAAGCACTACACCCCCCACCTGCCAAAACACCCAAAAGACAATACACACAATTGCAAAAGTTTGCATTAAGCACTATACCCCCTGCCCGCCAAAACACCTGAAAGACAATACACACTCAGAAAAGCAACACCCCCCCCCCACAAGCCCTATAACAGAGCAGAAAGAAGGCCCCCCCCCCAACAGCCAAGGGCGGGAAAGCAAGGACCATGAATCACGCATGCGCAACCTAAAAAAAACGGACCAACGGTCGCTGCCGAGAGTGCCGCAAGCACACAGAAGCAGCATTCCAAGTCTCTGTGTCAAAAAAGAGCAATTAGCACCTTAATTAGCTGCCCAGCTATTGTCAGAACAATACCCAAATTCAAAAGCTTACCAAGTAGGCTGCTCTTACTTTAGACCTGCATCTGCAGCAGATATAATGGCAGACTGACAGTGTGTGTCTGTCGCCATCCATCTTTGAGGGAAAACCAGGAATGAAAAATAGAGAAGAATAACCTAATATAACCTAATAACTTAATGAAAATTCAAATAAGACAAACTAAATTCAAAACCCAATATATATATATTGGACACCTGAAAAGAAAAAGGCAAACTTGACAACCCCTCCCCCCCCCAAAAAAACCCCAAACAAAACCAAGTGCCTCAGCCTGGCAGCCCATGCCATGCTGCACAACAGATTTCAATAGTAAACACTTCTCACTACTGCTCTCGGGATTAGATCCTCAACTCAATAAACAGTGAAAGCTCAGAAAAATCAAAGCCAGCATTTAATGAGGAGGAAATTAGGAGGGGCATAACACCCCGATATTTCTGCATGTGCAAGCAGAGAAGAAGAAAGAAAGAAAAAAGTCAGACGCATATATTTGACTAAACAACTACCCTAAGAAGGAAAAAAACAAACCAAAATAATAATAATAAAAAAACATAAAGAACACACGTACACCACTGACTTCGCCTTGCAGGCCATGCTATGACTCACTAAAGCTTAAATTAAAAATTACTTCACCCTACACCACTCAGGCCTAGATCCTCATCGCAGTGACCAGTGAAACACAGGGAAGCCAGAGCCAGCCTTAACAAAAGAGAGAATTTGGAAGGCCAGACCAGGCCAATATTCCTGCTGATACCAGCAGCCAGAAAAGAACAACAACAACAACAAAGCCACACACAAAGACTAGACAGAACATCCACCAGAAAATCTGAAAAAATAAAAAAGACAAAATTGCAAAGGAGAAAGACACAACAAACCACTGCAAACAAACAAACATGGCCTCCATAACCCAGGAAAAGGACAATAAACCCAAACCCATAAGAAAAAACCAACAAAACATAGACAAGCAACATATAGAGGGAGAGAAAAAAGCTTACCAGGAACTACTGAACAAGAGGAAAGCAGCAAGAGAGAAACAAAGATGCACAAAAAGAACAATTGAACAGAAGGAAAATGAACAGCACAAAAACACACAAAGGCGCAGAGAAAGGAGAGCAAAACAGACTCCAGAGGAACAACAATTAGTACAAAAACAACACACTGAACAAGAGAGAACCATAAAAAGAGAGCAGGCTTATGAAAAACAGCAAATACAATGATACAATTTGGCCCAAAGTAAAAGACACCAAACCCAAAAATCGGAGACAGCAATACACACAACAGCATTAATGACTGACAGTGCAAATAAGGAAAAGACGAACATCGGACCACACACCTGTGGATGTATAGATCAGACAGAAGACATTAACCAGAAAAACTTGAGAAAAAACCACATGAACTTCAAGAAAACACAAAACACATGAACCAATGCAAACCAACACACATGGCCTCCAAAAGAGAAGGACACGAAGAGAACAAAAAAACCAAACCCACAGAACAGAGACAAGACATAGAGAAACAGCATATAGAGGAAGAGCCAACAGGCCACCAGGAACAGTCAAACAAGAAAAAGGCTGCAAGAGAGAAACAAATACGAACAAAGAGAACATTTGAGCAGAAGCAAATTGAACAGCAAAAAGACACACAAAGACGCATAGAAAAAAGAGCAAAGCAGACTCCAGAGGAACAACAAACACAGCGAAGACAGCACGCTGAAAAGGAGAGAACCAGAAGAAGAGAACAGGCTTCTGAAAAACAAAAAATGCAACGACAACAAATAGCCCATAGGAAAAGAGTCCAAAGTCAGGAATATCAGGCAGCAATACATGCAACATCCATTCTAAATGACATTACAGGGCTGAACGAGGACTACATCAAGCCACACAAATGTGGAAACTTAGATCAAAGATATGAATTCTGTAATGCAAAACATTTTGACCCACAGATCGAAAATTTACACGTTGCTGTCCAAAGGGAAAAGTAGATCTACCCCCCATAAAAACAAATCCATTCATCCAGCACCTTATGACAGGTCAACATCAACGCAGCAGGAACTTCATGGAAAATGTCAGATCAATAAATAGTGCCCTAGCATTTGCCTCCATGGGAGCAAACATTGCTCCACCACCTGGCCATGGGCCATACTGCTTCCGGATACACGGCTCAATTTGCCACAGAGCAGGCACGCTGCACCCACAGCAGGGCCAAGACAGACAATTTGCGCAATTATACATTTTAGATCCCACTGAGGCCACAGAAAAAAGAATGCAAAATAAATCCAACACAAAAATAAAACCTCAACTTATGCAAGTACTAAGTACACGTATGGCAGAAAACAATCCATTTCCCGAAGCCTGCAAAATGCTACACCAGGTAGAAAAAGAGTGTCAAGAGGATGCCAACGAGACAGGCGATTCTATTAAGAAAGTGTCCATGACAATAGTCCAAGATCATGAAAATGACCCAAGACGGTATAACGCACCAAAGCATAATGAGGTTGTGTTTATTTTCCTAAATAATGACGGAGAACCACCACTGGAAAGAGATCTTCTAATACAGTGCAAACCAAGTGCAGGCGATCCAGACCAGAAAAGAACACAAAGGATTAGTGCCCTAGATCCCAATCTAGAGCCAATGGTGTACCCATTGCTATTCCCCTATGGAGAACAAAGCTGGGGAATTGACATACCTTTACAACTCAGACCACAAGCCTTAATAGATTTAACGAAACAGCCACGAGCACCAAGAGTGAGAGTCAGCCAGATGCAGTACTATGGCTACTGCCTTTCCATCAGAGACGACTTTAACGCCTTCTTAAATGCTGGACGCCTTACACAACAATACATAGTAGATGCATATGTCAAAACAGAAGCCAACAGACTCAATTTTGTCTGGCAAAATCAGCCAAAATTGAGAGTGGAGAAATACTCAGGATTAATGGACCATTTAAATGATGAAGCCAATGCAGCAGGCCTGATTCCTGGAAAGACCTTTATTTTGCCATCCTCATTTGCAGGTAGCCCCAGAAACATGCTCCAAAACTATCAGGACGCAATGGCAATTGTCAGAAAGTATGGTAAACCAGATCTCTTTATTACCATGACATGCAACCCCAAATGGGAAGAAATTGTTGATAACCTGCAACATGGCCAATCTGTTGCTGCACAACCTGATTTAGTGGCTAGAGTCTTCCACCTAAAACTAAGATCACTAATTGATGACATCTGCAAAAAGCATATTTTTGGGCCACCCAAAGCCATTGTGTATGTCATAGAATTCCAAAAGAGAGGTTTGCCACATGCACACATACTGCTCATCCTAACAGAAAACTATAAACCAAAAACCGAAGCGTCCATAGACAAAACAGTATCCGCAGAAATCCCGAACATGGAGAAAACTCCTCGACTATATGCAATCATAACAAAGCATATGATCCATGGACCATGTGGAACACACAATCGGAATTCACCATGTATGTCAAATGAGAAATGCACAAAGTTCTTCCCAAAAGAATATCAGCAACAAACTATTGCAAATAGAAACGGCTACCCCAAATACAGAAGACGAAACACTGGCCAAAGCAAAATGGAAAATGGCAGGACAATTGATAACAGCTGGGTTGTACCGTATAATCCATATCTAGCCCTGAAGTTCAACTGCCACATCAACGTTGAAGTCTGCGCTTCAGTTAAGAGTGTAAAATACCTATTCAAATATGTCTACAAGGGCCACAATTGCGCAAAAGTAGTGATCCAGGAAGAAGACACTTTGAACCACGATGAAATAAAACCTTCATGGATTCAAGGTATGTCAGCGCACCAGAAGAAGCATGGCGTCTGAATGGATTTGAAATGCATTACCAATCCCATACAGTCCACAGGCTAGCAGTTCATCTCCCAAACGAACAGGCAGTAATTTTCAACCCCGATGACATTGGCGTTGCAGCCGATAGAGCTTCAAGTTGAGAAACTCATTTGACAGCTTGGTTCAAATTAAATCAACAAGAAGAGAAAGCAAGAAACATATTATACTCAGACATTCCTTTACATTATGTCTTTGACTCTGCAAATTGCACTTGGAAATTGCGACAATGTAGTGCAGACAAAGTGATCAGGCGAAAGTATTCTGTAAATTTACCATCGGACCCAGAGCGCTACTGCCTATGCCTCCTACTGCTGCATGTACCAGGTGCAACATCCTTCGAAAATCTCAGGAGCGTAAATGGAAATGTCTACCCCACTTTCCAAGAAGCAGCCAAAACAAGAGGGCTCATTAATGATGAGCAAGTGTGGGAGAGTACACTAGAAGATGCTGTCCAATACAGCATGCCCAAACAAATCAGAGAACTGTTTGTCTATATCTGCGTCTTCGCATCCCTGCAAAACATGCATGAACTGTTTCAAAAATATGAACAATACCTCATTGAGGATTATGTCCACGCACATATGCAACACAATGAAGAGTGCACAATATGCCGTGACCTCGCCCTTCAAGAAATATCCAACATTCTGACACTCCATGGAAAAAAATGCACAGACTTTGGATTGACATACACCATGCAAAACACAGAACAGCTTACAGATGCCTACAACCAGGCCTATGAAAAACACACAGCTGAGGAAATGGCAAGAAGCTTCGACGACGAGCAAAAAACAGCCATGGAGCAAATATTAACAGCAAGCCAGAATGATGAGCTTTGCCACCGCTGTTTTTTCTTGGATGGGCCAGGAGGCAGTGGAAAAACGTACTTATACAAGACCTTACTCAGCACAGTGCGTGGCCAAGGTGAAGTCGCACTCCCTGTGACCTCCACAGGAATAGCAGCCAATCTACTACAGGGAGGCAGAACATACCACTCCCAGTTCAAACTACCAGTACCTATTCTTGAGAACTCCATATCAAACATGCGCCTCAATTCTGCAGATGCAAAAAACATAAAAAAAGCAAAAATAATCATTTGGGACGAGTCAACAATGGCATCCACTCTAGCACTTTCAGTAGTGGACAAACTAATGAGAGAGATCATGGAAAACAACAAACCCATGGGAGGAAAAGTATTTTTGCTGGGAGGAGATTTCCGGCAAACACTTCCAGTGGTGCCACACGGCAGCCAGACACATATCGTTGAAGCCTGCATAAAATATAATATGCTATGGCCCACATTCAAAATCCTCAAGCTACAAAACAATATCCGATCCATCGACGCAGAATTCAGCAAGTGGCTAATCAAAGTTGGCAATGGAGAAACACCACGCATTGAAGGACTTCCAGAAGACACCATTGAAATCCCAGCCAGAATAATATGCACAGGGGATATCGTCAAAGATATTTTTGGAGAAAACATTCCTGTTGACAATGTTCCCCAAATAGCAAACAGATCCATCCTTTGCCCTAAGAACTCCGATGTTGACACCATAAACGAACAGGTGCTCAACATTTTGGAAGGAGAAGAAGCCACATATCTCAGCGCAGACACAACAGATGACTCCACCGAAGAGGATTCAAAAAACTACCCTATTGAATTCCTCAATGACCAAACACCAACAGGAATGCCTAAGCATTATCTCACCCTGAAAGTAGGTGCAATAATTATGCTCCTGAGAAATCTAAACACCAAGAAAGGATTATGCAATGGCACCCGCCTCATCGTAAAAAACCTGAAAAAAAAAATCTCATCATTGCTCAAGTGATTACAGGATCGGCACAGGGAGACATGGTCTTCATCCCCCGAATTGATTTGGCACCATCCTGCACTGACTTACCATTTACCTTGAGAAGGTGACAATTCCCGATAAAATTGGCTTTTGCAATGACAATAAATAAATCACAGGGTCAGACCCTAGAAAAGGTAGGGATCTATTTGCCCGAGACAGTATTCAGCCACAGACAGTTATATGTGGCATTATCAAGAGTCAGAAGTTTTACAGACGTCGTGGTCAAGGTGCTAGAAGGCCCAGAACAAGGAAGACTATTAGCAAACTCAGAAAGAATTTTCACAAAGAATGTGGTGTATAAAGAAATACTATGAGGGTTGGGGGGGAAACCAAAAAATGATTAAAATGAGTAAGTTAAGTTTAATACTGAGTTGAAAAAATAAAAAAGAGTATTTAAACAAGAAATATGCTCTAAAAGTTGCCTCATAAGTAAGAAAAAAACTAAATAAGGGAGAAGGAAGGGCAAAAAAAAAAAGCGGGACAGAGGGGAGAGAAAAAAAAAAAGAGGGCCAAGGGAGAGGGAAAAGGAAAGAAGAGAATGCGGGAGAGGAAAGGGTAGAAAACAAGAGGGTGGGGTGGGAGGAAGGAAAACAAATACACAAGTGTGGGTCAAAAGACAGGGAGAGAGAGTAGGGGGAAACAATCAGAAAAAAAACCCCCACTCCAGACCAGAGAAGGCACTGGGCCCAGCCAAAAGGAGGAGGATGCGGTGAAGCCAGAGGAAGCAGAAACAGGCGGCACCAAAGGTCTACTAGCTAACATGGGCCAGGGACTGAGGGAGGAAGGCAAAGAGAAAGATAGAGAGAGAGAGAGAAAGAGAGAGGAAGGAGTGAGGGAGGGAGACAGGACAATAGAAAGATGGAAAGAAGGAAGGAGAGAAAAGAGAGAGAAGGGAAGGAAAAGGACAAAAGAAACAAGGAGGGAGGGAGGGAAAGTAGGAAAGAGAGAAGTAAGAAAGGAAGGAAGAAGAAAGAAAAAGGAGAAAGAAATGAGGGAGAAGGACAAAAAAAAAAAGACAGAAGGGAGGGAGGAGCAGCCAGCCCCAAAGAGCGAGCCTGTTAAAGAAAGAAAAGAGGAAAAGAGAAAGAAAAGAGAAAGATGGGAGTGAGAAGAGGTGGAAGAAAGGAAGGAAAGGAGAGAGAGGGAGAGGGAGAGAGAAGAAAGGAAGGAAAGAAAACAGAGGAAGAGGGAGAGAAAAGGAAAGAGTGAAAGAGAGAGAGAGAGAAAGAAAAAAGGAAAGGAGGGCGAAAGAGAGACAGAGAAGGAATAAAGGAAACAAACAAACAAACAAACAAACAAACAAACAAAAAGGTACTAGCGCCCGTTATTTTAACGGGCTTAAAAATACTAGTTACCTATAAAGCCCTAAACAGCTTAGGCCCTGGATATTTAAGAGAACATCTTCTTCACCATGAGCCCCACCGCCTGTTAAGATCATCTGGAGAGGTCCGTCTGTGGTTGCTGCCAACTTGTCTGGCGGCTATTCGGGAACGGGCCTTCTCCGTTGCTGCCCCTGGACTTTGGAATGTGCTCCCTGTTGAAATGAGAGCCTCCGAATCTCTGGCAACTTTTTAAAAGGCACTGAAGACACATTTATTCACCCAGGCTTTTAATTAGATTTATAGTTTTCAAATTATGTATGTGATGTCACACGCAAAGGGGGCATGGCCTGGGCTGCCGAGAGCTGGAACGAGCTCTCAGCTCATCATTTCAGGCAGCACTGGCTGCCTGATAGAACGTTTTCCCCTTCCTCTCCCTCCAGAGAGGGAGAGGAAGGGGAAAACGTTCTATCAGGCAGTTGGCGCTGCCTGAAATAACTGGCGCAGAGTTCGCCTGGGCTCTCAGTGGCCCGGGCGTGTGTGTGGGGTTGGCTCTGGGCTCCTCTGGAGCCCGAGCCATGGGGTGTTGGACTTTTCCATTGGCGGCCTGGGTTCTTTGGGCTCCGCCCCTGGGGCTAAAGCTGCTGAATAAATGCTTTTTAAAAAAAGACTTGCAAAAAAAGACTTTGCAAATCAGTTGATGATGGGGATTTTGTTTTAAGCTGCCTTTCTCTCCTGCTCCTGAAATGCTTACTATTTAAATCCCAAGAAACTGGGATGACACCATGTATTCCATTCTGTTGTCTGGTTTGAAATCAAATTAGTGGAGAGAGAGAGAGGGAGAGATCGTCTTAACTGATTGCTGGTGAGTGACTTCTCTTTCTGTTTGGCATAGCTCAGGGTAGTGTTTGCATGATTCTTTCTTCCTACTTTTATTTGTACAATAATCCTGTGAGATGGGTTAGGATGAGAGAGAGAGTATCTAGTTTAAGGTTATCCCCTGAGCTTCCTGGCTGAGTATGGAAGGATTTGAACCCAATTCTCCCCAGTTCTCATCCCACTCTAACCAGTATACCACACTGGCTTTTAACTAAGTGGGGTACTGAGTGCAGGAGACAAAGGAGACTAAACTCTTTATTTTAGCTGTGAAATAAGTACAGGAGTGGCTAAACATTATTAAGGTTGGCTGGCATAAACTAAAACACACACACCAACCATACAATAGTGTTTTTTCATAGGGGCACCTATGGAATCTTATGTACACTTACTCCATAGTAAACCTGTGTTCATTGGGATGAACTCAAGATTTTTTTTGTTCAGGACTGAAATCTGTTCCCTATCAGTTGGTTGAGATATATGTGCAAATGTGAAGTGGAAGAAAGGAAAAATCTGTGAAATCCATTTTTTCTTACATATGTGTGTGTGTGTACACTTGTATCTATAATGGCACACAAAATTTGCACACATTGCTTTGCTACTGCTGTTCAAAAACAAAACTCATTCAGCACATGGATGAAAGAAAACAGGTGGAACACTGGTGCTGAGGGCTGGCTGACACCCAAAGCAGAAGAGCAGCAGCCCAGAGTGAGAGAGGGTGAGAATCCGAGCAGAGGGGCTTCCTCAAAGAGCCCCGTGGCATGTTAAAAGGGCCCTGTGGCATGTTAAAAGGGCCCTGTGGCAGACAAAGAGCCCTGTGGCATGTTAAAGCAGAAGCAGGCATTGAGTAGACTAGCATCAGAAAATTGATGATTCCCACTAATTTAACAAGAGCAAGTTTAAAAAAACAACATCTCTACCATGGCTGGCCTTGTGCTAATTGCTTAGCTTTCAGCCTTGGTGTTCATTACCAGCAGAGTTCCCTTTGACTAGGTGTTTGTGCAGTTCTGCTTTCAGTGTTCTGTTTTATGTTAGAATCCCTAATCTGTGTCAACTGTGGTAGATGTTGTCTGTTAGGGATCATGGGACTGTAGTTCTGTAAAAGAGCACATGTTTTGCATGCAGAAGGGGTGTGTGTGTGGTGTCCCAGGTTCAATCCATGGCATCGTCAGATAGGGTTGGGATAGGACCCCTGAAATTCTGGAGAGCTGCTGTCAGTCCGTGCAGACAATACCGAGCTAGATGAACCCATGGTATGACTCAGGCAGGTTCCTGTGTTCCTCACTGTGACCTCATGCAACGTGCCAATGGGCAGGACAGTTAACACAACTTTATAGAGAAAGCCCTCCACAGTATTCTAATGTTTCTGCTAATGAATATTGGCATAAATATACTTGTTTTGTATTCTTACATTTTTGTGAGCGCAGTTGCTGTTTGTGCCCTCAAGAACCCATGTGTTAAAAATACTGCATGTGTCTAGTGTTCTTCTAGAAAAATGGCCTATTAGTGTTCATCACCTTCCTTCAAGAGGAGTACTCAAATGCGGATTACTGAGTGGGCTAGGTGTTGAATCAATTCCATGCAGGCTCACTATTTTTTAGTAGCATGCAACAATCGTAGGTGGCCATCGGTCTATTAAGGGAAAACATCCAAAGTAAGGTAATACCTTTATTGGGACCAACTAAAATATCACAAGCAAACGCTGAAGTTATCTTTTTCAATCTGAATGTTAAAAAGAGACAAGGACAAGCCCTAAATCCTGGTTTTAGGCTTAAAATGGCGCACAGGAGGTTAAGACTGATAGGGCTTAAGTTGCCGGGGGTGGGGGGGCAGTGTGTGTGTCTGCCTTGAAAGAACTCTGGGTTTTTTGTTTTTTTAGTGCTAGACAGTAACTGCTAGATTTTATATTAAAGTGGGGCAGGGCTGCCACTTTTTTCTTTGTCCCAGTGCGCCCCCCTCCCCCAAGTACTGAGATCAGTTCTGCACTGATCTCAGTGAAGGAGAGGAAGGCAGCGAGGGGCCAATTTTAAAATCTCGTCTCCGGGCCCACTCCAACCTTGGTATGCTCCTGGTCAGCCACTTGGCTTGTGTGTGTTCTCCTTAAGTTCTCACTTTCCTCCTGTCCCTGATTTGGAACCCGTGCATGTGTGTGTGACAAAGAGATCCCCACCACACACATACTTGTTGCTGAAGCCTCCGTTTGTGTGTGCATGATGTGTGTGATTTACCATGTACTGGCTGGTGTGTTGGGTTTACCTTGAAGACTGCTTAGAGTCTGCTTATAGCTCTAATCTGGTGGTCTGTGTGTTTGTAAAATCCTCTTGACTTGACTGTAATGGCAGGGAGAAACCTTTCTGGCCTCCGGGCTCTTTTTGGTTGGCTTCCCATATAGTGCTGCTTCCGGTACATGAACTAGATTTTTTTGGAAGATAGTGAGGCGAGTCTCATGATCAGTGAGACCCACCAGAGGGGGTTCTGCAGGGAGAGTGGGGTTAGCCCACTCTCCCCGCAGATGATCAAGGCAGCTGGATCGGCCGCTCACACAACTGCTGGCTCCATCACGGAGCCGGTGGGGGCTGCAGGGATCGAGGGCCATGCGGCCCCCAGAAGTTCCAGGATGCCCCTCGCGAATGCGCAGGGAAGTGCGCTGGAGAGACCTTAGAGCCCAGGAGGCTGCTTGCAGCCTCCCGGCCGGGGGTCTCCTCATGTGTTGCCGTGCCACGGAGCCGCACCGCGGCAATACACGATCAGGAAGCCCGGGTTAGCTGAGTACTTGCTCCGCTAACCTGGGCTAAGGGGAGGGCAACTTTGGCAGGCTAGCTACTAGGGAACCACCGGGCTTGCCTGCGAGCCCATTGGTTGTCATGATGACTGGAAAGCCGGCTAAGCTCCCTTGGCCTACTTTTCGGTGATCATGAGAATACCCTCAGTTTGTCTTTCCCGATGGAGAGACTATTTTCTCTACTGTCACTACAGTCCTGTGAGAAGAGAGTGTCCCCTCCCCTTCCTACTTCACGTATGTATACATTTGCAAACACCCTCCCCACAAATAGAAGATGATTCTGAAGTTAAGACAACCCCCTTGAAAAATATAGTTATAAAAGGAACCGGCCTCTGAATTTAAGGCAACCCCCAACCCTCAATTTCTAACAGCAAAGGACTTGGAAGAAACCTAGTCTTGCATTCAGGTAAACATGTTTGCTTGTTTTTTAACTGCAGGTTTCCTCCATTTTTCTTCTTTTAAATTTTTATGAGGCATCCAATAGCATACAAAATCCTGTATATATAAATTTTAAGAGACCCTGCTAACTGAGCAAGAAGCATCTTTAAAAATTGTGTCTCTATATATTTAGCACAGGGAGAGCATCTGGCCCTATCCAGCCCCAGCATAGCATCTGTCCAGTGGTTGTTGCTGATGTCTACCACATGTTTCTTTTTACAGTGTGAGCCCTTTGGAGACAGAGGACCGGGTCTCACAATCCATGAGACCCGGTTTGGGGAAGTGAGCGGGAAGAGTGGGCTAAGCCTGCTCTCCCCACTCATGAGCGGGGAGGGAGCCCTGGGCGGCCAGATTGGCCGCCCACATGATGGCCGGCCCGGGGATGGAGCCGGTGGGGGCTGGGGAGCTCGGGGGCTGCGCGGCCTCCAGAAGCCCCAGTATGACCTGTGCGAGCGCACAGGGCATACTGGGGAGACCCTCGAGCCGGGTGGCTGCTTTTAAGCCTCCCGGCCGGGGGTCTACTTGCAAGTAGCCGCGGCACAGAGCTGCGCCATGGCTACTCACGAGCAGGTAGCCTGGGTTTGCGGAGTGCTCGCTCCTGTATCTACTGGAGCGAGACAGTAGACAGTATCTACTGTCCAGTCTTGATGACGACCTAATTTGCAAAATGGCAAGGTATTGTTATATCGTTTGCAACATCCGCTCAGGTTTTCATTAATGTTTTACCTTCTTTTTTCCGTGATTCCTGTTTTATGATTGTAATGGAGGGTGCTCTGCTCTCTTTGGCTTTCAGTAAGATCTATCTGGAATTCAACACAACTGTCTTAATTTTAGCTTGTCAATATTGCATACAATCTGTTTGACTTATTGTGCTGAGTTTTTTGTAAGTATGTATGTATTACTAAGAACTGGTCTATGACCACAATAAAGGATGACTGACTGACTGACCCACTATTTATTTTTCTATGTAAACCAGTTTGAGAATGTTGATTGAAAAACGGTATATAAATGTTCACTGTAGTGGTAGCTGTAAATGTGAGTTTGTGGCTTGGCCTCCCATACTCCAAAATTCCTACTTCCCCATACCTACCAGGACACTGAAGGGTTTATAAAATTCAGAACTGGTAGATACATAGGTGAAACTGGGGGGGGGGGCAGCCAGGGAATGTGCCCTAGGCACCACTGGTGGGGGGGCCGCGCCAGTGTTATGCTGCCCCCCCACCCCCTCCCCAATTCACGGATTTTCCCTCCCGATTTTTAATTTTTTTTTTTAAATCTGTAGCCCCTTCGGGGGGGTTCCTGTAAAGGTTTTCCCTCCCCCTGCCAGCCTCTTAGATCACTGCCACAGCCTGTCTCAGGCTAATTTTCAGGCCTGTTTGGGCCTACAAAGATCAGTGCAGTGGCCATTTTGGAGGTCGCCGCACATGCTCAAAAGGCCTCTGTGAGGCCTGGCAAGGCATAGGACCTCACAAGGACCATTTGAGCATGTGCAGTGGCCATTTTGTTTAAATTTTTAAAAAGGCTGCTGAAAACAAAAATGGCCACTGCACATGCTCAAATGGCCTCTGCGAGACCCAAGTCTAGATTTTTCCCTGATCTAGGGGAGTCAAACAAGATATAAATGGCACAAAAGTAAGTGGACAAAACATCCCTTAAAAAGACAATGTTGGTTTAATACCTTGTAAGCTGGCAAAACTGAAGGGTGGGGGAGAGAGAGGCAAGGAATAAAATAGAAATATTCACTCACATGCTGTTTAATTCCCTATACAGAGGTCTATCTTTATCTGAATATTTGTCAAGCAATCTGATTATAAGGTTTGCGGGATTTCAGACTTGGAAAGTGCCTGCCTTTAACTTGTGTGGTGCTTTGAAAAAAAAAACACACCACCTGAACATCACACTGTTTTGCTGTTCTGTGGCTAGCTGCAACTTCCACCTTCTTCCTGATCAGGCTGCTGGATCCAAGCCTATTGTAAGCTGCTGGATAATTTCAGATTGTTTGGGGCCCCTAAGATTTCCCATTGCAACCATCTCCCTTGAATGCAAAAGCTGTTTGGACAGAAAAAACCCATTCCTGAATTTCTTGGAGGCAGCGACCTGTAGTGAGGTGTGCTGAGGTGGCAGAGCATTTGCTAAAGAGAGCTTTGACGGCTTAGCTCTATGGAGGCATGCCCAGCACATGGATTTGCTGTGTTTCCTTGGGAAGGCGACTGGCACATATGTGCCACATGTGTGGTTGTATGTGTGTATGTATGCATGTGTGTGTTGCTTACAACCTGTTTCTCCTGAAAGTGTCTGAACTTGTATTTTTGAGCTGATATTATGGTAAAGTTATCTGAAAGATGCGTGTCAGATGTTTGGACAGGGGCGCAATTTCAGTGCTTGCCCTAGACTCTATACGCTTCTGAGTTGACACTCCATCCCAACACACAAAATCAGCACCTCAGACATTGAACTATTTTTTAATTACCTTAAATTAAGTGGCATTGTTCTCAGTGGAAGAACTTCCTAGTCAGCCAGTATAGCTTTGAGGCAACTTTGAGTCCTGTGCCGTGTTTTGTCCTAAGCACTGCACAAAACAGGCAAATCATAGCATCTTCTTTGGCATAAAGAATGTTATTAGCTAGTAGAAGAACCCCAGTCGCTATTGGTGCTTCCAAAAGCTATTCTTTATATGCAGGAAGGGAAGAGGCACCTGTGCTGGAGAAGGATGTAGATATTTTAAATGCCCTTTTTGATGTTAATGACATTGATTTTTGTTTCTATATTTTTAATGTGATGCATTGTTCATATTACTGTTTGTTTTAAATAAACAAAAGAAAAATATTGGGTTTTTTTAAATAAAAAAAAACACCCCTCCATGCTACAGCCCTGACAAAAATTGTTAAGCTTGGGACAGAAGCTTCCTTTGGAACCCACGGGAGGGGATGAGAGCTGGTCTTGTGGTAGCAAGCATAAATTGCCCCCTTGTATTTCACAAAGTTGATACTGTTGTATTATTTGGTTCTGCTGTTGTTCACACCTGGGAACTGTAGTCGCCTGTCCTTTGTTAATCTGCTACACTATATTAAACATGTCCTTAATGTGTTCTTCTGCAGCAGAGACATGGGGCCAGGAGAAGGAGAGGAAAGCAACGAGGGGCCCGTTTTAAAATTTCGTCTCCGGGCCCACTCCAACCTTGGTACACCCCTGCCCATATGTTTTACAATTTTGTCAATCAATTTACTCGGTACAGAAGTTAAGCTATCTGGCCCATGGTTTCCTGGATCCGTCCTGGATCCCTTTTTGAAAATCAGAGTTACGTTAGCTAGTTTCCAATCCTCTGGTCCAGTATCTGACTGTAGGGACAAGTTACATATTTTTGCTAGGAGATGAGCAATTTCACATTTGAGTTCCTTCAGAATTCTTGGGTGGATGTCATGTGGCTGGCAATTTGTTAATTTTTAGTTTTTCAAGACAGTTCAGAACATCCTCTCTCATCACCTCAGATGGGATCAGTTCTTCAGCCTCCAAGCCTGAGAAGCTCAGTTCTGGAGTGGGTATACCTTCAGTTTGCTCCCCTGGTTGAGCTGGTTGTTCTGTTTTCAGTGTTCCAAGCACCATTTTGGAGGCCTGTTTTTCCCTTGCTAACTGGTTTTGGCAGTGGCTTCCGTTTGGCTTGTGATCTCTTTACTTCTTGGTTGGCTGGTTATCGTACAAATAAAGTTGATTTGTATGATAATATGCCAACCAAGAAGCGAGGAGATTGGAAGCCAATTGGAAGCCACTGCCAAAACCAGTCAGCAAGGGAAAAACTGGCCTCCAAAATAGAAGTGGCTCATGAGGGCATTGTCAGGGTGGGCAGTGAGTGGCAGCAGGAGGTACCTATAAAAATTATTACCTAGTTAATGTTTGCACCTGCCAGCCCCCACTCATTTGGGCAGGACTTCTATTTTCTGAAGGAATCCTTCTTCTCTTTTATTGCCTCCCTGACTCTACTTGTTAGCCACATTGGCGTCCTCCTAGAACTTGATGGTGCCTTTCCTCCTTCTCAGTATACATTCCAATAGGGATGTACGAACTGGTTAGAACTAGGATCGGTTCTAGATCAACCCCCCATCTAGAAGGTTCTAGGTCAGGCCCAAACTCCTAAAAAATAGAGCCTGTTCTTGGTTGAGCCAGAACAAGCCTAGCTCTAATAGAGCTGGTTCCTAGGAAGCTCGTTTCGCGTAAAAAGAGAGATCATAATCCATTTCGAGACACTTGTATCACCTAGAGCGATTGGCTGTGCTGTGGATCCCAATTGGCTAGATGAGTCTGGCCCTTTGAGTGGCTTTGGCAGTGTGTCACTTGGGGACATCTGCCACCCTATTGGCCAGGGGGAAGGGACAAGTACAAGTGCTCCAGGAAGATTATTCAAAGTAAATAGTCTCCCTGTCTTAAGGAGGCTATTATTAGACCACATCTGAAGAAAGCTGCACTGGATCCCTAAGAGTTAGCTAATTACAGCTAAATCTAATATTCTAATCTTCCATGGTTGGGCATGAGTGGTGGCCTCTCAGCTCCAGGCAGTTTTGAATGATGCAGATTATCTAGACCCATTTCAAACTGTCTTTCATCTTGAGATTGCCTTGGTCAGCCTGATGGATGATCTCCAACTGGCTATCGACAGAGAGAGTGTGACTCTGCTGATCCTTTTAGATCTCTCTGAGGCTCTCAATATCTCTCTATATAATTCTCCTGGGTGTGCCTTACAATGTGCGTCCCAGAACCCAGATGATTGGCTTGGCGGCGGACGTGCCTGATTGGCTGAGGTGCATCCAGGAGGATTGGTCACTGCTGCGGCGGGCCCAGCCACGGAGGCCAGAGGCGGCAGCGGGCCTGGCCTGACTGTGGAGGCAAGGCCCAGGAGGGGGGAAAGAAAGTGTGGGGGCAGAAGTTGCGGTGGGGAGGAGAGGCGACTGGGCCCGGAAGTGGAGACTGGGGCAGAAGGTGGGGGGGGGGGGAAGAGGTAACCACCAGCCCCAAAGAGCACACAGATCCTCTGTGTGGGGTTGGCTAGTTATGGATATTAGAAGTAGACGTCTAAGGAATCTAAGACCTGGGGAACCGAGGTTTTCATCTGTGCTCATCTGTTTTTACTTAACTGAAGATGGTGTGCCACACCGAAAGGTCTTAAGTTTTTATGTTTACCAACGTTTAGTTTTTCCTTGTTTGCACAATAAAAGGTCTTTTTGTTGAGAGTTTGTAGTTAATATGTGCATTGCATTGTAGGGTTGGGCGTTTTGTATTTTTTCTGTTTCGATTTGTACCAAATCCAAATCAACCCCATTTTATATTTTGTCTGAAATTAAGCCTTCTGAATCACCCCAGTTTTGTTTTGTATCCAAATTAATCCGAATGTGAATCTGAATTAATTCTGATTTAAAAATGGGTCACATGGTCAAAAGAGTGGGTGGGGGTTATAGTGCCCAATGAGTGGAAGCTACCACAAACATTTCAAAGGAATTGGGCAAATTGCTGATTTTTTGTGAATTTTTGAAGTTTGCACGTCTTTCAGATTTTCCCCATAGGGTATGATGGAGGTTTCAGGAAAAGTATAGCTTCACATGGTGGTGGGGGGAGGGGTGGCCCAGAGTGGAGTGTGGTTGGTGGTAGTGACCAGTTGGTACAAGGAAGCTACCACAATTTTTTAAGAGGAATTTGGCAAATGGCTGACTTTTAAAGAATTAATGAAGTTACGTGTCTTTCAGATTTTCCTCGTAGGGTATAATGGAGGTTTCTGCAGTCCCATAACTCCACTTGAGGGGCACTGGGGTGGCCCAGAGCAAGTGGCGGTGTAGTGCACATAGGGTGCCAACCACCCACATGGGTTGCCAACCCATGAAGTACAAGGTTTTGTTGTTCTAGAGGTGTTCTGAGCGTAGATTCTCTAGTAGCATATGAGAGTGGATTCATGGTTTTTCATTAAAAATCTCATTTGCTACCAGAGAATCTAAACTCAATACCTCAGAAACAACAAAGCCCAGTACCCCAATGGGTTAGCAGTCCAGGGAGGTGGTTGGCACCCTCTGTGCACTACACCACCACTCGCTTCGGATCATCCCAGTGCCCCCCAGGTGGAGTAATGGGGCTGCTGAAACCTCCATTATTCCCTATGGGAAAAAATCTTAAAGACGTGTAAACCTCACAAATTCCTAAGAAATCAGCCCTTTGCCCTATTTGGAATCTGGGTGCACCACCCTTGGGGCACTGCCACCCAACCCACTGTTTTGCCCCTGAAGCCCCACATAAACAAGTTGAAAGAGTGAAGAGAATGATGAACAACAACGACACTTAAATTTTTGGCACAGTTATTTGAGAATTTTGCAGCGGGTGGTAGCCTGTCCCTGTGGCACTAGCACAGCAGCACAACCCATTTGTGGATTCAAGCAATCTTTCAATAAAAACACTCCCTCCACATGGAACAGTGACCACAGGTCATTTGAGATAGCAAGATAGACCAATGAACTGCCTTGATACTATGGAACAGCTTCAAATGTTCATTTAACTGAAGTGGAGTGAGCCGTAGCCCAAACAAATCAGCCTACTGTTCAGAATTGTTGAGATTTATCATCACTGCATTTAAGAAAGTGCAAAACCATGGATCATGGTTACAAGAAAGAGAGAAGCAACTAAGATTCCTGGGGATGTCAAGAGATTGACAGGGGTATTCCCCACCCCCTCCTTTTGTCTCCTGTAGTCCCATGTGGATGACCTGTTCCTGCAATGGCAAAAGTTGTGAACCACTGGCTTAGATATTATGTCCCACCAAATTACATTGTGGCCTAAATTACATTAGACTGCTCAACTTGGGTAACAAAACTTAGACACCATTATAACTCATAAAAATCAGAAGAAAAACAAAATAGCTCTTCAAAAGACCCCTGAAGAAGTCAAGAGATTCTTTCTAAACCTTTGGAAAGAAAAACCTTTGTAATTTCAGAACTTTCCTAACCAGCTTCTGGAAAAGCTTCTCCACACAATTTATACCAAGGCTTTTAGCAAGAGCTTTGGAATTGCATTGAGCTCCCAAAGATATTTGGGTATTTCTGTCTCAAAATGCTGTCTTCCAAATCCCTTTCCAAGGTCAGTTTGCATTTCAATCACACTGAATACAACACATACTTAACTAAACCATTCATGCTCAACAGCTTTTTGCATATCTTATCTTCTGCTAATCACTCAGTGCCTCAGCTGGAGTGGAGAGAGTCAGAAAAGTCAATTTGAATTGCAATGCTTTCCCAAAGAACAAAGCATTCTGTCTGAAACACAGTCATTTCGATTTGGAAACAAAAATCTCTGTTTTTTAATTCTTGATTTTGTTTTGGTTACAAAACCTCCAAAATTGCCATTTTCGGGCACAAAACGTTTTGTACCCAAATTGAAATGCACAAGCCACATTGCCAACATATCAACTTATTCACAGGAAAGGAAAATAAATCCCCTCATGCATCTAATTGAACTGGCCTCTAACTTACTAATCGCATTTCTCGAGAAGCTCTCAGCCAGCTGCTTCCTCAGGGCACTCCTGGGACAGAACAAACTAAGAAAAAAGGTTTCTCCACCCAGTTGTCTGGATTGGTCCTTCTGTTCTGAATTTCCTGGGCTTTCCCCCTTATTAGGAAAGGCCCACCCTCCCAGCAGTTGCTCTGACTGAGGCCCAGTCCTCCCTCAAATCCTTCCCATCACTACAACCACTTTCTGTCTCTGGGCTCACATTCATGCTCTGTGCCCTCTGCTTCCATTCCAGTGTTGGCTGGGGGCAGGGGGAGAGGTTGTACCTGTGGAGTTTTGTAGATGCCCAACATGGTTGAGATCTGGATAGAGTATTCGGAGTCAGCCCCTTCCAGAACAGCCAAGAGGGGATTCTGTCTGCCACAGCTGTAGTTTGGGACATTCAACTGCCCAGCGGACAGCAGGTCCAACGTAGCACCAGAAACAATCCTTGCATGGGAGGAGGTCTCACAGATGTTGTAGCCCAGGGTGAGGTTGGGCAGGAGTCTGGGATTCTCATTGACCTCCTGAATGGCAAAGAGGAAGGACAGGAGGTGCCAATATTTGATATGCACCGCCCTGCCACAAAAGAGAGGTCAGGTTATCAGAGCTCATTTGAGGAAAAGATGTCAGATTCCTCTTCCTTAACCCTGAGGGTCTTTCCAGGTGCTCAGAACACCTCTAGTAAAATAAAATAAGATGGAAATCCTTCACATCTGCAGCTATTTTGGGGGGCACATAGGCAGTTCCTGGGAGACCACCTTAACTCTTAGATGCCTGTGTGTGTGGTGTAGATTTCCAGACAGGGACTGCAGATATTCCCTTGGAGTGGGCAAACATCCACATGGTGCAATTCCTCTTGAAAATTGTTCTCTCATAATAATTCCACCCATTTACAAAGGAGAGAACTGTCTTTCATGACAGAAAGCAATTTGCCAGGGTTAATTTACATAGCATAGCCAGGAAGATTTTCTGCTGCAGATCTGCTGTTCTGCTGCAGATCATTACTGCTGCAGATCTGAGGTACATTTCTGCTCTGTATAGAAGTGTCACAGATGATACCTCATACATGTCTTGATCATTTAACCTCCTGATTAGTCCCCCACCCTCTATCCCCATATATGCTCATCCGTATGGCTAACACTTCATGTATCTGATGATGTATAGTCCATAGGAACATAGAAAACTGCTATATACTGAGCCAGACCATTGGTGCATCTCGCTCAGTATTGTCTACGCTGACCGGCCATGGCCCTCCAAGGTTTCAGGCAAGAGTCTCTCTCACCTACTGGAGATGCCAGGGACTGAACTTGGGACCTTATGCACACAATGCAGATGAGCTATGACCCCATCCATGCAAGCATTTGCTATAGTATAAGGTCGGTCACACAACCTTTTGTTGGGCCGGGGACGGTGGGGTGGAAGGCAAGAGAGCACCTATCTTCCACCCAGATGATCCAGTAGTGGCCCAAGCCATGCAGCTGGCGTGCCCACATGAAGGGTGCTGCCTCGAGCCGTGCAGTGCTCTGGAGGCTGAAAAATGCTCCCCAGCCTCCAGATACCCCACAATGCACTGCATGACTAGTGCTGTGCTTTGGAGGATTCCCCGGTGAGTTGGGTGCTCTAGGCACCTGGCTCTGTGTCTGCTTGGGCTGACACATGACCCCAGACCTGGGTAAAAGACCTGCGTATAAGGCCAGGGAAAAATCCGGGGTTACTCAAGGAGGCAGCACCAGGATCGGCCTTGATCATGGGGCTTCACACAAGCAGCCCTACCCAGGCGGGGCTGCCCAGGTCTTGGTAGGGCTGCTCGTGTGGACAGCCTTTATGAGTGTTAGTCTTTAAAGTGCCACGAGATTCTTTGCGGAATAGAATGGGTTCCTTCCAATTAAATCACAGCACTTCCTGAGAACTTAAAATATTATTTATTTATTTATTATTTAAAATATTTATACCCCACCCCTCCAGCGTAATACTGCCCGGGGCACCTTACAACAATAAGACAGAGACAGATACAAGTAATAAAATTAATTTTTTAAAAAGTCAGATTAAAAACAATTATTAAGTTCAAAGTAAAACTGAAAATTATAAAAAGCTAAAGCAGTTAAAGGGAACCTATCAGATATAACAAAATAATGATGATATTAAAAAGCCTCCTTAAAATGGTGTGTTTTAAGATGTTAAAACACTTAGTAGAACATTTAATTTCAAATGGTTTCATGGTTGGTTCACTTATGATAGCAGATCTGCCCCTGGAACACACCTGGGAACAGTGACTCCTAAGAGCAGCTGGGAAGGGCAGAGAGAGGAAAGTGTGCCCTGAGCTTGCATGTCTGGACCACCAGGAAAGAAAGACCTCAGCCACAACCCATTGTGACAAGAAGAGCCTGTTTGGGGGCTACAAGCAGCACCCCTCTAGATCAGGGTTTCTTAACCTTGGGCCCCCAGATGTTGCTGGACTACAACTCCCATCATCCTCAGCCACAAAGGCCATGTCTGGGAATGATGGGAGTTGTAGTTCAAAAACATCTGGGGGCCCCAGGTTAAGAAACCCTGCTCTAGATGGTTTGGAACTGCAGGCTTGCAGTTTCCACCTTGGCTGCCTGGACTCACGCGGACTGCGATCCCTCCACCTGCCCATATTTGGTAAACTTTTAGTTAGTTGCCTAGCACAAGCAGGTCAAGTATGACATGTAACGGAAAGGTACCCCCATGCCCCTCTCTTTTTTACAACTACAGAGAAGGAGGCTGGCTGGGCAGACACAAGTTAAGGAAAAGGAATATTTCTCAAGAGAATAGTGATCCTCTTCTCTTCATTGGCATGAAGGATTAGTCTTACTATTCATTTCAAAAGGAGCTCAGATAAGGCTGTAGCACTCCCACCTCATGCAGCACTAATGGTCAGACACAGACCATGGGAGGGAGGGAGTCTCATTAGCGTAAAAAGCATTCCGATCTCCACACCTGGAAGGTCTTCCTGACCCAGGGGATAAGTTCTGAGCTCACCCATTTACCCTATCCCATACAGGTTGTCCAAACCATTTCACTTTATTGTTCTTCAAGATTGCACACACCTGTGATTGAATCATACAGCATGTTTTCTTTTGTTAACCATGGAGGTCATGCCCTGAAACCAGGAGATGTGACTTGTGTGTGACCTGAAGGCATGTTTTTGCCTATTTCAACCCTAAACCCCATTCACTGATGTGCTCCTTCTTTGGACCTACCATCTGCTTGTGCTTTGGCTCTGGCAATTCCATCTACCATGACCACTGCTCCAGTTTTGCTTCCAGCTTCTGGTTTGGACCTATCTCTTGATCCAAACCACACACCATGCTTGGCTGCCTTAGAGAACCAAACTTACCTGGATTTTTCCTGGAACTAGCTGCTTTCCTGGTTCCCTGGCTTGCGAGTGGCATCGCCTCTTCTCTACCCTGTCCTTCTGCCTGGCCCCTGGGAAGAAGGACCCCAGAATTCCCCATCCTGCAAGGGTGATAGAGCCCCCAACGGAATTGGAAGAAGGTATTACTAATAATCTCTCCCTCTCCTTTCTCCTAAGTCTAAACTCTGCACTCCAGGTCCAGCAGCCTTAAGCTGGTTGCAGTTTGAACCTTTAAGCGAAAACACCTCTTGGTGAGTCTCTCACTGATATCGCTAGTCAAATTGTTATTGCCTTTTACCACATACCAACTAATTCTCATTTCCTGTACCCCAATTACCCTTCAATAAATCTGATTGTACTATATTCCTCTCTCAAGTCCTTATTTCCAGATGAGAGTTTTGCACAGTTGAGCCTGTAATGGACTTTTCACTCTAGTTCCACTAATTCCCCACACAAGCCCAAAAGTAGTCTCAGAACCTGGTGCCAGCATTCTAGAATAGTTCTTTTAACACCATATCTGGTCACCTTCTTTCAAAAGCAAATGGGTCTCCTTCTTATAGTTAAAGCAAGGCTATGAAATTCAAGTCATCTTGTCATCTACTTTCCTAAAAAGTGGCAATTCTCTTGATTGATTCTCTTTATTGAGTGAGGTAGCTCCTGAAATACTACTACTACTACAACTGCACTGCTCTTCAACAGAATTCTCAAAGCGGTTTACACAGAAAATTAAATAATACATAACTAAGATGGATCCTGTCCCCAAAGGGCTCACAATCTAAAAAGAAACATAAGGTAGACACCAGCAACAGCCACTGGAGGGACACTGTGCTGGTGTTGGATAGGGCCAGTTAGCTGCCCAGTAGCTCCTGCCTCTCCTCCTCTCTCACTATCGGTGGAGGGCCAGCCTGTCAGAAAACCCATGAAAGGTACCTTTGAAAAGTTCTTTTAATACTCCACTATGTAAGTAATTACCCCCAACAAAACATACCGACCATCCTTAATAGCCTTGAAAGGAACTAGATCAGCTGCAGCAAGGGAAATGGCAGGCAGGACAAGAAGGTTCAGGCCAAGCTGGGCCAGTGATTTGCCAGGGTCAGGGACAGGAAAACTGTCCCTGGAAAGATGGTCATGAAATCAGAGAAGAGGAAGGGGCATCATTGAACCCTTAAGACTTAACGGCTTTCACCTGACCTTCCAGAGTTTTCCCAACTGTTTGAAAGTGCTTTATATTATTGTCATTTTTGATTGTTGGTTTTGATTTATTGTTATCTTTTTGTTTTATTTATTGGGGTATATAATATGTTGCATAAATTGAATATAAATAAATAGACAGACAGACAGACAGACAGACAGACAGATAGATAGATAGATAGATAGATAGATAGATAGATGCATCACTACTCAACTGCTTACGGGACAACTGAGGAGGAAGGCTCCTTGATGAAGTAGTTTTGCACGGACATCACATTGGTGGTCGCTATGATCCCCCCGATGAGGTGGTCTCCTGGCTCATAGTAATTGAAGGGGTTAATTGCATTCCTTTTAAAACTCAGCAGGCAGTTTGCTTTCGGCAGCTCCGAAGCTCCTTTGAGCAGAAACAGAAGCAGGAGCAGGAGCATCAGCAACAGCAACAGCAGCAGCAACTTCATTCTCAGGTCTGCCTGCAACAGCCACTTCCCTTGTGGCTGCCCTCAGCTACAGAGCAGATCATCACATGAATTTAAGGATTGGGGAAGGTAAGCCAGTCACCTGTGGTAGCAAGCATGAACTTCCCCCTTTGCTAAGCAGGGTCTGCCTTGGTTTGCATTTGGATGGGTGACTCAATGTGAGTACTGTCTACTGCAAGATATTCCCTTTAAGGAATGGGGCTATAGCTCAGTGGTAGAGCATCTGCTTGTGTGCAGAAGGCCTTTAATTCTCAAGCCCTAGGATCCAATCCTGGCAGGAATGGGAAAGACCCGAGTCTGAAACCTTAGAGAGCTGCTGGCAGTCAGAGTTGACAATCCTGATCTAGATGGACCAACAGTCCGAGTCAGTATAAGGCACCTTCCTATGTGCTCTTGCAAGACTCAGGCTGCAGGGACTGTACTTGTGGTGAGGAAGTCTGCAGGGGATGGTATCAAACCTCACTGCAGCAGAGCTCCCTCCTGCCCTGAATTTCGGTGATATGGGAGAGATTTTATGCCATTGCTGGCTTAGTCCAAAAAGTTGTCATGTGTTGTTGTTGCTGCAGATTCTGATGTTTATGTTACTGGCTTCAAAGGCTATCTTTGGCTGAACCCCCCTGAGCTCTCTGGAGAAGAAGGCTCAATCACTGTGATTTAGATAATTGTAAAGGGAGGCATCACCTCTGCAATCTCGTGGTCTCTCCACATGGCTCCAAGTGCAGGTGCAGAGCTGGGGAAAACAAGAGGGTGATTGTGAGGACTTTCTAAAGGGAATCCATCATCTTACAGGGTTCAATTCAGGGTCAAATGATCCTGGTCCTAAGTATTGACTAAATCAAGCTACAATATATCAGGGGTAGGAAATCTTGGCTCTCCGGCTGTTGTTGGACTACAGCTTCCATCATCCCCATTCACAATGTACTGTGGCTGGAGATGAAGGGAGTTGTAGTTCAACAACATCTGGAGAACCTACCACTGCTACAATATGATGTAGGAGTGAAGCATGTCCTGAGGGGCGGCCCTTCCATGAGGTGAGGTGAGGCACTGATCTCAGGTGGCAGATCACTGGGACACTAGAGGGCATCAAGACGCCCCTTGCCACACTGCGCCAGTCATATGAAGACACCTCTTCTATTAGGAACATATGAAGCTACCGTCTACAGACTGCAGGCATTCGGTAACCTGTCCCATGGCCACCTCCTCTGACAGCCAGCTTCCCAGTCCCTGGTCTCAGGCCAAGAATGGCCTTTCCCAGTCGCATTTTTATTGTGGAATAAGCCAAGAATTTCCTCCAATCAAAATCCAAGTTGAGGTTTCTAAGGCAAGTCAGTTGTCCCTGCTGCTAGAACTCAGTGTGTGTGGTCTTGTCAAAGGCATGGCTGCTTTGGTAAGCAACCCAGGCTCCCTCTGGACTGGGCATTCAGTGACACGGGTGCTGGGAGGAGAGCTGGTCTTGTGGTAGCAAGCATGACTTGTCCCCTTAGCTAAGCAGGGTCCACCCTGGTTGCATATAAATGGGAGACTTGATGTGTGAACACTGTAAGATATTTCCCCTCAGGGGATGAAGCCGCTTTGGGAAGAGCAGAAGGTTCTAAGTTCCCTCCCTGGCAGCATCTCCAAGACAGGGCTGAGAGAGATTCCTGCCTGCAGTCTTGGAGAAGCTGCTGCCAGTCTGGTTAGACAAGACTGAGCTAGATAGATCAATGGTCTGACTCAGTATATGGCAGTTTCCTATGTTCCTGTGGCCCCAGAGCCCACCAGACTCCCAGCAAGGAACTGCTTTGGAGCAGAGCTGGGCCTTGGTAGGCAAACACCCTGTAGAGGAAAAGGATGGCAAGATGTGGCCAGGATGGAAGGGCATACTGGGATTTCTATTGCTGCAGCTTGTTCAATACATGCCAGCTAACTGACACAGGGGAATTCCGGAACCAGTCCAACGTCTGGGGTGCTTCTCTCTCCCAGTCATGGCCAGTGCAGACCCTCATCATTCCAAAAGCCCCTGGGACTCCTATTTTGCTTGATCACACACAGAAACATGACTTTTTAAATACTTTTGGCCTTTAATATTAAATCTTAAAACAGTTCCTCCACTTCAGGTGAAGAGTGTAAAGGCTTCACCTGAAAGAGTGTAAAGGCTTCACCTGAAGTGAAGAAGATCATAAGATGATATCTTGGGGAAAATGTAGCTATACAAAGTAAACCATGATCACATCTTCAGCTGTTAGTATCCAGGGAACACAGATCCCCTGAGCCAAGTGTCCTGATATTGCAGTAATACTCAACAGTTGTTTTAGCATCCACCAGACCAGGAACGTAGAGTGGAATCAACGTGCATGCTTCAACGACATGCCTGTAGCTGCTTAGCCATGTAGATTCGGCTTGGAGTGAATATGGGCAACCAGGGTGTGCATATTACAGAAAGCTGGTCCTGGCAGTTGGGCCCACTCTTGGGCCCCTCGAGGGGAAGGTTAAGCACCTCCTCACCCTTGGCAAGATGATCCTCCCCCACCAGAGGCGTAACTAGGGAAAACGGCGCCCGGGGCAAGCACTGAAATTGTGCCCCCCCGCCGTGCCCCCCCGCCGCCCCCCCAACATACATCTGACTGACACACATGTTTCAGAAAACTTTTATTTTTAAAATTTAAAAAATTACAAAAATTACCAAAAATTTAAAAATGCACTACATACTTCGGTTTTTCCTCACAACAACCCTGTGAAGTTGGCTTGTATCTCAAACATCAGAATTATGATGCAATGATGATTATTATGATTATGATGCCCCTCCCTCATGCCCTGTTTCTGTTCCTGACTTTCCCTTGTGAGTGACTGTATTTTAACAAAATGAAAACCAAGGACTCCAAAGTAATTCGAGGGACTAGGGTGATAGTGCTAAAGACTCCTTATTCTCCCACTGTTAAAGAAAGACTCCCCTTTTCCAAAACCGCGCACTATTTACACCAGAAAAGGTTTCAAATGGAGGGGGAAGCATTTATGCATTTATGCTTTGTTTTATGTTACGATTTCAAAGTTAGAAAAACTATAAAAGGGCCATTTTAGAGAAGATATGCACTGCCTTAGTTGCAAATCCTGCTTTTTTGAGATTACCTGCAACTGAATAAAGCGATAATATACACCTTTGCTATTTAAATTGGTTGGAGAGTATTTATGACAATAAAAAATGAAATGGCATTTCAGATGCAACATTGGTTGCCTAAGACCACTCAGATTTAATTAATCTTCATCACATTGACAAAAAGAGCAATTAAAATTAAAATCCATGACTAAAACCAAACCACTTTGGGGTTGTTTTTAATGAAAGGTGGTATATAAATTTAGCAATAAATGTTTAGAAGTATATACTTTCACCCCCTGCCCAACCTACAATTAATTCCAGCTTATTTTCAAAGGGCTTCAAGTTTTATTTACAAATTGCTTGGCAGCACCAATGTTTAAGTAATCGCTAATTGCTCCTAATGATAGTTTTACTTATTGTTAAATTTATATACCACCTTTCATTAAAACATTCTCGGTTCATCTGATTTTCAGTCTGGTTAATTAAATCGGTGGAGGTTTAGACTTTCCTGATGGGCTGAAACAGCTAATCCATTTTGATGATGACATATAATTAAATTAGCTTGCATTACATAGTGAAAAAGTCCAGGAAGGGAGAGATGGGGGGATGTGGAACCCAAGGTTCCACATCCCCCCATCTCCCCCTCCCTGAACCTTTTCAGTTAAAATGTGGTTAGATTATAGGGGAGGAAGGACTTGAATGAGCAAAAAGGGGAACTGGTTCGGGCGTTCAGGAAGTTGTTCAGAAGAGGGAGTTGTTCAGGAAGTTTGCTCTGGTGCGTGTCCTCTCGATGCATGCGCGACTGGCGGCGGGGTGCGCCGGGGAGTGAGAGTCAGAGACTTGGACTACGAAGATGCCGCGGTGCCCAGTGCTGGATGAGCAATGCCAATGGGGGGGGGGGTTGCCGGAACCGGGGGAGGGGGACTGCTCTGCAAAAAATAAAAAAATAAAAAAAAAATTCTGGCAAATCGGCGGGGGCACTTTTTGGCGCCCCCTGCCAAGTGGTGCCCGGGGCACGTGCCCCCCCTGCCCCCTCTATAGTTACGCCTATGTCCCCCACCACCACCAAGAAGGGAAAGAGGGAGACGGGAAAAGGAAGCCAGCTGTGGACAGGTTAGCAGAGCAAGATATGGTCATTCTTGCTTCTCCAGCCATCTGTTTGCACCCCCTCCAACTGCCATTCTTGAAGCGAAGGAAAGAGATTCATTAGCTTGGAAAAAAAGAACCCAGGCTTTTCTGGGAGGGAGCTGGAGCCAGCAGGGTTACTCAGGATGGGGTTACTTTGGTAATGAATCAAGAATGTCTGGCTTGGTCCACAGTCAAAAGGCTGGGAAGATACCTTAAAGGCATCACACACACTATGCCTTAGAGATTTCAGCAAGCAGCGAGGCAACAGCGGAGGTGCGGTGGGGATCTTCACAGCCAGGCATATTCAAACCCGAGGCGCAGGACTGGCAGAGGAGGTGACAGGGGAGACTTCAAGACCAACAGGCAACAAGATGGAGATGGCTTTCTCCAGCCAGCTTGGAGTTTGGGGGTGGGTGGGTTTGAGCAGGGGTGTAGCTAGAGGACAGGGGGCCTGTATTCACCCCTCTCCCCAGTGGGCCCTCTGAACGAGGGAGATAATGAAGGAAATAGGGAGGGGTGGAGCTGGAGGCCCCTAGGAGCTGGGGGCCCCGGGGTTCTTTGAACCTATCTACTCAATTATAGCTCTGTTTGGGGATGTGGGGTTGAGGCACTTTTTGGGGATCGTTGGTGGGGTGGGCAGCTTATTTCTGCCCCCTCCCACTTCTAGGGGAGTTATTCCTGGCCAGTTTTCCCCATCCTCTTTTCATTGTCTTCCCAGAAGTAAAGGGGGGCAAGCGAGCATTGGGTATTCAGAGATGCCCCCTCCCCGCTTTTTGGGAGGTGCAGGTCTTGGAGTGGAGGTTTGGGCTATCCCACCCCCTGACACACATCGGTTTGGGGGTAGTGAGGGTGTCTTCCCCCTTTGCTACAGGGGCTGCCCCCACGAGCACTTTCTCTAGTGCATGGACTTGCTGCTTTGGGTGGTCCTATTCCCCCCTTGTGAAGCTGGGGGTGCATTCTCAAGGGATAATTAAACACAGATGTAAATCTTAGTCCTGTTTGCCCTGGTATTTCTTTGGCGTGGTGAGAAGCTAAGCAGGCTTTGCCCATGTAATTATTTGGAGGGGAGAACAGCTAAGCAGGGTTTGCCCTAGCTATTATTTGGAGGGGCAAAAAGAGCTGCACATGGTTTGACCTGGTTTTTATTTGGAGGAGCATAATGCTAAACAGGGTGTGCTCTGATTTTGCTTTCTGAAGGCCAGTAGCTAAGCAGAATTCATCCTGTTTTTTTCCTTGGGGTCCAGTAGGTGTCAACTGGGTCTTTCTTTGGGTCACCTTTGAGTCAGTTCCAAGTTTGGGTGGTGTTGCAAAAGATTCTTTTGGCAATTGGCGAGACCCCTTTACAATTAAGCCTTTGTTCATTTCACATTGGTGCGAATTTGGGATTCCAGGACTCTGAGGTCAGAGGTGCAGCTAGGTAATTTTGGAGCCTGGACCTAAAGCCCTTTGGAGCACCCTCCCCCCCACGCCCCCACACACTGTGACACACATGCAGTATGTTTAACACGTGGGTTCTTGCGGGCACAAACAGCAACTGAACTCACAAGAATGTAAGAACGACTTCCGGTTGTAATGCCGGGGCAGCTGGCTGCTCCTCTGCAAAGAGGAGACAAGAAGGAGAAATAAGGGTTTTTTTGAGTCTTCAGAACCCTCCCACGTCGTCCTGGATTAAAGGACTGACCCAAGATAAACCACGATTTCTCATATGCTGGTTATCTGATTCAGGGATTGGGCTGAAAAGCTCGGTTTTTGTCTCAAGGTGATCGGCAGGGAAAAGGATTCCATCTTCGCTTGTCTCCCTCTCAGGAAATCTTCATGACTGAAGCATGACTGATGGCAGACAATCTCTATGGCTTGGATATAATTAATGTTTGAAGTTCAGAAGCTCACCTCTTTAGTGAATGATGATGACAAATTGATGAAATTCCTCATGCGTTTCTGAGAAAGACGCTACAGATAAGGCTGTAAGTTTCTCTTTGGATTGAAGAAAGGAATTCTTTCTTTTTCTTTGTTTGCTAAATACTAAACTTTTAGACTTAAATTGTTGATTAAAAAATTTTAACATTCGGAAAGGATTTCATTAGTGGGGATTGCTATTCTTTAAGCTTAAAGAAGAGACGTTTTGGTGTTTCCTATTTGCTATGGACTCTGCCTATCATTCTTCTCAACCAATGAAAACAACAGATGTTCCACACCACCGTGAGAAAATTCTAAATGCCAGTGATTAGATAGAATCCACGCTGCAGAACTGTTTATACTTGAGAAATAAGCACAGGCTTTTACTTTCTGTTTTGAGATCAAGGACAACCACTGCTCTGCAAGTATTTTTCTTTTCTTAACCCCTTCATATCATTATGAGAGGCAAAGCTCATCAGAGTCAGACACATATACAAGCCAGGAAACCTTCACTTCCAGATTCAGGTGTGGGGGAAACCACAACACCTGTAGCTATGGACCAAATGCTCTCTGAGATGAAGCAAATATTGCAATCAAATGCCACTGCCCTCAAACAAGTCATTTTGGATATGACCCAGATGAAACAGAATTTGAATGGATTAAATGATAAAATCTCAAAGACTGATGAAACTGTCATGAAATTAGCACAAGAGAATAAAGAATTTAGATTAAGAGTGGAAGCTTTAGAGAAAGATTTGGGATCACTGAAAGATGACAGAGAAAGACTATTAGATCAAATGGCTTTGCTGGAATTAAGACAAAAAGAGAAATTTTTAAGGTTTAGGGGCATTCCAGGAATTCCCAACCAGAATATTAAGAAACTACTTGGAGAAGAACTTGCACTACTTTTGGGAATTACAGCAGGAGAGATGGAGGCCCAGATTGAGAGAGCTTTTTGTCAAAACTCGGATTTTGCCACAAGAAATAAACTAACCAAGGACTGTCTAGTACAGTTCACTACTAAATCAATAGCTGAACGAATCATCCAGGCTCATCTCACCACAGCCCTAACAATTCAAGCCCATCAGATAAAATTTTTGAAGGAAATTCCAGCTAGAATTCTAAGAAAACGTAAGGATTACAAATTTTTGACTGATGCATTAAATGCCAAGGGAATACGTTTTAGATGGGAATTGCCAGAGGGACTCTCTTTTTTCTACAAAAACAAGAGGAATAGACTTACTGAGCTCCTCAAAGCACAATAATTTTGGCGGAAATATAATAAAGATTTATCTTCTGAGCATCCTGCTCCATAAATATATAATTTAAATCAGTCCATATGGATTACAAATATACACACAGAATTTTTTTCTTGGAATCTAAATTTTTAGAAAATCCAATGGACAAGATTGAAAGATTTTTGGATAAGATATAGTAATTTGGTCAAAGTTATGCTAAAATATGGAACTCAATGAAAAAGGATTTGCAAAGATGGTCTAAAATGAATTTATTTTTAATGAGAAGAATTTCAGTGGTGAAGAACATTGTTTTACTTAAAATGATATTTCTTTTTTAGAATATTTCTGTAATTAATAATATGACTTGTTTTAGGCAATGGCAGAAGGGTATAATTAAGCTTATTTGGCAGGGGAAAAGATTAAGAATAAATTTTAAAGATGTGGTTTTACCTTGCCAGATTTAAGGTTGTATTTTGATGCTGTTTGTTAGATATGGTTAAAGGAATAGATAACACTGAGAAATTCCAGAGTTTTTGATCTGGAGGGTCTTGATAGAAGGTTTGGATGGCATGTTTGCTTAGGGTACGAAAAAAGTAAATATATAAAGATTTTTTGAATTATTATGTAAGAAGGGGCTTAATGAGGGTATGGTTAAAATAGAAAAATTGGTTAGAATTGTTTGTATATTAGAACAAAAAATTTCGTTATGGTTACCTTTGATTGAAGCTTTATTGCGTAAAGAATCAAATATGTATAGTAGATGTGTTGAGGTATTTACAGAGATCCGTAGTATTTTTATGGGAAGGATTGTAAGTTAAAAAGCTTAATTGAAATATAAAATTTGGTTAGAGACTAGTTTTAGTATAGATGTTGGACATAATTACAGAAAGGGCAGCCTGGGAAAAATTATGGAAGAGTCATTTAAAACTTATTGTTTGCTATGCTTTGAAGGAGAATTATTATAAAATGATTTATATGGTATCTGACATTAAAAAAACTGGCATTAATGTATAAAAATGTTTTAAACAAATGTTGGAAGTGTGGGCATATGGAAGGTATTTGGACCTATGGGAAGGCTAAGGCTTATTGGGACATGATATATAATGAATTAAAGAAAGTGATTTTTCCCAAGAAGCCAGAATCCTTCCTGCTGGGAATAACACAAGGAGTAATTTTTACAAATGGTTTGACTTTCTTCATGTATGCATCGACGGTGGACAGAATGATATATGCATAGAAATGGAAGAGTGTTGTAGTTAAAGAATTATTTTCCTATTATTGATCTTACAGCAGGATTTGTTTTGAAACGCAGGTTGGGTAGAATAATGATTTTTTTTCTTTGAACTTTGAAGGTTTAAATTTATGTTTTTTATTACTATTATAATAAGGGTAAATTTTATAGTTGTAATTTCACGAAGAGAGGTGAGCGGGAAGTCCATTTTTGTTTATTATGATGGTTATTATTGTTGAAAATTAATAAAAATTGAATTTGGAAAAAGTTAAAAAACAAAAACAAAACAAGAATGTAAGAATATAAAACAGGCATATTTATGCAAATATAGGAACATAGGAAACTGCCATATACTGAGTCAGACCTAGGTCCATCTAGCTCAGTATTGACTACACAGACTGGCAGCGGCTTCTCCAAGGGTGCAGGCAAGCACGCAACTGAACATATTCCCATCCCATGTATTTCTTTCCCCACTCCCCCTTTGTCTCTAATGCAGAGGTCATAATCAGCTGCTTGGCATAGTGGCAGGCCAGCTCCACCCAGGACAGACTAAGGAGTCTTTGGAGGCCCCAAGAAGGTGTAGAGGCCCCGGACTTGTTCCCAGAATTCCAGGGGTAAGAGCGCCTTTGTCTGAGGTGCAGCATATTGGGCGCTGGCATTCTAGAGCAGGGATTCTCAACGTTGGGTCCCCAGATGTTATTGGACTTCAAGTCCCATAACCCCCAACTAAAGGCCACTGGGGCTGGGGATGATGGGAGTTGAAGTCCAATACCATCTGGGGACCCAACACTGAGAATCCCTGTTGTAGAGCATTCAGGTATTAATTTATTTGTTTATGTTGCTCTTGTGTCTTCTCTTTGCAGGTGCAGGGGGAGCAGCACCTCTAGAACGTACCTTTATCTGTGGCCATTCCATTGTGTCTTGGGCCCACAGGTATGACAGCACCATGCACTGGGGTTCCCACTTGTGTATGGGCCACCAGCTGTCCATCTCATGGTTTGGTAGGAGGGGTATGCTTTAGGGACAGCTTTTGCCTCTGGTTTGGGAGTTCATTGCTAGTTAGAGCCCCTCTGGAGTTGCTGCTGCTGGTTCATTTGGGGGGAAACAACCCGGCTTAGAGAAACTGAGGTTTCTCTGGTGCAGTAGGCACGGCAGGATTTTGAATTGATTGAGTTATGGATATAATTATGTTATGTTAATTATGTTATGGGTGGATCTCCTACAGTGCAGGGTTTGGCAGGGAGTGGATAATGTGCTAGGGGTAAGATTGATCAGGACATGAGAAAGGAGATGGAGGACAGTGGTGGGGGGGCTTTATTTGATACTCTCGGATCACTGCTTTTCTCCAGAATAATTTGAGAATCTTTGGATGGGTGGGGAGGCAAGGCCAAGCAAGGCTAGCCTCCCCTTGTGGCAGGGGCAATGCGGGCTCTCTATAGCAGTAGGGTTGGTTTCCGATGGTGAGCAGCATCCTTGGGCCATTTAAATCAGGAGGGTGCTTTACCTACCCTTAGAGGCTTCATGGCTCAAAGATGTGGATGGCGGCACCCATACCTGCTTCCTGGTTTCCATCACTTCAAAGGCTTTACGGCTTGTTTTGGTGAAATCCACGCAAGGCCCAGACTCCGATGGGGTAGGCAAAGAGACGAGCAGGAAGCAGCATTCAGTGCTTCCAGGCTCTGAGCCAGGATGTATCACCCAAAATGATTCAGGAGGACGGAAGTCTGACTCCAGCCTTCGTTAGGCCCGCACTGCTTGGGGGTGGAGTTTGTTCTTGACACCATCCAATTACTGATCTGAAATGAAGTTGTGGCCCTTTGGAGGTATAGTCAGGATGCCGCCCAGTTTTATCAAGTGAACACACATTAAGCATGATTAGCTAACTTGGAGTAGCCAAGTTCTTGTGAAATTACCCAGACTGAGGTGGGTTCAGTTTCTGCCTCAATGCTAGTTCCTGGATCCTGGAGCTGTTGGCTAACTCTGTGTACAGGCCTACATTCAAAGGACGCTCTCAGCCTTTGTGAAGCCCTTTTGTTACCTGCAAACGAGTATTGTACCTGGTGCACTTAGCCAATAACGAGCCAAGAGAGACTAGTATCTAAGAGCTTTATTGTTCTGCAAAACAAGCAAGCAAGCAGTCCTGGGAAGTAGGTTTCCAAAGACAGGACAGCCCAAAATGGAGGCTGCCCAAGCATTTTATACAGGAGAGTACGATTCCAACCATTTGCTACATTCGATCGTAACAACAAGCATGACAGGTAAGTACATCGATGCATCATCATGAAAGAAAAATGAAACCACAGCAAAGTCTTTGTTCACATACTTGATTCTTTGTTTCTAGAGATTCATCTCTTATCAGGGCACATTTCTGCTTTGACCAGCAGGCCCAGCATGAAGATCCAGCCATGAAATACTATGTTACTAATTTCAAGGCAAGTGTCAGGAGAGGATAGGGAGGGGATGTGAAACTAAACAGACATAGGTCATATATTTTGCAGGCCATAAACATCGTATTTTGTCTATACAAAATGCTCAAATTTCTACAAATAAAATCAAATCATTCCATTTTACAAGAGGGGCCTCATTTATCCCAGTGGCAATCAAGTTATTTGTTTCTAAAGTCTATCCCGTATTTTTTTTTTTTAATGGTGCCCAATTGGGGCCTCCTAGTAGTAATTTTGGCCTGCTGGAGTCAAAATTTAAGTACAGTCTAAATTTATTAGAGCTATTCTTCAAGTTCCCCCCTGTGTTCCCAACTCTCTTACCAGACAAGAAGTAGGTCTCGCTAGGGTTGAATTGGGTTCTGGACCTGTATTATAAAGTTTTGGTTAAAACTGGTTTTTGCCAATGTAGGCCTGGCTTCCTTAGTAATGCCTGATGACTTTAATTATAAGTGGAAGACCTTGGTTAAAAACAAACTTCTTCAATTTGGGTTCTCCCATGAGGAAATTCTTAGATTAGGACATGATCAGGCCTGGCGGTTATTAAGCAGCGTATTGCCGATACAGAATTACAAGTGGATACAGCCTGTCTAAGGAGTGGCATCTATCTGGGGAAACAACTTTTTAATTCCAAATTGGCAACATATTTAGATAATATTCTTATCCCTAAATTTAGGCGTCCATTTACTCTTGTCCACCTAAACGCCCTTCTGACGGCTGTTAGGGATGGTAGATATAAAGGGATTCCGTTTAATTTAAGGATTTGCCCCTGTGGAATGGGTGCCATAGAAACTACCCCTCATGTTATTTTATATTGTAAATTTTATAGTGATGCTCATTTAAAATTAATTACTCCCCTTTTGGGGAAGATTCCAGGTCACTCAGGTGAATTTTTTTTAGAGTTTTTGTTATCTAACTTTCGTAAAGAGATCACTTTCAAGGTGACTAGATTCTGCTACATTGTTTGTATTATACGCTCTAGTTTTATGTAATGTTTTTGTTGTTGTACAGTCTGATCTACGATCGTAATAGAGCTTATCTATCTATTTATCTATCTATCTATCTATCTATCTATCTATCTGTCTATCATATGATAGAACACTTGCTCAGTTCATGCTGAGTTCACCAAGATGGCGTCTGTTTGGTTCACTCACAGGTAACACACTTTGAAGCTCTCTCTTGTGTTTGTTAGATTACAAAAAAATGAATGTTGTGAAACTCTGTTCTGGGCAACGCCAAAGGAGTGTTAGTTGCATATAGTCCAATATTGGTAATTAAAATATATTAAGATAAATCCAGTTGAAATCAAGTTAGGATAAAGTGATAAATTATCAATCATTAAAACAAATATTCCTGTGACCATTTCAATGCTACAATACATTTGCATTCATGCTTTATTTATTCCTTTGTATGTGAAGCATAGAAAGATTTCTTACAATAACATCTCAGAGTACTTCACTCCCAAGTAGTTTAGATTCTTGCTGGACATTGCCTTTCCAAAAAAATGAATATTCACATATACAAACAAGTTGTTCCTCTTGGGAACTAAATGTCTTTCTGAGTTATGAGGTTGCAACTTACAAATGAAATTTTGGAATGCAACCTGTTTGTAAGTTGGGAATTCTACGAATTAGATGCCACCCTCAGTTTTCACCATCAGGTGCTCCTTGGTATTCAGATCAGGTCTCAGGATGATAATGTAGCACTTGGGAATGAAGATGCAGCCCAGTAAGACAGCACTGGAGGCCAAGATGGAGAAGACCTGCACAGCCACCATGGATTTCCCCTTGGTGCTCAGGTAGGAGGGCACAAAGGAGACCCAGACACTGCAGAAGACGAGCATGCTGAAGGTGATCAACTTGGCTTCGTTGAATGCCCCAGGCAGCTTCCTGGCTAGGAAAGCCGCCATGAAACAGACGGCGGCCAGGAAGCCCATGTAGCCAAGGGCGCCATAAAACATGGCGACAGACCCTTCGTTACACTGCAGGGTGATTTGTCCGGGCTGGGCGTGCATGTCAGACTCTGGGAAGGGTGGAGAGATCCCCAGCCAGATGGTGCAGATCCCAAGTTGAACACTAGAACAAGACATGACAATGCAGCTGCCTAAGCTCTTCCCCAGCCATCTCTTCATCCTGTTGCCTGGCTTGATGGCCATGAAGGCAGCCACCACAGTGATGGTTTTGGCCAACATGGAAGAGACGGCAACCGAGAAGATGATGCTGAAAGTGGTTTGTCGGAGAAGACAGGTCACCTTCCTCGGGCGGCCAATGAACAGGAAGGAGGACAGAAATGAAAGCAGGAGGGAGACAAGGAGTAAGTAGGAGAGGTCCCGGTTGTTGGCTTTGACCACTGGAGTGTCCAGGTATTTAATGAAGATTCCTAACACAAAGGCTGTGGTGATGGCCAAAAAGAGGGCAAAGGAAATGAGGATGATCCCCAAAGGTTCTTCATATGACAGGAAGGTTATATCCTTGGGGACACATTCATCTCGCTCCTTGTTTGGGTGCTGATCATCTGGACACTTGTTGCAATGGTCTGCATCTGAAAATATCACAAGTGAGTTCAGTATCACTGATGCTTGCACCATAGTCAAAATAGTTTTTGTTCCTGCTTCATAACAGCAATTTTTGGGGAAAGAGATGAGAGACTGAAAGTGGGTGGCAGGGGTCTGGCCAAGGTGTCTCTTTCATAGATAGAATGAATGTTTTACAACAGAAGCTTCCATGTACAATGCTTGGTATCACCACCCCAAAAAGATCCCAAGCAAGGATGTCCAGGTCCAGGGATTTCCCTCCCCTTTCAGACAAATGATCAGGGATCAAAAGCAACTAGGACCCATTTTCTGCCCCTCCAGCTTGTTAGTGAAGGCTGCTACTGCCTGTGTGCAGCTGCAGCAGGATGCCAAGTGTTTTTTCTGTGCACCCTCCTCCCCCTCTTTCCTAATTCCTCAAGCAGGAGGCAGGTGGGCATATTGCCGTCTCACTGGTACCCCACCTGAGGCAACTATCTCAGCTTGCCTCCTGGAAGGGTAGCTCCTGGAAAGAGCTCGTTCAGCCTGAGACACTAGAGCAGGACTGCACCATGTTGGCCCTCTTGCAGATGTTGGACTACAAATCCCCTCATCAATTGGTCACCGTGGCTAGGGATGATAGGAGTTGTAGTCCAACAGCAGCTGGAGGGCCCAAATTTTTGTGCAGCCCTGCATTAGATTCTTACTCATAAGAACAGATTAATTAACTTAGAAAATGTTTATGTTTGATCTTGTCAAAAAGTGGCCAAGTCCAAAAGGCCAAGAAGTGATGCACTAGAGTGTTATACAGCATCTGGTAGAAGATTCTGGGGTGTATTTTGGATGGCATTCTTAAATCAGAGGTTGGGTGCAGCTGCAGAACAAAAGTTCAATGGGGTGTGTGTGTGACGTTGAACTCTATCCTGCCACTCATCACATCTTCTCTTCTCCTTATCCATCAACCTGGCTCATTTCTTTCAACTCACTTTATGAACTGTATTACAAGGCATGGTCTGGTGGTACATGTTGCAGCCACCTTCTTGAAATGAAGTAGTTCTGTGTCTGGTCAGAGCCTGGATGGAGGACTACATAAGAACCCTTTGTCGTGCTACCTTCAGCTCCACAGTGTAAGAAAAGGAGGACATAGTAACTAAGGAAAGAGATTTGAGTGCATCCCTGTTCTGTTCCCCAAAGGGCTGTCCTTCCCTCAGAGGTTGCCTACCTTCCAGAGTGGAGATTGTCCCTTCTGTGCAGGGAGCACATCCATAGCAGCAAACTGGCTTTCCTTCCTGAATCACCTTGGTGTATCCAGGGCGGCAGCTTTCTGTGCACCTGGAACGAGGCAGAGTCTAAATAGGAAGAAAAGGGGCATCATGCCAAAGTTGTGGATAATTTTTTTGGAGGTGGGACCATGACTCAGTGGCAGAACCCCTCTGCTTTGCATACAGAAAGTCCAAGTTTCCACCCTTGTAGTCTCCAGTTAAACAGTCTTAGGCAGCAGAACTACGAAAGAGTCCTGCCTGCAAACGCTTGTAGATTTGCAAGCATTGCTAACTTGGCAAAGGGGCACCTTTTAACGTGGTGATTCTCTTTATTTAGCAGGGGGAAAGTAACTGGACCTATCCATCTCCAGCACAGTATCCCCAGTGACTGTTGCTGCTGTCTATCTTATGTTTCTTGTTAGATTGTGAGCCCTGGGGACAGGGAGCCATCGTATTTATTTGTTACTTCTCTGTGTAAACCGCCCTGAGCCATTTTTGGAAGGGCGGCATAGAAATCAAATGAATGAATGAATGAATGACTCACTGCCTGTTATGATAGGCAGATAAACACGTGGTGAGAAAACCAATAGCTGCTGAGCGCTTGAGTACATGTCTGAACCAGAGCAAACACCCTTAGCCCTCCCTTTTCCTGAGTTAAAACCAACTTGGATAGGATTGTAAAAAGAAAAGAGCAAAAAATCCCACTTCTATTCAAATACTACAGATTGCTTCCATCTGAGGCTTTCTCATCTTTTAGATTCAGTTAAAAGTACTCAGTAGGTTACAAGAATACTTCAAAAGCACTCTGAATGATGCTGGGGCAGCACACTTTAAAAATCTTGGTTATTCAGTTGCAAAGAACAGATATATAGGAAAATGAAAAGCACACACACAAAGAAATAGAAGTTTCTAACGCAAAGTCTGACTAAACAAACTTTCCCCAAGACTAAATTTCTCAAAACCATAAGCCTTGGCTCCTTCCCTTGAACTCACCAAACTCCTGATGAGAATCAAGCCTCCTGAAATCCTGTCTTCCCAGGATCTAAAGTCATCCTCCTACAGCAAAACTCCATTGCCTCATGTCCTCTGCACTCATCCAGCCCAGACCTCCTTTCTTCATCCCAGAATTCCCAGCCATAGCTCTCTAGGTCCCACCCACCTGGCAAACTGATTGATTGAGCTCTGGAGTTCACCAGCCTGTCAGTCCAGACAAGGGTTCCCTTCCTGTTAACTCTTTAGAGGGAGGGGAGGCTGGTCATTACATCTTCTCAGAAAGAATGACATTCCCTGGGTCATATGATTTCTGGGGAGGAATCATAGCTCAATGGCAGAGTATCTGCCTTCCATGCTGAAGGTCCCGGGTAGGGGTGTGCATGGAACTGTTTCTGGTGTTTCTGTTCAAGTTCAAACTGAACTTGGACCGAACCGAACTGCTGGTCCAAGAGCAAATTAGAACCGGCTGGCAGTTTGGTTCTGCACTAGAACTGGGTCAAACAGGTTCTGCCTGGTTCGACCCAGTTCTGCTTGCTGTTAAAGGGGAATGCGGTACAAGCAAAGCTGGGGGGAACTTGATTGGGTTGAAAAGTGAGGGCGGAGATCACCTTACACACTGCTGCGGAGCAGCTTCCCCCAATCAGCACGTGTTGGTGGGGCTCTTTGCTTGGGTTGAGAAAGGCTCCTGCCTGAAACTTTGAATAGTTCCTTCCAGTTAATATAGATAGTACTTGTTGGGAATTCTCTCTGGTGAGAGATACCCTTCTGTTACAGCAGAGTGCACAGAGGCAAAACACAGCAGAGTCTGCCTAGGCATGTGTGTCTGCTAAGAGCCAAAAGAAACTTGGAGCCAGTTCATAGTTTCAAATCAATATAAGGAGTCTTTATTGGAGAACTCCATTCTAGATAGGAAAGTGGAGAGATAGAATCTCTAATCTAGCTAGCTAGCTGGATGCAGAGAGATGCTGTCTGCATCTCTGCACAAATGGTGCAGAGAGAGAGGCAAGAGTGTGTGTTAGGGAGAAGGAAGGAAGTCCCTGAGAGTAGCAATCTACATATCAAAGGGATAGTGTCAGAGCAGTAGAGAGGAGGAATGACCAGTGTCTTGTCCCCTCTAGCCCACTAGCCTGCCACTAGACAGACTCACTAGTCTGTCCCCCTATGTCATTGAGGCATGAGGCAGCACTAAGTCCTTCATTTCCAACAGTACTTCCAACAGAGTTAGATTGACATAGGGTCTGACTCGGTATAAGGCAGCTTCCTATGTTTCTATGATGGAAATGAGTCACAGGGTTGGGAAGGAGCAAATTGGAACTCTAGTCCCAAGCCTGGTTGCAGTATAAGCATTTTGAAAGCAGGAATTTTTGATAGGCCACTGCCTGGAGGATATGCTTTGGTATTTGCTGTTCTGCAATAGCAAATCACACTGTAAAGGGTTACAACTAGGGGAGAAAAAGATGGAGAACATATTAATTAGCCAGTTCATATTTTGATGCACGACAGGAGTCACTAGGCTAGTTTGCACAATCACTGGTTGGATAGGACAAGCATCCTACCCAGGTTCAGGAGTTGCGAAAACACGCCTGTCTTGTGATCATGTGCTTGTAAAAAAAAGCAAGGAAGGGGATGGAGATTGGTGGTCATGTGTAAGACTCACATTGAGTAGGAGGGCTGTGGCCGACTGCATAGAAGTCAGCTTCCTGTATTCTATCACTGAGCTCTGTGCTGTCATCCTCTTCAGGTTTCAGCCAGGTTCTTGAGTTCTGCGTTCAAATAGGCATTTTTCTAGATGGTAGTTGATCAAGTTGCTGACCTCCTAAGCTAGAGGATACCCCATTAGGGTTTGGATTTGGGTGCAGCTGCACATGACCCTCCTCAAAAACCAGTGTTGCTTTCCTGCTTCAACAGAATTGTCCCATGAACTCTCCCCATCTTTTTAGTTTATGCTCTAATTGGATAGGAATTATAATCATTTTGCATACCTTTCCAAAGTTATTTAAGTTGAAAAGATGTGAAATGGATGAAAAGGATTGACACACCTGATTAAACCACTTGGACCACACAATGGAATCCTGGTCAATGCTGACTTTGATGTCAGTGGGTCCTTTTTTCTTGAGAGCTCCCACTTTCACGGCATCAAAGGAGCCATTGGGAAAGACCACCCAGTTCACAAGGTCAAGGTCAGTCACCAGGTCCCTGTCCTCCTCATCCAAACAAACTCCCTCTGTAGAACAATTGTAAACCCAAGCATTTCTCAGAAAAGGATGAAGCTAGAACAAAAGAGGAAACACAAGCATTTAGAGATAAGGAAAAACCAATTGTAATGGGGATGTGAATATATTCCAGATGCTGAAATATTGCAACATCAGCTTGGATTATGACAGAGGGAAAGCAGGGAATCCACACAAAGAAGACAGACGGGAGGGGTGTTCTCATGATGATTGCTAGGGTAGGAGAAACCTCGACAAACCCAGCTCCAGAGTGAGGGCAGAGGGAAAGCAGTGCCCGTGCCTCCCACTTCTGTACCCAGCCCGCAGATGAGCATTTCCACCTCATCCCACTTTGACTGTATGATTCTCATGATGGCCAGTTGTCTGTCACAATCCATGAAACAGCCATGAAAAACAATGGTCTTTAGAATAAACAGAGCATGAAAAATGATGGTTGTTTCACTGATTGCTGCAGCTTGCCTAGCAGATGGCGATAAGAATATAGCACAATATGAATATGACGAATATATATATATACCACTTCTCAACAAAAAGTTCCCAAGTTGTTAGTGTTGTGGATTTCCCTGCCTTTTTTACTAGTGGTAATGTGAGCGTATGTTGGAATATATCAGCGTCTGGGGGAGCCCATGGTCAGGGGAGCTACCTGTGAGGGATAACAAATACCTGCCATGGCTGTATCTTTGGACGGTCTGACAGGTCTCCAGCCACCATCATCTCCCTCTTGGCTTCAGGGGCATATGCAGCGCTTATGGCACGCATCACGGCCTGGACAGAGGTGTAAATGCTGTAACCGTCACCAGTCAGGATCTTCTTGAATGTATCTTGGGGCAGGCTGCCCACTTTCTCCTTATCTCTGCATCTTATCTGGCTGCTACCAGACAACATCGGCTTTCCATCTGAACAAAAAAATGCCTCCAGCCTGAACCTCTTGATGGCCCTGAGAAATGTGTCAAAACTGGCATAATTTTGTCTTTTTTTGGCCTGGCTTTGGAGGGACAAAGAGCCATGAAAGTGAAACATTTTTAAAATATTTGAAGCCAAGGTGCTGTCTCGCACACCTAAGATGATCCAAACCTTCCCCTGTCTGGGTTTCATCTGCCCATCAAGTTGCCGATTCAGGTACATTAAATCCATCATTGAGTTGACATTGCCATAGTGAACAAACACCCCAACTTCTCTTTGCATAAGAAGTGGAAGTATGTTGTTCAGCTCTGTAAGCATCTTAGAAAATGAGACAGAGTCTCCAGTGACGCTTTGGGAGAAGGCAACACAAATGCCATTCTTGGTGAGCACAGGTGTCAAGACCCTCACAAAGCTTTCGCCGTCATCACTGTTGGGAAAAAGGAGGCCAACCCACGTCCATCTGAAATGCTGGAGCAGTCGGGCAATCCCCAGGTACGGATGGTTTTCCCGAGGGATCACCCGGTAGAAAAAAGGGAGCCGAGTTTTATCAGTAAGCGTATGAGAAACTGCACCATAACTGACCTGGTGAGGAAAGGAAGCAATGAGGATTTTTTCCTGTTTTCAGGAGAAAGCTCTGACATTCCTTCACCCAACACTATGAGCAGCCAGCAAAATTCCTCTATGTTTCCAGGCCCAGTTCTTACCTTTGAAGGTTCTAGCTGGTCCAGGAGCTGCAAGAACCTTTCAGAAATGATGTGCTTGCCTGTGCAATCTCCCCAGTGGTGTGGCCGCCATAGGATGAGTGGGGTACAAATGTCGCTGGATTCTCAGAGGTCCAGGGGCCACCATGACATCCCTTGCAACCCCCAAGTAACCCCATTTGCCCTCTAACCAGCTGATGAATGAAGCACTCGCTGGCTGGGATGGGGCGGGGGGGGGGAGACAATCTGAATGGATTCTCACCCTCTCCCTGCATGGATGTGCACCCTCTCCCTGCTCGCCAGCAATTTGTGCTTCTTTCTTCTTCTCTCTCGGATGGAGGGAGAGATAAGAAGCACTCAACTGGTGATCAAAGGATTGACCAGCAGATAGAGATGTACACTTGACTCATTGCCCTTTGGCCAGCCAGCACATTGTTTACCAGATGGGTACTTCCTTTCCCTCCCTCACCAGCACCCAGCCAGTGAACAAAGTGCCATCTGGTCATCTGTGGAAGTCTTAGGGCCCTGTCTCTCTGATTTAGCCATGCCCCCTGCATTTGCATGACTCTGGCACTGGTACAAGGGGTGTGGCAGATGTGGGCAGGCAGAAGCACTTCAAAGGCAGGTGGTGGCTGTGGCATGTCCCATGATGGCCACCACCAACCTCCCTATGCCCCTGAATCTTCCTATGCTCTACCATTCCTCTGAGTTTAAATGGAAGCTGCTTTTGCCATGCTGATGGATGACCCGTGCCATAATAATAATAATAATAATAATAATAATAATAATAATAATAATTCGATTTCTATACCGCCCTTCCAAAAATGGCTCAGGGCGGTTTACAAAGAGAAATAACAAATAAGATGGCTTCCTGTCCCCAAAGGGCTCACATTCTAAAAAGAAACATAAGACACACACCAGCAACAGTCACTGGAAGTACTATGCTGGGGGTGGATAGGGCCAGTTACTCTCCCCCTGCTAAATAAAGAGAATCACCACGGTAAAAGGTGCCTCTTTGCCCAGTTAGCAGGGGTTTGCCCAGTTAGCAGGGGTTAGCAGAATGATGGAGAATTCAGTTAGCAGTTAGCAGAATGATGGAGAATTCACCTTGATGATTCTGCAGAACTTCACAGCATGTTTTGATACGGAATGACCAGTGTATCTTTCTGGATTGTCTGTTAAAAAGGGCAATTGCGGGCACCATACTGCAGAGTTCCCATTTCTGTCAGGCAATTCAGCTCCAGAAAATGGTGCTGGGGGACTTTCGTTCTGCACCATTTCACTTGTGCACTGCTCTGCAAGATTCTGTTCTGCTCTTCATGCTTTTTAAACATCTACAAATCTGCTTGCAGGGAGGTATCATTCAAGGATTTTGGATGGCACATCATAAATATGTGAATGGCACTCAACTCCAGTTCTCCTTTCTTTATGTTCTTCAAAGTGCATGTGGAAGTTCTGAACAGGTGCCTGAAGTCAGTCATGGACTGGATGGGAGAAGTTCAGATGAAGGGCATTATATATTAACCACATTTGCCATTTTGTTGCCCATTTACCCAGTTTGAAGGAAAGAGCCTTTTTGAGCTCCTCACAATCTGTTGTGGATTTCGCTACCCTAAATAATTTGGTGTCATCTCCAAATTTGGCCACTTTGCTGCTTACCCCAAATAGGTGTGTGTGGAACCGGTTTGAATCGAACTATGTTCAATTTGACCCAGACCAGTTTTACTGGCTCGAACTCAAACTGGGTTGGCCTCAAGGAAAGGTGACTGATCTGATTTTAAACCAAATTGGCCTGGTCAGTTATGGACCAGTTTGGCCTGGCTTGAGGGGCTATGATTGTAAAGGGGAATCTGGTGAGGGTTTGCCTTTACAAACAAAGGGGAATCCTGTCTTTAAAAGTCTTCTAAGGGTGGCTGGTAGTGATGGTGGTAGTAGTGAGAGGGCACCTTACTGCTGGTCCTAATGCTGGGGCCAGCGGCTCCTCTAAACCCTGGTGCTCCCCCCAGCAGCGTGGCCCGCATGGCTGTGGTGCAGTTCCGACCTCCACAAATCAGGATGAGCAGTAAGTCATTTCCTGCGGAAGTCATTTGCATGACCATTTTCATGACCAAATTCGCGTGCTCGTGCAAATGGCCTCCATGCATGCACAGAGACCACGAAAATGGCCTCCATGCTTGCTTGGAGACTGGAACTGCTCCACCACCATGTGGGCCTCACTTCTAGTGGGGACGTCGGGGTTTAGAGGAGTTGCCAGCACCACCACTGATGAGGTGCCCTCTTGCTGCAACCCTGGGTGCCCTTAGAAGCCTTTTAGAGGCAGGATTCCCCTTTGTTTGTAAAGCGGAATCCTCACCAGATTCCCCATTACAAGCATAGGCCCTCGGAATGTCGAACTGCATTGAACCAGTTCGACCTGGTTCAATAGCATGGACCAGACTGCCAGTCGGTTTGACCAAACCAGTTCGCGGACGGCAGTTCTGTTCGAATTTGACCTGAACTGCAAGAACTGGTTCCTTGCACACCCCTAACCTCAACTTCTAGATCGTTTATGAATAAATATTCATAATAAATATTCATAATAAAGAATAAACATTCTTTGACCTTGGAAAGCAATGCCACCCACCCACAGAGCCTAGTCTTGCTCCTTTGTAGTGCTAGGTCGATCAGAATAAACCTGAAATCACCCATGATCTGATTCTGGATGAAGGGGACAATCTGGTATGTATTACAGGGACTTGATTGGGGGAGGTTGGTGGCCCAGTCTGGTCCCAGCGTCTCCCTCCAGGGTACTCTGAGGAGCAGGGGAGGGGATGTGGGCAGAGAGGTGGAGTGGCTGTGGTCTATAAGAACAATATCTCCCTTGCAGGATCCCTGATGCAGTGTCTGACCATATTGAATATGTGTACCTAATTTCGGGGACCAGGGATAGACTGGGACTTCTGTTGGTGTACTGCTGCCCTGCTGCCCAACGGAGCAGAGTGCCCTGCTGCCCTGCTGTTGGTGCCCTGCTGCCCAAAGGAGTCCGTAACTGAGCTGACTGACTTGGTTTCGGACTGGGTGTTGGAGTCTCCCGGGCTTGTGGTGTTCAGGGACTTCAATATCCACTTTGGGACCAATTTGTCTGGGGTGGCTTGGGAGTTCATAGCGGCCATAACAACTATGGGCCTATCCCAAGTTGTCTTGGGACCAACGCATATTGCTGGTCACATGCTTGATCTGGTCTTTCACTCTGAACAGGGTGGTGTTCTGTGGGTGTCCCCATTGTCATGGACGGACCACCATCTGGTTAAGATTGGACTCACGACCATGTCCCTCCTCTGCAGAGGCGGAGGGCCCTTTAGGATGGTCCGCCTGAGAAGGTTTCTGGATCCCAAAGGATTCCAGGAAGCCATGTAGGTATTTAGTGTTGGCTCTGCTGGTGACCCTGTCGACACTCTGGTGGAGAATTGGAATAATCAACTCACCAGGGCAGTGGACACGATTGCTCCTAAGTGTCCTCTCTGACCCACTTCGAAACTGGCCGCTTGGTATATGGAAGAACTATGGGGGCTGAAGTGGTGAGGTAGACTAGAGCACAAGTGGAGAAAGACCTTGAATCCGACAGATTATTACATAGTGTCACGCCCCCGGTCTCAGATAGTGAGGAGGAAGGTGATACTGACAGCACTCCAGCCAACGCAGGGGTACCTGGGGGGCAGAGCCTGGCTGTCAGACCCGAAGCAGGTCTGGTTGCTGTTCCAGAACAAACACAGCAGTCTGAGGCAGGGACTGAGGAATCAGGTGATGAGTTAAACAGGCAACTTCTGATGACTCCGCAACAGAGGAGAGTCACAAGACGGCATCAACAGCTGGAAACCGTCAGGAGAAGTAGGCGGCTCTTTCAGAAAGCTGATAAGCCCTGAATCCCTGCCAGCTGAATTATCAGCTCAGACTATAAATCACGTCTGCAGCCTGTAGTCAGGCTCTGGAAGACAATACACGTCTTTCGTGTGGCATTTACCAGCCCCTAACCTGAGCCAGAAAGATTCCTAGTCATGTGTTAGCCTCTGCGACCCAGACTGGTTTCTGACTGGAACACTGTGAGGTGGGTCTCACGAGTGCGCAGGGCATACTGTGGAGACCCCCAAGCCAGGAGGCGGCTTTTCACCTCCCGGCCAGGGGTCTACTCATAAGTAGGCGCGGCATGAAGTCGTGCCGTGGCTACTCATGAGCCTAAAAAGCAGGTTTGCTGGAGCGCTCGCTCCGCAATCCTGCTTTTTAGCAGGGGTTCTTAAGCCTGGTGGTTCTTATGACCAACAAAAATCGGGCTAGGCTCTCCTAGCCCGATTTTTGTTGGTCGTGAGAATCACCCCCTGCCTCTTGCCATGCCCTGCTCTGCTCCCGGCTCTGAAGACTCAACAACTTCTCTGCTTCGTCCTTTTCTGGACAGACTCCCACACCGGGTGGCTTGGTTGCTGACACGTAGAGAGCATTTGAAGATCTATGCTCAGGTGATACGTGAGGCAAAGAAGCGATTCTTTTCCTCCCGTAACATGTCCGCAAGTTCATGTCTGGTGGAGTTGTTCAGGGTTGTGAAGGGGCTAGTGTGCACCCCTTCCCCCTTGAATAAGTACTTGGAACCAGCAATTACTCGCTGTGATGTTTTTAATGAGTTTTTGTGTGTGGACAAAATCTCTCGTATTCGGGCCGACTTAGATTCAAACTCCACAATTGTTACAGAGTCTGATGCTGAGGTGTCCAGCAGCTCCTCTTATGTGATGACCCTGGTTCAGTTGCAGTTCGTGACCCCTGAGGATGTGGACAAGTTGCTTGGAATGATGCAGCCTACCTCCTGCCCTCTTGATCCTTGCCCGGCATGGTTTATTATATCTGGCTGGGGGGCTGTTGTAGAGGGCCTGGTAGAGATTATAAATGCTTCTCTGAGGGAGGACAGGATGCCTCCTTGTCTTAAAGAGGCAGTCATTAGACCGCTTCTGAAGAAACCTGCTTTGGATCCCTAAGACTTAAGCAATTACAGGCCTGTCTCCAATCTTCCATGGCTAGGCAAGTTGATTGAGAAGGTGGTGGCCTCCCAGCTCCAGACAGTCTTGGAGGAAACTGATCATCTAGACCCATTTCAAACTGGCTTTCGGGTGGGCTATGGGGTGGAGACTTCCTTGGAAGGCCTGGTGGACAATCTTCAATTGGGAATTGACAGAAGGAGTGTGACTCTGTTGGTCCTTTTGGCTCTCTTGGCGCCTTTCGAAACTACTGACCATAGTATCCTTCTGGAGCGTGTGAGGGGGTTGGGGCTGGGAGGCACTGCTCTGCAGTGGTTCCGCTCCTGCCTCTTGGGCAGGTTCCAGATGGTGTCCCTCAGAGACTGTTGTTTTTCAAAATCTGAACTTTGGTATGGTGTCTCTCAGGGCTCCATATTGTCTCCGATGTTGTTTAACTTCTACATGAAACCGCTGGGAGAGAGGATCAGGAGATTTGGTGCAGGGTGTTATCAATATGCTGATGACACCCAAATCTATTTCTCCATGTCAACTTCATCGGGAGAATGCATAACCTCCCTAAATGTTTGTCTGGAGGCAGTGATGGGCTCGATGAGAGGTAACAAGCTGAGACTGAATCTAGATAAGACGGAGGTACTTATTGTGCAGGGTCGGAACTCAGGAGAGGAGAGCTGGACTTGTGGTAGCAAGCATGACTTGTCCTCATAGCTAAGCAGGGTCTGCCCTGGTTGCATATGAATGGAAGACTTGATGTGTGAGCACTGCAAGATATTCCCCTCAGGGGATGAAGCCACTCTGGGAAGATCAGAAGGTTTCAAGTTCCCTCCCTGACTTCTCCAAGATAGGGCTGAGAGAGATTCCTGCCCGCAACCTTTAAGAAGCTGCTGCCAGTCTGTGAAGACAATACTGAGCTAGATAGACCAATGGTCTGACTCAGTGTATGGCAGTTTCCTATGTTCCTATGAGATGATTTTGAGCTGCTGGTTCTGGATGTGGTCACGCTCCCCCTGAAGGAACAGGTATGCAGTTTGGGGGTTCTTCTGGATCTGAACCTCTCCCTGGTGTCCCAGGTTGAGGTGGTGGCCAGAGGTGCTTTTATCGGCTTCAGCTGATACGCCAGCTGCATCCATTTCTTGAGATGAATAACCTCAAAATGGTTGTACATATGCTGGTAACCTCTAGGCTGGATTACGGCAATGCACTCTATGTGAGGCTGCCTTTGCACATAGTCTGGAAATTGCAGTTGATCCAGAACGCGGCGGCCTGGTTGGTCTCTGGGTAATCTCGGAGAGATCATATTACTCCTGTGTTAAAAGAACTACACTGGCTGCCGATACATTTCCAGGCCAAATACAAGGTGCTGGTTATCCTCTATAATAAAAAGGTAAAGCGTGATCCCATGTCTTTGCGGCCCGTGTCTTTCTCGGACGTTCTGGGCATGCGCAGAGCACATGCCCAGAACGTCAGAGAAAGATACGGCCTCCCAGACACGGGCGGCCATGTTGAGAACGTGTTGGCTACGGGCAAAAGCGGCAGAAGGGGGACCGGGAGGACAGAGGTGGCAGCGGGGGAACCGGGAGGGCAGAGGTGGCAGCGGGGAAAAAAATCGCGGGGAGAAAAGAGAAGGGAAAAAAGACGGGCCCGCGGGGGGACCCGGAGGGCAGAGACGGCAATGGCGGGAATAAAATACTGCAGCGGTGGGGAGATTAGAGCGGGGAGAAGAGACTGGCCCGACCGCAGCAGCAAGAACATAATGGCACCCATGTTGACTCTCGAATCAAAAGAAAGAGAGGCGGGGACCGGGAAGGGCAGAGGCGACAGCAGCGGAACCAGCCTGAATGAGGAGCAGCGGAGAAGCAGCGGAGACCAGGGGAAGGAAGAGATGGCAGCGGCGGAACCAGCCCTGCTGCAAAAACAAACAAAAACAAGCAGAAACCGGCGAGGGCAGATGCGGCAGCGGCGGGACCAGCCCTGCCGCTAAAACAAATAAGAAGCGTGGACTGGGGAGGGCAGTGACGGCAGAGGCGTGTGGGTAATAAGGAACACACACACACACACACACACACACACACACACACACACACACAGTTTGCATTAAGCACTACACCCCTGCCTGCCAAAACACCCGAAAGACAATACACACTCAGAAAAGCAACACCCCCCCACAAGCCCTATACCAGAGCAGAAAGAAGGCCCCCCCACCAACAGCCAAGGGCGGGAAAGCAAGGACCATGAATCACGCATGCGCAACTGGAAAAAAACGGACCAACGGTCGCTACCGAGAGTGCCGCAAGCACACAGAAGCAGCATTCCAAGTCTCTGTGTCAAAAAAGAGCAATTAGCACCTTAATTAGCTGCCCTGCTATTGTCAGAACAATACCCACATTCAAAAGCTTACCAAGTAGGCTGTTCTTACTTTAGACCTGCATCTGCAGCAGGATATAATGGCAGACTGACAGTGTGTGTCTGTCGCCATCCATCTTTGAGGGAAAACCAGGAATGAAAAATAGAGAAGAATAACCTAATATAACCTAATAACTTAATGAAAATTCAAATAAGACAAACTAAATTCAAAACCAAATATATATATTGGACACTTGAAAAGAAAAAGGCAAACTTGACAAAAAAAACCCCAAACCCCCAAACAAAACCAAGTGCCTCAGCCTGGCAGCCCATGCCATGCTGCACAACAGATTTCAATAGTAAACACTTCTCACTACTGTTCTCGGGATTAGATCCTAAAAACTCAATAAACAGTGAAAGATCCACACAACAGGTTTCAATAGAAAACACTTCTCACTGCTGCTCTTGGGATTAGATCCTCAACTCAATAAACAGTGAAAGCTCAGAAAAATCAAAGCCAGCATTTAATGAGAAGGGATTTAGGAAAGGCATAACACTTAAAAGAAAAAGGGAAACTTACCAAACCCCCCCCCCAAAAAAAACCCAAGTGCCTCAGCCTGGCAGGCCATGCCATGCCGCACAACAGGTTTCAATAGAAAACACTTCTCACTGCTGCTCTCGGGATTAGATCCTAAACTCAATAAACAGTGAACGCTCCATACAACAGGTTTCAATAGAAAACACTTCTCACCGCTGCTCTTGGGAATAGATCCTCAATTCAATAAACAGTGAAAGCTCAGAAAAATCAAAGCCAGCATTTAATGAGGAGGAAATTAGGAGGGGCATAACACCCCGATATTTCTGCATGTGCAAGCAGAGACGAAGAAAGAAAGAAAAAAGTCAGACACATATATTTGACTAAACAACTACCCTAAGAAGGAAAAAAAACACCAAAATAAAAAAAACCCCATAAAGAACACACGTGTACCACTGACTTCGCCTTGCAGGCCATGCTATGACTCACTAAAGCTTAAATTAAAAATTACTTCACCCTACACCACTCAGGCCTAGATTCTCATCGCAGTGACCAGTGAAACACAGGGAAGCCAGAGCCAGCCTTAACAAAAGAGAGAATTTGGAAGGCCAGACCAGGCCAATATTCCTGCTGATACCAGCAGCCAGAAAAGAACCAAAAAAAAAAAAAAAAAAAAGCCACACACAAAGACTAGACAGAACATCCACCAGAAAATCTGAAAAAATAAAAAAGACAAAATTGCAAAGGAGAAAGACACAACAAACCACTGCAAACAAACAAACATGGCCTCCATAACCCAGGAAAAGGACAATAAACCCAAACCCATAAGAAAAAACCAACAAAACATAGACAAGCAACATACAGAGGGAGAGAAAAAAGCTTACCAGGAACTACTGAACAAGAGGAAAGCAGCAAGAGAGAAACAAAGATGCACAAAAAGAACAATTGAACAGAAGGAAAATGAACAGCACAAAAACACACAAAGACGCAGAGAAAGGAGAGCAAAACAGACTCCAGAGGAACAACAATTAGTACAAAAACAACACACTGAACAAGAGAGAACCATAAAAAGAGAGAAGGCTTATGAAAAACAGTAAATACGACGATACAATTTGGCCCAAAGTAAAAGACACCAAACCCAAAAATCGGAGACAGCAATACACACACCAGCATTAATGACTGACAGTGCAAATAAGGAAAAGACCAACATCGGACCATACACCTGTGGATGTATAGATCAGACAGAAGACATTAACCAGAAAAACTTGAGGGGAAAAACCAGGCTGGATAAAAATCAATGATTTTTAAAAAAAAAAAATCAAAAAAATTGGATTTTTTTGCTTTAAATCAGATTTTTTTGCTTTAAATCAGATTTTTTAAAATAAAATGCTTTTTGAGGAAAATATATTACCATCCAAAGGTTATTCCATCATGAAATAAAGATTAGTTTTTTAATTATGTAGAATAAGGCTGTATATGTTTAAATTTTTTGGTAAATAAATTCTTAATCCATTCACAATGTCATGCTCTTCCAGAGGTTTTTGTAAGATTATTGGGCAGTTTCTCTGCCTACAAGATATTATCACAGATGCTTGGTTTACTTTTGCAGTTCTCAAAACTGAATTTGACTCAGCAGAGATCACATGTCTCTTCTTCACAGCAAAAATGTTATGACATGAACAGAGTTGAGAAAAAGACCTTAATCCTATTGTTCTACAAACCTATGAATACAGAATCAACCCCTTCAGTGCTAAGTTTCAAGAAGTTCAGTGAAATAGAATAGAAACAATATTTTTCTGATTGTTTGGAGTGGAATAGATCTGCACAAGAAGAAAGTGAAACTAAGTGTGAGGAGGGAGGGGAAAGCAGACAAGCAGTACAAAATGAAAGTGAAACTTTCTGAGCACAATACTGCATAGCCACAGACAGACAAGTCTTTGGATCTTTTTGTGTGTATGACCTGAGGTTTATCACATTCTTTCCTTGGAGGAAAAAACCTATAATGGCAGCAGGCCGTAAAAGAGACCCAGTTTGGCAATATTTTAATGAAGTTCCTTTACCTATCGGTAAGGCAGGCATGCGTGCAAAATGCAAACACTGCAACAAAGAAATGCAAGGCCTGGTGGCCCGAATGAGGCAACATCATGAGAAGTGCTGTGATGAAGATGACCAAAGAAACACATTTGAACAGGCAGGATCTTCAGGTTGGTAAACATTTTTATTGAATCATATAATATTTCTAAAGACTGCCTTGAACTGTCATGTTTGAGCAAAATTATATTTCTTATTATTACTGCATGTTACTGTCATTTGGTACAGTTATGAAGAAAAGCAAATATTCCTTTTGGGGCAGTGCTGTGTACAATAAGCAGAAATTGTATAAACAATAAAATAACAGCATTGACTTTTTTGTTTAGGGGAATTCATGGATTCTGGAAACTATCCACCTTCAAGATCACCATCCTCCTGTTCTACAGTTTCAGAGTTATCCATCCAGGATAGTGCTTCATTAGCATCATCATCAGACACCCACAGCCACATATCACTATCACCTAAAAGAAAGAAAAAATCCTTCCCTCCTGGAACCACCATAGATAAGTTTGTGATAAAAACTAGCAGATTAGAAAAAGAGTTAATTGATGAAAAAATTGCCCAGTTTGTTTATGCAACAAACTCTTCTTTCTGTCTGACTGAGAACCCACATTTCATTAATATGGTTCAGTCACTGAGACCAGGATAGTCCACCCAGCAGAGCAGATGTTGCAGGGAAACTGCTGGATAAAGTGTATGACAGAGAAATGGAGCAATGTGCAACAGCTCTGGAGGGTAGAATTGTTAACCTAAGTATTGATGGGTGGAGTAATGTCCACAATGATCCTATTGTATGTGCTTGTATAACAACAGAAGAAGGGAAAGTCTTCCTTGCACAAACAATTGATACGTCAGGAAATGCACACACAGCAGAATACTTACAAGAAGTGGCAGTAAAAGCTATAATAACATGTGAACAAAAATTCAAATGTCTAGTACGCAGTTTGGTCACAGACAATGTTGCAAATGTATCCAAGATGAGAAGAAATTTAGAAGAGCAGGAAGGGAATACAAAGCTAATAACATATGGTTGCAGTGCTCATTTGCTGCACCTCTTAGCCAAAGACTTAAGTGTTCCAGAAATAAAGACTAATGTTGTTGAAATTGCTAAATACTTCCGTAACAATCACTTTGCTGCTGCAGCTCTGAAAAGGATGGGTGGAACCAAGCTAACGCTCCCACAAGATGTTAGATGGAACTCTGTGGTGGACTGTTTTGAGCAGTATATCAAGAACTGGCCTATTCTGATGACAGTTTGTGAACAAAATCGAGATAAAATAGATGGCACTGTCACGGCCAAAATCCTCAACATTGGGCTTAAGAGAAATGTTGAACATATGCTGAGCATCCTGAAAACCATCGCTGAATCTTTAAACAAAATACAGAAAAATAGCTGTTTTATTGCTGATGCTGTTGAAATTTGGAAGGAACTGAGTGAACACTTAAAAACAGAACTACACATGGACAGAATTAAATTACAAGCATTAAAAAAAACGAATGGGACAAGTACTGTCTCCAGCTCATTTTTTGGCAAATATTGTCAATATCCAGTACCAGGGTCAAAACTTAAGTGCTGAGGAAGAGGAGTTAGCTATGACATGGGTATCCAGCAATCATCCATCTGTAATGCCAACTATAATAAACTTCAAAGCTAAGGGGGAACCATTCAAGAAATATATGTTTGCTGAAGATATTTTAAAGAAAGTCACACCAGTGAACTGGTGGAAGTCACTTAAGCACTTGGATTTAGAGACTGTTCAAGTAATGGTTTCATTTTTAACAGCAGTAGCTTCTTCTGCAGGCGTTGAAAGAATATTCTCTTCCTTTGGACTCATTCATTCTAAATTGAGAAATTGTTTGGGACCCGATAAAGCAGGAAAGCTTGTTTTTCTTTTCCAGATTATGAACAAAGAAGAAGATGAAGATGACGAGTGAGCTACAGAGGACAGTATTTAAGTTTTTCATGTGTAGGCTGGGCTGACAGTCTAAGTTTCTTAAAATATATATATTTTGTTTAGCCAAATTAGTTAACAAACATGGATGTTTGTTTAAGCAAATAACATATGCTGTAATGTTATTGTTTCAGTTGAATAAATCTACTTAAATTGTTATTATTAAGGTAATGATTATTTTTCTCCTTCCTAAGTACAACAGAAAAGTTGTCCAAATATGAATGATTAACCTATTAAACTGGGGATAAAAAAACTAATATGAAAAGTTGTTATTCTAAAAATCTTCATCTACTTGCATATTAAAGTTATACCAGCAAGAATTAGTCTTTATGTAGAAAACTATGATTTAAATCAAGCCTTACTGACTAGTGATTTAAATTGTGATTTAAATCGTGAATTAAATCAGTTTGATTTAAATCAAATCCACCCTGAAAAAAACACATGAACTTCAAGAAAACACAAAACACATGAACCAATGCAAACCAACACACATGGCCTCCAAAAGAGAAGGACACGAAGAGAACAAAAAAACCAAACCCACAGAACAGAGACAAGAAGACATAGAGAAACAGCATATAGAGGAAGAGCCAACAGGCCACCAGGAACAGTCAAACAAGAAAAAGTCTGCAAGAGAGAAACAAATACGAACAAAGAGAACATTTGAGCAGAAGCAAATTGAACAGCAAAAAGACACACAAAGACGCATAGAAAAAAGAGCAAAGCAGACTCCAGAGGAACAACAAACACAGCGAAGACAGCACGCTGAAAAGGAGAGAACCAGAAGAAGAGAACAGGCTTCTGAAAAACAAAAAATGCAACGACAACAAACAGCCCATAGGAAAAGAGTCCAAAGTCAGGAATATCAGGCAGCAATACACGCAACATCCATTCTAAATGACATTACAGAGCTGAACGAGGACTACATCAAGCCACACAAATGTTGAAACTTAGATCAAAGATATGAATTCTGTAATGCAAAACATTTTGAGGGAGAAAGACCCACAGATCGAAAATTTACACGTTGCTGTCCAAAGGGAAAAGTAGATCTACCCCCCATAAAAACAAATCCATTCATCCAGCACCTTATGACAGGTCAACATCAACACAGCAGGAACTTCATGGAAAATGTCAGATCAATAAATAGTGCCCTAGCATTTGCCTCCATGGGAGCAAACATTGCTCCACCACCTGGCCATGGGCCGTACTGCTTCCGGATACACGGCTCAATTTGCCACAGAGCAGGCACGCTGCACCCACAGCAGGGCCAAGACAGACAATTTGCGCAATTATACATTTTAGATCCCACTGAGGCCACAGAAAAAAGAATGCAAAATAAATCCAACACAAAAATAAAACCTCAACTTATGCAAGCACTAAGTACACTTATGGCAGAAAACAATCCATTTGCCGAAGCCTGCAAAATGCTACACCAGGTAGAAAAAGAGTGTCAAGAGGATGCCAACGAGACAGGCAATGCTATTAAGGAAGTGTCCATGACAATAGTCCAAGATCATGAAAATGACCCAAGACGGTATAATGCACCAAAGCATAATGAGGTTGTGTTTATTTTCCTAAATAACGACAGAGAACCACCACTGGAAAGAGATCTTCTAATACACTGCAAACCAAGTGCAGGTGATCCAGACCAGAAAAGAACACAAAGGATTAGTGCCCTAGATCCCAATCTAGAGCCAATGGTGTACCCATTGCTATTCCCCTATGGAGAACAAAGCTGGGGAATTGACATACCTTTACAACTCAGACCACAAGCCTTAATAGATTTAACGAAACAGCCACGAGCACCAAGAGTGAGAGTCAGCCAGATGCAGTACTATGGCTACCGCCTTTCCATCAGAGACGACTTTAATGCCTTCTTAAATGCTGGACGCCTTACACAACAATACATAGTAGATGCATATGTCAAAACAGAAGCCAACAGACTCAATTTTGTCTGGCAAAATCAGCCAACATTGAGAGTGGAGAAATACTCAGGATTAATGGACCATTTAAATGATGAAGCCAATGCAGCAGGCCTGATTCCTGGAAAGACCTTTATTTTGCCATCCTCATTTGCAGGTAGCCCCAGAAACATGCTCCAAAACTATCAGGACGCAATGGCAATTGTCAGAAAGTATGGTAAACCAGATCTCTTTATTACCATGACATGCAACCCCAAATGGGAAGAAATTGTTGATAACCTGCAACATGGCCAATCTGTTGCTGCACAACCTGATTTAGTGGCTAGAGTCTTCCACCTAAAACTAAGATCACTAATTGATGACATCTGCAAAAAGCATATTTTTGGGCCACCCAAAGCCATTGTGTATGTCATAGAATTCCAAAAGAGAGGTTTGCCACATGCACACATACTGCTCATCCTAACAGAAAACTATAAACCAAAAACCGAAGCGTCCATAGACAAAATAGTATCCGCAGAAATCCCGAACATGAAGAAAACTCCTCGACTATATGCAATCATAACAAAGCATATTATCCATGGACCATGCGGAACACACAATCGGAATTCACCATGTATGTCAAATGAGAAATGCACAAAGGACTTCCCAAAAGAATACCAGCAACAAACTATTGCAAATAGAAACGGCTACCCCAAATACAGAAGACGAAACACTGGCCAAAGCAAAATGGAAAGCGGCAGGACAATTGATAACAGCTGGCTTGTACCATATAATCCATATCTAGCCCTGAAGTTCAACTGCCACATCAACGTTGAAGTCTGCGCTTCAGTTAAGAGCGTAAAATACCTATTCAAATATGTCTACAAGGGCCACGATTGCGCAAAAGTAGTGATCCAGGAACAAGACACTTTGAACCACGATGAAATAAAAACCTTCATGGATTCAAGGTATGTCAGCGCACCAGAAGCAGCATGGCGTCTGAATGGATTTGAAATGCATCACCAATCCCATACAGTCCACAGGCTAGCAGTTCATCTCCCAAATGAACAGGCAGTAATTTTCAACCCCGATGACATTGGCGCTGCAGCCGATAAGAGCTTCAAGTCGCGAAACTCATTTGACAGCTTGGTTCAAATTAAATCAACAAGAAGAGAAAGCAAGAAACATATTATACTCAGACATTCCTTTACATTATGTCTTTGACTCTGCAAATTGCACTTGGAAATTGCGACAACATAGTGCAGACAAAGTGATCGGGCGAATGTATTCTGTAAATTTACCATCGGACTCAGAGTGCTACTGCCTATGCTTCCTACTGCTGCATGTACCAGGTGCAACATCCTTCGAAAATCTCAGGAGCGTAAATGGAAATGTCTACCCCACTTTCCAAGAAGCAGCCAAAACAAGAGGGCTCATTAATGATGAGCAAGTGTGGGAGAGTACACTAGAAGATGCTGTCCAATACAGCATGCCCAAACAAATCAGAGAACTGTTTGCCTATATCTGCTTCTTCGCATCCCTGCAAAACATGCATGAACTGTTTCAAAAATATGAACAATACCTCATGGAGGATTATGTCCACGCACATATGCAACACAATGAAGAGTGCACAATATGCCGTGACCTCGCCCTTCAAGAAATATCCAACATTCTGACACTCCATGGAAAAAAATGCACAGACTTTGGATTGACATACACCATGCAAAACACAGAACAGCTTACAGATGCCTACAACCAGGCCTATGAAAAACACACAGCTGAGGAAATGGCAAGAAGCTTCGACGACGAGCAAAAAACAGCCATGGAGCAAATATTAACAGCAAGCCAGAATGATGAGCTTTGCCACCGCTGTTTTTTCTTGGATGGGCCAGGAGGCAGTGGAAAAACGTACTTATACAAGACCTTACTCAGCACAGTGCGTGGCCAAGGTGAAGTCGCACTCCCTGTGACCTCCACAGGAATAGCAGCCAATCTACTACAGGGAGGCAGAACATACCACTCCCAGTTCAAACTACCAGTACCTATTCTTGAGAACTCCATATCAAACATGCGCCTCAATTCTGCAGATGCAAAAAACATTAAAAAAGCAAAAATAATCATTTGGGACGAGTCAACAATGGCACCCACTCTAGCACTTTCAGTAGTGGACAAACTAATGAGAGAGATCATGGAAAACAACAAACCCATGGGAGGAAAAGTATTTTTGCTGGGAGGAGATTTCCGGCAAACACTTCCAGTGGTGCCACACGGCAGCCAGACACATATCGTTGAAGCCTGCATAAAATATAATATGCTATGGCCCACATTCAAAATCCTCAAGCTACAAAACAATATCCGATCCATCGACGCAGAATTCAGCAAGTGGCTAATCAAAGTTGGCAATGGAGAAACACCACGCATTGAAGGACTTCCAGAAGACACCATTGAAATCCCAGCCAGAATAATATGCACAGGGGATATCGTCAAAGATATTTTTGGAGAAAACATTCCTGTTGACAATGTTCCCAAAATAGCAAACAGATCCATCCTTTGCCCTAAGAACTCCGATGTTGACACCATAAACGAACAGGTGCTCAACATTTTGGAAGGAGAAGAAGTCACATATCTCAGCGCAGACACAACAGATGACTCCACCGAAGAGGATTCAAAAAACTACCCTATTGAATTCCTCAATGACCAAACACCAACAGGAATGCCTAAGCATTATCTCACCCTGAAAGTAGGTGCAATAATTATGCTCCTGAGAAATCTAAACACCAAGAAAGGATTATGCAATGGCACCCGCCTCATCGTAAAAAACCTGGGGGAAAAAATCTCATCATTGCTCAAGTGATTACAGGATCGGCACAGGGAGACATGGTCTTCATCCCCCAAATTGATTTGGCACCATCCTGCACTGCCTTACCATTTACCTTGAGAAGGTGACAATTCCCGATAAAATTGGCTTTTGCAATGACAATAAATAAATCACAGGGTCAGACCCTAGAAAAGGTAGGGATCTATTTGCCCGAGACAGTATTCAGCCACAGACAGTTATATGTGGCATTATCAAGAGTCAGAAGTTTTACAGACGTCGTGGTCAAGGTGCTAGAAGGCCCAGAACAAGGAAGACTATTAGCAAACTCAGAAAGAATTTTCACAAAGAATGTGGTGTATAAAGAAATACTATGAGGGTTGGGGGGGAAACAAAAAAATGATTAAAATGAGTAAGTTAAGTTTAATACTGAGTTGAAAAAATAAAAAAGAGTATTTAAACAAGAAATATGCTCTAAAAGTTGCCTCATAAGTAAGAAAAAATAAATAAGGGAGAAGGAAGGGCAAAAAAAAAAAAAAGCGGGACAGAGGGGAGAGAAAAAAAAAAGAGGGCCAAGGGAGAGGGGAAAGGAAAGAAGAGAATGCGGGAGAGGAAAGGGTAGAAAACAAGAGGGTGGGGTGGGAGGAAGGAAAACAAATACACAAGTGTGGGTCAAAAGACAGGGAGAGAGAGTAGGGGGAAACAATCAGAAAAAAACCCCCACTCCAGACCAGAGAAGGCACTGGTCCCAGCCAAAAGGAGGAGGACGCGGTGAAGCCAGAGGAAGCAGAAATAGGCGGCACCAAAGGTCTACTAGCTAACATGGACCAGGGACTGAGGGAGGAAGGCAAACAGAAAGAGAGAGAGAGAGAAAGAGAGAGGAAGGAGTGAGGGAGGGAGATGGGACAATAGAAAGATGGAAAGAAGGAAAGAAGGAAGGAGAGAAAAGAGAGAGAAGGGAAGGAAAAGGACAAAAGAAACAAGGAGGGAGGGAGGGAAAGTAGGAAAGAGAGAAGTAAGAAAGGAAGGAAGAAGAAAGAAAAAGGAGAAAGAAATGAGGGAGAAGGACAAAAAAAAAAAAAAAAAAGACAGAAGGGAGGGAGGAGCAGCCAGCCCCAAAGAGCGAGCCCGTTAAAGAAAGAAAAGAGGAAAAGAGAAAGAATAGAGAAAGATGGGAGTGAGAAGAGGTGGAAGAAAGGAAGGAAAGGAGAGAGAGGGAGAGGGAGAGAGAAGAAAGGAAGGAAAGGAAACAGAGGAAGAGGGAGAGAAAAGGAAAGAGTGAAAGAGAGAGAGAGAGAAAGAAAAAAGGAAAGGAGGGCGAAAGAGAGACGGAGAAGGAATAAAGGAAACAAACAAACAAACAAACAAACAAAAAGGTACTAGTGCCCGTTATTTTAACGGGCTTAAAAATACTAGTTACCTATAAAGCCCTAAACAGCTTAGGCCCTGGATATTTAAGAGAACATCTTCTTCACCATGAGCCCCACCGCCTGTTAAGATCATCTGGAGAGGTCCGTCTGTGGTTGCTGCCAACTTGTCTGGCGGCTATTCGGTAACGGGCCTTCTCCGTTGCTGCCCCTGGACTTTGGAATGTGCTCCCTGTTGAAATGAGAGCCTCCGAATCTCTGGCAACTTTTTAAAAGGCACTGAAGACACATTTATTCACCCAGGCTTTTAATTAGATTTATAGTTTTCAAATTATGTATGTGATGTCACACGCAAAGGGGGCATGGCCTGGGCTGCCGAGAGCTGGAACGAGCTCTCAGCTCATCATTTCAGGCAGCACTGGCTGCCTGATAGAACGTTTTCCCCTTCCTCTCCCTCCAGAGAGGGAGAGGAAGGGGAAAACGTTCTATCAGGCAGTTGGCGCTGCCTGAAATAACTGGCGCAGAGTTCGCCTGGGCTCTCAGTGGCCCGGGTGTGTGTGGGGGGTTGGCTCTGGGCTCCTCTGGAGCCCGAGCCATGGGGTGTTGGACTTTTCCATTGGCGGCCTGGGTTCTTTGGGCTCCGCCCCTGGGGCTAAAGCTGCTGAATAAATGCTTTTTTAAAAAAGACTTGCAAAAAAAGACTTTGCAAATCAGTTGATGATGAGGATTTTGTTTTAAGCTGCCTTTCTCTCCTGCTCCTGAAATGCTTACTATTTAAATCCCAAGAAACTGGGATGACACCATGTATTCCATTCTGTTGTCTGGTTTGAAATCAAATTAGTGGAGAGAGAGAGAGGGAGAGATCGTCTTAACTGATTGCTGGTGAGTGACTTCTCTTTCTGTTTGGCATAGCTCAGGGTAGTGTTTGCATGATTCTTTCTTCCTACTTTTATTTGTACAATAATCCTGTGAGATGGGTTAGGATGAGAGAGAGAGTATCTAGTTTAAGGTTATCCCCTGAGCTTCCTGGCTGAGTATGGAAGGATTTGAACCCAATTCTCCCCAGTTCTCATCCCACTCTAACCAGTATACCACACTGGCTTTTAACTAAGTGGGGTACTGAATGCAGGAGACAAAGGAGACTAAACTCTTTATTTTAGCTGTGACATAAGTACTGGAGTGTCTAAACATTATTAAGGTTGGCTGGCATAAACTAAAACACACACACCAACCATACAATAGTGTTTTTTCATAGGGGCACCTATGGAATCTTACGTACACTTACTCCATAGTAAACCTGTGTTCATTGGGATGAACTCAAGATTTTTTTTGTTCAGGACTGAAATCTGTTCCCTATCAGGTGGTTGAGATATACGTGCAAATGTGAAGTGGAAGAAAGGAAAAATCTGTGAAATCCATTTTTTCTTACGTGTGTGTGTGTGTGTGTGTGTGTGTGTACACTTGTATCTATAATGGCACACAAAATTTGCACACATTGCTTTGATACTGCTGTTCAAAAACAAAACCCATTCTGCACATGGATGAAAGAAAACAGGAGGAACACTGGTGCTGAGGGCTGGCTGACACCCAAAGCAGAAGAGCAGCAGCACCGAGTGAGAGAGGGTGAGAATCCGAGCAGAGGGGCTTCCTCAAAGAGCCCCGTGGCATGTTAAAAGGGCCCTGTGGCAGACAAAGAGCCCTGTGGCATGTTAAAGCAGAAGCAGGCATTGAGTAAACTGGCATCAGAAAATTGATGATTCCCACTAATTTAACAAGAGCAAGTTTAAAAAAACAACATCTCTACCATGGCTGGCCTTGTGCTAATTGCTTAGCTTTCAGCCTTGGTGTTCATTACCAGCAGAGTTCCCTTTGATTAGGTGTTTGTGAGTTCTGCTTTCAGTGTTCTGTTTTATGTTAGAATCCCTAATCTGTGTCAACTGTGGTAGACGTTGTCTGTTAGGGATCATGGGGCTCTAGTTCTGTAAAAGAGCACATGTTTTGCATGCAGATGGGGTGTGTGTGTGTGTCCCAGGTTCAATCCATGGCATCGTCAGATAGGGTTGGGATAGGACCCCTGAAATTCTGGAGAGCTGGCTGTCAGTCCGTGCAGACAGTACCGAGCTAGATGAACCCATGGTATGACTCAGGCAGGTTCCTGTGTTCCTCACTGTGACCTCATGCAATGTGCCAATGGGCAGGACAGTTAACACAACTTTATAGAGAAAGCCCTCCACAGTATTCTAATGTTTCTGCTAATGAATATTGGCATAAATATACTTGTTTTGTATTCTTACATTTTTGTGAGTGCAGTTGCTGTTTGTGCCCTCAAGAACCCATGTGTTAAAAATACTGCATGTGTCTAGTGTTCTTCTAGAAAAATGGCCTATTAGTGTTCATCACCTTCCTTCAAGAGGAGTACTCAAATGCGGATTACTGAGTGGGCTAGGTGTTGAATCAATTCCATGCAGGCTCACTATTTTTTAGTAGCATGCAACAATCGTAGGTGGCCATCGGTCTATTAAGGGAAAACATCCAAAGTAAGGTAATACCTTTATTGGGACTAACTAAAATATCACAAGCAAACGCTGAAGTTATCTTTTTCAATCTGAATGTTAAAAAGAGACAAGGACAAGCCCTAAATCCTGGTTTTAGGCTTAAAATGGTGCACAGGAGGCTAAGACTGATAGGGCTTAAGTTGCGGGGGGCGGGGCGGTGTGTGTGTCTGCCTTGAAAGAACTCTGGGTTTTTTGTTTTTTTAGTGCTAGACAGTAACTGCTAGATTTTATATTAAAGTGGGGCAGGGCTGCCACTTTTTTCTTTGTCCCAATGCGCCCCCCTCCCCCAAGTACTGAGATCAGTTCTGCACTGATCTCAGTGAAGGAGAGGAAGGCAGCGAGGGGCCAATTTTAAAATCTTGTCTCCGGGCCCACTCCAACCTTGGTATGCTCCTGGTCAGCCACTTGGCTTGTGTGTGTTCTCCTTAAGTTCTCACTTTCCTCCTGTCCCTGATTTGGAACTCGTGCATGGTTGTGTGACAAAGAGGTCCCCACCACACACATACTTGTTGCTGAAGCCTCCGTTTGTGTGTGCATGATGTGTGTGATTTACCATGTACTGGCTGGTGTGTTGGGTTTACCTTGAAGACTGCTTAGAGTCTGCTTATAGCTCTAATCTGGTGGTCTGTGTGTTTGTAAAAATCCTCTTGACTTGACTGTAATGGCAGGGAGAAACCTTTCTGGCCTCCGGGCTCTTTTTGGTTGGCTTCCCATATAGTGCTGCTTCCGGTACGTGAACTAGATTTTTTTGGAAGATAGTGAGGCGAGTCTCATGATCAGCGAGACCCACCAGAGGGGGTTCTGCAGGGAGAGTGGGGTTAGCCCACTCTCCCCGCAGATGATCAAGGCAGCTGGATCGGCCGCTCACACAACTGCTGGCTCCGTCACGGAGCCGGTGGGGGCTGCAGGGATCGAGGGCCATGCAGCCCCTAGAAGTTCCAGGATGCCCCTCGCGAGTGCGCAGGGAAGTGCGCTGGAGAGACCTTCGAGCCCAGGAGGCTGCTTGCCGCCTCCCGGCCGGGGGTCTCCTCATGTGTTGCCGTGCCACGGAGCCGCACCGCGGCAATACACGATCAGGAAGCCCGGGTTAGCTGAGCACTTGCTCCGCTAAACTGGGCTAAGGGGAGGGCTACTTTGGCAGGCTAGCTACTAGGGAACCACCGGGCTTGCCTGCGAGCCCATTGGTTCTCATGATGACTGGAAAGCCGGCTAAGCTCCCTTAGCCTGCTTTCCAGTGATCATGAGAATACCCTCAGTTTGTCTTTCCCGATGGAGAGACTATTTTCTCTACTGTCACTACAGTCCTGTGAGAAGAGAGTGTCCCCTCCCCTTCCTACTTCATGTATGTAGACATTTGCAAACACCCTCCCCACAAATAGAAGATGATTCTGAAGTTAAGACAGCCCCCTTGAAAAATATAGTTATAAAAGGAACCGGCCTCTGAATTTAAGGCAACCCCCCACCCTCAATTTCTAACAGCAAAGGAGTTGGAAGAAACCTAGTCTTGCATTCAGGTAAACATGTTTGCTTGTTTTTTAACTGCAGGTTTCCTCCATTTTTCTTCTTTTAAATTTTTATGAGGCATCCAATAGCATACGAAATCCTGTATATATAAATTTTAAGAGACCCTGCTAACTGAGCAAGAAGCAGCTTTAAAAATTGTGAATCTCTATATATTTAGCACAGGGAGAGCATCTGGCCCTATCCAGCCCCAGCATAGCATCTGTCCAGTGGTTGTTGCTGTTGTCTACCACATGTTTCTTTTTACAGTGTGAGCCCTTTGGAGACAGAGGACCGGGTCTCACAATCCGTGAGACCCGGTTTTGGGAAGTGAGCGGGAAGAGTGGGCTAAGCCCGCTCTCCCCACTCATGAGCGGGGAGGGAGCCCTGGGCGGCCAGATTGGCCGCCCACATGATGGCCGGCCCGGGGATGGAGCTGGCGGGGGCTGGGGAGCTCGGGGGCTGCGCAGCCTCTAGAAGCCCCAGTATGACCTGTGCGAGCGCACAGGGCATACTGGGGAGACCCTCAAGCCGAGAGGCTGCTTTTAAGCCTCCCGGCCGGGGGTCTACTTGCAAGTAGCCGCGGCACAGAGCTGCGCCATGGCTACTCACGAGCAGGTAGCCTGGGTTTGCGGAGTGCTCGCTCCACAAACCCAGGCTAAGGGGTGGGCTACAGGAGCGGGTTAGCCGCTCCAGAACCACCGGGCTCGGCTGCAAGCCCAGTGGTTCTTATGATCACAAAAACCGGGCTAGGATTTTCCTAGCCCAATTTTTGTGATCGTAAGAATAACCCCAGAGAATCATCTGTTTACCCACTATTTTTCTTCCTTGTATGAAGGCGCCTTTCTGAAAGTTCGCTGTAATGCAGTGGGGTCCCTTTCGACTGCGATACCTACATACAGGGGCGTGAGGCAGGGTTGCATCTTAGCTCCCTTATTATTTAATCTATATATTAACTTGGTGGTCTCTTTTGTATCTACACCTTCTACACATCCTCCCAAAATAGCAAATAAGCATGTATCTATTCTTTTATATGCGGATGATATGGCAATCATGTCCCAAACCCCAAATGGTTTGAGACATGCTTTGGGCCTCCTTTCAAAATTTTGTTCCCAAGAGTTCATTGAGATAAATTATGAAAAAACTAAAGTCCTAGTCTTTGCAAAACGACCCAGGCAATATCGCTGGTCCATCAATGGTCATAGGATAGCACAGGTCAACTCCTTTAAATACCTAGGAGTGGTTTTTCATTCATCAGGCTCACGCAATGCCCACCTCAAATCTACTTTGTTGACGGCACAGCTAACTACGAACCTCATTACACCTTTTCATTTCTCGAGGGGGGCTTCTTACTGTATATCCCCGCTGCAGTTAAACTATTTGTATCTAAAGTCCATTCTCAAGTGCTGTACGGAGCCCAAATAGGACCTGTTAGCAACTTTACAGCTTTAGAAGCCCTGCAGTCTAAATTTTTGAGATCTATATTGTTAGTCCCCCAATGCGTGCCTAATGTTGCGTTAAGACGAGAGGTGGGTATGATTAGATTAGAAACTTGTTATTGGAGGAATATCATATTATTCTGGTTAAAATTTGTCTTCTCTTGTGTAGGATTGGCCCCCCTTATTAAGATTGATTGTTTCAGATTTAAGTGGAAGACCCAAATTATTGACAAATTGGCACATTATGGTTTCTCTCAGGATGAAATTATCAAAATGGGATATGATCAAGCCAGGATTGAGATCAAACAATGTATCATGGACATGGAACTGCAGGAAGAAGTTGCTTCCTTGCCTAAGAATGTCTTTTTTTTGGATCAAACGTTTAACATTAAACCAGCTAGATATTTGAGTCTAATTACCATTCCTAAATTTAGACGTGCTTTGACGCTCGCCCGTCTAAATGCGCTTCCATCTGATGTTATGGAGGGAAGATTTAAAGGTACCCCTTTCTCTGCTCGACTTTGCCCTTGCGGGTCTGGTCAAGTGGAGACAAGTGCGCATGCCATTTTATACTGTCATTTCTATAGGGACGCCCGCTTAAGACTAGTGTCCCCTTTGCTGCAATGTTTTCCTGGGCATTTGGATGACTTCTATTTGAAGTATCTACTGTCCAGTCTTGATGACGACCTAATTTGCAAAATGGCAAGGTATTGTTATATCGTTTGCAACATCCGCTCAGGTTTTCATTAATGTTTTGCCTTCTTTTTTCCGTGATTCCTGTTTTATGATTGTAATGGAGGGTGCTCTGCTCTCTTTGGCTTTCAGTAAGATCTATCTGGAATTCAACACAACTGTCTTAATTTTAGCTTGTCAATATTGCGTACAATCTGTTTGACTTATTGTGCTGAGTTTTTTGTAAGTATGTATGTATTACTAAGAACTGGTCTATGACCGCAATAAAGGATGACTGACTGACTGACCCACTATTTATTTTTCTATGTAAACCAGTTTGAGATTGTTGATTGAAAAATGGTATATAAATGTTCACTGTAGTGGTAGCTGTAAATGTGAGTTTGTGGCTTGGCCTCCCATACTCCAAAATTCCTACTTCCCCATACCTACCAGGACACTGAAGGGTTTATAAAATTCAGAACTGGTAGATACATAGGTGAAACTGGGGGGGGGGGACAGCCAGGGAATGTGCCCTAGGCACCACTGGTGGGGGGGCCGTGCCAGTGTTATGCTGCCCCCCACCCCCTCCCCAATTCACGGATTTCCCCTCCCAATTTTTTAATTTTTTTTTAAATCTGTAGCCCCTTCGGGGGGGTTCCTGTAAAGGTTTTTCCTCCCCCTGCCAGCCTCTTAGATCACTGCCACAGCCTGTCTCAGGCTAATTTTCAGGCCTGTTTGGGCCTACAAAGATCAGTGCAGTGGCCATTTTGGAGGTCGCCGCACATGCTCAAAAGGCCTCTGTGAGGCCTGGCAAGGCATAGGACCTCACAAGGACCATTTGAGCATGTGCAGTGGCCATTTTGTTTAAATTTTTAAAAAGGCTGCTGAAAACAAAAATGGCCACTGCACATGCTCAAATGGCCTCTGCGAGACCCAAGTCTAGATTTTTCCCTGATCTAGGGAGTCAAAAAAGATATAAATGGCACAAAAGTAAGTGGACAAAACATCCCTTAAAAAGACAATGTTGGTTTAATACCTTGTAAGCTGGCAAAACTGAAGGGTGGGGGAGAGAGAGGCAAGGAATAAAATAGAAATATTCACTCACATGCTGTTTAATTCCCTATACAGAGCTCTGTCTTTATCTGAATATTTGTCAAGCCATCTGATTATAAGGTTTGCGGGATTTCAAACTTGGAAAGTGCCTGCGTTTAACTTGTGTGGTGCTTTGGGGGAAAAAAAAACACCACCTGAACATCACACTGTTTTGCTGTTCTGTGGCTAGCTGCAACTTCCACCTTCTTCCTGATCAGGCTGCTGGATCCAAGCCTATTGTAAGCTGCTGGATAATTTCAGATTGTTTGGGGCCCCTAGGATTTCCCATTGCAACCATCTCCCTTGAATGCAAAAGCTGTTTGGACAGAAAAAACCCATTCCTGAATTTCTTGGTGGCAGCAACCTGTAGTGAGGTGTGCTGAGGTGGCAGAGCATTTGCTAAAGAGAGCTTTCACTGCTTAGCTCTATGGAGGCATGCCCAGAACATGGGTGATGTGCTGCGTTTCCTTGGGAAGGTGACTGGCACATATGTGCCACATGTGTGATTGTATGTGTGTGAGTATGCATGTGTGTGTTGCTTACAACCTGTTTCTCCTGAAAGTGTCTGAACTTGTATTTTTGAGCTGATATTATGGTAAAGTTATCTGAAAGATGCGTGTCAGATGTTTGGACAGGGGCGCAATTTCAGTGCTTGCCCTAGACTCTATACGCTTCTGAGTTGACACTCCATCCCAACACACAAAATCAGCACCTCAGACATTGAACTATTTTTTAATTACCTTAAATTAAGTGGCATTGTTCTCAGTGGAAGAACTTCCTAGTCAGCCAGTATAGCTTTGAGGCAACTTTGAGTCCTGTGCCGTGTTTTGTCCTAAGCACTGCACAAAACAGGCAAATCATGGCATCTTCTTTGGCATAAAGAATGTTATTAGCTAGTAGAAGAACCCCAGTCGCTATTGGCGCTTCCAAAAGCTATTCTTTATATGCAGGAAGGGAAGAGGCACCTGTGCTGGAGAAGGATGTGGATATTTTATATGCCCTTTTTGATGTTAATGACATTGATTTTTGTTTCTATATATTTAATGTGATGCATTGTTCATATTACTGTTTGTTTTAAATAAACAAAAGAAAAATATTGGTTAAAAAAAAAACAAAACCCGCCATGCTACAGCCCTGACAAAAATTGTTAAGCTTGGGACAGAAGCTTCCTTTGGAATCCACAGAAGGGGATGAGAGCTGGTCTTGTGGTAGCAAGCATAAATTGCCCCCTTGTATTTCACAAAGTTGATACTGTTGTATTATTTGGTTCTGCTGTTGTTTACACCTGGTAACTGTAGTCTCCTGTCCTTTGTTAATCTGCTACACTATATTAAATATGTCCTTAATGTGTTCTTCTGCAGCAGAGACATGGGGCCAGGAGAAGGAGAGGAAAGCAACGAGGGGCCCATTTTAAAATTTCATCTCCGGGCCCACTCCAACCTTGGTACACCCCTGCCCATATGTTTAACAATTTTGTCAATCAATTTACTCGGTACAGAAGTTAAGCTATCTGGCCCGTGGTTTCCTGGATCCGTCCTGGATCCCTTTTTGAAAATCAGAGTTACGTTAGCTAGTTTCCAATCCTCTGGTGCAGTAACTGACTGTAGGGACAAGTTACATATTTTTGCTAGGAGATGAGCAATTTCACATTTGAGTTCCTTCAGAATTCTTGGGTGGATGTCATGTGGCTGGCAATTTGTTAATTTTTAGTTTTTCAAGACAGTTCAGAACATCCTCTCTCATCACCTCAGATGGGATCAGTTCTTCAGCCTCCAAGCCTGAGAAGCTCAGTTCTGGAGTGGGTATACCTTCAGTTTGCTCCCCTGGTTGAGCTGGTTGTTCTGTTTTCAGTGTTCCAAGCACCATTTTGGAGGCCTGTTTTTCCCTTGCTAACTGGTTTTGGCAGTGGCTTCCGTTTGGCTTGTGATCTCTTTGCTTCTTGGTTGGCTGGTTATCGTACAAATAAAGTTAATTTGTATGATAATATGCCAACCAAGAAGCGAGGAGATTGGAAGCCAATTGGAAGCCACTGCCAAAACCAGTCAGCAAGGGAAAAACTGGCCTCCAAAATAGAAGTGGCTCATGAGGGCATTGTCAGGGTGGGCAGTGAGTGGCAGCAGGAGGTACCTATAAAAATTATTACCTAGTTAATGTTTGCACCTGCCAGCCCCCACTCATTTGGGCAGGACTTCTATTTTCTGAAGGAATCCTTCTTCTCTTTTATTGCCTCCCTGACTCTACTTGTTAGCCACATTGGCGTCCTCCTAGAACTTGATGGTGCCTTTCCTCCTTCTCAGTATACATTCCAATAGGGATGTATGAACTGGTTAGAACTAGGATTGGTTCTAGATCAACCCCCCCATCTAGAAGGTTCTAGGTCAGGCCCAAACTCCTAAAAAATAGAGCCTGTTCTTGGTTGAGCCAGAACAAGCCTGGCTCTAATAGAGCTGGTTCCTAGGAAGCTCGTTTCGCGTAAAAAGAGAGATCATAATCCATTTCGTGACACTTGTATCACCTAGAGCGATTGGCTGTGCTGCGGATCCCAATTGGCTAGATGAGTCTGGCCCTTTGAGTGGCTTTGGCAGTGTGTCACTTGGGGACATCTGCCACCCTATTGGCCAGGGGGAAGGGACAAGTACAAGTGCTCCAGGAAGATTATTCAAAGTAAATAGTCTCCCTGTCTTAAGGAGGCTTTTATTAGACCACATCTGAAGAAAGCTGCACTGGATCCCTAAGAGTTAGCTAATTACAGCTAAATCTAATATTCTAATCTTCCATGGTTGGGCATGAGTGGTGGCCTCTCAGCTCCAGGCAGTTTTGAATGATGCAGATTATCTAGACCCATTTCAAACTGTCTTTCGCCTTGAGATTGCCTTGGTCAGCCTGATGGATGATCTCCAACTGGCTATCGACAGAGAGAGTGTGACTCTGCTGATCCTTTTAGATCTCTCTGAGGCTCTCAATATCTCTATATATAATTCTCCTGGGTGTGCCTTACAATGTGCGTCCCAGCACCCAGATGATTGGCTTGGCGGCGGACGTGCCTGATTGGCTGAGGTGCACCCAGGCAGATTGGTCACCGCCGCGGCGGGCCCAGCCACAGAGGCCAGAGGCGGCAGCGGGCCTGGCCTGGCTGTGGAAAGAAAGTGTGGGGGCAGAAGTTGCGGTGGGGAGGAGAGGCGGCTGGGCCCGGAAGCGGAGACTGGGGCAGAAGGTGGGGGGGGAAGAGGTAACCGCCAGCCCCAAAGAGCACACAGATCCTCTGTGCGGGGTTGGCTAGTTATGGATATTAGAAGTAGACGTCTAAGGAATCTAAGACCTGGGGAACCGAGGTTTTCATCTGTGCTCATCTGTTTTTACTTAACTGAAGATGGTGTGCCACACCGAAAGGTCTTAAGTTTTTATGTTTACCAACGTTTAGTTTTTCCTTGTTTGCACAATAAAAGGTCTTTTTGTTGAGAGTTTGTAGTTAATATGTGCATTGCATTGTAGGGTTGGGCGTTTTGTATTTTTTCTGTTTCGATTTGTACCAAATCCAAATCAACCCCATTTTATATTTTGTCTGAAATTAAGCCTTCTGAATCACCCCAGTTTTGTTTTGTATCCGAATTAATCTGAATCTGAATCTGAATTAATTGTGATTTAAAAATGGGTCACATGGTCAAAAGAGTGGGTGGGGGTTATAGTGCCCAATGAGTGGAAACTACCACAAAAATTTCAAAGGAATTGGGCAAATTGCTGATTTTTTGTGAATTTTTGAAGTTTGCACGTCTTTCAGATTTTCCCCATAGGGTATGATGGAGGTTTCAGGAAAAGTATAGCTTCACATGGTGGCGGGGGGAGGGGTGGCCCAGAGTGGAGTGTGGTTGGTGGTAGTGACCAGTTGGTACAAGGAAGCTACCACAATTTTTTAAGAGGAATTTGGCAAATGGCTGACTTTTAAAGAATTAATGAAGTTACGTGTCTTTCAGATTTTCCTCGTAGGGTATAATGGAGGTTTCTGCAGTCCCATAACTCCACTTGAGAGTCACTGGGGTGGCCCAGAGCAAGTGGCGGTGTAGTGCACATAGGGTGCCAACCACCCACATGGGTTGCCAACCCATGAAGTACAGGGTTTTGTTTTTCTAGAGGTGTTCTGAGAGTAGATTCTCTAGTAGCATATGAGAGTGGATTCATGGTTTTTCATTAAAAATCTCATTTGCTACCAGAGAATCTAAACTCAACACCTCAGAAACGACAGAGCCCAGTACCCCAATGGGTTAGCAGTCCAGGGAGGTGGTTGGCACCCTCTGTGCACTACACCACCACTCGCTTCGGACCATCCCCGTGCCCCCCAGGTGGAGTTATGGGGCTGCTGAAACCTCCATTATTCCCTATGGGAAAAAAATCTTAAAGACGTGTAAACCTCAAAAATTCCTAAGAAATCAGCCCTTTGCCCTATTTGGAATCTGGGTGCACCACCCTTGGGGCACTGCCACCCAACCCACTGTTTTGCCCCTGAAGCCCCACATAAACAAGTTGAAAGAGTGAAGAGAATGCTGAACAACAACGACACTTAATTTTTTGGCACAGTTATTTGAGAATTTTGCAGCGGGTTGTAGCCTGTCCCTGTGGCACTAGCACAGCAGCACAACCCATTTGTGGATTCAAGCAATCTTTCAATAAAAACACTCCCTCCCCATGGAACAGTGACCACAGGTCATTTGAGATAGCAAGATAGACCAATGAACTGCCTTGGTACTATGGAACAGCTTCAAATGTTCATTTAACTGAAGTGGAGTGAGCTGTAGCCCAAACAAATCAGCCTACTGTTCAGAATTGTTGAGATTTATCATCACTGCATTTAAGAAAGTGCAAAACCATGGATCATGGTTACAAGAAAGAGAGAAGCAACTAAGATTCCTGAGGATGTCAAGAGATTGACAGGGGTATTCCCCACCCCCTCCTTTTGTCTCCTGTAGTCCCATGTGGATGACCTGTTCCTGCAATGGCAAAAGTTGTGAACCACTGGCTTAGATATTATGTCCCACCAAATTACATTGTGGCCTAAATTACATTAGACTGCTCAACTTGGGTAACAAAACTTAGACACCATTATAACTCATAAAAATCAGAAGAAAAACAAAATAGCTCTTCAAAAGACCCCTGAAGAAGTCAAGAGATTCTTTCTAAACCTTTGGAAAGAAAAACCTGTGTAATTTCAGAACTTTCCTAACCAGCTTCTGGAAAAACTTCTCCACACAATTTATACCAAGGCTTTTAGCAAGAGCTTTGGAATTGCATTGAGCTCCCAAAGATATTTGGGTATTTCTGTCTCAAAATGCTGTCTTCCAAATCCCTTTCCAAGGTCAGTTTGCATTTCAATCACACTGAATACAACACATACTTAACTAAACCATTCATGCTCAACAGCTTTTTGCATATCTTATCTTCTGCTAATCACTCAGTGCCTCAGCTGGAGTGGAGAGAGTCAGAGAAGTCAATTTGAATTGCAATGATTTGCCAAAGAACAAAGCATTCTGTCCGAAACACAGTCATTTCGATTTGGAAACAAAAATCTCTGTTTTTTAATTCTTGATTTTGTTTTGGTTACAAAACCTCCAAAATTGCCATTTTCGGGCACAAAACATTTTGTACCCAAATTGAAATGCACAAGCCACATTGCCAACATATCAACTTATTCACAGGAAAGGAAAATAAATCCCCTCATGCATCTAATTGAACTGGCCTCTAACTTACTAATCGCATTTCTCGAGAAGCTCTCAGCCAGCTGCTTCCTCAGGGCACTCCTGGGACAGAACAAACTAAGAAAAAAGGTTTCTCCACCCAGTTGTCTGGATTGGTCCTTCTGTTCTGAATTTCCTGGGCTTTCCCCCTTATTAGGAAAGGCCCACCCTCCCAGCAGTTGCTCTGACTGAGGCCCAGTCCTCCCTCAAATCCTTCCCATCACTACAACCACTTTCTGTCTCTGGGCTCACATTCATGCTCTGTGCCCTCTGCTTCCATTCCAGTGTTGGCTGGGGGCAGGGGGAGAGGTTGTACCTGTGGAGTTTTGTAGATGCCCAACATGGTTGAGATCTGGATAGAGTATTCGGAGTCAGCCCCTTCCAGAACAGCCAAGAGGGGATTCTGTCTGCCACAGCTGTAGTTTGGGACATTCAACTGCCCAGCGGACAGCAGGTCCAATGTAGCACCAGAAACAATGCTTGCATGGGAAGAGGTCTCATAGATGTTGTAGCCCAGGGTGAGGTTGGGCAGGAGTCTGGGATTCTCATTGACCTCCTGAATGGCAAAGAGAAAGGACAGGAGGTGCCAGTATTTGATATGCACCACCCTGCCACAAAAGAGAGATCAGGTTATCAGAGCTCATTTGAGGAAAAGATGTCAGATTCCTCTTCCTTAACCCTGAGGGTCTTTCCAGGTGCTCAGAACATCTCTAGTAAAATAAAATAAGATGGAAAACCTTCACATCTGCAGCTATTTTGGGGGGCAGATAGGCAGTTCCTGGGAGACCACCTTAACTCTTAGATGCCTGTGTGTGTGGTGTAGATTTCCAGACAGGGACTGCAGATATTCCCTTGGAGTGGGCAAACATCCACATGGTGCAATTCCTCTTGAAAATTGTTCTCTCATAATAATTCCACCCATTTACAAAGGAGAGAACTGTCTTTCATGACAGAAAGCAATTTGCCAGGGTTAATTTACATAGCATAGCCAGGAAGATTTTCTGCTGCAGATCTGCTGTTCTGCTGCAGATCATTACTGCTGCAGATCTGAGGTACATTTCTGCTCTGTATAGAAGTGTCACAGATGATACCTCATACATGTCTTGATCATTTAACCTCCTGATTAGTCCCCCACCCTCTATCCCCATATATGCTCATCCGTATGGCTAACACTTCATGTATCTGATGATGTATAGTCCATAGGAACATAGAAAACTGCTATATACTGAGCCAGACCATTGGTGCATCTCGCTCAGTATTGTCTACGCTGACCGGCCATGGCCCTCCTAGGTTTCAGGCAAGAGTCTCTCTCACCTACTGGAGATGCCAGGGACTGAACCTGGGACCTTATGCACACAATGCAGATGAGCTATGACCCCATCCATGCAAGCATTTGCTATAGTATAAGGTCAGTCACACAACCTTTTGTTGGGCCGGGGACGGTGGGGTGGAAGGCAAGAGAGCACCTATCTTCCACCCAGATGATCCAGTAGTGGCCCAAGCCATGCAGCTGGCGTGCCCACATGAAGGGTGCTGCCTCGAGCCGTGCAGTGCTCTGGAGGCTGAAAAATGCTCCCCGGCCTCCAGATACCCCACAATGCACTGCATGACTAGTGCTGTGCTTTGGAGGATTCCCCGGTGAGTTGGGTGCTCTAGGCACCTGGCTCTGTGTCTGCTTGGGCTGACACATGACCCCAGACCTGGGTAAAAGACCTGCGTATAAGGCCAGGGAAAAATCCTGGGTTACTCAAGGAGGCAGCACCAGGATCGGCCTTGATCATGGGGCTTCACACAAGCAGCCCTACCCAGGCGGGGCTGCCCAGGTCTTGGTAGGGCTGCTCGTGTGGACAGCCTTTATGAGTGTTAGTCTTTAAAGTGCCACGAGATTCTTTGCGGAATAGAATGGGTTCCTTCCAATTAAATCACAGCACTTTCTGAGAACTTAAAATATTATTTATTTATTATTTATTTAAAATACTTATACCCCACCCCTCCAGCGTAATACTGCCCGGGGCACCTTACAACAATAAGATAGACACAGATACAAGTAATAAAATTAAATTTTTAAAAATTTAAAAACATTAAAACAATTAAAAACAATTATTAAGTTCAAAGTAAAACTGAAAATTATAAAAAGCTAAAGCAGTTAAAGGGAACCTACCAGATATAACAAAATAATGATGATATTAAAAAGCCTCCTTAAAATGGTGTGTTTTAAGATGTTAAAACACTTAGTAGAACATTTAATTTCAAATGGTTTCATGGTTGGTTCACTTATGATAGCAGATCTGCCCCTGGAACACACCTGGGAACAGTGACTCCTAAGAGCAGCTGGGAAGGGCAGAGAGAGGAAAGTGTGCCCTGAGCTTGCATGTCTGGACCACCAGGAAAGAAAGACCTCAGCCACAACCCATTGTGACAAGAAGAGCCTGTTTGGGGGCTACAAGCAGCACCCCTCTAGATCAGGGTTTCTTAACCTTGGGCCCCCAGATGTTGTTGGACTACAACTCCCATCATCCTCAGCCACAAAGGCCATGTCTGGGAATGATGGGAGTTGTAGTTCAAAAACATCTGGGGGCCCCAGGTTAAGAAACCCTGCTCTAGATGGTTTGGAACTGCAGGCTTGCAGTTTCCACCTTGGCTGCCTGGACTCACGCGGACTGCGATCCCTCCACCTGCCCATATTTGGTAAACTTTTAGTTAGTTGCCTAGCACAAGCAGGTCAAGTATGACATGTAACGGAAAGGTACCCCCCATGCCCCTCTCTTTTTTACAACTACAGAGAAGGAGGCTGGCTGGGCAGACACAAGTTAAGGAAAAGGAATATTTCTCAAGAGAATAGTGATCCTCTTCTCTTCATTGGCATGAAGGATTAGTCTTACTATTCACTTCAAAAGGAGCTCAGATAAGGCTGTAGCACTCCCACCTCACGCAGCGCTAATGGTCAGACACAGACCATGGGAGGGAGGGAGTCTCATTAGCGTAAAAAGCATTCCGATCTCCACACCTGGAAGGTCTTCCTGACCCAGGGGATAAGTTCTGAGCTCACCCATTCACCCTATCCCATACAGGTTGTCCAAACCATTTCACTTTATTGTTCTTCAAGATTGCACACACCTGTGATTGAATCATACAGCATGTTTTCTTTTGTTAACCATGGAGGTCATGCCCTGAAACCAGGAGATGTGACCTGTGTTTGGCCTGAAGGCATGTTTTTGCCTATTTCAACCCTAAACCCCATTCACTGATGTGCTCCTTCTTTGGACCTACCATCTGCTTGTGCTTTGGCTCTGGCAATTCCATCTACCATGACCACTGCTCCAGTTTTGCTTCCAGCTTCTGGACTGGACCTATCTCTTGATCCAAACCACACACCACGCTTGGCTGCCTTAGAGAACCAAACTTACCTGGATTTTTCCTGGAACCAGCCGCTTTCCTGGTTCCCTGGCTTGCGAGTGGCATCGCCTCTTCTCTACCCTGTCCTTCTGCCTGGCCCCTGGGAAGGAGGACCCCAGAATTCCCCATCCTGCAAGGGTGATAGAGCCCCCAACGGAATTGGAAGAAGGTATTACTAATAATCTCTCCCTCTCCTTTCTCCCAAGTCTAAACTCTGCACTCCAGGTCCAGCAGCCTTAAACTTGTTGCAGTTTGAACCTTTAAGCGAAAACGCCTCTCGGTGAGTCTCTCACTGATATCGCTAGTCAAATTGTTATTGCCTTTTACCACATACCAACTAATTCTCATTTCCTGTACCCCAATTACCCTTCAATAAATCTGATTGTACTATATTCCTCTCTCAAGTCCTTATTTCCAGATGAGAACTTTGCACAATTGAGCCTGTAATGGACTGTACACTCTAGTTCCACTAATTCCCCACACAAGCCCAAAAGTAGTCTCGGAACCTGGTGCCAGCATTCTAGAATCATTCTTTTAACACCATATCTGGTCACCTTCTTTCAAAAGCAAACGGGTCTCCTTCTTTTAGTTAAAGCAAGGCTATGAAAAATGAAGTCGTCTTGTAATCTACTTTCCTAAAAAGTGGCAATTCTCTTGATTGATTCTCTTTATTGAGTGAGTTAGCTCCTGAAATACTACTACTACTACTACTACACGGCTCTTCAACAAAATTCTCAAAGCGTTTTACATAGAAAAATAAATAATACATAACTAAGATGGACCCCTGTTCCCAAAGGGCTCGCAGACTAAAAAGAAACATTAGGTAGACACCAGTAACAGACACTGGAGGGACACTGTCCTGGTGTTGGATAGGGCCAGTTAGCTGCCCTGTAGCTCCTGCCTCTCCTCCTCTCTCACTATCGGTGGAGGGCCAGCCTGTCAGAAAACCCATGAAAGGTACCTTTGAAAAGTTCTTTTAATACTCTGCTATGTAAGTAATTACCCCCAACAAAATATACTGACCATCCTTAATAGCCTTGAAAGGAACTAGATCAGCTGCAGCAAAGGAAATGGCAGGCAGGACAAGAAGGTTCAGGCCAAGCAGGGCCAGTGATTTGCCAGGGTCAGGGACAGGAAAACTGTCCCTGGAAAGACAGGTCATGAAATCAGAAGAACAGGAGGAGGCACCATTGAACACTTAAGACTTAACGGCTTTCACCTGACCTTCCAGAGTTTTCCCAACTGTTTGAAAGTGCTTTATATTATTGTCATTTTTCATTGTTGGTTTTGATTTATTGTTATCTTTTTGTTTTATTTATTGGGGTTAAAATATGTTGCATAAATTGAATATAAATAAATAGACAGACAGACAGACAGATAGATAGATAGACAGATGCATCACTACTCAACTGCTTACGGGACAACGTAGGAGGAAGGCTCCTTGATGAAGTGGTTTTGCACGGACATCACATCGGTGGTCGCTATGATCCCCCCGATGAGGTGGTCTCCTGGCTTGTAGTAACTGATGGGGTTAATTGCATTCCTTTTAAAACTGAGCAGGCAGTTTGCTTTCGGCAGCTCCGCAGTTGCTTTGAGCAGAAAAGAGAAGCAGAAGCAGGAGCATCAGCAACAGCAACAGCAGTAGCAACTTCATTCTCAGGTCTGCCTGCAACACCCACTTCCCTTTTGCCTGCCCTCAGCTACATAGCAGATCATCACATGAATTTAAGGATTGGGGATGGTAAGCCAGTCACCTGTGGTAGCAAGCATGAACTTTCCCCTTTGCTAAGCAGATTCTGCCCTGGTTTGCATTTGAATGGGTGACTCCATGTGAGTACTGTCTGCTGCAAGATATTCCCTTTAGGGAATGGGGCTATAGCTCAGTGGTAGAGCATCTGCTTGTGTGCAGAAGGATTTTAGTTCTCAAGCCCTAGGATCCAATCCTGGCAGGACTGGGAAAGACCCGAGTCTGAAACCTTAGAGAGCTGCTGGCAGTCAGAGTTGACAATCCTGAGCTAGATGGACCAACAGTCTGAGTCAGTATAAGGCACCTTCCTATGTGCCCTTGCAAGACCCAGGCTTCAGGGACTGTCCTTGTGGTGAGGAAGTCTGCAGGGGATGATATCAAACCTCACTGCAGCAGAGCTCCCTCCTGCACTGAATTTCGGTGATATGGGAGAGATTTTATGCCATTTCCGGCTCAGTCCAAGAAGTTGTCATGTGTTGTTGTTGCTGCAGATTCTGATGTTTATATTACTGCCTCCAAAGGCTATCTTTGGCTGAACCCCCCTGATCTCTCTGGAGAAGAAGGCTCAATCACTGTGATTTAGATAATTGTAAAGGGAGGCATCACCTCTGCAATCTCGTGGTCTCTCCGCATGGCTCCAAGCACAGGTACAGAGCTGGGGAACACAAGAGGGTGATTGTGAGGACTTTCTAAAGTGAATCCATCATCTTACAGGGTTCAATTCAGGGTCAAATGATCCTGGTCCTAAGTATTGACTAAATCAAGCTACAATATATCAGGGGTAGGAAATCTTGGCTCTCTGGCTGTTGTTGGACTACAGCTTCCATCGTCCCCAGTCACAATGTACTGTGGCTGGAGATGAAGGGAGTTGTAGTTCAACAACATCTGGAGAACCTACCACTGCTACAATATGATGTAGGAGTGAAGCATGTGCTGAGGTGAGGTGAGGCATCTTCCAGGAGGTGAGGCGAGGCACTGATCTCAGGTGGCAGATCACTGGGACACTAGAGGGCATCAAGACGCCCCTTGCCACACTGCGCCAGTCATATGAAGACACCTCTTCTATTAGGAACATATGAAGCTACCGTCTACAGACTGCAGGCATTCGGTAACCTGTCCCATGGCCACCTCCTCTGACAGCCAGCCTCCCAGTCCCTGTTCTCAGGCCAAGAATGGCCTTTCCCAGTCACATTTTTATTGTGGAATAAGCCAAGAATTTCCTCCAATCAAAATCCAAGTTGAGGTTTCTAAGGCAAGTCAGTTGTCCCTGCTGCTAGAACTCAGTGTGTGTGTGGTCTTGTCAAAGGCATGGCTGCTTTGGTAAGCAACCCAGGCTCCCTCTGGACTGGGCATTCAGTGACACGGCTGCTGGGAGGAGAGCTGGTCTTGTGGTAGCAAGCATGACTTGTCCCCTTAGCTAAGCAGGGTCCACCCTGGTTGCATATGAATGGGAGACTTGATGTGTGAACACTGTAAGATATTCCCCTCAGGGGATGGAGCCGCTCTGGGAAGAGCAGAAGGTTCTAAGTTCCCTCCCTGGCAGCATCTCCAAGACAGGGCTGAGAGAGACTCCTGCCTGCAATCTTGGAGAAGCTGCTGCCAGTCTGTGTAGACAAGACTGAGCTAGATAGATCAATGGTCTGACTCAGTATATGGCAGTTTCCTATGTTCCTGTGGCCCCAGAGCCCACCAGACTCCCAGCAAGGAGCTGCTTTGGAGCAGAGCTGGGCCTTGGTAGGCAAACACCCTGTAGAGGAAAAGGATGGCAAGATGTGGCCAGGATGGAAGGGCATACTGGGATTTCTATTGCTGCAGCTTGTTCAATACATGCCAGCTAACTGACACAGGGGAATTCCGGAACCATCACCATATATTGCCGGAGAAGACGCAGCCTCAACCTGAGCTCTGGCTAACTGGACAAAGCAGAGCATGGGAAATGGGTCTGGAAGAAGCATTCACAGCTCTCTTGCAGTGCATGGCAAACCTTTGTCCTTTCTTCTGAGAGTGGTTATTAAGTTTAAAAATCTTTTTCTTGGCAGAAGCTGGTTCCATCCAGGAAAAGCAACTGTGCTCCCAGTCCAACATCTGGGGTGCTTCTCTCTCCCAGCCGTGGCCAGTGCAGACCCCTCATCAGTCCAAAAGCCCTGGGACTCCCATTTTGCTTGATCACACACAGAAAGATGACTTTTTATTATACTTTTGGCCTTTAATATTAAATCTTAAAACAGTTTCTCCACTTTGGGTGAAGAGTGTATAGGCCTTGATAAGATCGTATTTTTGGGGAAATGTAGCTATACAAAGTAAACCATGACCACATCTTCAGCTGTTAGTATCTAGGGAGCACAGATCCTTTGAGCAAAGTGTCCTGATATTGCAGTAATACTCAACAGTCGTTTTAGCGTCCACCAGACCAGGAACGTAGAGTGGAATCAACGTGCATGCTTCAACTACATGCCTGTAGCTGCTTAGCAATGTAGATTCGGCTTGGAGTGAATATGGGCAACCAGGGTGTGCATTTTACAAAAAGAAGTTTGGCCCAGTCTTGGGCCCCTCGAGGGGAAGGTTAAGCATCTCCTCATCACTTGGCAAGGTGATCCTCCCCCTCCACCACCAAGAAGGGAAAGAGGGAGATGAGAAAAGGAAGCCAGCTGTGGACAGGTTAGCAGAGCAAGATATGGTCATTCTTGCTTCTCCAGCCATCTGTTTGCACCCCCTCCGACTGCCATTCTTGAAGCGAAGGAAAGAGATTCATTAGCTTGGAAAAAAGAACAGGCTTTTCCAGGAGGGAGCTGGAGCCAGCAGGGTTACTCAGGATGGGGTTACTTTGGTAATGAATCAAGAATGTCCGGCCTGGTCCACAGTCAAAAGGCTGGGAAGATACCTGAAGGGCATCACACACACTACACCTTAGAGATTTCAGCAAGCAGTGAGGCAAGAGCAGAGGTGCGGTGGGGATCTTCACAGCCAGGCATATTCGAACCGGAGGCGCAGGACTGGCAGAGGAGGTGAAGGGGGAGACTTCGAGCCCAACAGGCAACAAGATGGAGAAGGCTTTCTCTGGCCGGCTCGGGGTTTGGGGGGGGGGTTGAGCAGGGGCGAAGCTAGGGGACAGGGGGCCTGTGTTCACCCATCTCCCCAGTGGGCCCTCTGAATGAGAGAGATAATGAAGAAAGTAGGGAGGGGTTGAGCTGGAGGCCCTTAGGAGCTGGGGGCTCCCGGGTTCTTTGAACCTATCTACTCAATTATAGCTCTGTTTGGTGATGTGGGGTTGAGGCTCTTTTTGGTGATCATTGGTGGGGTGGGAAGCTTATTTCTGCCCCCCCCTTCTAGCGGAATTATTCCTGGCCAGTTTCCCCCTCCACCTGCCATCCTCTTTTCATTGTCTTCCCAGGAGTAAAGGGGGGCAAACGAGCATTGGGTATTCAGAGATGCCCCCTCCCTGCTTTTTGGGAAGTGCAGGTCTTGGAGTGGGGGTTTGGGCTATCCCACCCCCCGACACACATCGGTTTGGGGGTAGTGGGGGTGTCTTCCCCCTTTGCTACAGGGGCTGCCCCCACGAGCACTTTCTCTAGTGCATGGACTTGCTGCTTTGGGTGGTCCTGTTCCCCCCTTGTGAAGCTGGGGGTGCATTCTCAAGGGATAATTAAACACAGATGTAGAGCTTAGTCCTGTTTGCCCTGGTATTTCTTTGGCGTGGTGAGAAGCTAAGCAGGCTTTGCCCATGTAATTATTTGGAGGGGAGAGCAGCTAAGCAGGGTTTTGCCCTGGCTATTATTTGGAGGGGCAGAAAGAGCTGCACATGGTTTGAACTGGTTTTTATTTGGATGGGCACAATGCTAAGCAGGATGTGCTCTGATTTTGCCTTCTGAAGGCCAGCAGCTAATCAGAGTTTGCCCTGTTTTTCCCCTTGGGGCTAAGTAGGTGTCAACTGGGTCTTTCTTTGGGTCACCTTTGAGTCAGTTCCAAGTTTGGGTGGTGTTGCAAAAGATTATTTTGGCAATTGGTGAGACCCATTTACAATTAAACCTTCATTCATTTCACATTGGTGCGGATTTGGGATTCCAGGACTCTGAGGTCAGAGGTGCACCTAGGTAATTTTGGAGCCTGGACCTAAAGGACTTTGGAGCGCCCCCACCCTCATAGCCCCTGGTGGCGCAGTGGTAAAACTGCTGCCCTGTAACCAGAAGGTTAAAAGTTCGATCCTGACCAGGGGCTCAAGGTTGACTCAGCCTTCCATCCTTCCGAGGTTGGTAAAATGAGTACCCAGAATGTTGGGGGGCAATATGCTAAATCACTGTAAACCGCTTAGAGAGCTTCCAGCTATAGAGCGGTATATAAATGTAAGTGCTATTGCTATACACTGTGACACACATGCAGTATGTTTAACACATGGGTTCTTGAGGGCACAAACAGCAACTGAACTCACAAGAATGTAAGAATATATAACAGGCATATTTATGCAGATATAGGAACATAGGAAGCTGCCATATACTGAGTCAGACCATAGGTCCATCTAGCTCAGTATTGACTACACAGACTGGCAGCAGCTTCACCAAGGGTGCAAGCAAGCATGCAGTTTAACATACTCCCATCCCATGTATTCTTTTACCCACTCCCCCTTTGTCTCTAAAGCAGAGCTCATACTCGGCTGCTTGGCATAGTGGCGGGCCAGCTCCACCCAGGACAGACTAAGGAGCCTTTGGAGGCCCCAAGAAGGTGTAGAGGACCTGGACCTGTTCCCAGAATTCAAGGGGTCTGAGGTGCAGCATATTAAGTGCTGGCATTCTAGAGCAGGGATTCTCAACGTTGGGTCCCCAGATGTTATTGGACTTCAAGTCCCATAACCCCCAACTAAAGGCCACTGGGGCTGGGGATGATGGGAGTTGAAGTCCAATACCATCTGGGGACCCAACACTGAGAATCCCTGTTGTAGAGCATTCAGGTATTAATTTATTTGTTTATGTTGCTCTTGTGTCTTCTCTTTGCAGGTGCAGGGGGAGCAGCACCTCTAGAACGTACCTTTATCTGTGGCCATTCCATTGTGTCTTGGGCCCACAAGCATGCCAGAACCATGCACTGGGGTTCCCACTTGTGTATGGGCCACCAGCTGTCCATCTCATGGTTTGGTAGGAGGGGTATGCTTTAGGGGCAGCTTTTGCCTCTGGTTTGGGAGTTCATTGCTAGTTAGAGCCCCTCTGGAGTTGCTGCTGGTGGTTCATTTGGGGGAAAACAACCCGGCTTAGAGAAACGGAGGTTTCTCTGGTGCATCAGGCATGGCAGGATTTTGAATTGATTCAGTTATGGATAGGTTAATTATGTTATGGGTGGATCTCCTACAGTGCAGGGTTTGGTAGGGAGTGGATAATGTGCTAGGGGTAAGATTGATCAGGACATGAGAAAGGAGGTGGAGGACAGTGGGGTGTGTGTGCTTTATTTGATATCCTCGGATCATTGCTTCTCTCCAGAACTATTTAGAACAGATGGAGTCCACTTTTCTGCTTCAGGTCCCAAGTGTGGGATCTGAAGCAGGGACTTTGAGAATCTTTGGATGGGAGGGGAGGCAAGGCCAAGCAAGGCTAGCCTTCCTTTGTGGCAGGGGCAGTGCGGGCTCTCTATAGCGGTAGGGTTGGTTTCCGATGGTGAGCAGCATCCTTGGGCCATTTAAATCAGGAGGGTGCTTTACCTACCCTTAGAGGCTTCAAGGTGCAAAGATGTGGTCGGCGGCACCCATACCTGCTTCCTGGTTTTTATCACTTCAATGGCTGTATGGCTTGTTTTGCTGAAATCCACGCAAGGCCCAGACTCCGATGGGGTAGGAAAAGAGGAGCAGGAAGCAGCATTCAGTGCTTCCAGGCTCTGAGCCAGGATGTATCACCCAAAATGATTCAGGAGGATGGAAGTCTGACTCCAGCCTTCATTAGGCCCACACTGCTTGGGGGTGGAGCAAGGGCGTAACTATAATAGGGCAAGGGGAGACAGTTGTCTGGGGGCCCACTGCCTTGCGGGCCCCCCCAGAAGCAAGTCACATGACTGACTCCGCCAGCCGCGCACCCGCCCGGGCTTCCTTCAGTTGTATTCATCCTCCGAAACGGATGTGAGTCTTAAGACCTGGAGCTACCAGAACAGCATGTCTTTCTCTAGTACCATTCAATGACTTGCATCGTCCACAATTTACAAAACTTTAAAAAAATAATTTAGGATGATGCTCTATTGTGGTGCATAGGACACACACACACACACACACACACACACACACACACACACACACACTTACATATACACAGACATTTTACTATGCTTTTTGTTACCACTATTCAGCCTCATTTAAAAGTTCTTTACTTCAAGAGCTGAGCTTCAGTGGGAGGGGGGGTGGCATTTTAAAATCTTGTCTCTGGGCCCATTCCAACCTTGCTACGCCCCTGGGGTGGAGTTTGTTCTTGACACCATCCGATTACTGATGTGAAATAAAGTTGTGGCCCTTTAGTAGTATAGTCAGGATGCCACCCACTGTTTCCAAGTGAACACACATTAAACATGTTTAGCTAACACAGGGTGGCCATGTTCTTGTGGAATTATCCAGAGGTAGGTGGGTTCAGTTTCTGCATCAATGCTAGTTCCTGGATCCTGGAGCCATTGGCTAACTCTGTGTACAGGCCTACATTCAAAGGACATGCTCACCATTTGTGAAGCCCTTTGAAGCTCTCTCTTGTGTTTGTTAGATGGCCAAAAAGTGAATGTTGTGAAACTCTGTTTTGGGCAACACCAAAGGACTGTTAGTTGCATATAGTCCAATATTGTTAATTAAAACATATTAAGATAAATCCAGTTGAAATCAAGTTAGGATGAAGTGATAAATTATAAATCATTAAAACAAATATTACTGTGACCATTTCAATGCTACAATACATTTGCATTCATGTTTTATTTATTCCTTTGTATGTGAAGCATAGAAAGATTTCTTACAGTAACATCTCAAGAGTACTTCACTCCCAAATAGTTTAGATTCTTGCTGGACATTGCCTTTCCAAAAAAAAAAAAGAATATTCACATATACAAACAAGTTGTTCCTCTTGGGAACTAAATGTCTTTCTAAGTTATGAGGTTGCAACTTACAAATGAAATTTTGGAATGCAACCTGTTTGTAAGTTGGGAATTCTACGAATCAGATGCCATCTTCAGTTTTCACCATTAGGTGCTCCTTGGTATTAAGATCAGGCCTCAATACGATAATGTAGCACTTGGGAATGAAGATGCAGCCCAGTAAGCCAGCACTGGAGGCCAAGATGGAGAAGACCTGCACAGCCACCATGGATTTCCCCTTGGTGCTCAGGTAGGTGGGCACAAAGGAGACCCAGACGCTGCAGAAGACCAGCATGCTGAAGGTGATCAACTTGGCTTCGTTGAATGCCCCAGGCAGCTTCCGGGCTAGGAAAGCTGCCGTGAAACAGACAGTGGTCAGGAAGCCCATGTAGCCAAGAGCGCTATAAAACATGGCGACAGACCCTTCGTTACACTGCAGAGTGATCTGTCCAGGCTGGGAGTGCAAGTCGGACTCTGGGAAGGGTGGAGAGATCCCCAGCCAGATGGTGCAGATGCCAAGTTGAACACTGGAACAGGACATGACAATGGAGCTGGCTAAGCTCTTCCCCAGCCATCTCCTCATCCTGTTCCCTGGCTTGGTGGCCATGAAGGCTACCACCACAGTGATGGTTTTGGCCAACATGGAAGAGACGGCAACCGAGAAGATGATGCTGAAAGTGGTTTGTCGGAGAAGACAGGTCACCTTCCTCGGGCGGCCAATGAACAGGAAGGAGGACAAAAATGAAAGCAGGAGGGAGACAAGGAGTAAGTAGGAGAGGTCCTGGTTATTGGCTTTGACCACTGGAGTGTCCAGGTATTTTATGAAGATTCCCAACACAAAGGCTGTGATGATGGCCAAAAACAGGGCAAAGGAAACAAGGGTGATCCCCAAAGGTTCTTCATATGACAGGAAGGTTATATCCTTAGGGACACATTCATCTTGGTCCTTTTTTGGGTGCTGATCATCTGGACACTTGTTGCAATGGTCTGCATCTGAAAATATCACAAGTGAGTTCAGTATGATGCTTACATCATAGTCAAAATAGTTATTGTTCCTGCTTCATAACCGCAATTTTTGGGGAAAGAGATGAGGGACTGAAAGTGGGTGGCAGGGGTCTGGCCAAGGGGTCTCTTTCACAGATAGAATGCATGTTTTACAACAGAAGCTTTCAGGTACAATGCTTGGTATCACCCCCCCAAAAAAGATCCCAAGCAAGGATGTCCAGGTCCAGGGATTTCCCTCCCCTTTCAGACAAATGATCAGCCCACACAACTCAATTACAGCAGGGTGGGGCCAGAAGGCAGAGAGAGATTGGCTGCTGGGATCGAAAGCAACTAGGACCCATTTTCTGCCCCTCCAGCTTGTTAGTGCAGGCTGCTACTGCCTGTGTGCAGCTGCAGCAGGATGCCAAGTGTTTTTTCTGTGCACCCTCCTCCCCCTCTTTCCTCTTTCCTTAAGCAGGAGGCAGGTGGGCATATTGCCGTCTCACTGGTACCCTGGCGATCTGCCACCTGAGGCAACTATCTCAGCTTGCCTCCTGGAAGGGTCCCTCCTGGAAAGAGCTCGTTCAGCCTGAGACACTAGAGCAGGACTGCACCATGTTGGCCCTCTTGCAGATGTTGGACTACAAATCCCCTCATCAATTGGTCACCGTGGCTAGGGATGATAGGAGTTGTAGTCCAACAGCAGCTGGAGGGCCCAAATTGTTGTGCAGCCCTGCATTAGATTCTTACTGATAAGAACAGACATTGTACTCTATCCTGCCACTCATCACCACTTCTCCTCCCCTCATCCATCAATCAAGCTCATTTCTTTCAACTCACTTTATGAACTGAATTACAAGGCATGGTCTGGTGGTACATGTTGTAGCCACCTTCTTGAAATGCAGCAGTTCTGTGTCTGGTCAGAGCCTGGATGGGGTACCACCTATGAACCTTTTGATGTGCTACCTTCAGCCCCACAGTGAAAAAAAGGGAGGACACAGTAATTAAGGAAGGAGATTTGAGCGTATCCCTGTGCTGTTTCCCAAAGGGCTGTTCTTCCCTCAGAGGTAGCTTGCCTTCTAGAGTGGAGATTGTCCCTTCCGTGCAGGGAGCACATCCATAGCAGCAAACTGGCTTTCCTTCCTGAATCACCTTGGTGTGTCCAGCGCGGCAGCTTTCTGTGCACCTGGAACGAGGCAGAGTCTAAAAAGGAAGAGAAGGGGCATCATGCCAAAGTTGTGGATAATTTTTTGTTGGTGGTGGGACTATGGCTCAATGGCAGAGCCCTCCTGCTTTGCATGCAGAAGGCCCAAGAATCAACCCTTGCCGTCTCCAGTTAAACAGTCTTAGGCAGCAGAACTGGGAAAGACTCCTGACTCCAACCACTTGAGGATTCACTGCCTGTCATAACAGTCCTTCTCAGAAAGAATGATACTACCTGGCTGATATGATTCCTGGGGAGGAATCATAGCTCAGTGGCAGATCACCTGCTTTCCATGGAGAAGGTCCCAGGTTGGGGTGTGCATGAAACTGTTCCTGGCACTTCTGTTCAAGTTTGAACTGAACTTGAACTGAACTGAACTGAACTGAACCGATGGTCAATGTGCAGGTTCGTTAGATCTGGATGGCATTTTGGTTCTGTGCTAGAACTGGGTCATACTGGTTTTGCCTGGTTCGACCTAGTTCTACTTTCCTGTAAAGGGGAATCCGATAAGGAGTTGCCTTTACAAGCAAAGCAGGGGGGAACCCTATGGGGTTGAAAAGGGGGAGTGGGAGGTCACCTTACACACTTTCATGGAGTGGATCCCCCCAATCAGCATGTGCTGATGGGACCCTGGTTTGGGCCAGACTCCTGCCTGAAACTTTGGAGAGCTGCTGCCAGTCAATGCAGACAAGACTTATCTAGATGGACCCAGGGACTGACTTGGTATAAGGCAGCTTCCTATGTTTCTTTGGTGGAAATGAGTCACAGGGTTGGGAAGGAGCAAATTGGAACTTTAGTCCCAAGCCTGCTTGGACTAATTGTCTTTTGGAAGCTAGAACTTTTGATAGGCCACTGCATGGAGGGTATGCTTTGGTATTTGCTCTTCCTGTTCTGCAATAGCAGAGCAAGCTGTAAAGAGTCATAACTAGGGGAGAAAAAGGTGGGGAACATATTAATTATCCAGTTCATTTTTTATTCAGGACAGGAGTCATTAGGCTAGTTCGCACAGTCACTGGTTGGGTAGGACAAGCATCCTACCCAGGTTCAGGAGGTGTGAACACACACCTGTCTAGTGATCATGTGCTCATAAAAAAAGCAAAGAAGGGGATGGAGGTTGGTGTCATGTGTGAGGCTTCTGCTGGATGGTAGGGCTTTCGACCAATAGTCTGACTGCGTTCTATCACTTAGCTCTGAGCTTTCATCCTCTTCAGTTTTCAGGTTCTCGAGATGGTAGTTCAAATAAGCAGTTTTCTAGATGGTAGTTGGTCAGGTTGCTGACTTCCGAAGCTAGAGGATAGCCCATAAGGGTCTGGATTTGGATGCAGCCGCATATGACCCCCCTCAATATACCAATTTTGCTTTTCTGCTTCAACATATTTGTCCCATGAACTCTCCCCATCTTTTTGGTTTATGCTCTAATTGGGTAGGATTTATAATCTTTTTGCATCTTTTATAGTAACATGCCAAAGTTATTTAAGTTGAATAGATGTGGAATGGATGCACCTGGTTAAACCACCTGGACCACGCGATGGAATCCTGGTCAATGCTGACTTTGATGTCAGCAGGTCCTTTTTTCTCGAGAGCTCCCACTTTCACTGCATCAAAGGAACCATTGGGAAAGACCACCCAATTCACGAGGTCAAGGTCAGCCACCAGGTCCCCATCTTCATCCAAATACACTCCATCTGTGGAAGAATTGTAAACCTGGACATTTGTCAGAAAAGGGTGAAGCTAGAATAAAAGGGGAAACAGAAGCATTAGGGATCATAAAAAACAAATCATAATGGGGATCTGGACATATTCCAGATGCTGAAATATTGCAACATCAGCTCAGATGACCACAGGGGGAAAAGCATGAAATCCACACTAAGTAGACAGACACAAGGGGTGTTCTCATGATGATTGCTAGAGGAGGAGAAACCTTGGCAAACCCAGCTCCAGAGTGAGGGTGGAGGGAAAGCAGTCCCTGCACATCCCACCTCTGTGTCCAGCCTGCAGATGAACATTTTCCCCTCATCCCACTTTGACTGTAGGATTCTCATGATGGTCAATTGTCTGTCACAATCCATGAAGCAGCCATGGAAAACAATGGTCTTTAGAATCAAGTAAAGGTGAAGTGTGCTGTCGAGTTGGTGTTGACTCCTGGTGACCACGGAGCCCTGCGGTTGTCTTTGGTAGAATGCAGGAGGGGTCTACCATTGCCATCTCCTGTGCAGTATGAGATGATGCCTCAGCATCTTTGTATATCACTGCTGCCTGATATAGGTATTTCCCATAGTGTGGGAAACATAGCTGTGGGGCTTCGAACCAGCAACCTCAGGATTGCTAGTCAAGTCATTTCCCCGCTGTGCCATTAGGCAGCTCCTTTAGAATAAACAGAGCATGAAAAATGAAGGTGGTTTCACTGATTGCTTCCGCTTGCCCAGCAGGTGGTGATAAGAATATAGGACAATCCGAATACAAATACAACAAATATTTATATACCGCTTTTCAACAAAAAGTCCCCAAGTTTCAACAATCTCTTTCTTGCTAGTGTGGTGGATGATGCCCCAGGTTTTCCCCCCTAGTGGTAATTTGAGCTGAATATATCAGCGTCTTAAAAAGGACATTGTAAAACTGGAAAAGGTGCAGAATTGGACAACCAAGATGATCAGGGGCCTAGAGCACCTTCCTTATGAGGCAAGGCTACAAATCCTTAAGCTTTTTAGTTTAGAAAAAAGAAGATTGTGGGGAGACATGACAGAGATCTATAAAATCATGCATGGGTGGTGTAGAGAAAGTGGATAGAGAGAACTCTCACACACACATAACACCAGAACCAGGGGTCATCCCATGAAATTGGTTGCCATGAAATTTAGGTCCAACCAACGGAAGTACTTTTTCATACAACACATAATCAACTTGTGGAATTCTCTGACACAAGATGTGGTGTGGGCTACAAGTTTGGATGTATTTAAGAGGGATTTGGATAACTACAACGAGAAGAGGTCTATCAACGGCTACTAGTCGGAGGGCTATAGGCCACCTCCAGCCACAGAGGCAGGATCCTCCTAAATGCACAACCATGCCCTCAACTCCTGCCTGTAGGCTTCCAGTGGCATCTGGTGGGCCACTGTGTCCAGGATGCTGGACTGGAGGGGCCTAGGCCCTGATCCAGCAGGGCTGTTCTTATGGAAGAGCCCATGGCCAGGGGAGCTACCTGAGAGGGAAAAGTAATACCTGCCATGGCTGTATCCTTGGATGGTCTGACAGGTTTCCAGCCCCCATCATCTTAGATTTGGAGGCATATGCAGTGCTTATAGCATGCATCACAGTCTGGACAGAGGTGTAAATGCTGTAGCCATCACCAGACAGGATCTTCTTGACTGTATCTTGGGGCAGGCTGCCCAGTTTCTCCTTCTCTCTGCATCTGATCTGACTGCTCACAGACAGCATTGGCTTTGCATCTGAACAAAGAAATGCCTCCAGCCCGAACTTCTCGATGGCACTGAGAAATGTGCCAAAACTGGCATAGCTTTGCCTTTTCTTGGCCTGGCTTAGGAGGGACAAAGAGCCATGAAAGTGAGATATTTTTAAAATATTTGAAGCCAAGGTACTGTCCCGCACACCTAAGATGATCCAAACCTTCCCCTGCCGGGGTTTCATCTGCTCATCAAGTTGTCGATTCAGGTATGTTAGATCCATCATTGAGCTGACATCTCCATAGTGAACAAATACCCCAACTTCTCTTTGCATAAGAAGTAGAAGTATTTTGTGCAGCTCTATACGCATCTTAAAAAAGAAGGCATACTCTCCAGTGATGCTTTGGGAGAAGGCAACACAAACACCACTATGGGTGAGCACAGGTGTCAAGGCCCGCACAAATCTTTCCCCGTCATCATTGTTGGGAAAAAGGAGGCCAACCCACGTCCATCTGAAATGCTGGAGCAGTCTTGCAATCCCCAGGTATGGAGGCTTTTCTTTAGGGATCACCCGGTAGAAAAAAGGGAGAGGAGATTTATCCATAAAAGCATGAGAAACCACACCATAACTGACCTGGTGAGGAAAGAAAGTGATGAGATTTTTTTTTCTTGTTTTTAGGAGAAAGCCCAGACACTCCTTCACCAAAAACTATGAGCAACTAGCAAAATTCCTGTTTGTTTCCAGGCCCAGTTATTACTTTTGAAGGCCCAAGCTGGCTCGGGAGCTGGAAGAACCTTGCAGAAATGATGTGCAGCCAGTGTAGCTCCTTCAATACAGGAGTTATCTGGTCTCTCTGAGATGACCCAGAGACCAACCTGGCTGCCGCATTCTGGATCAACTGTAGTCCAGACTACATACAATGGCAGCCCCAAATAGAGCACATTACAGTAATCCAGTCTGGAGGTTACCAGCAGATGTACCACTGTCTTGAGGTCGTTCATCTCAAGAAACGGACACAGCTGGCGTATCAGCCGAAGCTGACAGAAGGCACTTCTGGCCACCGCCTCAACCTGGGAGACCAGTGAGAAGCTTGGATCCAGAAGCACCCCTAGACTGCGTACCTGTTCCTTCTGGGGAAGTGTGACCCCATCCAGAACAGGCAGATCAAAATAGTATCTCAAGTCCCGACCCTGTCATGTGGCCTGGTGATTTGTTAATTTTTAGCTTTTCAAGACAGTTTAGAATATCCTCTCTCATCACCTACAATGATCAGTTCTTCAGCCTCCAAGCCTGAGAAGCTCAGTTTTAGAGGGGGTATACATTCAGTTTCTTCTGCTGGTTGAGCTGGTTATTCTGTTTCAGGTGTTTCAAGCACTCCAGGCATTTTGGAGGCCTGTTTTTCCCTTGCTGACTAATGATGTGGAATAGTGGGGTTTTGCAGGCCTTGCTTGTAGGGTTAAAAAAGGCTTCATTTGCCTTATGATTGAACTTATGTTTTTCAATTTTCAACCTATGCTGTAATCTTTTTTGTGGGAGTTTAGTTTGGGTTAACGTGACTTGTACTTTTGTACTGATGGAATACAACTGTTATGGGTTGCGTACTGACAGCTTGTAGCCAAATATGGTTAACAGGATTAACCTGGCTTGCCAGGAGGGAACTGCATAAGCAGGTTTGTGTGCCGGATGGCTTGCATTTTGTACTTGCAGACTGTCACTAGTTTTTTGACAGTGAAAACATCTCTAAAGGTTCTTATACCAAGGCCGAATGGTCAAGCTGCCCTGAAAAGGTACGTGAGCAGAGGGGTGTTTTGCTAATATTGTCCCCAGATGTTTCCTGGAATTTCCCTTTTGTGGGAGCAGTGGCAAGGTGCCATGCTTACTGGACTCCGGTTGCTATCTGGGTTTGTTTTTGCTAGCACAGACTGGACTGGAGGGCTAAAGGCCACCTCCAACCTCAAAGGCAGGATGCCTCTGAGTACCAGTTGCAGGGGAGTATCAGCAGGAGAGAGGGCATGCCCTCAACTCCTGCCTGTGGCTTCCAGTGGCATCTGGTGGGCCACTGTGCGAAACAGGATGCTGGACTAGATTGGTCTTGGGCCTGATCCAGCAGGGCTGTTCTTATGTTCTTATGATATTCCCCACAGATTGGAAAAAGGCCAGAGAATGACTTATAAAAATTGATACCTATTTTTGCTGGGGACCCTTTCATATCCATCATAACTAGGGGCCATGCGCCCTGTCTTAAGTTAGTGCCCGTTTGCTTGAGAGATATTAGCCAAATTTCCCAAGTGTCAGGAGAAAATAAATCGTTAGCAGTCACCTGAATGGTCATTCTCCTCAGATGTATTGATTATATCCGAGGATTATGGGTTGTCACGACCTACTGCTCCGAAAGAGGGCCAATCAGAAAAAGTTTTCTCTAGCAGGAGGGAGGGGCAACCCCCTTAGCCTTCAGTCGATAAGCAGCGCTTCGATGCTCCAGCCTATACAATTAAACACTGCCGAACAAGTGAACAAGTGAAGTAACCAAAATAAACCCCACAAGGTGAGGAAATTCTACCGCAATGTGGGCCAGCAAACTAGGAGAGCAAACATGCTCCAACCCTAACACTGAACTCCCCCCTCAAGGAGACAATGACCCAGAGGAGGAAAACACCACCCAACAGAAATATAGCGTACAGTGAAAGGAGATAAAAAAGTAGGGAGCAGGATCAGACATACAATTGGGCGTGTCAGATACAATCCATACGTTTGTGGAGAATGACCATTCAGGTGAGTGCCAACGATTCATTCTCCCTCAGATGAGGATTGTATCAGAGGATTATGGGACATACCAAAGCTGCTATTAATCGTGGGCGGGAACACAGAGAATCTGATGATGATGATGATGATGATGATGATGATAATAATAATAATAATAATAATAACTCAATTTCTATACCGCCCTTCCAAAAATGGCTCAGGGCGGTTTACAAAGAGAAATAACAAATAAGATGGCTCCCTGTCCCCAAAGGGCTCACATTCTAAAAAGAAACATAAGATCCTATGAAGGAACGACCCGCTGCAGCACACGCCGACCGAAAGAAGCATCAGTGGAAACCCAATCATGTATTTTGTAGTGTGTTACAAAGGTTGAGAGGGAGGCCCAAGTGGCAGCCCTACAAATATCAGCCAGAGAAGCCAAGGTGGAGAGGGCTGCAGAAGCTGCCGCACTCTGAGTCGAGTGAGCAGTAATGCTCGCAGGCATGGCTTCACTTGCCATCGCATATGCCAGCTGGATGGTCTGGCAAATCCAGCGCACAAGAGAAGAGGTGGAAACTTTCCTGCCCAATGAGCAATCTCGAAAAGAAACAAAGAAAGACTTGGAAACTCTAAAAGGCTTAGTTTGCCTTAAATAAATACGTATCGCTCGACTGACATCCTACTTGTGCCAGTCCCTCTCCTTAGGGGAGGAGGTGCTGGGACAAAATGAAGGAAGCATTAGCTCCTGCGCCCTGTGAAACACAGAATTAACCTTAGGAAGGTAAGTTGGGTCTGTGCGTAACAATACATAATCTGAAAAAACTAGACACAACTCCTTCTTTACTGCTAAGGCACCCAAATCAGAAACCCGCTGAGCTGAGGTGATAGCTACCAAAAATAAAACCTTCAAGGTAAGGATACACAAGGACATAGTCCGCAGTGGCTCAAAGGGGGCCTTCATCAGGACCCCAGAGCACCAGGTTGAGATCCCATGTGGGAATCCGATGGATCGGAGGAGGCTTCAAGGCCGCCACTCCCTTCAGAAACTGCTGCACGTGAGGATGCCCGGACAGAGAAGGAACACCCAGGACTTGCAGCGCGGAAGCGATGGCAAACAGCTGGCAATGGAGAGTGTTCGGCCGTAGACCCTTGTCTAGGCCAGTCTGCAAAAAAAACCAGGACCTGCCCAATGGAAGCCGTCAAGGGATCCCCCCCCCCGCCCAAGGATTCACACCATAAAGAATACGCCTGCTAAGTAGATTGATACACTCGGTCCATGGATGGGTGCCTAGAGGCCAGAATGGTGTCTCGAACTGCGGAGGAACAACTGCAGGCCACTAGAGAGTCCCGCTCAATCTCCAAGCATGTAGATTGATCCACTCTGGGTCTGGATGGATAACTGGACCCTGACGAAGGAGATGGGGCCGACTCCCAAGAGGAAGAGGGGGCTCTATTGACAGAGCCACCAAGTCTGAAAACCAAGGCCAATGCGGCCAGTGTGGAGCCACAAGAATGACCTCCGCCCTCTGATGATGGATCCTTTGCACTGTTCGTGACAGAACAGCAAAGGGCGGGAAGGCATAAACCAGACCTTGGGGCCAGGGAGACAGCAAGGCATCCACCCCCTCCACCCCTGGAGACTGGTACCTGGATAAGAACCTGCTCATCTTGGTGTTGGCTGAGACCGCGAACAGGTCTACCAGGGGAGCTCCGAACTGAAGAACTATCACCTGAAAAACCTGTTCGTCCAGAACCCACTTCGCCTGGTCCAGTTGAGACTGGCTCAACCAGTCTGCCACTGTGTTGTCTACCCCACTGACATGATCGGCTTCCAGTGAACACAGGTTTCTCTCTGCCCAGTGCAGCAGGGCTTCGGCCTCGCACATCAAGGGCCAAGACTTTGTCCCCCCCCCCCGATGATTGAGATGTGCCTTGGCCATAGCGCTGTCGGTACGCACCAGGACATGACAGTCGCGAACCTCGGAAAGAAACTGGACAAGAGCAAGTCGAATGGCCTGGAGTTTCAGCTAGTTGATTGACTGGAGACTCTTCTCCTCCAACCGCTGACCTTGAGCCACTTGCCAACCACAATGACCTCCCCATCCCAGAAGACTGGCGTCGGTAGTGACCACGACACAATCGACTGGGAGGAAACCTACCCCTTTGTGCAGGGCTTGAGACGTCCACCAATTCATGGAGTGCTGAACATGAGGAGTCAGTGGTACCCTGAGACTGGACCTGGTCATTACCAGTTCATGTACGGGTAGGAGAAGCCACTGGAGGGGCTGAGAATGGAAGCGCACCCAAGGCATGATCCCAATTGTTGACACCATCAGACCCTGCAGTTGGGTTAGGCTGAGAATGCTGGAATGGGAAAGATGCTGTAACCTTTGGCAAGCAGTGTACAGCTTCCGTCTCCTTTCGCAGGTCAAATGCACAGTCCCTTGAGACAAATTGATGACAGCCACCAGATGTTGAATCCTGGTTTGGGGAACAAGGGAGCTCTTCCTGTAGTTCATGAGAATAGACTCCATGCCCCACGTCCTCTGGAGGGACCTGTTCGATCGCCTTGATGCTGAGCAGGTGGTGGATGGCCTTCACCATCAGGGAATGCTTGTGTTGCTTGCGTGACCGAGAGGACAGGAAGCGGTCTGGCGGACGTGACAGAAATTCTAGACTGTATCTGTGAGAGACAGTCCATTGAATCCAGGCGTCTGCACACGTCCTTGACCATTCCCATGCAAAGAACCCCAGCCGCCCGCCCACCTGCTGTAACCCCGGGAGGCAGTCACTGGGAGGCGGGGTGCTTGAATCCAGGCTTAGGATACTGGCCTGACTGCTGGAACTTTGTTTGGGGACGGTCTCGGGAAAAACTTTGGGGCCTTGACCAGGTAGACTTGTCCTGCTTACCCTGTCGGGGACATAAATTAGACTGGAACTCCCTATGACCAAAACTACTGGAAGAAGAAGAGTTAGCTGAAAATGACCTGAGGTCCTGATGCTGAACCGAGGAAGGCATCACCTTTTTTCGATCCTTTGTCTCAATCAACACCGGCTCTAATGCCTCGCCAAACAGCTTTCCCCCCTTAAATGAGGAATTGGCCAAGTTGCTCCTTGACTTTTGATCTACTTTCCAATTTTTGAGCCATAAATGGCGCCTAACTATAATGTCACAAGCTATGGCTCTGGCAGACAACTGAACAGCATCAAGAGAGCTATCAGCCATAAAGGCAGAGGCCTTGCCCAGCTTGTTGAGGCCCTGCCTAAGGGCTACCAGTTCCGGCAGGACCAGTGGCAGAAGATCCTTGACCCAAAGAACTGAAGCCCGAGCAAAAATAGAATTGGCCACAGATGCCCACAAGGAAAGCACCGAGGCCTCATGTGACTGGTGCAAAGGAGCATCACATTTCTTATCTTCCACATTACGCAGCACTCAATAATCTAGTGGAGCGAAGCAAAACAGGCACCTGCTGGAGTGAGACAGGGCGAACAACTGAAGGCTGAGGGGGTTGCCCCTCCCTCCCGCTAGAGAAAACTTTTTCTAATTGGCCCTGTCTCAGAACAGTAGGTCATGAAAACCCATAATCCTCGGATACAATCCTCATCTGAGGGAGAATAGGTAAGTATGGAACTGCATGACAAAATTATTTATTTATTTATTCATTCTTTCATTTTCAATTTTTATACTGCCGAGATGTGTCTGGCCCTTTGAGAAGCTTTGCCAGTGTGTCACCCTATTGACCAGGGGGGAGGGACAAGTACAGATGCTGCAGGAGGATTATTCAAAGTAAATAGTCTCCCTGTCTAAAGGAGGCTATTATTAGACCACATTTGAAGAAAGTTGCACTGGATCCCTCAGAGTTAGCTAATTACAGCTAATCCTAATCTTCTGATCTTCCATGGTTGGGCATGACTGAGTGGTGGCCTCTCAGCTCCAGGCAGTTTTGGATGATGCAGATTATCTAGACACATTTCAAACTGGCTTTTGTGTGGGCTAGGGGGGTTGAGACAGCCTTGGTCGGCCTGATGGATGATCTCCAACTGGCTATCGGCAGAGGGAGTGTGACTCTGTTGATCCTTTTATATGAGAGAGATATTCTCTGATATAAGACCCAGGCTTCAGAGACTGACTTCGTGGAGGGGGAATCTACAGGGGACGATATCAAACCTCACTGCAGCAGAGCTCCCTCCTGCCCTGAATTTCGGTGATATGGGAGAGATATTATGCCATTTCAGGCTTTCAATATGATTGATATTAGAAGTAGATGTCTAAGGAATTTAATAGTAGACATCTAAGGCTTTCAATATTATTGACCATGGTATCCTTTTGGACCACTCGAGGGAGGTGTGATGGGATGGCACTGTTTTACAGTGGTTCCGCTCCTACCTCTCTGATAGATTCCAGATGGTGTCGCTTGGAGACTGTTGTTCTGCAAAGCATGAACTGAAGTGTGGAGTTCTACAAGGCTCCGTACTGTCTCCAATGCTCTTTAACATGTACATGAAACCGCTGGGAGAGATCATCAGGAAGTATGGTGCAGGGTGTTATAAATATGTTTATGATGCCCAAGTCTAATTCTCCATGTCAACCTCATCAGGAAATGGCAAATATCTTCCCTAAATGCCTGCCTGGAGGTGGTAATGGGTTGGATGAGGGATAACAAACTGAAGTTGAATCTGAATAAGTACTTACTGTGTGGGGTTGGGACCCAAGAGATGGTTTAGATCTGCCTGTTGTGAACGGGGTTACATCCACCCTAAAAGATCAGGTATGTTGCTTGGGAGTGCTCTTGGACCCAAAATTCTCCCTAGTTTCTCAGATTGAGGCAGTGGCCAGGAGCACTTTTTATAAGCTTCAGCTGATCTGTTAGCTACGTCTATTTCTAGAGATAAATGACTTTAAAACAGCGGTACATATGCTGGTAACCTCCAGGTTTGACTACTTGAATGTACTCTATGTGGAGGTGCCATTGTATGTAGTCCAGAAACTACAAGTGGTACAGAATGCGGCAGACAGATTGGTGTCAGGGACAACACGAAGGGACCACATAACACCAGTTTTAAAAGAACTGCACTGACTGTCAATATGTTTCTGGGTGAAATACAAAGTGCTGGTTATTACCTATAAAGCCCTTAACTGCTTGGGTCCAGGTTATTTAAGAGAGTGCCTCCTTTGTTATAAACCCTGCTGCCTGGCTTTCTCTGTGGCTGGTTGGAATATGCTCCCTGCTGAAATAAGAGCATCTCCTTCTCTGTTTGTTTTCAGGAAGGCCCTCAAGACTCTACTGTTCTCGCAGGCTTTGAATTAGAATTAATTTTAATAATTTTATTAATTTGCTTTTTATTGTCTCATGTACTTTAATCTGTGTTGACTTTTAAATATTATTTTAAATTTTGTACACCACCTAGATATGTACATATCAGGAAGTAAAAAAATATGATAGATAAATAAATAAATGTTCGATGGTATCGAAAGCTGCCAAGAGATCCAAAAGGATCAACAGAGTCATACTCCCCTTGTCCATTACTCATTGGAGATCATCCAACAGACCAATTAAGGCTGTCTCAACCCCACAGTTTGCCTGAAAACCAGTTTGAAATGGGTCCAGATAATCTGCTTCCTCCAAGACTGCCTGGAGCTGCCTGGAGCTGAGATGCCACAACACAGATGAAAACCTCAGTTCCCCAGCTGTTAAATTCTTTAGATGTGGAATTCCTTAGATGTCTAAGGAATTTAAGAGCTGGGGAAATGAGGTTTTCATCTGTGCTAGTTTGTTTTTACTTAACTGAGGATGGTGTGTCACACCAAAAGGTCTTATGTTTAACTGCCCCTATCCAACCCTAGCACAGTAACTCCAGTGACTCTTGCTGGTATCTATCTTAGGTTTCTTTTTAGACTGTGAGCTCTTTGGGGACAGGGAGCCATCTTATCTTATTTATTTATTATTCTCTGTGTAAACCACCCTGAGCCATTTTTGGAAGGGCGGATTAGAAATTGAATTAATAATAATAATAATAATAATAATAATAATGTTTACCAACATTTAGTTTTTCTTTATTTGTGCAATAAAAGGTCTGTTTGTTGAGAGTTGAGTTAATATGCACATTGCATCACTGATATATCAACTTATTCACAGCAAAGGAAAATAAATTCCCTCATGCATCTAATTGAACTGGCCTCTAACTTACAACTGCAGGCTGTGGCGTTCCCATTTCCCCAGCAGCTCTCAGCCAGCTGCTTCTTCAGGGCACTCCTGGGACAGAACAAACTAAGAAAAAAGCTTCCTCTACCTAGTCGTCTGGATTGGTCCTTCTGTTTTGAATTTCCTGGGCTTCCCCCCTTATTAGGAAAGGTCCAGTCTCCTAGCAGTTGCTCTTACTGAGGCCCAGCCCTTCCTCAAATGCAGGGGCATAGCAAGGTGGGAGTGGGCCCAGAGACAAGATTTTAAAATGCCCCCACCCCACACACATAACCTATGTGCCACAATAGAACTTCTTAAATTATTTTTAAAAAGGTTTTGTAAATTGTGGATGATGCAAGTCATTTAATGGTACTAGAGAAAGACATGCTGTTCTGGTAGTTACAGGTCTGAACACTCACATCAGTTTTGAAGGATGAATACAACTGAAGGAAACCCATGTGGGTGCGCAGCTGGGGGAGTCAGTCATGTGGCAGTGTGCCCCCAGACAACTGTCTCCCCTTGCCCTATTATAGTTACGCCCCTGCTCAAATCCTTTCCCATCATTGCAACCACTTCTGTCTCTGGCCTCACATTAATGCCCTGTTTCCCCTGCTTCCATGAGAGAGAGAGAGAGAGAGAGAGAGAGAGAGGTTGTACCTGTGGAGTTTTGTAGATGCCCAACAGGGCTGAGATCTGGGTAGATAATTCGGAGTCAGCCCCTTCCAGAACAGCCAAGAGGGGATTCCGTGTTCTGCCACAGCTGTAGTTTGGGACATTCAACTGCCCAGCGGACAGCAAGTCCAACGTAGCATCAGAAGTAATCCTTGCGTGGGAGGAGGTCTCACAGATGTTGTAGCCCAGGGTGAGGTTGGGCAGGAGTCCCGGATTCTCATTGACCTCCTGAATGGCAAAGAGGAAGGACAGGAGGTGCCAGTATTTGGTAGGCATCACCCTGCCACAAAAGAGAGATCAGGTTGTCAGAGCTCAATCAGATGCCAGATTCCTCTTCCTTAACCCTGACGGTCTTTCCAGGTGCTCAGAACACCTCTAGTAAAATAAAGGAAGATGGAAATCCTTCACATGTGCAGCTATTCTTTTTTGCGGGGGGGGGGGGCAGATAGGGAGTTCCCGGGGGACCACCTTGAGCTCTCAGATGCGATTTGTGTGTGGTGTAGATTTCCAGACAGGGATTGCAGATATTCCCTTGGAATGGAGAAACATCTACATGGTGCAATTCTTTTTGAAAAATGTTCTCCCAAACAGTGGCCCTTCTAATTTGTTTCATCTCTGTGCAGAATGAGTTTTGTTCTGGGCGGCAGTATCAAGGCAGTGTGTGCACATGTGCATTCAAAGTGGGGCCTTCCTGATTCAAGCTGAATGAGATCTAAAATTAACTGAGCAGACATCAAAAAAACTTGTGAGCGCATGCACATGCATATGCCTAAGAGAGAGCACTGCTCCCAAATCATAATTCCACCCATTTACAGAGGACAGTACTGCAATTTGAAAGCAATTTGCCAGGGTTAATTCACATAGCACAGCCAGGAAGATTTTTGTTTCACTCATTACTGATGCTCATCTGAGGTATGCTTCTGCTCTGCATGCTAGCCATTTATTTATTTATTTATTTATTGAATTTATATACTGCCTTATATTGAAATCTCTAGGCAGTTTACAGAATTAAAACATAATATAAAATATAAAACATTTAAAATATATAAAAAGATAAAATAGATTAAAACACATTACAATTTAAAAATTTAGTATCAGTTGAAGGCCTGGTAAAACAGGTATGTCTTCAGGGTCCTCCTAAAAACAAACAGAGAAGGGGATGCTCTTATGTCAGCAGGGAGCGAGTTCCAAAGCGCTGGGGCAGCCACAGAGAAGAGTTGGGGGCAACCATAACCAGATCTCTCCAGATGATCTTAATAGGTGGCAGGGTTCACATGAGAGAAGACGCTCTCTTAAGTATCCTGGACCTAAGCTGTTAAGGGCCTTATAGGTAATAACCAGTACTTTGTATTTTGTTCAGAAACATATCAGCAGCCAGTGAAGTTCTTTTAGAATTGGTGTTATGTGGTCTCTTCATGTTGTACCAGAGACCAATATGGCTGCTGCATTCTGAACCAATTGTAGTTTCTGTACTACATACAAAGGCAGCCCCACATAGAGTGCATTACAGTAGTCAAGCCTAGAGGTTACCAGCATATGTACCACCGTTTTAAGGTCATTTGTTTCCAGAAATGGACCTATCTGGTGTATCAGCCAAAGCTGATAAAAAGCACTCTGTCCTGGCCACAGCCTCAACCTGAGAAACCAGGAAGAGTTTGGGATCCAGGCGCACTCCTGGACTACGAACCTGATCTTTTAGGGGGAGTGTAACCCCCATCCACAACAGACAGATCTAAAACATCTCTCAGATCCTGACCCCCTGTTATCCCTCATCCAGCCTGTTATCCCTCATCCAGCCCAATATCACCTCCAGGCAGGCACTTAGAAGGGTCATGCCATTTCCTGATGAAGTTGGTATGGAGAAATAGATCTGGGTGTCATCAGCATATTGATAGCACCCCAGATCAAACTTCCTGACGATCTCTCCCACTGGTTTTATGTAGATTCTAAAAAGCATTGGAGACAATATGGAGCCCTGTGGAACACCACATGTTAGCTCTCATTTTTCAGAGCGAAAGTGACACCATCTGAAATCTGCCAGAGAGGTAGGAATGGAACCAATTTAAAATAATGCCACCTAATCCCACCTCCTTCAAGCGACCCAGCAGGATACCATGGTCAATGGCATCGAAAGCTGCCTAGATATCCAAAAGGATCAGCAGAATCACACTCCCTCTGTCAATCGCCAATTGGAGATCATCCATCAGGCCGACCAAGGCAGTCTCAACCCCATTGCCTACCCAGAAGCCAGTCTGGAAAGGATCTAAATATTCTATCACCCAAAACTGCCTGGAGCTGAGAAGCAATCATTTGCTCAATCACCTTGCCCAACCAAGGAAGATGAGAGACAGGTCTGTAATTAGCCAATTCTGAGGGAACCAATGCAGGTTTCTTCAAATAAGTTCTAATAATAGCCTCCTTAAGACAAGGAGGCATCCTGCCCTCCCTCAGAGAAGCATTTATGAAATTTACCAGACCCTCTCTGATAATATGACTGCCAGATGAAATAAGACAAGTTGGGCAAGGGTCAAGAGAGCAGCTGGTGGGATGTACAGTCCGAAGCAGTTTGTCCACATCTTCAGAAGTAACAAACTGTGATCCAGTTCAATCCTACAAGAGGGTTGCTGGGCACCTCCACAATAGACTCTGCAGTAACTGTGGAGTCCAGTTCAGCACAAATACAAGACATTTTATCTGCAAATAGGTTGTTAAAAACATCACAGTGATTGACAGATGGTTCCAAATTCAAATTCAAGGCAGAGAGGGCATGAACAACATATACAATCCCTTTGGTCCTGTGAGGTCATCTTAGGTTGCCCTTCTTTCGGCCCCTGGTCTCAGAGAGGTCCATGGTACTAGGACGCATGGAAGCGCTTTCTCTGTGGCTGCCCCTTCACTCTGGAACTCTCCCCCCCACCCAGATTTGGTCTGCCTCCTCCCTTTCAGTCTTTAAATCTTTATTGAAGACATTTCTTTTCTGCCAGGAGTTTGCCCTTTACTTTCTTTTTAAATTATTATTATTATTATTTTAAGATCTTGGATGCTGTTCTTGCTTTGTGCACCATCCTGCGTCTGTAGATTGGGTGGTATAATAAAGCTTCAAACAAACAAATAAACAAACAAACAAACCTGACCTTCCAGAGTTTTTAAACTGTCTTAAAGTGCTTTATATTATTTTCATTTATATTATTTTTATTTTTGATTATTTTTATTGATTGTTATGTTTTTTATTGGAGTATAAAACATAATAAATAGATAAATAAAATAAAATGAAATGAAATGAAATGAAATGAAATAAAATAAAATAAAATGCATCACTACTCAACTTCTTACGGGAAAGTTAAGGTGGAAGGCTCCTTCATGAAGGGGTTTGGCACGGACATCACATTGGTGGTCGCTATGATGCCGCCAATGAGGTGGTCTCCTGGCTTGTAGTAATTGAAGGGGTTGATCGCATCCCTTTTCAAACTCAGTGGGAATTTTGCTTTCAGCAGCTCCAAGGCTGCTGCTTTAGGCAGGTAGAGAAGCAGCAGCAGAAGCACCAGCACCAGCGACATCGTTCTCCGGCCTGCCTGCAACAACCACCTCCCTTGTCACCTGTGGTAGCAAGCATACACTTTCCACCGACAGTCTGACTCAGTATAAGGCACCTTCCTATGTGCTCTTGCAAGACCCAGGCTTCAGAGACTTTCCTCGTGGAGAGGAAGTCTGCAGGGGATGATATCGAACCTCACTGCGGCACAGCTCCCTCCTGCCCTGAATTTCGGTGATATGGGAGAGATTTTATACCATTTCCGGCTCAGTCCAAGAAGTTGTCATGTGTTGTTGTTGCTGCAGATTCTGATGTTTATGTTACTGGCTTCAAAGGCTATCTTTGGCTGAACCCCCCTGAGCTCTCTGGAGAAGAAGGCTCAATCACTGTGATTTAGATAATCGTAAAGGAAGGCATCACCTCTGCAATCTCGTGGTCTCTCCGCATGGCTCCATGCGCAGGTGCAGAGCTGATGAAAACGAGATGGTGATTGTGAGAACTTTCTAAAGTGGATCCATCACCTTAAAGGGTTCAATTCAGGGTCAAATGAGCCTGGTCCTAAGTATTAACTAGATCAAGCTACTATATATGAGGAGTAGGAAAGCTTGACTTGTTTAACTACATCTTCCATCATCCCCAGTCACAAGGTACTCACACACTGCCTTGCACATGATCATCCTCCCCTCCGCCTACCTTAACGTTTGCAAGGACACAACTCAAAAGTGGGAACACATCTAGCTCTCTTACCCAGGCAGGGCTCTTCTAATACTTTGCTGGCAGTCAAATGAAGACGCCCCTTCTATTATGAACATATGAAGCTACCATCTACAGACTCCGGGCATTTGGTACCCCGTCCTATGACCACCTCCTCTGACAGCCAGCCTCCCAGTCCTTGGTCTCAGGACAAGAATGGCCATTCCTCCCAGTCCTCACAGTTGCATTTTTATTGTGAAATAAGCCAAGATTTTCCCGCAATCAAAATGCATAAAAACACAAGAACAGCCCTGCTGGATCACGCCCATGGCCCACCTAGTCCAGCAACCTGTTTCACACAAGTGGCCCACCAGATGCCACTGGAAGCCTACAGGCAGGAATTGAGGGCATGGCCTCTCTCCTGCTGTTACACCCCTGAAACTGGTACTCAGAGTCATCTTGCCTTTGAGGCTGGAGGTGGCCTATAGCCTTCCAACTAGTAGCGGTTGATAGACCTCTCCTCCATGAAGTTATCCAAACCCCTTAAAGACATCCAGGTTGTTGGCTGTCACCACATCTTGTGGCAGAGAAATCCACAAGTTGATTATGCGTTCTGTAAAAAAGTACCTCCATTTGCTGGTCCTAAATTTCCTTGTAATTATTTTTATGGGATGACCCCCTAGTGTTATGTGAGAGTGAGAAAAATTTCTCTCTCTCTCCACTTTTTGATTTTTAAAATCAAAATGCATGATTTTATAGACCTCTATCATGTCTCCCCGCAGTCATCTTTTTTCTAAACTAAAAAGCCCCAGATGTTGTAGTCTTGCCTCATAAGGAAGGTGCTCCAGGCCCCTGATCATCTTGGTTGTCCTCTTCTGCATCTTTTCCAGTTCTACAATGTCCTTTTTTAGATTTGGTGACCAGAATTGTACACAGTACTCCAAGTATGGCTGCACCATAATTTTGTATAAGGGCATTATAATATTAGCAGTTTTATTTTCAGTCCCCTTCCTAATGATACCTAGCATGGAATTGGCCTTTTTCACAGCTGCCGCACATTGACTCGACACTTTCAACGAACTGTCCACCACGACCCCAAGATCCCTCCCCTGGTCAGTCACCGACAGCTCAGATCCCATCAGTGTATACATGAAGCTGGAGTTTTTCGTCCCAGTGTGCATCACTTTACACTTGCCAGCACTGAACCTCATTTCCATTTTGTCACCCATTCACCCAGTTTAGAGATCCTTTTGGAGCTCCTCACAATCTGTTTTGGATTTCACTACCCTAAATAATTTGGTATGATCAGCAAATTTGGCCACCTCACTGCTTACCCCAACTTCTAGATAATTTATGAATAAATTAAAAAGCACCGGTCTGAGTACAGATCCCTGGGGGATCCCACTTCTTACTTCCCTCCATTGTGAAGACTCTCCATTTATACCTACGCTCTGTTTCCTGTCCTTCAACCGGTTACCAATCCATACATGCACTTGTCCCCTTATCCCATGACTTCTAAGTTCAGGTTTCTAAGGCAAGTCAGCTCAGCTCTCTGGGCTGCTAGATCTTCCTGTGTGTGGTCTTGTCAAAGCCAAAGGCATGGCTGCTTTGGTAAGCGACCCAGGCACTCTCTGGATGGGAAATTCAGTGACACGGCTGCTGACCCCAGATCCCGCCTGACATCCACCAAGGAGCTGCTTGATAGGCCAAAACCCAGAGGAGGAAAAGGGTGGCAAGATGTGGCCAGGATGGAAGGTCATACTGGGATTTCTATTGTTGCAGCTTGTTCAATATATGCCAGCTAATTGACACAGGGGGATCCCAGAATCATCACCATATATTGCCTGAGAAAACGCAGCCCCATCCTGAGCTCTGGCGAACTGGATGGGTCTGGAAGGAGCATTAACAGCTCTCTTGCAGTGAGTACATGGCAAACCTTTGTCCTTTCTTCTGAGAGTGGTTTTTAAATTTAAAAATCTTTTTCTCGACAGAAGCTGGTTCCATCCAGGAAAAGCAACCTGTGCTCCCAGTCCAACGTCTGGGGTGCTTCTCTCTCCCAGCCATGGCCAGTGCATACCTCTCATCAGTCCAAAAGCCCCTGGGACTCCCATTTTGCTTGATCACACACAGAAACATGACTTTTTATTATAAATTTTGCATTTAATATTAAATTTTTAAAAAGTTCCTCCACTTCAAGTGAAGAGTGTAAAAGGACTTAATATGATCATGTTTTGGGGAAAATGTAGCTACGAAAAATAAACCATGATCATGTTGGAAGTGAAGGACTATACGATGTCTCTTGTCTCAATGACATAGAGGACAGACTAGTGAGTCAGAGGGCTAGAGAGTCAAGACATTGGTCATCCCTTCTCTTCCCTTCCTTCTCCCTTGCAACATGCAAGCTCCTCTCTCCCTGCACCATGTGTGCAGAGATGCAGAATCCATCTGCATCCAGCTAGCTAGCTTGATTAGAGATCTTACCTCTTCACGTTCCTATCTAGAATGGAGTTCTCTAATAAATACTCCTTATATTGATCTGAAACTATGAACTGGCTCCAAGTTACTTTACTCTCAGCATACACGCATGCCTAACCAAATTCAGCTGTGTTGTGCCTCTGTGCACTCTGCTATAATGCAAAAGGGTTTCTCTTACCATAGAGAATTCCCAGCAAAACATCTTAAGCTGTTAGTATCCAGGGAGCACAGATCCCCTGAGCCAAGTGTCCTGACATTGCAGTAATACTCAACAGTAATTTGAACGTCAGTCAGACCAGGAACGTAGAGTGGAATTAATGTGCATGTTTCATCTACTACATGCCTGAAACTGCTTAGCAATGTAGATCCAGCTTGGAGTGACTATGGGCAACCAGAGTGTGCATATTACAGAATGGTGGTCCTGGCAGTTGGGCCCAGTCTTAGGCCCCTTGGGGGGAAGGTTAAGCATCTCCTTATCACTTGGCAAGGTGATCCTCCCCACCCAAAAAGTAAAGAGAAAGCTAGGGAAAGGAAGCCACCTTTGGACAGGTTAGCAGAGCAAGATCCAGGCTGCTATGGTCATTCTCGCTTCTCCAGCTTTCATTCTCGCTTTCATTCTATGGTCATTCTCGCTTCTCCAGAGGTAGGATCTCTAATCAAGCTAGCTAGCTGGATGCAGATGGATTCTGCATCTCTGCACACATGGTCCAGGGAGAGAGGAGCTTGCATGTTGCAAGGGAGAAGGAAGGGAAGAGAAGGGATGACCAATGTCTTGACCTCTCTAGCCTTCTGACTCACTGGTCTGTCCTCCTATGTCATTGACAGACAGTGTATAGTCCTTCACTTCCAACACCCCCTCTCCTCTCGTGACTCAGTTCACAAGATTCATTTTCTCTCTCAGCTTTTCAAAGCAGAGTCTTGGTAGTGGCTTAGTGAGTAGATCTGCAAGCATTTCATTTGTTGGACAGTAGATCAGCTATATTAGTCCATCCTTTTGCAGACTTCTCACTACATGGTACTTCACATCAATATGCTTGGTATGCCTCTTTACATCTTCTTGTTTGGAGAGCTGAATTCAGCTTTGGTTGTCTTCATACACTGGTATGGGCTGTGGGACATCTATACCTAGATCTTTCAGTAGTTGACACAGCCATTGTATCTCGTGACAGCCCTGTGCAGCTGAGACATATTCTGCTTCAGTGGTTGATGATGCTGTTATGTCTTGCTTGGTGCTTGAACAGCTTATGGCACCATCTCCATAGAAAATTATGTGACCGCTCGTCAATTTCCTTTCTGTTAGGTCTCCACCGCAGTCTGCATCTACATATGCTTCTAGTTTTGGTTGACTGTTAGCTGGTAGCTTGAGCCTAAAGTGTGCAGTACCCTTTACGTACCTAACAAGTCTCTTAATCGCATTCCAGTCTTTGACTGTTGGTGATGCAGTCTTTCTGCAAAGTAAGCCAACTGCTGTACTAATATCAGGCCTAGTGAGTGTACTAATGTATAGAAGCTTACCCAATGCTTCATGATATCTATGGTTGTCAGATAGTGGCTCAGTTTGATCTTCTTGCTTTATGTAGTTCACTTCCATTGGAGTTGGTGTAGGATTTGCATCTTCCAGTCTGAGCAGGTTTATCAGGTCTTTAATTTTCTGTTCTTGGTTGATGAGGAAACTTCCATCTTTCTCTCTTTGTACTTGAATGCCCAAGTAGTGTGCAATGTTGCCAAGTCACTTGACTTCCACATTTCTATTCAGATGATGCATTATTTCCCTGCTGTCATCTGGATTCTCATAGCCAAGAATCAAATCATCAACATATGCCACAATGTAAGTCCATTTGCCATCTCTGCATTTCATGTACAGGCAGGGATCAACTTCTCTTCTTTTGAAGTTTGCTTGAAGCAGCATATGATTTAGTTTTGTGTTCCATGCTCTGGCAGCCTGTTTTAAACCATAAATAAACCCCTGCTAACTGGGCAAAGAGGCACCTTTTACCATGGTGATTCTCTTTATTTAGCAGGGGGAGAGTAACTGGCCCTATCCAACCCCAGCACAGTACTTCCAGTGACTGTTGCTGTTGTGTGTCTTATGTTTCTTTTTAGAATGTGAGCCCTTTGGGGACAGGGAGCCATCTTATTTGTTTCATTTCTCTTTGTAAACCACCCTGAGCCATTTTTGGAAGGGCAGTATAGAAATCGAATTATTAATAGAAACATAGAAACACCAAATAAAGCAGAAACAGTGCAATTCTGGGGGAAATTATGGGACAATCCAATAGATTATAATAAAAAAGCAGGCTGGATGAAAGAGGTCAAAAAATGTAACCAACAAATGCAAGATCTAATAATAACACCAGAATTAATAAGTGAAAGAGCAAAGAAAATTAAAAATTGGACTGCGCCAGGCGACGATGAACTGCATGGCTTCTGGCTTAAACACCTAACAAGCCTTCATAAACAACTATCAAAACAGTTCAATCACATTATGAAAGGCGGTGATATGGAACAATGGCTAACAACTGGGAAAACTCATCTCATCATGAAAGACCCAGCAAAAGGTGCAGTTCCAAGTAATTATAGACCGATAACCTGCCTGCCAACCATGTTCAAATTATTAACTGGAATAATAGCAGATGAAGTGATGCAACACTTATTAACAAACAAACAGCTTCCAGTTGAACAGAAAGGAAATTGCCCAAACACCAGAGGCACAAAAGACCAGCTGCTGATTGACAAAATGATTTTAGAAAACTGCAAGAGAAGAAAAACCAATCTAAGTGTTGCATGGATTGACTACAAGAAAGCCTTTGATTCATTGCCACACACATGGATACTAAAATGTTTAGAAACAACTGGTGTCAGCAAAAACATTCAGATATTTATTTAAAAAGCAATGAGCATGTGGAGTACAGTTAACAATCAATGGCGAGACACTTGGACAGGTTAGCATTAGAAGAGGCATTTTCCAAGGGGACTCACTATCCCCTCTGTTGTTTGTAATCGCCATGACCCCACTTTCACAAATACTAAACAAAACAAGCCTCGGATACCAAACATCTAAAACATCCAGTCAAATCAACCATCTGCTGTACATGGACGATCTGAAGTTGTATGGAAAGTCCCAGTCAGAAATCGAATCTCTGCTAAACACTGCCCGTATATTCAGTAGCGATATAGCAATGGATTTTGGACTAGACAAGTGTGCTGCATTAATAATGAACAGAGGGAAAATAACAAAAACAGAAGGAATAGAACTGCCCAATGGAAGCAAGATCAAGAACCTGGAAGAGAAAGAACCTTACAAATACTTGGGCATTCTCCAGGCTGATAACATCGCACACACTGAAGTTAAAAGAAAAATTGGAAGTGAATACATCAGGAGAGTTAGAAAAATCCTCAAGTCCAAACTCAATAGCGGGAACACCATACAAGCCATAAACACCTGGGCTATACCTGTTATCAGACACACTGCAGGAATAATAGACTGGACCCAGGCAGAGCTAGAGACGCTAGATTGTAAGACCAGGAAAATCATGACCATCAATCATGCTCTACACCCCCGCAGTGATGTCGATAGGCTATACCTCCCTCGCAGCTCAGGTGGAAGAGGAATGCTGCAAGTCCATCAAACAGTAGAGGAGGAGAAAAGAGGCCTTGAAGAATATATCAAGGACAGTGAAGAAGATGCACTTCAAATGGTCAATAACGCAAAACTATTCAACACCAATGAAAGAAAGCAGGCCTACAAGAAAGAACAAGTCAAGAACCGAGCAGAAAAATGGAAAAATAAACCACTGCATGGTCAATATTTGCACAATATAAGTGGAAAATCAGACATCACCAAGACCTGGCAATGGCTTAAGAATGGCAACTTGAAGAAAGAAACAGAGGGTTTAATACTGGCTACACAAGAACAGGCACTAAGAACAAATGCAATAAGAGCAAAAGTAGAAAAATCCACAACAAACAGCAAGTGCCACCTTTGTAAAGAAGCAGATGAAACAGAGGACCACCTGATCAGCTGTTGTAAAAAGATCGCACAGACTGACTACAAACAAAGGCATGACAAAGTAGCAGGGATGATACACTGGAACATCTGCAAAAAATACAAGCTACCTGTAGCCAAACATTGGTGGGACCATCAAATTGAAAAAGTTGAAGAAAATGAATATGTAAAAATATTATGGGACTTCCGACTACAAACAGACAAACATCTGCCACACAATACACCAGATATCACTGCAGTCGAGAAGAAAGAAAAACAAGTCAAAATAATCGACATAGCAATACCAGAGGATAGCAGAATAGAAGAAAAAGAAATAGAAAAAATAACCAAATACAAAGATCTACAAATTGAAATTGAAAGGCTGTGGCAGAAATAGACCAAAATAATCCCAGTGGTAATTGGCACCCTGGGTGCAGTCCCAAAAGACCTTGAAGAGCACCTCAACATCATAGGGGCCACAGAAATCACCATCAGCCAATTACAAAAAGCAGCTTTACTGGGAACAGCCTATATTCTGCGACGATATCTATAACAATTGACAATAAAATCTGGCATCCCAGGTCCTTGGGAAGGACTCGATGTCTGGATAAAACAAACCAGTCAATAACACCTGTCTGACTGTGTAAGCAAGAAATAATTAAAAATACTCTTTTGCAGTTTGCATACAAAGTTCTCTTTGCCTTTCTTTAAGAAACCTGGTGGTTGTTGCATGTAAATGTCCTCTTCTAGTTCGCCATGCAAGAATGCAGTTTTCATGTCTAGGTGTTCAACATGCATTCCTTTGCTAGCAGCAATACTTAACAGAGTCCTTACTGTGGTGTGTTTGACTACTGGTGCAAATATTTCATTGTAGTCCTCTCCATATTTTTGTGAATATCCTTTCGCTACTAATCTGGCTTTGTAGCGCTGAATCTCACCATCAGCATCATATTTGAGTTTGAGAAAACCCATTTGCAGCTTATAACTTTTCTCCCTTGAGGTAACTTAGTAAGAGTCCAGGTTTTGTTTTTCTGTAGCTCTTCAATTGCAGCTTGTTTCCACTTCTGGTTGTGGTAGCTGGGATATTTCCTCCCATGATGAAGGTTCTAGTTGTTCCACTGTTCTTGCAAGGTAGGACAGTCTCGGGGCTGGAACACCTCTGGTGGAGCACGTTGATTCCCTCACCTCACCCTCTGTGGTCTCTTCCACTATCTCAGGTGCGTCTGGTGGATCACTGGAGGTCTCTGTGTTGAGCATGGTTGGAGCTAGATCTGCTGTCTCTTCCTCCTCAATTCTGCTGAGATCAGGAAGCATAATCCAGTCATCATGTTGTTTGGTCTGGTTGCTTGCTTCGGTGTAGGCCCCCTCTGAAAATGTAGCTCTTTCATTCTCATCAAAATACATCAATCAGCTTATGGTTATCTTGTTGGTGTCAGGATCCAGAATTCTGTAGCCTTTGGATTGCGCTGAGTAGCCTACAAAAATCCCTTTTGTGGCCCTAGCCCCTAACTTAGTGCCTTTTTCCTTTGGGATGTATGAATAAGCTGTGCTTCCAAAGACATGCAAATGTGTCATGGACGGCTTATGACCATGCCAAAGTTCATATGGTGTTGTTCCTACAGCTTTTGTGTGCATTCTGTTTTGTATGTATGTAGCAGTCATGATGCCTTCTCCCAGAGTTTCTGTGGGATGTATGCGTCAGCAATTATGCATCTTACCATATCCAGAAGGCTTCTGTTCTTTCTTTCTGAGACTCCATTTTGTGATGGGTTGGAAGCTACCGTGGTTTGATGCACAATTCCATGTTCTCTCAGGAACTGCTATGTGGCGCTGGACATATACTTTCCTCCATTGTCTGTGTGTAGGACATTTGGCTTCCACTCAAATTTGTTGCTTGCCATGGCCACATAGTCCTGGAGTTTCTCGAGCATCTGTGATTTCTCCTTTAGTAGAAAGACAACTGAATATTGTGAGAAATCATCAAGGAATGTTAGAAAATATTTGTGATTACCTATGGTAGCTGGCAGTGGTCCAGATATATCGCTGTGGATCAGCTCCAGGGGTCTTCTGGTCTTCCTTTCACTCTGCTTAGGAAATGGCTTGTTAACTGCTTTGGACTCAAGACAACAAACACAGTCACAATGTCACATGGTACAAAATCAATGCCATCAGCTAATCCCCTTTCCTTCATGTTCTGGATCAACTCATAGCTCCTGTGTCATAGGCATCTATACCACAGTTACAAGCAGTTTTCATGCGAGAATGACTGAGAAAGGTTCACTTCATTGGGCTGGTATGCTTCAGGTTTGGACCAGGCTGATCTTTCTCTGTCTGTCTTTGTCACAGGTTGCTCCTGCACGCTGTACAGGCCTTTGCATTCAGAGCCTACAAGGCAAACTTCTCCATTCTGGGTAAAAACACATTGTCCATTTTTAATATACAGTTCACAGCCTTGTTTCTCTAGCTTGGATATTGAAAGCAAGTTGCTTGAGAAGTCAGGGATATATTTTATTTATTTATTTATTTTTGCATTTATATACCGCCTTTCGTTAAAAAGATAACCCCAAGGCGGTTTACAAAAGTTAAAAACATACAATAAAAAGACAATAAAAATATCATGTTAAAAATATAAAAACATAAAAACAGGCATAAAAACAATACAACAAATAAAAACACAAAGAAGCTGCAGTAGAAAACGATCATGTAAAAGCCTGGGTAAAAAGCCAAGTCTTTAAAAGCTTTCTAAAAGCCGTGATGGAGTCCGAGGAACGAATGGCCACTGGGAGAGCATTCCAGAGTCTGGGGGCAGCAACAGAGAAGGCCCTGTCCCGAGTGCACGACAGCCGGGCCTCCCTCATTGTCGGCACCTGGAGCAGGGCCCCCTCAGATGTCCTTGTCAAGCGGGCAGCAACCCGTGGGAGCAGGCGGTCCCTCAGATACCCCGGGCCCAAACCGTTTAGGGCTTTAAAGGTCAATACCAGCACCTTGAATTGGACCCGGAAACGAACCGGCAGCCAGTGCAGCTCTTTCAAAATGGGGGTGATATGTTCCCAACGGGCAGCTCCGGATAAAACCCTAGCTGCCGCGTTTTGCACTAGCTGCAGTTTCCGGATATTCTTCAAGGGCAGCCCCACGTAGAGCGCGTTACAGTAATCCAGCCGCGACGTGACTAAGGCGTGGGTAACCGTGGCCAGATCTGCCTTCTCGAGAAAGGGACGCAGCTGGCGCACCAGCCGAAGCCGTGCAAAGGCACCCCTGGCCACCGCCTCCACCTGAGCTTCCAAAAGCAGAGCCGGGTCCAGTAGTACCCCCAAGCTGCGTACTTGCTCCTTCAAGGGGAGTGCAACCCCATCCAGAACCGGTAAAATCTCCTCATCCCGATTGGCTCTCCTACTGACCAACAGTACCTCCGTCTTATCCGGATTCAATTTCAGTTTGTTAGCCCACATCCAACCCATCACGGCCTCCAGCCCCCGATTCAGGACATCCACCGCCTCCCTAGGATCAGATGACAAGGAGAGATAGAGCTGAGTGTCATCCGCATATTGCTGACAACTCAGTCCAAATCTCCGGATGACCTCTCCCAGCAGCTTCATGTAGATGTTAAACAGCATGGGGGACAAGACCGATCCCTGCGGGACCCCACAGGCCAACGGCCACGGGGCCGAGCAGTAGTCCCCCAGCACCACCTTCTGAACCCTCCCCTCAAGAAAGGACCGAAACCACTGCAACGCAGTGCCTCCGATTCCCATACTCGAGAGGCGGCCCAGAAGGATACCATGGTCGATGGTATCGAACGCCGCCGAGAGGTCCAGCAGAACCAACAGGGACGCACTCCCCCTGTCTAGTTCCCGGCGTAGGTCATCCACTAGGGCGACCAAGGCAGTCTCAGTCCCATACCCGGGGCGGAAGCCAGATTGAAAAGGGTCCAGATAATCCGTATCATCCAAGACCCTCTGCAGCTGGGACGCCACCACACGCTCCATCACCTTGCCCAAAAAGGGGAGGTTAGACACAGGTCTATAGTTGTCCAGGCTGGAGGGATCAAGGGAGGGCTTTTTTAATAGAGGTCTTACCACCGCCTCCTTAAGGCACGATGGCATCCTGCCCTCCCTTAATGAAGCATTAACGATCACCTCCAGCCATCTACCTGTCCCCTCCCTGGCAGCTTTTATTAGCCATGAAGGGCAAGGGTCAAGAGCGCACGAAGTCGCCCGCACACTGCCCAGGATCTTGTCCACATCCTCAGGCCGCACCAACTGAAAAGAATCCAACACAACGGGACCAGATGGTACCAAAGGCACGTCTGCCGGAACTGCCAAAACTCTGGAGTCCAGGTCAGCACGGATGCAAGCGACTTTATCTGCAAAGCGACAGGCAAACCGATCACAAAGAGCTGTAGATGGCTCCTCCCCCATTGTCTGGGGGGATGTGTGGAGCAAGGTTTTCACCACACGAAACAGCTCTGTTTGTCTGCACTGAGCAGACACAATGGAGGCGGAGAAAAAGCATTTCTTCGCCGCCCCCACCGCCACGGCATAGTCCCTAAAATGGGCTCTAGCCTGTGTTCGGTCGGATTCGTGACGACTCTTCCTCCAGCGTCGCTCCAGCCGTCGCCCGAGTTGCTTCATCGCCCTAAGCTCCGAGGAAAACCAAGGAGCCAAACGGGCTCCACCAAGCCGGAGAGGGCGCTTGGGGGCAACCGTGTCAACAGCCCGGGCCATCTCTCCATTCCAGAGATCAACCAAGGCCTCGACAGGGTCACCAGCTCTGGACACTGGAAACTCCCCGAGGGCCGTCTGAAATCCAAGCGGATCCATAAGCCTCCGGGGGCGGACCATCTTAATCGGCCCACCACCCCTGCAGAGGGTAGACGGAGCAGTCAAACTAAACCCCACCAGGTGATGATCTGTCCATGACAAGGGAGTGGTCTCAAATTCCCCCACCTCCAGATCATTTATTTCCCGGTCGGCAAAAACCAGATCCAGAGTGTGTCCCACCACATGGGTAGGGCCCGATACCAATTGAGACAGGCCCATGGTTGCCATGGAGGCCATGAAATCCTGAGCCTCACCCACTAGGGGAGCCTCAGCGTGGACATTGAAATCCCCCAAAACAATAAGCCTGGGGGAACCCAAAGCCACCTCCGAGACCACCCCCGCCAGCTCAGGTAGGGAGACTGAAGTGCAGCGGGGTGGTCGGTACACCAGCAGAATCCCCAGCCTATCTCGGAGGCCCACCCTCAAGGACAAACACTCAAAATTCTGAGATTGCCTGACCGGGCACCTGGAAACGGGAAGAGTCTCACGAAAGATGACTGCAACGCCTCCTCCCCGACGCTCGAGGTGGGGCTGCTGCACGATCTGGAAACCTGGAGAACAAAGCTGAGAGAGACCAACCCCGCCCAGCGGATCCAACCAGGTCTCCGTCACGCATACCAGGTCAGCATGCTCATCCACAATCAGATCGTGGATAAGAGATGTTTTTGTGTTAACTGACCTGGCATTCAGCAGCAGCACCCTAATCCTCGAAGGAGTGTTCCCAGAGCTCCCTAGGGTCAGAGGGTTGGGAGAAGGGCCGGAAAAAGGAACAGGCCTCAATTGCCTGGACCGATTTCCCCTGTAATGGCCTGCCGAACTCCCACCGCCATACCTCCCTCTGCCCGCTACCCGTGATATTGCCGCCCCCACTCCAGACCCACTTTTTCGCTCCCCCAGGCACATCTCCCCAGAATAAACCACCACGGCTTCTTGGCTTAATAAAAAACCAAGACCAGACTTGCGTGATCTCCTGCTAGCTTCTTGATTGTGGGAAGACAGATCTTCAGGGCAGAAGGAAAGGATCTTCAGGGCCCCAGGCAGCTCACCCCACGGCTGAGAGCCACAAGGACGAGAGCCCTTGTGCTCTCGCCCTTCGGCTCAAGCCAAGAGGCTCACGCCCCTGGCCCAGCCTGAGCTTTAAAGCAGCAGAGTCAGCCCCACAGATGGAACACACCTGAAGAAAGGTAGGGCAGAAGCAGAAACACAGTCACTGCCAGCCCAAGATCTTCCCTCTTCCCTTCTTCAGGCCCTGGCCCAGCCTGAGCTTTAAAGCAGCAGAGTCAGCCCCACAGATGGAACACACCTGAAGAAAGGTAGGGCAGAAGCAGAAACACAGTCACTGCCAGCCCAAGATCTTCCCTCTTCCCTTCTTCAGGCCCTGGCCCAGCCTGAGCTTTAAAGCAGCAGAGTCAGCCCCACAGATGGAACACACCTGAAGAAAGGTAGGGCAGAAGCAGAAACACAGTCACTGCCAGCCCAAGATCTTCCCTCTTCCCTTCTTCAGGCCCTGGCCCAGCCTGAGCTTTAAAGCAGCAGAGTCAGCCCCACAGATGGAACACACCTGAAGAAAGGTAGGGCAGAAGCAGAAACACAGTCACTGCCAGCCCAAGATCTTCCCTCTCCCCTCATATACAAAACATCTCTCACTAAAAATTGTTTAATTGATCCACATGGTAACTTGCAATACAAAATTCCTTTGCCTTTCATCTTTACTTTAATTGTAGTATTATTGCCCAAATGAACAATCTCTTCAGGAATATAACACAGTTCAGTATTGAAATATAGGTGATTTGCGATATGAATTGTGGAACTGCTGTCTATTATGAATTTTCCATCTCCTTGAATCATGGAACTATGATTCAGGTGACAATAAGGGAGGCAGAAAGAGAGTTTGAGAAACATTTAGCCAAAAGTATCAAGGGGAATAACAAAAACTTCTTTAAGTACATCAGAAGCAGGAAACCTGCCAGGGAGGCGGTTGGGCCATTAGACAATGTGGGAGTGAAAGGGATTATTAAGGAGAATATGGAGGTTGCAGAGAAGCTAAATGAGTTCTTTGCGTCTGTCTTCACAGCAGAGGATACTGAGCATATACCTGTTCCTGAACCAGGGTTTTTAGGGATGGAGACTAGAGAGCTGAGTCAGATAGAAGTGACAAGGGATGATGTTCTAAACTGTCTGAAAAAACGGAAAGCTAACAAATCACCAGGGCCGGATGGCATCCATCCAAGAGTCCTCAAAGAACTCAAATGTGAAATTGCCGACCTCCTTGCTAAAATATTTAACTTATCCCTGAAATCGGGCTCTGTACCAGAGGACTGGAGAGTAGCAAATGTAACACCGATTTTCAAAAAGGGATCCAGGGGCGATCCGGGAAATTACAGGCCGGTTAGCTTAACATCTATTCCAGGCAAATTGATGGAAAGCATCCTCAAGGATAAAATTGTAAAGCACATAGAAGAACAGGCCCTGCTGGGAGTGAGCCAGCATGGCTTCCGCAAAGGTAAATCTTGCCTCACCAACCTTTTGGACTTCTTTGAGAGTGTCAACGAGTGTGTGGATCAAGGTGATCCAGTTGACATAGTCTACCTGGACTTCCAAAAAGCTTTTGACAAAGTTCCTTATCAAAGACTCCAGAGGAAACTTAGCGGTCATGGAATAAGGGGACAAGTACATGTGTGGATTACTAACTGGTTGAAAGACAGGAAACAGAGGGTAGGTATAAATGGAGCGTTTTCACAATGGAGGGTAGTAAGAAGTGGGGCCCCCCAGGGATCTGTACTGGGACCGGTGCTTTTAAATTTATTCATAAATGATCTAGAAGCAGGGGTAAGCAGCGATGTGGCCAAATTTGCAGATGATACCAAACTCTTCCGGGTAGTGAAATCCGAAACGGATTGTGAGCAGCTCCAAAAGGATCTCTCCAAACTGGGGGAGTGGGCGACAAAATGGCAAATGCGGTTCAATGTTAGCAAGTGTAAAGTGATGCACATTGGGACGAAAAACCCCAACTTCAAGTATACGCTGATGGGATCCGAGCTGTCGGTGACGGACCAGGAGAGGGATCTTGGGGTTGTGGTTGACAGCTCGTTGAAAGTGTTGACTCAATGTGCGGCAGCTGTGAAAAAGGCAAATTACATGCTAGCAGGGTGGATTTGATTTAAATCAAACTGATTTAAATCACTAGCAGGGTGGATTAAAAAAAATCCGATTTAAATCAAAAAAATCCGATTTTTTTGATTTAAATCTGATTTTTTTGATTTTTATCCACCCTGCTAGTGATTTAAATCATGATTTAAATCGTGATTTAAATCAGTTTGATTTAAATCAAATCCACCCTGCATGCTAGGGACCATTAGAAAGGGGATTGAAAATAAAACGGCTAACATTATAATGTGGCAGTGTGTATTCTGGAAAACGCCTGGCAGAGGAGGTGACGGGGAGACTTTGAGGCCCTGAGGCCAACAGGCAACAGGCCAGAGAAGGCTTTCTCAGGCTGGCTTGGGGTTTGACGGGGGGTGGGTGGGTTTGAGGCTCTGTTTGAAGATTGTTGGTGGGGTGGGCTGCTTATTTCTGCTCTCCCCACTTTGAGGAGAGTTATTCCTGGCCAGTTCCCCCCTTTGCCCACCGTCCCTCTGCTAACTTGGCAAAAAGGCACCTTTTGACATGGTGATTCTCTTTATTCAGCAGGGGGAGAGTAACTGGCCGTATCCACCCCCCAGCACAGTATCTCCAGTGACGATTGCTGGTGTCTATCATGTTTCTTTTTAGATTGTGAGCCCATTGGGGACAGGGAACCATCTTATTTATTGTTTCTCTATGTAAACTGCTTTGGAACCTTTTGTTGAAAAGTAGTATATAAGTTGTTGTTATTGTCTTCCCAGGAGCTAAGGGAGGCAAGTGCACGTTAGGCATTCAGGGCTGCCCCACTTCCCGTTTGGGGAAGTGCAAGACTTGGAGCAGGGGTTTGGGCTATCCCCACTGACAGACTTTGGTTTGGGGTAGTGGGGGCATCTCCCCCCTTTGCTACAGGGGCTGCCCCCACAAGCACTTGCTGTGGTGCATAGGTTTGCTGCTTTGGGTGGTCCTATCTCCCCTTGTGAAGCTGGGGGTGCATTCTCAAGGGAAGATTAAACACATATGTAAAGCTTAGTAGGTTTTGCCCTGGTATTTATTTATTGTAGTGAGATGCTAAGGAAGTTTTGTCCATGTAATTATTTGGAGGGGAGAGCAGCTAAGCAGAGGTTTGCCCTGGTTATTATTTGGAGGGGCAAAAAGAGCTGCACAGGTGCTGGGGGAGCAGCGGCTCCATGGAGTACCTTTAGCTGCGGCCATTCCATTGTGTTTTGGGCCCACAAGCATGCCAGCACCACGCATTGGTATACCCAGTTGGGAATGGGCCAACAGGTGTCCATTTCATGGTTTGGTAGGAGGGGTATGCTTTAGGGCCACCTTTTGCCTATGGTTTGGGAGTTGTTGCTCGTTAGAGCCCCCCTTGAGTTGTTGCTGGTTCATTTTGGGGGGAAACGACCCGGCTCTGAGAACTTGGGTTTCTCTGATACATCGGGACTGGTGGGATTTTGCATCAATTAGGTTATGCATCTCTCCTATAATTATGTTATGGGTGGATCTCCTGCAGTGCAGAGTTTGGCAGGGAGTGGATAATGTGCCAGGGGTTGAGAGGGCCAGGGTTAAGATTAATTGGCACATGGGAAAGGGGAGGGGCCAGCCAAGCAAGGCTAGCCTTTCCTCTTCAATGGTGAGCATCCTTGGGCTATTTAAATCAGGTGGGTGATTTACCTATCCTTAGAGGCTTCACGGCTCAAGGATGTGGTCAGCATCCATAACTGCTTACTGGTTTTTCATTTAAAGGCTGTAAGGCTTGTTTTGGTGAAAACCACAAATGGCCCAGACCCCATGGGGTAGGCAAAGAGGAGCAGCAAGCAACATTTACTGCTTCCGGATTCTGAGCCAGGATATGTCACCCAAAATGATTAAGGAGGACAAAAGTCTGACTCCAGCCTTACTTAGGCCCGCACTGCTGAGGGGTGGAGTTTGTTCTTGCCACCATCCAATTACTGATTTGAAATAAAGTTGTGGCCATTTACCCATCAGACCTGGTTGTATGTCTCATAATGTGCCGGGTGTGTGTGTTGGGGCAAGGGACCCCATCTTTTTTTTACTTTCTCCATGCAATCTCTTGTGGCTTATAATGTACATTTTGCACCTTAGTGAAACTTGTCCTCACTTCTCAAAGATGACTAGTCAATAATCATTTAATAATTTTATTTTTATTTCATTCATTTTACATCATCTTCCTTTTATCTTTCTTGTGCCTTAATTCTGTGCCTGCATTTCTACTTTCTTATTAAAATATATATAGTGGTGACAATTCAGACCGAGTTACTCAAGAGTACTACTCAGGAATTAATTTGAAGGATGACTTCATTTAAATAGGACCTCCCTTCAGTAATATAGTCAGGATGCCACCCAGTGTTTCCAAGTGATAATGGATTAAACATGTTTAGCTAACACAGGGTGGCCATGTTCTTGTGGAATTATCCAGAGGTAGGTGGGTTCAGTTTCTGCATCTATGCTAGTTCCTGGATCTTGGAGCTGTTTGCTAACTCTGTGTACAGGCCTGCATTCAAAGGACACTCTCAGCATTTGTGAAGCCCTTTGAAGCTCTCTCTTGTGTTTGCTACATAACCAAAAAATGAATGTTGTTTAAATATGGCTGTGAAACTCTGTTCTGGGCAACGCTAGAGGAGTGTTAGTTGCATATAGTCCAATATTGATAATTAAAACATATTAACATAAGTCAATTTGAAATCAAGTTAGGATGAAGTGATAAATAATAGATCATTAAAACAAATATTCCTGTGACCATTTCAATGCCGCAACACATTTGCATTCATGCTTTATTTATTCCTTTGTATGTGAAGCATAGAGAGATTTCTTACAATAACATTTCAGAGTATTCCACTCTCAGGTAGTTTTGATTCTTGCTGGACATTGCCTTTCCAAAAAAATAAAAAAAACTGGATGTTCACATGTACAAGCAAGTTGTTCTTCCTGGGAGCTAACCTGATTGTAAGTTGGGAAGACTATGAATCAGATGTCATCTTCAGTTTTCACCATCAGGTGCTCCTTGGTATTCAGATCAGGTCTCAGGATGATAACGTAGCACTTGGGAATGAAGATGCAGCCCAGTAAGCCAGCACTGGAGGCCAAGATGGAGAAGACTTGCACAGCCACCATGGATTTCCCCTTGGTGCTCAGGTAGGTGGGCACAAAGGAGACCCAAACGCTGCAGAAGACCAGCATGCTGAAGGTGATCAACTTGGCTTCATTGAATGCCCCAGGCAGCTTCCTGGCTAGGAAAGCCACCGTGAAACAGATGGTGGCCAGGAAGCCCATGTAGCCAAGGGCGCCATAAAACATGGCGATAGACCCTTCGTTACACTGCTGGGTGATCTGCCCGGGCTGGGAGTGCATGTTGGACTCTGGGAAGGGTGGAGAGAACCCCAGCCAGATGGTGCAGATGCCAAGTTGAACACTGGAACAGGACATGACAATGGAGTTGGCCAAACTCTTCCCCAGCCATTTTCTCATCCTGTTCCCTGGCTTGGTGGCCATGAAGGCTACCACCACAGTGATGGTTTTGGCCAACATGGAAGAGATGGCAACTGAGAAGATGATGCTGAAAGTGGTTTGTCGGAGAAGGCAGGTCACCTTCCTTGGGTGGCCAATGAACAGGAAGGAGGACAGAAAGGAAAGCAGGAGGGAGATGAGGAGTAAGTAGGAGAGGTCCCGGTTGTTGGCTTTGACCACTGGAGTGTCCAGGTATTTAGCAATAGCAATAGCAATAGCACTTACATTTATATACCACTCTATAGCCGGAGCTCTCTAAGCGGTTTACAATGATTTAGCATATTGCCCCCAACATTCTGGGTACTCATTTTACCGACCTCGGAAGGATGGAAGGCTGAGTCAACCTTGAGCCCCTGGTCAGGATCGAACTTGTAACCTTCTGGTTACAGGGAAGCAGTTTTACCACTGCGCCACCTATTTAATGAAGATTCCCAACACAAAGGCTGTGATGATGGCCAAAAAGTGGGCAAAAGAAATGAGGGTGATCCCCAAAGGTTCTTCATATGACAGGAAGGTTATATCCTTGGGGACACATTCATTTTGGTCCTTGTTTGGGTGCTGATCATCTGGATACTTGTTGCAATGGTCTGCATCTGAAAATATCACAGGTGAGTTTAGTATCATGGATGCCTGCATCATTGTCATAATAGTTTATGTTCCTGCTTCATAACAGCAATTTCTTGGGGAAAGAGGTGAGGGACGGAAAGTGGGTGGTGGCCGGGGATCCCAAGGGCCCTATTTCCCAAGTATAATGTACTTCCAGGTACAATGCTTGGTATCACCACACCGAAAAAGATCCCAAGCAGGGATGGCCAGGTTCGGGGATTTCCCCTCCAGACAAATGATCTGACCACACAACTCAGTTACAGCCAGGGTGGGGCCAGAGGGCAGAGAGAGATTGGTTGCTGGGGTCCAAGCAGCTGGACCTCAATTTCTGCCTCTCCAGCTTCTATGTGCAGGCTGCTACTGCAACTGTGCAGATGTGGTGGGATGCCAAACGTCACGCCTTTTCTGCACATCCTCCTCCCCCTCTTTCCCCTTTTTAAAAAGGGGAAATGAGGCATCTTGCCATCTCATTGGTGACCCAGTAACCTGCTGCCTGAGGCAAATGTCTCAGCTTGCCTCCTGGAAGGGTCACCCTTGCCCTGGAATGAGTTTGTTCTGCCTGAGACATTAGAGCAGGCCTGCACCATGTTGGCCCTCTTGCAAATGTTGGACTACAACTCCCCTCATCCCTCACAATTTCTCACAGTGGCTATGGATGATAAGAGTTGTAGTCCTGATGCACAGGATTTTGGGACACGTGTGGGTTAAATGTTGGAATGTCCCTTTGAGCTTGGGGGTGGCGGCAGTGGCGGGAGATGGAAACAGGGTCGACTTGACCTGGCAGAGAGACTTGACAGATTGTGGAAGAAAACATCCTGTGGATAAGCAACTTGGCTCAGTTATCTATAACAGCCTGACTGATTATAGTTTAATAGTTTATGTCAACTGCAAGACATGTGGAGCAGGCATGAAATGAGAGTCCCCCAGCAGCAATCGGAGAAATGTCGGGAAGTAAAGGTAAAGGGGAGAACAGAGGGTCGTTAATTTGGAAGAAGGAACAGTACTGGATGGCTTGTCAAGACTGAAGGACGTTTGGGCAGATAAACAAAAAAAACTTTTGTTCTTCTGGAAATTACTGAAGTCAGCAATACCCTAGATAGAAGAAAATGCCGGATAGGGCAGTAAGAGTGGAGACCACTGTCATATAAGGTCATATGTATTATGTATGTATTTTAAAATATTTTTAATTAGATCTGTTTTTATATATTTCAGTATAATTTTAATTGTGTAATTTTTATAGTTTTGTTTTAATTTTTTCTATGTGAACCACCTTGTGATTGTTCTTAATGAAAGGCGGTATATAAATTTAACAATCAATCAATCAATCAATGTACCTGCAATTGAATTGATTCCCTGCCTGCCCCTATCGTATTTGGGTTATAAATATGGAGAACCTGACCTAGACTCTTCACCCTTCAGCTTCCACCGAAATAGAGATAGTAAAAAGCGCTTGCTGGGAGAGCCGATCTCTCTACGTGTTGTTTTGCCTCTTGCCTTAGCAGTTCTGGCCAATCTGCAAAGTCTAGATGTGAGTATAATTAACCTAATGGTAAGGAAATTGTACCAGGGATTACATGGGTGTAGTCTCTGTTATTTAGGTGTCTTATTCTGTAATAAGATTAGTGCTGTGGATTGTTGGAATTCTGTTTTCTCTATCTTGCCAAAAACAGCCAGTATCGCCTGTGCTGTATATGGAGACCATTAAGCCTCCTGTATTTTTGGTAATCAATAGACCTTAGTTATCTTTTAACATTCAATATTGGCTCCTTGGAAATCTCTAAGAATACCAGTTTATCTGCACCAGCATTCTCTAATAAGCTCTGGGAGTGGAAAAAGAAAAGAGAAACCATTTCCTTAGTTACATGTATATAAGGTATAGTGAATGTTTGTTTTGTCTGTCTTGTGCGTCCAGGGTCACTCAAAAGGGCACCCTAGCACTGATCCTCAGTAGCCACCTGCCGGATTCCTCTCTCTGGTTTCTAATGCAGAAGACTTTGGGTGTTTGAAAATACCTTTCACAAAGCAGAATGATCAGTTCTTTATCCTTTTAAAAAATTGTTTAATAAGACAATACATAAACATGAATAGTAAAACTGATACATAATGACATCCATTATCCATTCTTCCAAATATGTAAATAATTAGATGGAGGAGATTACTAAAATTATCTTGATTTGTGAACACACCCCTGCTGCTGGCCAATGGGCCTGTAAGAGCTTTGTCAGACTGACCTCTTATTATTATTACACATTTTATATCCCGCTCTTCCTCCAAGGAGCCCAGAGTGGTGTACTACATACTTGAGTTTCTCCTCACAACAACCCTGTGAAGTAGGTTAGGCTGAGAGAGAAGTGACTGGCCCAGAGTCACCCAGCAAGTATCATGGCTGAACAGGGATTTGAACTCGGGTCTCCCCAGTCCTAGTCCAGCACTCTAACCACTACACCACACCACCCACCCATGTGCAGTGCGCAAGAGGGCTGAAAAATGGGGGCAGACTTTGGGCAGAGGTGTGCAGTAGTCAGGGTGGGAACATCTTATGAATGGTTAAAAATAACGATTTTTATTTTCCCTGGTAGCACCTTCCCCAGACAGCACCAGCCACCAAGTGTGACTTTGGAGCCTCACTCCCCCCCCCCCCGCCTTCAGTTAAAATTATATTCTGTACGGTAAAGAAAATAATTTTTACAGAAAGGGGTGGGGGGAAGCAAAGTCACACTTTGTCTAGGAGCAGCAAAAACCAGTCCCAGGGGTGATGATGGGACACACTACCACACTACTTCTTAGGGGCTCAGGATGGCATGGGGGGGATGGTTACCCATTTGATCTGCACAACAGCCTTGTGAGGTAGGTTAGGCCGAGTGTCTGTAGGTCGTGGCTAACGGGCCGCAGCAGGTCATCCCCCTAACCTACTCCCAGGGCGGGGAGGGTGTTGCAGTTGCTACGTAGACAAAGGGAGGGAGTCGGCCTGCCAAGAAACCAACAGCTCTGCCAGTCTCCTCCTGGTGCCAAGTCCGGCCTCTGAACTCTGCCCTCAGACGCGCAGACCAGGGGAGGCTGGAGGTGCCTGGCAAGGAGGGCAGGCGAGGGCAGGCAGCCCCCTGTGCCCCCTACCCCCTTTTGCCTGTAGTTTCCACTCTGGGATCTGAGCAACAGAGAGACCTCTAAAAAAACAAACAAACCACCCTTAGGTGCCCCCGCCCAGCCCTCGGCCAGTCTCACGCTACCCCCCCTGCAGCACCCCAATATCAGGTGATGCGCAAGTTCCCCTCCCCCTCCTTCCCAGGGGGGTCCTCTGCATGCCTCACCCCCATCTCTCTGCTCCTCCTCTACCTCCCCCCCACTGCTTCTCCTTCCTCCCCGCAGAACATTTCCTGTACCAGACGAGGTCCGAGTGCCACTTCACCCCCAATGGGACGCAGCAGGAGGTGCACTACCTGGACAGGTACTTCTGGAACCGGCAGGAGTATGTCCGCTTCGACAGCCGCGTCGGGGAGTTCCAGGCCATCACGGAATTGGGAGAGCCCACAGCCCGATCCTGGAACAACCAGAAAGACTTCCTGGAGGGCAAGCGGCACAATGTCGATCGCTTCTGCCTGTACCACTTTGACATCTTTGAGCCCTTCGTCAGCAAGCGGAGAGGTGAGTCCAGCTGGGTGGGGGGGAGCGGAGAAAACCTCTGGGGTGTATGTGTGTGTGGCTGTGTGTCCCTTCCCGGCCCCAGAGAGGCCCCCTCGGAGGCTGGCCTCAGTCTCTGTCCTCCCCTTCCCCTGCCCAGGGGGCAGCGGGAGAAGCCACGCCCCTTGAGAAGAAGGCCCCTCCCTGACCCCCACCGTTGGAGCCTGCTGGAAGGGCTGCTGGAGTTGGAGGAGGCGATTTCGCACTTCACCCGAGTGGGATTCAGCAAGATCACCAGCCAAGGAGGTTTCCCCGCGACCCTCTCAACACACCTGCAGAACCGGAGTCGATCCTCTTGACTGGGGTATCTAGGGGAAATAGCGCCTAGTGCAAGCACTGAAATTCCGCCACCTGTCCAAACATCTGACACCCATCTTTCAGATAACTTTATCATAATATCCGCTGAAAAATACGAGTGCAGCTCATTCATCTTTTAATATTTCAAAAACTATTTAGCAGTGGACCAAAAAATGCTGGAAAACTACAAATTTCAGTATGCTGGGGCTCATGAAATACCCAAATACTATGTGGAGGTATACTTGGAAAACTAAATAGAAGTGCCTGTCTAATTCTCTACTATGTATTGTAGCATCACTATTACATAAGTTTTAAAATTAAATGGAGAATTGGACTTTTCCCAGATACTCTGAAAATAATTAAAGGATATGCAGAGTAAACTGTGTCACTACTTGGAATATATTATAGTATTTCAGAAAGACAGTTAAAATGAGAGAAAGAGAGCAAGAAACTCCCAGTGGGCCTTAATACTAAGGATTTCACAGTGATTCAAAGACAAACTCACCATTAATAGCCATATTATTAAGACATCACATTTAACTCACTTATCACAAGAAGCAAAGTAAGAGCAAAATGAATACAATCCCAGCTCATAAGCTTCAGCTCAGTATTCACAAGCCCTGATTCTCTGTACATAGTGCCAAACTGAATATGTGTACAGTGACTTATATTATAAGTATGTAAGTCACTTATAGATCGGAGGAGGTGAGCTGTGGCTTTTTATTATCAAGCCTTCTTTGCCGAACAGCTGGGAGCTTGGGAGCTTCTCTTCCCCACCCTTCGTTTGCTGGACAGACCAACTGAGCCCAGCACAGACTTGCTGCCTATTTGGGATCCTCCCTTCCTCAAGTGCCAGTGCTTCAACACCTGTAGGCACTGAGTGTTCACATCTGCCCTACCCAGGGTCCTTTGTGAGAGGAAGGACTCGGGGGGGGGCTATTTAAGGGAAGGGCTGCGGCAGGCGGCGTAGGGCTCAGTTTGTCTGTTTGAGAAGTTGCAGCAGTAAGTGTGCCAGCTTTGTCACTGAGATTGGGTATTATTATTACATTTATATCCTGCTCTTCCTCCAAGGAGCCCAGAGTGGTGTACTACATACTTGAGTTTCTCTTTCACAGCAACCCTGTGAAGTAGGTTAGTCTGAGAGAGAAATGACTGAGCTACCCAGCTAGTATCATGGCTGAATGGGGATTTGAACTCGGGTCTCCCCGGTCCTAGTCCAGCACTCTAACCATTACACCATGCCGGTAATGTGTTTGGATCTGCCTGGAGATGGGGAGACAGGGGGCGCCTTCATTGAATGTGGGGCAGCTATTCCTGTGGTGGTGGTAAATAGAAGAAGTAACGTTGGCAGGTCAGCAGGCTGTTCCAGGGGAAGGGTGGTCAGAAATCTAATAGCGGTCCCCCTTTCCAGCTGTCCTGCCAGCTCTTTGACCTCAGGGAGCACGGCCAACAACCCACATAGCCTCACCTTGCTCCTCTGCAATGCCAGGTCGGTCCAAAATAAATCAGAACTCATCCAGGATTTGATTATGGATGAAGGGGCTGACCTGGTATATATTACTGAGACTTGGTTAGGGGAAGCTAGTGGTCCAGTTTGGTCCCAGTTTCTCCCTACAGGATATTCTGTAGTGAAGCAGGTGAGGGGATGTGGGCGGGGAGGTGGAGTGGTTGTGGTCTATGATATTTCCCTTACCAGGGTCCCTGTTAGGCTATCAGACCATGTTGAGTGTGTGTACTTGAGTTTGGGGACCAGGGATAGATTGGGACTTCTGTTGGTGAACCAATCGCCCCGCTGCCCAACTGAGTCCCTTACTGACCTCACGGACTTGGTTGCGGGACTTGCATTGGAGTCTCACAGACTTCTGGTGCTGGGGGACTTCAATGTTTGTTTCAGGACCAATCTGTCCGGGGCAGCTCAGGAGTTCATAGCGGCCATGACAACTATGGGCCTATCCCAAGTGGTCTCTGTACCAACGCACACTGCAGGTCACACGGTTGATTTGTTCTTTCACTCTGATCAGGGTGGTGTTCCGTGGGTGGGGACTCCTGTGATTTCCCCATTGTCATGGACGGACCACCATCTGGTTAAGGTTGGACTTACAACCCCTTCCCACCTCCTCAGGGTCGAGGGGCCTATTAGAATGGCACGCCTGAAGAGGTTATTGGATCCAGCAGGATTCCAAGAAGCCTTGGAAGGATTTAATGTTGGTTTTGCCGGTGATCCTGTTGATGCCCTGCTTGAGAATTGGAACAACTTGCTCACCAGGGCAGTAGACACGATTGCTCCTAAGTGTCCCCTCTGACCTGCTTCAAAATTGGCCCCTTGGTATACTATACGGAAGATCTACGGGGGCTGAAGCGGCAAGGTAGGCAACTGGAGCGCAAGTTGAGAAAGATTCGACTCGAATCTGACAGATCATGACATAGAGCACACTTAAAGATCTGTGCTCAGGCAATACGTGCGGCAAAGAAGCAATTCTTTTCTGCCTGTATTGCTTCTGCGAGTTCACGTCCGTCGGAGTTGTTCAGGGTTGTGAGGGGTTTAGTATCTGCCCCCCCTTCCTTGAACCAGAATTTAGAAGCATCAATCACCTGCTGTGATGTGTTTAATGAATTTTTCGCAGACAAAATCTCTCGGATTCTGGCCGACCTGGATGGAGACTCCACAATTAATTTGATCTCTGAACTGGAGGTGTCCAACAATTCCTCTTATGCGATTCGACTGGATCAGTTTCAGTTTGTGACTCCTGAGGATGTGAACAAGCTGTTTGGATCGGTAAGGCCTACCACTTGTTCTCTTGACCCTTGTCCAACATGGCTTATTCTATCTAGCAGGGATGTTGTTGTAGGTGGCCTGGTAGAAATCATAAATGCTTCTCTGAGGGAGGGCAGGATGCCTCCTTGTCTCAAGGAGGCAATCATTAGACCTCTTTTAAAGAAGCCTACATTAGATCCCTCAGAGTTGAGCAATTATAGGCCTGTCTCTAACCTCCCGTGGCTGGGCAAGGTAATTGAGAGGGTGGTGGCCTCTCAGCTCCAGATGGTCTTGGAGGAAACTGATTATCTAGACCCATTTCAAACTGGCTTTCGGGAGGGCTATGGGGTGTAGACTGCCTTGGTCGGCCTGTTGGTCCTTTTGGACCTCTCGGTGGCTTTTGATACTATTGACCATAGTATCCTTGTGGAACGTCTGAAGGTATTGGGGGTGGGAGGCACTGTTTTACAGTGGTTCCGCTCCTATCTCTCGGACAGGTTCCAGATGGTGTTGATTGGAGATTGTTGCTCTTCAAAATCTGAGCTTAAGTATGGTGCTCCTCAAGGTTCCGTACTCTCTCCAATGCTTTTTAACATCTACATGAAACTGCTGGGAGAGATCATCAGGGGATTTGGAGTTGGGTGTTATCAGTATGCTGATGACACCCAGATCTACTTCTCCATGTCAACTTCTTCAGGAGTTGGCATATCCTTCCTAAATGCCTGCCTGGAAGCAGTAATGGGCTGGATGAGGGAGAATAAACTGAAGCTGAATCCAGATAAGATGGAGGTACTTATTGTGCGGGGTCACAACTCTAGAGACGATTTTGAGCTACCTGTTCTAGATGTGGTCACACTTCCCCAAAAGGAACAGGTTTGCAGTCCAGGAGTACTCCTGGATCCACACCTCTCCTTGGTTTCTTAGGTTGAGGTGGTGGCCAGGGGTGCTTTCTATCAGCTTCTGCTGATACTCCAGCTGCTCCTGTTTCTCGAGATCAATGACCTCAAAACAGTGGTACATTTGTTGGTAACCTCCAGACCTGACTTCTGTAATGCGCTCTACATGGGGCTGCCTTTGTATGTAGTCCGGAAACTTCAGTGGGTTCAGAATGTGGCAGCCAGGTTGGTCTCTGGGTCATCTCGGAGAGACCACATTACTCCTTTGCTGATGGAGTTACACTGGCTGCTGATAGGTTTCCGGGCAAAATACAAAGTGCTAGTTATGTAAAGACTTAAACTGCTTAGGACCTGGGTATTTAAGAGAGCGTCTTCTTCGCTACGAACCCCACCGCCCATTGAGGTAATCTAAGGAGGTCCGTCTCCAGTTACCGCCAACTCGTTTGGTGGGCACACAGAGACAGGTTTTAACGGCTGCTGCCCTAAGATTGTGGAATGCGCTCCCTGCTGTGTTACGATAGTCCCCATCTCTGGCTATTTTTTAAAAAACATTTGAAAACCTTTTTTTTTTTACCCAAGCCTTCTCAGGTTTTTAATTAAAAATACTGTTTGTGAATTTTATGGTTTTTAAAATATTGCATTGTTTTAACTTTTATATATGTGTTATATGTTGCATTGTTTTAATTTTTATATATGTTTTAATTGTTAGCTGCCCAGAGACCTATGTTTGGGCGGGATATAAATTTAATAAATACATAAACAAATATTAAATTAAAAAAATTTTTTTTATCTGTAGCCCCTTCGGGGGGCTTCCTAGAGGCCATGGGAGGGTGTCTGCAAAGGTTTCTCCTCCCCCCGCTGGCCTCTAGGGTCTCACAGGGACCATTTGAGCATGTGTGGTGGCCATTTTTAAAAATATTTTTTAAAGAAAAATGGCTGCTGAAAACAAAATGGCCACCGTGCATGCTCAAATGTCCTCTGCAAGGCTTGGCATGGCCTAGGGCCTCACAGAGGCCATTTGAGCATGTGCGGTGGCCATTTTGTTTTTGGTGGCTTTAAAAAAAATTAATTTTAAAAAATGACGCCGCCCCTTCAAGTGGCTGCCATGGCACGTGCCCTGCCGGCCCCAGCCTAGATACTCCCCTGCTCTTTAACCGTTCAGATTTTTTGACATGGATCCCCACCCAACTCCACCATCAAATCCCAGCTCACTGAGCCACGGTTATTGGTTGTCCTTGGTTAATTTGTTTGTTTTCAGGCTTCACATCCCACCTTTCCACAGCAATCCAAAGCAGCTAAGAAACTAACAGCATTTTCAGTGTACAACGAAACGTTGCCATTTACCCTTTGAACAACCATTAAATTAGCGATAATGTTTCAAATAAAGTGCAAGCTCATTGGCTGCTGCTTTCCCCAGAGAGCACCCACAGAACTCTCTTGTAGTCCAATGAAAAAAAGAACCCTTTATCAAAGGGTTTATGCTGGTGCATTAATGTTATGAAATTGAGTCTTAAACAAATGGTGAAAGGTTACAAGCAGGTATTTAGAATCTGCAGTGGAAAATCCCCTTCTCTGAAAACTTTTAAAAAGTCTCTAAAGACTTGTTTTTTCACCCAAGTTGTTTAACTGTACTGTGGTTTTAATTTTTTTTAACTGGTTTGCATTTTCATATGTTTGTATGTTGTTGTAAACTGCCCAGAGATGGAAGTTTGGGGTGATCTACAAATGTGAAAAACAAACAAATAGGTAAACAAAGGGACCTTTTGTATGGGGTGGTATAAAAATGTAAGAAATAAATAATACATAAACAAATAGGTAAATAAAATGGTTTCGTCCAAATAGGTAGTACAGAAGGCAAGTGCAAACCAAAAGAAAATGCAAGTCAAGGGACAAAAAATAGAAGGATGTTGGAGTGGCAGAGGTGGGGGAGAATAGATAATACACCAATACTCAATATCAAGGATGTGTGAAGTGCAGAGAGAGAAGAGGGAAGACATTCACTTTGTCATCCCTGCCAATTTAACACCACATTGGACTTGCAAAATGACAAAAAACGCAAATGCAACCATTTGATAATATCGGGGTAAGCCAATTATGTTGTCCTCCTAATTTTTTGATACAAATATCATTTCAAATTATACTCTCTAAAGAAAAGGGATGGACTCCTCTGTGCTTTCATGCCATCACAGCAGGGACAGAGCCACAATTGAACAAGGGAAAAGGGATGCAAATGTCCCTGGATCTCTGGCAGGGGTGGCGGCAGCCAGCTGGATGACATCTTGCTCTTTGATCTCCCCCTACACTTTTCTGAAGAAGAAGAAGAAGAAGAAGAAGGGGGGGGGGCAGGGGCCCATCTTCCCTTTTGGTCCCGCTCCAACCTTGCCACACCCTGTTTTACAAACTACATAGCAATAGCAATAGCACTTACATTTATATACCGCTCTATAGCTCGAAGCTCCCTAAGCAGTTTACAATGATTTAGCATATTGCCCCCAACATTCTGGGTACTCATTTTACCGACCTCGGAAGGATGGAAGGCTGAGTCAACCTTGAGCCCCTGGTCAGGATCGAACTTGTAACCTTCTGGTTACAGGGAAGCAGTTTTACCACTGCGCTACCACATGCCCAGATACTGGCCAGATCCAACATCCCTCCATTTTGGGGCCCATAATTTGCCTTTTAATTTGGTTTGCAATTGCCTTCTGTGGATAAGAAACCGTTTTCTTATTCCTTTAATGGGTTATTTTTTTGTTGGAAAGATATTCTTAAATGTATGTAAATAGTCTTAATAATAACAGTAAGAGTAATGAACATAATTAGTTTCTTTTTTTCATTTTCAGCTGTCCAAAATTGTGTAGCCACCATATTGATTGATTGATTAAGTGCTGTCAAGTCGGTGTTGACTCTTAGCGACCATATAGGCTCCAGCACTATATAGGCACTATTCTTTTCAGAAACTGCTGTAGTTTAGGTCCGTATAATTTTCTGCAATGGAAAGGAGGTATTTCTGGTCAAGTAAATGTTTCTTCTTTTAAAAAAAAGCATTGTAACAAACAGTGTGTCCAAACATCATTTCTAAGGCCTTTGCTGAGATTTCCCTCTGGACCAATTTTCCTCACTGTAAAGACCAGAAGCCAGTGGCAGTTCCCATCAGCTCTAAGTGCAGCCCCTAATCGTTTATTGGGCCTGTGTGACACTTCAACCAGAGCTAAATATTCTGTGTAGTCCCCCTGGTACCATGTGGAAATGACCATTCTCTTTGTGCTAGGCGTAGCTATACTTTTGCCCAGTTAAGGGTGGGTGGGTGCTCCTTTAAGGGTAACTGAGCCTTCTTGAGCCCCTCCTCCATCTTGGAAGACATGCATAGCATGCTGGGAAATGTAGTATTTCCCAGAACTTTTCTTCTATAGCAGGCTTCCCCAAACTGCGGCCCTCCAGATGTTACTGAACTACAGCTCCCAGCATCCCTAGCCACAATTTATTGTGGCTGGGTATCCTGGGAGTTGTAGTTTGGGGAAGCCTGTTCTATAGCCCTTAAGAGAGGGCTCCATACCTTCCAGCACTGAGAAAAGAGCAGTACGGTGCAGAGGTCAGCACTGGAAAATGGCTCTCGCATTGAAGGATTTTTGCAAAAGTGGCCACCGCTTGAAAAACAGAGATGATCACTGCTCTAGACTATCTACTGTTCTAAGCTGTGAAAGTTATTGGATTGGAAAGAAAGTGGGGCTTTAGTGCAGGGTATTGGAAAGGTGGTATACCAGTTGATTGATTAAGTGCCGTCAAGTTGGTGTCGACTCTTAGCAACCACATAGATAGATTCTCTCCAGGATGATCTGTCTTCCGCTTGGCCTTTCAGGTCTCTCAGTGGTGCATTCATTCCTGTTGTAATCAAGTCCATCCACCTTTTTGCTGGTCATCCTTTTCTTCTCTTTTCTTCAACATTTCTCAGCATTATGGACTTCTCAAGGGAGCTGGGTCCTTGCATAATGTGTCCGAAGTATGATAGTTTGAGCCTGGTCATTTGTGCCTCGAGTGAAAGAAATGGATTGATTTGTTCTAGGATCCATTGGTTTGTTTTCCTGGCTGTCCATGGTATCCTCAAAAGTCTTCTCCAGCACCAAAGTTCAAAAGTGTCACTGCTTGCTCTATCTTGCTTCTTCAAGGTCCAGCTTTCGCAGGCATAGAGTATCAGCTTTTGCATCCATAGAGTGTACAGGGAAAACCATTGTCTGAACTATTCTAATCTTCGTAGGTATAGACCAGGCTTCTCTGTGTGCACATTCACACACCAGACAAACATACCCTAAGTCCCTTCGAGATCCTTGGACCCACTCCACACACAAATGGGGATTTGTGATGCGAATTCTAGCTTATCTTGACATATTTCCAGATTTTTTAAATGCTGGTTTTAAGCTACTTTTTCTGAAAATGCTGGAGCAAATAGAGAGAGGCACTGCCATAGAATCATTAGCATGATAAGAGGGATGTTCTCTTTAGAAATGGAGATAACGGTCTTTAGGAAACACCCCCCCGCCCATTGGTGCTAGAAGGAAAACATGGAGGCATGCCATGTGAACTTGTTTCAAAACAGAACCCGAGAGCAGAGGGGAGGGGCTGCTTCCCTCAATGCCGCGAATTTAGTTCCAAGTGGCTTCGCTCAATATTTACCCCGAAGCATGAAGCCATGTGCGAATAACTCCCTGTGCACTTTCCAGATTAAACCCTACATACAACAGTGTCACTATGGATCTGCTAAGTCTGCTTCTGCACTTCCTGTGTTGTCACACCGCAGCAGACGCAGCGCTGACGGCAAGGTGCTGTTCCCATTTCTGATGCTTTATTTCTGATTTTATCTTTGCATTACAGTGCTACAATGTTCCAAATCCATTGCAGAAAAATAGTTGTGTTTTCCTGTTGTAGGAGTTTGAGATTCTGGGCGTCGTTTTCAATACGATCCTGCCAAGCCAAATCATTTTACCCCTCTTGTAGCACGTAATTGGGAACGGGCCCAAATGCAGGATGGAGCTGCCCATCTTTTATCAAGTGGTGGGAGGTAGGGATGTGCACAGAACCAGGTGGGGAGTGTTTGAAGGTGGGGGATATTGACTTTAAGGGTGGGGGAGGGTGCACTTAATCATCCCTCCGCTTCCCCGCCGCTGGCACTCTGTTAGCAAAGGATCCATCGGGGTGGCAGCAAACCTCTCTGCCGACCCGTCTCCTACCAGGAAGTACCTGGTGCGCATGTGCACACTGGGCATGTGTGCACGCCCACCATGCTTGCACACACGCGCCCAGCATGTAAAGGATCCAATGGATCCTTTACTAACAGAGCCCCGGCAGTGGGGAAGCAGAGGGAGGGGTAAGTTCACCCTCCCCCGCCCTTAAAGTTGTCCCCCCTGCCTTTGAACCTTCGAACTGCCCAGTGCTTGTGCCTGTTTGGAGGCCTGTAAAAGGTCTTCTGAACCGGTTTGTGCACATCCCTAGTGGGATCTGTGTACAGATTCAGCCTAAGCTCTTCATGGCCTGGGAGCTTCGGACCCCTCCCCGGATACATTCACCTCCCGGTCCCACTTCGGGTTCTTTTTATGAGTGTCATTTTTTCCAGTGCTATTGTAAACCACACTGAGCTATACTGGACAGGCATTCCTGTGTATACACATTTTAAATAGGAAACACAGATATGGTCTCCCCCAGCAGCTTTTTCCTCCTGTGAAGAGAATGAAACAGTATAGCACAGGACAAGAGGCTCAAGTATCTGTTCTCCTCCCGCATCTTCCCTTCTGCTTCCTCCGGAGTTGTATTTTCCAAAATTAACTAATCCAGACTGGAAAAGAGGGGAGAGAGGGACTTTGGAAGAGCTGGGGGCAGGGGGTTCAGAGAGCCATTGGGAGGTTATGGTGGTGGTGGGGACTTTCTTCTGGGTAAGTCAGGCAGAAGTGGGTTCCTTCCCCCTCCCCTATTTGAAGCTTTGTGTCTCTGACCCTGATCCTGTCTCCTCTCCCTCCCCTCCAGTCCAGCCCGCGGTGACAATCACCCTCACAGACTATGACCGCTCCTCCCAAAACGGTATGCTGGTTTGCAATGTGGACAACTTCTTCCCTCTGGAGATTGAAATCAAGTGGCTGAGGAATGGGAAGGAGGAGGACCCCCACAAAGTGGTCACTACCGACGTGATGGAGAATGGGGACTGGAGCTACCAGATCCACGTCATGCTGGAGACGCAGCTTATACGTGGAGACGTCTTTGGCTGCCAGGTGGAGCACGCCAGCTTCAAAGGCTCCGTCACTGTGCAGTGGGGTAAGAGATGGGAGTGAGACTGGAGTGATACACACATACTCCCCATCCCTGATCCTTCTTCCTAGACTTCTGGAGTGGAAAGAGACTTGTCCTGACCACAGGAAAATGCCCATGGGGCAGGGGGGTTCTGAGGGTGGTGAATGCTGGCAGATGCTGGGGGTCAGGCTAGAGTTGTGGTATCTTAGCTATCTCTAAGGAGATGTAAGAACCTAATAGGAGCCCTGCTGGATGAGGCCCAAGGCTCTGGGAAGCCCCAAAGCAGGAGGTAACAGCATGCCCCTTCTCTTCTGCTATTGCTCCTCTGCAACTGGTATTCAGAGGCATCCTGCCTGTGAATCTGGAGGTGTCTCTAGCCCATCAAGACTAGTAGCCATTGATAGATTTGGCCTTCATATATTTGGCTAACCCCTTTTTAAGGATATCTGAGTTAGTAGCCATTGTCACACCTTTAACAGTGAATAGCATGGTGGGATATTTGGAAAAGTACTTCCTTTGGCTGTTTTAAATCTCCTGCCTGTCAGTTTCACTTGATATTTCCTGGTTATAGCAGAAAGAGGGAGGGAGAGAGAGAGAGAGAGAGAGAGAGAGAGAGAGATTTTTCTCTCTATCCTCTTTTCTAAACAATGCAAAATGGTATAAATCTCAGTCATGTCCCAACTTAGCCACTTCAAGTCAGTGAAGCAGAACTTACCTTTGCAGCAGCCATCCTTCAGCAAGGCTTATTCTATATGTTTAATAATTTTATCTTTAATTATGATATCGAGCAATTTACCCAGAACAAGTTAACCAGCCTGTGATCAGTCCCCCTGGATCCCTTTTTTAAAATAGGTGTACTTTGGCTGCCATCCCGTTGTTTGGCACAGATCCTACTTTTAGAGACCGGGGACATATGTTGGCAGGAAAATCAGCAATTTCACATTTGAGTTTTTTAGGAACTCTCAGATAGCTACTGTCCAAACTCCATAAATTGTTGCTCTTTTAGTACATGCTAGCTCTGTTTGGTTCAATTATACAGGCTCCATCTCAAAGAAAGTCTATTCAGGCATGGGTATCTGCCCTATATGCTCTGTAGTGCAGTTGGATCCAGAGAATTTATTTATTTATTTATTTATTATTATTTATTCGATTTCTATACCGCCCTTCCAAAAATGGCTCAGGGTGGTTTACACAGAGAAATAATAAATAAATACGATGGATCCCTGTCCCCAAAGCGCTCACAATCTAAAAAGCAACGTCAGATAGGCACCAGCAATGGTCACTGGAGGTACTGTCCTAGGGGTGGATAGGGCCAGTTACTCTCCCCCTGGTAAATAAAGAGAATCACCACATTAAAAGGTGCCTCTTTGCCAAGTTAGCAGGGGTCAATTTAGCTTCACTTTTATCTCCATCTCCTCCTCAAGCATCTCTTTCACTCCCTTTTACTTTTCCTCTTCCTCGAAAGATATATATGCTGCTTCTTAACAAAACTTCTCAAAGCAGTGTGCATAGAAAAACAAATAATACATTTAAAAGATTGTTCTCTGTCCCCAAAGGGCTGGCACTCTCTCCTTCCTTCCCTCCCTCCCTCCAAAACTCCTTGCCTTGTGATGGTCCAATCAAATCCCAAGCAGTTTTCCTTCTCCTTAAGTATTTAAAGTAGCTTATGTTGTTCACTTGATGCTTCCAGACATTTGGAGGACGCCTAGAGCTTAAATGAGCCTCTCTGTCCTCTGACAAGGCCTTCCACAGCTAGCAGAGAGACTCAAAGAAAGAGCCCTCTTGCCTGGAACCGTGAACTCTCCTTCCTGCATGGTGTGTTGTCTGTTGGAGAGGAGCAGAGAAAGAGAGAGGAGTGCGAGGATAGATGCCAGATCCTCAGAGGAATCAGGCATGGGGACGACTGAGCTGGGGGTCCTGGCTCAGGGCTTTCCACCCAAGGGTTCCTCAGTGATAGGTTCAGGTGCTGTGTTGGGGCTTGGATCCAGCACCGCATGGGGCCTTCCTGGCCAGGTGAGCTTCTTCTCTTCCGCTGTGTCAAAGTCCTGGCTGCCTCCTGGGAATGGGCAGCTTGCTAGCCAAGGCTACTGTGGGCCAGGGATGCTCTGAGGGGAGCAGGAGGCGGGTATGGGGCCTGCCGTTTCTCACTCTGGGCTTCCTTTTCCTTCTGTTTCTACAGAACCTCAGACAGATTCCGCCAGGAGCAAGAAGTGGACGGGGGTCGTGGGGATCGTGCTGGGGCTGGTCTTTCTGCTCCCTGGACTCGTCCTCTACCTGAAGAATAAGAAAGGTGACCGGAATGTGTTTTGGGGGGGCAGGGAATGGGGGCTGGCCAAAGACCCCTCTCTTGCCACCGGGGAGATGCTTTGTGGGACTGCTGCCTGCACACGCTGGAAAAGACTGCTCCCCCTGCTGGTGGCCTTGTGCAACCCCCTTTAATTACGTTTTCAGTTCAATCCTGCCAAGCCAAAGCATTTTACAGCTGTTGTCGCCTGTAATCTGGAAAGCATCCGGGTGTTTCAGAAATGGGCAATGTTTTAATAAAACTGGAGGGCCCAAATGGTCAAGGGCATCTTATTTGTATCTGCTTGGAAGTAAGCCCCCAAAGCAGTTCTTAGTCTATCAGGAATACCATAGAAAAAGAGGGAAAATGGGGAACAGATTCAGGTAAGAGGAATGATAAAGGTAAAGTGTGCCGTTGGGTCGGTGTCGACTCCTGGCTACCACAGAGCCCTGTGTTTGTCTTTTGTAGAATACAGGAGGGGTTTACCATTGCCATTTCCCATGCAGTGTGAGATGATGCCTTTCAGCATCTTCCAATATCACTGCTGCCCAATATATGTATGTTTCCCATAGTCTGGTAAACATACCAATGGGGATTCGAACCAGCAACCTCTTGCTTGCTAGTCAGGTCATTTCCCTATTGTGCCATTAGGTGGCTAAGAGGAATGGTACCCCCACCTCAAAAAACTCCATGTCCTATTTCATTGAAACGTGATTGCGAGGCTGGATGGATTCATGGGTAGGGCTCTTCAGACAAGCCCCACTGTAAGCATGAGCGGCAGGGAGAAGCAGTGAATGATGTGTCAGGGGCGGGACTTCCTTCCCCTTCTGTCCATGGCCACAGCAGGGCGATATTATAAAGTTGGAAGAAGGCTTGTGTCTCCCTGCCCCCGCACATGCTTCAATGTGTCCAGGTTTTATCTGTTTATACTCTTTGCTGCAGACAAGTGTCTCTCCCACTGGCAGGCTGTTGTGTCTCTTTAGACTGTGAGCTCATTTGGGACACGAAGAGCTCAAGACTGGGCACACAACCTGCAGGGCAGGTGGGCGGCGGGATGGGCGGCGGGGAAAGCAAGGCTGAACCTGCTTTCACCCCAGACAACGGGGGCTGGATTCTCCAGAGCTCCATTGTGCACCCACATGGTCCTCACTGCTCCCAGCAGCCTGGATCAGTGGAGGCTGAGGAAACGAGTCCCGGCCTCCAGGAATCCTATCATGCAACGAGTGCAGTTCATTGGGTGGTTCCCCTGGGAGTCGGGCGCTCTAGGCGCCTGAATCTGTGCGTGATCAGGCTGCATGTAGCTGAAGCAGCCACACGACCCTGGAGCCAGGGTTAAGGGGGCGCTTGTGCCCTCAAACCCCGGCTAAAGTATGGGGTAAAAGTCGATGAGGGCAGGAGGGCAGCACTGGGATTGGGCTCGATTCTGGCATTGCACACGGGCAGCCCAACCCAGGCTGGATTGCCCTAGCCTGGGTTAGGCTGCTTGTGTGAACAGGCTTAGAAGCATGATCTCATTTATTGATTTGCTGTGTCAATCCCTTTGAGTACTTTTTGTTGTTGAAAAGGGGCATATTCATGTTTTTAATCATCATCATCATCATCTTGTTTACACAGTCAGGCAGGTGTTATCGACTGGTTTGTTTTATCCAGACATCGAGTCCTTCCCAAGGACCTAGGATGGCTGAATTTTATTGTCAATGTTGTTGTTGTTGTTGTTATAGATATCGTCGCAGAATATAGGCTGTTCCCAGTAAAGTTGCTTTTTGTAATTGGCTGATGGTGATTTCTGTGGCCCCTATGGTGTTGAGGTGCTCTTCAAGGTCTTTTGGAACTGCACCCAGGGCGCCAATTACCACTGGGATTATTTGGGTCTTTTTCTGCCACAGCCTTTCAATTTCAATTTGTTGATCTTTGTATTTGGTGATTTTTTCTATTTCTTTTTCTTCTATTCTGCTGTCCCCTGGTGTTGCTATGTCGATTATTTTGACTAGTTTTTCTTTCTTCTCGACTACAGTGATATCTGGTGTATTGTGTGGCAGATGTTTGTCTGTTTGTAGTCGGAAGTCCCATAATATTTTTACATCTTCATTTTCTTCAACTTTTTCAATGTTATGGTCCCACCAATTCTTGGCTACAGGTAGCTTGTATTTTTTGCCGATGTTCCAGTGTATCATCCCTGCTACTTTGTCATGCCTTTGTTTGTAGTCAGTCTGTGCAATCTTTTTACAACAGCTGATTAGGTGGTCCACTGTTTCATCTGCTTCTTTACAAAGGCGGCACTTGCTGTTTGTGGTTGATTTTTCTGCTATTGCTCTTATTGCATTTGTTCTTAGTGCCTGTCCTTTTGCAGCCAGTATTAAACCCTCTTTTTCTTTCTTCAAGTTGCCATTCTTAAGCCATTGCCAGGTCTTGGTGATGTCTGATTTTCCACTTATATTGTGTAAATATTGACCATGCAGGGGCTTATTTCTCCATTTTTCTGCTCGGTTCTTGACTTGTTCTTTCTTGTAGGCCTGCTTTGTTTCATTGATGTTGAATAGTGCGTCGCTAGATGTACTCCATTGAGGGCTTTGAAGAACAACGGCGGGGGCAGGGACGGCAGGCAGGAACTCTGCCGCCCCAAGAAGACTTTTAACAGCACCAGCGCCGGAGGGGAAAGAGCGCCGGGGGGGGAGTACTACCCCCCCTTAAAGCTACATGCCCCCGCCCTGCCGGGCTGCCGGGCCGCCAGACTTCCGAACCGGTCCAGTGGTCTTTAACATAGTGCCCGAACCGAACCATGCACACTCCTAGCCTGAGCCACTTCTTCAGTTGGTGGTAATTCTTCTTCCATATCTTGAGCCTGTGTTGCTCTTTGCAGTTCTTCCAGCTCAACTACTGTGAATACTTTATTTCTGATTATGAATCTTCTCTGGTCTGCTAGCCTTTGTTCTGTTATTTCTGTATCTGGATGCTTCTCTTTCCAAATTTGGTACATTCTTTTTAAATAACCTCTTCTAGTTGGACTAGACTTGTAATAGCGGATCATTATTTCCTTGTTGGCATTTTTTGTATATATTTTTTGGTTAAGCAACGTTTCTTCCAGTAACCCTACAGTCTCCAGCCCTGGTTGCTCAACTGAAGATCCTGAGTCCTGTTGCCCACTTACCACCAGATGTCCAGGGACTCCAGCACCTGGTGTGGTCCTTGTTGACCCAGGCGACGACCGATCCAGTATAGATTTATTAAAGTTACGTCTCACCATATTGTTGATGGGATATGGGTATGGGATATTGATGGGATGTTGTTGTTAATAATAATAATAATAATTATTATTATTATTATTAATCCCAGTAGTAATTGGCACTCTAGGTGCAATTCCAAAAGACCTTGAAGAGCACCTCAACACCATAGGGGCCACAGAAATCACCATCAGCCAATTACAAAAAGCAGCTTTACTGGGAACAGCCTATATTCTGCGACGATACCTATAACAACTGACAATAAAATTCAGCCATCCCAGGTCCTTGGGAAGGACTCGATGTCTGGATAAAACAAACCAGTCAATAGCACCTGTCTGACTGTGTGTACATGAAATAATAATAATAAATAAATAAAAGCTTTAGAACAGCATTTTTAACACCTAGAATTATCTCAAACATTGTATTTATTTACATACTACTCTCTCTGCAAGGAGTTCAGGATGTTGCTAAAAGGGATATTTCATTTTTAATCTTTCAATTTAACCCACCTCACAAGATGGTGGGGAGAGAGGGAGGGGGTGGGGAGAGAGAGAGAGAGAGAGAGAGAGAGAGTATTGCTTCACAGTGGCAGACCCCTCCATGGAAAATGTACATGATTTGAGACCTTCTTCAGCACTTCCCGTCTCGACTCCACACTCCTTGAAGCATAAATGACGATTCACACCAACGGGAATTGAGGTGAGGCCAGGAGACCCTGGGGTGGAGGGATCTGGGTGGGCTCAGTGATCACTGCTATTCTATCATTCTTCAGATTGAAACACAAAACCAGGAGCTCACGAGTTGCTGGAGACAATTATATCAAAAGGAACAATTTCTGTGGAAACACAGGGGCTGATGTATTCTAGGAATTGCTGTGTGGGAGAGAGTAATTACTCTTAATGTGTATATGCCATTTTTCAACAGAGAAGTTCTCGAAGCCTGTTACATAGCAGATGAATGAGAAAACGGTTCCCTTAAGACTCAAAGGGGCTTACAATCCAAAACAAAAAGAAAAGGGGGACCCCAGCAAGACCTACTGGAGGGATGTGTGGAGCCGAGGGGAAGGGAGGGACCCTGGACTTTATCCCCGGCAGAGTCCAAAAGGAGGCCTCCCTTGCTGTGAAGGAAACTTCTGCCCAGTTTTGTGCATGCCTTAAAAAGGAGGATTGAATGGCAAGAACTCCCTCCTTTCCCCTTCAGTCATGAGTTTATTCCATATATACATGTTTCCCATGAAGAATGGACTTTAATTCCAAACCTAACCCCGCTTGTGGGACATGGTGGATGAGCTCTTTACAGGATGGTTCCCAAGTGCCCCCTGCCCCCCAGTTATGAGTTTATGCTCCGGGTGGAGCTATGAGGGGACCCTGATACTTACTGACACGTGTTTCTCTCTCTTTCAGGGCGTGCCATTCCTCAACCTGGAGGTAATTTCTCTCTCTACTTGTTCATATTGCTAATCTCTGCCCCAGCTGCTGGCTCCTTGGGATGCCCCTGTGGTGTTTCTGCCAGCCTCTCAGTCACAGACTCTGTAGAACATGAGGGGGCAGATTTCCCTTATTTTATTTATCCATTTATTTATTTGATTTATATATCGCCTTTTCAAAAAAGGCTCAGGGTGGTTTACATCAAAATAAAAAAAAATTAAAATCAATTAACAGTAAAAATCAAAACTATAAAAACAGCATAAAACTAATTAACAGTTAAAACATTTAAACAGTTAAAAACCCTGGAGAACAAGGCCAAACACTTATATCAGCTAAAAACAATTACAACAAATTAAAAACCCTGGAGGGCCAGGCCAAACCCTGGAGGGCCAGAGATTGCCGGGAAATCTAGGACCAACAAATGGAAGTTCTTTTTCACACAATGCATAATCCACTTGTGGAATTCTCTGCCACAATATGTGGTGACAGCCAACAACCTGGATGACTTTAAGTGGGGTTTGGATAACTTCATGGAGAAGTCACCTATCAATGGCTACTAGTTGGAGGGCTATAGTCCACCTACAGCCTCAAAGGCAGGATGCCTCTGAGTACCAGTTGCAGGGGAGTAACAGCAGAGAGAGGGCATGCCCTTAACTCCTGCCTGTGAGCTTCTCAGAGGCATCTGGTGGGCCACTGTGTAAAACAGGATGCTGGACCAGATGGGCCTTGGGCCTGATCCAGCAGGGCTGTTCTTACGAGAGAGTAGCAGCAGCAGCTACTTTCTGCCTCAACTTTGTTTCTTGGACTAGGTGTCCTTGCACAAGGGTGCTGCTGCAGCAAAAGCTTCTCTTCCATGTCTTCAACACCGGAAGGAGATTCTTTCACAGCAGCACCCTTGTGCAATGGAGCCCAGTCAAACAAACAAAAACGCTGAGATCAAGGTTGCTGCCACTGCTGTCTCTACTCATTCAGAAGGATACAGGAGGCAAAACTGTTTTTAGCTTGGAATGGCTATATTCCTATACCTGCTTGCCTACACCATCTACAGGTAAATACACATTAAAATAGCTGCCAGCCTCCCTGCTCAGAGGAGAGGCCCTCTCACTGGCTATTCTAGACTATTCCCTGCTCTGGAACATCGCTATTTACATGGGGATTTGATAAATGGAGATTTGAGTTCAAATTACACTGTCTCCCCACACCCACTTAGGTCAGTGTTAGACTGCAGGGCACAGGAAGCAAGTCTGAGTGGGATTGAGGGGTGGTGGGTGGAGCCAGAACTCCCACACAGGTAGACACACCTCCAGCTCATGCCTTATCTCGAGGGTCTCTCCATGTGGTGCAGCAAAAATGCCGGAGTATCCCGCACTGCCGTTTTCCACACTCTCCCAAAGTGCAAATTTTAAAACACACTTATATTACATACTAAGGGCCAATAGTCATGAAGGGTCATGAAAAATGGCCATTGGATGTATGAGCAACACTTACTGTTACCATACTGAAGGAGCTGTAAATCCCATCCTCCTATGAACTCCTCAGTACCCCAAGCCCAGTGAAATATAAATCGCCATATGGAAAAGCTCCAGGAGATGGCGCTGTTGCTTTACCCAACTCTGCTTTAAGGAACACTTTCATGAAAAAGGAGATGTGGAGCCCTTTCTCATGAGCATCATCGGTGAGAAAGGGGTCCAGGGAGGGAGGGAGGCTGCTGATACTTACTATAGGTGTGCACGGAACTGCGGAGCTGTGGTCCGGCACTAGGGTGGGGGTTCCTTTAAGGGCGGGGGAGGGTTTCTTACCCCTCCCGCTGCTTTCCCCCATCCGGCGCACGTATTTCAGTCAGTAATTGGGGCAGCAGGATACCTCCCTGCCGCCCCTTCTCCCGCTTGGCTGCAAAAGGCTTCAGGGAGCCTTTTGCGCGTGTGCACGTCGCCTGCCCTTCACGTCTCTGCGACGTGCGCATGCAGAGGGGGGACAGCTGTGGGAGGGGTAAGTAAACCCTCCCCCCACCCTTAAAGGAACCCCCACCCCAATCCACCCGAACCCCGAACCACCCATGTCCGGACCAGTCCGGAGGCCTGTAGAATGGCCTCTGGACCGGTCCGTGCACATCACTAATACTTACCTCCCTGCTAACGATCCTCATTTCTCCCTGGACAAGCAGATCGCCTGCCCAGACGATTGCTGGCAGCCCCTGGCAGCATGGAAGGTTGGGGGATGAGATGCATCCTCCTGGCCCCTGGAACTCTCATATAATGCACCGCACGGGTGTGCATAGTACATTATGGGTATCCTCATGGCATCCACCTGGAGCCCTGCATTGTTCCAGCCCCTACTGCAAGCAGCCAGTGCTGACAGAGGATTTTAAAAATGGGGCTAAGGGAGGGCTCGCTCCCTTAACCCCATTGAAGAGGCCGGCCTCTGTGGCGGGTTTGCTGTTGCTGAGAGCCGTGCGGCTCCCGGTGGTTCTTACGATCGGCCAGAACTGATTGTAGGATCAGTTTGTTGGGGTTTTTTGGCTGATCGTAAGGACAGCGTCTTCCTGTAACGTGAATTTGGAAAGACCTGGCCACTTGCCCTCTTGACCCCATAGGTGAGGGTTGCCCCCAACCTTGGAAGGGATAATCCTTCCCCTCTCTCTGCCTCTCTCTGTACCCCACAGTCATGGCTTTCTCTCTCTCTCTCTCTCTTCCTTCTCTTCCTGCAGGACTTATCAGTTAGAGTCCACAGCTCCCCTGGGATCCCACAAAGTGCAGAAGCATTTTTTGTTGTCCCTTTTGAAAATCCATCTTTTCTTGCTTGGAAGATGCAAAGTTTGGAAGGAGCACAGGAAGAACTGAGGACAAGCACAGCATCCTCCTCACCTCCAGTCTGCCTCACAAAAAAAGACCACCTCTTTTTTTCTTTGTTTTTGCCTTTTATCACTCTCTATTTGGACAGGGGGTGGGTTGGGGGGTGGGATACCCTTTGATGTCTTTCCGGCATTTCATCCTCTCGCCTGCCACTTGACTAAGCTTGAGATTTCTGCCCGCATCTTGTACGGATGGCCACACCATGCACTGAGTCCCTCTTGGGAATCTGGACTGTCCCTTAAACAGCAGCAGAGTCCTGTGACCCTTAAAAAACGGCCTCTTAGTCTTTAAGGTGCTGCAAGATTCTTTGTTGGTTTTGCTGCCACGGATTAACACATGGCGATCTCTTGTGAATGGTCCCTGGGCTATTTGCAGAAGAACCTGTCTTACAGATTAAAATGTGTATTTTATACCTGTCTGACTGTGTAAACATGAAGTAATAATAATAATAAATAAATAAAAGCTTTAGAACAGCATTTTTAACACCTAGAATTTTCTCAAACATTGTATTTATTTACATACTTCTCTCTCTGCAAGGAGTTCAGGATGTTGCTAAAAGGGATATTTCGTTTTTAATATTTCAATTTAACCCACCTCACAAGATGGTGGGGAGGGTGGGGGGAGAGAGAGAGAGATAGAGAGATAAATATATTTTAAAAATACATTAATGTTTTAATATTTATTTTAGCTATTGGCTACCAGAACAGTCATAATACTTGTATTAGCACTTTTTCACATAATAAAGAAGTTTTTAAAAAGCATAGGCCCCAAAGGTACAAGGTCAAATCCACCTCCGCAGAGTATCTAGAAGAGCACTGCCAAACTTCTCTTTAGGTGCATGTCGGTGTGAAAACAGTCACCATTCTGGACAAACCTGGGTCCTCTAATTGGGGTAAACAGCGTTTTTTTGTGCTTTTCTCATTTTTATTAGTCATATCTAATCCTTTCCTTACTCCGAGTCCCAATTGCAATTAGCTCAATATAGTAAAAGCATTTTTCTAATGAATCACCTTCCTCAGAAATCCTCCAGAATCTGTTCTTGTCCCACGTTGGCTGCCATGAGGGGCGAGAGTGCTGAGAAGAACCGTGTGGGTCAGCCCCAGCTCTGTGTATCTAGCCGCATTTGTGTCCTACCCTCTCCCTCTATTTCGGACATTCAGATCCAAAGACATTCAGCCGAGTGGGGACTCTCCTTCTAAACAGATGCTGCAGTTTTACAATGCCCTTTTTCTAGTGTTTTCTCCCACCGCCCCTGGTCCCATTCACCAATTCTCAGCACAAATACTGATGATTCCAGTTACCAGGGACACAATTTCCCACCCCCACCTACTGGTTTTATTTGCTTTGTAACAGATTCGTTAATTATACTGGAAATTTCCATTGGGTTTTTAAAATCATTGCAAACCTCTTATATTGACCATCATCTGACTCCTTTTCACTCTAGCAACAGATTGTATAGCACAACCTTTTTTGAATCTTTTGAATTGTATCAATAAATATTTTTTGACCTCTCTGTCACCTTAACTGTTTTCTTCCTTGAAATGAATTATTTAAGAAGTGCCACAGTGATAATTATTGAATTAGTGGTTTCAATGTGCTTTACAAAGAATGAGAGAGAGGACCCTGTCCCAGTGGGGTAACAATCTAGTCGTCAACACAAGAGAGGCCATGGAGGAAGGAGGAGAAGGGAAGGGACATCATTTATTATAACAATACAGTAGCACCTGTATAGTTAAGGTGAGGAGTCAAAACGGCATTCCACCCTTATAAGCCCTGAATATTATTTTGTTTATTAAATCTACAGCCTCCTTTAGCTCCTCCTGAAATTCTGCCCATGTCAACTAGGTGATAAGTGCCATGACTCCCCCATCTTTGGTGCAAATCCCTTGAAAAATGCCTGAGATACAGCAGTGTCAAGTTTTAACTCCTATAAGAGGGTTTGAGTGTTGGTGACTTTTTTTTCACAACAATGTGGCTTTAAAATTTTTAATGCCTAATTTTATCCAAAAATTCAAGTACATACTGAAGCTATTACCATGATCTATGGAAAGCAGGCTAAGAGAACTTAGCCTCAGCTGTTTTTTTTTTTTTTTTAAGTTGCTGAAACTAGAGGGATTTTTTTAAGCCGGACATACTTTGGGCTAAGCCAAAATGTGCAGCCTTGATTCGGGGGGGGGGGGGATCAAAGTCTGTCTATACTGGTCCCTGATAGCCCGCATAGACATTGGAGTAAATGAAGCTAAAATGTGGACTGGCACACTTCAAGGAGAGCTGGTCTTGTGGTAGCAAGCATGACTTGTCTCCTTAGCTAAGCAGGTTCTGCCCTGGTTGCATATGAATGGGAGACTAGAAGTGTGAGCACTGTAAGATATTCCCCTCAGGGGATGGAGCTGCTACTCTGGGGAGAGCAGAAGGTTTCAAGTTCCCTCCCGGCAGCATCTCCAAGATGGGGCTGAGAGAGATTCCTGCCTGCAGCCTTGGAGGAGCTGCTGCCAGTCTGTGCAGACAATACTGAGCTAGATAGACCAATGGTCTGACTCAGTATATGGCAGCTTCCTATGTTTCTATGCTCCTATGAGATTTCTGGGCACTAGCCGGAGATCCGCCCGTAGGGATGTGCATAAAACCGGTTCTCCCGGTTCGGTTCGGATCCGAACCGGGTCCGAACCGGACCAGGGTGGTTCGGTTTTGGTTTTGCCGAACCACCCCCCCGGTTCGGTTCGGATCCGAACCGGTTCGGATCTCAAAAAATAGCTGGTTTGAAAGGGGACCTTGTGTTCTACCTGCAACCCAAATTTCAAGTCGATTGGACCTTCCTCTGATTTTTGGCGATTTTTTAAAGTTTTAGTGACTTTGGGGCAGTTCGGGGGCATAGCGTGGGATCTGGGCAAAAGGAGTGGGGTGGGGTGGTAGTGCCTAATGGGTGCAGGCTACCACCCCAATTTCAGGGGGGTTGGGCAAAGGGCTGATTTTTGGTAAATTTCTGAAAATTTCATGTCTTTGGGGCATATTGGGGCATATTGGGGCAGAAAGTGGGGGCTGGGGCAGAATAGTGGGGTGTGGTGGTAGTGCCTAATGGGTGGAGGCTACCACCCCAATTTCAGGGGGTTTGGACAAAGGGGTGATTTTTTGAGAATTTTTGAAGTTTTAGTGACTTTGGGGCAGTTTGGGGGCAGAAAGTGGATCTGCCCCAAAATAGTGGGGTGGGGTGGTAGTGCCTAATGTGTGGAGGCTACCACCCCAATTTCAGGGGGATTGGGCAGAGGGCTGATTTTTTGAGAATTTTTGAAGTTTGGGTGTCTTTGGGGCAGATTGGGGGCAGAAAGTGGATCTGCCCCAAAGGAGTGGGGTGGGCTGGTAGATAGTGCCTAATGGGTGGAGGCTACCACCCATCCCCAATTTAAGAGTGATTGGGCAGAGGGGTGAATTATGGTGAATAGAAAAGGTGTGAATTCTCATTCTATCATAGCAAATGAGATATTTTTCAATTAAACAACTCTCATGACCCCACTTTCACTTTTTCACACTTTCCTTTACTATGAATAATATGAGGAAGTAATCAATTTAGCACACTTCACCTTATGAAGACAAACCTCATACAAATAAATTCACCATAATTCACCCCTCTGCCCAATCACTCTTAAATTGGGGATGGGTGGTAGCCTCCACCCATTAGGCACTATCTACCAGCCCACCCCACTCCTTTGGGGCAGATCCACTTTCTGCCCCCAATCTGCCCCAAAGACACCCAAACTTCAAAAATTCTCAAAAAATCAGCCCTCTGCCCAATCCCCCTGAAATTGGGGTGGTAGCCTCCACCCATTAGGCACTACCACCCCACCCCACTATTTTGGGGCAGATCCACTTTCTGCCCCCAAACTGCCCCAAAGTCACTAAAACTTCAAAAATTCTCAAAAAATCACCCCTTTGTCCAAACCCCCTGAAATTGGGGTGGTAGCCTCCACCCATTAGGCACTACCATCACACCCCACTATTCTGCCCCAGGCCCCACTTTCTGCCCCAATATGCCCCAATATGCCCCAAAGATATGAAATTTTCAGAAATTTACCAAAAATCAGCCCTTTGCCCAATCCCCCTGAAATTGGGGTGGTAGCCTGCACCCATTAGGCACTACCACCCCACCCCACTCCTTTTGCCCAGATCCCATGCTTTGCCCCCGAACTGCCCCAAAGTCACTAAAACTTTAAAAATTCACCAAAAATCAGCCCTTTGCCCAATCCCCCTGAAATTGGGGTGGTAGACTCTACCCATTGGGCACTACCACCCCACCCCAAAATTTTGCCCCTGGGCCCCTTTTTACCCCCCCGAATCGATTCGGATTCAGATTCGGATTAAATCCAAATCCGAACCAAATCAAGGGTGATTCGGGTGACCCAGATTTGGGCACAAAACAGAACAGGGGTGATTCGGTTCGGGTCCGAGCCAAATCACCCGAAATCCCAAATTGCACACCCCTACTAAGCACACACACAGAGAAGAAGCAGGAGGCGGAGTGTGGATTCTATGATAGCATATTAGAGTGGATTGATGGTGTCTCATTGAAAATCTCATTTGCTATCATAGAATCCACACTCAATACCTCAGAAACAAGAGAACCCTGTACCCATGGGGGTGCCCCTACCAGAGATCCCTGTACCCCATGGGTTAGAAACCCATGGGGGTGGTTGGCACCCTATGTGCACTACACCACCACTTGCTCTGGGCCACCCCAGCACCCCCATGTGCACTTATAGGGCTGCTGAAAGCTCCATTATAACTTATTATGAGGAAAAACCTTAAAGACGCGTAAACTTCAAAAATCACTTAAAAATCACCTCTTTGCCCAATTCCTTTCAAATAATTCTGATAGCTTCCTTGCCCACCCTAGGAACTACCACCCACCACACTGCACTCTATGACACCCCTTTCCCCCCGATGTGAAGCTATACATTTGCTGCAATCCTAATTATTCTCTATGAGGAATTCAAAAACACTTAACAATTCACCAATAATCAGAGGAGTGTCCAATTGCCTTGAGATTTTTTGGGTGGTAGGCACCCATGCCTGTCTACCACCCACCCTGCTTTTGTGCTCCTAGGTCCTCCACAACAGGGGATATGGACTGGTTCGGGTCCCATTATACTCAATGAGAAAAATAATTAAAAATATTTCAAATATTCATAAAAAATCATAGGGGTGTCTGATTGCTTCAGGGTTTGCATGGTTGTTGGCACCCATGAGTGCTCCACAATAAGAAATAATGGCCTGGTTCGGGTCCCATTATATCCTATGAGAGAAAAATAAAAATATTTTTCAAAAATTCATAAAAAATCGTACGAGTGTCCGATTGCTTTGGGGTTTGGGTGACAGGTACCCCTGGGTGCCAGCTACCATCTGACCAATTTTCAGCTTTCCGAACCGATCCGAACCGGTCCGAACCGGTTCGAAACGAACCACCCCCAGTTCGGTTCGGATTCGAACCGAACCAGGGGTGGTTCGGTTCGATCCGAACCTCCGAACCGGAACCGGTTCGGACCCGAACCGGTTCGGATCCGAACCGGTTCGCACATCCCTATCCGCCCGTGTGTGCTCTTGGAATGTTCCTGCACCTAGGCTGCTTCCAGCAAAAGCACCAGGCACAGCAGCCTCAGATGGTCTTTGCTGCTGGTGGACTTCCACTCCCTGTCACTGATCCTGCAAGAGATAGGGAGGGAGGAAGGGCAGAGGAGAGTGGATTAGCGGAGGGGGTGCGCAATGCATTCTATGGCAAAAGTCCCATGGGAGCTACTGGAGGAGATCTCCGGGCCCTGAGGCAATGTGATCAACCCCCTCCTCCCACGCCCTCCAGCTGACCAGCTGGCTGTCAAACTAAAAAAAAAGTAATTATAAAGGGAGGCATCTCGGGCCTCCTCCTCCTGGGATGTGATTGATGGGATCAAAAACCCAGAGCAAGCTGTGGGAATGCACACAGAGAAAGATGCCGAGAGGAGCCAAGGAAATGCAGATGGTCCATTTAACACTGCGAAGTAAACAGCTCCGGATCTGCTGCAAAGCAGATTCGCTCTTCCTCCAATAACCCAGGGCATGAAGCCATGTCTGAATAACTCTCTGGGCCCTGAAGGAGAGCGGCCTGCCAGCTGAGCAACAACTTGGTCTTCACTCTCCCCCTCCCACTTCTCTAAAGAAGAAGAAGAAGAGAGGGAGATGGGGGTGGGGCCCATCTTCACTTTGTCCCAGGGGGCCCACACCAGCCTGGTTACATCACCGGCAGAAGTGCTTGAGTTTCGCTTCCCCACACGCCAAGCTGAGCTCCGCATCCAGGGAACTGAAAGGGAGAAGCTGGCGACAACCCAGGAGATGGCTGGGGTCCCCTAAGAGCAAAGCAAAACCTCCTCACAAGGCCACTGCAGCGCCCGGCTCCCCCACCCCCAAGGATATGAGGCAGACTCCCCCCATAGCAAGGGACCCCTTGGGGATCATGGAGCTAAATGTTAGATAAGAGCAGAGCAGGGAGGAGAATCTCTCACATGAACCACGCAGAGAAAATCTTTTTGCAAAAGGGGAGGGAAATCCATAGATGACCTTTCTTACATGCTCAGAGTCTCTCTGATGACCACCTCTGGGGACAGGAAGGGATTCATTCATTCATTCATTCGATTTCTATACCGCCTTTCCAAAAAAGGGCTCAGGGCGGTTTACACAAAGAAATAACAAACAAATAAGATGGCTCTTGACTGGCTTCTTGACTGGTCTTTAAGAAGGTTTGTCTTCCCTTGCAGACATGCAGCTGGGCTCACTTGTTCGAGTCATCTGCTGTGCTTGGCTTCAAAGGCATCTAGGTGCTCTCTCTTCCTTCTTGTGGCACAGGGTGTCTTGGATTACGTTGGGTTTATGAGTCTGAGGCTGGTTGCGGGGGGCAGGCAGTCCTGCTTGGGGGGCACGGGTAATGATGCAGCTTTGCCTCCTCTACATTGGTCTCAGTATGTTCAACTCCTGGATGGTTTATTAATTATTATTATTGTTGTTGTTTGTTAGTTTCTTGACTGGTAAACACCAGTAAATAGAACCTGACAGCACCACAAGTCCTGACAGATCATTGACCTGGAGCCCACTAGCTTCGAGACTGGAGAGAGGTTCAGATTAAGGGGCAACCCAGGTCACAGCTGTCTCTTGCTCCTTCCTCTAACCTGGCCAGTCCAAGCCCCACGATCAAATCTCTCCCCTCCCATTCCCATTCACTTATCCAAGGACCTACTGCAATGCCCTTTCAATCCCTTCAACTCATTCCTGGCCCTGCAGAAGGAGAATTGGTCTTCTCTTCCCCTTCCATGCTTCACTTCTGCATTGCTACTTGCCTCCTTGTTTGGTTTCCTGACCAACTCGCACAAAACACAAGAGATCAGCAATATAATATTTCAAGCCAACCCAACACACGCATCCAGAAGATAATGTTCCATGCTGTTCTGCATGTTGTTGGCTTCATCAGGTGCCTTGCTTTCTGCAGCAGCACCCTCTTGGATCAGAGCTTAGGAATGGTTTGTGGGGGCCAGCAGAGGGGCTGAAATTTCTGCCGGTGTGCATGAGGGATGGGTTGTGGATTTCCTTAACGCAGCCTGTTTTAGCTGTTTGCTCATATTGCAAGCACTGCCTCAGAGCACAGAATTTTAGTGTAGGAAAGGAGCTTGGAGGTCTCCTAGTGCAACCTGATGCTCAGTGCAGGAAACTGCTCTACCAGAAGAACATAAGAGCATAAGAACAGCCCTGCTAGATCAGGCCCAAGGCCCATCTAGTCCAGCATCTTTTTTCACACAGTGGCCCACCAGATGCCTCTGAGAAGCTCACAGGCAGGAGTTGAGGGCATGCCTTCTCTCCTGCTGTTACTCCCCTGCAACTGGTACTCAGAGGCATCCTGCCTTTGAGGCTGGAGGTGGCCTTTAGCCCTCCAACTAGTAGCCGATAGACCTCTCCTCCATGAAGTTATCCAAAGCCCTCTTATAGCCATCCAGGTTGTTGGCTGTCACCACATCTTGTGGCAGAGAATTCCAGAAGTTGAATTGTGGAGAACTCTGGTTCATCTAGGTTTTCTAGTTTATTGGAATCTATCTCTTCTTTGATATACAGTGCCACTCCTCCCCCAACCCTCTCCTCCCTGATCCTTCGAGTTTATATCCAGGAATAATCATCTCCTACTGGTTCTCACCATTCCACCAGGTTTCTGTTACACCCACTATATCTATGTTTTCATTAGTAACCAAGTGCCAATCTTGGCTTGGAGGCTTCTGACATTGGTATACAGACACCTCTACGCCAGGTCCATCACCTGGTGTTGGCGTGTGCTATCCCCCTTACCATCATTTGACCTATGTGGCAAGCTGCCCTGTGTTTCCTTCTGCTCAACTCCTGGCTCTACTCTCTGTCCCCTTCTGGTTTATCCGAAACATGTTCACCCTCAGGGGAATTTGCCAGCTGAAGCAGACACCACCCTGTTCCCGCCGGCAATCCCCAGGTGTCATTTTAAAAGGTGCTGTGCAACCTTCTTGATTTTTAGCTCCAGCAGTCTGGTTCCATTTTGGTTCACGTGGACCCCGTCCCTTTTGTACCGGCTTTGCTTCCCCCAAAATGTATCCCAGTGCCTAATGAATCTAAACCCCTCCTCCCGGCACCACCATCTCATCCATGCATTGAGACCCCTCAGCTCTGCCTGTCTCGCTGTCCCTGCATGTGGAACAGGTAGCACTTCAGAGAATGCTACCCCGGAGGTCCTGGACTTCAGTATGCTTCCTAGCAGCCTAAATTTGGCTTCCAGGATCTCCCGACTGCATTTCCCAACATCCTTGGTGCCATCGTGCACCACGACAGCTGACTCCTCCCCAGCACTGCCCAACAGCCTACCTAGATGCAGCGTGACGTACGCAACCTTTGCACCAGGCAGGCAAGTAATCACGCGGTCTACACGTGGGTCACAGACCCATCTCTCTATGCCCCTAATGATAGAATCACCCGCTACTAAGAAGCCCCCAACCCCTGGAGGAGTATCCTCTGTGCGAGAGGATATGGGCACATCACCCAAGGAAGGGGTCCCTGATAAGGGAGTGTTTCCCTCTTCCTCAGACCCATGTCCTCCTTCCCTGAGACCCTCATTTTCAAGGACAGCAGAAGCGCCATCAGCCTGGGAGTGGGATGCCTCTCCCACATCCCTGAGGGTCTCATCCACACACCTCTCTACCTCCCTGAGCTTCTCCAGGTCATCCACCTTGGCTTCAAGGGAACGAACGTGTTTCCTAAGAGCCAAGAGCTCTTTACACCTAGTGCACACCCACAACTTCTGCCCCTCAGGCAGATAGTCATACATGCGACATTCTGTGCAATACACAGGGAAGCAGCCCCTCCTCTGCTGGCATTCTACTTTCATAACTGTTCTACTACTTTCTGTTTGAAAACCTCCATAGGAAACATAGGAAACTGCCATATACTGAGTCAGACCACCGGTCTATCTAGCTCAGTATTGTCTTCACAGACTGGCAGCGGCTTCTCTAAGGTTGCAGGAAGGAATCTCATTCAGCCCTATCTTGGAGAAGCCAGGGAGGGAACTTGAAACCTTCTGCTCTTCCTAGAGCGGCTTCATCCCCTGAGGGGAATATCTCTTACAGTGCTCACACATCAAGTCTCCCATTCATATGCAACCAGGGCAGACCCTGCTTAGCTATGGGGACAAGTCATACTTGCTACCACAAGACCAGCTCTCCTCTCCATAAAAAGAGAGTCCACCACTGCATGAGGCAGAGAGTTCCACTGTTCAACAGTTCTCACAGTATGGAAGTGCCCAACATTTTCAGGCCCAAAGTCCATTTCCATCTCAACTGAATAGCCTCAGTAAGATCTTCTGCCCTTCTAGGATGAGGGGGAGAGAAATTTCAGGGGGCAAAGCCCCTTTTCTTTTGCAAAAGAAGATCTTATCTAGACCAATTTCAAACTGGTTTTCGGGCAGGCTATGGGGTGGAGACTGCCTTGGTCGGCCTGATGGATGATCTCCAATTGTCAATTGACAGAGGAAGTGTGACTCTGTTGGTCCTTTTGGATCGCTCGGCAGCTTTCGATACTATCGACCATAGTATCCTTCTGGAACGTCTGAGGGGGTTGGGGGTGGGAGGCACTGTTTTACAGTGGTTCCGCTCCTTCCACTCAGACAGATTCCAGATGGTGTCGATTGGAGGTTGTTGCTCTTCGATATCTGAGCTTAAGTATGGTGTCCCTCAAGGCCCTGTACTTTCTCCAATGCTTTTTAATATCTACATGAAACCGCTGGGAGAGATCATCAGGGGATTTGGAGCTGGGTGTTACAAGTACACTGATGATACCCAGATCTACTTCTCCATGTCAGCTTCTTCATGAGCTGGCATATCCTCCATAAATGCCTGCCTGGAAGTAGTAATGGGATGGATGAGGGAGAATAAACTGAATCCACTGAATAAACTGAATAAATCCACTGAATAAACTGAAGCTGAATCCAGATAAGATGGAGGTACTTATTGTGCGGGGTCACAACTCTAGAGACGATTTTGAGCTACCTGTTCTAGATGGGGTCACACTTCCGCAAAAGGAACAGGTTTGCAGTCTGGGAGTACTTCTGGATTCACACCTCTCCCTGGTTTCTCAGGTTGAGGCGGTGGCCAGGGGTGCTTTCTATCAGCTTCGGCTAATACGCCAACTGCACCCGTTTCTTGAGATCAATGACCTCAAAACAGAGGTACATCTGTTGGTAACCTCCAGACTTGACTTCTGTAATGCGCTCTATGTGGGGCTGCCTTTGTATGTAGTCCAGAAATTTTAGTTGGTTCAGAATGCAGCAGTCAGGTTGGTCTCTGGGTCATCTCGGAGAGACGATGTTACTCCTTTACTGATGGAGCTACACTGGCTGCCAATAGGTTTCCGGGCAAAATACAAAGTGCTAGTTATAACTTACAAAGCCCTAAATGCAGGGGCGTAACTATAATCGGGCAAGGGGAGACAGTCGTCTGGGGGCCCACTGCCTTGGGGGGCACCCCAGAGGCAAGTCACATGACTCCCCTGCCCACCCGGGCTTCATTTCATTATTTACTGTTTAATTGGTGGGGGTTCTTTTTGTGCCGCGTGGCCATGCCGCCATATCTGACCTTCCCTCCTCCTTCCTCCACACCCTTTCACTTCATTGCCGAAGGCGCCTCCTCCTCCTTCCCCTTCCCTTTCATTGGTTGGGTGCTGCACGTGAGTGGCATATGATCCCATCCTCAGTGCAGGAAGGCGGGAAGCCAGCGAGCAACACAGAGAAAAATTTCGAGGCTGCTCTCTTAGTCTTTGCACTTCGTTGTTTGTTCCTTCCCTGCCTTGCTGCTGCCGCAGCCTGCTAAACTACGAGGGAGACAGTGAGGGAGACAGTGAGAGCGCGACGATATGACACAGACAACACAAAAGAACACATGGAGTCCTCCTCCTCCTCAGGTAGTTGGCATTCCCGCCGCCGCTGAGTAGGGGCTAGGCTACCGGTAGCCTTATATTATATTATAACAACAGGGGAGGGACCACCGAGACGAGGGCCAACTGCTAATTCCTCCTGCTGCTGTCCTAAGGCCAGTGTTTGTCCACTCCACCCCACTGCTGCCGCAGCCACCCACGGAAGCAACTCAACCCAGCCAGTGGCAAGCGCCATTTCTCCCCAAATGCCTGCAAATCTCCCCTGCAGTGCTGCTGCTACTGTCTTGAATGACTCGAGTGGGAATGGGTGGTGGGCACGGTGCGTCCAACGCACTTGCTGGTGTGTGCTGCTGCGTGTCTTGAACTACTCATTGAGAGAAGAATTGGGTCGGGGGAGGCAAGGGATCGGACAAAGCAGAAGGACAGAGCAGCGTGTGTGTGTTGGTGAGATTTGGCGCCAGAGTTTGTATGTTGATGAGGGTAGGGCACAGTAAGTAAAACATTTACTTGTGGGCTGCTGATCGTCCTTCCCTTCTAAAGCAAAGGCTTCCCCACCCCCCTCCTCTGCAGCGCTTTGCAGTAGTCAAACTTTCCCATTGGGCGCCCGCGCAGCCTCTCCGCCCCAGCCAGCTGCTCACTGTGCTGGCGTGCTTGCTGCCAGCTGCCCACCCAAGCACAGCCACTGCCGCCCCACTCCACTGCACCCTTGGACTCCACTGAAGTACATGGTGGATTGTGAGTTAACACTGCACTCCTAACTTAAGCACAATTTCTGCAAGGGGCGAGGGAGGAAGCCTTGTCCCGTCACCAATCGGTGAGGGGTTTGCTTCCAAAGAATTCTGCTGAGCAATCGCAATTTTCAAAGTCCCAGCCCGATTCTCGAGTGCAGTTGGGAGAGCTGCAAAAGTACTTGTATTGGTCTCCAGTCTGAGAACAAGTGGTTATAAACTGCATGGTCTAAAGAGAGTTTGTATTTCCCTGTCTACTGGTAGATCCAGGCTTCCCATTTGCCCACTGTCACTTCCTGCCCTAACATGGTGTGTAACGTACCTGCTTTTGTTAGGGAAACTCAATAGACTTCCAAGAAGTGCTTCGAAGATTTTGCAGCCTTGCATGGAAATAAGCGCCATGGGGAAGTGTGACATTTATATACAAGTAAATCTGTCCAGAGACTCCTCGGAGAATAAACTCGCACTTCCAGTATGGGGAATTGTGAGTCAGACACCTTAGTCTAAGACTAAGAATTTTCTCCTTTGTTGCCAACTTCTGCCCTGTCCTGCCTCAGCCTGGCGCCACTGCTGAAGGGAGAACCAAGGAAAGGCAGGTTGTGGCCGGGGACCAAGGTAAGCAGCTACCCGGCGCAGAGGCAGCCGGCTTGTTGAGACATTCGCCCTTCTCCTTCAAAGCCACTCGCCCCTCTCCTTCACTCCCTGCAACTTGGTAGTGAAATTACAAATAGCTGGCTCCAGGAAAGAGGGGCTGCTCTTCTGCTGCAGACTTGCATTGAGATGACCAGAATAGTCCCCCCCACCCCCATTAATTAACTGGCGGAGGCGTCCTGCAAACAGAAGGGAGGAGGCTATTCCCTCAAGTGCTTTTTGTTACAGTACATGCGCTCCCTAATTTTTTTCTTCCCCAGCACCCTCCTCCTCCCACACAAAAATGCATTCTTAATGCAGAGATTGTCTTGATTTCAGCTTCTTTTATACTATTGTAGGAATGTTAATGTCTAATGCAGGGCAAAGAACACTATCATTATATCACTACTACTGTTGCTGTTATAATTATTATTTATTATTATCTTCAGGGTTTTTCAAGGACCTTCAAGTGAGGGAGATTGTGTTCCCCTTAGTGGACTTTCCACTAGGCTCCAGCTGGGAGCCCTGCAATTTTGCCTTTATTTTCTATTGAGTTGAGCTTGATATTTGTACTGTAGTCCCAAAATAAGTGTTACAAGAAGGGTCTTTGCTCAGAATGAGGGGGTGGGCTGCTTTATGCTAAAGGCTTAAATAGCAAGCGCAACTTTTGAGTTTGATGTAAATAGTGCCTCCAAGCTCTCATCAAGGTTGGTGAAACAGTTTAATGTTGCAAAAATCTCAAAGCCATGTCGTTTGGTGATGAGAAGTCCCATATGGCTACTATTTGATATGGTGGGCTCATTGCTTAAGTAAGGTAGGCTAGAAGCTGCATTATATTTTGACACTGTGAGATGTCTTGGAAGTTGATGAAGGCAGTGCCAAAATGGGATTCACTTAATGGATATGTGATTACTATGACCAGTATTCTGATTAACTCCCCCAGGGATGCTGTTACATAAGCACTAGCTTCAGTGTGTTTCTAGTCACAAAGGAGATTAACCCTTTCTAAACATACTGGGCATGGGCATGGTCATGATCCTACATCCCTGATTCTGTTGTATTAGTTAGTTCTGCTGTTATTTACACCTTGTAACTAGTTGGGATAGTTAGCAGAGACATTGGGCCAGGACAAGAAGGAAGGCAGTGAGGGGCCCATTTTAAAATCTTGTCTCTGGGCCCACTCCAACCTTGCTACGCCCCTGCCTAAATGGCTTAGGCTCTGGGTATCTAAGACAGCGTCTTCTTCACTGCGAGATAGACCAATGGTCTGACTCAGTAAATGGCAGTTTCCTATGTTCCTATGAGCCCCACCGCCCATTGAGGTTATCTGAGAAGGTCCGTCTCCAGTTACCGCCAACTCGTTTGGTGGCTACACAGAGATGGGCCTTCTTGGTCGCTGCCCCGAGATTGTGGAATGCACTCCCTGCTGAGATACGATCCTCCCCATCTCTGGCAATTTTTAAAAAACACCTGAAAACTCATCTTTTTGCCCAAGCTTTCTCAGCTTCCTAAATTTGGGGGGTTTTAATCTCTGGTTTATTTTTAAATTGTTAAATTGTTTTTAAGGTTTTTGTATATGTTTTTAACTGGTTTTATGCTATTGTTAACTGCCCAGAGACAAAAGTTTGAGGCGGTGTACAAATGTGATAAATAAATAAAATAAAAGCCTCAGCACCAGCTGGGGGAGGGATGGAGTGGATTTGGGTTTCCTGAAGGCAGGAAAGACCTCTGCACCAGCCATGCTGTAGTGACAGGTGGCCTGCTTCTTGCTGTTTTGCCTTGCCCTCCCTCTCCCCTAACATCCCCATTATACTTTGGGGCTGTGTGTCAGGGACTTTCCAAAGCCAACTTGTCATCTGAGGAGGGCCGGCAAGCTTGTGGTCCCAGGAGGGACTTTCCTCTCCATGCAAAACTTAAGCTGGCCAACCGTAGACTCCAGGCCTGGCCAGTCATCAGTTGCCAGGCAGAGAAGGCACCTCTTCTGCAAAACCCATCACTTCATCTCCTCAGGCTTAGCTGCTACCAGCCAGGAGAAGCAGTGATTTGGGATTCTGGGTGACCAAGAGAGGGAAGGTGTAGGCCCCCTCTCCCCTCACACTCTTTCCAGAACCAGTAAAATCTCCTCATCTTGATTGGCTCTCCTACTGACCAACATTACCTCCGTCTTGTCTGGATTCAGTCTCAGTTTATTAGCCCACATCCAACCCATCACAGCCTCCAGCCCCTGATTCAGGATATACACTGCCTCCCTAGGATCAGGTGACCAGGAGAGATAGAGCTGAGCGTCATCAGCATATTGCTGACAACTCAGTCCACATACCGGGATGACCACGCCCAGCAGTTTCATGTAGATGTTAAACAGCATGGGGGACAAAATTGAACCACGTGAGACCCTACAGGCCAATGGCCACAGAGTCGAGCAATCGTCCCCCAGCACCACCTTCTGGACCCTCTCCCAAAGAAAGGACTGGAGCCACTCCAATGCAGTACCTCCAATTCCTATACTTGAGAAGCAGTCCAGAAGGATACCATGATCGATGGTATCGAACGCTGCCAAGAGGTCCAGCAGAACCAACAGGGACGCACTCCCCCTGTCTAGTTCCCAGCATAGGTCATCCACTAGAGCAGCCAAGGCAGTTTCAGTCCCATATCCAGGGTGGAAGCCAGATTTATGAACAAGTTAAAGAGCACTGGTCCCAGTACCGATCCCTGGGGGACCCCACTTCCTACCTAAATCCATTGTGAAAACTGACCATTTATTCCTACCCTTTGTTTCCTGTCCTTCAACCGAGCCACACATAAATCTGTCCCTTTAGCTCATGCATGCTAAGTTTACTCAAGAACCTTTGGTAGCGAACTTTGTCAAAAGCTTTTTGGAAGTCCAAATTACTGTGTCAACCGGATCACCTTTATCCACATGCCTGCTGACACTCTCCAAGAACTCCAAAAGGTTAGTGAGGCAAGACTTGCCCTTGCAGAAGCCATGCTGGTTCTCCTTCAACAAGGCCTGTTCTTCTATATGCCTAACAGTTTTGTCCTTAAGTATGCTTTCCATCAGTTTACTGGGTACCCAGTAATTTTGGTGAAAATGTGAAATTAATGTGAAATATACCAGAAATGTTACATTTCAGAATTGTAAAGTATGGGGAAAATTTCACCCCTACGCCCAGAAAGGCACTTTGCCCCTTCTCTCCCCTCAATATATTTTTCCTGTTTCATGAGTAAGAGAAGGGGGGTGTCTGCTGAATTCTTGACTACAATGATTTCCCACATTTTGTGTCTTCTCTGTTCCCTTCTGTGCTCCAATGCCTTAATGGGAAATAGTGAATCTCTTTCAACAGCCAATTGTGCCTCCTCAGTGCATCACCTCAACATCACACCAATCTGTTCACGACAGATTTGAGCTGACTGAGCCACATTCAAGTGGATGGTGCAGTTCTTATCCTGAATTGTCAGGAGATGATGGCAATGTTACGTTAGCGAACTCTGCTTTAAAGAGCACATTGCTGATTAAAAAAGATACAATCCTGATTGGAATTGTGAAGACCCTGGCCATTTGCCCTCTTGACTTGACCCGATTTGGGTTGCCCCACCACCACCACCGCAATCTTGGAAGGGATGATTCTAAGGTTTCTCCATCTTTTGTACCCCACGTTAGTGACCATATCTCCTCTTTCTTCTCTGTCTGCAGGACGTATGTTAGACTTCACAGCTCTATCTGGGTCCCACAAAGTAGAGAAGTATTTTTGTTTTTTCTTGCAAATGGTTGCCTTTTCTTGCTTGGAGGATGCAAAGTTTGGACAGAGAGCAGGAAGGACAGAGAAAGGCAAACACAGCCTCCTCCTCATCTCCTCTGTGATACTTTATATTAGAGCTGACCTAGATACCACAACTGAGCCAAAGTCTATTGTGGGGGTGCCCAGTAACACCTTTTAAATAGTTAAATGGGGTAAAATTCCATTTGTGACTCCTGGGGACAAGCTACTTGGAGCAGTGTCTTCTACCACCTCTTCCCTTGACCCTTGTCCAAGCTGACTTATACTATCTAGCAGGGAGGTTGTTGTAGAGGGCCTGATAGATAGAAATGTTTCTCTGAGGGAGGGCATTGTCTTAAGGAGGCAATTATGAGACCTCTTTTAAAGAAGCCTATGTTAGACCCTTCAGAGTAGGGCAATCTTTTGGGTTTAATTTCTGCGTTGCAGTCCTACAACATTGTTAAAAAATAGCTGTATTTTCCCATTGTTGTAAGGTCCGGGCGGAAGCCAGAAAAGACTGCTCCCCCTGCTGGCAACATACTTTATTTACAGTTTCAATACTTCCAAGCCAAAGTAAACTACAAAAGCTCCCAGGGACTTTTACACATAGCAGGCTTCACTGTGAGTTTACTGTGAACTTGAAGTTGTCCCCGCAAAATGAGACAAATAGTGGATTTTTTTTAAGCCCCTGATATAAATCGGGCTATACTCTAATGTGCAGTGATAAATGAGTTTCCTCCCTCTGCTCAGCAAATGCCAATTACTCTCTTGGATCCCTTCAATTCTATTTCAATTCTGGTCCAATTCTCTTCCTTTGTCCTCAGGAGAAAAGGGCAGTGAAAGAGCATCTCTAAACCACCTAATATCCACCTAATATTAGGTCCACCTAATATCCACCTAATATCCACCTAATATCCTAATATCCACCTAATATTATATTATCCATAATATAATATATATATTATCCATTAATTATATATTATATATATTATCCATAATATATTATCCATTATCCTAATATTATATTATCCATTATATTATGCATATTATCCTAATATCCACCTAATATCCACCTATCCACCTAATATCCACCTAATATTAGGTCCACCTAATATTGTCTGCACTGACTGGCAGCAGCTCTCCAGGTTTGTAGGAACGGGTCTCCCCGACCCTGGCCATGCCAGGGATTGAACATGGAGTTTCCTGCATGCAGAAAACTCCTGGAAGGGAGGGATGAAGAAGTAGTAGATATTATAGAAGAAACAGGGGCGTAGCTATAATTGAGCAAAAGGGTTCAAAGAACACGGGGCTCCCCAGCTCCTGAGGGCCCTCCTGCTCCATCCCTCTCTATATTCTTCATTAGCTCCCTCGCTCTGGGCGGCCGCCAGAGAGAGGGATGAACATGGCCCCCTCTCCCCTAGCTACGCCCCTGAGAAGAAACGACACAGTGGCAGCAGCAGGGGGCTCAAGGAAGACCAAAGGGAGAATTGAGGGGAAGGGGAGTTCTGTAGCCCTCAGGGAAAGACACCTCCCCTCCCCCACCTTTCCCACCCTCTCTTTCTATTTTCTCTTTGATTCCTTTCATATGTCTCCTTTTCCTCCAGGGAGAAGGTCCACAGGGTAGAATTTCAGAGTCGCAGGCCTCCATCCCTTGGAAGGGACTGTGTTGGTAGTGAAAAACCCCAATTGTGTGTAAACTGCTCCCCGATAACTCGCAGGGACCTGGGGTAAATCTAGCTGATCTGTGAACACCCCCCCCTCCATTCCAGAGGAGATGCAAGTTAAAGGGCTTTAAAATCCCTGTGTGTAAAACTCCCAGGTAATTGGGGCAGTAGCGGCCAGTGGGTGGAGGGGCAGAGAGAGGCACCTTTAAGAATAAATGAATTGGTGCTTACTTCCGCTCTCGCTGCACCTGAATGCTGCTTGGAGAAGCAGTGTGCCCCCCCCCCCACAGTACCCTCTGTGCTGAGGGATCGCTTCCACCACTCACCTGGCTTTCACGGAGCTGATCCCCCGCCCTGGGCAGCCTGCTGCTTTCAAGGTCACTTTCCTTAACAGAAGATATAGGTTTCTATCCCTTATGGCTCAAAAAATATGCAGCAGTGCTTGGTAAAATCTGAGAAACCAGGTCACCGGGGAGACTTTCCAAGGATTGCGGGGAGAGCTTCCATGGCCTGCAAAGGTCTTCACTCCACTCTGGAATTAGCACAAGCAAAACAATCTTTTTTTTAAAAGCACAGTGTATACAAGTCTTATGGCTGAACAGTGTTTAGCTGTATTCAATTAATTGTGCTCTTTTTAACTGCTCTGGTTGCACAGAGGAAAGAAGTAGAAAAAATGCTCCTGGCCAGCTGGGAAGAGGCAATTGCTGATTAAATGGCCAATGTCAGTAACGGGGTGGCAGGAGGAGCCTCTCTTGACTGAAGACGGCAATCCTAGATGAATTTTCTAGGCAGCACTTACTTCTGAGTAAACATATTTCAGATCTACTACTTCGGTTGAAGCATTTTTAGGAGAAATGTAGAGCTATAGGAAGTGCCTGGTGAACCAGAGTCTTAATTCTGCTTTTACCTAATTGCACAATAGCCATGCTTCCGTTGCACTTGGGATGGAAAGGAGCAGATCAGGTGAGCAAGGGCCAGGCTTTTTGAGGCAGCAGGGGTGGAGCTACCATTGGGCGAACGGGTTTAAAGAACCCGGGCTGCCACCAATCAGGGGCTGCGCCTCGCGGCCCCGACACCCCCCCAGCATCTGACATCAGATGCGGGGGTGGGGGTTTAGCTCCCGAGCGGGGGCCGCAGAGCCCCCATTCGGAAGTTAAATAGCCACGGCTCTGCAAGAAGCAGCTCCTCCCTGCCTTTAGGCAGGGAAGAGCTGCTCCTTGCCACGCCGCGAACGCAACGCCAGCCCCGACCTAGCTCCAGAACGGGGCTGCACGGCCCCATTCGGGAGTTGGATGGCCAACGCTGCATTTGCACCCATGCCCCCTTTAAGGTAGGGAAGAGCCGCTCCTGCCCGCGTTACTCAAATTCCCGAACAGAGCCAGACCACGGCCCCCGCTGACGTCAGACATTAAACATTTTTAAATCATGTATCCAGTCCTTGAGGCTGTTCTCCTGTGCAGCCAAGACCAGACTAGAGCAGCCAAACCCCACCAGGAGCCGCGAACCTGCCTTCGGAGCCCAGCAGTTAAATAAGATTAAGGGGGCAAGCACTCCCTGAACCCCATTTCATTGCCCGTGTGTGGGCACTGGCTGCTTTCAGCCGCTGCTGATATACTGTGGGGCTTCTGGCCGGTGCCTGGGGGGTCCCCACAACGCACAGTGCACATTTACACTCTCATCTTGAACATATTTTCACTGAAATAGATCCTGTTGACTTCATAAATGGCAGGGCAAGTATGGGGACAAACTGCTTGTTTGAGGGGTGCTTACCCACCCATGTTCCCCCCCGCCTCAATCTGTTCCTGGTCCCAGATTACCTCTAATTGCATAGTTTTCACAGCTCTGTATTCAGATTGGTCTGATATAGTTATAGTCATGCCTGTAGCAGGAACCTGTAGGGTGTACAAAGGTCCTATTTGGGAATACACCCATAAGTATGAGTTTGGCATTGTATTGACAACTATTGAATAATGAAGTTTAAAATAAGCACTCAAGAGGAAATCTTATATTAAAATGCTAGTTTATTTATAAAGCTTTTAGTACAGCATATACAGACTTAATCATAGACAAAAACAAAAGCATAGCACTGATTACAAAGAGCTTTAAATGAAAGATGATTTCAAGTAGCATTTACAAACTTACGAACAGCAAAAGAGAATCAGGTGATGTGCTAATAAGCAACCTGGTTCTGGATCTGGGAGTCAAACTCTGATATCATAAGATTCCTCATGACTATATAGAAACCATAACTTAGAAACATGTCAGCGTCGCGCTTCTCTCTCAATAGAAAACCTCTTCTCCCATTCAGCTTTTTGCTGCTGCTTCTTTGATCTGTTGTTACTCTAACTCAGAGACATAATTAACCCCTTTCATGTAGATATAAAATCCCTTCTCTAATCTCTGTTTGAGGAGCAGAGAACATGAGTTAGCTAACTACATCTTAAAAATATCCTGTAAAATACAAGTTTCAGCTGAAAAGGTGATAGACAGAAGGTCACCATTTCCTAGGCCAGATTTGAATCTAATGGAATAAGCCAAGAAGGATGGTTTTATTCTTAAAATCCATGTCAATAACACTAAAGGATGTGCCTAGTGAACCGGCGTCTTAATTCCCCTTCCATCTAAGAGCAGAAGAGCCACGAATCAGCAGTGCAAAGGCCCCTGGTATGGAAAGGAGCAGACCAGGACCTACATCGAGGACCAGGTTGGTTAAGCAAAGCCTTGACCAGGGATGGAGTGAGAGACGCAGTTCTGGGACTTGCAGAGGGGCTGTCGGGGGAAGGAGCTGGTTTGGCTGCTCCTCCATTATCTGAAAGGGAACATGAGGGATGGTGAGCTGGGAGCTGTCTTGTCTGCACATCTGCAATTTTGCTAGGGAGAAATAAGGGTGTCCTGGGAATAAAACATAATCCTTTCTAAAATCTAGCTTCTGGATATTGTAATCAAAAAGGAGTCCGTACCCTCCTTCATTCCTGGGCCCCACCTCCTTTCCTATTAAACAAAAAATCCCATCTTCATTTCATGTCACTTGTGAAAAATCCAGTCTCCTTGAAGAAATATAAAACGTGCAAGATACAAAAAATTTCCTCTTTTGCTGTGTTTATTCTGGAAGGAAGATCTGGGTCTCCTTGGCACTCTGTTTGGCTGTCTTGGGGCAGAATTTAGACTGGGCAGGTGATTCCTGTCTGTATCCAGCAGCTGCTGTGGTGGGCATGATCCGTGCCTTGCCCAGGGTTTGGGTGATAATAATAGTCAGCTCTTTGGGAGGGGAGTCAAGGACCTGGATTTAGCCCCTCCCCATCCAAGCACATACAATCCCACTCCCAAGGGTCCCTATAGACAGATTAGAGCAATGTATGGGTATTTAATGTGTGCAGATGAAAACATATGCAATGCTTGACATGCAAAAACATTGAACTATGACTGTGTCCTTTCAGTATATGAGACAAAGAAGCAGGATTGGGCTCAGCTCCTTGTTTGCTGAAATTTTTTGGATATGTGAGTGGCCCTCAGTGGCCTTCGATAAGGGGCAGAAATGTGACCCAAAGAACTTAAGTGCCAGTTCTGAGAAATGGGATCTGAGACCTTCTGCCCTGCTAATCCCTCCACCGCCAGGCAAAGCCTTTTGGGCAGGGGAGGCCTTCCTTCTTCTGAGCAATGGACTCACAGGGGGCCCCTGCGCTGGTTGATGCTGTTCATCCTCCTGGTCTTGATGAAAAGGACGGTGCCACCGATGATGCCCAGGATGCCCATGGCCAAGCCCAGGCCACACACCATATTCTCCTTCGTCTCTGGGATGAGCGTCGGCTCCTTGGAGTCTGAGGACAGGAAAGGGAAGGAAGAGAGGGGAGAGGTCAGCAGGGGGTGGGGGTGTCCAAGTCCCTCAAGAGCCAAAGACAGAACCCAGGACAGCATCCCCAACCACAACCCCAGCAGAGCATCCCTCCCATGGCTGTTGCTGGTGTCTAACTTCTGTTTCTTTTTGTACTGTGAGCCGTTTAAGAACAGAGATCCATCTTATTTATTATATATATTTCTGTATAAACCACTTTGGAAATGTCTGTTGAAAACTGGTATATAAATAGGAGGAGAGGAGGAGGAGGAGGAGGAGGAGGAGGAGGAGTCCTGTCCTCACCCCATTCACATTTATATTTTTGACTCCTGGGACCATAAAGCCCAAGGTCCATTCATTTCTTCCATGCCCAGCCAAGAAACGTCCTCGGTAGTCTGCTAGCAACCCTCCCAAATTGCCATAAGTGTTGTGTTGCTTACATCCAGAGTGCAAATTCTGTAGTCACACTGGGCACAATGGGCAGTCATGGGCACAGACACAGCATCCTCAGAATTCCAGCTTTACTTTTAACACGTTGTTTTATTAAGAACTAATCTGCCTACTTTTCTTTCACTATCCCTACAACTGGACTAAATCTGGTCCAAAATGGTTATGCAGGTCACAAGTTAGCCCACTTGCTCCTCAAATGCTCATGCATCCACCATCTTGAATTGGGGTGGATGACATCATCACAAACTATGTGTTTGAGGAGTCCCTACCTGTATGTATCCCTACAAGAGTACCAAATTTGGTCCAAATCATCTCCCACTTGTACCTCACATGTTCATGTGTCCACCATCTTGAATTGGGGTGGATGACATCATCACAAACTGCACCATTGAGGTGTCCATATGTGTCCCTACAGCTGTAGCAAAATTAATCTATGGAGTTCTTTGCCATGGGATGTGGTGATGGCCACCAGCTTGGATGGCTTTAAAAGGGGCTTAGACAGGTTCATGGAGGACAGGTCTATCAACGGCTACTAGTCTGGTGGCTGTGGCCATCTCCAGCCTCAGAGGCATGATGCCTCTCAATACCAGTTGCAAGGGAGCAACAGCAGGAGAGAGGGCAAGCACATACCTCTTGCCTGTGGGCTCCCCAGAGGCATCTGGTGGGCCACTGTATAAAACAGGATGCTGGACTAGATGGGCCTTGTGCCTGATCCAGCAGGGCTTTTCTTATGTTCTTATGGTTCAAATTGGTTAGGCGGTTCACAAGTCAGACCACTTGCACCTCATACATTTACGGATCCACCACCTTGACTTGGGATGGATGATATCTTCACAAAATATACCCTTGGGGTATCTCTATGTGTCCCAACAACTGTACCCAATTTGGTTCATACTGGTCCAGGCACTGCAAAATTGATAGGAACATACACACAGTGACTGCCAAGTGATCTCATAAGCCTATGAAAAAATAGGCTAAAAAACTGTTTCTAGCCCTTAAAGTCTGCAAAGTTAGGCATGAGATCACAGAAGGGTTCTGGGGAGTCCTTTGCATCTCTCCTCTGACTCCCTCTCCAAAGCAAAAGCAAAACACAGGATACAAAACAGCCCACAATGGCTGGGCCCACTTCTACTTATGCCAGAGCTTGGCCAGGCTCTGAGGGAGGCCCCAGTGGTCCACCTGGCAGATGTAGACATCTCCATGCTGCGGGACAAAGGCCAGGTAGGAGAACTTGCGGAAGGCGTTGTCCGCACTGGGGAAGAAGTCTGTGTCTGTCACGCCCTGGGAAACCTCCTCTCCGTTCTTCAGCCAGGTGATGTTCAGCACTGGGGGGAAGAACTGGTCCATGAAGCAGATGAGCACGTTGGGGTCCCCCATTTCCACAGGGTTTTTGGGGAACACGGTTGCTGTAGGAGGAGCTGAAAAAGAGGGTCCAGATTAGGGATTTTATGGATCCAAAGCCTCCTTCCCAGTGGACCTCGCTCAATGCGATGCTTTTGCTCCCTGATCAGAACCAAAGTCCAAGCAAAGCAGTTGGATCTGCTGTGCTTTTGCCTGGAGGGCAGAGTGGTCAGTGTTACAGACCAGGCCTGATTTATACACCAAATATGCTCATTAGCTAGTATACAAAATTAGGTCTGGCCCATAATGTCATCAAGTTCTTTATATGGTGACCCATGTGTATCTGGGGCGCAAGAGGAAAGGAGATCAAACCACTCCTGAAAGGGTTCAATGGCCTTTATTGAGTATAAAGACTAACAACATAATCTAGCAAAGCAGAAAGCAGAATACTCTATTAATATCAGCAACAGTATTTCCTAACCAGCACCAATATTCACCCGTGTGCCTAACTACATATGCGTGGGTATTTAAATCTTCCTAGATCCTAATACATTTCAGATACAGGCAGAAAAGGGAAAACGGGGTGTGTGAAGGCTGTGGGCTGGCATGGTTTTGGGGAGGTTAGTAGAAGGGAAGAAGGGGGGGAAAGGAGAAGGGAACTGCGCAGTGAGAGTCATAGCCTCTGAGCACGGGCAGAGTTCCTGCTTAGCCCCGCGGCTGGGCAGCAAACTCTGGGAAAGCGTGTGAGCAGATCTTGTTGTAGGCACAAGGTTGCTAGCGTGTGAACAGAATGCCCGTAGGCACAGAACTGCTAAACTGCCATGTCCAGAGACTCCTTCTTATAGTGGTTCCATCCTTTGATGTCCCTTTTTAGTCTTCTGGATCACAAAAGGCATTTATTCCTGCTATCCTTGGAATATTGTCTTTTAATTACTAAAATTAGCTCAGGATATTTGATCAGTCCAGAGAGATCTCACTCTCATCTCCTGTTAGCTGTTATCTTGAGGAGGGGACAAAGTCCAAAAGCAAATCTGCATCCTAGATGTGCTAGCCTGGTCCCAGAAGGTGTTAAAAGTTAGCAATTAGTGAGAGGGAGTTAATTCTATTTGTGTGAGACATTATTTCTTGTATACCTCTATCTAGTGTGTATTTGCAACAAAAGAATATTCAAAGTCACATCAAAAGGGTAAGCGTGAGTGAGGCAAGTTAATCAACACATTTGACTTAAGGCAGAAGCATCCTGTTACTGGACACAGGTTAATTTCAGCAGTGTGAGAATGGTAATTAAGCCTGGCCCATTGTCTCAGTGAGTTTCCACAGATGCTGATAACCAATGCTAGATTACCCCTGCCTCTACAAATCATTGACCAGGCAGTCATGAGATTCACCTCCAGTTCAGACATTGAATTGAACTCTTAACAAAATGAAATCAGACACAGGCCTATATATGTATTAATATTTTGGGGTGCTCATAACATCAGCGCAGCTCAGGGGGCCGCGTCACACACTCACCCACCCACCCACCCAGCCGAGGAGCTCTCCTGGGCCCCCTCCTGGTACCGTTGGGGGTCTGGCTGCGGTTGCTGCGCTTGATCAGGACCTCCATGTTGTTCTTCATGATGTCCATGTTGCCCACAGCGCCCTGCGCGTCAAAGCCAAAGTAGTTGGGGATGTTGGGCAGCCTCCAGACGTTCTGCCTCTTGTCCCAGTCCACGTGGAAGAACTCTCCTGGAAGAAGTCCAGCTCCACAAACATCTCCACTGGGGCAAGAAGAGAGAGAGATGAGTTGGGCAGGGACAGATCCCAGTGCATGGCGGACACCCTCCACAGAGGCAAAGGGGAGTCAGCAGGAGAGGAAAAGGGTGGGAGGGAATCTGCTCCCAAAGACCCTACCTCTGGCCAACCCCAGGCCTCCACCCCAGCTATGGGCCTCCTCCAGATGAGAAGCTCCAACATTATTCCCTGGGATGTATCAGCTGAGAGCAATCTGGAAGTGATTCTGGAAGCATGAAGGCCCCCAAGGCAGGGAATCCCCTCCTGCCTCCTCCTGTGCATGTCAGGGGAGAAGAAGAATCTCCACCTCCTGCCCATGATGGCCAGCCCCTCCACCAATTCAAGAAGAAATTTCCCACCATGGCTGTGACAACAGTGACATCACCTCTCTCTGCAGGGCCCAATGTGGGAAAGGCTCCTGTTGGTTCCAGAAAGAGGAAATCCAGTTTCCCCCAGGGCTCCAGAAAGGATTATTTATTTACAGTGTGGCTCCCAGACTCTTCCCCATGTCAAGGGACTCCCTCCCCTGACAATGCCATCAGGCAGAGAATCGCCCTCCCCCTCAGTGGCAAACATCTCAGCCTCTTCCCCTTCCTCATTTGGAGATCCATCATTCCCGGAGAAGAAAGATTGAGAATTAGTCTGGAACTTGAAACCTTCTGCTCTTCCCAGAGTGGCTCCATCCCCTAAGGGGAATATCTTGCAGTGCTCACACATCAAGTCTCCCATTCATATGCAACCAGGGCAGACCCTGCTTAGCTATGGGGACAAGTCATGCTTGCTACCACAAGACCAGCTCTCCTCTCCTGTTCACTAATTCAGTTTGGTGTCTCTGTTCCCTCAGCTCACCATCTGTGAAATGGGAGCAATGGCCCATTGTGTAGGATTGTAGGCAGCAGAGAAGAATGAAGGAAGGGCCTATTTGTTTCCAGGTGAATCCTGCAAGCCCCTGAAAGTTCAGGATGGATGAAAACTTTAATGGGTTTGCAATGGCTGTCAATGATGGGGCCGCTCTGGGAAGAGCAGAAGGTGCCACATTCCCTACCTGGCATCTCCCAGAGAAACTCCTGCCTGCAACCTTGGAGAAGCCGCTGCCAGTCTGGGTAGACAATATTGAGCTAGCAGGACCAATGGTCTGACTCAACATAAGGCAGCTTCCTATGATCCTCTCTTCTGAACAGAACTTATGTGCACAAGATGTACAGGCCACAGTTCAAGGTATCAGGCTGCCTGAAGGGAGTATGAATGTACATAAGTTGCACATGGGAGCTTTCCTTGTAAGGAAGGTGCTCCAGACCAGGTTCCCTTATCCATTGGATTTATCTCTCTATTATACCTTGTCCACTTACACAATATGTTTTTGGGGTTTTTTAGCATTTGAAGTGTGGCCACAACATAGGCTTGTAAAAGGCCATGATAATATTAGCAGTCCCCCCCCACCCACCAAATTATTTCATCCATTCCCCCTGCCCAATAGCCCCATGCAAAGCTTGCCTTTTTCACAGTGACCACATATTAGGTTGACTTTTCATCCACTTCTACCCCAAGATGTATTTCCTGGTTAGTCACGGACAGTTTATTCCTTGCCCATCCATCCATCTCATCAGGCATCCTAGGGTCATCCAGGGTCAGACACTGTCACTCTGTCAACCTGCAGGGTTGCTGTGAGTCAACTGTGCCCTGAATGCCTTGGAGGAAGAAGGGGCTACGAAGAAACTGCCCTCCCTTATAAGCAACCAAAACTTCAGCTGACAATTAAATGCAAGCCTGACGCTGTGGAGAACATATCAAAATGCAGCCGGCAATGGAAGTGGGGTTGATCCCTGAAGAGAGGTCAGCATTTGCACCCTGAGTCTGCATGGCTGGGGAGGGGAGAAACCTCTCTGTCTTGGGGGGGGGGCACATTGGATCTGGAGGGTGGGGGCTGCCCCTCTGGGGAGCTGTTGGGGGTTTCTGTATCACACAGCTCGGTTTGTTTCTGGTATCAAATTCACTCTCAAGGAAAGGACTTCTTCCTTCTTTCCTTTTGTCTTCACCCAGAAGGTGCCAGCATCCCCAGACATGGTAGAGATGTAGTTTCTGCCCTTTTAGCTTTGGATGCCAGCTGTGCAACCCATCCTGCCCCCCCTCATCAAAAAGGGCCGTCTTGAAGACAGCCGAGGGATTAAGCATCCTCCGTGGCTCTCCTCACCCCTGAGATCCACCCGCCCCTGCTCTGAATTCTTTCCCTGGGGGGAGGCCGTTACTCCCTCCCCTTCCTGGTTCCCTCATCTACCTGTTTGGTGTATTCAGCCTGTGCAAAGGGCGGGGGCTACTAAAGGGGACCCCCAACTCTTTAGCCACAGCTGCCCAACAGGCACCCCCTTCTTTCAAAGCCTCTTCCCCTCACACCTGAGCCCACCCCCCAGGCCCCTCTGCCCCCTGATGCCCCCCTCTCACCTTTCACAGCTCTGACGCCTGGCAAGGCAAGGCGTGCCCAGAGGCAAAGGTGAAGGGCTCCTTCTCTGGCCATCTCAGCTCTTCCAAGTGGGGGTGTGGGCAATGCACAGAGAGGGTGCAAACCAAGAAGAGAGACACAGTAGGAGAAGCAATGGGTCCAGCAGCAGGGTCCTGCCCTCAGAGTGGCTGTGGAGGGAGTTTGGAGGGAGTCGAATTGGAGAAGGGGGCAGAGGCACCCATGCAAATTCAGCCAATGAGGAAAAGGCCTGGGTGGTGACCAGTCTGTTACCAGGTGAAACTTCAATCAGCAGGAACCTCAAGAGGCGATGGAGTGAAAGCGGATCAGGAGCTCCGTCCTGGGCTGAGAGTTGGGGGACAGCAGGGGGTGGATGTGGAGGGTGGGGGGGATATGGAGGGTGGGCTGGTTTTGTCTTCTGATTCACAAGAGTGGCTCATTCAGGGAGTGGTGAGTGAGGCTTTTCTTTCTTCTTGTCTGGGGGACACCAGCTCTAATTTCAGAGCATACAGAGAAGGAACAGTAACTGAGGCCTGTGTGTGTGTGTTTGATGGTTGTGACATATGGAGAAGTCCTTATTTGTGCACTTCCAGGACGGACCCAGGTGTGGGTTTTGGGGTGCAGCTGGCCCCGGCTGTGGAGTGCAGGGGGGGCCCTCCCACTAATGGCAATTCTCCCCCTGCAAGGGAAGGTGGAAGTTGGTGCGGGGCTGGGGACGGACTCAGTGGTGGCCAGCAACATAGAGAGGGGGCTCTGATATGCCCCTGGCTACTGGTGAGACAGGCCCCAAACCCTGCACTAAGGTGAGTCACATTAATGTGGACCATATAAAAGAAAAGAAAAGTTACACATCAAGAACTGGAAGAGGAAGAGGGAGGCGAAAGATGGAGGTCGGGGAGACTGACAGGCACAGTCTCCAACGTGGGAAATGGATGACCTGCTGCAGGAAGTTAGTAGGAAACGGTCCTGAGTCTTTCCAGCTTGAAGGCTACAGTGTGGGGGCATCTTCTGTTCTGTGGGGTGAGGAATGCAGACGTTTCCTCCCTTCTCAGAGAAAGAGAAGCCAAGAGAAACCCCATCCACAGAGTGAGCTTTCTTTGAGTGGGGCAGCAGAAGCACACACACACACCCCTGCAGATCACTACTTCATGGTAGCATGGAGTCCCCTCTGATCAGCCCTAGTCTAGCCTTCCTATGCGCTCCCTTGCTCACTCGCTCAGTCTCTCTCCCTGGGGACAATCTGTCCAAAGAAGACACTTGCTGGATTTCCCTGCCTGGTGACTGATGATGCTGCCTCCACTCTGCGGCTGATTGGCCTCTCATCTGGGCAACGTCCAATCCCCAGGGCAGAGGGGCAGCACCCTGGCAGGATTTGTCCCCAGGACCAGGCTGAGAAAGTCCCACTATGGAGTTTGGTGGGAGGCAGACGCTGTTGGTCCTTCTTTGTGCAGAAGAGGCAGGATGAGATCTGCGTTGGACTTTGGGGTCCTGCTTGTGACGATGGCCGGCCTGGGGGGCTTCCCTCCCCAGGTACAGAGCGCGGGGCCAAGAGGTGAGTAATAATGGAGGGGGGGGGGCTTCAGAAGCAGACTGCTCCCAGGGCAATCCTTTCCTGAAGGGAAGCAGGATCCCCATTTGGGACCCCCAATTAGAACCCCAGATTTTCCCTCTCCCAGCCCTCTTGCAAGAACACAGGTCTCCATGCAGTAGCCCCTTCTTTGGTGCTAAAATGACACAGAGTCTTGTGGCACCTTGAAGACTATCACAATGATTTCAGCATCAGCGGTAGAGGGGTAGAGGCCACTTCGTGGAGGGCATAAAGGGCCGTCCTCCGTGGACAGTTACTTCGATTTCTACTGGGGGTGGAGGGGGGAAAGTGGGGAGAAGTGAAGACCTTTGTGGAGTGGCACACCCTGAGGTTATTTTTACCTATTAAGATATTATTATACCTAATAATAATAATACCTAATACCTAATAATACCTATTATTTTTACCTATTTCTACCTATGTCCAGCCAGGGGGTGGTATTCTAGCCCCACATTGGCACTGTGTTGTTACTAAGACAGTTGTTACTGCGGGGCCTCTTCGTTAGAAGGGCTTGCTTTGATCTTGGAATCAGCTTGTTAACCACCATTGTCAGGCCTTGTGGTTGTGACTTGGCCTGCCGTCCTCTTTCCAGCAGTGATTTCCTCTGTGATTAATCAAACTGGCCCCTTTTTGCCTCAGAAGAGAGGGCTTCTTCTTCCTCTCCAGAAGTTCAGTGGCAGCAGAGCAAGAGCTCCAGCTGAGCAAGGCGCTTTGCAAAGGGGGCTTGTCTCCCTCCTAATTCCTCCTGGATTATTTCAAGACCACCTCAGGCTACAGGCTGGTTGCTGGCCAGTTGGTCCAAAGTCCCGGAGGGGGATCCGGTCGGAACCTCCTGGAGTGGGCACTCCTCTCTTGTTGGGTGAGAAGTGTTACTGCACAAACCCTTCCAAGTCCCCCTCCTTGTTCCTGACATGATTATATCCATCACAGAGGCGTAACTAGGGAAAACGGCGCCCGGGGCAAGCACTGAAATTGCGCCGCCCCGCCCCCCCACCCCCGCCCCCCCAGCATACATCTGACTGACACACATGTGTTTTTTCCTCACAAGCAACAACCCTGTGGAGTTGGCTTGTATCTCAAACAACAGAATTATGATGCAATGATGATACACACTACATTATACTTAGGTTTTTCCTCACAAGCAACAACCCTGTGGAGTTGGCTTGTATCTCAAACAACAGAATTATGATGCAATGATTGATGATACACACCACATTATACTTAGGTTTTTCCTCACAAGCAAGAGACAATCTCCAAAGGTCCTGGCATATAACCCCCTCCCCCATTTTTCTTGCCAAACTTTGTGTCTTTAGCAGGATACCACAGGCACTTGTTAAAGCTAACACTGCAGGTTTTTCTGAGATGGAGCTGTTATAGGAGCACTTCAGCGTAAACTGAGATCACAAGGCAAGCTTTCCCAGTGCAAAAACGAGCATGCCAGCAAGCAGAACTCATGGTAAAACTCTCTTGAAACACCTTGTAACAATGCACAGGCAGCTATGTTACACTGCTTGAGTCAACTCACACTGCTGTACTACCCAGGCTGTGGGAATTGACTCTCAGTTCCATATACATGCATGCATTTTTCATTTAAGATTGAGTGCCAAAGAATCTTTATGATTGTTTTTCTTTCTTTTGGGGTGGAGAGAGGAGCGTATAATGCAAACATTAATACCTGTTAGGCATCTGAGAACCATAGCTGGGCAGCTAAATAAAAGCCTGATTCTTTAATATGTGTTTTTTTCCACATGTGGCTTCTGTAGTTTTTGCAACTCATTCCATTTCTCACCCTGACACTTGGTCTGCTGCTTCCACCCGCCCACCGCCAAATCCTTTCTTCCGTGCGGGTGTCCGTGTGTGTCCTCGTTGTCCTGCCTGCACCTGCTGCAGTGCAGCCCCAGCCCCAGCAACCACGCTTTCCTCCGTGACGGTGACCGCGCCACCACGTGCAGGCGAACAGAGGAGGACAGACGCACTGCACGCATGCGCAGTGCGACACGGCACGCTGGCCGAGTTGCACATGCGTGCGTCACTGACTAGAGACCCTCTGGCTGGCAAGCCACTAGAGGGCCTCTTTCTGGCTGTTCCAGACTAAGTGAGCGACAGAGCGAGCGAGCCTCATCCAAGGGCAGGCGCAGTGAGCAGCATGAAAGGCGCCCGCCGTGGCGCCCGCCGCCGCCAAGCCAGGCCACTGACTGGCCGCCAGCAAAGCAATGGGGGGGCACGGGCGGTGCGGAAGGGACCGCTCGTGGGGGAGGGGGCACCGATGCGCTCTCTTGACTGCTGCAGCGCTGCTGCACTGAGCAGGAGAAATTTGTATTTAAAAAAAGTTTTTTTTAAAAAAAGTTTTTTGGTCATGGCGGCGCCCCCCATGTGACCCGAAAAGATGGCGCCCGGGGCACGTGCCCCCCCTGCCCCCCTATAGTTACACCTCTGATCCATCATCCCCCTGCCCTGACTTGGTCAAGCCAGTTCTTAACCTCAGTGGCAGACTCTGATACACGCTCCTCCTCCTCCTCCGGCACTGCTGGTTTCGGGATTCAGGTGGATTGCCCCGGGGGTGGGGAGCGTTCCGAGCAGATCCGTTCCACCTTTTCCACCGGCCCCTTGCTAGCTCTCCTCTGTTAGGATTGCCCGGGAGCCGTTCCTGAGGCTCCGTTCCGCCTTTTCCCGGAGTCCCAGGCTGGAATCCTCCTCGAGGGGAGGAGCCCTCCTCCTTTTGCCTCCCCTCTCCCCTCCCCTACTGCCTCTCATGGTCCCTCCCCTCCCTCCCCGCAGAGCACTTCGTCTACCAGATGAGGCCCGTGTGCTTCTTCACCCCCCTCAACGGGACCCAGCTGGAGATCCACTTCCTGCTCACCTACACCTGGGGCCGGCAGGACTATGTCCGCTTCGACAGCCGCGTTGGGGAGTACCGGGCCATCATGCCGCTGGGAGAGCCCGACGCCCGATACTGGAACAGCCAGAAGGCCACCCTGGAGAGCGAGCGGCACAATGTTGACCGCTTCTGCCGGCACAACTACGAAGTCGACGGGTCCTTCGCCCGCACCAGGAGTGGTGAGCCCAGCAGGGGCCGGGCAGGGGAGGTGGGGTGCAGAGAAGCCCCCAGGAGGGGGTGAGGGGGTCCCTCCCAGGCCCCCTGGACTGCCCCCTCACAGCCCCGAGGCATGGCGTGGAGGGGTCCGCGTGGGGGCAGGAGGGGGAGCCGGGGGCAGAGGCGTAATGATAGGGGGCAGGGGGGGCACGTGCCCCGGGCACCATCGTTGCGGGTCATGTGGGGGGTGCCGCCATGACCCCCACCGATCCCCCCAATTTTTTTTTAAAATATATATATATTTTAAATTCAAATTTCTCTCTGGCTCTGCCACAGCAGCAGTCAAGGGAGCGCATCGGCGCCCCCTCCCCAATGAGCGGTCCGGCTCTGGTCCCTTCCACGCCCACCCGCCTGCCCCATTGCTTTGCTGCTGGCTTACCTGGATCAGGAAGTTCTTGGCGGCAGGCGCCGCGGTGGGCGCCTTTCTGGGTGAGGGTAGGGTAGTCGCACGCATACGCGACTCGGCCGGCGTGCCGAGTCGCTCTGCGCATGCGTGCATCTCCGTCCTGGCGTCCTCCTCTCCCAGCTCGGTAACTTTGCAGCCGGCTGCACGTGGCGGTGGCACGGTCGCGGAGCGGAGGAGAGCCGCGCCGTCGCGTCGACGTTGCTGGGGCTGGGGCTGGCTGCAGCAGGCAGCAGAGGACACGGACACCCGGCTGGCACATTCGGCAGACCAGCCGCTTCTGGAGGTTTGCTCGGGGAAGAGATTGGAAGAGCGACAGTGTGGGAAAAGCTAGTATGTTTGCTCTGGGCGGGGGAGAGTGGGATTGTTGGAAATAAACGGAATAAATTGCAGATTGTATTTTAAGAGAGGGTGTTTTGGAGATCTGTTTAAAAGACCACCGATTGTTTTCTAATTACAACGTTATTTATCGCTGAAAACATCCTGGGATTATCCAGATTGTTCACAGTAGAGTGGGGGCGGACAAAGGGAGGAAATGGTTGTTGTGGGATATCTTGTTTATCTAATACTTCCTGTACCCCAAATTATAAAAGGGATTAGTTTGAATGAATGTGGGGGAACTAGTTTGCACAAGACCTATACATGCAAATAGTCGTTGCCATCCTCAGGTATGCAATTTGTGTGGAGAACATAATGTTTAAATTGAATGTTCAATTAAATGAATGGTAGTCAGTGATTCCCCTGACTCGGATGTTAGAAAAAGTACAACAGCTCCCACCTGGAACTACTGCACATATTTACATACCACTTGTCAACCAAAGTTTTCAGAGCGTTTTACACCAAAAAAACAAACAAAAAGAGGGTTCTTCTGTGTCCCAAAGGATTCACAGTTTTAAAAACAAAAACATAAGATAGCATCCCTCCCATGGCTTGCTGGTGTCTCTGTTGGTGCTGGATGGGGGTCAGTTGCTCTCCCTTGCTAAATATAATGAGAATCACCACTTTCAAAGGTGCTTCTTTGCTCATTTAGCACCTGAAACCCCTGCTCATGAATCCCACCACCTGTTTGTGTGTGAGACGCTGTGGCTTCTTAGCAGGCAAGGAAATTAACTGTGTGCCTCTTCATTTAGCTGCATCTCTCAGATCAGAGTCCTGAAACTGCCCATAAGTCTTCAGGGTTGAGCCCTAGTGAACTTTGTAATCAAGAAGTTTGAAATCGGGCACATTCGTTAGTTGACATGCACTCTACTAACTATTGCTTTGTTACTTGACAAGTCTCTTGCCTGTTGCTGTAGTCTCTGGGAACTCCCCAGAGTTCCTTGCTACCTTTTTAATCTTGCAGAAAACTTTGTTTTCAAATACTGTATCTCAATATCTTTTATTTGCACAAATATTTTTGATCTGCTTTCCCCAGAGTTCAAATCAGTTTATGTAAAAATTTCCTCATTGCTTTTGCTTTCTCTTCACTGGTTTACCTTTTCCTTTTTAAAAAAATTCAGAAAACGTTGTTTTCTTCCCAGTTAGATTCAGCAAGTGTGATTCTTTGAAAAAGTAACAAGAAATGTGTAGTATGAGTTCTTGGATATTACTGCATTTCATTTAGAGTTAGTTCCATTGAATTGTCTAATGGTGTAGTTATTATCAGTGTTTTTGGTGAAGATAAACCATTTCATATACAGGAAGTCCTCATAGATAAAAATATGGAAAGCAAGGTGATTGTTTATATACGAGACAACTACACCAAATAGTTTTAGGAGGACATTGATAATATCACCAAGGATGGGGCGGTCACGAGCTTGACTTGTATTTTTGAGCTGGTATTATGGTAAAGTTATTTGAAAGATGGGTGTCAGATGTTTGTATAGAGGTTTTCTGAAACATGTGTGTCAGTCAGATGTATGTTGTGGGGGCGGTGGCGGGGGGTGCGGCGGCGGGGGGTGCGGCGGCGGGGAGTGCGGCGGGGGGGGCGCAATTTCAGTGCATGCCCCGGGCACCGTTTTCCCTAGTTACGCCTCTGGCCGGGGGGGCGAGGCGATGGGAACTGGGGAGGCAGCGAGGCTGCTGTTGTCAAGGGTGCCCTCCTGGCAGTGCCGGTGGATCTGTGGCCCCTCTCAGGGGATCCCCTCTCGCTGGGACCCTCTCTCCTCCCTGCCCCCCACTTCAGGAGGGTGGGGCTGCCAGGCGGGTGAGCTTCGCCTGCCTGATGAGGAAGTGCCCCTCCCATCCCCGCTGCCCTGCAGGAGGGCCCTGAGGGGGGCCAGGGGGAGATGGGGCCTTCTCTGTTGTAGCCCCTGGTCTTGGAGCACCCTCCCTGAAGAGCTTCGCCATGCTACCTCCCGCATTGATTTTTTTAAAACACACCTTTTTAAGGAGGCTTTTTAATGCTCAGTTTTTGGTTATATCTGGTAGATTTTTTAGCTTTTTATAATTTTCAGCTTTTGGCTTTTAAAATAACTTTTAATTAATTTGAACCTAATAATGATTGTGGTTTTTAACCTGACTTTTAACTTGTTTGTTCAGTTCGGTTAACTTGATTACTTTTGTATCTGTTTTATTGTTGTAAGCCACGCTGAGCAGTAGTGCACTGGAGGGGCAGGGTATAAATATTTTAAATAAATATAAATAATTTCCTTCTAGAAAGCTCTTAAATGTCACGTAGCACGCAGTGTGTAGAATTTCAAGGGGATCGCTTCACATAGTTTAATTTTTTTTTTTTTAATGTAGGGAGTCTCTTAAATGCTTTTGCTTCACGGCAGAAAGTTACCACAAAGGGCTGGAACTGAAGCCCCCATAAGGACCATCACTCAAACCTCACTAGGAGGAAACGGCCCTTTGCCTTCATATAAAGCAGGGCTGCTCAACTTCGGCCCTCCTGCAGTTGAGCAGGCCTCATATAAAGGGAGCCATGCCCCCACTTTTGCACCCCGAGTTATAATTGCAGAATGGCTGGGCAGTGGGAGCTGGTGGGAGCCCAGGATCCTAGCATAAAGAATGTGGCTTTTCAGTAATATCGGTAAACCTGTCATTTTTAATTTTGAAAATTCATTACCAATCAGTGGGTGGACTTGTCCTCACACACCTTCACATACTTGCTGTTATCATCATGTAGGGGCACCATGTGAAATCTGAGAGTTTTCAACCCAGCCGTTCAGCATTTTTGAGCTCCCAAAAGATCCCATTGATCTTTCTGGGGAAATTATTATTTATACTGCCTGCCTCCTAATGGTGCAGCAGGGAAATGACTTGATTTGCAAGCTAGAGGTTGCCGGTTCAAATCCCCGCTGGTATGTTTCCCAGACTATGGGAAACACCTATATCAGCAGCAGCGATAAAGGAAAATGCTGAAAGGCATCATCTCATATTGCACAGGAGGAGGCTATGGTAAACCCTTCCTGTTTTCTGCCAAAGACAACCACAGGGCTCCGTGGGAGCCAGGACACTGACTCAACGACTCACTTGACCTTACTACCAAGCTCTCGAAGCACTTTACAACAACAAAACAAAATTTTTAACACATTTAAAACATATATAGAATTTAAAGTTAAAACAATCAATAAAATTCAGCTAAAGCACATCAGCTAAGACTCCTATTAAAAAGCTTGGCTGAAGAGAGATGTCTTTAGTTGTTTCCTAAGAGCCATCAGGGATGGAGCAGCTCTCATCTCAGCAGGAAGTGTGTCCCACAGCCCTGGGGCAACTACAGAGAAGGGTCGCCACCAGATGAGCCAGTGACACCCTCAGACAAGCCTCCCCTGATGATCTCAATAGGCGGCAGGGTTCAGAACGAAGAAGGTGTTCTCTTAAAGAATTTCCAACTTCAGTTATCCAATTGCAGCTAGAAAATTGACAGTGCCCCCTTGTGGCAGCTGGTGTGCAATGCACACATTTCCTCACTTGTGCATCCACCCCTGTCAGGATCACTTGCATTTGCAGCACGATTCCTGACCAAGAATCTTCTTCTCTTCCTCTCAGCACTTACAAAACATAAGGTCAATAATGTGATGCTGAACCTAAAAGTATCCTCCTGAAAACACACAATTTACGCTCCAATTGCCCATCCTTTAAAGCGGTTGTGAAGGGCAAAGACTTGTCAAAGCAAAGGATGATTTCTATGCCCGCCTGTATCTCTGTGTAAAAGTTCTAGAAATGGATAAAACACATCTCTAGACAGTAAATGTCAGACTGCCCTTTAAAGCATTTGCATGCAAAGCAGTTCTTAACAGCATACCAGCAGCAGCCAGGCAGTACCACCCCAATATCTTATTAAAACGTTTTAGAAAAATTTCCTGATAAACAAGAAACAGAACAGATTATAGATTAGTATTCAACATAATGTCTAGCAATCCTAAGGATGATTTAGGTTGACACACAGGAGAAGATGATGATGATGATGATGATGATGATTAATAATAATTCAATTTCTATACCGCCCTTCCAAAAATGGCTCAGGGCGGTTTACAAAGAGAAATAACAAACAAATAAATAAGATGGCTCCCTGTCCCCAAAGGGCTCACAATCTATAAAGAAACATACAATAGACACCAGCAACAGTCACTGGAAGTACTGTGCTGGGGGTGGGTGGGGCCAGTTACTCTCCCCCTGCTCAATAAAGAGAATCACCACGGTAAAAGGTGTCTCTTTGCCCAGTTAGCAGGGGATTAATTCCACACAACTTGGAAAACTCAGCTCTGTGGTGACTGAGAGGCAGGACTCCAAATCCTCCATACCAACAAGAATTCCTCCATCTTTAGAAGCTCTTGTTTCTCACCGAGATTCCTCAGGACACCCTGTACCTGTCTTGATTGAAAAAGTTATATACTACTTTTCAACAGCAAAAAAAAAAAAAAAAGTGCGATTTTCCCAGCCAAAGGCATGAGAAGAAGGCTCCCTGACACAAAAGAGCTTGCCGTTTAAAGCATACGATCATGTGTATGCTCATGCTCACTCTCACTCTCACTCTCTCTCTCTCTCTCTCTCTGACACACACACATAACCGGCCATTGGGAGAGAAACTGTGCGGAGCTGAAATGGGAGGGCTGTTCCCCTCGAGCTGAATATAAGAGCTGCCCCTTTAAAGGTGCTTCTTGTCCACTTAGCATCTGGGCTTATCCACAGACGTCTGGCTCCTTCTCCAGTGGTATAGTCACAAATTCACAAGTGTGGGCGCTCAGCATGACAGCTCCCATAGCCACAGCCATGATCCATAGCCACACTCCCAATTCAAAGACCAAGAAAAAGAACTCTCCATGTTCATATTTTTAAATGTAGTGCTGTTGTGTTGCATGCAAACATGTGGGCTGCTGTTGTTTTTAAGACTCTTTGAAAGGAAACCTTTCCAGAGTCTACTGGACAAAAGCAGCCCCACCAATCAGTTCTCTTCTGAGCTGGTGCTGAATAATTGGGTACATTCCCATCATGACCACTTCTAGTGGTTTCATTCTGTGGCCTCCCAAATTGGATTGATTCCCACCTTCTGGCTTGCAGCCTCTCTGGCCCTGGTGTCCTCAGCAGCACACTGAGTTCTTTGCCGCTGTAGATCAGCGTCTCTCTCTAGTTGCTGCTGCTCCAAAGAGAGCTCATATTTCTTTTATGAACAGCAGCAGCTCTCCAAGGTTTCAGGCAGGAGTCTTTCCCAGCTCTGCCTGGAGATGCCAGGACTGGATCTGGAACCTTCTAAGGATGCAGATGCTCTTCCACTGAGCTACGGACCCCTCCCCTGAGGGGAATATCTTACAGCGCACAGATGTAGTCTCCCTTCCAAATGTAAACCAGGGCAGCCCCTGCTTAACAAAATGGGCCATTCATGCTTGCTACCATCAGACAAGACCATACCCGCCCTCCTCTGAATTCAGGTGCATTCAATTGAGAGGCAGCGTAGTGTAGTGGTTAGTGTTGAGCTAGGATTGGGGGCGGGGAACACCAAATCCATGTCCAGCCATGAATTGTTGGGTGACTGTAGGCTAATCTAAGGAGAAATATTCAGGGGCAGATCAGCGATGAGGGGAGGCAAGCGCATCCAGCCAAGCAGGAGAGGAGGTGTGACAAGATGCTACAATGGGGGGGTAGGTCGGGGGGGCGGGGGGGCAGATCAGCTGTGAGGGTAAGGTGTAGCCAGCCAACCAAGAGAGGAAATGTGGGGCTAGGCAGGCAGCAGGGTCCTGGGGAGGCCTCCCGATAGGAGGACCTGGAGCCAGGAGGAAGGGGTCTGCAGCTCTCTAATCCAATCACAGGCCCCATCCAGCAGTGCTATGAACAGTGAGGCCCCCCAATGGCACCAGAGCCAAGAGCCAAGGCCTGGGTCCTCAGAGCTCCTCGTGTCTTTTGCCAGGAGTCCCTCATGACTTTGTCCAGGGAGACACCCCAGACCCACTGTGATGTAATCGGGACTCACATCAGTGCCAACCAGGGGAGGTCAGACTCCATGGCCAGCATCCTGGGTCCTCCTGCTCATCCTGGCAATCTCACTCTGCAAAAACAGGGTTGAGACAAGGCTCGATCCTTGCAGGAGAGCATCCCACACCCAACCCATCACCATCACTCACATTCATGCTCACAGAATGGACTGCAAAAATGTGGCATCCAGGACTGCGATGTTGGTGCTTGGAGGGGGGTGTTCGCTCTTGATTTTGCTATTGAAATGAGGGGAGAGGGAGGAGGGAGGAGTCAGGCCTTAATACTTCCTCATCCAGTCTGTGACAGGGACAGGAACTCTCATTGGGGCCATCAAGAGAGGCTCTGGTTTTTGCTGGTCCAACCAAGATAATCAGAGGGAAGACCTGCATTTTTCAACTTGGATTCATATCTAGGTATCTCTCTGACCCCCACACACTTCCACTCCCCCCCCCACACTCCTCAGGCACACTGTCAAGGGACTGGGAGATACAGTAAACCAGGGTGTTTTAGTCCCTCCCTGTTCTGGCCTCCACGTGGACGAGGGTGTATGTCTGCCTAAGCAAGCCAGACCTAAAGAAGGATAGAGACTTTAGCTGGGGACCATCCGTTATAACCTGATAAGGAACAAAAAGACCTAATTAGTCACCAGGAGATTCATAGAAAGAGAATTAAAGCAGCCCTGGATCTCTTGCCCCCAGTCTCATAGTGAATGATCATCATGTATACGCCCAGATGGGGCAGGAAAATGGCTAAACGTGGTGGGCCAGGGAGCAGCCATTACCCCTCCCTTGTATGTAAGGCCACTAAGTTAAAATGCAGACGTAGCAGTCAGCTGTCCGCTTAGCTGCTTGCTTGCAACTAAGTCGCAATCACCCAGTCTGGTTCCCATAAGAAAGAAGGGAGAATGGCCCTTTATTCTGTGACTGCGGGAGTCTAGCATTGGGGCGAGGGAGCCATGAAGGGCTGGTGTGATGGAAACCTTGTACATTTTCCTATATAAGTCTGATGCTACATTTGCTGTGTGTGCTTGCTTTGGGAATGATCCCCAGCACTTGTCTTCTGCACAGACTAAAGCTTTGACAGATCTCCACCCTTGGTGTGTTCATTGGACTATTGCACACCAGGCATGAACCCCATTTTTGGGACAACAGTTTCCGTGGTGACCCGTTCCTAGTTAGTATGCCGTGTTCGTATATTTAACTATGATTTTCAGTTGAAATATCCAATTTAAAGCCACCTGTGTAAATTACCAATTCTGGTGAATTAAAAAGGGTGAGATTTAAAGTTCTAGAGCTGGTGGGTTCCATGGAGGGCATTTAGTCCAACCCTCTGCTCAGTGCAGGGAATACAGAGGTAGAGCATCCACAACAGGATTCCCCTCCATGAAGATTTCGAATGTGAGGCTTGAGATGGGGTGAAAGGGATGAAATCAGATTATCTGAAACTGCCACCTAGTGGCCATGAGGAACAGCTGCAACTCCTGTGTGGCAAATGGTTGCATAATTTCATCAACATAAAACATATTGAAATGGGAATTAAAGCCTTAAAACATTTAAAACCACAAGTCTAGTTAAAAGTTTGGTTGCATAAGTGTGTCTTTAGAGACTGTTTAAAGGAGTTATCAGAGATGGGGAAGCTCTTATTTCAGCAGGGAGCACATTCCAGAGTCTTGGGGCAGAAACAGAAAAGGCCTGTCCCTGAGTAGCCACCAGATGACCCAGCGGCAACTGCAGATGAAACTCTCCGGATTATCTCAATAGGTGTTGGGGCTCATAGTGAAGAGTCCTTCTCTCAAATAGCCCAGGGCCTAAGCTGTTTAGGGCTTTATAGGTTATAACCAGCACCTTAGACAGGGCTGAGAGAGATTCCTGCCTGCAACCTTGGAGAAGTCTTTGCCAGTCTGAGTAGACAATACTGAGCTAGATGGACCAAGGGTCTGACTCAGTATATGGCAACTTCCTATGTTCCTATGTTCACCTCGTATTTTGCCCTGAAATTGTTAGCCAATGTAGTTCTTATAGTACAGGAGTAATCTGAAAGAACCCAGAGACCCACCTGGCTGCTGCATTCTGTACCCACTGCAGTTTCTGGACTACGTGAAAAGGCAGCCCCACATAGAGTGCATTACAGTAGTCAAGTCTGGAGGTTTTCTCAGCCTGCCTGCGGAAGATGGAGCACAAGTGCTTCTGGACCCAGGGCTGTGCCTGGCAAGCAGGATGGGAATGTTGCAAGGAGGAAGACCTTTCCCCCCACCCTGCATTGAATGTAAAGGCCCGCCCCCCCGGAGAGAGTAGGGATGTGCACGAACCAGTCCAGAGACCATTTTAGAGGCCTCCGAACCAGTTCGAACGTGGCACAGTTTGAAGGTTCTGCACCGGGGGGGTCTTTAAGGGTGGGGGTGCACTTACCCCTCCCGCTGCTTTTCCCCTGCTGGCGCTCCTTTTTTAAAAAACTTCTTGAGGCGGCAGTGTATCTCCCTGACTCCTCTGCCCTCGTTTTTGGCCGGAAGTGATGTGCAGGCACGATGTATGCACACACGCATGGTACTTCCAGCCACCAGTGGGAGCAAGGGCAGCAGGGAGGTACACTGTCGCCCCAAGAAATTTTTTTTTTAAAGGAGCGCCAGCAGGGGAGAAGCAGCGGAACGGGTAAGTGCACCCCCTGCCCTTAAAGAACCACCACCCCCGGCGCAGAACCGCAGAGGCACGGATCCGTGCACACCAATAGAAGAGAGTGGATCTTGCCATGCATATCTCTACTTCTCCCATTTCTAGGCTTGGCCACAGCAATGTGGTCTCAGTGAGGCCTGAGGACCATTCAGAGGTTTGGCCTGGTGCCGGATGGAGCTGGGTGTCTCTGCTTGAGGGGTGGGTGGGAGATTCAGCCTTTAGAGCCCTGGGATCCTCAGACCCCTCCTCAAATGAGCCCACCTCCCAGGGTTTTGATTACGGTCTTTTTTTTGTGGCGGTTGTAAACTACACTGAGCTATGCCGGATACCAGGTGTGTGTTTGTGTGTGTACACATGCATGCACATTTTTATGCATGTGGACACCCCGCTCAGATGCTTTGGTCTCCTGTGGGGCGGGGGAGATAAAGCAGTGGGGAAGAGTCTCTGCTCTCTTCCCCCTGCATCCCTCTTGTGGCTCTTGTGCTTCAGAGTGTAGCCCCTGGAACTGCATTTTAAGAACACAAGAACAGCCCTGCTGGATCAGACCCAAGGGGGCCTCTCTAGTCCAGCACCCTGTTTCACACAGTGGCCCACCAGTTGCCTCTGAGAAAGCCCACAGGCAGGAGCTGAAAGGGGCATGCCCTCTCTCCTGCTGTGACTCCCCTGCAACTGGGATTCTGAGGCAGGGGCAGATCCGGGGGTGGGGGTGGTGTGCAAGTGTGCAGTTGCACCCCCTGTGGATTAATGTTGACTCTCTTGGAGATCGGCAGTAGAAGAGAGTTAAAAAAGGGTTAACTTTTCTCCCAGCCCTCTTGGTTCTCCTGGAGTCTTGTGCTCCTCCCCTGCTTGGAATTTGTATGGAACTGCAGAGCCCTGGAAGCTGGCTGTTGGGCTCCCTCCAAGAGGGGAATTAAAACATTTTGTAAGAACCAACCATTTGCTGTTATGTATGTAATTGGTATGTGATTTGTTCCCCTTGGTCAAGCTACCGTATTGCTCTCTCCCCACCCCACCCCCATGAATCAGTGCAAAAGTATTAAAAGGTTTGAAAAGAAGGGGGGAGGAATGCTCTGACAAAATGGATCTGTTTTTGTTCCTGAAGATGCACTGCTTATAGCTCAAATTTGGTCTCTCTGTGTGAGTTTCTTTCTCCCTCTTCTTATTAAAAGGTATTTATATGCTGCTTTTTTAGCAACAGAGTTCTCAGAATGGCTTAAATAGCAAAATATGCAGAAATGGTTCTTTTAACATGTTTCCCCCTTTTAAACATTACTATTTTATTTTGCTTTGTGCTTGTAACATGCTCCCCAAGCAAAAGTATTTTTGTACACTTGCTTCAAAATAAGGCTTTGCAGATCAGTTCAGAAGAAACTCATTTTTAAAACTCCTTTGCACATGAAATGATTGGTTGTTTTTAAATTCTGCAAAATTGGGGTAACTCCATATATGACATTCTGCTGTCCTATTTGAAATCAAAATGGTGTTTTTTCTTTCTATGTTATTATTATTACATTTATATCCCTTTCTTCCTCCAAGGAACCCAGAGCGGTGTACTACATACTTAGGTTTCTCTTCACAACAACTCTGTGAGGTAGGTTAGGCTGAGAGAGAAGTGACTGGCCCAGAGTCACCCAGCAAGTATCATGGCTGAATGGGGATTTGAACTCTGGTCTCCCCGGTCCAAGTCCAGCACTCTAACCACTACACCATGCCTGCTCTATAGTGTATAGACATACACTATACATTGTATATATACTGTAGTATATAGTCATACACTATAGTTCCATATGATTTTTTGCTTAATTGAAATGCAGTCAATAGAAGAGATCAAACTGGATTGCATGCTGCTGCGATTGGTGTAAAAAAGGCTATTTGAATTTGCTTCTGAATTTACATGCTTAGGATTGGAGTGCATGTGGCTAAAAGTCATATGTCTATATAAACGTATATATATAACACGACACACATCCTGTTCTTCCTCCAAAGAGGTCAGGGAAGTGTCCATGTTCTTCCTCACCACTTTTATCCTCACAACAATCCTGTGGGGCAGGTTTGGAGCGGGGAGAGAGTGTCTCAGCTAAAGTCCCACAGTGAGTTTCATGACTGAATGGGGAACGCAAGTCCCCCAATCCTAGTCTTAACACTCTAATCACTGCACCACACTGGTCCTCAGCTGCGTGCTTATTGATTGCAGGAGCAATCTGATGCAGGAGAAAAAGATTCGTTTTTCGGGTGAAGTAAACTAGTGGATATCTTTAAGAGACCATGAAAGGGTTTAGTTATCAAAATGTGGGGGAGCTGTGAGCCCAAGCCTTGGATCTTTTAAGTCCCCAGCAACACCTCTGTTAAGGGAGAGAGAAGTGGTAGGATTGTCCATGCAAAATCTGGTATTGGCAGGTATGTTCAGGATTTCTTCCAAAAATACAAAAAAGTATAATTATTATTAATCTTTCCCTGAGTGTATTTCAGTGTAAAAAAATAGTGAATTCAGCTAATTTAAGGGAGGGTGGGAGCAAAGGAATGAGAGAAAGAGCAGAGAGGAGGAGAAGGAAGACAGAAGGTGGTGTGATGTGTGGGCGCAAGGCTATGTGTGGCTCCCCAGAGGTGCATCGGAATCTAATCTGGCCCACCACCAGATTTGAGCTTGACACCCCCCTGGCATAGTGCATTTGCAAGAGAGAAAATCCAAGCCCCAATATTTTTATATTGGTGGGGCTCTTTTATGGGGAGAACCAAGGGGTGGTTATGGTGGTGGGATGAGCTTTGTGACCAGGACTGACAGGGAGCCAGCTGGATGATCTGTAGTGGTGACTCATCCAGGTGTGGGGGCAGGAGAGGGGAGGAAAATGAGCCGCAGGTGTGGCTTGTTCCCACTCTTCTTGCGCCCACCACTGCCTCATGGTCCCTCACTAGGAGGGTTCACATTGCCGTGTTAACCACAGGCATGCAGGCTGGTCATTCATCAGCTTGGGAGACCATGAAAATGACCGGCCTGCTTGCCTGGGGTCAACGCAGCAAAGGGACATGGTGAGGGAGAGCGAGGCATCCGGGATGGGGGGAGAAGTAGTGTGGGAAGAAGCCACACCTGCAGCTTCTTTTCCTCCCCTCTGTCCCACCCAGACAGGCTGTTATCACTGGCTATCCAGGCTGGAGATGGGGGTTCTCTCCTGCTCCCTCATTTGAGTCCCTGAGGCTCTCTCTGACCCCCCCATCTTCTCACTCCCCCCCCCCAGTCGAGCCCCAGGTGACGATCATCCCCACAGACTACGACCCCTCCTCCCTCAACACTTTGCTGGTTTGCTCCGTCACTGGCTTTTACCCCTCAGAGATCGAAATCAAGTGGCTGAGGAACGGGAAGGAGGAAGGCGAAAGCAAAGTGGCCACCACCGACCTGATGAGGAACGGGGACTGGACCTACCAGATCCACGTCATGCTGGAAACGCACTTGGAGTGCGGAGACCTCTACGCCTGCCAGGTGGAGCACTCCAGCTTAAATGGCACCGTCATCACCGTGCAGTGGGGTAAGAGCCCTGGAGTTTCCCCACATAGACACCCCACCCTGGATCCTTCTTCCTGGGCTTCTGCAGCAGAGCCAGACATCTGCCCAAGGGACCATCTCTTTGCCATGTCCTCCCCGGACCTCAAGCAGAAGCCCATGGGGCGTGTGGGGTGGGGAGCTGGGGGCTAGGGGTGGCCAAGACTAGGAGGTGGTGCCATGCTGTAGATGCAGGACCTTGGATAGCTCCAAGCAGACATTAAGGACCTGAGAAGAGCCCTGCTGGGACAGATCCAAGGCCTCATCTCTAGTCCAGGATCCTGTGGAAAAAAACTAAAAATAAAAGCTTAGAAGAAAGCAGATAAGAAAAGATCAAGTAGAGGAACAAACGGAGGATCTTGGACATTGAGCACCAAGATGACCTAGTTGCCATCCCACAGACCACCACAAGAGGCCTTGGCAATTTCAGCCGGGAACCAGCCACTTATTGATTGTCACTCTCTCCATCTAGCCATCAGAGAGTGTCCCTCAGAGCAAGATGTGATGCCTTACCACTGGTAGTTTTTAATGGGAAATTTCTGAAAACCCCCTTGGCCAATAGGATCTGCCCTTGTGGTTTGGGTGAGGTTGAATCTGTCCACCATGCATTGCTTTATTGTTCTTTTTATATTGACAGTCAATGTAGTCTTAATACTCCGTGGCTTTTATATTACCCCTGCAGAACAGATGAAATTTATCTCACACTCCTCTTTGCAGACAAGAAATCTATCACACACAAGGTTGTTAAGGTCCGCCGACAAACTTTGTTGGTGTATTGTATAATAGATTTCTTGTCTGAATGTTGTATCACTTGTTGTGTTTACGTCTGATCTATGATCGTAATAAAGTTATTCATTCATTGAAGCAGAGGAAAGATGAGAGGAAAGCAAGGAAGATTCCCAAGAAGCAAAAGAAGCAGGAATAGTCCAAGCGAGAAGTAGAATTGCAGGAGGAGAACTTCTCCTCCTCGTCGTCACCCAAACGCTAAATCAGGATGGCCAGGCGAGCTTCTCCTTTTATGTCCAAGTCCTGGCCGCCTCCTGGGATTGATTTACTGAAACAGTCTTTACATTGATATCTCGTTTTTCCTCCAGGGAGCCTAGAGCAGTGGACATGGTTATGTTTCTCCTCACAACCCCCCGGTGAGGAAGGCTAGGTTGAGAATGAAGTGACTAGTCCAGAGTCACCCAGTGAGTTTCATGATTGAAAGAGGATTTGAACTTGGGTCTCCCCCGTCCTCGTCCAATACTTGAACTATGCCAGGAGCAGGAAGCCGGTTCCAGGCCTGCCCTTTCTCACTCCCGGCTGCTGCTGCTGCTGCTTCTCTGTCCACAGACCCACAATCGGATTCTGCCAGGAACAAGATGTGGACGGGGGTCATGGGGGTCATGCTGGGGCTGGTCTTTTTCCTCCCTGGACTCGTCCTCTTCCTGAAGAATAAGAAAGGTGACTGGGATGCTTTTTGTGTTGGGGGGGGCAGGGAATTGGAGCCTGGCCAAAGACCCACACACACACCCTTTTCCCCAGGGACAAGGCAGAGGCCTCTGGGGGCTGCTGCCTGCTCTGGTCCTAGGAGGTCCCTCCAGCTGTCGCAGAAATGGGCAGTATTTTTTAAAGAAATTGGAGGGCCAAAGGAGACCGGAGGGACCCTGGATTCAGTCCCAGGAGGCTTCCCATGTCGCAAAGGAAGCATCCTTTTCCAGACAGAGAACTTGTGCCCAGGTGTGTGTGTGTGTGTGTGTGTGTGTGTGTGTGTGTGTGTGTGTGTGATAGAGAGAGAGAGAGAGAAGGAGTGGGGGAGAGATGACAAGGGGTCCCTCCGTTGAAACTTCTGGATGTGTTTTGAGAGGAGTATTTATTCCCTTTCCATGCTCCCCATAAAAGAAGCACTTTATTTCCAGATGTAACTCTTTGTGGGATGCAGCAGATGAGCTTTCCCCACACAGGATGGTTCCTCCTTGTCCCTTAATTAGGCGATGTGCCGCTGATGGTCTGGAGAAGGGGCTGGGTGGGTCTGGGAGGGGATTATCCTGGTCCTGACGGAGTCTTTTCTCTCTCTTTCAGGGCGGGGCATTCCACAACCTGCAGGTAATTCCTCTCTCTGCTCTTTCCTCTTGTTCAAGTAGCCCCTGGCCCTGGCTGCCTGGGGTGCCCCTGTGGTATTTCTGCCTGTTTTCCAGGCACAGACTCTATAGAGCAGGAAGGTCCTTCCAGTGCTGGGCATTTTCCTTAGGAACGGGGAGGCCGGGCTCCCCCCTCCCCTGCCCCAGTCCTGCCCCTGGAACTCTTTTTGCAGCCTGTGGGAGAATTCACCACCTCTGAGGCTGTCAAGGAGGCTTCCTCCGCAGGAGCCAATGGAGAATTGGAACTCCATTGCAAGAATCTTTCCAATAGTCCCCTGCAGAGCAAAGAGGCACTTTTTAAAAATGGTGATTCTCTTTACTGAGCAAGGGGAGAGCAACAACCCATTGTGCCCCCTCTGTGCATCCCCTCACTGTGCCACGAGCTTCTTCGTTCAAGGCTGATACGAGTTGGCTGAGCAGCCTGCCCTTAAATGCCTGGTGCAGTTCTTTCTCTGAATGGCCAGGAGATGGCGGTGTTGCTTTCCCTAACTGTGCTTTAAGGAACAGTTTGATGAAAAAGAGCATCAAGGTGGGGATTCTGAAGGCCCTGGACACCCGCCCACCGGTATGCTAGAGCTGCCCCCCCCACCGCCGCCCCCAACCTAGCCTTGACAGGGCTGATCCTGCCCTTTCTCTACTTTTTGCACCCCACAATCAAGGCTTTCTCTCTTCTTTCTTCTCTACCTGCAGGACTTATCAGTTAAACTTCACAGCTCCAGCTGGATCCCCAAAGGGGAGAAGCATTTGTGTTCTTCCTTTCAAATGGACACCTTTTGTTGCTTGGAGGATGCAAAGTTCAGAGGCAGCACAGGAAGAACAGAAAAGGACCGTCAGATCTTCTCATCTACACCCCACCCTTCAAAAGCACCATCACTTCTTTGCCTCTTATTTATCTGGGGGGGAGTGTTGTATGGGAGGTGGAGAGAAGCCCCGTGACGTCTTTGCTGCATTTCATCTTGTCTTTTTGCCCGTTGAGACTTTTGCACATGTCTGGTCCAGATGGCCGCATCCTGCACTGCCCTTTCTCGGGGAGTCTGGACTCTCCCTTCAGAGCAATAGGATCGTGTGGCCTTTTGAAGACTTCCTCCTAGGCTTTGAGATGCCACCAGTTTCTCTGTCGGTTTAGCTGTAACAGTTTCACACAAGGCCATCTCTTGTGAGTTGTTCCTGGAGCTCTGGTGGGCTGGATGGCGGGGGTGGGATTTGCTGAGGGCTGCCTTTCTTTCAGATTCACAGGTATAGATTATGGTTTTGATATATGTTTTAGCTACTGGCCACCGCAACAGCCATGAGATCTGTGTTGAGCACCACACCTTTTCACACAGTAAGCAAACCAAAACATAAGTAAATTAGGTCAGCACTCTGCCAGTTAACCCTCTCCTTACCCCAAATGCAGTCACTGCCGTAACAAGGTTAGAGGGTCCTGTGTTCAATAATGGACATTGGCCACCCGTTCTTGCTGCGCCTCTGGTGCCACGGAAATATTTTACACTATTCCTTGTGGACAGCCACCACTCGCACGAACACAAAGGTCCCCCCCCCCAGTAGCTCCTTGCCCCTTTCTTCCTCCTCCTCCCTCTAGTTCATTCTTCTGGCCACCTTCTCTTGCTGCCCTTCTTCCACCCCACTGGCCAGCCAGCTTGCACGGCAAGAAGGGGCTGAATGGCCTCTTTCCTCGCTCAAGTGCCCTGAGCCTTTTTGGAAGGGTGGTATAAAGATCAAATAAAGAAATAAATAATAAGTGCAGAAAGAGGCCACTCCACCCCTTACTGCTTTGCAAGCAGGCTGGCCAGAGGGGCAGCAGTGGGCAGCAAGGCAGGGGCAGCAAGAGCAACGGCAGGCGGGGAGGCCAAAGCAGTGGGGGATGAGTCTGTGAGAATTAGCTCTATGGGGAGGGGGAGCAGCAGTGGTGGTGGTGGTGGTGGTGGTGGTGGGAAGCGGCAGGAGGGGCGAGGGGGAGCAACACAGTGTTCCCTCCAAGTGACTGTGGGAAGCCTGTGTTCTTGGAAGATGTCTGCCCGATGAGAGTTATGCCGCCGATCCCATAACAATGGGCTAAATGTAATGAAAAGATTTTTTTAATAAACCACCTTCTTTGGAAATCTCCCAGGATCTGTTCTTGTCCCAGATTGGCTGATGTGAGGGGCGAGAGTGTTGAGGAGAGTCTTACAGGTCAGCCTTGGCTCTGTGGGTCCTGCCGTCTTTGTGTCCCGCACTCTCCCTTTCTTCCGGATCCAAAGATAATCCGGTTCACTGGGAAATCTGCTCCTAGGCAAATGCTAGAGGTCTGTAACTCCCTTTTACTAGTTTGTTTCCCCCTGTAATTTCCCCCCACAGAAACTGATGATTCCTGTTCCAGGGACAGAATCCTTCCCCCACCTGCTAGCTTTCTTTGCTTGGCAAGAAATCAGTTAAATGTATTGCACATTTCAGTGGCTTCTTTGATCATTGCAATTCTCTTACATTGCCCAACATCATCTGACTCATTTAAATACAGCAAGACATTGCACAGCACAGCCTTGATGTGAGATGATTTCTTCTGAATTGTATCAATAAAGGGTTTTTTCCAGCCGCTGTCACCTTAAGTGTGTTCTTCCTTGATTTACAGTGTTTTAAAAGTGCCAGAATTGTAATGATTGGGTAGAGTGTGGGTAAAAGTGCTTCCCCAAGAATGAGAAGAGAGGTCCTTGCCCCAGGAAGCCTGCAAAAGTCTCCCTAATTTTACCCCAAAATCAAAGTGCAGCCTGGACTAGTGCATTCTACTTACTTGGGGTGGGGGTGGGGGAACATTCCACTTTCATTTTTTGCGTAATTAGCCTCTAGAGTCCTATAGGAACCTATAGAAACAGGGTAAAATCAGCAGTGGGTGCAGATGTGATCATCAGTTTTGCTCACTAAGAGTTTTGAAGCCAGAGTTGTGAGGGTCAAATCCTGGCAAGTTCTAGGTAATGGCTGGTGTTCTAATAACCAGTTTTCTATCATGTGAACTGCCTTAATGTCTTGAAGCTCTTTCCAAAACTGTGCTCAGATCACTCCTGCAAAGGGGGCCGTGGGAGGCCCTATTCATTGTAATCCTCAAATGCCTGGGAAGGACTGGTGATGGATGGACAGTAAGGCAGATATCTGCCAGCTGAAGATGAGGTTTCATGCATGATTTGATTGCAGGGGGCTGGAATTCCATGAAAGCTTCTGCCACATTTATCACATTATTTTGAAGGCATCGCTAGCTTATTTGCTGCCAAAGACTAGCGTGATGAATCATGTCCTGGCCCCCAGAATTCTAGATGGGGTCCTTCCAAAAGTGACACAAGAGTTTCCTACTCCTCACGAGTCTCGCTTGCATTCTGGAGTTGTTTGCCAGCATGAGGATACTTGAGAAGGCTTCACTGCAGAAGAAGAAGCAAGTGCAGATCCCGGGCGAAGCTTCCTTGTACTGAGTCAGTCCCCTGGTCCATTGAGCTCTGGAGGGAATGCCTACACTGACTGGCAGCAGCTCTCCAGGGTTTGCGAGAGAGACAGGTCTCTTTCCCCTCTGCCTGGGGATGCCAGAGATGGAACCTGCAGTCTCCTGCATGCAGAGCAGATCCTCTTCCACTGAACTGCAGCCCCATTCCCAAAGCTGGGGTGGGTGGGGCGCTATAGGAAGCTGCCATTTGTTTGTTTGTTTGTTTCTTCTTATATACTGCCACCTACAAAGACTCTCGGTGGTGAACAACAAAACCAATAACAATTAAAAGAATAATAATAATTTAAAGGCAAACACCTGGTGAAACAGGTGGGTCTTAAGAAGCTCCTTAAAAGCAGCCAGGGAGGGGGCTGAACGAATTGGGGGTGGGGGAGAGTGTTTCAAAGAAGTGGGGTGGCCACCGAGAAGGCCCTCCTATGGGCCCAGGTACCACGCACTAAACCAGGGCCTGGGACACCAAGGAGGGCCAGCTGAGAAGACCTCACAGGTCAGGATACAACTGGCTGAGAGAGGCAATCCTGGAGATATACAGGTGCTAAGCCCATAAGGGTTTTGTAGGTGAGAACCAGCACTCTGAATTGGACCCGGAAGCGAACAGGCAACCAGTGCAGTGACTGTAAAAGAGGTGTAACACTATCAAATCTATGGCCACCCATGAGGAGACGGGTCACTGGTAGAGCCCATTACAGTAATCCAAACAAGAGGTAACAAAGGCATGAGTTACTGTTGCAGGGCCTGCTGGTTGAGGAAAGGCCATAACTGGTGAACTAGCCAAAGCTGGGCAAAGTAGGGGCGGAGCCACCATTGGGCCAATAGGTTCAAAGAACCCAGGCCGTCGCCCAATCAGGGGCCACGTCTCGCGGCCTGACACGCCCCCCGAGTCTGATGTCAGACATGGGGTGCTAGTTTAGCTCCCAAGCGGAGACCGCGCAGCCCCTTCGGGAGCCAAACAAAGGCTGGTGCTGCATTCGCAGCACCAGCCAGGAGCGGCTCTTCCCTGCTGCGCGGCCCCTTCAGGAGTTAAAAGGCTGGCACTGTGTTCACAGTGCAGCCCAGGAGCAACTCTTCCAGGGAAGACCTACTCCTGCGCGGCAAAAGTAGCACCAGCCTTCGTTTAACTGCCGAAGGGGCTGCACGGCCCCTTCGGGAGTTAAACTGATACTCTCCCGGTGCCGAACGGAGCTTCAGGGCTCCGTTCAACCAGACCACGCCCCCACATCTGATGTTAGACGCGGAGGCGGAGTCAGTGAGGCCGCCACCACGGCCGCACACAGGCCGCCGGTAGTCCCGCCCCGCCAGTGGGGCAAAGGCACCCCTGGCCACGGCCTCCACCTTCTGTTCAAGCAAGAGCCGCAAGTCCAGAAGGACCCCCAGATCATGAACTGTCTCCCTCAAGGGAAGCTTAACCCCGTCAAGGGATAAACTCACACACAGCAAGTGGCCAGATTGCAGACTAAACAAGAGCAACTCGGTCTTGGAGGGATTGAGCCTGAGCTTGTTTGGGCCCATCCAGGTCCTGACAGCCTCCAAGCACTGAGCCAGCACAAAGATGGCATCACCTGTTTGGCCAGGGGTAGAGATATAACCCCTCCCCCAAGTCCTACTATGCTGCCTCATCATGGCCGGGGGGGTGTTCCTGGGAGGGATGAGTGAACTACACCGGGACGTATTCTCCCAGTAGGGTCACCCAAAGTGCAAAGGTCACCCCAGCTGCCCAGCTAAAGCAAGCAGGCACCTATATTGGGCAGCAGTGATATAGGAAGGTGCTGGAGGCAGACGATCACTTCAGTGACAAGGACAAAGGCATCACCTCACACTGCGGGGAGAAGGCAATGGTAAACCACTCCTGTCTTTTACCAAGAAAACCACATGGATAGACAAAATGGAATGATTGTCATGGAGCTGGGAGAGCCAACTCCTCTTCCTGGGGGCTCTTCCTCCCGCCCCCTCAATGTTCTCCTTCCTCCCTGCAGAGCATGTCCTGCACCAGGCGAGGTTCGAGTGCCACATCACCACCAATGGGATGCAGCGGGAGGTGCACTCCCTGGAGAGGTACTTCTGGGGCCGGCAGGAGTATGTCTGCTTTGACAGCCACTTCGGGGAGTTCAGGGTGGTCACGGAGCTGGGAGAGCCCGACACCCAACCCTGGAACAGCCAAAAGGGCTTCCTAGAGAGCGAGCGGCATGAGGCGGACTCCATCTGCCTGCACAACTTCGACAACTACGTGCCCTTCGTCAGCCAACGGAGAGGTGAGCCCAGCCAGGTGAGGGAGGGGCTGACTGCAGGGGCTGACATCCGTGATTGACAAAAGAATCCCTATTGCTTGATTCAATCAGTGGCAGGTATGATCTTGATGAACAATAAAGTGAAATGGTTTGAACAACTTGCATGGGCTAGGTTGAATGTGTGTGAGCGCAAGACCTTCCAGGTGGGGAGATAAGGATTCTTTTGATACTCTTCTCTCTGGTCGGTGCCAGGCCATTAGTGTAGTGATAGTGGAGTGTTCAGCCTTATCTGAGTTCCTGTGGAGAGAATTAGTCAGACTAATTCTTGGTGCCCAAATAGGCAGTTTTTATTATTTCCCTTGAGAAATAGCTTCTCCGTATCTTGCACCTGCTCAGCCAGTATTCTTCTCTGTCCTGGGAACAAAGAGGAGCCATGGGGGCTACCTTGCAGTTGCATGTCATACTTGACCTGGGGTAAGAGCTGCCCCCTGTTGCTTGTGCTAATTGACCCACTTGAGAGTTTGCCCAATATGGGCATGTGCAGAGTCCACGGACCCATGAGCTCGTCACCAAGATGGAGACTGCAAGCCTGCCGTTCCAAATCACGCAGAAGTGTGCTGTTTGTAGAACAAACAAGCTGTTCTTACAACAACCACTAGAGTAGAGAGACCTCTTTCTTCAGTTAGCAGGGGATAATGTCTCATTCTACAGCAACAAATCAATTTATTTTCACAGAAACCCATTAAATCTATTCACACAACCACTGCTGCAGGCGGGGAGGAAGACCAGAAGCTTCTTATCTTCCCCACAGATGAGCATCACATCCTCCCTGCCTCCTCCTAGCCAGGCGGCCTGGCTGCACACATGAGTGGCTCTCCCAGGGGCCATGTGGTGTCCCGGAGGGCACTCTAGGTGTCTATCTTGTTGGGGACCCCAACATTCAACCCAGAGCTACCAACCCAGAACTATATGGAATTCAGGCCTGTGTCCAGTTCCATTTTATTACAGGAATTAATGCCTGGACTCAGGGTGAATGGACACCCAGATCTGCCTGGGTAACGCCTGGTAAATGAATTATAGAGGCAGGGGTAATCTAGCATTGTTTATCAGTGTTTGTGGAACTCACAAGAGACTCAATGGGTCATGCTTAATTACCAGTCTCACACTGCTGAAATTAACCTGCTGTCCAGTAATCCCCTTACCTCACTGACAGGATGCTTCTGCCTTAGTCAAATGTGTTGATTAACTTGCCTCACACATGTACCCCTTTTGATGTTACTTTAAATACTCTTTTGTTATAATTACACACTAGATAGAGGTACACAAGAAGTAATTTAATTGCTGTCTCACACAAATAGAACTAACTCTCTCACTAACTCCTGACTTTTAACACCTTTTGGGTTAGGGTTGCCCCTACAAGCCTTGGATCCCTTCATCCTTTCCCCTCGTCCCTCTACTAATTCCTGATCTCCCCAAACCATGCCAGCCCTCATCCTTCCTTAGCTCCCCCCGCCCTTTTCCGTCTATATCTGAATTATATTAGGCTTTAGGAAGATTTAATACACACACATATGTTAGTTAGGAACACTGGGTGAATATTGGTGCTGGCTAGGGTTGAAATACTGTTAGTAATATTGATAGGAGGTTCTGCTTTCTGCTCAGCTAGATTGATGTTGTTATTCTTTTATACTCAATAAAGCCCATTGAATCATTTAGGATTGGTTTGATCTCCTTTCTTCCTTGTTCCCAGATCCTACATGGTCACTATATAAAAGAACTTGGTCACTTGGTGACACTATGAGACAGGCCTAATTTTGTATGCTAGCTAATGAGCATATTTAGTATATAAATCAGGCCTGGACCACAACAATCACTGTGACCGCTTGGGCAAACACAGCCTGAGCGAACACCGACCCTGGAGCCGAGGTTAAGGGCGTGCTCACACTCTTAACCCCGGCCAAAACCTTGAGTAAAAAGCGGGGCTCGGCAGTGCTGCCCCGCCAGGATTGGGCCCGATCCCAGAGGTTCCCCTGTGCAGCCAAACCCAGGCTGGGCTTTCCTAGCCTGTTAGGTGGCCATTACATCCCTGTAGTACAACTTCAGTAAATCACCTAGAGCCTTTGGAGGCAGGCGGTATAATAGATAGATAGATAGATAGATAGATAGATAGATAGATAGATAGATAGATAGATAGATAGATAAGCAGGCAGGCAGGCTATGGCAGCTCCACTGCTTACTAATTTGCTTCTGGGGTACTGATGGGGTGCTGATTTTGACCCTTAAAGCCCTACATGGCTTGGAGCTGGGGTACCTAGTGGACCACATCTGCTCCATCTATTGTAGCCTTATACAGCATTAATTCCAGAGCTCTTCATTCAGCAACTCAGGCCCTGCTCACTGCCCCATCACTGACTGCGATTAGGTTGGGAAGGATTGAAAAGGGCCTGTTCAGCTGTGGCCCCTCATCTTTAGAATGTCCTCCCAGAGGATCTTCTCCATGCTTCTTCCTCTCTCAGGATCTTCAAGAGGCACTGGGAGACCCATCTTTTTGTAGGGGAAGAATGGCAGTTCAGTCCCCAAACAGCAGAGTGAAACCAGCAGAGTGAGAACTCAGCCAAGCAGGAGGTCTGGAGACAGTTTGAAGAACAAGGATTTATTTAGAAGTTACAAAAGGATAGGAAAGCTGAGCTTAAGGCTGAAAGGGGAGAGAGACTAAAAGAAAGAGCCATCTCTGGAGAGAAGAGAGAGGGGAGGAGTCCAGCACTTTTGATCCATGACTTCAAACTGCCCCCCAGTGGTCACTATGAGACATTGCAGCTGAGAGCGGATGCTGCAGGGTCCTAGCTCCAACACTTTTTAGAGGTACCTTTCAGGGGCGTAGCTATAATTGAGCAAAAGAGTTCAAAGAACACGGCCCCCAGCTCCCTACCTCCCTATTTTCTTCATTATCTCCCTCACTCTGGGGGGCCACCAGTGAGAGGGATGAACACGGGCCCCCTCTCCCCTAGCTACATCCCTGCTACCTTTTAGTGTATTTTACGGGATTTTTCATTCAATAAAAGAGGCAGCAGCCACCATTCTGCTTTGTTCTGCCTCATAGGAGAAGAGAGGGAGCTTTGCTTTGCCTTGCTTGCCACCATGCCATGCCATGACACTGCCAACCCAGAATGTTGGGGGGCAATATGCTAAATCATTGTAAACCGCTTAGAGAGCTTCCAGCTATAGAGCAGTATATAAATGTAAGTGCTATTGCTATTGCTATTGCTATTGCTATGTCTATTGCCTTCTACCTTGCCAGCCTGAGCCCAGCCTTCCCATCCTGCCTGCCCCTGGTGGCTAGTGGCTAGTGTGGCCACCAGCCTGGGAATGGACTAAAATTTATCTCTCTGCTGCATTGCTTTTTGGTTCCTGTTGAATCCTGAAAAGAATTCTTTTTTCACCCCCTTGAGACTGAGAGAATCACTGCCTGTCTGTGCCAGCAGCCCCCAGCAGCCCCAGCCCCTGTGGCCACTGGTCACCTGGCCAGACATCCCCCCCCCAATTTTCAAGGCTTTTGCCGCAGCCCCCCCCAAACCTGAAGAGTGAAGAAGGAGAAGAAGAAGTCAAGAAGAAGATTGAAGAAGAAAGAGTAGACGCAGAGACCAGACCACAGAAGTGGACAACTGAACACACAATGTGGGTCAAGCCCTAGACTGAGTGTGCCCCCTTCTCTCTCCCTCTCTCTCTCTCTCTCTCACACACACACACACACCCCTCTGTAATTCTGTATTCTGGGGGGGGGGTTCCTGTTTGGAGGGAGATTTTGGGTTGCAGTTGAATTTAAAAAGTTGTGTGTTTAAAGTTTAGTTTAGTTTAGAAAAGGTTTAAACAGGGGTTCTGTGTGGGACAGATCCCGGTTACTAGTAGGTGGTTGGAAGGGTATCGTAGCCTCGTGGTTTTAAAAAACAATTCTGTCTTTTCCCCCAATCCAAAGTTGGGTTGGGGTGGGTGGATTTAAAAAAAAGAAGCCTGTCTTGCAGCCCTCTGTGCCCATAACCTATCAGTAAATATTCTCTGCCCAGCAGCCTATTGAATCATATCTATTCCCTAGTTATTATTGTATCATTCTATCTAGTTATTAGTGTATCATTCTGTTCCCTCGTTATGATTATATCTGTTATTGTGTCTGCTACATTCCCTATTGTATCTATCTGCCACCAGTTATTGTACTAGAGGTTGAAAAATTAATAGGTGAAATGAAAACTGGTAAGGCCCCAGGATTTGAAGGTATTAACCCTGAGGCTATCCAATTGGATATTGAATGGTGGGCCCCTGTGTTGGCCAGGCTTTTCACCTAGATAGACTCCACTGGACAAATTCCGAAAGAGTGGAGTCTGGCTGTTATAGTGCCAATTTATAAGACGGGGAAAGAAATCTCACCTCAAACTATAGGCCTATTTCACTGTTAAGTGTAGTCAGCAAGCTGTATGCCAGGCACCTCTTAGCTAAACTTCATGCCTGGATGGGGGATGAGAGTGTTTTGGGGGATGAGCAGGCCGGGTTTAGAACTGGACGATCTACCATTGGTCAGGTCTTTATCCTCCGTCATCTGACCGGAAAATACAGAGATAAGCCTAGGTCGGCTTTGTATGTGGCTTTCATTGATTTTAAATCGGGGTTCGACTCTGTCTCTAGAGGACTGCTTTGGGAGAAGCTAGCTCAAATGAACATCGACAAGCGGCTTCTTTTTTTAATGCAACAGCTTCACGCAGGCTCAAACATCAGGGTTAGATGTCATCCTAAAGGGGAGCTTTCACAACCTATACCTACCTTTAAAGGAGTGAGGCAGGGATGTATCCTTGCCCCCTCGCTTTTTAATTTATATCTCAATGACTTGGCCCCTTGTTTAACTGATCCCAACCTACATTCGCCTTCTGCAGCAGGTGTGTGTATTCCTCTACTTCTTTATGCAGATGATGCTTCTATTTTAGCTAGGACTCCGGTGGGCCTGAGGCGAGCATTGAAAAGATTGGTCCTCTACTGTAGAGCCAATTATCTTTTGATCAATTACTTGAAATCCAAAGAGATGATTTTTGCAAGGAGACCTAGGCAGTTAAGATGGTTGACTGAGGATCAACAGTTAGAGCAGGTCTATACATATAGATATTTAGGTGTGACCCTGCAAGCAAGAGGTTCATGGAAGGCCCATATCGATCAAGTTATTCTTACGGCATGGAGAAGTTCTCTGGCTATCCAGAGATTCTTCTATTCTAAAGGAGGTGAGATCATTTTGGCCTCCTTGAAATTATTTGCGGCCAAAGTTAGGAGCCAGCTATTATATGGGGTGCAACTTGGTCCTTTTCCTTCATACAGCTCTATGGATGTGGTTCAAAATGACTTCCTTGGGGCTTCACTTAGAGTACCTAGATGTGTACCCAATGTATTATTAAAGTTTGAGTTGGGTGTTTTGCAGTTCGAGGTCTGGGCCTGGTTGTCTATTTTGACCTATTGGCTTAAAGTCAGATTTCCTCCCCGAGGATGGATTTCTCTTATCGTGGCTGATGTATTCCAGTCCACTTGGGCCCAGGCTATTCAGGACAAAATTGTATCCTTGGGTCTGTCTATGGACTACCTGGTCTTGTTAAGTCACGACCAGGCTAGGCAGATCCTGAAACAAAGACTCTTGGACTTTGAAATCCAACAAGAACGCTCCCAAATCCGTGATTGTACTAAAAGGAGGCTGGGTTTGAGCAGTTCTAGTTGGGGCCCTGCTGCTTATCTGAATGCCTTGAGCTTGATGTGCTAGCGGAGGGCCTTTTTCAGAGCAAGACATGATATGTTACCTCCAGCGGTGCTCTCGGGGAGGTTTCTGGGGATTCCTGAGGAGGATAGATTATGCCCATGTGGTATAGGGGAAGTCGGATCCATCCAACGTGTTTTGTTGCGCTGTCCATTATAGAGAGATTTAAGATGTTCCTTATTGACTCCTCTTCTGACACCCTTCCCAGTTTGCTCAGGAGATTTTTATGTTTCCTATCTTCTTGCGGATAGAACTTTAGATGTCACCTTTAAGGTGGCCGAATTCTGTTCTATTGCAGTATTGCTATGGCAGTGAGCTTTTCTCTAATTAATTTTAAAATTTTACTGATTATTTATTCGTGGATATTTATCTATATATTTACATATTTCCTTTTCCCAATTGTATATTTCTATGTTATCAGACGTTTTGTTTATGTTATGTTATGCTGACCTTGGGTCTCAAATAAAGAACTTTGTACTTTGTATCTATCTGTTCCCCAGTTACAATAGTCATAGATAGAGATAGAGATAGAGATAGAGATAGAAGCGCAATTCAAATGCCTTGGTTTGGTTTGTTGTTCTGCCTGTGTATTTTGGGGACCTAATTGGGTAGTACCCCAATGGGTGCCTGCTACCACCCAGATTTCAAAGGAATTGGGCAAAGGGCTGATTTTTAAAAAGAATTTTTGAAGTTTGCACTTCTTTGGGGCAGATTCAGGGGCATATTCAATGACAATGAATCCACTCTCATCTGCTACCAGAGGATCTGCACTCAGAACACCTCAGAAACAACAATACCCAGTACTCCATGGGCTTATGGCTATGGGGGTGGTTGGCACCCTATGTGAACTATGCCACCACTCACTCTGGGTCACCCCGGTGCCCCCCCAGTGGAGTTATGGGGCTACTGAAACCCCCATTATTCCCTATGGGGGGAAAGCTTAAAGATGCATATACTTCAAAAAGTTATTTAAAAATCAGCCCTTTGCCCAATTTTGTTGAAATTTGGGTGGTAGCTTTCACCCATTGGGCACTACCACAACTACCCCTCTCTTTTTGCCCCGGGAACTTTTAAAAATTCCAATCACTTCAGATTCAGATTTGGAAAATTCGGATACAAATAAAATCAGGGGTGATTCGGGGGGGGAGTCAGATTTGGACCCAAAACAAATTGGGGGTGTTTCGATTTGGGTACAAATTGAAATGGGGGAAAAAATCAATTCGAGCACACCCCTAGTAATGGGGTGGCAGGAGCCTCTATTAACTGAAGACTGCAATTCTAGGTGAATTTTCTAGATAGCACTTACTTCTGAGTAAACATATTTCGGATCGACAACTAGTTGAAGCATTTTTAGGAGAAATGTAGAGCTATAGGAAGTGCCTGGTGAGCCAGAGTCCTAATTCTTCTGCTTTTACTTAATTGCACAGTAGCCATGCTTCTGTTGCGCTGAAAGGCCCTGGGATGGAAAGGAGCAGATCAGGTGAGCAAGAACCAGGCTTGCTGAGGCAGCAAAGTCTTGGCAAAGTCTTATAAGAGGGAGACGAGCTTCTGGGGCTTGCAGGGTGGCTGCCTGCCAGAGGAAGGAGCTGGTCTCTCTGCCGCTTCCAGTTATCTGAAAGGGAACAAGGGTGCGGGTTTAGCAGGGGGCCCTACTCTCCTCTGTGAATAGAAGATGGGCATATCCTGCACATCTGAAGTTTTGCTAGAGTGATTGATGTGTCTGGTGAGGCATCCAGGGAATCAATCATTACGAATATGACGGATACTGATATACCGCATTGCAACAAAAGTTCCCAAAGCGGTTTACACAGATATCACATTAAACATTTTAAAATCCTGTATCCAGACCTTGAGGCTGTTCTCATGTGCAGCCAAGACCAGGCTAGAGCAGCCAAACCCCGCCAGGAGCCGCGAACCCGCCAACGGAGCCCAGCAGTTAAATAAGATTAAGGGAGCAAACACTCCCTGAACCCCATTTCATTGCCCCTGTGTGGGCACTGGCTGCTTTCAGCCGCTGCTGATACACTGTGGGGCTTCTGGCCAGTGCCATGGGGATCCCCACAACGCACAGAGCACATTTACACTCTCATCTTGAACATCCTGTTGAGTTCATAAAGGGGTGAGCAGCTCAGAGGACAAAATGCCTATTTGAGGGGTGCTTACCCACCCATGTCCCTCCCAAATCCACTCCTGGTCCCAGATTGCCTCTAATTGCATTACTTTTCACAGCTCTGTATTCAGATTGGTCTGATATAGTCATGCCTGTAGGAGGAACCTGTAGGGTGTACAAAGGTCCTATTTGGGAATACACCCCTAAGTATGAGTTGGGCATTGTATTGACAACTATTGAATAATTAAGTTTAAAATAAGCACTCAAGAGGGAAATCTTAACTTTAAATGCTGGTTTATTGATAAAGCTTTTAGTACAGACTTAATATACAGACTTAATCATAGACAAAAACACAAACATAGCACTGATTACAAAGGGCTTTAAATGAAAGATAATTTCAAGCAGCATTTACAAACTTCCAAACTGCAAAAGAGAATCAGGTGATGTGCTAATAAGCAACCTGGTTCTGGATCTGGGAGTCAAACTCTGATATCATAAGATTCCTCATGACTATATAGAAACCATAACTTAGAAACATGTCAGCGTCGCGCTTCTCTCTCAATAGAAAACCTCTTCTCCCATTCAGCTTTTTGCTGCTGCTTCTTTGATCTGTTGTTACTCTAACTCAGAGACATAATTAACCCCTTTCATGTAGATATAAAATCCCTTCTCTAATCTCTGTTTGAGGAGCAGAGAACATGAGTTAGCTAACTACATCTTAAAAATATCCTGTAAAATACAAGTTTCAGCTGAAAAGGTGATAGACAGAAGGTCACCATTTCCTAGGCCAGATTTGAATCTAATGGAATAAGCCAAGAAGGATGGTTTTATTCTTAAAATCCATGTCAATAACACTAAAGGATGTGCCTAGTGAACCGGCGTCTTAATTCCCCTTCCATCTAAGAGCAGAAGAGCCACGAATCAGCAGTGCAAAGGCCCCTGGTATGGAAAGGAGCAGACCAGGACCTACATCGAGGACCAGGTTGGTTAAGCAAAGCCTTGACCAGGGATGGAGCGAGAGACGCAGTTCTGGGACTTGCAGAGGGGCTGTCGGGGGAAGGAGCTGGTTTGGCTGCTCCTCCATTATCTGAAAGGGAACATGAGGGATGGTGAGCTGGGAGCTGTCTTGTCTGCACATCTGCAGTTTTGCTAGGGAGAAATCAGGTGTCCTGGGAATAAAACATAATCCTTTCTAAAATCTAGCTTCTGGATATTGTAATCAAAAAGGAGTCCGTACCCTCCTTCATTCCTGGGCCCCACCTCCTTTCCTATTAAACAAAAAATCCCATCTTCATTTCATGTCACTTGTGAAAAATCCAGTCTCCTTGAAGAAATATAAAACGTGCAAGATACAAAAAATTTCCTCTTTTGCTGTGTTTATTCTGGAAGGAAGATCTGGGTCTCCTTGGCACTCTGTTTGGCTGTCTTGGAGCAGAATTTAGAGTGGGTGGGTGATTCCTGTCTGCATCCAGCAGCTGCTGTGGTGGGCATGATCCGTGCCTTGCCCAGGGTTTGGGTGATAATACTAGTCAGCTCTTTGGGAGGGGAGTCAAGGACCTGGATTTAGCCCCTCCCCATCCAAGCACATACAATCCCACTTCCAAGGGTCCCTATAGACAGATTAGAGCAGTGTTTCTCAACCACCGGTCCCTGGACCGCTGCCGGTCCCCGAAGGGTTGAGTGCCGGTCCCTGACTGGGAGTCAACCCCCCCCCAACTGAAATCAAGGCACTCACTTCCTCAATTTTGCACATGGCATGGAAGAGGAAGAGTATCACGGAGGCATGGGACCCTTCTTGTGCCTTGCCTCCACGTGCTGCTGAGATCTTCCTACAGCTATCTTATTCCCTATCTTTACAGCTTCAAACTGTATGCGGTGTGGGGGCATGGAGGAAAAAGTATGGCAGTGGGCGCCACTTCAAGGGCTACTGGTTCTTGCATGCTCATTGTTTGCAGCCAAAGGTTGGTTGATTGAAACCCAGCTGCCTGTTGTGGTTGAGGCGTCTTGAGAGGGAACGCTGTTTCCCTCTTGCATCAGTGGGGCTTGCTTGTATGTTGTTTTCATTGGCCCCATGTAGCTTTTGAATTTTTCTAATGGCCCAACATCCCCTCTCCATTGAGTAATCACAAGCACCTCCACTCCAGACATACTGGAGACAAATTTGTTCACCCAGGCTTTTAAATTCAGGGGTTCTCAACCTTGGGTACCCAGACGTTGGTGGACTTCTACTCCCATAATCCCCAGCCATAATGGCCAAATGCCATTGTTGTTGGGGGTTATGGGAGTTTAACTGAGGGACCCAAGGTTAAGAACCCCTAATATTCCATGTTTGCAAAAGATTCCAAATTTAATTATTTCAATGCTTATATTATTTTCATTCTAAACTGCCCAGAGATGCAAGTTTTGGGCAGTATAGAAGTCTGATAGATAGATAGACAGACAGACTTGAAACCCCTTTACTAACTGCTGGTCCGGGAAACTGCGCATGAAGAATGTAGCGGTCCTTGAAACTCTGCACGAAAAATTTAGCGGTCCTTGACTCCAAAAAGTTTGAGAAACACTGGATTAGAGCAATGGGTGGGTATTTAATGTGTGCAGATGAAAACATATGCAATGCATGACATGCAAAAACATTGAACTATGACTGTGTCCTTTCGGTATATGAGACAAAGAAGCAGGATTGGGCTCAGCTCCTTGTTCGATGAATTTTTTTGGATATGTGAGTGGCCCTCAGTGGCCTTCAATAAGGGGCCGAAATGTGACCCAAAGAATTTAAGTGCCAGTTCTGAGATGTGGGATCTGAGACCTTCTGCCCCTCTAATCCCTCCACCACATGGCAAAGGAGAGGCCTTCCTTCTTCTGAGCAATGGACTCACAGGGGGCCCCTGCGCTGGTTGATGCCATTCATCCTCCTGGCCTTGATGAAAAGGACGGAGCCAGCCATGATGCCCAGGAGGCCCATGGCCAAGCCCAGGCCACACACCACGTTCTCCTTCGTCTCTGGGATGAGCGTCGGCTCCTTGGAGTCTGAGGACAGGAAGGGGAAGGAAGAGAGGGGAGTGGTCAGCAGGGGGTGGGGGTGTCCGAATGCCTCAAGAGCCGAGGACAGAACCCAGGACAGCATCCCCAATCACAACCCCAGCAGAGCATCCCTCCCGTGGCTGTTGCTGGTGTCTACCATATGTTTCTTTTTGGACTGTGAGCCCTTTAGGGACAGAGATCCATCTTATTTATTATATATATTTCTGTATAAACCACTTTGGAAATGTCTGTTGAAAACTGGTGTATAAATAGGAGGAAGAGGAGGAGGAAGAGGAGGAGGAGTCCTGCCCTCACCCCATTCACATTTATATTTTTGCCTCCTGGAGCCATCAAGCCCAAAGTCCCTTCATTTCCTCCATTCCTAGCCAAGAAACGTCCTCAGTAGTCTGCTAGCAATCCTCCCAAATCGCCATAAGTGTTGTGTTGCTTATACCCAGAGTGCAGATGCTGCAGTCACACTGGGCACAATGGGCAGTCATGGGCACAGACGCAACATCCTCAGAATTCCAGCTTTACTTTTAACACGTTGTTCTTTTAAGAACTAATCTGCCTACTATTCTTTCCCTATCCCTACAACTGGACTAAATCTGGTCCAAAATGGTTATGCAGGTCACAAGTTAGCCCGTTTGCTCCTCAAATGCTCATGCATCCACCATCTTGAATTGGGGTGGATGATATCATCACAAACTATGTGTTTGAGGAGTCCCTACCTGTATGTATCCCTACAAGAGTACCAAATTTGGTCCAAATCATCTCCCACTTGTACCTCACATGTTCATGTGTCCACCATCTTGAACTGGGGTGGATGACATCATCACAAACTGTACCATTGAGGTGTCCATATGTGTCCCTACAGCTGTAGCAAAATTAATCTATGGAGTTCTTTCCCATGGGATGTGGTGATAGCCACCAGCTTGGATGGCTTTAAAGGGGGCTTAGACAGGTTCATGGAGGACAGGTCTATCAATGGCTACTAGTCTGGTGGCTGTGGGCCATCTCCAGCCTCAGATGCAAAATGCCTCTCAACACCAGTTGCAAGGGAGCAACAGCAGGAGAAAGGACATGCACATACCTCTTGCCTGTGGGCTCCCCAGAGGCATCTGGTAGGCCACTGTGTAAAACAGGATGCTGGACTAGATGGGCCTTGGGCCTGATCCAGCAGGGCTTTTCTTATGTTCTTATGGTTCAAATTGGTTAGGCGGTTCACAAGTCAGCCCACTTGCACCTCATACGTTTACACATCCACACCTTGACTTGGGATGGATGATATCTTCACAAAAAATGCCATTGGGGTATCTCTATGTGTCCCAACAACTGTACCCAATTTGGTTCATACTGGTCCAGGCATTGCAAAATTGATAGGGACACAAACACAAACAGAATGCCAAGTGATCTCATAAGCCTACTAGAAAGTTGGCTAAAAAACTGTTTCTAGCCCTTAACGTCTGCAAAGTTAGGCATGAGATCACAGAAGGGTGCTGGGGAGGCCTTTGCATCTCTCCTCTGACTCCCTCTCCAAAGCAAAAGCAAAACACAGGGTGCAAAACAGCCCACAATGGCTGGGCCCACTTCTACTTACGCCACAGCTTGGCCAGGCTCTGAGGGAGGCCCCAGTGGTCCACCTGGCAGACGTAGAAATCTCCATGCTGCGGGACAAAGGCCAGGTAGGAGAACTTGCGGAAGGCATTGTCCGCACTGGGGAAGAAGTCTGTGTCCGTCATGCCCTGGGAAACCTCCTCTCCGTTCTTCAGCCAGGTGATGTTCAGCACTGGGGGGAAGAACTGGTCCACGAAGCAGATGAGCACGTTGGGGTCCCCCATTTCCACAGGGTTTTTGAGGAACATGGTTGCTGTAGGAGGAGCTGAAAAAGAGGGTCCAGATTAGGGATTTTCTGGATCCAAAGCCTCCTTCCCAGTGGACCTCCCTCACTGCCATGCTTTTGCTCCCTGATCAGAACCAAAGTCCAAGCAAAGCAGTTGGATCTGCTGTGCTTTTGCCTGGAGGGCAGAGTGGTCAGTGTTACAGACCAGGCCTGATTTATACACCAAATATGCTCATTAGCTAGTATACAAAATTAGGTCTGGCCCATAATGTCATCAAGTTCTTTATATGGTGACCAATGTGTGATCTGGGGCGCAAGAGGAAAGGAGATCAAACCACTCCTGAAAGGGTTAAATGGCCTTTATTGAGTATAAAGACTAACAACATAATCTAGCAAAGCAGAAAGCAGAATACTCTATTAATATCAGCAACAGTATTTCCTAACCAGCACCAATATTCACCCGTGTGCCTAACTACATATGCGTGGGTATTTAAATCTTCCTAGATCCTAATACATTTCAGATACAGGCAGAAAAGGGAAAACGGGGTGTGTGAAGGCTGCGGGCTGGCATGGTTTTGGGGAGGTTAGTAGAAGGGAAGAAGGGGGGGGGAGGAGAAGGGAGCCGGGAAAGGATGGAGGGAATTCCCAAGGTTTGTAACGGAGCAGCATAATTACCAGGATCAGAGGCTGGAGAGAGATGGATCACTTCAGCTGAAGGGGTGAGGCGCTGGCGGAGACAGGAGTTGTGCAGTTGTTTCAGATCATAGCTGAGAGCTCCATGGCTGGGGAGCCTTGACTTCTCACTGCGCAGTGAGAGTCATAGCCTCTGAGCACGGGCAGAGTTCCTGCTTAGCCCTGCGGCTGGGCAGCAAACTCTGGGAAAGCGTGTGAGCAGATCTTGTTGTAGGCACAAGGTTGCTAGCGTGTGAACAGAATGCCCGTAGGCACAGAACTGCTAAACTGCCATGTCCAGAGACTCCTTCTTATAGTGGTTCCATCCTTTGATATCCCTTTTTAGTCTTCTGGATCACAAAAGGCATTTATTCCTGCTATCCTTGGAATATTGTCTTTTAATTACCAAAATTAGCTCAGGATATTTGATCAGTCCAGAGAGATCTCACTCTCATCTCCTGTTAGCTGTTATCTTGAGGAGGGGACAAAGTCCAAAAGCAAATCTGCATCCCAGATGTGCTAGCCTGGTCCCAGAAGGTGTTAAAAGTTAGCAATTAGTGAGAGGGAGTTAATTCTATTTGTGTGAGACATTATTTCTTGTATACCTCTATCTAGTGTGTATTTGCAACAAAAGAATATTCAAAGTCACATCAAAAGGGTAAGTGTGAGTGAGGCAAGTTAATCAACACATTTGACTTAAGGCAGAAGCATCCTTTTACTGGACACAGGTTAATTTCAGCAGTGTGAGATTGGTAATTAAGCCTGGCCCATTGTCTCAGTCAGTTTCCACAGATGCTGATAACCAATGCTAGACTACCTCTGCCTCTACAAATCATTGACCAGGCAGTCATGAGATTAACCTCCAGTTCAGACATTGAATTGAACTCTTAACAAAATGAAATCAGACACAGGCCTATATATGTATTAATATTTTGGGGTGCTCATAACATCAGCGCAGCTCAGGGGGCCGCGTCACACACTCACCCACCCACCCAGCCGAGGAGCTCTCCTGGGCCCCCTCCTGGTACCGTTGGGGGTCTGGCTGCGGTTGCTGTGCTTGATCAAGACCTCCATGTTGTTCTTCATGATGTCCATGTTGCCCACAGCGCCCTGCGCGTCAAAGCCAAAGTAGTTGGGGATGTTGGGCAGCCTCCAGACGTTCTGCCTCTTGTCCCAGTCCACGTGGAAGAACTCTCCTGGAAGAAGTCCAGCTCCACAAACATCTCCACTGGGGCAAGAAGAGAGAGAGATGAGTTGGGCAGGGACAGATCCCAGTGCATGGCGGACACCCTCCACAGAGGCAAAGGGGAGTCAGCAGGAGAGGAAAAGGGTGGGAGGGAATCTGCTCCCAAAGACCCTCCCTCTGGCCAACCCCAGGCCCCCACTTCAGCCATGGGCCTCCTCCAGATGAGAAGCTCCAACATTATCCCCTGGGATGTATCAGCTGAGAGCAATCTGGAAGTGATTCTGGAAGCATGAAGGCCCCCAAGGTAGGGAATCCCCTCCTGCCTCCTCCTGTGCATGTCAGGGGAGATGAAGAATCTCCACCTCCTGCCCATGATGGCCAGCCCCTCCACCAATTCAAGAAGAAATTTCCCACCATGGCTGTGGCAACAGTGACATCACCTCTCTCTGCAGGGCCCAATGTGGGAAAGGCTCCTGGTGGTTCCAGTAAGAGGAAATCCAGTTTACCCCAGGGCTCCAGAAAGGATTATTTATTTACAGTGTGGCTCCCAGACTCTTCCCCATGTCAAGGGACTCCCTCCCCTGACAATCCCATCAGGCAGAGAATTGCCCTCCCCCTCAGTGGCAAACATCTCAGCCTCTTCCCCTTCCTCATTTGGAGATCCATCATTCCCGGAGAAGAAAGATTGAGAATCAGTCTGGAACTTGAAACCTTCTGCTCTTCCCAGAGTGGCTTCATCCCCTGAGGGGAATATCTTGCAGTGCTTAGGGATGTGCGAACCGGTTCGGATCCGAACCGGTTCGGGTCCGAACCGGTTCCGGTTCGGAGGTTCGGATCGAACCGAACCACCCCTGGTTCGGTTCGAATCCGAACCGAACTGGGGGTGGTTCGTTTCGAACCGGTTCGGACCGGTTCGGATCGGTTCGGAAAGCTGAAAATTGGTCAGATGGTAGCTGGCACCCAGGGGTACCTGTCACCCAAACCCCAAAGCAATCGGACACTCGTACGATTTTTTATGAATTTTTGAAAAATATTTTTATTTTTCTCTCATAGGATATAATGGGACCCGAACCAGGCCATTATTTCTTATTGTGGAGCACTCATGCGTGCCAACAACCATGCAAACCCTGAAGCAATCAGACACCCCTATGATTTTTTATGAATATTTGAAATATTTTTAATTATTTTTCTCATTGAGTATAATGGGACCCGAACCAGTCCATATCCCCTGTTGTGGAGGACCTAGGAGCACAAAAGCAGGGTGGGTGGTAGACAGGCATGGGTGCCTACCACCCAAAAAATCTCAAGGCAATTGGACACTCCTCTGATTATTGGTGAATTGTTAAGTGTTTTTGAATTCCTCATAGAGAATAATTAGGATTGCAGCAAATGTATAGCTTCACATCGGGGGGAAAGGGGTGTCATAGAGTGCAGTGTGGTGGGTGGTAGTTCCTAGGGTGGGCAAGGAAGCTATCAGAATTATTTGAAAGGAATTGGGCAAAGAGGTGATTTTTAAGTGATTTTTGAAGTTTACGCGTCTTTAAGGTTTTTCCTCATAATAAGTTATAATGGAGCTTTCAGCAGCCCTATAAGTGCACATGGGGGTGCTGGGGTGGCCCAGAGCAAGTGGTGGTGTAGTGCACATAGGGTGCCAACCACCCCCATGGGTTTCTAACCCATGGGGTACAGGGATCTCTGGTAGGGGCACCCCCATGGGTACAGGGTTCTCTTGTTTCTGAGGTATTGAGTGTGGATTCTATGATAGCAAATGAGATTTTCAATGAGACACCATCAATCCACTCTAATATGCTATCATAGAATCCACACTCCGCCTCCTGCTTCTTCTCTGTGTGTGTGCTTAGTAGGGGTGTGCAATTTGGGATTTCGGGTGATTTGGCTCGGACCCGAACCGAATCACCCCTGTTCTGTTTTGTGCCCAAATCTGGGTCACCCGAATCACCCTTGATTTGGTTCGGATTTGGATTTAATCCGAATCTGAATCTGAATCGATTCGGGGGGGGGTAAAAAGGGGCCCAGGGGCAAAATTTTGGGGTGGGGTGGTAGTGCCCAATGGGTAGAGTCTACAACCCCAATTTCAGGGGGATTGGGCAAAGGGCTGATTTTTGGTGAATTTTTAAAGTTTTAGTGACTTTGGGGCAGTTCGGGGGCAAAGCATGGGATCTGGGCAAAAGGAGTGGGGTGGGGTGGTAGTGCCTAATGGGTGCAGGCTACCACCCCAATTTCAGGGGGATTGGGCAAAGGGCTGATTTTTGGTAAATTTCTGAAAATTTCATATCTTTGGGGCATATTGGGGCATATTGGGGCAGAAAGTGGGGCCTGGGGCAGAATAGTGGGGTGTGATGGTAGTGCCTAATGGGTGGAGGCTACCACCCCAATTTCAGGGGGTTTGGACAAAGGGGTGATTTTTTGAGAATTTTTGAAGTTTTAGTGACTTTGGGGCAGTTTGGGGGCAGAAAGTGGATCTGCCCCAAAATAGTGGGGTGATTGGGTAAATCCCCAATTTAAGAGTGATTGGGCAGAGGGGTGAATTATGGTGAATTTATTTGTATGAGGTTTGTCTTCATAAGGTGAAGTGTGCTAAATTGATTACTTCCTCATATTATTCATAGTAAAGGAAAGTGTGAAAAAGTGAAAGTGGGGTCATGAGAGTTGTTTAATTGAAAAATATCTCATTTGCTATGATAGAATGAGAATTCACACCTTTTCTATTCACCATAATTCACCCCTCTGCCCAATCACTCTTAAATTGGGGATGGGTGGTAGCCTCCACCCATTAGGCACTATCTACCAGCCCACCCCACTCCTTTGGGGCAGATCCACTTTCTGCCCCCAATCTGCCCCAAAGACACCCAAACTTCAAAAATTCTCAAAAAATCAGCCCTCTGCCCAATCCCCCTGAAATTGGGGTGGTAGCCTCCACACATTAGGCACTACCACCCCACCCCACTATTTTGGGGCAGATCCACTTTCTGCCCCCAAACTGCCCCAAAGTCACTAAAACTTCAAAAATTCTCAAAAAATCACCCCTTTGTCCAAACCCCCTGAAATTGGGGTGGTAGCCTCCACCCATTAGGCACTACCACCACACCCCACTATTCTGCCCCAGCCCCCACTTTCTGCCCCAATATGCCCCAATCTGCCCCAAAGACATGAAATTTTCAGAAATTTACCAAAAATCAGCCCTTTGCCCAACCCCCCTGAAATTGGGGTGGTAGCCTGCACCCATTAGGCACTACCACCCCACCCCACTCCTTTTGCCCAGATCCCATGCTATGCCCCCGAACTGCCCCAAAGTCACTAAAACTTTAAAAAATCGCCAAAAATCAGAGGAAGGTCCAATCGACTTGAAATTTGGGTTGCAGGTAGAACACAAGGTCCCCTTTCAAACCAGCTATTTTTTGAGATCCGAACCGGTTCGGTTCGGATCCGAACCGGTTCGGATCCGAACCGAACTGGGGGGTGGTTCGGCAAAACCAAAACCGAACCACCCTGGTCCGGTTCGGACCCGGTTCGGATCCGAACCGAACCGGGAGAACCGGTTTTATGCACATCCCTAGCAGTGCTCACACCTCTAGTCTCCCATTCATATGCAACCAGAGCAGATCCTGCTTAGCTATGGGGACAAGTCATGCTTGCTACCACAAGACCAGCTCTCTTCTCCTATTCACCAATTCAGTTTGGTGTCTCTGTTCCCTCAGCTCACCATCTGTGAAATGGGAGCAATGGCCCATTGTGTAGGATTGTAGGCAGCAGAGAAGAATGAAGGAAGGGCCTATTTGTTTCCAGGTGAATCCTGCAAGCCCCTGAAAGTTCAGGATGGATGAAAACTTTAATGGGTTTGCAATGGCTGTCAATGATGGGGCCGCTCTGGGAAGAGCAGAAGGTGCCACATTCCCTCCCTGGCATCTCCCAGAGAAACTCCTGCCTGCAGCCTTGGAGAAGCCGCTGCCAGTCTGTGAAGACAATATTGAGCTAGAAGGACCAATGGTCTCATTCAACATAAGGCAGCTTCCTATGGTCCTCCCTTCAGAACAGATGTGCACAAGATGGACAGGCCACAGTTCAAGGTATCAGGCTGCCTGAAGGGAGTGTGAATGCACACAAGTTGCACATGGGAGCTTTCCTTGTAAGGAAGGTGCTCCAGACCAGGCCCCCTGATCCATTGGATTTGTCTCTCTATTATACCTTGTCCACTTACACAATATGTTTTTGGGTTTTTTTAGCATTTGAAGTGTGGCCACAACATAGGCTTATAAAAGGCCATGATAATATTAGCAGCCCCCCCCCCCCCGCCCACCAAATTATTTCATCAGGGTTGCTGTGAGTCAACTGTGCCCTGAGTGCCTTGGAGGTTGAAGGGGCTACGAAGAAATTGCCCTCCCTTATAAGCAACCCAAACTTCAGCTGACAATTAAATGCAAGCCCGACGCTGTTGAGAACATATCAAAATGCAGCCGGCAATGGAAGGGGGGTTGATCCCTGAAGCGAGATCAGCATTTGCACCCTGAGTCTGCATTGCTGGGGAGGGGAGAAACCTCTCTGTCTTGGAGGGGGGCACATTGGATCTGGAGGGTGGGGGCTGCCTCTCTGGGGAGCTCTTGGGGGTTTCTGTATCACACAGCTTGGTTTGTTTCTGGTATCTAATACATTCTCAAGGAAAGGACTTCTTCCTTTTTTTCTTTCGTCTTCTTTCCCAGAAGGTGCCAGCATCCCCAGACATGGTAGAGATGTAGTTTCTGCCCTTTTAGCTTTGGATGCTAGCTATGCAGCCCATCCTGCCCCCCCACCAAAAGGGCCATCTTGAACACAGCCGAGGGATTAAGCATCCTCCGTGGCTCTCCTCACCCCTGAGATCCACCTGCCCCTGCTCTGAATTCTTTCCCTGTGGTGAGGCTGTTACTCCCTCCCCTTCCTGGTTCCCTCATCTACCTGTTTGGTGTATTCTGCCTGTGCAAAGGGGGGGGCTTCTAAAGGGGACCCCCAACTCTTCAGCCACAGCATCCAACAGGCACCTCCTTCTTGCAAAGCCTTTCCCCCTCACACACAAACCCACCCCCCAGGCCCCTCTGCCCCCTGATGCCCCCACCTCACCTTTCACAGCTCTGACGCCTGGCAAGGCAAGGAGTGCCCAGAGGCAAAGGTGAAAGGCTCCTTCTCTGGCCATCTCAGCTCTTCCAGGTGGGGGTGTGGGCAATGCACAGAGAGGGTGCAAACCAAGCAGAGAGAGACAGAAGGAGAAGCAATGGGCCAAGCAGGGTCCTGCCCTCAAAGTGGCTGTGGAGGGAGTGTGAAGGGAGCCAAATTGGGGAAGTGGGCAGAGGCAGCACCCACGCAAATTCAGCCAATGAGAAAAAGGCCTGGGGAGGACCAGTCTGTTACCAGGTGAAACTTCAATCAGCAGGAACCTCAAGAGGAGGTGGAGTGAAAGCGGATCAGGAGCTCCGTCCTGGGCTGAGAGTTGGGGGACAGCAGGGGGTGGATTTGGAGGGTGGGCTGGTTTTGTCTTCTGATTCACAAGAGTGGCTCATTCAGGGAGTGGTGAGTGAGGCTTTTCCTTCTCCTTGGCTGAGGGACACCAACTCTAATTTCGGAGCATAAAGAGAAGAAGTAGTAACTGAGGTGTGTGTGTGATGGTGGTGACATATGGAGAAGTCCTTATTTGTGCGCTTCCAGGACGGACCCAGGTGTGGGTTTTGGGGTGCAGCTGGCCCCGGCTGTGGAGTGCAGGGGGGCACTCCCACCAATGGCAATTCTCCCCCTGCAAGGGAAGGTGGAAGGTGGGTGTGGGGACGGACTCAGTGGTGGCCAGCAACATACAGAGGGGGCTCCGATATGCCCCTGGCTACTGGTGAGACAGACAGGCCCCAAAGCCAGCACTAAGGTGAGCCGCATTAATGTGGACCATATAAAAGAAAAGAAAAGTTACACATCAAGAACTGGAAGAGGAAGAGGGAGGCTAAAGATGGAGGTGGGGGAGACTGACAGGCACAGTCTCCAATGTGGGAAATGGATGACCTGTTACAGGAAGTTAGTAGGAAATGGTCCTGAGTCTTTCCAGGTTGAAGGCTACAGTGTGGGGGAATCTTCTGTTCTGTGGGGTGAGGAATGCAGACAATTCCTCCCTTCTCAGAGAAAGAGAAGCCAGGAGAAACCTCATCCACAGGGTGATCTTTCTGTGGGGCAGCAGGAGCACCCTCCCCCCATGCAGATCACTGCTTCATGGAAGCATGGAGTCCCCTCCGATCAGCCCAAATCTAGCCTTCCTCTACGCTCCCTCATTCTCTCTCCCTCTCCTCTGTCTGGGGACTTTTTGTCCATAGAAGACACTTTCTGGATTTCCCTGCCTGGTGACTGATGATGCTGCCTCAGCTCTGCAGCTGATTGGCCTCTCATCTGGGCAACGTCCAATCCCCAGGGCAGAGGGGCAGCACCCTGGCAGGATTTGTCCCCAGGACCAGGCTGAGAAAGTCCCACTCTGGAGTTTGGTGGGAGGCAGACACTGTTGGTCCTTCTTTGTGCAGAAGAGGCAAGATGAGATCTGCGTTGGACTTGGGGGTCCTGCTTGTGACAATGGCAGGCCTGGGGGGCTTCCCTCCCCAGGTGCAGAGCGCAGGGCCAAGAGGTAAGTAATAATGGGGGGGGGGCTTCAGGAGCAGACTTCTCAATAGCATGGTGTGGTGGTTATAGTGCTGGACTAGGACCGGGGAGACCTGAGTTCAAATCCCCATTCAGCCATGATACTAGCTGGGTGACTCTGGGGCCTGTCATTTCTCTCTCAGCCTTACCTACTTTACAGGGTTGTTGTGAGGAGAAACTTAAGTTTGTAGTACACCTCTCTGGGCTCCTTGGAGGGAGAGGGGTATATAAAATGTAAAATAATAAGAATAAGAATAAGAAATAAGAAAAACAAGTTAAAATAACCGAAAATAAAATAATAAATAAATAAATAAATAAAATAATAATAAGAAGAAGAAATAAGAAAAACAAGTTAAGATAATCGACATAGCAATACCAGGGGATAGCAGAATAGAAGAAAAAGAAATAGAAAAAATCACCAAATACAAAGATCTGTGGCAGAAAAAGACCAAAATAATCCCAGTGGTAATTGGCGCCCTGGGTGCAGTTCCAAAAGACCTTGAACAGCACCTCAACACCATAGGGGCCACAGAAATCACCATCAGCCAATTACAAAAAGCAGCTTAACTGGGAACAGCCTATATTCTGCGACGATATCTATAACCATTGACAATAAAATTCAGCCATCCCAGGTCCTTGGGAAGGACTCGATGTCTGGATAAAACAAACCAGTCAATAAAACCTGTCTGACTGTGTAAACAAGAAATAATAGGTGGCCATGATTTGGCTGGGCCACTGGCCAAGGGCTACCTGCACCCCTTTCCCCTCCCCCACCCACAGTCCCCACGGCTCCCCGTAGGAATAATGAAGGTCCTGAAAAACCTGGCCAGGTTTGTGGGAGGATCTTCTCTTCCTGTAGCAGGGAAAGTTGCTTCTTACCAGAAGGGGTTGGGTGGGAGAGATCTGGCTGGATCTGAGAAGGGACCTGTCTGGAGTCAGCCCTGAGATGGTAACGTTGTAAAGCATGCCTCTGAGCATGCATGAAGTGCAATGCACATTTTTCTCCATTGCCACAAGGGATTATTCCATTTTCCTTTCACAACACTCCTGTGAGGTAGGTGAGACAGAGTGTGCATGTCACCCACTGGCCCCACATCACCCAGGATGGTGTCCAGCCAGGGGGTGGTATTCTAGCCCCACATTGGCACTGTGTTGTCACTAAGACAGTGTGTATTGTTACTGAGTGGCCTTGTTAGAAGGGCTTGCTTTGATCTTGGAATCAGCTTGTTAACCACCATTGTCAGGCCTTGTGGTTGTGACTTGGCCTGCCGTCCTCTTTCCAGCCGTGATTTCCTCTGTGATTAATCAAACCGGTCCTTTTTTGCCTCAGAAGAGAGGGCTTCTTCTTCCTCTCCGGAAGTTCAGTGGCAGCAGAGCAAGAGTTCCACCTGAGCAAGGCGCTTTGCAAAGGAGGCTCCCCCGCCCCCTTCCTAATTCCTCCTAGATTATTTCAAGACCGCCTCAGGCTACAGGCTGGTTGCTGGCCGGTTGGTCAAAAGTCCCGGAGGGGGTTCGGTCGGAACCTGCTGGAGTGGGCACTCCTGTCCTGTTGGGTGCGAAGCGCTACTGCACAAACCCTTCCAAGTTCCCCTCCTTGTTCCTGACATTATATCCATCACCCCCCTACCCTGAGTTGATCAAGCCAGTTCTTAAACTCAGTCAGTGGCAGGCTCTGATACACGCTCCTCCTTCGGCACTGCTGGTTTCGGGATTCAGGTGGATTGCCCTCGGGGCGGGGTGGGGTGGGGAGCGTTCCGAGCAGATCCATTCCACCTTCTCCACCGTCCCCTTGCTTCCTCTGTTAGGATTGCCCGGGAGCCGTTCCTGAGGCTCCGTTCCGCCTTTTCCCGGAGTCCCGGGCTGGAATCCTCCTCGAGGGAAGGAGCCCCCCTCCTTTTGCCTCCCCTCATCCCCTCCCCCGCTGCCTCTCATGGCCCCTCCCTCCCCTCCCTCCCCGCAGAGCACTTCGTCTACCAGGGGAGGTCCGGGTGTTTCTTCACCCCCCTCAACGGGACCCAGCGGGAGATCCGCTACCTGGTCACCTACATCTGGGGCCGGCAGGACTATGTCCGCTTCGACAACCGCGTCGGGGAGTTCCAGGCCGTCATGCCACTGGGAGAGCCTGACGCCCGACTCTGGAACAGCCAGAAGGACTTCCTGGAGATCAAGCGGCACAATGTTGACCGCTTCTGCCGGCACAACTACTATAACGACATCCCCTTCGTCCACGGCAGGAGTGGTGAGTCCAGCAGGGGCCGGGCAGGGGAGGCGGGGTGGGGAGAAGCCCCGGGAGGGGGGGTGAGGGGGGGTTCCTCCCAGGACTGTCCCCTTACAGCCCCCCCAGGCATGGCGGAGATGGGTCCGCGTGGGGGCAGGAGGAGGGGGAGCGGGGGGGGGGCGAGGCGAGGGGAACTGGGGAGGGGCAGTGCCGGTGGATCTGTGGCCCCTCTCAGCCGCCCACCCCCCACCCCGGACTGCAGTGGGGGGAGACCCCCTCTCGCTGGGACCCTCTCTCCTCCGTGCCCCCCACTTCAGGAGGGCGGGGCTGCCAGGCAGGTGAGCTTCACCTGCCTGATGAGGAAGCGCCCCCCCATCCCTGCTGTCCAGTGCAGGAGGGCTCTGAGGGGGGCCAGGGGGAGACGGGGCCTTCTCTGTTGTGGCCCCCCAGCCTTGGAGCACCCACCCTGAAGAAGAGCTTCGCCATGCTGCCTCCCTCATTGTTTTTTTAAAACAGCTTAAAACACACCTTTTTAATGAGGCTTTTTAGTGCTCGGTTTTTGGTTCTATCTGGTAGATTCTTTAGCTTTTTATAATTTTCAGTTTTTAGCTTTTAAAATAACTTCTAATTAATTTGAACCTAATAATGATTGTGGTTTTTAACCTGACTTTTAACTTGTTTGTTCAGTTTGGTTAACTTTATTACTTTTGTATCTGTTTTATTGTTGTAAGCCACGCCAAGCAGTAGTGCACTGGAGGGGTGGAGTATAAATATTTTAGATAAATATAAATAATTTCCTTCTAGAAAGCTCTTAAATGTCACGTAGCACACAGTGTGTAGAATTTCAAGGTGGATCGCTTCACATATTTTAAATTATTATTTTTTTAATGTAGGGAGTGTCTTAAATGCTTTTGCTTCATGGCAGAAAGTTACCACAAGGGGCTGGAACTGAAACCCCCACAAGGACTATCACTCAAACCTCACTAGGAGGAAACGGCCCTTTGCCTTCATATAAAGCAGGGCTGCTCAACTTCGGCCCTCCTGCAGCTGAGCAGGCCTGATATAAAGGGAGCCATGCCCTCACTTTTGCACCCCGAGTTATAATTGCATAATGGCTGGGCAGTGGGAGCTGGCGGGAGCCCAGGATCCTAGCATAAAGAATGTGGATTTTCAGTTAGATCGGTAAACCTGTCATTTTTAATTTTAAAAATTCATTACCAATCAGTGGGTGGACTTGTCCTCGCACACCTTCACATACTTGCTGTTATCATCATGTAGGGACACCATGTGAAATCTGAGAGCTTTCAACCCAGCCATTCAGCATTTTTGAGCTCCCAAAACATCCCCTTGATCTTTCTGGGGAAATTATTATTTATTCAGCACATTTATACTGCCTGCCTCCTAATGGTGCAGCGGGGAAATGACTTGATTAGTAAGCTAGAGGTTGCCGGTTCAAATCCCCGCTGGTATGTTTCCCAGACTATGGGAAACACCTATATCAGCGGCAGCGATAAAGGAAAATGCTGAAAGGCATCATCTCATATTGCACAGGAGGAGGCTATGGTAAACCCTTCCTGTTTTCTGCCAAAGACAACCACAGGGCTCTGTGGGCACCAGGAGTCAACACTGACTCAACGACTCACTTGACCTTACTACCAAGCTCTCGAAGCAGTTTACAACAACAAAACAAATTTTTTAACACATTTAAAACATATATAGAATTTAAAGTTAAAACAATCAATAAAATTCAGCTAAGACACCTATTAAAAGCTTGGCTGAAGAGAGATGTCTTCAGTTGTTTCCTAAAAACCATCAGGGATGGAGAAGCTCTAATCTCAGCAGGAAGTGTGTCCCACAGCCCTGGGGCAACTACAGAGAAGGGTCGCCACCAGATCAGCCGGTGGCACCCTCACCCTCAATAGGCGGCAGGGTTCATAAGTTCTCTTAAATCTTTGCCAACTTCAGTTATCCAATTACAGTTGGAAATCTGACAATGCCCCCTTGTGGCAGCCGATGTGCAATGCATGCATCTCCTCACTTGTGCATCCACCCCTGTCATGATCACTTGCATTTGCAGCACGATTCCTGGCCAAGAATCTGCTTCTCTTCCTCTCAGCACTTACAAAACAGAAGGAAAGTAATGTGATGCTGAACCTAAAAGTATCCTTCTGCAAACACACAATTTATGCTCCAATTGCCCATCCTTTAAAGCGGTTGTGAAGGGCAAAGACTTGTCAAAGCAAAGGATGATTTCTATGCCCGCCTGTATCTCTGTGTAAAAGTTCTAGAAATGGATAAAACACATCTCTAGACAGTAAATGTCAGACTGCCCTTTAAAGCATTTGCATGCAAAGCAGTTCTTAACAGCATGCAAGCAGCAGCCAGGCAGTACCACCCCAATATTTTATTAAAACATTTTAGAACAATTTCCTGATAAGCAACAAAGCAAGAAACAGAACAGATTATAGGTTAGTATTAAACAATGTCTAGCAATCCTAAGGATGATTTAGGTTGACACACAGGAGAAGATTATTATTATTATTATTATTATTATTATTATTATTATTAATTCGATTTCTATACCGCCCTTCCAAAAATGGCTCAGGGCGGTTTACAAAGAGAAATAACAAATAAATAAGATGGCTCCCTGTCCCCAAAGGGCTCACATTCTAAAAAGAAACATAAGACACACAACAGCAACAGTCACTGGAAGTACTGTGCTGGGGGTGGACAGGGCCAATTACTCTCCCCCTGCTAAATAAAGAGAATCACCACGTAAAAAAGGTGCCTCTTTGCCCAGTTAGCAGGGGATTAATTCCACACAACTTGGAAAACTCAGCTCTGTGGTGACTGAGAGGCAGGACTCCAAATCCTCCATACCAACAAGAATTCCTCCATCTTTAGAAGCTCTTGTTTCTCACCGAGATTCCTCAGGACACCCTGTACCTGTCTTGATTGAAAAAGTTATATACTACTTTTCAACAGCAAAAAAAAAAAAAGTGCGATTTTCCCAGCCAAAGGCATGAGAAGAAGGCTCCCTGACACAAAAGAGCTTGCCGTTTAAAGCATACGATCATGTGTATGCTCATGCTCACTCTCACTCTCACTCTCTCTCTCTCTCTCTCTGACACACACACATAACCGGCCATTGGGAGAGAAACTGTGCGGAGCTGAAATGGGAGGGCTGTTCCCCTCGAGCTGAATATAAGAGCTGCCCCTTTAAAGGTGCTTCTTGTCCACTTAGCATCTGGGCTTATCCACAGACGTCTGGCTCCTTCTCCAGTGGTATAGTCACAAATTCACAAGTGTGGGCGCTCAGCATGACAGCTCCCATAGCCACAGCCATGATCCATAGCCACACTCCCAATTCAAAGACCAAGAAAAAGAACTCTCCATGTTCATATTTTTAAATGTAGTGCTGTTGTGTAGTGTGCAAACATGCAGGCTGCTGTTGTGTTTAAAACTCTTTGAAAGGAAACCTTTCCAGAGTCTACTGGACAAAAGCAGCCCTACCAATCAGTTCTCTTCTGAGATGGTGATGAAAATGAAGCGCTGAAGAATTGGGAAGAAGCCCATCATGACCACTTCTAGTGGTTTCATTCTGTGGCCTCCCAAATTGGATTGATTCCCACCTTCTGGCTGGCAGCCTCTCTGGCCCTGGTGTCCTCAGCAGCACACTGAGTTCTTTGCCGCTGTAGATCAGCCCTCTTTCTCTAGTTGCTGCTGCTCCAAAGAGAGCTCATAAATTTGTATGAACAGCAGCAGCTCTCCAAGGTTTCAGGCAGGAGTCTTTCCCAGCTCTGCCCGGAGATGCCAGGACTGGATCTGGAACCTTCTAAGGATGCAGATGCTCTTCCACTGAACTACGGACCCTTCCCCTGAGGGGAATATCTTACAGCGCACAGATGTAGTCTCCCTTCCAAATGTAAACCAGGGCAGTGCCTGCTTAGCTAAATGGGCAATTCATGCTTGCTACTACCATCAGACAAGACCATACCTGCCCTCCTCTGAATTCAGGTGCATTCAATTGAGAGGCAGTGTAGTGTAGTGGTTAGTGTTGAGCTAGGATTGGGGGTGGGGGACACCAAATCCAGGTTCAGCCATGACTCCTTGGATGATTCTAGGCTAATCTAAGGAGAAATATTCAGGGGCAGATCAGCGATAGGGGGGAGGCAAGTGCATCCAGCCAAGCAGGAGAGGAGGTGTGACAAGATGCTACGATGAGGGGTAGATCAGTGGGGGGGGGGCAGGGAGGGGGTAGATCAGTGGGGGGGGGCGGGGGGGCAGATCAGCTGTGAGGGTAAGGTGTAGCCAGCCAGCCAGGAGAGGAAATGTGGGGCTAGGCAGGCAGCAGGGCCCTGGAGAAGCCTCCAGACAGGAGGACCTGGAGCCAGGAGGAAGGGATCTGCAGCTCTCTAATCCAATCACAGGCCCCATCCAGCAGCGCTATAAACAGTGAGGCCCCCCAATGGCACCAGAGCCAAGAGCCAAGGGATGGGTCCTCAGAGCGCCTCGTGACTTTTGCCTGGAGTCCCTCATGACTTTGTCCAGGGAGGCACCCCAGACAGACTGTGATGTAATAAGGACTCACATCAGTGCCAGCCTGGGGAGGTCAGACTACATGGCCAGCATCCTGGGTCCTCCTACCCATCCTGGCAATCTCGCTCTGCAAAAATAGGGTTGAGACAAGGATCAATTCCTGCAGGAGAGCATTCCAGATCCTACACATCTCCATCACTCACATTCATGCCCACAGAATGGACTGCAAAAATGTGGCATCCAAGACTGCGATGTTGGTGCTTGGAGGGGGGTGTTCGCTCTTGATTTTGCTATTGAAATGAGGGGAGAGGGAGGAGGGAGGAGTCAGGCCTGAACACTTCCTCATCCAGTCTGTGACAGGGACAGGGACTCTCATTGGGGCCATCAAGAGAGGCTCTGGTTTTTGCTGGTCCAACCAAAATAATCAGAGGGAAGACCTGCATGAATCAACTTGGATTCATATCCAGGCATCTCTCTGACCCCCCACACTTCCACTCTCCCCCACACACACACATACACACAGTGAATTGCTCCTCAGGCACACTGTCAAGGGACTGGGAGATGCAGTAAACCAGGGTGTTTTAGTCCCCTCCCTGTCCTGGCCTCCACATGCACGTTTGTCTGCCTAAGCAAGCCAGACCTAAAGAAGGATAGAGACTTTAGCTGGGGACCATCCGTTATAACCTGATAAGGAACAAAAAGGCCTAATCAATCACCAGGAGATTCATAGAAAGAGAATTAAAGCAGCCCTGGATCTCTTGCCCCCAGTCTCATAGTGAATGATCATCATGTATACGCCCAGATGGGGCAGGAAAATGGCTAAACGTGGTGGGCCAGGGAGCAGCCATTACCCCTCCCTTGTATGTAAGGCCACTAAGTTAAAATGCAGACCTAGCAGTCAGCTGTCCGCTTAGCTGCTTGCTTGCAACTAAGTCGCAATCACCCAGTCTGGTTCCCATAAGAAAGAAGGGAGAATGGCCTTTTATTCTGTGACTGCGGGAGTCTAGCATTGGGGAGAGGGAGCCATGAAGGGCTGGTGTGATGGAAACCTTGTAAGTTTTCCTATATAAGTCTGATGCTCAATTTGCTGTGCGTGCTTGCTTTGGGAATGATCCCCAGCACTTGTCTTCTGCACAGACTAAAGCTTTGACAGATCACCACCCTTGGTGTGTTCATTGGACTATTGCACACCAGGCACGAACCCCATTTTTGGGACAACAGTTTCCGTGGCGACCCGTTCCTAGTTAGTATGCAGTGTTAGTATATTTAACTATGATTTTCAGTTGAAATATCCAATTTAAAGCCATCTGTGTAAATTACCAATTCTGGTGAATTAAAAAGGGTGAGATTTAAAGTTCTAGAGCTGGTGGGTTCCATGGAGGGCATTTAGTCCAACTCTCTACTCAGTGCAGGGAATACTGAGGTAGAGCATCCACAACAGGATTCCCTCCACGATGATTTCGAATGTGAGGCTTGAGATGGGGTGAAAGGGATGAAATCAGATTATCTGAAACTGCCACCTAGTGGCCATGAGGAACAGCTGCAACTCCTGTGTGGCAAATAGTTGCATAATTTCATCAACATAAAACACATTAAAATGGGAATTAAAGCCTTAAAACATTTAAAACCACAAGTCTAGTTAAAAGTTTGGTTGCATAAGTGTGTCTTTAGAGACTTTTTAAAGGAGTTATCAGAGATGGGGAAGCTCTTATTTCAGCAGGGAGCACATTCCAGAGTCTTGGGGCAGAAACGGAGAAGGCCCATCCCTGAGTAGCCACCAGATGACCCAGCAGAGAGATTCCTGCCGGCAACCTTGGAGAAGTCGTTGCCAGTCTAAGTAGACAATACTGAGCTAGATGGACCAAGGATCTGACACAGTCTATGGCAGCTTCCTATGTTCACCTTGTATTTTGCCTGGGAAATTGTTAGCCAGTGTAGTTCTTTTAGTACAGGAGTAATCTCATAGAACCCAGAGACCCACCTGGCTGCTGCATTCTGTACCCACTGCAGTTTCTGGACTACGTGCAAAGGCAGCCCCACATAGAGTGCATTACAGTAGTCAAGTCTGGAGGGCTTCTCGGCCTGCCTGCGGAAGATGGAGCACAAGTGCTTCTGGACCCAGTGCTGTGCCTGGACAAGCAGGATGGGAATGTTGCGAGGAGGAAGACCTTTCCCTCCTGCATTGAATGTAAAGGCCCCCCTGGAGAGAGTAGGGATGTGCACGAACCAGTCCAGAGGCCATTTTAGAGGCCTCCGAACCGGTTCGAAGGTGGCACAGTTCGAAGGCTCTGCACCGGGGGGGGGGTTCTTTAAGGGTGGGGGTGCACTTACCCCTCCCGCTGCTTTTCCCCTACCGGCGCTTCTTTTAAAAAAAAAACTTCTTGAGGCGGCAGTGTATCTCACTGACTCCTCTGCCCCCGTTTTTGGCCGGAAGTGATGTGCAGGCACGATGTATGCACACACGCACGGTACTTCCAGCCACCAGTGGGAGCAAGGGCAGCAGGGAGGTACACTGTCACCCCAAGAAGTTTTTTTTTTAAGGAGCACCGGCAGGAGAGAAGCAGCGGAACAGGTAGGTGCACCCCTCCGCCCTTAAAGAACCACCACCCCGGCGCAGAACCGCAGAGGCATGGTTCCGTGCACACCAATAGAAGAGAGTGGATCTTGCCATACATATCCCTACTTCTGCCATTTCTAGGCTTGGCCACAGCAATGTGGTCTTAGTGGGGCTTGAGGACAATTCAGAGGCTTGGCTTGGTGCAGGATGGAGCTGGGTGTTTCTGATTGCGGGGTGGGTGGGAGATTCAGCCTTTAGAGCCCTGGGATCCTCAGACCCCTCCTCAAATGAGCCCACTCCCAGGGTTTTGACTATGGTCTCTTTTTTGTGGTGGTTGTAAACTACACTGAGCTATGCTGGATACCAGGTGTGTGTTTGTGTGTGTGTCCACATGCATGCACATTTTTATGCATGTGGACACCCCGCTCAGCTGCTTTGGTCTCCTGTGGGGCGGGGGAGATAAAGCAGCGGGGAAGGGTCTTTAGCAGCTGCTCTTCTCCCCAGAGGTGTATCTAGGGAAAATAGCGCCTAGGGCAAGCACTGAAATTGCGCCCCCTGTCCAAGCATCTGACACCCATCTTTCAGATAACTTTACCATAATATCATCTGAAAAATACAAGTCAGGCTCGTTAATCTTTTAATATTTCAAAAACTATTTTAGCAGTGGACTTAGCCAGACCAAAAAATGCTGGAAAACTACAAATTTCAGTATGCTGGGGCTCATGAAATACCCAAATACTATGTGGAGGTATACTTGGAAAACTAAACAGAAGTGCCTGTCTAATTCTCTACTATGTATTGTAGCATCACCATTACATAAGTTTTAAAAATTAAAGGAGAATTTGACTTTTCCCAGATACTCTGTAAATAATTAAAGGATATACAGAGTAAACTGTGTCACTGCTTGGAATATATTCTAGTCTTTCAGAAAGACAGTTAAAATGTGAGAAAGAGAGCAAGAAACTCCCAGTGGGCCTTAATATTAAGGATTTCACACTGATTCAAAGACAAATTCACCATTAATAGCCATATTAGCAAGACATCACATTTAACTCACTTATCACAAGAAGCAAAGTAAGAGCAAATGAATACAATCTTAGCTCATAAGCATCAGCTCAGTATTCACAAGCCCTGATTCTCTATACAAAGTGCCAATCTGAATATGTGTACAGTGACTTATATTATATATTATTATTTTTTTACCTGTAGCCCCTTTGGGGGGCTTCCTAAAGGCTGGGTTGTTTTTTTTTTTTTTGCAAAGGTTCCTCCTCCCCCCACTGGCCTCTAGGGCCTCACAGGGACCATTTGAGCATGTGCAGTGGCCATTTTTAAAAATATTTTTTTTAAAAATGGCCACTGAAAATAAAATGGCCAACGCGCATGCTCAAATGGCCTCTGCAAGGCCTGGCAAGACCTAGGGCCTCACAGAGGCCATTTGAGCATGCACGGTGGCCATTTTGTTTTTGACAGTCATTTTTTTTTAAAAAAATTAATTTTACAAAATGGCGCCCCCCTTCAAGTGGTGCCCAGGGCACATGCCCTGCCTGCCCTACCCCTAGATACGCCCCTGCTCCTCCCCCTGCATCCTTCTTGTGACTCTTTAGCTTCTGAGTGTAGCCCCTGGAACTGCATTTTAAGAACACAAGAACAGCCCTGCTGGATCAGACCCAAGGGGGCCTCTCTAGTCCAGCACCCTGTTTCACACAGTGGCCCACCAGATGCCACTGGAAGCCTACAGGCAGGAGCTGAGGGAATGGCCTCTCTCCTGCTGTGACTCCCCTGCAACTGGGATTCTGAGGCAGGGGCAGATCCGGGGGTGGGGGTGGGGTGCAAGGGTGCAGTTGCACCCCCTGTGAATTAATGTTGACTCTCTTGGAGATCGGCAGTAGAAGAAAGTTTAAAAAAGGGTTAACTTTTCTCCCAGCCCTCTTGGTTCTCCTGGAGTCTTGTGCTCCTCCCCTGCTTGGAATTTGTATGGAACTGCAGAGCCCTGGAAGCTGGCTGTTGGGCTTCCTCCAAGAAGGGAAGTAAAACATTTTGTAAGAACCAACCATTTGCTGTTGGTATGTGATTTGTTCCCCTTGGTCAAGCTGCCATATTGCTCTCTCCCCACCCCACCCCCATGAGTCAGTGCAAAAGTATTAAAAGGTTTGAAAAGAATGGGGGGGGGGAGGAATGCTCTGACAAAATGGATCTGTTTTTGTTCCTGAAGATACACTGCTTATAGCTCCAATCTGGTCTCTCTGTGTGGGTTTCTTTCTCCCCCTTCTTATTAAAAAGTATTTATATGCTGCTTTTTTAGCAACAGAGTTCTCAAAATGGCTTAAATAGCAAAATATGCAGAAATGGTTCTCTTAACATGTTTCCCCTTTTAAACATTACTATTTTATTTTGCTTTGTGCTTGTAACATGCTCCCCAAGCAAAAGTATTTTTGTACACTTGCTTCAAAATAAAGCTTTGCAGATCAGTTCAGAAGAAACTCATTTTTAAAACTCCTTTGGACATGAAATGATTGGTTGTCTTTAAATTCTGCAAAATTGGGGTAACTCCATATATGACATTCTGCTGTCCTATTTGAAATCTACGTGTGGTCTACGGCCACACTTACCTGAACGTGCCCGATCTCGTCTGATCTCGGAAGCTAAGCAGAGTCAGGCCTGCTTAGTACTTGGATGGGAGACCACCTAGGAATACCGGGTGCTGTAGTTTGGAGAGCCAGCATGGTGTATTGGTTAGAGTGCTGGACTAGGACCGGGGAGACCCGAGTTCAAATCCCCATTCAGCCATAAAACTAGCTGGGTGACTCTGGGCCAGTCACTTCTCTCTCAGCCTGACCTACTTCACAGGGTTGTTGTGAAAGAGAAACTCAAGTATGTAGTACACCGCTCTGGGCTCCTTGGAGGAAGAGTGGGATATAAATGTAAAATAATAATAAAAAATAATAATAATAAAAATTAATAAATCAAAATGGTGGTTTTTCTTTCTATGTTATTATTATTACGTTTATATCCCGCTCTTCCTCCAAGGAACCCAGAGCAGTGTACTACATACTTAAGTTTCTCTTCACAACAACCATGTGAGGTAGGTTAGGCTGAGAGAGAAGTGATTGGCCCAGAGTCAGCCAGCAAGTATCATGGCTGAATGGGGATTTGAACTCGGGTCTCCCTGGTCCTAGTCCAGCACTCTAACCACTACACCACGCTGGCTTTATAGTGTATAGTGTATAGACACACATTATACATTGTATATATACTGTAGTATATACACTATAGTTCCATATGATTTTTTGCTTAATTGAAATGCAGTCAATAGAAGAGATCAAACTGGATTGCATGCTGCTGTGATTGGTGTAAAAAAGGCTATTTGAATTTGCTTCTGAATTTACCTGCTTAGGATTGGAGTGCATGTGGCTAAAAGTCATATGTCTATATAAACGTATATACATTTATATATATATAAAAACACGACATATATATATAAAACACAAACACGACATATATATATAAAACACAAACACGACATATATATATAAAAACACGACACACATCCTGTTCTTCCTCCAAAGAGGTCAGGGAAGCGTACATGTTCTTCCTCACCACTTTTATCCTCACAACAATCCTGTGGGGCAGGTTTGGAGCGGGGAGAGAGTGTCTCAGCTAAAGTCCCACAGTGAGTTTCATGACTGAATGGGGAACGCAAGTCCCCCAATCCTCGTCTTAACACTCTAATCACTGCACCACACTGGTCCTCAGCTGCGTGCTTATTGATTGCAGGAGCAATCTGATGCAGGAGAAAAAGATTCGTTTTTCGGGTGAAGTAAACTAGTGGATATCTTTAAGAGACCATGAAAGGGTTTAGTTATCAAAATGTGGGGGAGCTGTGAGCCCAAGCCTTGGATCTTTTAAGTCCCCAGCAACACCTCGGTTAAGGGAGGGAGAAGTGGTGGGATTGTCCATGCAAAATCTGGTATTGGCAGGTATGTTCAGAATTTCTTCCAAAAATACAAAAAAGTATAATTATTATTAATCTTGGAGACCATGAAAATGACCGGCCTGCTTACCTGCGGTCTACGCAGCAAAGGGACAAGGTGAGGGAGAGCGAGGCATCCCGGATGGGGTGAGAAGAAACGTGGGGAGAAGCCACACCTGCAGCTCCTCTTCCTCCCCTCTGCCCCACTCAGACAGGCTGTTATCACTGGCTATCCGGGCTGGAGATGGGGGTTCTCTCTTGCTCCCTCATTTGAGTCCCTGAGGCTCTCTCTGACCCCCCCATCTTCTCACTCTCCCCCCCCCCAGTCCAGCCCCAGGTGACGATCATCCCCACAGAATACGACCCCTCCTCCCTCAACACTTTGCTGGTTTGCTCCGTCACTGGCTTTTACCCTTCGGAGATCGAAATCAAGTGGCTGAGGAATGGGAAGGAGGAAGGCAAAAGCAAAGTGGCCACCACCGACCTGATGAGGAACGGGGACTGGACCTACCAGATCCACGTCATGCTGGAAACGCACTTGGAGCGCGGAGACCTCTACGCCTGCCAGGTGGAGCACTCCAGCTTAAATGGCACCGTCATCACCGTGCAGTGGGGTAAGAGCCCTGGAGTTTCCCCACAACTAGATACCCCACCCTGGATCCTTCTTCCTGGGCTTCTGCAGCAGAGCCAGCCATTTGCCCAAGGGACCATCTCTTTGCCATGTCCTCCCGGGACCTCGAGCAGAAGCCCATGGGGCGTGTGGGGTGGGGAGCTGGGGGCTAGGGGTGACCAAGACTCCGAGGTGGGGCCATGCTGCAGATGCAGGACCTTGGATAGCTCCAAGCAGACATTAAGGACCTGAGAAGAGCCCTACTGGGACAGATCCAAGGCCTCTCTAGTAGGTATGTGCGAAACATTTCGGATACAAATCGTATTGTACCCAAAACAGCCTGTTTCGTGTGTTTTGTAGACAAAACAAAACACCCATTTTCCAGATCCAAAAGTTTTGTATACAAAACAAAACGTCCCTGTTTCGGCTACAAAATGTTTTATTGTTTCGGTCCTCCATTTTGTAGTGATCTCTGAGTCAGTCTCCATTTTGTGTTTGACATCTCTTTGAATTTCCCACCCTTCCATCCTTCTGATCAGTGACATAAATCATGGGCTGACCTGCTGACAATTCCCTCCTTGTTCCCCATTGGCTCTTTTGCTTATTCCCACTCTTTATTGACCCCACATTGGCCAGGGGAAGGGTTGCTAACCTATGGGGTGCTGGGTTCTGCTGTTTCTGTGGTGCTCTGAGTGTAGATTCTCTGGTAGCATATGAGAGTGGATTCTTGTTTTTCACTGAAAATCTCATATGCTACCAGAGAATCTACAATGAACACCTCAGAAACAACAAAACCCAGTACCCCACAGGCTTGTGGGTGTGGGTGTGGTTGGCACCCTATGTGCACTACACAACCCCTCGCTCTGGGCAACCCCAGTGCCCCCCAAATGAAATTATGGGGCTGCTGAAACCTCCATTATCCCCCATGGGAGAAATCTTAAAGACATGTAAACTTCAACAAATCACAAGAGATCAGCCCTTTGCCCAATTCCTTTGAAATAATTCTGGAAGTTTCCTTGCCCCCATTGGGCACTACCACCCACCACACTCTGCTCTGGGTCATCCCTTTCCCCTTGATTTGAAGCGAAACATTTGCTGGAATCCCCATTATTTCCTATAGGCAAATTCTTAAAGATGTGTAAACTTAAATAAAATTCACAAAAAAAATCAGCCCTTTGCCTAATTCCTTTGAAATGTGGGTGATAGCTTCCACCCATTGGACACTACCACCACCACCCACTCTTTTTGCCCTGGGGCCCTTTTTAAAAATCCAAATTGATTCGGATTCGGAAAATTTGGCTACAAAACAAAACAGGGCTGATTCGGATTCGGAAAATTTGGGTACAAAACAAAACGGGGATGTTTGGATTTGGATACAAATCAAAACAAGAAAATTCCAAAATGCACACCCCTACTCTCTAGTCCAGGATCCCGTGAAAGGAAACTAAAAATAAAGGCTTAGAAGAAAGCAGATAAGAAAACATCAAGTAGAGGAACAGATGGAGGATCTTGGACATTGAGCACCAAAATGACCTAAGTGCCATCCCAGAGACCACCACAAGAGGGCGCCTTGACAATCCCAGCTGGGAACCAGCCACTGATTTATTGTCACTCTCTCAGTCCAACCATCAGAGAGTGTCCCTCAGACCAAGATGTGATGCCTTACCATTGGCAGTTTTTTATGGGGAATTTCTGGAAACCCCCTTGGCCAATAGGATCTGCCCTTGTAGTTCGGGTGAGGTTCAATATGTCCACCATGCATTGCTTTATTGTTTTTTTTGTAATGACAGTCGACGTAGTCTTAATACTCCCTTGCTATTATATGATCCCTGCTAAACGTATGAATTGCAAAACAAGGTTGCTAAATTTTGTGCAGCCGCTGTTATGATCCTCCAACAATTAATTTCTACCCTTTAGATCTTACCCTAAAACATTTACTTTGTCAGTTTTTTGTGTAATAGATTTCTTGTCTGAATGTTGTATCATTTGTTGTGTTTACATCTGATTTATGATAGTAATGAAGTTATTCATTCATTCAAGTAGAGGAAAGATAAGAGGAAAGCAAGGAAGATTCCCAAGCAGCAAAAGAGGCAAGAATAGTCCAAGCGAGAAGTAGAATTGCAGGAGCAGAACTTCTCCTTCTCCTCCTCCTCCTCCTCCCCAAATGCTTCAGGATGGCCAGGCGGGCTTCTCCTCTTATGTCCTGACTGCCTCCTAGGTCCTCCTAGCCAAGGCCTCCGTGGGCCAAGGATTGATTTACTGAATCAATCTTCTTTACATTTATATCCTGTTCTTCCTCTAGAGCAGTGGACATGGTTATGTTTCTCCTCACAACCACCCGGTGAGGTAGGCTAGGTTGAGAATGAAGTGACTAGTCCAGAGTCACCCAGTGAGTTTCATGACTGAATGCGGATTTGAACTCTGGTCTCCCCCCGTCCTCCTCCAACACTCAAACCACGACACTATGCCAGGAGCAGGAAGCAGGTTCCAGGCCTGCCCTTTCTCACTCCCGGCTGCTGTTGCTTCTCTTTCCACAGACCCACAATCGGATTCTGCCAGGAACAAGATGTGGACGGGGGTCGTGGGGGTCGTGCTGGGGCTGGTCTTTTTCCTCCCGGGACTCGTCCTCTTCCTGAAGAATAAGAAAGGTGACTGGGATGCTTTTTGTGTTGGGGGGGGGCAGGGAATTGGAGCCTGGCCAAAGACCCACACACACACCCTTTTCCCCAGGGACAAGGCAGAGGCCTCTGGGGGCTGCTGCCTGCTCTGGTCCTAGGAGGTCCCTCCTGCTGTCGCAGAAATGGGCAGTATTTTTAAAAAATAATTGGAGGTCCAAAGGAGACTGGAGGGACCCTGGATTCAGTCCCAGGAAACTTCCCTTGTAGCAAAGGAAGCATCCTTTTCCAGACAGAGAACTTGCCCAGTTGTGTGTGTGTGTGTGTGTGTGTGTGTGTGTGTGTGTGTGTGTGTGAAAAGGAGTCGGGGAGAGATGACAAGGGGTCCCTCCGTTGAAACTTCTGGATGTGTTTTGAGAGGAGTATTTATTCCCCATGAAGGAAGCACTTTATTTCCAGATGTAACTCTTTGTGTGATGCAGCAGATGAGCTTTCCCCACACAGGATGGTTCCTCCTTGTCCCCTAATTAGGAAATGTGCCCCTGATGGTCCAGAGAGGGGGCCGGGTGGGGCCGGGAGGGTATTATCCTGGTCCTGACAGAGTCTTTTCTCTCTCTTTCAGGGCGGGGCATTCCACAACCTGCAGGTAATTTCTCTCTCTGCTCTTTCCTCTTGTTCAAATAGCCCCTGGCCCTGGCTGCCTGGGATGCCCCTGTGGTATTTCTGCCTGTTTTCCAGGCACAGACTCTACAGAACAGGAAGGTCCTCCCAGTGCTGGGCATTTTCCTTAGGAATGGGGAGGCCTGGCTCCCCCCTCCCCTGCCCCAATCCTGCCCCTGGAACTGTTTCCGTAGCCTGTGGGAGAATTTCCCACCTCAGAGGCTGTCAGGGAGGCTTCCTCAGCTAACGGAGCAAAGAGGCCCCTTTGGAAAATGGTGATTCTCTTTACTGAGCAGGGGGAGAGCAACAGCCGATTGTGCCCCCTCCGTGCATCGCCTCATTGTGCCACGAGCTTCGTTCAAGCTGATCCTGGTTGACTGAGCAGCCTGCCCTTAAATGCCTGGTGCAGTTCTTGCTCTGAATGGCCAGGAGATGGCGCTGTTGCTTTCCCTGACTCTGCTTTAAGGAGCAGTTTGATGGGGAAAAGAGAGCATCCAGGTGGGAATTTTCAAGGCCCTGGACACCCGCCCACCGGTATGCTAGAGCGGCCCATCACCACCTTGGCAGGGCTGATCCTGCCCTTTCTCCACTTTTTGCATCCCACGATCAAGACTTTCTCTCCTTTTTCTTCTCTACCTGCAGGACTTACCAGTTAGACTTCATAGCTCCAGCCGGATACCCCCAAGTGGAGAAGCATTTGTGTTCTTCCTTGCCAATGGACACCTTTTGTTGCTTGGCAGATGCAAAATTTGGAGGCAGCACAGGAAGAAGAGCAAAGGCCCGTCAGATCTTCTTCTCATCTACACCCCACCCTTCAAAAGCACCATCACTTATTTGCCTTTTATTTCTCGGGGGTGGGGGGGTGTAGTTGTATGTGAGGTGGAGAGAAACCACATGACGCCTTTGCTGCATTTCATCTTGTCCTTTTGCCAGTAGAGACTTTTGCACATGTCTGGTCCAGATGGCCACATCCTGCACTGAGCCTTTCTTGGGGAGTCTGGACTCTCCCTTCAGAGCAATAGGATCTTGTGGCCTTTTGAAGACTTCCTCCTGGGCTTTGAGATGCCACCAGTTTCTCTGTTGGTTTTGCTGTAACAGATTCACACAAAGGCCATCTCTTGTGAGTTGTTCCTGGAGCTCGTTGGGATTTGCTGAGGGCTGCCTTTCTTTCAGATTCACAGGTATAGATTATGGTTTTGATATTTATTTTAGCCACTGTCCACTGCAACAGTCATTAGAACAGTGTTGGGCACCACACCCTTTCACACAAGAAGCAAACCAAAACATAAGTAAATTAGGTCAGCACTCTGCCAGTTAACCCTCTCCTTACCTCAAGTGCAGTCACGGCCATAACAAGGTTAGAGGGTCCTGTGTTCAATAATGGACATTGGCCGCCCTTTTTCGCTGCGCCTCTGGTGCCACGGAAATATTTTACACTTTATTACTTGTGGACGGCCACCACTACCCCCAACACAAAGGCCACCCTATACATACACACAGCAGCTCCTTGCCCCATTCCCTTCTCCTCCTCCCTCTAGTTCATTCGTCTGGCCACCCTCTCTTGCTGCCCTTCTTGCTCTTTCCGCCCCACTGGCCAGCCAGCTTATACAACAAGAAGGGGCTGAGTGGCCTCTTTACTTGCTCAAGTGAGCAAAGAGGCCACTCCAGCCCTTACAGCTTTGCAAGCAGGCTGGCCAGAGGGGCAGCAGTGGGCAGCAAGGCAGGGGCAGCAAGACCCACGGCAGGCAGGGAGGCCAAAGCAGTGGTAGATGAGTCTGAGAATTAGCTCTATGGGGAGGGGGAGCAGCAGTGGCAGTGGTGGTGGGAAGCGGCAGGCAGGAGGGGCAAGGAGGAGCAACAGAGTGTTCCGTCCGACTGACTGTGGGAAGCCCGTGTTCTTGGAAGATGTCTGCCCGATGAGAGTTATGCCGCCGATCCCATAACAATGGGCTAAATGTAATGAAAAGATTTTTCTAATAAACCACCTTCTTTGGAAATCTCCCAGGATCTGTTCTTGTCCCAGATTGGCTGATGTGAGGGGCGAGAGTGTTGAGGAGAGTCTTACGGGTCAGCCTTGGCTCTGTGGGTCCCGCTGTCTTTGTGTCCCGCACTCTCCCTTTCTCCCGGATCCAAAGATAATTCAGTAGTTCACTGGGAAGTCTGCTCCTAGGCAGATGCTAGAGGTCTGAAACTCCCTTTTCCTGGTTTGTTTATCCCTGTAGGGCGGGTGGAGGTCAATTCCCCAGTTGTCCCCATAGACACTGATGATTCTGGTTCCAGGGACAGAATCCTTCCCCCACCTGCTAGCTTTAGTTGCTTGGTAAGAAATCAGTTAAATATATTGCACATTTCAGTGACTTCTTTGATCATTGCAATCCTCTTACATTGCCCAGTTTAAATACAGCAAAAAACTCATTTAAATACAGCAAAAAATTGCACTGCACAGCCTTGATGTGAGATTATTTCTTCTGAATCGTATCAATAAAGTTTTTTTCCCCAGCCTCTGTCACCTTAAGTGTGTTCTTCCTTGATATGCAGTGATTGAAAAGTGCCAGAATTGTAATGATTGGGTAGAGTATGGGTAAAAGTGCTTCCCCAAGAATGAGAAGAGAGGTCCTTGCCCCAGGAAGCCTGCAAAAGTCTCTTTAATTTTACCCCAAAATCAAGGTGCAGCCTGGACTAGTGTGTTCTACTTACTTGGCAGGGGTGGGGGGATTCAACTTTCATTTTTGGAGTAATTAGCCTCTACAGTCCCCACAGGAACAGGGTGAAATCAGCAATGGCTGCACATCTGATCAGCAGTTTTGCTCACTAAGAGTTCTGAAGCCAGAGTTGTGTGTCAAATCCTGGCAAGTTCTAGGTAGTGAGTGGCTGGCATTCTAATACCCAGTTCTCTATCATGTGAACTGCCTGAAAGTCTTGAAGCTATTTCCAAAACTGCATTCAGATCACTCCTGATAATGGGGCTGTACGGGTCCCTATCTATCTATCTATCTATCTATCTATCTATCTATCTATCTATCTATCTAATTAATTCTCCAAGATGGGCCATGTGTGGGGACGTGGTAGAAAGGAGGCGATTGGCTGACAGAGTTTGCACCTGATTCGGCAGTGGGGATTCCATATGCAGATAGGACGGAGGAGCCTTGGCACTGTGGTGATTGGGCAGTGGGAGGCAGATAAGGAGGAGGAGCCTGTGATGGTTAAGGTCAGTTGGAATGCAACTGTTACTGGTCGGAAGATTTTCTTTATTGTAGAGGAGGAATATATATATCAATATATTTTAGATAGATAGATAGATAGCAGGCAGGGGTCTGCAAAAAGATGGGTCATGAGGGAGGAAAGTTGTGTGAGTTAAATGAGGAAACAAGATGAACAAAATCTATTAACTCAGAGAGGGAAGGAGAGGGAGAAAAAACATGAAGGGAGGGGGAAGAAAGAGTGGGGAAGAGCAAGTGGAGGAGAGAGGAAAAGAATGGAGGGGGAAGAGAGACAGAAGGAAGGACAATGAACCGGCCTGAGCCTGTCAGCAGCCTGAGGGGAATGAGCAGCCATGGCAGCACTAGCAGCAAGGAAGGACCCAATCAACCACTGCTGCTGTTTGGGGCTACCGAGGCCATTGTCAGAGGGAGGCAGGCAGGCAAGGGACAGGCCCAGGTCTGTCAGCAGCCTGAGGGGAACGAGCATCCATGGTGGTGGCAGCAGCGGGGAATGGCCCGGTCAACCGCTGCTGCTGCTCCTGGAGAGAGGACCAGGAGCGGGGCTTGGGTGAGGGTGAAGAGGTCTCTGGGGATAGGGGGCTGCAGCTTGGCTAACAGGCGGCAGCAATGCTGCAGCCACGACCAAGAAGGGTGAGGGGGATGGAAGCAACGGGATGGAGGAAGAAGAGCAGGAGTGTGGCAGGTGAGGGTGGTAAGATCTCTGAAGTGAGGGGAGCAATCAAGTACTAAACAGATGCTCTAGAGCGTGCAAGAGTTCCAGCATTGAAGCAGAGATAAATAATGGCGGTGATCAGGATGCAGAGCTGGAGGGCCAGCAGGTGAAGCCCCTCCGGCCTGAAGAGGTGGGTGGACGGCGGACAAAGCCCCACCGGCCAGAAAGAGGAGGCGGTGGTGGGGAGAAATAATGGTGGTGGCGAGGAGATGGACAGATGGTGGGCAAAGCCCTACCAGCCGGGAGGAGGAGGAGGTGGGAGGTGGCGGCGGGATGGCCTGGCCCTGGCCCACCCAATGGGGAGAGCTGCGGGGGGGAGGGAGTGAGCGAGTGAGCTGTGGGGGGAGGGAGCTGGACAACTTGGGGTTGGGGGAGAGTGTTCCAACTAAGTGGGGTGGCCACAGAGAAGGCCCTCCAATGGGCCCAGGCACCAGGTCCTGGGACACTGAGGGCCAACTGAGAAGACCTCACAGGTTAGGATACAACTGGCTGAGAGAGGCAATCCTGGAGATATACAGGTGCTAAGCCCATAAGGGTTTTGTAGGTGAGAACCAGCACTCTGAATTGGACCCAGAAGCGGACAGGCAACCAGTGCAGTGAGCATAAAAGAGGTGTGACGCTATATTGGCACAATTTATACACCATTTTTCAACAAAAAGTTTTCCAAAGCAGTTTACATAGAGAACTAATAAATAAATAAAATGGATTCCCCAAAGGGCTCACAACAATCTAAAAAGAAATGTAAGATCAACACCAGCAACAGTCACCGGAGACAGTGTGCTGGGGATAGAGAAGGCCAGTTACTCTCCCCCTGCTCAATAAAGAGAATCACCACGTTAAAAAAGTGCCTCTCTGCCCAGTTAGCAGGGGTTAACTGGTTTGGATCCAATTTAACCATTTGTTGGTATCCAATTTGATCTTTAGGGGGTCATTCCCGACCCATTGCATGTACCATGTCATGTGGGAATATCCCACTTACCACGTTTTCTTGCCCTTTTAATTTTTATTATGTTCTTATGTTCTTATGGTTCAAATTGGTTAGGCGGTTCACAAGTCAGCCCACTTGCACCTCATACATTTACGTATCCACCACCTTGACTTGGGATGGATGATATCTTCACAAAATATGCCACTGGGGTATCTCTAGGTGTCCCAACAACTGTACCCAATTTGGTTCATACTGGTCCAGGCATTGCAAAATTGATAGGGACGTACACACACAGAGAGAATGCCAAGTGATCTCATAAGCCTACGAAAAAGTAGGCTAAAAAACTGTTTCTAGCCCTTAAAGTCTGCAAAGTTAGGCATGAGATCACAGAAGGGTGCTGGGGAGGCCTTTGCATCTCTCCTCTGACTCCCTCTCCAAAGCAAAAGCAAAACACAGGATGCAAAACAGCCCACAATGGCTGGGCCCACTTCTACTTACGCCACAGCTTGGCCAGGCTCTGAGGGAGGCCCCAGTGGTCCACCTGGCAGACGTAGACATCTCCATGCTGCGGAACAAAGGCCAGGTAGGAGAACTTGCGGAAGGCGTTGTCCGCACTGGGGAAGAAGTCTGTGTCCGTCACGCCCTGGGAAACCTCCTCTCCGTTCTTCAGCCAGGTGATGTCCAGCACGGGGTGGGGGGTGGGGGAACTGGTCCACAGAGCATGTTGGGGTCCCCCATTTCCATAGGGTTTTTTGGGAACATGGTTGCTGTAGGAGGAGCTGAAAAAGAGGGTCCAGATTAGGGATTTCCTGGATGCAAAGCCTCATTCCCAGTGGAACTCACTGCTGTGCTTTTGCTCCCTGATCAGAACCAAAGTCCAGACAAAGCAGTTGGATCTGCTGTGCTTTTGACTGGAGGGCAGAGGGATCAGCTTGTCCATGCCAATCACTGCTTCATGGAAGCATGGTGTCCCCTCCAATCAGCCATAATCTAGCCTTCCTCTGTGCTCCCTCATGCACTCGCTCTCTCTCTCTCAGTCTCTCTCCCTCTCTCTCTCCTCTGGGGAGGATCTGTCCACAGAAGACACTTTCTGGATTTCCCTTCCTGGTGACTGATGATGCTGCCTCAGCTCTGCAGCTGATTGGCCTCTCATCTGGGCAATGTCCAATCCCCAGGGCAGAGGGCAGCACCCTGGCAGGATTTGTCCCCAGGACCAGGCTGAGAAAGTCCCACTCTGGAGTTTGGTGGGGGTCAGATGCTGTTGGTCCTTCTTTGTGCAGAAGAGGCAGGATGAGATCTGTGTTGGACTTGGGGGTCCTGCTTGTGACGATGGCCGGCCTGGGGGGCTTCCCTCCCCAGGTGCAGAGTGCGGGGCCAAGCGGTAAGTAATAATGGTGGGGGGCTTCAGGAGCAGACTCCTCCCAGGGCGATCCTTTCCTGAAGGGAAGCAGGATCCCCATTTGGGACCCCCAACTGGAACCCCAGATTTCCCCTCCCAGCCCTCTTGCAAGAACACAGGTCTCCATGCAGTAGCCCCGTCTTTGGTGCTAAGATGACACAGAGTCTTGTGGCACCTTGAAGACTATCACATTGATTTTAGCATCAGCTGCAGAGGGGCAGAGGCCACTTCCTTTTCAAACTGACTCCTCCCTTTCACAGCCACCACCTGAGTGTTGGGCTTCCCTTCAGCTGAACTTGTAGCTATGGGGTGGGGCTTGTTCCTGGGGCTCCTAAAAAATCCCCTTCAATCTTATTGACATATTTTAACATTTGCATGGTTCTGGTACCTGCAAATAATATATTTCCAGTGCAATTTTCTTTGTGAGCATCTTTCGAACATCCTTGCTAAAGGAACACTCTCAATAGTGTGGTGTAGTGGTTAGAGTGCTGGACTAGGACTGGGAAGACGTGAGTTCAAATCCCCATTCAGCCATGATACTAGCTGGGTGACTCTGGGCCAGTCACTTCTCTCTCAGCCTGAACTACTTTACAGGGTTGTTGTGAGGAGAAACTTAAGTATATAGTACACCGCTCTGGGCCCCTTGGAGGAAGAGTGGGATATAAATGTAAATAGTAATAATAATAACAATAATAGGTGGCCATGATTTGGCTGGTCCAGTGGCCAAGGGCTACCTGCATCCCTTTCCCCTCCCTCACCCACAGTCCCGACGGCTCCCCCTGGGAATAATGAAGGTCCTGAAAAACCTGGCCAAGCTGGGGGGGAGTGGGGGCAGCAGGATCTTCTCTTCCTGTACCAGGGAAAGTTGCTTCTTACCAGAAGGGGGTGGGGGGGTGGGAGAGATCAGGCTGGATCTGAGAAGGGACCTGTCTGGAGTCTGCTCTGGGATGGTGACCTTGTAAAGCATGCCTCTGAGCATGCATGAAGTGCAATGCACATTTTTCTCCATTGCCACAAGGGCTTATTCCATTTTCTTTTCACAACACTCCTGTGAGGTAGGTGAGAGAGAGTGTGCATGTCACCCACTGGCCCCACATCACCCAGGATGGTGTCCAGCCAGGGGGCCTTATTCTAGCCCCACATTGGCACTGTGTTGTTACTAAGACAGTTGTTACTGCGTGGCCTTCGTTAGGAGGGCTTGCTTTGATCTTGGAATGCAAGTTACTCAGCAGTGTCAGGTCTTGTGGTTGTGACTTGGCCTGTTCTTTCCAGGAGTGATTTCCTCTGAGATTGATTAAGCTGGACCCTTTTTTGCCTCAGAAGAGAGGGCTTCTTCTTCCCCTCCAGAAGTCCAGAGACAGCAGAGCTCCCCCTGAGCAAGAGCTTATTGGAAAGGAGGCTTGTTCCCCTCCTAATTCCTCCTGGCTACTGTATGGTTGCTGGCCGGTTGGTCAAAAGTCCCGGAGGGGAATCAGGTCTGAACCTCCAGGAGCGGGCACTCCTGTCCTGTTGGGTCCGAGGTGTTGCTGCACATGTTGGAAATTCTCTGTGGTGAGAGAATCCCTTTTTCAATATAGCAGAGTGCACAGAGGCACAAACACAGCGGATTTAGTTAGGCATGTGTGTATGCTGAGAGTAAAGTAACTTGGAGCCAATTCATAGTTTCCAATCAATATATAAGGCATTTATTAAGGAACTCCATTCTAGATAGGAAAGTGAGGAGTTAGGATCTCTAATCTATCTATCTAAATGGATGCAGATGGATTCACCATCTTCTCTGCACATATGGTGCAGGGCAAGAGACTTGCCATGTTGCAAGGTCAACAGCCAGGTAGCAAGAGAGAGAGAGAGAAGGAGGAAGGAAGTTGAATCCCCTAAGATTAGCAATCTACATTTCAAAGGGATAGCATCAGAGCAGCAGGAAGTGATGACCAAATGTCTTTGACCTTCTAGCCCTCTGACTTACTAGTCTGTCCTCCACTGTCTGAGGCAAAGAGACAGCGCAAAGTCCTTTACTTCCAACAGCACAAATCCTTCTTCCAAGTTCCAAGTGCGGCTCCTTGTTCCTGACATGATATCCATCCTCCCCCTGACTTGGTCAAGCCAGTTGTTCACCTCAGTGGCAGGCTCTGATACACGCTCCTCCGGCACTGCTGGTTTCGGGATTCAGGTGGATTGCCCAGGGCCGGCGGAGAGGGGTAGATCCGTTCCACCTTTTCCTCCTGCTGCCCCTTGCTCCCCGCTCCCCTCTGTTAGGATTGCCTGGGACTCCCGCCGGGAGCCATTCCTGAGGCTCCGTTCCGCCTTTTCCCGGAGTCCCAGGCTGGACTCCTCCTCAAGGGGGGTCTCCAACCCCGCCTTCTCCTTTTGCCTCCCCTCCTCCCCTGCTTCTCATGGTCCCCTCCTCCTCCTCCTCCCCTCCCCCGCAGAGCACTTCGTCAACCAGGTGAGGTCCTTGTGCTTCTTCACCCCCCTCAACGGGACCCAGCGGGAGATGCGCTACCTGCACACCTACATCTGGGGCCGGCAGGACTATGTCCGCTTCGACAGCCGCGTCGGGGAGTTCCGGGCCGTCACGCCGCTGGGAGAGTTCGCGGCCAAACTGATGAACAGCGACAAAGCCTTCCTGGAGAACAAGCGGCACCAGGTTGATCGCTTCTGCCCGCACAACTATGAAGTCGAGGGGTCCTTTGCCCGCTCCTGGAGTGGTGAGAGCCCAGCAGGGGCCGGGTGGGGAGAAGCCCCCGCCGGGGGGGGGGAGAGAGGGGGTCCCCTCCCAGGACTGCCCCCTTACAGCCCCGAGGCATGGCGGGGAGGGGTCCGCGTGGGGGAAGGGGGATCCGAGGGCGAGGGGGGGGGGCAGACAGCCTAGTCAGGCTGCTGTTGTCCAGGGTGCCATGCTGGGAGTGCGGGTGGATCTGTGGTCCCTCCGGAGAGGGAAAGCTCTTTTAGAAATTTTAGAAAGCTCTTAAATGACATGTAGCACTCAGTGTGCAGAATTTCAAGGAGATCACTTCACACATTTCTAATTATTATTATTTTTTTAAAAAAATAAATAAATTAGGAAATGTCATAAACACTTTTGTTCATGGCAGAAAGTTACAACAAGGGGCTGGAATTGAAGCCCCCCCCCCCAAGGACTCTCAGTCAAACCTCCTTGGGAGGGAACTGCCCTTTGCCTTCATATAAAGGGAGCCATGCCCCCACTTTGGCACCCCAAGTTATAATTGCAAAATGGCTGGGCAGTGGGAGGTGGAGGGAGCCCAGGATCGTAGCATAAAGAATGTGGATTTTCACTGAATTCGGTAAACCAGTCAATTTTAACAATTTTTAAAAAATTCATTACCAATCAGTGGGTGGACTTGTCTCCACAAACCTTCACCTACTTGCTGTTATCATCTTGTAGGGACACCATGTGAAATCGCAGAACTTTCAACCCAGCCATTCAGCATTTTTGAGCTCCAAAAACTTCTCATTGATCTTTATGGGGAAATTATTATTATCCCTGCTGACTTGGCAAAGAGGCACCTTTTTAAGGTGGTGATTATTTAGAAGGGGGGGAGTAACTGGCCCTCTCCACCCCCAGCACAGCATCTCTCCAGTGACTCTTGCTGGTGTCTGTCTTGTGTTTCTTTTTAGATTGTGAGCCCTTTGGGGACAGGGATCCATCTCATTTATTTATTATTTCTGTGTGTAAACCGCCCTGAGCCATTTTTGGAAGGGCGGTATAGAAACTGAATAAATAAATAAATAAATAAATATTCAGAACATTTATACTGCCTGCCACCTAATGGTGCAGCGGGAAAATGACTTGATTAGCAAGCTAGAGGTTACTGGTTCAAATCCCCGCTGGGTAGGTTTCCCAGACTATGGGGAACACCTATATCAGCAGCAGCGATAAAGGAAAATGCTGAAAGGCATCATCTCATATTGTGCAGGAGGAGGCTATGGTAAGCCCCTCCTGTTTTCAGCCAAAGACAACCACAGGGCTCCGTGTGCGCCAGGAGTCAACACTGACTCAACGACTCACTTGACCTTACTACCAAGCTCTCGAAGCAGTTTACAACAACAAAACAGATTTTTTAACACCTTTAAAACATATATAGAATGTAAAGTTAAAACAATCAATAAAATTCAGCTAAGACCAGAGGCGTAACTAGGGAAAACGGTGCCCGGGGCAAGCACTGAAATGGCGCCCCCCCGTCCCCCCAACATACTACATTATACTTAGGTTTTTCCTCACAAGCGCCCACCGCCGCCGCCAAGCCAGGCCACTGACTGGCCGCCAGGCACCAGCAGAGCAATGGGGGGGGGCGCGGGCGGCACGGGCGGCGCGGAAGGGACAGCTCATGGGGGAGGGAGCGCCGACGTGCTCCCTTGACTGCTGCAGCACTGCTGCACTGAGCAGGAAACATTTGTATTAACAAAAAAAATTTTAAGGTTTTTTTCAAAAAAAAATTTTTTGGTCATGGCGGCGCCCCCCACGTGACCAGAAAAGATGGCACCCGGGGCACGTGCCCCCCCTGCCCCCCCTATAGTTACGCCTCTGGCTAAGACTTCTATTTAAAAGCTTGGCTGAAGAGAGATGTCTTCAGTTGTTTCCTAAAAGCTCTCATCTCAGCAGGAAGTGTGTCCCACAGCCCTGGGGCAACTACAGAGAAGGGTCGCCACCAGATGAGCCGGTGGCACCCTCAGACAAGCCTCCCCTGATGATCTCAATAGGCGGCAGGGTTCAGAACGAAGAAGGTGTTCTCTTAAAGAATTTCCAACTTCAGTTATCCAATTGCAGCTAGAAAATTGACAGTGCCCCCTTGTGGCAGCTGGTGTGCAATGCACACATCTCCTCGCTTGTGCATCCACCCCTGTCAGGATCACTTGCATTTGCAGCACGATTCCTGACCAAGAATCTTCTTCTCTTCCCCCGAGCACTTACAAAACATAAGGAAAATAATGTGATGCTGAACTTAAATGTATCCTCCTGAAAACACACAATTGACACTCCAAATGCCCATCCTTTAAAGCGGTTGTGAAGGGCAAATACTCTCTGTACCCTGAGGGGAATATCTTACAGTGCACAGATGTAGTCTCCCTTCCAAATGTAAACCAGGGCAGCCCCTGCTTAGCAAAATGGGCAATTCATGCTTGCTACTACCATCAGACAAGACCATACCCGCCCTCCTCTGAATTGGGGTGCATTCAATTGAGAGGCAGCATAGTGTAGTGGTTAGTGTTGAGCTAGGATTGGGGGTGGGGGACACCAAATCCAGGTTCAGCCATGACTCCTTGGATGACTCTCGGCGAATCTAAGGAGAAATGTTAAGGGGCAGATCAGCGATAGGGGGGAGGCAAGTGCATCCAGCCAAGCAGGAGAGGAGGTGTGACAAGATGCTACGATGAGGGGTAGATCAGTAGGGGGGGCAGGGAGGGGGCAGATCAGCTGTGAGGGTAAGGTGTAGCCAGCCAGCCAGGAGAGGAAATGTGGGGCTAGGCAGGCAGCAGGGCCCTGGGGAGGCCTCCAGACAGGAGGACCTGGAGCCAGGAGGAAGGGGTCTGCAGCTCTCTCATCCAATCACAGGCCCCATCCAGCAGTGCTATGAACAGTGAGGCCCCCCAATGGCACCAGAGCCAAGAGCCAAGGCCTGGGTCCTCAGAGCGCCTCGTGACTTTTGCCTGGAGTCCCTCATGACTTTGTCCAGGGAGACACCCCAGACCCACTGTGATGTAATCCGGACTCACATCAGTGCCAACCAGGGGAGGTCAGACTCCATGGCCAGCATCCTGGGTCCTCCTGCTCATCCTGGCAATCTCACTCTGCAGAAATAGGGTTGAGACAAGGATCGATCCTTGCAGGAGAGCATTCCAGAGCCAACCCATCACCATCACTCACATTCATGCCCACAGAATGGACTGCAAAAATGTAGCATCCAGGACTGAGATCTTGGTGCTTGGAGGGGGGGTGTTCGCTCTTGATTTTGCTATTGAAATGAGGGGAGGGGGAGGAGGGAGGAGTCAGGCCTTAATACTTCCTCATCCAGTCTGTGACAGGGACAGGAACTCTCACTGGGGCCATCAAGAGAGGCTCTGGTTTTTGCTGGGCCAACCAAGATAATCAGAGGGAAGACCTGCATTTTTCAACTTGGATTCATATCTAGGTATCTCTCTGACCCCCACACACTTCCACTCCCCCGCCCCCCCACACACAGTGAATTGCTCCTCAGGCACTCTGTCAAGGGACTGGGGGATACAGTAAACCAGGGTGTTTTAGTCCCCCCTGTTCTGGCCTCAACACTCAACACTCTCCAGATTATCTCAATAGGTGATGGGGCTCATAGTGAAGAAAGCATTCTCTCAAATACCCCAGGGCCTAAGCTGTTTAGGGCTTTATAGTTTATAACCAGCACCTTGTATTTTGCTTGGGAAATTGTTAGCCAGTGCAGTTATTTTAGTACAGGAGTAATCTGAAAGAAACCATATGACCCAGAGACCCACCTGGCAGTTTCTGGACTATGTACAAAGGCAGCCCCACATAGCGTTCATTACAGTAGTCAAGTCTGGAGGTTTTCTCGGCCTGCTTGCGGCAGATGGAGCACAAGTGCCTGGACAAAAAATAGTGTCTGGACAAAAGTGTCTGGACAAAAAATATGGGAATGTTGCGAGGAAGACCTCCCACCACCACCCCTGCATTGAATGTAAAGGCCCCGGGGGCCCCCGGAGAGAGTGGACCATGCCATGCATATCCCTACTTCTGCCATTTCTAGGCTTGGCCTCAGCAACGTGGTCTCATTCAGGCCTGAGGACAATTCAGAGGTTTGGCCTGGTGCAGGATGGAGCTGGGTGTCTCTGACTGAGGGGTGGGTGGGAGATTCAGCCTTTAGAGCCCTGGGATCCTCAGACCCCTCCTCAAATCAGCCCATCTCCCAGTGTATTGATTACGGTCTCTTTTTTGTGGTGGTTGTAAACTACACTGAGCTATGCTGGATACCAGGTGTGTGTGTGTGTATACATGCACACACATTTTTACGCATGTGCACACCCTGCTAAGCTGCTTTGGTCTCCTGTGGGGGAGGCGAGATAAAGCAGTGGGGCAGAGTCTCTAGTCTCCTCCCCCTGCATCCCCCTTGTGGCTCTTCTGCTTCAGCCCCTGGAGCTTCATTTTAAGAACATGAGAAGAGCCCTGCTGGATCAGGCCCAAGGAGGCCCATCTAGGCCAGCATCCTGTTTGACACAGCGGCCCACCAGATGCCCCTGGGAGCCCACAAGCAGGAGCTGAAAGGGGAATGGCCTCTCTCCTGCTGTTACTCGACTGCCACTGCTATTCAGAGGCATCCTGCCTCTGAGGCTGGAGGTGGCCTCTGGCCTTCTAACTAGTAGCCGTTGATAGAATAGACACACCAAGACTGGGAAAGGGGCAACAGGGGCACCTTGGGAGGGGTGCTTGTGGTGGTGGGATGAGCTTTGTGACCAGGACCGACAGGGAGCCATCTGTGGTGGTGACTCATCCAGGTGTGGGGGCAGGAGGGGGGAGGAAAATGAGCCGCAGCAGGCGTGGCTTGTTCCCACTCTTCCTGCTCCCACCCCTGCCTCACGGTCCCTCACCGGGAGGGTTCACATGGCCATGGTAACCGCAGGCATGCAGGCTGGTCATTCGTCAGCTGGGGAGACCATGAAAATGACCGGCCTGCTTGTCTGGGGTCTACGCAGCAAAGGGACAAGGTGAGGGAGAGGGAGGCATCCAGGATGGGGTGAGAAGAAGAGTGGGAAGAAGCCACACCTGCAGCTCCTTTTCCTCCCCTCTGCCCCACCCAGACAGGCTGTTATCCTGGCTATCCAGGCTGGAGATGGGGGTTCTCTCTTGCTCCCTCATTTGAGTCCCTGAGGCTCTCTCTGACCCCCCATCTTCTCACTCCCCACCCCCCAGTCCAGCCCCAGGTGACGATCATCCCCACAGACTACGACCCCTCCTCCCTCAACACTTTGCTGGTTTGCTCCGTCACTGACTTTTACCCCTCGGAGATCGAAATCAAGTGGCTGAGGAACGGGAAGGAGGAAGGCGAAAGCAAAGTGGCCACCACCGACCTGATGAGGAACGGGGACTGGACCTACCAGATCCACGTCATGCTGGAAACGCACTTGGAGCGCGGAGACCTCTACGCCTGCCAGGTGGAGCACTCCAGCTTAAATGGCACCGTCATCACCGTGCAGTGGGGTAAGAGCCCTGGAGTTTCCCCACATAGACACCCCACCCTGGATCCTTCTTCCTGGGCTTCTGCAGCAGAGCCAGACATTTGCCCAAAGGACCGTCTCTTTGCCAAGTCCTCCCGGGACCTCGAGCAGAAGCCCATGGGGCGTGTGGGGTGGGGAGCTGGGAGCTGGGGGCTAGGGGTGGCAAAGACTAGGAGGTGGGGCCATGCTGCAGATACAGGACCTTGGATAGCTCCAAGCAGACAGAAGGACATGAGAAGAGCCCTGCTGGGACAGATCCAAGGCCTCATTTCTAGTCCAGGATCCCCCAAAAGGAAACTAAAAATAAAGGCTTAGAAGAAAGTAGATAAGAAAACATCAAGTAGAGGAACAAACGGAGGATCTTGGACATTGAGCATCCAAATGACCTAAGTGCCATCCCGCAGACCACCACAAGAGGGCGCCTTGGCAATTTCAGCTGGGAACCAGCCACTTATTGATTGTCACTCTCTCCATCCAACCATCAGAGAGTGTCCCTCAGAGCAAGATGTGATGCCTTACCATTGGCAGTTTTTCATGGGAAATTTCTGAAAATCTCCTTGGCCAATAGGATCTGCCCTTGTGTTTCGGGTGAGGTTGAATCTGTCCACCACGTGTTGCTATATTGCTCCTTTTTATAATGACAGTCAATGTAGTCTTAATACTCCCTTGCTATTATATGATCCCTGCTGAACTGATGAATTTTAACTCACCTTCCTCCTTGCAGAGAAGAAATCTGTCACACTCAAGGTTGCTAAATTTTGTGCAGCCACTGTTAAGGTCCGCCAACAATTAATTTCTACGCTCTAGATCTTACCTTAAAACGTTTACTTTGTTGGTGTATCCTATATAATAAAAGGCTAAGTGAGTGGCCATGGCTTTGGAACGTTGGGGATCTGCGTCCCTGCCTCCCTGGGCTGTTCTGGGCCTGCGCGAAGCGCAGGCCCAGAAGAGCCCAAGGGACACAGGACTGCAGACACCAGTGTCCCACAGCCACGGGCGGCCATTAGCCGGTGTGTGGCGGCGGGGGAAACTGGCCGAGGCGGCGGCAGAGCCGCCACCTCGGCCATGAGCTGCGGCACGGCGAGAGGAGGCCGAGGCAACCAGAAGCGGCCGCCCTGAAAAAGGCGAGGGCAATGGCGGCGGGGGAAGACCGAGACGGGGGAAGGGAAGCTGGGCGAGGTGGCGGCGAAGCCGCCAACGAGGCCCCCGCCCGCTCACAGCCGTCGCCCCCGCCTGCTCACCCGCCCTCCCAGCTGCCCAAAATCACCTTCCCCGCTCCCCCCCCAAAAAAGATTAAGGGCCAAAATGGCCCATGAGAAGGTCGCCGCCCCCGCCTATCGCCCTCCTGCCCACCCAGCTGCCCAAAATCACCTTCCCCGCTCCCCCCCCAAAAAAGATTAAGGGCCAAAATGGCCCATGAGAAGGTCGCCGCCCCCGCCTATCGCCCTCCTGCCCACCCAGCTGCCGAAGACCACCTTACCCGCTCCAGCCCGAGGGAAAAGAGAGGAGCTCACGAGCAGAGCTCCTCTCTGTGCTAAGTCACTGCTCAAACTGCCGCTATGGATGCAAAGGACGCCTATTGCGTCCATTGCGACAGTATGGGCAGCAGCTTAACACAGAGAGTAGCTCTGTTCCCGAGTTCCTCTCTTCTCCTTCGGGCTGGAGCGGGTAAGGTGGGCTCCGGCAGCTGGGTGCGCGGGAGGGCGATAGGCGGGGGCGGCCACCTTCTCATGGGCCATTTTGGCCGTTATTCATCCACACACACACCCCAAAAGTATAAGCAAAATAAGGAAGAACAAAAACAGAGACAACAACAACAACAAAAACAAAAAGAGAGAGGGGACAAGGGGGGAAAAAAGAGACAGAAAGAGAGAGAGAGAGACAGAAAAGACGGGATAGAAAGCTAGCGCCCGTTATCATAACGGGCTTAAAAATACTAGTTGTATAATAGATTTCTTGTCTGAATGTTACATCATTTGGTGTTCTTACATCTGATCTATGATCGTAATAATGTTATTCATTCATAAAAGTAGAGGAAAGCAAGGGAGATCCCCAAGAAGCAAAAAAGGCCGGAATAGTCCAAGCGAGAAGTAGAATTGCAGGAACAGAACTCCTCCTCCTCCTCCCCCAAACGCTTCAGGATGGCCAGGCGAGCTTCTCCTTTTATGTCAGAGTCCTGGCTGCCTCCTGGGTCCTGCTAGCCAAAGCCTCCATGGGCCAAGGATTGATTTACTGAATCAGTCTTTACATTGATCTCCTGTTCCTCCTCCAGGGAGCCTAGAGCAGTGGATGTAGTTGTGTTTCTCCTCACAACAACCTGGTGAGGAAGGCTAGGTTGAGAATGAGGTGTCTAGAGTCACCCAGTGAGTTTCATGACTGAATGCGGATTTGAACTCAGGTCTCCCTCGACCTCGTCCAATACTTGAACCACAACACTATGCCAGGAGCAGGAATCGGGTTCCAGGCCTGCCCTTTCTCACTCCCGGCTGCTGCTGCTGCTTCTCTTTCCACAGACCCACAATCGGATTCTGCCAGGAACAAGCTGTGGATGGGCATCGTGGGGGTCATGCTGGGGCTGGTCTTTTTCCTCCCTGGACTCGTCCTCTTCCTGAAGAATAAGAAAGGTGACTGGGATGCCTTTTGTGTTGGTGGGGCAGGGAATTGGGGCCTGGCCAAAGACCCACATACAGACACCCTTGTCCCCAGGGACATGGCAGAGGCCTCTGGGAGCTGCTGCCTGCTCTGGTCCTAGGAGGTCCCTCCAGCTGTTGCAGAAATGGGAAGTGTTATAAAAAGAAACTGGAGGGCCTGAAGGGCCCAAGGAGACTGGAGGGACCCTGGAATCTGTCCCAGGAGGCTTCCCTTGTAGCAAAGGAAGCATCTTTTTCCAGACAGAGGACTTGCCCAGGTGTGTGTGTGTGTGTGTGTGTGTGTGTCTGTGTGTGTGAAAAGGAGTGGGGGAGAGATGACAAGGGGTCCCTTCGTTGAAACTTCTGGATGTATGTTGAGAGAAGTATTTATTCCCTCTCCATGCTCCCCATAAAGGAAGCACTTTATTTCCAGATGAATCTCTTTGTGGGACGCAGCAGATGAGCTTTCCCCACACAGGATGGTTCCTCCTTGTCCCTTAATTAGGAAATGTGCCCCTGGTGGTCCAGAGAGGGGGCCGGGTGGGGCCGGGAGGGGATTATCCTGGTCCTGATGGAGTCTTTTCTCTCTCTCAGGTAATTCCTCTCTCTGCACTTTCCCGTGGTTCAAATAGCCCCTGGCCCTGGGATGCCCCTGTGGTATTTCTGCCTGTTTTCCAGGCACAGACTCTACAGAGCAGGAAGGTCCTTCCAGTGCTGGGGATTTTCCTTAGGAATGGGGAGCCCTGGCTCCCCCCTCCCCTGCCCCAATCCTGCCCCTGGAACCGTTTCTGTAGCCTGTGGGAGAATTTACCACCACTCAGGCTGTCAGGGAGGCTTCCTCCGCAGGAGCCAATGAAGAGAAGGCTCTGCCATGGAATTTCATCGCAAGAATCTTCCCAAGAGTCCCCTGCTCACTGAGCAAAGAAGCACCTTTTTAAAATGGTGATTCTCTTAACTGAGCAGGGGGAGAGCAACAGCTGATTATGCCCCCTCTGTGCATCACCTCACTGTGCCACAAGCTTCATTCAAGGCTGATCCTGGTTGACTGAGCAGCCAGACCTTAATGCATGGTGCAGTTCTTGCTCTGAATTGCCAGGAGATGGCGATGTTGCTTTCCCTTACTCTGCTTTAAGGAGCCGTTTGATGGGAAAAGAGAGCATCCAGGTGGGAATTTTCAAGGCCCTGGACACCCACCCTCTGGTGTGCTAGAGCTGCCCCCCCCCCCGACCCAGCCTTGACAGGGCTGATCCTGCCCTTTCCCCACTTTTTGCAGCCCACAATAAAGGCTTTCTCTCTTCTTTCTTCTCTACCTGTAGGACTTATCAGTTAGACTTCACAGCTGCAGCTGGATCTCCCCAAGTAGAGAAGCATTTGTGCTATTCCTTGCAAATGGACACCTTTTTGTTGCTTGGAGAATGCAAAGTTCAGAGGCAGCACAGGAAGAACAGAAAAGGACCGTCTACACCCCACCCTTCAAAAGCACCATCGCTTCTTTGCCTCTTATTCCTCGGTGTATGGGAGGTGGAGAGAAGCCCCGTGACGTCTTTGCTGCATTTCATCTTGTCTTTTTGCCAGTGGAAACTTTTGTTTTGCACATGTCTGGTCCAGATGGCCGCATCCTGCACTGCCCTTTCTCAGGGAGTCTGGACTCTCCCTTCAGCGCAATAGAATCTTGTGGCATTTGCAGGGGCATAACTAGGTTGGAGTGTGCCCTGAGACAAGATTCTTAAATGCCCCCCCCCGTCACCACTTACCTCTCCTTCCTCTGGCCCGATGTTTCTGCTAACTATCCCAACTAGTTTCAAGGTATAGATAACACGAAAGCAGAAACAAATAATACAACAAAAGAACAAGAACTTTAATCATTGCACATATTCCAGTTACAAGGTGTGCATAACATATCCAACTTAAAATAGTATCCAATGAAGCACAGTAATCATTGCACACATCCCAACAAAAGTTTTAAAAGTTACAAAAGTGTGTGTAACAGACCCAACTAAAAACAGTATCAATTTAAGAACAGTAAACATTGCACACATGCCAACAAAAGTTTAAGGGTATGAATGACAGAACCAACTATTCCAACTGTATCAATCAAGAGCATAACATTGCAGATATCCTAACCAAGACATCCAGTACTTAATGCATTGGCTTCTTTCATGATTTCACTTCAGCAAAGTTGTCTATGATCTTTTGTATATCCAGTTTCTTTGCTCTTTCATTTTCAATAGATAGCAGAGCAAGGCCACTGAGTCTTTCCTGAGACATGGAACTCCTCAGATAGTTTTTTATGAGCTTCAGTTTTGAGAATGATCTCTCAGAAGATGCCACTGTTACTGGTAGAGTGAGGAAAAGCATATATGCAGTGCAAACATCAGGGTAACTGATGCAAAGGCCACAATTGTCAATCATCAGCAGTTCAGCAACTTCCTTTATAGTTGTTGTTTTTTTAATTCCTTCTTTCAATAAATCTCTGAACTGTATTAAGTGTCTTGGAAAAGAGGTAGTCAACTCTGTGTCATATTTTGTGACCATAAGTTCTCCTGCTTCAAGTAAGTCCTCATCAGTTGCTGTTGCCAGTGTTGATGGGTGAAGGGCATTGAAGGTAGTGACGACTTCATGTAGGCCCTCAAAACGTAGTTTCAACTGTGAGGAAGCTATGTCCAGCACACAGAGTTGTAGTTGGTTGACTACAACTCCCAGAATCCTCAGCCAAAGGTCATTGTGGCTGGGATTGCTGGGAGTTGTAGTCAACAACATCTGGGAATTCCTCTTACAGGGAACACTGCACAAAGGATCTCATTTATGAAATATGTAATAGAACAAGGACTGGGGGTGGAAAAGAGTCCTGCCTCCATTGATCCAGAATATTACATACCAGTCCATTTCCTATACTCTCTCCTTTGCAGACCACTACCAAACCAAAGCCAAACCAAAGATATTCCAGCAGTATGCTTTCCATAAACCACACAGCAATCAGTGGCTGTAAATATTAGCACTGAAATGTGCTAGTTGGCTGAGAGAGGGAGGGGTTGGTAAATGAATGAATGAATGAATGAATAGGATTTCTTTTAGCTGGGAAGAATAAGGTATTTGATATATTCATTAAATTGCTCAAAGGGGGTTTGATACTGCTTATGCTTTTTTATTATTGGACTAGCAGGTACATTCAATTTACCTGACATTTTTTTCTGCACAAAGTGAAGTAAATGGTGGTAAGAAGCAAAGACAATCAAATTCCATTCCCATTCAAATTAAACAAATAAAAAGGCATACAGACCAGTGTTTTTCACTGCTGTGTCAGCAAAACAAACACACTACTGCATTTTATGGTCCAAAAAAGTAACAGTCCAAAAAAATTAGCAATGGTAAATGCAGGCGGGTGGGCAGAAAACAGGCTGGGAGGGGAAAAACCCCCAACTGCATTGCACGTTAGCTTAAAAGAGGCAAACAACAGGGGACTGGGCTAGGGACCATGTGGGTGGGGGAGGGGGAAGGAGACCAGAGGACCATGCAGGCGGGTGGGCAGAAAACAGGCTGGGACTCAGGGGAAAAACCCCAACTGCATCACACGTTAGCACCACACATATTTCCCCTCACCCTCCTCACTGTTCTCCTAACCTGAGGACTGCTCCTGCCCCTCTTTCTCCATTAGGATTAGGACAGTTGCTGTTGTTGCTTTGTTTGTTCACATTGCCACATTTAGAAGATTTCCTCCTGGGCTTTGAGATGCCACCAGTTTCTCTGTTGGTTTTGCTGTAACAGATTCACACAAGGCCATCTCTTGTGAGTTGTTCCTGGAGCTCGGTGGGATTTGCTGAGGGCTGCCTTTCTTTCAGATTCACAGGTATAGATTATGGTTTTGATATTTATTTCAGCCACTGGCCACCGCAACAGTCATCAGAACTGTGTTGGGCACCACACCTTTTCACACAATAAACAAACCAAAACATAAGTAAATTAGGTCAGCACTCTGCCAGTTAACCCTCTCCTTACCCCAAGTGCAGTCACTGCCGTAACGAGGTTAGAGGGTCCTTTGTTCAATAATGAACCTTGGCCACCCTTTTTAGCTGCCCCTCTGGTGCCATGAAAATATTTTACACTTTATTCCTTGTGGACAGCCACCACTACCCCCAACACAGAGCACACACCCAGCAACAGCTCCTTGCCCCTTTCCATTCTCCTCCTCCTCCTCCCTCTAGTTCATTCGTCTGGCCACCCTCTCTTGCTGCCCTTCTTGCTCCTACCGCCCCACTGGCCAGCCAGCTTGCATGACAAGAAGGGGCTGAATGGCCTCTTTCCCCGCTCAGGTGAGCAAAGAGGCCGCTCCACCCCTTACTGCTTTGCAAGCAGGCTGGCCAGAGGGGCAGCCGTGGGCAGCAAGGCAGGGGTGGCAAAAGCCATGGCAGGCGGGGAGGGCAAAGCAGTGGCGGATGAGTCGGTGAGAGAATTAGCACTATGTGGAGGGTGAGGAGCAATGGCAGTGGTGGTGGGAAGCGGCAGGCAGGAGGGGCGAGGAGGAGCAACAGAGTGTTCCCTCCAAGTGACTGTGAGTAGCCCATGTTCTTGGAAGATGTCTGCCCGATGAGAGTTATGCCACCCGTCCCATAACAATGGGCTAAATGTAATGAAAAGATTTTTCTAATCAACCACCTTCTTTGGAAATCTCCCAAAATCTGTTCTTGTCCCAGGTTGGCTGATACGAGGGGTGAGAGTGTTGAGGAGAGTCTTGTGGGTTAGCCTTGGCTCTGTGGGTCCAGCCGTCTTTGCGTCCCGCACTCTCCCTTTCTTCCGGATCCAAAGATAATCCGGTTCACTGGGAAATCTGCTCCTAGGCAGATGCTCGAGGGTGAAACTCTCTTTTCCTAGTTTGTTTTCCCTCGTAGGGCAGGTGGAGGTCAATTTCCCAGTTGTCCCCACAGACACTGATGATTCCAGTTCCAGGGACTGAATCCTTCCCCCACCTGCTAGCTTTATTTGCTTGGTAAGAAATCAGTTAAATGTATTGCACATTTCAGTGGCTTATTTGATCATTGCAATCCTCTTATATTGCACAACGTCATCTGACTCATTTTAATACAGCAAGACATTGCACAGCACAGCCTTGATGTGAGATGATTTCTTCTGAATCGTATCAATAAAGGGTTTTCCCCAGCCTCTGTCACCTTAAGTGTGTTCTTCCTTGATATGCAGTGATTGAAAAGTGCCAGAATTGTAATGATTGGGTAGAGTATGGGTAAAAGTGCTTCCCCAAGAATGAGAAGAGAGGTCCTTGCCCCAGGAAGCCTGCAAAAGTCTCCCTAATTTTACCCCAAAATCAAAGTGCAGCCTGGACTAATGCATTCTACCTACTTGGGAGAAAAACATTCAACCAGCATTTTTTGAGTAATTAGCCTCTAGAGTCCCCATAGCAACTAGGTAAAATCAGCAGTGGGTGCAGATCTGATCAGCAGTTTTGCTCACTATGAGTTCTGAAGCCCGAGTTGTGAGGGTCAAATCCTGGCAAGTTCTAGGTAGTGTCTGGCGTTCTAATACCCAGTTTTAATATCATGTGAACTGCCTGAAAGTCTTGAAGGTATTTCCAAAACTGCAGTCAGATCCCTCCTGAGAAGGGGGTCGTGGGGACCCCTATTCATTGTATTCCTCAAAGGCCTGGGAAGGACTGATGATGGGTGGACAGTAAGGCAGATATCTGCCAGCAGAAGATGAGGTTTCATGCATGATTTGATTGCAGGGGGCTGGAATTCCATGAAAGGTTCTGCCACATTTATTGTGTCATCTTGAAGGCATCGCTAGCTTATTTGCTGCAAAGGACTAGCGTGATGAATCATGTCCTGGCCCCTGGAATTCTAGATGGGGTCCTTCCAAAAGTGACATAAAATCCAGTTCCATACTTCTCAGGAGTCTCGCTTGCATTCTGGAGTTGTTTTCCAGCATGAGGATACTTGAGAAGGCTTCACTGCAGAGGAAGTTAACACCTTTCATTAAAACAATCTCCCAAAAAGTTAAAACAAGACTACAAAAAGTACACAATTAAAATATTAACTAGAATATAAAAATACTGATCTGATTAAAAGATTAAAAAGAAAAACAAGCACAATATAACCATAAAAGATACAAAGCAGCAGCAATGGAAACAATCATATAAAAGCCTGGGTAAATAAAAACTGCAGGCCTGAAATTGAAGCTATGGGAGGAAAAAATAAATCCAACACAGGGTTGGGGAAGCTCTCTTTACCTGAACCCCAGACTTTATATCCCAACACTTTCAAATATACAGGTTCAGTTTTTTAACCTTGTCTAATTAGCTGTGTGTAGTGCGGTCACAGAATCCTCACCAACTGCAGACTACCGCCCCACTCAATTCCCCAATACCTGAATATGCTATTTATTGGTAAATAAATATGCTATTTTATTGGTGAAGGTGAAGATACTCCGAGCAAAGCTCGTGCTGAGGAGGAGTGCATGAACCTACAAAACTGGAGGCACTAGGGATTCAAGCTTTCATGGTCACCACTTACATTCTGAGATAAGTACATAAAAAATGCAACACCCCCCAAAATGACTCCTTTTGATTTAGCATATTAGAACTGCCTGGAAAAGGGCAAAGGTGGGAGCAAAAAGAATTCATGGTGGATTAAAGCAAAATTAAACACACACACACACAACAATATCTATAGAAAATAGATGAAGACTACACTAAGTTTGAGATATTAAAAGCAGCAATAAGACCAAAAAAAAAAAAAAAAAGCACTGAGCTTTACAGTTAAGGTTGCAATCCTACACAGCATTACTAGGGAGAAAACTGATGGTACTTACTTCTAAGTAGGCATGCATAGAATGATTTGCATTATAGACAGGGGCGTAGCAAGGTTGGAGTGGGCCCAGAGACAAGATTTTAAAATGGGGCCCCCCCACTCAAAGTCCAGGGCCTCCGCACACCCCAGGCCCCCAAGGATTTAAGTCTGATATTCCAAAATAAGTATGCTGCCTGGAAATACATTTCACTGAATACACACACACACACGTCACAATATATAGTGATATACATTGAGTACTATACATTTGTTTTACTTTTAATGCCTAGAACACACTAGAAAGATGAATGATTAAAATGGGCCCCTCGCTGCAGATTAGCCAAGGCAACTTTCAACCATGCAGGGTGAACCTATGTTTGTTTTCTCAGAATTCTGAACAAATTCAGTCAAGTTTGATTGCAGGAGGTTTTTCACAGGAGGCTTTTAAAGCCCTTTAAGACACATCTCCTCTGGAATGGAGGTGCTGCATTCCCATGTTGGCCAGATTGACCCTGAAGTCCCTGCAAGTTATTGGGGAGCAGTTCACACACAAGAAAAATAAAATAAAATAAAAGCAGAAGACATGCTTCACAGTTCTCACTCAGACCTTCTGGGTTGCAAAACAACTTGAACATAAGTGCATTTATAAATGAATGAATAAAATAAATATAATACTGTTTCTTCCAGAAGTTTTTGTAATTTTCTGCCATGAAACAAGCCACTTATAGGACTTTTTAGATAGTTTTTTTTAAGCCAGCAAATTTTCCAAGCTGTTTAAAAATAAATATTCAGAGACTTCTCAGTCCCTCCCCCCCATATCAAAGCCCTATGGCAAGCAGATCCCTATATATCTGGGTGGGGTGGGTGGGGAAGGTAACCACAAAAAGGAGTTCACACTCTACCTGGCAGCAGGGGGTCTTCTGCTGCAGAGAGCAGTGGAGGCCTCTCTGGCTGCCTCCTCCTTCCTGGCTGGCTTGGGCCCTACTCGAGTTCAGGCTTCACAGAGGCCTACACAGACCTCCGTGGAAGCCCCGCCCACCCGCCGATCAGCTGAGAGGCGGGAGAAAAGGAGCTCTTTGCAGCTTGTCTGCTACCTCCATTGCCGGCCAGGAGAACAAGCAGGAGAGACGGCGAACAGGGCAAGTGGCTGAGGGGCCTTGGGGCTGGGCAGGGGGCAATGGGGAGTCACGTGAGGTGCCTCTGGGGGGCCCCTCCAGGCAGTGGGGCCCCCAGACAACTGTCTCCCCTTGCCCTATCGTTGTTACACGCCTGATTATAGAGCCAAAAAACAAAAACCCCTTAAGAATGCAGACTGCAAAAGTGACAATTTTAAATTAATACAGGGGCTTTTTTTTTTTTTTAACTGATAATAGGAGATTTGCTACTTACTGCTTGCTGGAATTTCAGGAGAGAGAAAGAGGAAATCTTTCTGTGCCTAAGGTCCACATGCTTTCAGTTGCCTCAGCCTGGCCCACACCTATGCAACTTGATGGGATGTTCTTTGATGGAACAATTTGATGGGATTATCTGGTGTGGTGTTTCAGGAGGGAGAGAGAGGAAATCTTTCTGTGCCTGAGGGCCACATGCTTTCAGTTGCCTGGCCCACGCCTATGCAACTTGATGGGATGTCCCTTGATGGGACAACTTGATGGGGTTATCTGGTGGTGAACTCATCTCCCTTCGAGGGAAGGAGGGAGGGACCCTTATTCTTCAGATAAATAGCCTTGAATTTGAATTTATTCCTTCAAATAAATTTCCTTGAATTTCAAAAGTCTCCATTTTGCACTTTGAGAGCAGTGAATGCCCCCCCCCACGGATGGCATCCGTGCTAAACTGAGGGGCGAGGGGAGAGACCATGTGTGAATCATTTGCTGTAGTGTATGGAATTTTTCTAACAGAGCCAGGCAATGCTAACGCTCCACCAAATCTGGTGGTGTGTGGGAAAGACCATGATGAATGGCTGAGGGTGATGGCTAGTTTTCTTTATGTCTTTAAAAATGTTGCTGTGCAGATTTTTGAACAAGCCGTGGGAGTTACTGATTACCAGAAGACAGTCCTGAAACTCTATAATGATCTGTCTGAGGCCTTCAAGTTTCTTAATTAAAAATGAGTACATGTATTCCTGTACCACCACACATTGGGGGGGGAGGGGGGACATGCACTCTCATAGGGGCCCAAAAGCCATCCTCTGCTGCTAATTCTTTAGTAACCCCATCCACCCCATCTGCTGATGATCCTACAGAGGTGTCTCAATCAAACCCATCTGCTGATCCGTGGGGTGCTGATGAATAGTTGGTACCCGTCATGGACCTTCTACAGAGGCACTTTTCCATTTTTGAATCCTGCTATGGGTTCTCGGTCAGATATCTCTGCAGAATCTCACACTAATATGGCTTCACGTGTAGTCCCCATATTCAAGAGGGGGTATCTGCTTTAACAGTGTCCCTGCTGTGTGGGCACTGTATCTCAACTGGTCCCACTCCCCATTCCCCAGGAAGATCCCGGGGCCTTGCTAATTGGGTAGTAAAGGCCAAACCAGTGTTAAAAATGAGTACATGTATTCCTGTACCACCACACATTGGGAATGGGAGGGGAGACATGAACACTCGTAGGGGCCCAAAAGCGGAGGGAACACATCTAGCAGCCAGCAAGGAGGGCATAGGAATGCTTCTGGTTCTTCAGGTGAGTTTGAACCATCAGCGGAGGCACATTGTTTTTCCGGTCCTCAGAATGCCGACACCGAAGAGCGTGCTACCCGTCATCATGGAGCCTCTCGAGTAGGTATGGCATCTGATGTTGACCCTGCTGTGGGTTCCCAACCAAACACCCCAGAAGAATCAGATGGCACCCCTGAAGACCCCCACCCATATTCGAGGGGGGTATCTGATTTAACAGTGTCCCCGCTATGTGGGCACTGTATCTCAACCGGCCCCATTCCTCAGGAAGATCCCAGGGCCTTGCTAATTGGGTAGTAAAGGCCACACCAGTGTTCTTGCTAGCATTACAGGCGAGGGTAATGTAAAGTTGTCTGTCACCCATTTATAACGGCTCCAGGGATGAAGGGGGCAAAGTGGGCACTGTCCACCTGCAGATGGCATGTTACCCACTTAACTATAAATTGCAGGCATCATTTTGAATTCAGTAACATATGCACCCCTCTGTCTCTCAACTTTACTGCTCCAGGACCTGCAGTTTGTGTGGCTATGGTGGGGCTCCAGCTTTTGCTGGGAGCTTTTCTCTTTTCCTTTCCTTTTCCCTGTCTTCTAAAATTTCACTAGCAAATCTTAGTAACATTCAGAGATCTAGAAAAGCCTGTTGCTAGCTTCCTCAGCTCTCCTCTCGGGAGGGTGGTTTAAAAAATAATAATGATATTTTAACTGAAATTACTCATTGGATAATTTCAAACCTATCCTGTCTGAAATGTGTCTTTAAAACAGAAATACTTGTTTTTAATTTTTAAGAAATCTGACATTCTTGCCTTCTATTTATGAGCCAACCTAACAGGTACAGCTTAGAAACCAGGCAAGTCCAAAATATTTAAGTAGCTGCACCTCTCTCTATAGTCCTTAATTATACCAAGTTTTTTTGTTTGCTGTCGGCTGGTTATTTTGTTTTTTTAAAACTTTGGTGACTGATAGTAGTATTGAAAGGAGAGATCTTCAGCATAAATTCTCTCTCAGGTTTGTGATCTATATGGCTTAATTTTTCAAAACTGATAAAGTAAATGGTGCATAGAATTGCAGCTGGGGTTGATAGAAAGCAATGATTTTTAAAAAAAAAAAATCCAGATTTTTACATTTTACATCAATTGGATTTTTTCCTTAAACTTTATTTATTTATTTATTTATTTATTTAAAGAACATAGGTCAAAGATATCATGAACATGAATATTAATCATAACTCCTAATTATATTCTGTGAACTTGTTGGTCCATTCACACATTATGTTCAACAACTGTACAATGAGTGTATGTACAGGTACAAATCTGTGCACACGTACAATCATTCAAATGTTACACAGGTACAGCATTATACTTCCTATCTGTACCATGCACTTGAAGGGCCTGTATCCCGATTTGAATTTTAAAATGAACCCAGGTACAGTAATTCACACCAACTTGTGTACACCTCCACAGAATAGTGTCTGAATTGGGATAAAGAAGGCCAAGGGATGACTAGAGGATCTGGGGAGGTTGGAATAGATCTGGGCAAGCAACAGGAACATGGAGGAAAGCTTTTCCAAGTGTATCCTCCATTTTAGAAGGGGAAACACCTATCAGGGTTGCACGCTTAAAAGAGACCTCACTTGGGAATATTTTAATGAAGTTTCTGTATATGTGGGTAAGTCAGACATGTGCAAAAATGCAAACAGTGCAACAAAGAAATGCAAGGTCTGGTTGCCCAAATGAAACAGCGTTGTGATCTTTGAATACGTACTACGTTTATATTAGACACCAAGAATTTACTTTTACTAGAAAATCGTGGGTTTAATTGAGATTTAAATCATTAAAATTAAGTTCTGTGAAGTGGTTTAAATCATAGCAGCCCAGATTGCAACCATTCTATACAGTTTCTAAGTCAAAGCCTTAATGAACCCGTGGGGGGGGTGCTTACTCCCAGGTAACCGTTGTGTGCTTAGGTTTTCAACCAAAGGATATATATCCCAGAAATGTTTATATTGTGAGACAGCGAGAGAAAAGTCTTGTTTTTTAAAAGTGTGCATGTGCGTATTTGTGAGAAGAAAGGAAGTTAGTGGGCTTTGGTGGAAACTTCTCATCATCAGAACTTGTGCTAATAGAATGCTTTCTTGGGCTGAGGATTACAACTGTCACGGGTACAAGCGGGATCCAGTGATCTCTCTGGAGACCCCATGATCACACAGACAGTAAGTCTGCAAAAACAAGATGGCTCAGAGAGACACAGGCTATTCACCTACCCCTTGCATTTTATTTTGCCAGAGTTTGTGTGGCTTTTCTGTTCTCTTAATTTGGGCAGGCCTTCCAATTTCTGAAGGAAGTCTTCTTCCCCTCTAAAGCTTCCTTGACTTTATTTGTTAGCCATGCTGGAAAAGTGGTGGGGACTTGTTCAGAGGCCCTGGGTGGTGAATTTTGTTCATAGAGGGGACACTTGACCTCGTTTCAGCCAATAAAGTTATACAAAATGGCCGCCTGACCATTATCATGCCTGTGCACACAGACCTTTCTGGGGTCTGAAACCTGTTCCCATTGGTCCAGGGTGGCTAGGCATGTTCGTAGAGGCATCACATGCCCACCTTTGGGACATGTCTGGACATATTCTGAGGGTAGGAGTGGTAGGGTGGGGGCCAAACCTCCGGGGTGAGGGCGTACCCCTACTTCTGACCCTTTCCAGCCACGTGGGGGGTCTCCTCTGACCATTTCCACTGACGCATATCCGTGACACATATCCGGTGATGTATTTCCGGTGACGTCAGCACATTTTGACAGCTGCACACCCCGCCACCGTGACATCACTATGACGTCATCCTTCAGCCACATGCATTTGTTTGTAAACAAAAGCACATGGCTTTTGACAGCAGGTATGTCTCTATACTACTGACCTATTAGGATGGTCCAGCCAAGAAGACTATTGGGTCCAATAGTATTCCAAGCAGCCATGGAGGGCTTTAATGTTGGTTCTGCCAGCCGTTCTGTCAATTCTGTGGTGCAAACATGGAAAAATGATAGGGGAACCCCACTGACTTTCACTGCCCAGTTTTTTTTACTGTCGCTTCAAAAGGACATGAATGCATACCAGTCCTGGTAAATATGCTGTCTGCCATGTTGACCAATGCTACGCAGAGAGAAATCAAGCATTTGCACAAGAAGTTACCTTAGCTGTGTCATGTCCAGTTGCTCAAACAGCACAATTGTGCACATTATGCTGCACAAAAGCAGCATGGACTGCTAACTACTCCTGCACAAGTGCACAAGTTGTGCTTTGTGTTAGCACTGGCCTTTTTTAGGGAGCAGATTTATACAAATAGAAAGAACTTTGGGGTGGAGGGGAGAGATCACAGCACCCTCCCTCTCCCTCTGTGCCCGATTCATTGCACAAAGCCACCTTCAAGCCAGGGACACAGAAGGATACTTGCTGCTCCACAGCACTCCTTCCATTGCCAGAGGATCATGGAAGCAGCAACGTGGGCAAATTAGCAGATGACACCAAACTATTTAGGGTAGTGAAATCCAAAAGAGACGGTGAGGAGCTCCAAAAGGACCTCTCCAAACTGGGGGAGTGGGCGACCAATTGGCAAATGCAGTTCAATGTAACTAAGTGTAAAGTGATGCATATTGGGGCAACCACCACCCTCGCCAACTTCACATATACGCTGATGGGATCTGAGCTGTCACAGTGAGTGATCAAGAGAGCGATCTTGAGGTGGTGGGGAGCAGCTCATTGGAAGTGTTGACTCAATGTGTGGCAGCTGTGGAAAAGGCAAATTCCATGCTCAGAATAATTAGGAAAGGAATTGAAAATAAAACTGGTAATATTCTCATAATCCTGATCCATTTGCGCACATGAGTTCAAGATGAGTAGTAGGTGAGCAGTCTAGTTCTCCTCCTCCTCTTCCCTTCCCATCCATCTTCATGAGCACCAGCTCAACACCCAAAGCAGTCTCCAACTGTCTCCCCAATTCTCTCTGCCCACTACCCTTCTCCCCATCCACTCCTGATTACCTTCACACTGGCCAGGCAGGCCGACACAGAGAATCACTTAAGGAAGGCTGAGAGTCTACAGCAGAAAACAGGAATTCTGATCACCGGTGGGGCGTGTGTGTGTGTGCGCGCACACACATGTGTGCGTGCACATCAGCCAGAATGAAGCATTGTTGATGTGTTGCCCGGGCTTACCAGCCAGGTCCCCAATTGTTATGCATGGGTCACAACAGGGGAACACATCTAGACCAGCCAGCCTCCAGCCTCTTCCAAGATTAGAATCTCAACAGGGAAGTCCCAGGTAGGTAGAAGCAGGAAGTGGGGACTGGGGAGGCAAGGCGGGAGTCCCCTGAAATAAGAGCTGCCCCCTGCACCTGCTCCTTGTGCCACATTGATAATCCGGCTCTTTAAGGAATGTCTGGCGAATAGAACAGAAAAAGCATTTCTGGAACAAAACCAATGCCTAGAAGCAAACAGCAAGATAGGTGTGATTTATACAAGGGAATGAAATACTACATGTTTGTGTATGAAGGATAAAAACAAAAACAAAAAACTCCCCATGTGCTTTCTCTCCCCCACAGGTGGTAGAATGGCCTTAGTGCCTGATTCTAAATGGACTCTTCTTTGGAGCAGAGAAGCTACTTGGTTTCTGCCTCAGGTAGGGAATAGGACATTCATTGGGGAAGTGTGGGTGCTTTGTTCTTTGCTATGAGTCTAGGAAGATCCCATTTGTTCTCTGTTGTTTCTAGTGCTGTAAGATAACGGAGCAGCCCACTTGGAAGGCTTTGAGCTCAGGGACAGGGGGGCCCTGGGGATAGAACTCTTAGAAGGAATGCGTGTTGAGTGAGACTCTGACCCTCAGTGTGCTGGAGTTGAACCCCTTCCTTTTGCTGTGGATAAGCCAAGTCGGTGGGCTCACTGTAGCTTGTCCGAGAGCCCTCTGTAAAGTGTTCTGAGTGGGGAAGAATCTGTGGAGCCCCCTTGGGTGAGTCTTTTTGTCCAATTATAATACAATGTTCTTTATTCCATTTTTGATAATCAAATGCTTTCCATGTTTTTCGCCAATCAGCATTTGATTGCATTTCCGGCAAGGTTTTTCTTGTTCAGACCCTTTCTAAAACTCTGCAGTGTGAAATAGAGGGTGAGTTGTAGAAAGAACACCGGTTTCTAGTCTCAAGATATGACAAATACAACAAATATTTATATACCACTTTTCAACAAAAATTCCCAAAGCATTTTACATAGATATAAATAAATAAAATAGCTCCCTGTCTCCAAAGGGCTCACAATCTTTTTAAAAAAACCCCTAAGACACCAGCAACAGCCACTGGAGGGATGCTGTGCTGGGGATGGATAGGGCCAATTGCTCTCCACCTGATAAATAAAGAGTTTAAATAAAGTGCACTTTAAAAAGGCGCCTCTTTGTTCAGTTCGCAGGGGATGTAACAGCAGCAAGATAGGTGTGGAATGATTTCCTTTACCAAGACAAAACACTTTGCACTGCTTAGGGTGATCTTTTGTGTCTTTAAAGAAAAAGTATTCCCTCAACAGTACACGTCCCTTCTTCAGAGCAGCTGTTTTTTGTCTTACAGAGGTTTTGTTTTTAAAAAAGAAATGGTGGGAAGCATATAGATCAAAAGTGCTCATGCTGCTACTGAGTTTACTGGATTTGCTGTGAGTAGGAAGGGCAGACTCAGCTGGGAAAGTGCTTGTTTGCTTGTCTGTTTTCTTCCAAACAAATGCTTGCCTCCCCTGAAGCTTTGGGTCCTTCAGGCAAATAGGCAGTTTGTTGGAAATTCTCTGTGGTGAGAGAATCCCTTTCTCATGATAGCAGAGTGCACAGAGGCACAACACAGCAGAATTTAGTTAGGCATGCGTGTATGCTGAGAGTAAAGTAACTTGGAGCCCGTTCATAGTTTCCAATCAATATATAAGGCATTTATTAAGGAACTCCATTCTAGATAGGAAAGTGAGGAGTTAGGATCTCTAATCTATCTATCTGGCTGGATGCAGATGGATTCTGCATCTTCTCTGCACACATGGTGCAGGGAGAGAGGCTTGCCATGTTGCAAGGTAGAAGGACAGGTAGGGAAGAGATAGAGGAAGGAAGTTAATCCCTGAGATTAGCAATCTACATATCCAAAGGGATAGTGTCAGAGCAGTGGAGAAGGGGTGACCAATGTCTTGACCTTCTAGCTCTCTGACTCACTAGTCTGTCCTCCACTGTCTGAGACAAGAGACAGCGCAAAGTCCTTTAACTTCCAACACAGTTACCCCACCTTCCTGCCTCCTTTCAACTTGTGAACAAAAATGTGTTTATAGAGTAAATTATTGATGAGTCAAGAAAAGGGTGTGAGTGTTTTCCTTTTTTTCAGGGTCCAGTGTCCTTTGAGGAGATCTCTGTGTATTTCACGGAGGAGGAGTGGGCTCTTCTGGATCCTGGCCAGAGAGTTCTGTACAGGGAGGTCATGCTGGAGAATTATGGGATGGTGGCCTCTTTGGGTAAGAACCCTTTTACTGATAGATGCTAAAAGCTGTTGCAGATTCTTGGGTTAAGGACACGGGACACTCCTCCATCCCAGTCTTATTGGGAGGTTGTGATCCGGATTCTATCTTGAAGTTTCTTTGTTTTTCTGGATCTTTGGCTGTGAGGTGAGAAACAGGAACCAACCTGATTTTAAACCACTGTAACTTTACCTCTGTCTGTAAGCAGGGACCATTTATATCCTCAAACCATGAAATTACTAGGATTGTGCAAAGCATTACTGATTCGATCTGGGGGAAGATGGGTACTTTGGAGCTGCCCCTGGGTTTATTCAGTACTTCTGGAGGTTTGCTCCTCTTGGACCAAAGATTCACAATCTCCCTGGTGTCCCGCAGTGCTTCCCAAATGCCTCCCAAACGGTTCCAAAAAGTCAACAGATTTTTCCCTCCCCCTCTTTTTTTCTTTTGAGGAAATGAGCCACAAAATTGCTCCTGCAGACCAGATGGCAGCCGGAAATGCCCTCTGTAGTAATTTCCAGGCTTCTAGGAATCCCAGATACATGGGTTTTAACCCTTTCATATCCCTGGATAAGGAGGTTGGGTGTCTATTTGACACCTGGTGGATATGTGAAACCATGAATAGCCAGGGGCGTATCTAGGGTGGGGCAGGCAGGGCACGTGCCCCAGGCCCACTTTAAGGGGGGCGCCATTTTGTAAAATTAATTTAAAAAAATGGCTGCTGAAAACAAAATGGCCACCGCACATGCTCAAATGGCCTCTGCAAGGCCTGGCATGGCCTAGGGCCTCACAGAGGCCATTTGAGCATGTGTGGTGGCCATTTTGTTTTCAGCAGCCATTTTTAAAAATTAATTTTACAAAATGGCACCCCCCTTAAAGTGGGCCATTTTTTAAAAAAAAAAAAATTTTTTTTAATGGCCACCGCACATGCTCAAATTGTCCCTAGAAGCCAGCGGGGGGAGGGAAAACCTTTGCAGACCCCCCATGCCCCCACGGCCTTTAGAAAGCCCCCTGAAGGGGCTACAGGTAAAAAGTTTTTTTCAAAAAAAATAGTATGATATAAGACACTGTACACATATTCAGACTGGCACTATGTACAGAAAATCAGGGCTTGTGAATACTGAGCTGAAACTTATGAGTTAGGACTGTATTCATTAAATGTGATGTCTTAATAATATGGCTATTAATGGTGAGTTTGTCTTTGAATCAGTGTGAAATCCTTAGTATTAAGGCCCACTGGGAGTTTCTTGCTCTCTTTCTCTCATTTTAACTGTCTTTCTGAAATACTAGAATATATTCCAAGCAGTAACACAGTTTACTCTGCATATCCTTTAATTATTTTCAGAGTATCTGGGAAAAGTCAAATTCTCCATTTAATTTTAAAACTTATGTAATAGTGATGCTACAATGCATAGTAGAGAATTAGACAAGCACTTCTGTTTAGTTTTCCAAGTACACCTCCACATAGTATTTGGGTATTTCATGAGCCCCAGCATACTGAAATTTGTAGTTTTCCAGCATGTTTTGGTCTGGCTACATCCACTGCTGAATAGTTTTTGAAATATTAAAAGATTAACGAGCTTGATTTGTATTTTTCAGCTGATATTATGGTAAAGTTATCTGAAAGATGGGTGTCAGATGTTTGGACAGGGGGCGCAATTTCAGTGTTTGCCCTAGGCGCTATTTTCCCTAGATATGCCTCTGCCCTCTCTAAAGGCCAATTGAAGCCCCCAAATTCAGGAAGTGTGTGTTTTTACAGGAGAGACCATCCTCGAACCTTCCCCAGATCTGCCTGCTCCGATTCTGCATTGGTGCTGAGCTCCTCCTGAGGAAGCCTGAACTGGAACTGCCCCACATAGATGCATAATGGATCGGCTCCGATTACTTTTCTCCAGGTATGTAGGGTAGAAACAGACAATGCCTCTGAGCATGTGCAGAGCATTTTGCCTCTCACCACTAAAAAGAAGCACAGACTGAAGAGCCAGACCCATCTCAATATATGTCCCAAAGGCCCGGCAAAACAGATGGGCTTGAAGTGTGTGGCTGAAAGGTAGGACAGACGGCAGTCCAATATGAAGTCAGCTCACACCTTTTGCAAATGTGTGGGGGCTGCTTTATGACTGGATTGCCCAGTGGGACTAGGGCAGAGGGAGGGGTGCTCGGAGACCTGAACACCTGACTGCTTTTCTCAGCTGGCAGAAACACCTTTGGGGGGCTTCAAGGTGCTGATGTGGCTTTGGAATTGGCCCTGCCGGCTGTGTGCTTGCTTCTGCACCCCTGTGATTCTTGCTCACTTGGACATCTGTAAATATATGGAACTTCGCAAAGACACCATCCTTTTCCTCCATAGGTGACTCTACCCTGTAAAGTTGTCCTAGAGATGATCAAGGAGCAGAAGACTGGGCAATATTCAGAAATGCAGAGTTGATGCCCTTTTGGAGTGGGATTTGAACTGGGGACTTTCTAATATGGAGTTCAGTCTCTCAGGCCATAGAATCCAAAATATCTTTAGGAGGACCCCTGGAGATAAAATATGTGATGGCACCCCACACACACACACACACACACACTGCCCCCACTTCTTTGAGAAGGACCAGCCCTCCTTCTCATCTCTCCCTCCCTCTCCCCTCATCAAAGCCTGTCGGGCTCTACTTTGTGCCAAGTGGGGGGGGCGGGGTGGATTGTGGAAGGAACCCTTTGGCCACAGCACTCATAGGAACATAGGAAGCTGCCATATACTGAGTCAGACCATTCATCTATCTAATTCAGTGTTGTCTTCACAGGCAGGCAGTGGCTTCTCCAAGGTTGCAGGTAGGAATTTCTCTCAGCCCTATCTTGGAGATGCTGCCAGGGAGGGGACTTGGAACCTAGATGCTCTTCCCAGAGTGGCTCCATCCCCTGAGGGGAATATCTTGCAGTGCTCACACTTCTGGTCTCCCTTTCATATGCAACCAGGGTGTACCCTGCTTAGCTAAGGGGACAAGTCATGCTTGCTACCACAAGACCAGCTCTCCTCGATGCCCCTCCTTCACTGGAAATGAATGAAGCCCCTTCCCCACTCACACAAGCCCACCCAGTACCCACTGCCCCTGATACTCATCCCTACCTTTCGCTGCTCTGGAGCCTTGCAACCCAAGGAGTGCCCAAAGGCAGAGGTGAAGGGCTCCATCTCTAGTCATCTCTGTTCTTCCAGTGCCATGAATGTGTGTGTGTGTGTGTGTGTGTGTAGCGTGTCTACACAAGCCACAGGGCACAAACTAGAAGAGAGGCTTCAGGAGAAAGCAATGGCTTGAGCCCAGCCCTGAACTCCAAGTGGCTGTGCGTGGGTTTGAGGGGGTGGAGCTGAGCAAGAGGGCAGAGTATCCCCTGCAAATTCAGCCAATGAGAAAAAGCCTGACTAGCCTATTACCATGTGGAAGATCCCCCTAGCAGGAGCCTCAGGAGGAAATGGAGAGAGGAAACAGACCAGGGGTGTTGCTTGTTCCTGTTTTCTATTACAAGGAGCATCCTCCACCCTTTGTGGCTGACAATCCAGACTGCTCTTCTGGGTGAAGAAGAAGAACCACACGGGGTTCAAGCAGTTTGTTCTGGCTGTGATCTTGTTCCCAAACTGCTTGGAGAGAGAAGATGGGGAGAGCGTCTGCGCTTGCCGTGACCTGGCTCATCTTCCTGTCTGTGGTTGCCGATCCTCCTGGGCTGTCCGAGAAGGCTGCGTTCACCCCCATCCTCACTCGCAGGCCTTTCATTGTGGCCTGGAATGTGCCAGTCCAGGAATGCCGGCCTCACTTCAGGGTCCAGCTGGATTTAAGCATGTTTGATGTGGTGGCTTCACCTAGCGAGGGCTTTAGGGGCCAGAGCCTGACTTCCTTCTATAAGGAGCGCCTGGGCCTCTATCCCTACTACGATGAGAAGAAGGTGCCCGTGAACGGGGGTATCCCACAGAACAGCTGTTTGACACAGCACCTAGACCAATGGTAAGCATCCTCAGATACATCCTCAGTGAGTCAAAGGAAGGCTTGGCTGTCATCAAATGGGAAGAGTGGAGACCCACCTGGAGCCGGAACTGGCTGACCAAAGCCATCTACCGCAGTGCCTCCCGCCAGCTGGTGCTGGTTCGGCGGCCTGCATTGCCAGTGGAGCAAGTGAAGAAGGAGGCCCAGCTTGAGTTTGAGGCTTCTGCCCGTGAGTTCATGAAGGAGACTCTATGGTATGCGAAGAAACTCCGGCCCCAGCAGCTGTGGGGCTACTCTCAGTTCCCAAATTGCTACAACTATGACTACAAAAAGAACCAGGACAACTACACTGGTCATTGTCCTGATGTAGAGAAGACACGCAATGACCGTCTGGCCTGGCTTTGGAAGGAGAGTACCGCCCTTTACCCTTCCATCTACTTGGAGCAGATGCTGGCAAACACCACCAATGGGGTCAAGTTTGTGAGATCTCGCGTAAAAGAGGCCCTGCATGTCTCCCAGAAGCACCACAAAAACTATGCCTTGCCTGTCTTTGTCTATACCTCACCCACCTATTTCCCGAGAGCTTACCAGGCAGATGCCTCTTATCTAAGTGAGATGGATTTGGTCTCCACCATTGGTGAGAGTGCTGCTCTGGGGGCAGCTGGTGCTATTTTCTGGGGAGGTGCTGAAAACGCCAGAAGTCGGAGATCCTGCCAAGGCTTTAAAAATTACATAGAGGAGGACCTTGGCTGTTACATCATCAGCGTGACAACAGCCGCTCAGCTCTGCAGCCAGACTTTGTGCAGCAGCCATGGGCACTGCCGGCGCCGAAGCAGCCGTTCTGGTGCCTTCCTCCATCTGAACCCGGCCAGCTTCCAGATTCACGGCAGCAGCTCTGAGCCACCCCTTGTGGCCAAAGGGGAGCTCTCTCAGGAGGATGTTGCCTTCCTAAGGAGCCACTTCCAGTGCCATTGCTATCAAGGATGGACTGGGGAAGGATGTCAGACGCGGCCTTCAGGTGGTGATGGCCGTCCCTGCCTGTGACTCCAGGGACCCCAGCTGTTGATGACGTGCTCTCTTTCTGCCCTGCTTGGGTTACGCTGCCTCTAAGTGCAGTCTGTGTGTGGCCACAAACTAGCTCCTGGTGCACAGAGTGGGAGATGGGTTACCGTAGGCAGTGAGGGCAGCCAGAAGGGAAGAAATAAGAGACACCAGCCTGGTTCTTCTTTTTGTATCTTATTGAGCAGCAACAGACTAGAACAGGGATTCTCAACGTTGGGCCCCCAGATGTTCTTGGACTTCAACTCCCATAACCCCCAACCAAAGGCTACTGGGCCTGGGGATTATGGGAGTTGAAGTCTAATAATGTCTGGGGACCCAACACTGAGAATCCCTGGACTAGAGCATTAGGGTTGGGAGGGAGGTCTTGTAATCTACCCCTTGCTCAGTGTAGCCATCTTTTACAGCTTCTCTGAGAGACAGCTGTGTCATGCACTTGCCACAGTCTCCCACTGCTTCTGCTCAGTCTGTTAAGTGGCCTCAGAACTGCTGGGGGTGGGGTGGGGTGGGGTGGGGTGGGGTGGGGTTGATTGTCACCTTCTTCCTCCACCAGCCATCAGAGAGAGGGGTCAGAATGCTCCTCGCCAGGTGCCTCTAGGGCAGGCCTGCACAACATAAGGCCTGGGGACCAGATTCGGCCCACAGGGACTGTTTGGCTGGCCCCCAGGTATCCTGCAGCAACACAGGAGCTGGGAACTGCCTTATAACACCATCCTCCGTCATAGCTCTTAGGAAGCTGGTTAAATCTTGGCTTTTTATCCAGACCTTTATATGATTGTTTTATTGCTGCTTCTGCGTGTTTTTATCCATGTATAGTTTTTTGTATTTCTCTATTTTTTAATATCAGATTGCTTTTATATTTTTAGCGAAATACTTTTAATTCATTTTTATTATGTGTTTTAACTTTTGTAAACCGCCTTGTGATTGTTTTTAATGAAAGGCGGTATATAAATCTAACAATAAATAAATAAATAAATAAAATCCTATGCATATTTTCTCAGAAATATGCTCCATGGTGTGCCCACTGAGGCTTACTCCTCAGTGGTGGAGCGTTCGCTCCGCAAACCCGGGCTAAGAGGAGAGCTACCAAAGCGGGTTACCCCCTGGAGAACCATCGGGCTTGCAGCCGAGCCCAGTGGTTCTTACGATCGGGAAAAATCGGGCTAGGCTTTCCTAGCCCAATTTTTCCAGATTGTGAGAATAGCCCCTAAGTGACAAGAAGAGAAAAAAAGCAGGCACAGCAGAGCAAGGGTTGAGCCTGGAGAATACAGGGATGGTAGGAAGGGTACCAGGGCTAGGGAGTTTGTTAAGGGTAGTACTAGTAACAGTAGGGATAAATCTTCAAACTTCATGTAGTTAGAGCTGCAATGTGTCTACAGTCTATGGTTAGTGTTGCACCCTTTTACAGATAGGAAGCAGAGGCTGAGAATTAATTTTCCTGCATGATTCAGTGAAGCTTGGCTGGATGAGAATTTCCTGACCACATTCGCTTTATCCATTTGCTGGTCAATGACCGAATAAACTTATCTATCTTCACTTTATCCCAGGTTTCATCTGTTTGCTATTTTTATTTATTTATTATTTATTTATTAGATTTATATACCTCCGTTCCAAAATGGCTCAGGGCAGTTTACATCACGATAAAAACAATTAAAACAAGTTAATAGTTAAAATCAAACTATTAAAACACAATAAAACCAATTAAACAGCTTTAAAAAAAACCCTGGAAATCAGGATTTTTGCCAGAATCTCTTTATTCTCCAGAAACAATGAAGAGTCTTGTGACACACCTTAAAGACTAACGCATGGCTTATAGCACAAGTTTTCATGGAGTACAGTCCACATCATTGGGTACATGAAGTATAATCTCAGACTGGTGTATATATGGTGGGTGGGGGGAGTGAAAATAGTAGAATGGCCTTATTCATTTATTGCTTAATTACCAGACAATGCTTTAGGGGCATGTTTGCCATGCAAACAATAACTGCTCCCCCCTCCCTTATAGTATAACTATAATACAGCTGGTGCTTGAGTTGAGATATGTGCAATGATTAAAGGTCTTCATTGATTACTGTTGTATTAGTTGGTTCTGCTGCTATTTACACCTTGTAACTGTAGTTGGGATAGTTAGCAGAGTCATGGGGCCAGGGGAAGGAGAGGAAGGCAGCGAGGGGCCCATTTTAAATTCTCGTCTCCGGGCCCACTCCAACCTTGGTAGGCTCCTGCCTGCACAGCTTTTTAACGCTGGGAGTAAACAAAGCAATTGCAATACAGAAATCTTACATTTAAAAAGAGGAGGTCCAGGCCTCATTCTGTCACAGGTATCATTCCTCATGCTTTCCAATGGGAGAGTTTGCCTGCATTTTCCAGGAACTTAATGGATTTTGCTGGCGTTTCCCTTTCCTCTTCCTGTCCTGTCCTTTTCTTTTGTAGTCTGGGCAAGGTCTGGGATCTACTTGTGAAAAAATCATGTTTCGATCTTTTGTGGTTTGGTCAGGGAGTTTCATGTCTAGGAGTTTCACCAGTTGCAGGAGAGCACCAGCAGGAGAGAGGGCCTGCCCTCCCCTCTTGCCTGTGGGCTTCTCAGCAGCATCCGGTGGGCCACAGTGTGAAACAGGATGCTGGACTTGATCGGCCTGGTCCAGCAGAGCTCTTCTTTTTGTAGTAGCAGCAGTAGAAGTGAGAGGCAGGGGCTGCAATGCACAGGCTCAGCAAGGCACATGTTCCATAGCAGAATCCACCCTCCCCCAGCCCAGAGGGATTCAACCCCAAATCTCTCTATCAGCACAGCAGAGATTGACTCACACAATTTCCCCTTGAGCAGGCCAGCTGTACTGTTGAACAACAATTCCCATCACCCTTGACTATTGGCCACTGTGACTGGGGATTATGGGAGTTGTAGTCCAACAGCAGCTGGAGGGCTGGAGTTGGGCAGCCCTGCCCTTGAGGAAGTTTTGGCAGATTTGGATTCATGGGGAGCACCTAAATCTTCACCCTTCCTGGTTGGTTCCCCAGCTTTGCTCAGTTACTTGGATGGATCCCAATGACCCCACCATGGAGAATGGCTTCCTGAGACTGATCCCAGGTCCCTGCCTTTTCCAGTGGCCCCTATTCCTGGGCCTCTAACAGGCACACAGAAATGGAGCAGATGAAGCTTTTTCTACCTCACTATCTTCGTTACAATAAAAGCTTCACCTGGCTGATTTCTGCCTCCCAGGATGCTGTTAAAGGCAAAGGAGGGCCTATAAAAAAAGTGGCACCCTTAGAATCCACTCTCGTTCCTCACTAGCAACTTGATCTTGATACCTCCTTGATCTGGTACAATGCTATGAACCACAGTAGCCTCTCTACAAAACCCTTGAGTGGTAGGCAGGGTGCATCTTCAATCAGCCAAGGAGGAGAACCAAACTCTCCCACAGAAAGACACAGACAGCATCTCCCTGCACCCATTTTGGAACTAGCAGCCCTTAAGTCTTGGCGGGGGTGGGGTGGGGTGCTGTGGTTGTTGGCACAGACAACATACCCCTTTCTTGGCTGTCCCTGGATTTGATGCCCTAAAAGCACCACCATCTGCCCTGCAAGCAATTTCAAGTTGTGCAACTTAGGATTCGTGGGAGAGGCCAGATCCGCAAGCTCTGATGGGAACTGAAGCATCTCTGGAAAGCGCCAAGTTTCCTAAACAGTTTGGGGAGGAAAGGCACTGCCAGGAATGGAGCAGAATTGGTAAATGATGCAAGCTGGAACAAGGACAGGAGCAGATTCCACAGGCAGGTTGTGGCACATTGACTGACCCTTTTTTATCTGAAAAGGAAGAAAAACAGGGCAAGTTAGAACTCATGTGGTTACAGATGGAGGAGACACTAAGCTTGTTCACACAACCACCATTAGGTCCTGATCAGTGTGCACCCAAATATCATGGAAGGAGGCAAGAAGAGTTATTGAGGTCATTCACACTATCAAAAACCCGTGTTCTACCTGGGTTTGGGAGCTGTGTGTGCTCCCAGTTTTTGGTTGTGTGGAAGCAAGGAAAGAGGAAAAGCTACCCAGGTTTTCCTCTGATCTTGATTCCACACCATCGAAAATTGGGAGCACACAGAGCTCCAAAAACCAGGTAGAACGGATGACCCTCTTTTTTGTTGACTGAGGGTTGGAATGGAATTGGGGATGGAATTTGGGTAAGCCTCGCCAGTCCAACTCTGCTCCCGAGTCCCATCTTGCACACGATCCTGCTCCCGGCTCCTACCTTGATATTGGCATTCACACAACTGCCGATTGAGAGTACTCTCCTACCGTGGCCGGGCACTCCTCTTACCCTAATGGCGGTTGTGTGAGCAAGCCTACTGAATGAAGGGCAATTATTCTGATCCTCCATTACAGCCATACCCCAAAATTAAGCTCTGAAATGGATCTCCTTGGCTTGTAACACACACACACACACACACACACCCCGCCAAAAGCAACCCACAGAAGTCTGCTCTCATGCTCCCTTTTCCACATCTTCCTCACCTCTCCAGAGGTGGACTCCCATTTCCTCTGCCCCACTCCCATCCCCTTTGTTTTCTTCTCCCAGGCTGCTCCCATCAACTACAAGAGAGCCCCCACACACAGAGACACACATACTCCTTCACCAGGCTGCCTCCCTCCCTTGCCTCCTTCCACTTCAAAAGAAACTCCTTCAACTTCATGAATCCGCAAATCCCACCTGTATGGCTGGATGACAGGCCAATAAGCCAAATTTTGTGCAACCCCGACGGCCTTGCAAGAGAAAGCAGCTAGACCTCATGAAGGACAAAACGGGTGGCTGAAGGCATCCAGCAGGGTCTGTCCCCAAGTTCCCTACACCCAATTCCATGGGTGAGCTTTTGCCCCCACAGCCCCAGCCCACCCATGAAGGAACACAAATCCCACCCTCCCTCCTCCATGTCTTATGGTCATGTCATGGCTATGAAGAGATCAGTCCCTGGGCAGGAGCAGGTCTCAGAACAGAGGTGGGGGTGAGTGGGAGGTGTGGAGGTCTATCATTGGCTACTAAACAGGTGGCTATAGGTCACCTCCAGCCTCAGAGGCAAGATGCATCTCAGGGGAGCAACTGCAGGAGAGGGGGCAGGCCCTCCACTCCTGCCTGTGGGCTTCCCAGAGGCATCTGGGTGGCCACTGTGTGAAACAGGATGCTGGACTCGATGGGCCTGATCCAGCAGGGCTGTGCTTCTGTTCTGATGAGTTTCCTCCCCGCCACCACCAGCCCTTGTCGTGGCTCCAACTGTGGGGACTGCACTCCAGCCTGAAGGGCCCGATATAGCACGCTCTGCTCAGCAGTGGCACAGAGATTCCTCCCCACCGCCAGCCCTGGGTGCCGCTCCCACTGCGGGAGCTGGGCTCCAGCCCAGAGGGCCCCATGGGACACAGCAGCGGAGGGTGTCTCCATGCCTATGGATGGTCTCTGCACCACTGGCACAAGAGAGGAGAGCTGGTCTGGTGGTAGCAAGCATGACTTGTCCCCATAGCTAAGCAGGGTCTGCCCTGGTTGCATCTGAATGGGAGACTTGATGTGTGAGCACTGCAAGATATTCCCCTCAGGGGATGGAGCCGGTGCTCTGGGAAGAACATCAGAAGGTTCCAAGTTCCCTCCCTGGCTTCTCCAAGACAGGGCTGAGAGAGATTCCTGCCTGCAACCCTGGAGAAGCCGCTGCCAGTCTGTAGAGACAATACTGAGCTAGATAGACCAATGACCTGACTCAGTATATGGCAGCTTCCTATGTTCTTATGTCATGGGAAGATGTGGGGCCTGGGGGGCCCAGAGGCAATTGTCAGCCTCCTTCCCAGGGTGGCTCTAGCTGTGAGGCCATGGGAGGCTGGAACTCACAGGCGGTCCCGGCGGCAACTGGTTTCCTTCTTCTGCCTGCTCTTGATGATGAGAACGATACCCATGATGATGCCTACGATGCCCACAGCCAGACCCAGGCCACACACCAGGTCTTCTGCAGTTTCCGGGAGGGGCTCTGGCGTGTTGGGATCTAAGAGAGAGGAGACAGAAGCACAGGTGGGTTGAGAGGCCTGCAAGGAGGAACAAAACCCAGAAACTCTCCCCCTGCCAGACTCACTACTCCTCTGCTTCTGCGCTTGACTCACCCCTTGCATTCCAAACCCCTGATGGGGGCACTCAGAAGCAGCCGCCATGGCCCTGCCCTTTCCACGTAGCTCTCCAACCACCTGCAACTCTCACTGCTTAGGGTGGTTCCTTACAGTCCATATTCCTTCAGTGCTCTCAAAGCAGGCCTTAAATAGGGTCAGACAAGGGCCCAAACCAGAGTAGGAGAGAACTAGGCACACTCCCAACCAGGGGTCGTGTGAGTTCAAAGATCAAGGCAGGAGGAGGGAGGAGCGATTGTGTGGGAGCTGGATAGGGCAGGTGGAGAGGCGTGGCCAACCCACATTCTAGCCTTAGCATTCTACTGAGGATGGATGAAAAGACGTCCCACCGGGCTCCCGCACAATCAGTCGCCCCTCCTCCTATCTTGATCTTTGCAAACGTGATGAATACGATGACTATTTATATATCGCTTTTCAACAAGTTCTCAAAGCAGTTTAGACAGATAGACATAAATAATGATTGATAGACAAATGATGATAGACAGATGTAAATAATGATAGATAGATAGATAGATAGATAGATAGATAGATAGATAGATAGATAAAACAAAATGGCTCCCTGTCCCCACAGGGCTCACAACCTAAAAAAGAAACATAAGATAAACACCAGCAACAGCCACTGAAGGGATGCTGTGCTGGGGATGGATACGGCCAGTTGCTCTCCCCATTAAATAAAGAGAATCACCACTTTAAAAGGTGCCTCTTTGCTCTGTTGAGAGTACATACAGCTCTCCTACCTGCCTGGGAGTTCCTCCAACCCTACAGAGGGTTGTGTGAAGAGTCTTGGTATGTTAGACGATGAATGTAAACTGATCTTCTGATCTCCTATGCAAAATTTCTAAAACCATTGCCATGCATCGCCCAAGGTTATCTTTAAAAAGCAGGCAAAGGAGGGGAAATGATGGCAATTAAATCATTTTCAAGCTGTTTTAGAAGTCACAGGTCCTGCTTGAGAAAAGTCTCTAAGGGGCTAATTCACGCCAGCATTTCTCCCTCTCGCTTCTCTTGATGATCCTCTGAGCTAAATGTGTGTGAATTACTCCCATGGCAAAATCCTGCAGTTGAGGTGACAGGAGAATCAGTGGCATGTGGTTACGGAGAGATATTTCAGACGTGCCATCCCCCATTTGATCCTGCAGTCACCCAGTGATGGAAATGCCCATGCAAACTCGCCCCCAGCTTGTGCTTGCTTCCCACCCTCCTCCCCACCCCAGAAAAGACCCCTTACTCCATTCCTTCACCAAGGGCTGCTCCAGGCTCCAGTGCTCCACCCGGCAGAAGTAAATGTCGTCTGCGCCTGGGATGAAAGTCAAGTAGGAGAACTTGTGGAAGGTGTTGTCCTTGTTGGGGTAGAAATCTGTCTCGGCTGCACTTCCCATCACCTCCTGCCCATTCTTCAGCCATGTGATATTCACCACGGGAGGAGAGAACGCGTTCACCAAGCAGATGAGGATGTTGGGGTCCCCCAGCTCCACCGGCTTCTCTGGATACACCGTCACTTTGGGAGGGACTGGGGGGGCGACAGAGAGAAATCAGGGTCTCTGCTTCAGATGTGGGAGGGTCTATACCAGGGCTGCTCAACTTCGGTCGCCCCTCCTGTTTTTGGACTACAGCTCCCATAATCCCCAACCACAGTGGCCAATAGTCAGGGATTATGGGAGTTGCAGGCCAACATCTGCAGTTGGGCTGAGGTTGAGCCTCCCTGGTCTATACCAAGGCTCCATTAAAGGTAAAGTGTGCCGTCAAGTCGATTTTGACTCCTGGCACCCACAGAGCCATGTGGTTTTCTTTGGTAGAATACGGGGGGGGGGGGCTTACCATTGCCTCCTCCTGTACAGTCTGAGATGATGCCTTCCAGCATCTTCCTATATCGCTGCTGCCCGATATAGTACCAGCGGGGATTCGAACCAGCAACCTTCCGCTTGTTAGTCAAGCATTTTCTCACTGTGCCACTTAAGGTGGATAAGCTTCATTACCAGGTCCCAAATGGCCCCTGGCCCAAGTCAGCTGCTCCTAGGCTGGATCGAGAATCATCTAATTTTAAACCTTGGAGGCAGGGCCAACCTGAGGGCTTTTGGCTCCCTAGGGGAAATTGTATTTAGGTGCCTGCCCCCCTCCCCAGCCAAGAAGTGCAGAGCCCTGGTCACACCCCAAGAATCTCCCTGAGAATGCTCCGAGAATCTGGAATTTCCAGGAGGAGCCCTGGCACGTTGGGATCTCTCTCCCTATGACGACGAATATTTATATTCTGCTTTTCAACCAAAGTTCCCAAAGTGGTCTAAAAATAAATAAATAAATAAATAAATAAACAAACAAACAAATAAATAAATAAATAAATAAATAAAAATAAATGGTTCCCTGTCCCCAAAAGGCTCCCAATCTAAAAAAGAAACTCAAGAGAGGCACTGGCAACAGCCACAGGAGGGATGTTGTGCTGGGGATGGATAGGGCCAGTTACTTCTCCCCCCACCGCTCAATCAAGAGAATCACCACTTTTAAAAAGGTGCCTCTTTGCTCATTTAGCAGGATTTAGCTCTCTCTATCCCAGTGCTGGAGATGCTACAGGGATTGAACCCGGGAACTTCTGCATGAAAAGCTACTCTTCAGCTACGACCCTTTCTCGAAAGTTCTGAATGGTGAACGTGTGATGAGTTCTGCTCAGTGCCGAGTGCTCCTCACTGCCCATGTCCTGATAATTTAGGAATCCTCTTTTCACTGCTGCTTCAGCGGTAACCTGGTCTAGAAGGGCAGCCCCACAAGGAACTCAAAGGCCACACCTGCTTAGCTGTGGCAAGTAGGGGTTCGAGGGTGCAGAGTAGATAGTGTAAGGTGATTTTTGGTAATTTCTACCCCCCCACCCCACCGCCCGAGATGGAAAATATGTTACAGAATTGCTGCACTTATAGAGGTCATTCACACAATCAAAAACTGTGTTCGACCCAGGTTTGGCAGCTGTGTGTGCTCCCAATTCTCAGTTGTGTGGAAGTAAGGTAAGAGGAAAACCTGGGTAGACGTGACTGTGTAGGTGCAAGATAGGAGGAAAAGCAACCCAGGTTTTTCTCCTACCTTGCTTCCACACAACTGAAAATTGGGTTGTTTTTCCCCAATTGGGAAAATTGGGTTGAAAACATAGCTCCCAAACCTGGGTCGAACACAGTGAGGCTATTCCCACGATCACTAGAAAGCGGGCTAAGGGAGCTTAGCCCACTTTCCGTGGATCATGGGAACCAACGAGCCCACGAGCCTGGTGCTCCCAAGGCGGCTAGCCCACCTAAGACAACCTCCCCTCCCCTTAAACGGGGTTTACGGAGTAGGCGCTCCGTTAACCTCGTTTCCCTGCTTGTGTGTCGCCGCAGCATGTGGCGACACATGAGTAGACCCCCGACCAGGAGGCTACAAGCAGCCAGAATGCCCCTCGCACCTGGAGCCGGCATGACAGAGCCGGCAGTCATGTGGGTGGTCAATCTGGCCGCCCAGGGCTGCACATTTGATCGTCTGCAGGGAGAGCGGGCTAAACCCGCTCTTTCCCCAATTGTGAGAAGAGCTTCAGTTTTTGATTGTGTGAATGACCTCACTGCTTTCTATGAGTGGGCTTGTCCCCCTGCTAACCGAGCAAAGAGGCACCTTTTGAAGTAGTGATTGTCTTATACTTAACAGGGGGAGAGCAACTGGCCCTATCCATCCCCAGTACAGCATCCCTCCAGTGGCTGCTGCTGGTGTCTACCTTAAGTTTATTTTTAGACTATGAGCCCTTTAGGGACAGGGAGCCATCTTATTAATTTATTATTGTTTTCTCTTTGTAAACCGCTTTGGAAACCTTTGTCAAAAAGAGGTATATAAATATTCATTGTTTGTTTAGTTTTGCTTGTTTCTATGTGTCATCACCCCTTTTTTACCCATTCCCCCAAATGATTCCCTCGACTCCTGCCTGTGGGGTTCTTGGAGGCATCTGGTGGGCCACTGTGGGAAACAGGATGCTGGACTAGATGGGCCTTGGGCCTGATCCAGCAGCGCCATTCTTATGTTCTTACAATTAAGGTAATCCGCAGTCAGTTTTGCACAGAGGAAAGCGTTAGGCGAGGGTTACCGTCAAGATTAGGGTAGCAATGAACACACTGTCCTCTCTCCATGGAGTAATCTTTGGAGGACGTTCCTGACCATTTACATTTACATTTCTCTGACAACATCAGAAAAACTTCCTAGGAGTTTTTGTGTTTTTAAAGCTTTTAAAAGACCATTGAAATATTTGGCCGCTGAAGGTCTGATGGTCAGGACAATAAAAGCATGATAATAGAGCTGAAAGTACTGCAGTACTATCACGTATTTCCCATTTCTAGGGGTGTAGACCTTATCAAAAATCACAATGAGCATTAGTCCCCACCCCAAGATGGTACTGACCACCCCAGCTGGCTCATGAACTTGAATGGAGAAGGTCCCAAGTTCCCTCCCTGGCAACATCTCCAAGATAGGGCTGAGAGAGATTCCTGCTTGCAACCTTGGAGAAGCCGCTGCCAATCTGTGTAGGCAATATTGAGCTAGATGGACCCATGGTCTGACTCAGTATATGGCAGCTTCCTATGTTCCTAATGCCACTGGAAGAGGGAGTGGGTGAGGGACTCCCTCCCTGTCCAGGGGTTATGTTCTTATCACCGGCTACAAGTCCGAGGGCCATAGGCCACCTTCAGTCTCAAAAGGCAGGATGGCTCTGAGAACCAGTTGCAGGGGAGCAACAGCAGGGGAGAGGGCATGCCCTCAACTCCTGCCTGTGGCTTCCAGCAGCATCTGGTGGGCCACTGTGGGAAACAGGATGCTGGGCTAGATGGGCCTTGGGCCTGATCCAGCAGAGCTGGTTTTTTGTTCTATAGGGCTGGTACCATTCTCAGCAGGAGTGTAGTTGGATCGCTTCATGAGGACGCCCATGTTATAGCGAAGGGCAGCTACATTGCTCTCAGCATTCTCTGCCTGGAAGGTGGTGACGTCCTGGAACTCGGGCAGCCGCCAGATCACCTGCTTCTGGTCCAGGTCCACATAGAAAACCTCGTCCCCATCAAATTCAAACATGAACTCCCCGGGTCCCTCCTCAGAGCTGAGCGTCCTCTGCACAAAGGACACCTGTGACAGGATGTCCTCCACTGAAGATGGAGGAGAGAGAAAAGAGAAACACGGAGAGACCCCGTCAGGAATGGAGAGCGGGCATCAGCATCTGTTTTCAGAATGAGGGGAATGGTGAGGAGAGCTGGTCTTGTAGCAGCAAGCATGAACTGTCCCCTTTGCTAAGCAAGGTCTGCCCTGGTTTGCATTTGGATGAGAGACTACACGTGAACGCTGTAAGACAGGGGTTCCTGCCCTCTGGTCCTCCAGGCGCAGATGATCTACAACTCCCACACAATACATTCTACAATATACTGTAGCTGGGGCTGATGGGAGTTGTAGTTCAGCAATAGCACAGGCTGGGAACCCCTGCTGTAAGATATTCATCTTAGGGGATGGGACGGTAGCTCAGTGGAAGAAAATCTGCACGCAGAAGGTTCCAGGTTCAATCCCTGCCATCTACAGGTAGAGCTGGAAGAGACTCCTGCCTGGAACTCTGGAGAGTGAGTTGTTGCCAGTCAGTGTAGATGATATTGAGCTAGATGGACCAAGGGTCTGACTCAGTCGTGGGCAGCTTCCTTTTATCTATTTATTTTGGGAAGGGGCCGTAGCTCAGTGGTAGAGCATCTGCTTTGCATGAAGAAGGTTTTTAGATTGTGAGCCCTTTGGGGGCAGGGGACCATCTTATGTATTTATTTTCCTATGTAAACAGCCTTGAGAACTTTGGTTGAAGAGTGGTATATAAATATCTGTAGTAATAGTAGTAGTAGTAGTAGTAGGTCACAGTTTCAATCTCTGGCACCTCCTCCATATAGAGGTGGGAAAGACTCCTACCTCAAACCTTGAAGAGACGCTACCAGCCAGTGTGGACAATACTGAACTAGATGGACCACTGGTCTGACTCAGTATAAGGCAGCTTCCTACGTTCCTAGATACAAGTTGGCCCCCTTTGTAATGGGGTCCATTTGTTCTGAAATGAATTTGCTGCAGAATAGACATAATACCTGGGGGTCCACTTCTGGATTCTCTATTCTTCACCATTTGCTTTCGTAATTTATTTTATTTTATTTATTTTATTTGGTGGGAGGAGAGGGATCTTTCCTTTAACGAGCAGCTCCACTAGGGCCCCCTAATGGCTGCCACACATGCACACTGGTGAGCTGAGTGGCGGGGGCAGAGTGTGCAGTGGGGGCAGACTCTGTGTGGCGCTCGGCAGCGGGGTGGCTGAGTGGTGGGAATGTTTAAATGCGGCAGTGGCGGGAATGTTTAAAGACAAAAGACCCCCTGCCAGCTCAGGCAAGAGTCTCTCTCAGCCCTACCTGGAGTGAACCTGGGACCCTCTGCATGCATAACAGGTAGAAATAACCTAAAGGTGGTGGTGGGTGTTGTGGGGGGACCGAATGCATTAAAAATGAGATGAATGAAGATGAATAGCAAATTATATATGAATGGCTATATGAAAATGAACATTTCAAAATGGTTTTTGTTCCTTGCACACCACTAATGGAGAGGTGCAGGGCATTGTCAAGCAACCTTCCCAATAAGCTCATCTGGATGGCACTTAACGCCTGGATTTTTAATTGCTATTATTTAAAATATTTATATTCCACTTTTCAACCCAAGAAGTCCCCAAAGCAGTTTACAAAGCAAAAGGAATGAGAAGTCCCCAAGGGGCTCAGAATCTAAAAAGCAGCACAGGGGAGAGGCCAGCAAAAGATCAGGGAAAAACGCTGACTTTTCAAATAAAGTTGGCCACATGCAGAGAGACGAGAGGGGCAGACTGTTGCTGCTGCCAGTTTGCTCCATCTTTTTGGAGAGGAGTTTGCCAGATGTCTAATAGATGCCCCCAACACAGTGGTGGCTTTTAAAAAATTGAGGGGGCATAGAAGGGGCAAAGTGCATATCTGAGCAGGCGAACTGTGCCCCCACATGTTGGATTTCTCAAACAGAAACAGCTGGGGGGCAACTACTTTTCTGAGGGGGTGCTTGACCCCCATCCTTTCCAACAACAGAAGCAGGAAGGTTTGATGGGGAGGATCAAGGGCCCCGATTCCCTCCTCGTTAGCCCTTCCCTCTTCCCTCCAGGTAGGCTCCCGTAGTCCCGGTCCCCTGGCAGGCGTCCCCCGTGGTCCCAGCACCCCTTACCTTGCACAAGCTCAGCCCCCAGCAGCAGGGCGACGAGGAGGGGCAGCCAAGGGGACCCACGACGGAAGCCTCCTTTCCCTCCTCCTCCTGCTGCTGCCATTTGGGTTCTGCTGAGGTCTGGCGGGGGACGGGCAGGGTGCAGCAGCAGAGAGCAGGCGGCCAGGAGGGAATGGAGGCAGCCCAGCCCAGCCAGGTAGCTCAGCCCAGGCGGGCCCCATGGGGGCCGCCGAGACTGAGCAAGAAAGCGGAGCAGGGGCGACCGCAGCCAATGGGGAAAGGCCCAGCGGCTGAGCAGGCTGTTACCGGGTGGAAGAAACCCAGAGCGGAGCCCGAGGAGAAGACGGGGCAAAAGGCCAGTCCAAGGCGGCTGCCTGCAAAAGGCGGGGGCAGAGGAAAATCCCTCCTCGTTGAGCCTCCTCCGGCTGCCCGACTCCCCTCTGCCCCATCGGAGGCCTTTTAAAGCAGCACTCTGGGGTGCATTCTCCTTCTATGCCTTTTTATTCACCCAGGCCTTTTAAATTTTGGACTTTAAATGTGACTCTTAAACTGATGTTAAGCATTTTAATTCCTTTGTATTGTAGTGTCTATTTTCTTTTTCCCTGTTTGGTCTGTTGTGATTTAATGTATTGTGTCTTCATTTCATGTTTCAATGCTGTGTTGTGAGCCGCCCAGAGAATAATTTGTTATGGGGAGGATAATTTGTTTATTTATTTATTTACATTTTATATCCCGCTCTTCCTCCAAGGAGCCCAGAGTGGTGTACTACATACTTAAGTTTCTCCTCACAACAACCCTGTGAAGTAGGTTATGCTGAGAGAGAAGAGACTGGCCCACAGTCACCCAGCTAGTTTCATGGCTGAATGGGGATTTGAACTTGGGTCTCCCCGGTCCTAGTCCAGCACTCTAACCACTACACCACACTGGCTCAATTTATTTATTTATTTATTTATTTGTTTTTACATTTTATATCCCGCTTTTCCTCCAAGGAGCCCAGAGCGGTGCACTACATACTTAAGTTTCTCCTCACAACTACCCTGTGAAGTAGGTTAGAACATAAGAACAGCCCTGCTGGATCAGGCCCAAGGCCCATCTAGTCCAGCATCCTGTTTCGCACAGTGGCCCACCAGATGCCCCTGGAAGCCACAGACAGGAGTTGAGGGCATGCCCTCTCTCCTGCCATTACTCCCCTGCAACTGGTACTCAGAGGCACCCTGCCCTTGAGGCAGGAGGTGGCCTACAGCCCTCCGACTAGTAGCCATTGATAGACCTCTGCTCCATGAAGTCATCCAAACCCCTCTTAAAGCCATCCAGGTTGTTGGCTGTCACCACATCCTGAGGCAGAGTGTTCCACAAGTGGATCACGCGTTGTGTGAAAAAGTACTTCCGTTTGTTGGTCCTAGACCTTCTGGCAATCAATTTCATGGAGTGACCCCTGGTTCTAGTGTTGTGTGAGAGGGAAAAGAATCCCTCTCTCTCCACTTCCTCCACACCATGCATGATTTTTTAGACCTCTATCATGTCTCCCCGCAGTCGTCTTTTTTCTAAACTAAAAAGCCCCAGGTGTTGTAGTCTTGCCTCATAGGAAAGGTGCTCTAGTCCCCTGATCATCTTGGTTGCCCTTTTCTGTAACTTCTCCAGTTCAACAATGTCCTTTTTAAGATGTGGTGACCAGAACTGTATGCAGTACTCCAAGTGTGGTCGCACCATAGTTTATGCTGAGAGAGAAGAGACTGGCCCAGAGTCACCCAGCTAGTTTCATGGCTGAATGGGGATTTGAACTCGGGTCTCCCCGGTCCTAGTCCAGCACTCTAAATGCTACATGATGATGATGATGATGATGATGATGATGATTAAATTAATTAATGTCTCTTCCATATACAGTGCCTGGCATCCTGTGGACAAGAAGTCATTTTAGGAACATAGGAAGCTGCCATATACCGAGTCAGGCCATTGGTCTATCCCGCAGGCCTGCTCAACTTAGGCCCTCCAGCTGTTTTTGAACTATGATTCCCATAATCCCCAGCCACAGTGGCCAATAACCAGGGATTATGGGAACTGTAGGCCAACATCTGGAGGAGGGCCGAAGTTGAGCAGCCAGCAGCTTCTCCAAGGTTGCAGAGCTTTTGAGTTCTCCCTGCACCTTCAGCCTGAACCTGGCATTAGCTCTCCTTTCTTCCTCCTTGGAGTCTTTCCTCTTCACCTTCCTCCCTTGACGGTCTATCTGATGCAAATTGTAAGCACTTGGGGCAGAGACTCAAATAATCACCTGTGTTCTGACATACAGCACCTGGCACATTGTGGTGGGCAGTGTGGGAGAGTGTCAAGTTTCTGAGGGGGGAGGCTCCTTGGGAGGAGCCCAAGGCGTTAAGACATGATGATGCTTATCCTCACAACAACCCTGGGTAGTAGGTTAGCCTGAGAGAGAAGTGACTAGCCCAGATTCCCCCAGGACATTTCATGACTGAGTGCAAATAGGAACCTAGGTATCCCCGATCCTAGCCCAACAGGCATTTGAGTTGTGCACCCCTCCTCTAAACCACTACACCATGGTGCTTTAGCATGATCATTGCCACAACGTACTCTGAGGGGCTGCCTCTTCCAGGGGTGAAAGCCTGAGGAGTAACTCCTCCATTTTTTTGTGGGGGGAGAGGAAAGACTGTGCGGGAGAGATGGGTTATTAGGTTTGGTGGGGGAGAGTAGGGATGTGCACAAACCACTTCAGCGGTCCTTTTCCGGACCACTGGACCAGTTCGGAGGTCCGGAGGTTCAGACCATTCAGTGGCAGCATATCTTCTTGCTGACTTGATCAACGTCAGACCGGAAGTGGCTGGTGCGCGTGCAGAGAGACAAACACCTTATTTCGGAGGATATATGGATATTAGGTAGGTTTGGCAGGGGGCCTGGTAAAATGAGGTGGGCTCCTCAAATGCTCAAGGGTGGATCTGCACTCCTCACACCCTCAAACTGCAGACACAGAAGAACATAATACAAGAGGACCTCCAGGCTGCAAGGCTCAGTGTCCAAAGATAGGAACACAGGAAGCTACCTTCTGCCCAGTCGGACCATTGGTCCATCTAGCTCAGTTTTGTTTACACAGATTGGCTTCTCCAAGGTTGCAGGCAGGAATCTCTCTCAGCCCTATCTTGGAGATGCCAGGGCAGGAACATGGAACCTCCTGCATGCAAGCATACAAAGCTCTTCTCAGAGTGGCACCATCCCCTAAGGGGAATATCTTATAGTGCTCACACATGTAGTCTCCCATTCAAATGCAAACCATGGCAAATCCTGCTTAGCTAAGGGGACAAGTCATGCTTGCTACCACAAGACCAGCTCTCCTTCCCCCGGAGGAGTGCTTGTCCCTCTCAGTGGTCCCTTTCTACTCACTCCCCAGAACCAGAGTTCCAGGGCCTGCAGCTCAGCATCTGATGGCTGCTCTTCCCAAGAATCTCCTCCCACGGGGTGCTTCTGTTCAGGAAGCAAGGGGGTAATGCTTCCTCTCTGGAAAGCCCCACTTTGGTTACAGCCTGCCTGAGACTTCAGGAGTAGAAATCAGGGAAATGCGATGCTACACACACACACACACACACACACACACACACACACACACACTCACTCCTCTGCCTTCTCTTGTTCCCACCAGAGAGAAGCATTCTCCCAAACTGTTCTCCTCACAGGAGCTTCTGCCTGGAGACTAGTGACACCCCTGGATGTTGGATTCTAACAGGTGCTTCTGTGTGCCTTGGGCGGTATGCATCTCCAAGACACAGAAAAACATTTGTCCCACCCACCCGCACAAACAGATCAGAAAGTTTCCACTCTGGGGTTGCAGGCAACTTTCTCTTTGTGTGTGTGTGTCCTTGTGTGGCAGCTAGGGGCTCTCTTTGGTCCAGCCAGCGATGCTGTTGCTGGTGCTGCTGGTGCTGCTGGGACCATCCTTGACCCATGGGAGTGAGGCAAGAAGGAAGACCTCTGGTAAGCAGACGACGTGGGAGGATGGGGGAGCAGAGGGAGCTTGGAGGAAGACCCCCATTCTGCCCCTCAGTGTCCCAGTTAGACAGCAAAGGGGTCTACCCTGAAGCTGGAGTGGGAAGACCTGAGACCACCTCAAACCTAAAGACTCTGGGTAGGTGGTCTGGCTGCAGAAGGAACCAGAGTGGTCCCTGAAAAACCAATGCTCAAGGCAGGGTGGGGAGAAATGTAAGCAAAAATTAGAAGTTGGGGAACCCTAGACACACAGCCCCTTTTGCCTCTGCCCTTAATTTCAATGATCGATCAAGACTCTTCTGCTGACATCCTAATGCATGTCACTAATTGACAAATTATTCAGTTATGTTAGTGAGATGAAGTGGTGTAACTTGGTAACTCTCAGTAGTCTAAACTCCCCTTTGGGGGAGCCATTTCGGGGGACAACAAAAGTGAAGGCCAGGTGGTATTATTTTGGCTTCTATTGTGTTTAGGTCCTGGGTGTTTCAGGTGTGTCTTGGTTTGTCTGGGGATGGGGAGACAGGGGGCGTGTCCACTGACTATGGGTTGGCTATTCCAGTGGTGGTGGGGAATAGAAGAAGTAATGTTGGCAGGTCAGCAAGTCTACAGGGGAAGGGAAGTCAGAAATCTACTAGCTGTTTCCCCTTCCAGCTGTCCTACCAGCTCTTTGACTTTGGGGAGCAGTGCCAACCTCCCACAGACCCTCACCTTGCTCCTCTGTAATGCCAGGTCTGTCCAGAATAAGTCTGAAACCATCCATGCTTTGATTCTGGATGAAGGGGCAGACCTGGTATGTACTACAAAGACTTGGTTGGAGGAGGCTGATGGCCCAGTCTAGTCCCAGCTTCTCCCTCCAGGGTACTCTGTTGCAGACCAGGGGTGGGACGTGGACGGGGATGTGGAATGGCTGTGGGCTATAAGAATAACCTCTCCCTGACCAGGATCCCTGTGGAAGTGTCTGACCGTATTGAATGTGTGCACCACCTAATGGCGCAGTGGAGAAATGACTTGGCTAGCAAGCCAGAGATTGTTGGTTCGAATCCCCACTGGTATGTTTCCCAGACTTATACAAAACTATGGTGCGACCACACCTGGAGTCCTGCATACAGTTCTGGTCACCACATCTTAAAAAGGACATTGTTGAACTGGAGAAGGTACAGAAAAGGGCAACCAAGATGATCAGGGGCCTAGAGCACCTTTCTTATGAGGCAAGACTACAACACCTGGGGCTTTTTAGTTTAGAAAAAAGACGACTGCAGGGAGACATGATAGAGGTCTATAAAATCATACATGGCGTGGAGAAAGTGGAGCAAGAGAGATTCTTTTCCCTCTCACACAACACTAGAACCAGGGGTCACTCCATGAAATTGATTGCCAGGAGGTCTAGGACCAACAAATGGAAGTACTTTTTCACACAACGCGTGATCCACTTGTGGAACTCTCTGCCACAGGATGTGGTGACGGCCAACAACCTGGATGGCTTTAAGAGGGGTTTGGATGACTTCATGGAGGAGAGGTCTATCAATGGCTACTAGTCAGAGGGCTGTGGGCCACCTCCAGCCTCAAGGGTGTGCCTCTGAGTACCAGTTACAGGGGAGTAATGGCAGGAGAGAGGGCACACCCTCAACTCCTGTCTGTGGCTTCCAGCAGCATCTGGTGGCCACTATGTGAAACAGGATGCTGGACTAGATGGGCCTTGAGCCTGATCCAGCAGGGCTGTTCTTATGTTCTTAAACTCCTATATCAGGCAGCAGCGATAAAGGAAGATTTTTATGCCTGGTCATTGATTGATTTTAACTGTTTTATGATGTTTGTGAACCGCCCTGAGCTATTTTGTAAGGGCGTTCTAAAAATCCAATCCATCCATCCATCCATCAATCAATCAATCAATAAGATGCTGAAAGGCATCATCTCATACTGCACGGGAGATGGCAATGGTAAACCCCTCCTGTATTCTACCAAAGAAAACCACAGGGCTCTGTGGGCGCCAGGAGTTGACACTTGATGGCACACTTTACTTTATGTAGATATTATGTTGTCCCTGCATTCAGATGTCTGTATATGGGTATGTAAATCCAGAAATGTCCGGGGTTTGTGCGAATGCTTGTACCTGCATTCAACACAATACATGAATCACTGTACCTGTGTATAGTGTACGTGGATTGTACTGGTATTGAACATAATATTGGTTTTGGTTTTGTCATTGTGCACCACCCAGAGCCATTTGGATGGGGCAGTATATAAATAAAATAAAATAAAATAGTAGGGAAATAATGTGTGAATAGGACTAATGAATCTAGAGTGGTTCATTAAAGTGATCAGCTGGTGATCAACCTATGCATTTGGGGCTTCCTTAAATTTTGACTTTGACCCTCTGTTAACTTTTTATTTTTATAAGAATCTATACCCCACATTTCAGCCCCAAAAGGGTCCCCAAGGCAGCTTATAATTAAACCAAGCATAATACATTAGAACAATTTATTAAACAGTTAAACCAAAATCAGAGATCGAAAAGCAGAACAGCTTAACAAAGGGATGTCACCTTCCCTCTCCCCCCATCTCCGACCTCCTCCTTGGTAGAAATCCAGGAATGTACATTGCCAGCATGGAGGTGCTGTGGTGGGGAGTCTTTGAATGGAGGTGCTGTGGTGGGGAGTCTGCACCCTTTGAATTTCTGCCTTTCATGTAGCTGTTAGAGTCCTGCTAGAAAAGAGGTGGTGGCAACCTTCATTGCCTTTCTCAATGGCTCCTGGTGTAGACAGAGAGGTCCTGTGGGTGAGGGTTTGAAGAGGGCATCTCAGAAGCTGCCAGTGGGAAGACAGGGTGGGAGGCGTGCTGCTGTTTCACACACTCCTTGCACAGATGAGGTTATGAGTGTCCTCTTTCAGTTCTCCTTTCTCTTCCCTTTTCTTCCTCTCAAGAAAGCAAAGGACTAGAATAACACACCCACAGGACAGGAGCAGAACACTTTTGCATGCCATCTCAGTTACATACCATTTTGTCAGTCTTTACTGACATTCATTTAGGGCTCGCACAACAAATGGATTTCTCCTTCTAGCTTCCCATTGTGAAGTATTTCACCATCCATGTGCCAAGGGGTACACATCATCTTCATCATCATTTTTATTTGTTAGCCACCGCATAACAAATTGTTTTCTAGGTGACCCACAATAACACAAAGGTTTTTTAAAAATCCTCTTTAAGACTCAGGTTGCCTTATTCTGGCTTTCCAAATCCGGATGCCTAATTTGCATATTATGTAAATTGGCTTGAAACTAATTTTTGAGCAGAATAATGACTGCACATTTTGCGCCATAACTCCACTTCTACAAGGGCTAGAGCTTAGCTTTTTTTTTTTTTAATGAAAGCTGAAAACTGGGTGAATCTGGGTGGGCTAGGCCAGGGTTTCTTAAACTTGGGCCCCCAGATGTTGTTGGACTACAACTCCCATCATCCTCAGCCACAAATGCCATGTCTGGGGATGATGGGAGTTGTAGTCGAACAACATCTGGGGGGCCAGGGTTAAGAAACCCTGGGCTAAGCAATCTGAGTGAGATGCTTAAAATCTCGGTGAAACCTGGAATTTCAGGGAGCATGGCAACTCTATTTAAGACTCCCTAGAGAATCATGACCTGGGCAGGAGAGCTGGTTTTCTGTAGCAAGCATGAATTCACCCTTTTGCTAAACATTGTTCTCCCCTGTGGATAATATATGCATGTAAGCTTTGTAATATATCTCCCTTAGGAGATGGGACCATATCTCAGTGGAAGAGCATCTACTTCTGTGCAGAAGGTCTCAGATTCACTCTCTTGCATCTCCATCTTTGGGTGGGGAGAGACTCCTGCCTGAAGCTTTGGAGAAGCAGCTGCCAGTCAGTGTAGACAATACAGACCTAGATGGACAATACAGACCTAGATGGTTCAATTCGCGTTGGAAGAAATTCATCCCAATTTGTCCACTGAAGCTTTGATTCAGACCCAAACAGACAGACCACTTGATCAGTGCAGAGACATACAACGGTGGCCAAATCTAGCTGAAGTGCTTCAGCTATTTCAGTCGCTCCCTCCACCCAGGGCAGGAGACTGGGCAGGCTGTACTTCATATTTGCTCCAAGTGGCAAATGAGCAGCACCTTCTGTGGCTTTAGTTTTAAAATGACTTTGTAAGCTTTTTATTTCCCAGCATTCCTGGGCAAGAGACACAGGATTATTTGGGAATCATAGTTTTTTCAGGAACTGCAACAATGGCCACAGCCCTGGAAAAGACAACAATTCCCAAGAATTCCTGCATTTTCCCTAGAACTGCAGGAAAAGGGTTAAAAACAACAACAACCCACAACCCTTACCAGAAATCATTTTAAAACCGAAGACACTATTACTGCACCATCAAGAGCAGTGATGAAGTGTAGCTTGCCCAGTCTCCTGTCCCAGATTGAGTAGGTAGTAGAGGGGTTGAAGGAGTACTGAGAAGATTAAACTTTAGTCCTGAATGAAACCAATCCTTTGCCATGGAATGCTGCAAATCATGAACCCCACCCAATTGAACTGGAACCCCTCTGAAGCACCAAGGCATGTTCCAAATCAAATAGGTGCTGCTTTGCACAGTCTTAGAGGCTATTCACAGTGCACATGTGCAAAACTGGGCTAAGTGAGCCCAGCCCGGTTTTGCACACGTGTGTGAACCGCCGGGATCAGGCCTGATCCCGGCGGCTACATGGCGGCAAACCCTCTTAAGTAGCCTCCCTTTAAAATGAGGTTAAGGGAGTGAGTGATCCCTTAACTGCATTTATTTGCTTGTGAACTGCAGCTGCTTGCAGTCATGGCTGGCACACTCGGGCTTTCTACATATATGATAACAGAAACCGCATTTACCCAGGTGAATATGCCAAAACAGGACAAACTGTGCTGATAAGAGGGAAGCTGTATGTCCTGACTCAGCACAGTTTGTCCTGTTTTTGTGGAGCAACTTACACTCCCCTGGAAGAATTCTAGCAATCGGGATTGGAGGAAGTAATAAAGCATCTTCACAGCAATCAGGTTGAAGACGCTGATTCTGTAAAACTGTTTAGGCATTGGAAACAATGTATTTCTGAAGAAGCAGCAGCAAAGCAAAGATTTATCACGAAATCTGGTTACACTCATTGTTTGTATGGGTTACACATTGGGGCCATTCACACGATTAGCAAAAATCAGGCTAGGAGAGCCTAGCCCGATTTTTGCTATACGTGAGAACCCCTGGTAAAAAAATAGGTTTGTGGAATTGTGAGTAGCCGCGGTGCAGCTTCACGCCGCACCTACTCACGAGTAGACCCCCAGAGGGGAGGAAAAAAGCCGCTTCCCAGCTCCAGGGGTTTCGCGCAGGGCATACTGGGGCTTCCGGGGGCCACACGGCCCCCGAGCTCCCCAGCCCCCGCTGGCTCCATCTCAGAGCCAGCAATCGTGTGGGTGGCCGATCCGGCCGCCCAGGGCTCCCTCCCCGCTCGTGAGCGGAGAGAGCGGGCTTAGCCCGCTCTTCCTGCTCACCACCCCAAACCGTGTCTCACGGATCGTCCCATTGTTTACATTGTAGTAAGTTGATGTATTTCATGTTTACATAAATAGCTTACATCTCCTCCGTTTCTAGGCAGCGTTCAGGCTGCGTGTGTGAATGTGGCTTCTGATGCCTCTTCTCCCTCCTCATCCCTGCAGCCCATTTCCTCGTCCAGGACAAGCGCCAGTGCCACTTCACCAATGGGACACGGCAGGTGTACTTGCTGGCCCGGTACATCTACGACCGGCAGGAGATCGCCCGATTCGACAGCCGCCTCGGGGAATACGTGGCCATCACAGAGACCGAGGCGGCCGATGTCCAGCTGTGGAACAGCAACAAGGCACGCCTGCAGTGGATGCAGGGCGAGGTGGACCGGTTCTGCCGGTACAAATACAGAGTCTTTGAGAATGCGGTCACCACCAGGAAGGGTGAGTGGGGGTCTGGGGAGGGGGCGCCTGAAAATACGAGGGTGGGGATGCTTCGTGATGGTACACTCGCTTCTACGGCAGCCCCCCTGCCCCTATAATCCCCGGGAGCCACTCTCCAGTCTATATCCTGTTCTGTTGCCCATCTCTCCCTTGGAGATGGGGCCATAGCTCAGTGGTGGAGCATATGCTTTGTATGCAGAAGGTCCCAGGTTCTATCCCTGGCAGCATCTTCAGGTAGGGCTGAGAGAGACTCCTGCGTGAAACCTTGCCAGAGATGCTGCCAGTCAGTGTAGACAATACTGAACTAGATGGACCAAGGGTCTGACTCAGTATATGGCAGCTTCCTGTGTTTGGGGGTCCTGGGGGAAGAGAGATGGCCTTTCAGTAGTGAGCATGAATTGTCTGCTTTGCTAAGTAGGGTCTGCCCTAGTTTGCATTTGGATGGGGGGCTACATGTGTGTGCTGTAAGATGGGGCCATAGGGGATGGAGCTCCGTGACAGAGCATCTGCTTGCACGCAGGAGGTCCCAGGTTCAATCACCAGCACCTCCAGGAGCTTTTTCACATGGGGCTTTAAGCTCTTGGTGAATCCAATGAGCAAAACCGATTTGAATAAGAATTACGGAAGCAGCTCTTCTCTGTCGCTGAAATCCAGGATTTCTGTGACCTGGGTTAAGTTTTTTTTACCCCGGACGTAAATCGGGCTAAGCTTCAATTCGGAAGGAAGAACCCAGATTGTGTGTGAAGTGCTCCCAAAGGTCTTGCACAGACTTTGGTGAGGATCTGGCCCATGTGCGAACGCACACACTTCCTTCCGGCAAAGATTCAAGGTAAAAAAACCCATCTGAAAAAGCTCCTGGTAGGGCTGGGAAAGGCCTCTGGCTAAAACCTTGGAGAAGCCACTGCCAGCCTGGGTAGACAATACTGAGCTAGATGGACCAAGGGTGTGACTCAGTATAAGGCAGCTTCCTATGTTTGGAGGTCCTTGGAGAAGAGAGATGGACTTGTGGTAGTGAGCATGAATTGTCCCCTTTGCTCAGCAAGGTCTGCCCTAGTTTGCATTTGGATGGGTGGCAACATGTGTACTCTGTCTGCTGTAAAATGTTAGGGGATGGGGCCAAAGTTCCATGATGGAGCATCACAACTGCTTATATGCACAAGGTCCCAGGATCCATTGCTGGCAATATCTCCAGGTAGGGCAGGGAAAGGCTGAAACCTTGGAGAGCTGTTGCCAATCAGTGTACCAGGGCAGCTCAATTTCGGCCCTCCTGCAGATGTTGGCCTACAATTCCCATAATCCCTGGCTATTGTCCACTGTGACTGGGGAACATGGGAGCTGTAGTCCAAAAACGGCTGGGGGGCCTAAGTTCAGCAGGCCTGGCACTGTAGACCAGGGATTCTCAACGTTGGGTCCTCAGATGTTTTTGGACTTCAACTCCCATAATCCCCAACCAAAGGCCACTGGGATGGGATTATGGGAGTTAAAGTCCAAAAACATCTGAGGACCCAACGTTGAGAATTCCTGCTGTAGACCATATTGAGCTCCATGGATCAAGCATAGCTTCCTATGCAAATGTTTGCATGCCTTCCTCTTACCCCTCTAGTTGCTCACAGAGAAGGAGGGTACATAAGAACTACCTGGCTAGATGTCTCTGGGAAGCTCACAAGTGATCTTCAGAGGTATATTACAGATGAGATCATATCTGAGGAAGATGAATGAATGATGCACACATACACCCCGAGCTCCCCTGTCCCCAAACTGACTTTCACTTCCCCTGCTTTCTTAATGCCACAGCCCCTGCTTCATGGCTCATCTACTTAGCTGTTGTGGGGGTGATTACTTATATAGCAGAGCAATTCAGGAGCTAAGTCACTCCCATTGCAGCAGAAGTAGCAATGGGAGTGGGCAACAGCTTGTAAATGATAAGCATGGAGATTGACTTAAGGTTAAATGAATGAATCTATTTCATTTATAAGTACACGGTGATAGGAAAGACCTATATCTAACTGCGGGCTACATGGTGTTCAGAGAGAGAAGAAGAAGAAGAAGAAGAAGAAGAAGAAGAAGAAGAAGAAGAAGAAGAAGAAGAAGATTCACTTCTTCACTCCCAGGAAGTTCCTGAGTACACTCTATCAATTGAGGGGTCATAGAGGCAAAGATAAACAGGAAAGAGAAGGAGACCCTAACTGACTATCTCTACTCCTAATGCCCCTATTGGACCATTAGGGTTACTGCTGCACAAGGTCGATGCCATCTGGAGCTGGATCTCCAACATTAGCATCTGTGGTAGTGCCCATCACCCAAGTCTTTGGCCTCTCTTCTCTATGCTGGGAGATTCTTCTCTCCCAGCTTGAAGATGGAGATTTCAGGGAGTGCTAGGGATCATTAGGAAGGGGATTGAAAATAAAACTGCTAATATTATAATGCCCTTCTACAAAACGATGGTGCGGCCACACCTGGAGTCCTGCGTACAATTCTGGTCACCACATCTAAAGAAGGACATTGTTGAACTGGAAAAGGTGCAGAAGAGGGCAACCAAGATGATCAGGGGCCTAGAGCACCTTCCTTATGAGGCAAGGCTACAACACATGGGGCTCTTTAGTTTAGAAAAAAGACGACTGCAGGGAGACATGATAGAGGTCTATAAAATCATGCTTGGGGTGGAGAGAGAGAGAAATTCTTCTCCCTCTCACAGAACACTAGAACCAGGGTTCATCCCATGAAATTGATTGCCAGGAAATTTAGGACCAACAAACAGAGATACTTTTTCACACAATGCATAATCAACTGGTGGAATTCTCTCCCACAAGATGTGGTGACAGCTGTCTTTAAGAGGGGTTTGGATAACTTCATGGAGAAGAGGTCTAGCAACGGCTACTAGTCGGAGGGCTATAAGCCACCTCCAGCCACAAAGGCAGGATGCCTCTGAGTACCAGTTGCAGGGGAGTAACAGCAGGAGAGAGGGCAAGCCCTCAACTCCTGCCTGTGACTTCCAGAGGCATCTGGTGGGCCTGGCAGGCTGGAGGAGTGGTGGCGGCGACAGGTGGTGGGAGTGGCAACGGACAGCAGGAGCAGCAAACGACATGGCGGATCAGCAAGTGCGGCAGCAGACAGCAGGAGCGGCTGCAAGGCACCACCCCCCGGAGGGGGGGCTGCCCCTATTCATCCACTCAACACAGGCCCCCTCTTCCCTTGGGATGCCACTGAGAGCAGGGAGGGGAGGCTGTGGGCCTGAGCTAAGCCTTACGGATCCGAGCCAGACTTTATGGGCCCGGGCCCCTGATCTTTTAAGTTCCTAGCAATGCTTCTGCCATCAGGAAAGCTGACCCCTTCGTTGAAATGTGAACAGACACGGAAATATTTCAGTCTGTCACATCATAAAACATTACCCATGGCGTCTGACAGAGTAATGAAGACTTAAGGTACAGTCCATCATAAAACATTACCCAGTACTGAAATCTGATGGGGTGAGGGGAAACTACATTACACTGATGCACCCTAAGGATTGGTGGCCTAGGCGACCGTCTAGGTCTGCCTAGCGGGTGGGCCGGCCCTGCCCCCTCTACTTGTTGGTAAGAATGGCAAGGCCTCCTTAATATCCCAAGCTACCGGTGAGTTCTGAGGGGTCTGCCCCCTCACTCTCACTGGAGCACCAGAAGTGAGGGCGGAGAAGCTGCAAGGTATAATCCACCTGCATCTGCTCAGATGGTCATATCCAGAAGTGTAGATATTTAAATGGATATCTGTGGAAGGGAGATAATTTATCCTTAGTCTGGAACAAGCACTGTACTATAGCACCTGGTCTTTCATTAGTCTGGATGTCAGTTCGGGTGTGTGTGTGTGTGTGTGTGTGTGTGTGTGTGTGTGTGTGTGTGTGTATGAGGGAGGGAGGGAGGGAGGGAGGGAGAATTTTCTTTCTATCTATCTATCTATCTATCTATCTATCTATCTATCTATCTATCTATCTATCTATCTCCTGGTCTCCCTTCAGATGGTTTTTTCTGGAGAGAAGGGGGCGATATTTGCATCTCTCTCTGGGTGCATGCAGAGGAAGCAGATTGATTCCGCATGATCATGACTTCCTTTTCATGTTCTTAACATTTCCGTCTGCTTTAGCTTCTCCCCTCCCTGCTGTTTCATGCATATCCACCTCCTTTCCTTCCAGTTAAGCCCACAGTGAAAATCTCCCTCATGAAGCCTGAATCTCTCGCCCACCATTCCTTGCTGCTCTGCACCGCATCAGGTTTTTACCCCTCGGAGATTGAGATCACGTGGCTGAAGAACGGGCAACAGGAAAAAGACGGGGTAGCCTACGGCGAGGAGCTCCAGAATGGAGACTGGACTTACCAGACCCAGGTGATGCTGGAGACGTTGGTCCAGCAAGGAGATGTCTACACCTGCCAGGTGGAACACGTCAGCCTGGAGACCCCAATCACCGTGCAGTGGGGTATGAGACTTGAGTGTCGGGTTCAGCGGCCTCATCCCCACCCACCTTCATTTCCCATGGAGAAACATTTCCACAAAGGAAAAGAAAGTTCCCATTCCCGAAGAGTTCGATGCACCGAGACACCTCCCAAGGGTCCCCATTCGCAGGGATGTTCTTGCCCTATTCACACTTTCCATTCAATGCATGCACAACCTGTGTACAGTGCCTGTGTACATACTACACAATGCTATGTGCCGGTTGCGATGTTGCGTGCATAGGTGCACCCTTGCACAACTGCAAAAGCTGTGCAAAACATTTTGCACAAGAGCAATCCCATTGAAGATAATGGGATTGCTCTTGTGTAAATGCATTCTGCATGAGGGGGAGAGTAACTGGCCCTATCCACCCCTAGCACAGTACCTACAATAACTGTTGATGTGTCTATCTTATGTTTCTTTTTAGATTGTGAGCCCTTTAAGGGACAGCAATCCATCTTTATGTATTTATTATTTATCTGTTTAAACCGCCCTGAGCCATTTTTGGAAGGGCGGTATAGAAATTGAATTAATTAATTAATTAATTAATCAAATGAGGGGTCATAGAGGCAGAGATAAACAGGAAAGGGAAGAAGACCCTTAACTGACTATCTCTGTTCCCAGTGCCCTTAGTGGTCATTAGGGTTATCGGTGCAGAAGGTCAACACCATCTGGAACTGGATCTCCAACAGTCAATTGTATGTATGCAGCCCAGGACTGGATCCTCCTTTTAAAATCCAGAGGCTGAGGGGCTACATGTGCCCTGATCCTTCTCTTCACACGAGGCTCCTTCTGTTTCCACAGAGCCACGGATGTCAGACGCTGCCAGGATCAAAGTCTGGACAGGAGTCGTGGGGATTGTACTGGGCATGCTCTCTGTGGCAGTGGGACTCTACCTCTTCCTGAAGAATAAGAAAGGTAATCCAGGCTAGGTGGGTGGCACCAGAGGAAGATTGATCCCAGCCATGGAGGTGGAGGGCGGCACACTCTTAGTTCCAGCAGCAGAAGCACAAAGGTTTCAATATAAGTTCATAGCGGGGGAAACCAGAATCCTTTAGATCAGAGGTTCTCAACCTTGGGTCCCCAGATGTTGATGGACTTCAACTCCCATAATCCCCAGCCCCAATGGCCTTTGGCTGGGGATTATGGGAGTTGAAGTCCATCAACATCTGGGGACCCAAGATTGAGAACCCCTGCTTTAGATTCTCTGTCTGAAAGCAGACAGGGCAGGTCTGACTTCATGCTCTTCCAGACTGTGAGATCTTCAGTGCAAATTACAATGGGAAACAAGATGAGAAATCCACACATGACGTACAAGGATGTTGCATTCAGGGATAGGCAACGTGCGGCCCTCCAGGTATTGCTGAACTACAACTCCCATCATCCACAGCTGTAACAAATTAGGGTTGAGGGTGATGGGAGCTGTAGTTCAGCAGCATCTGGAGAGAGCCACATCTGCTGGTAATCCATGAAAACACCTTTTTCCCAGGTTAGAATAAAAAGAGTTTTAAAAAACACAGTTTTTTCAGGGATTGCTGCAGATTGCCAGCAGATGGCAGGGGTGTCATTGGGGGATGGCCCATGGGGCATGGGCACCCAGTGGAATTGCTCAGAGCCCCAAATCTCATCAGCCACCTCCCTCCTCCATGACCTCTTCTAGAAAGGAAGTGCCACAATGGAAGCACCTGGGCACTTTCCAGATTGTACACTACAACAGTGTCACTACGTTTCTGTGAAGTGTGCTTCCAAACTACCTGTGTTTTGACATCGCAGTCCCTGCACTGTCAGCAAGGTGCCGTTCACATTTCTGATGCCTTCTTTCAAGTTCTTTTGCTGCGTTACAGTCCTATAACGTCACATGTGCAGCACAGAAAACTAGCTGTATTTTCCCATTGTTGAGTTTTGCGTAAGCTAGAAAAGACTGCTCCCCCTGCTGGTGGTTTTGCACAGCAATCCTTTATCTACCTTTTCCATGCGATCTGCCCAAGCTGAAGCATTTTACTGCTGTTGTTGCAGGTAATCTAGAAAGTACTCTGCACAGAGCAGGGGAGAGTTCCTAGCCTCACCTGGATCTCTGCTGCTTCCACCTTCATAGCTGCTGTATTATAATATTAAAGACTTTTTAAAAATGTAATTATTGGGCGGGGGGGGGGTTATGACTGAACTTAATGATCAAAAGGGGACTGTGGACCCAGGGCCCAGATCTTTTAGGTACTTAGAAATCCCCCTGGCAGATGGTGCTAAAAATATGGCATGATGTCCTTGTACATTGTGTGGATTTCTTGTTTTATTTCCTGTTGTAATTTGCACTGAAGTTGAAATATATTATCATCTTGAAGAGTCCTTCTTCTCCAGTGGAAAGCAGGAAGTTTTTAAAATCCTGAGGTTGGTTTGACATCCAAGAAGCAAGAGGCATCCCCTGGACCCCTCTTTTTCAGAGGGAGGAAATGAAAGGGGTGTGGAGGGCAGGAGTATAATATAACAGCCCTGAGTTCCCAAGTTTTCACAAAAGGACAGAGAAGATGAACATATTCCAGGGAGGGGAAAATTGCTGTGACTTCAAGAGGGTCCTTATGCTTACATTCTCTCCTTCCCCATCTTCCAGGAGAACAGGATTCCTCTGAAGGAGTCTTTATTCCTGGCGCACTATGAGCCATCCCATGCAGCTGTCTCAAGTTCAGAATGTCTTCCGCAAGATAGGAAGTATGTAGGCGCATTTAGTGATCCTAATAAGAGGCATTCTGTAATTGTATCCATTCATTGAACATTCATTTATTCATTCATGCTAATGATGTGTATATCCCACTTCCCAGCCAGAGATGGCTCCCAAAGCAGCTTACAACTGAAATCTACAAACATGTACAATATATTAGGGATAAATATGGACCCGCAACAAAATGTTGCCATATATATCTCTTTTTTGTGATTTTTTTTTGTTGTGGTTGTGAGCTTATTGTCCGTGTGCACATAATGCTTGTGACTGTGTGTGTCCGTGTGCACATAAAATGATCAGCAGATTAACAGATTCATTGTGCAACCTTTCCCTCTGTTCTGTAGGAGAGTCCACTTACATATTGTGTGTGTGTGTGTGTGTATGGGGGGACACCCACATCAAGGGCTTAAGTGTGTCCAAGCCCTCCCCCACTTAGAAACACAAAGGTATGAAATGGCTGGTGAGAAAGCTAGAGGGTTATAGTCCCCCTTTCCCCTCAGAAGCAGAAGGGGCTGTGAGTGTCTTGAGGGAGTATTCTTCAAGCTGAGAAATTTTCTGTTCTTGTTGTTCAAGCCCTCTTTCCCTCCCGCTTTGCTACTGGGTTCCATTAGTTCTGCCCAGCAGGTTGTCTGTTCAGTGCTCTCTGTGTCTGCAAACACTCCACTTCACTGAGTCCTATTGGGGTAGTTTGGGTTTGTTGTTTTTCACCCCCCTTAGGTATTTTTCTTTCAGTTTTTTTATGAAACTGATGTTCTGATGTTTCTGCAGGGTCCCTCCCTCTCGCAGGTGCTCCAGTTATGCGTCCATTAGGATCATAATATAGCCAGCTTTTTTGAGAATGGATATAAGAATAAATAGAACTGACCTCTGCTCCAGGGATTCCCGACCTTGGGTCTCCAGATGCACATCTGAACAAAGGCTGGGGTCAATAACTGAATAATGACTGAAGGCTCTTGTGGCTGAGGGTGATGGAAGTTGCAGGCTTTCTGGGAGACTCGAGGTGGGGAACTCCTGTTCTGGTCCCTGGCAGGAGATGAGCTTGCCCGTAGTCTAGACCAGGGTTTATTAACCTTGGGTCCCCAGATGTTAGGAACATTAGAACATAGGAAGCTGCCACATATTGAGTCAGACCGTTGGTCCAACTAGCTCAGTATTGTCTACACAGACTCGCAGCAGCTTCTCCAAGGTTACAGACAGGAGTCTCTCAGCCTGATCTTGGAGATGCCCGGGAGGGAACTTGAGACCTTCTGATGCTCTTCCCATAGCAGCCCCATCCCCTAAGAGAAATATCTTACAGTGCTCACATGTGATCTTCCATTCAAATGCAAACCAGGGTGGAGCCTGGTGACAATTCATGCTTGCTACCACAACACCAGCTCTGGACTACATGTTGTTGGAGTATAACTCCTACCAGCATGGGCTTTGTGGCTGCGGATGATGGGAGTTGTAGTCCAAGAACATCTGGGAAACCAATTTTAAGAAATCCTGGTCTAGACTGTTCCCCTCTCCAGATGGAAGAGGCAAGAGGAGCTGAAGGGGTACCCGGGGGCTGGCTGATGGGGATGATGCCAATGCAGAGGGGCAGCCCCTCTGCAGAGTCTTCTGGGCCAACTCTGAGAGTTGATAGGAAAGTCCACCTTCTAGGTTTTTTCCCCTTCAGGGAAGATAAAGTCCCATGGTTTGTGCTTGGAGAGCCATCAGACTCCCTCAAAGAGTGGGTTCTTAGCCCTTCTTAAACTCCAGAATGACTGGAGCACCCCCCAAAAAGTCAGCCTCAGGGACAGCCAGGGGAGGAGGTTAGCTTGTCACCTGAGTCCTCCTCCTGGCTTGCTGCATTCAGCCAGTTCCCTCTCCTGGGCGCTTTCCAGACTAGACCCTACAACGGGGTCACGTCGTCTCTCTGAAGTGAGCTTCCACACTTCCTGCGTTGTGACACCGCAGTCCCTACGCGGACAGCAGGGTGCCGTTCACGTTTCCAATGCCTTGTTTCACATTTAATCGCTGTGAAATAGAGCTAGGATGTCGTATATCTGGCGTGGAAAAGTTGTTGTTGGCGGCGGGGGTGGTGGTGGTGGGTGGTGGTGTTAGTTGCTGCGAGACAGCTCCCCCTCCTGTTTACATTTTGAATGCGACTTGCATTTCACTGCTGATGGGCAGAGCTGACAGGGCTTAAAGCCTACTTCCAGCCCCGCCCCTTCCAGACCTGGCTTCCTGTTCCCTGCCACACCTGTCCCAGCTGCCTGCCTAGAGCTGTTTCCTGCAGCTCTCCCTGCCTTGCCCTCTCAACCCCACTGAGATCCACTCAGCCTGGACCCTTCTCATCCCCCTTGCCCCCTAAAGGGCACAAAAGCCTCAGAGGAGGGATGCCACGCCCTTCTCCAGCCTCCACAGGGCCACCCAAGCGTCCAGGTAACATGGCATCCCCTCCCAACAAGGGCCTTCCGTGGTGTGCGGCGCGGGGGTGCAGACTCTCCTGGGGTAGCAAGGAACACTTTCTCAAGGGGTGTAACTGTGTCTCTCTCACCTTTTAGCAACTCCCAGCCCACAACTAGCAGGAGAGAAAGAAAGGGGGATAGATTAACTCCCTTTTCTCCTTCTATCCTCACAGCGGTCATCTGGTAACCCTGCTGGCTCCAGCTCCCTCCTGGAAAAGCCTGGTGTTTTTTCCAAGCTAATGAATCTTTTCCCTTCGCTTCGAGAATGGGAGTCGGAGGGGGTGAAAACAGAAGGCTGGAGAATGACCATAGCAGCCTGGATCTTGCTCTGCTAAGCTGTCCACTGCTGGCTTCCTTTTCCCGTCTCCCTCTTTCCCTTCTTGGTGGTGGTGGGGGAGGATCACCTTGCCAAGTGGTGAGGAGATGCATAACCTTCCCCTCGAGGGGCCCAAGACTGGGCCAAACTTCCAGGACCAGCTTTCTGTAATATGCACACCCTGGTTGCCCATATCCAGTCCAAGCTGAAACTACATTGCTAAGCAGTTTCAGGCATGTAGTTGAAGCATGCACGTTGTATCCACTCTACGTTCCTGGTCTGATGGACTCTAAAACTACTGTTGAGAGTATTACTGCAGTATCAGGACACTTGGCTCAGGGGATCTGTGTTCCCTGGATACTAACAGCTGAAGATGTGGTCATGGTTTATTTTGTATAGCTACATTTCCCCCAAAACATGATCATATCATGTTTAACATCTACATGAAACCGCTGGGAGAGATCATCAGGAGATTTGGTGCAGGGTGCTATCAGTATGCTGATGACACCCAAATCTGTTTCTCCATTTCAGCATCATCAGGAGAGGGCATAACCTCCCTAAATGCCTGCCTGGAGTCGGTAATGGGCTGGATGAGGAATAACAAACTGAGACTGAATCCAGATAAGACAGAGATACTCATTGTGCGGGGTCAGAACTCGAGAGATGATTTTGATCTGGATGGGGTCACACTTCCATAGAAGGAACAGGAACGCAGTCTAGGGGTGCTTCTGGATCCAAGCCTCTCCCTGGTTTCCCAGGTTGAGACGGTGGCCAGAAGTGCCTTCTGTCAGCTTTGGCTGATACGCCAGCTGCATCCGTTTCTTGAGGTGAACAACCTCAAAACAGTGGTACATCTGCTGGTAACCTCCAGGCTGGATTACTGTAATGCACTCTATGTGGGTCTGCCCTTGTACGTAGTCCGGAAACTACAGTCGGTCAAGAATGCGGCAGCCAGGCTGGTCTCTGGGTCATCTCGGAGAGACCATATAACTCCTGTTTTGAAGGAGCTACACTGGTGGCCAATATGTTTCTGGGCAAAATACAAGCAGAGGCGTATCTAGGGAAAATAGCGCCTAGGGCAAGCACTGAAATTGCACCCCCTGTCCAAGCATCTGACACCCATCTTTCAGATAACTTCACCATAATATCAGCTCAAAAATACAAGTCAGGCTCGTTAATCTTTTAATATTTCAAAAACTATTTAGCAGTGATCTTAGCCAGACCAAAAAAATGCTGGAAAACTACAAATTTCAGTATGCTGCGGCTCATGAAATACCCAAATACTATGTGGAGGTGTACTTGGAAAACTAAACAGAAGTCCCTGTCTAATTCTCTACTATGCATTTTAGCATAATCATTACATAAGTTTTAAAAATAAATGGAGAATTTGACTTTTCCCAGATACTCTGTAAATAATTAAAGGATATACAGAGTAAACTGTGTCACTGCTTGGAATATATTCTAGTCTTTCAGAAAGACAGTTAAAATAAGAGAAAGTGAGCAAGAAACTCCCAGTGGGCCTTAATATTAAGGATTTCACACTGATTCAAAGACAAACTCACCATTAATAGCCATATTATTAAGACATCACATTTAACTCACTTATCACAAGAAGCAAAGTAAGAGCAAATGAATACAATCCTAGCTCATAAGCATCAGCTCAGTATTCACAAGCCCTGATTCTCTGTACATAGTGCCAATCTGAATATGTGTACAGGGTCTTATATTATATTATTTATTTATTTATTTTTAACCTGGAGCCCCTTTGGGGGGCTTCCTAAATCCTGGGGGGGTTGCAAAAGTTCCCGCTCACCCCACTGGCCTCTAGGGCCTTGCAGGGACCATTTGAGCATGTGTGGTGGCCATTTTTAAAAATAATCTTTTTTTTAAAGGCCCCTGAAAACAAAATGGCCACCGTGCATGCTCAAATGGCCTCTGGAAGGCCTGGCATGACCTAGGGCCTCACAGAGGCCATTTGAACATGCACGGTGGCCATTTTGTTTTTGGCAGCCATTTTTTAATTTTTTTTTAATTTTACAAAATGGCGCCCCCTTCAAGTGGTGCCCGGGGCACATGCCCTGCCTGCCCTACCCTAGATACGCCCCTGAATACAAGGTGCTGGTTATAACCTATAAAGCCCTAAACAGTTTGGGCCCTGGGTATTTAAGAGAACGCCTTCTTCAGCATGAACCTCACTGCCCACTGAGATCTGCTGGAGAGGTCCGTCTGCAGCTGCCACTGGCCTGTCTGGTGGCCACTCAGGGACGGGCCTTCTCCGCTGCTGCCCCGAGGTTTTGGAATGCGCTCCCTAGTGAAATAAGAGCCTCCCCATCTCTGATAGTTTTTAAAAAGTCTTTGAAAACACATCTCTTCATCCAGGCTTTTAATTAATGTTGTTTTAATGATTTTAATGCTGTTTTAAAATATTATTTTTTAAAAAAATTAAATTGTTGTAATGTGTGTTTTTCCCCACATTTTTGTCTTAACGAATGTTTTACTTTGTTTTTATTCTGTTGTAAACCACCCAGAGATGTAAGTTTTGGGCAGTATAAAAATGTTTTAATAAATTAAATAAATAAATATCAAGGCCTTTACACTCTTCACCTGAAGTGGAGGAACTGTCTTAAGATTTAATATTAAAGGCAACAAGTAAAACAAAAAGTCATCTTTCTGTGTGTGATCAAGCAAAATGGGAGTCCCAGAGGCTTTTGGACTGATGAGGGGTCTGCACGGGCCATGGCTGGGAGAGAGAAGCACCCCAGATGTTTAGACTGAGAGCACAGGTTGCTTTTCCTGGATGGAACCAGCTTCTGCCAAGAAAAATGTTTTTAAATTTGAAAACCACTCTCAGAAGAAGGGACAAAGGTTTGCCATGTACTCACTGCAAGAGAGATGTTAATGCTTCTTCCAGACCCATCCAGTTCGCCAGAGCTCAGGATGGGGCTGCGTTTTCTCAGGCAATATAGGGTGAGGCTGTCATCATTGGATGATCCCCCCTGTGTCAATTAGCTGCCTGGCATATATCGAACAAGCTGTAGCAATAGAAATCCCAGTATGCCCTTCCATCCTGGCCCAACTTGCCATCCTTTTCCTCCTCAGGGCTTTTGCCTACCAAAGCCCAGCTGTGTTCCAGAGAGGCTCCTTGCTGCAGGTCAGGTGGGGTCTAGGGGCAGTGTCACCGAATGCCCAGTCCAGAGAGTGCCTGGGTTACTTACCTAAGCAGCCGTGCCTTCGACAAGACCACATACCAGGGATTCTAGCAACAAGGAGAGCTGACTTGCCTTAGAAACCTCAAGTTGCATTTTGATAGCTGGCCAATCGTGGCCTATTCAGAAATAAAGATGGAACTGGGACGTTCCTGCCTGCAACTTTGGAGAAGCCGCTGCCAGTCTGTGAAGACAATACAGAGCTAGATGGACCAATGGTCTGACTCAGTATATGGCAGCTTCCTATGTTCCACTAAGCTTGAGAAAGGTCATTCTCTGCCCTCCCACTTTCAGTCCTGTGCTTGTAAACATTAAGGGAGGAGGAGGAGAGGATGATTGTATGTGAGGCGGCAGCTGGGTAGGATGGCTCTTCCTCCTACTTCAGTAAAAACCTGGGGGCAGAATCTGGGTAGGGTGCACACGAAGTGTTGCCTCGCACACCTTCTCGCTCCCTGCCTCCACCTTCATGTCAGCAGGCACATGATTGAAAATCAAAAGCACTCCCGGCCCCCCTACCCAGGCTGGGCGCTTCTCCCACCCTGTTGGTGATCATGTGAGCAGGTTAAAGGAGGAACCAAACCATGCTGTGTGTTTAGTCCGATGACATCCCAAGGTCTTTTTCACACAACGCATAATCCACTGATGGACTTCTCTGCCACAAGATGTGGTGAGAGCGAACAACCTGGATGGCTTTAAGAGGGGTTTGGATAACTTCATGGAGGAAAGGTCTATCATCGGCTACTAGCTGGAGGGCTTAAAGGCCCCCTCCAGCCTCAGAGGCAGGATGCAGGGGAGTCACAGCAGGAGAGAGGGCATGCCCTCAACTCCTGCCTGAGGCTTTCAGCGGCATCTGGTGGGCCACTGTGTGAAACAGAATACTGGACTAGATGGGCCTTGGCCCTGATCCAGCAGGGCTATTCTTATGTTCTTATATCTCTGTGTGCTTGAGGGTTTTTTCTATATAAAAATCTCTTAACACCTCCCCTCATGCACATTCACTTTCCTCTCTTGTTCCAATTGGTGGCAGCAACAGCTTGATTTTGTTCATATGTATATGTGTGCGCACGCACGCGCACGCGCACACACACACTCTTAACTCATCCACCGCCACCACCTCCTTCTTTGTGTGCAGTACATGCCCTCCTCTGCTTCCTTCCTCTTGCAGCGCTGGGCTGATTATGAAAAGGTGGAGGAAGTGGAATTCATAGTCTGCCCAGTAGCACATGAATGGGGAAGTGGAGGAGGAGGCAACGTGCACCCAGTCAGTATCGGAGGCAGGTGGGGGTGGCAAAGAGGAGGAAGTAATCGAGAGCAGATGAACTGCTCCTATGGCAGGGACAGCAGAGGAAGGTGGCAGAGTGGGGCAGGGGGCATCATGACGCCCTCCAGTGCCCCAGTGATCCGACACCTGAGGCCAGCACCTCACCTCAACTCACCTCGTGGAAGGACGGCCCCTCAGCACACGCTTCACTCCTGAATTGTATGTAGCGGGGGTAGGGAAACTTGGCTTTGCATCCACCCTCTCTCTGGCGGCCCCTCAGAGTGAGGGAGAGAATGAATAAAATAGGGGGGTGTAGCTGGGGGGCCCTCAGGAGCTGGAGGCCCGGGTTCTTTGATCCCTTTCGCTCAGTTATAGCTACTCCCCTGTTTCCCTCTGTTGTTGAACTACATAAAACATTGTGAGTGGGGATGATGGGGGCTGTAGTTCAAGAAGAGATGGAGAGCCAAGGTGGCCTAAAATAGTAGTTTGATTTAGTCAGTACTTAGGACCAGGTTCATTTGACCCAGAAACGACCCCTCTAAGGCGATGGATCCACTCTAGAAAGTTCTCACAATCACCATCTTGTTTTCCTAACTCTGCAGCTACGCATGCCTCTAAGCACAGGTGCAGAGCTGGGGGAAATGATCTAAATCAATTATCTAAAGGAAAATTATCTAAATCAATTATCTAAACCACAGTGATTGAGCCTTCTTCCCCATAGAGCTCAGGGGGTTCAGCCAAAGATGGCCTTTGAAGCCAATGACATAAACATCGGAATCTGCAGCAGCAACAACACATGACAACTTCTTGGACTGAGCCGGCAATGGCATAAATTCTCTCCCATATCACCAAAATTCAGGGCAGGAGGGGACTCGTCCTGCCAGGATTGTATGCCAGGGCTTGAGAACACAAGACGTGCTGCACACAAGCAGATGCTCTACCACTGAGAGCTATGGCCCCATTCCCTAAAGGGAACATCTTATAGCAGACAGTGCTCACACAGAGTCACCCATCCCAATGCAAACCATGGCAGCCCCTGCTTAGCAAAGGGGACCGTTCATGCTTGCTGCCACAGGTGACTGGCTTGCCACCCCCAGCCCTTGAATTCATGTAACGATCTGCTCTGTAGCTGAGGGCAGCCACAAGGGAGGTGAGTGTTGCAGGCAGACCTGAGAATGAAGTTGCTGCTGCTGCTGTTGCTGCTTCTGTTCCTGCCCAGAGCCGCAGCCTTGGAACTGCTGAAAGCAAAATGTCCGCTGAGTTTGAAAAGGGATGCAAGACAGCCCTTCAATTACTACAAGCCAGGAGACCACCTCATCGGGGGGATCATAGCGACCACCAATGTGATGTCTGTGGGAATCCCCTTCAACGAGGAGCCTTCCACCTTTATTCTCCCGTAAGCAGCTGATTAGCAATGTATTATTTTATTTTATTTTATTTTTATATTTTATTTTATTTTATTTTTTATATTGCAACATGTTTTTAAATGACAATAAATAAAACAGAAACATAACAATCAATTAAAACCAGCAATCAAAAATGAAAACAATATTAAGCACTTAAAAACCCTTTAGAAGGTCCGGTGAAAGCAATTAAGTCTTAAGGGTAAGATGCTGTCCCCCGCCCTCCTGTTCTTCTGGTTTCATAGGCTTCCCTTGACCCTCTTTCCAGGGACAGTGCTCTTTTCCCCGACCCTTATAAATCACCGGCCCTGCTTGGCCTGAACCTTCTTGTTCTGCCTGATGAGGTTCATTTCAAGGCTGATAAGGATGCAAGTGTATATTTCAGGATAACTGGGTTTCACCTAGCATCACTTAAAAGGAAGGAAGCCCTCTCTGCTTTTGAAAGAAGGTGACCAGCAGTCAGGGGCTGTGTCTCAGGGGTCTCTTTCCTGGGTCTCCAGACATGCCACCCCAGATGGGCACCTCTTCACTCCTGCCTTGTGCCTAGACATTTTTTTTAGATTGTGAGCCCTTTGGGGACAGGGGACCATCTTCTTGATGTATTATTTATTTTTCCATATAAACCGCTTTGAGAACTTTGGTTGACAAGCAATATATAAATATGGTAGTAGTAGTAGTAGTAGTGATATGGATGGGGCTCGTTCCTGGGTCTTCTAAGCTTAACCAATCAGTCAGAAACAAGATTGGGAATTATTAATTGAGGCTTTATTGCTCTGCAGATAGCAATAGGTAATCAATAGGCTCATGCTCTCAAACTGATTACAGTTTGGTTACAGGTGTGCCTTACATTTATACAAACAATCTAAATGGTGCTGACACCCTAGACACAGTATGGTGGTCCAAGTATCTAGTACGCATGCAAATGATTCATTGTTCATCTGGCGATTACTCCTTATTTGGTTAGATCCTGTTTTCTTAACTGTGTCAGCAAAAAACAGTGAGAACCTTGACTATGTTAACAAGTTTCATAGATGCAATTTTGCTACAATAAAGGCAGTGATGTAAATTATGTCCCTGAGCTGGGCTGGGGTTAGAAATGGGGTTTCTAAGTAAAATGGAGTTGCTTTGTTTTCTAACTACATCATCATCATCAGTAGTAGTAGTAGTAGCAGCTGCTCTTAGGAGAGAGGCTGCTCCTTGGGGTGCTTCAGGTATAGCTCTTCCCTCATAGGTGAATCTAACAGTGAAGCCCTTTCAGATTAAATCACGGGCCTTGTCTTGCCATTGAGGGGGAGAATCAATAGTGCCTAAAGCGGGACCTCTTTCAGCATCCTGCAACTACAGCGGGCCACATCATTTGTGGGGAGGGGCTCATTCTGGGCTGGGGTCTGTGCAGAAGAACAGGGGGGATGGAGAGAGGGAGAAAGAGTCTGAGAAGATGTACTCTACTACTACTACTATGACTACTACTATGAATATTTATAACCGGCTTTTCAAAAAATGTTCCCAAACTGGTTTACAAAATGGTTAAGCCCTGCTAACAGAGCAAAAAGGTACCTTTCAAAAGTGGCGATTAGCTTTATTTAGCATAGGGAGAGCAACTGGCCCTATACAGCCCCAGCACAGCATCCCTCCAGTGGCTGAGGCTGGTGTCTATATTATGGTGGTGGTGTTGTGGTTTTAAAGATTGTTAGCCCTTTGAGGACATAAAGCCATTTTATTTATTTGTTTGATTGGTTATATCTATGTGAATCGCTTTGGAAACTTCTGCTGAAAATGGTATATAAATATATGTCGTATTCATATTTGTACAGAGAGAAATAAATAAAGATAGATCCCTGTCCCCAAAGGGCTCACAGTCTAAAAAGAAACATAAGAGAGACACCAGCAACAGCCACTGGAGGGATGCTGAGCAGGGGTCGGATAGGGCCAGTTGCTCTCCTTCTGCTCAGTAAAGAGAATCACCACTTTTTCAAGGTATCTTTCACAAGTCGGGTTTTCAGACAGGCTGGCCCTCCACCAGTACTGAGAAAGGAGGAGAGGCAGGAGTCATGGGGCAGCTGAGGGTGACGCCAGCGATGGAGAGCGAAAGGTCCTGGCAATTTCTGCATGCAAAGCAGGGGCTCTGTCCCATAAGTTTTCCCTGGACATTGGAAGCTGCCGTGTGCTGAGTCAGGACTTTGGTCCACCTAAGCCACTACTGTCTACTCTGACTCAAAGCCGGAGGTGCTCCTCCCCCTGAACTTCTGGGCAGAAGTCCAGGGCATCCACACCCCTTGAGGGCCCCCAAATCCTCTTTAGTCTGTCCCTGGTGGTGTGGTTGCCACACCGTGAAGTTGACCCGCACTGCACCAAGTGGCTGAGCATGACATCTGCTTTAGAGTCAGAGTGGGGAGTGCGGAAAGAAATATGTGGGATGAGAATATGTTAAGTTGTGCATTGAAAGGTTCCTGCTAATAATACATATTTGCATAAATATACCTGCTTTATATTCTTACATTCTTGTGAGTTCAGTTACTGTTTGTACCATCAAGAACCTAAGTGAAAAATACTGTGTGTGTCACGGTGTGTGTCACTGTGTGTGTGTGTGTGTGTGTGTGTGTAGGGGGATGTTGCTTAACTTGCAGCAGGGGGCAGGGGCGGGGGGTGCTCCAAAGGCCTTTAGGTCTAGGCTCCAAAATTACCTGGGTGCAGCTCTGCTTGAAGCTCTGTTCTCCAAGAACCATGCAGCTAGAAACTGAACCTAGGACCTTCTGAATGCATGCAGCACCCATTGTGTGGGCATGTGAGCTGCGCAGCTTGGATCTCTGCTATATATAGTCTTATCAGTTATTCATTCATTTCATTCATTCCTTCAGTCCCTGGACTTCAGGCCTCGGCATAGCACAGAAACAGCACTGGTCGCTCTGGTAGATGACCTTCTTCGGGACCTTGATGAAGGTAGTGTCCCTCTCTTGGTCCTTTTAGATCTCTCAGCTGCTTTTGGCTCTATCGATCATGCTATCCTTCTCGACCGCCTGTGTGGGTTGGGTATCGGGGGCACTGTCTTACAGTGGTTCCGTTCTTACCTTAGCGGGTGTGTCCAGTCGGTGTGCATTGAGGACAGATGCTCTGACCCATGGTCACTCCTTTATCGAGTTCCCCAGGGTTCAGTTCTTGCCCCTGTCCTCTCTAACATCTATCTGAAGCCGCTGGGTCAGGTCATTTCCCAGTTTGGGGTGAGATTTCATCAATATGCTGATGATACTCAGCTGTATATTGCCACCCCAGACCATTCTAGGGATGCTGTTTCTGTGCTTACTTGATGCCTGGAAGCTGTTAAGGTCTGGATGAATCAAAACAAGCTCAGTCAGAATCCCACTAAGACTGAACTACTTTTACTCAGCCCTCGTACCGGCCAACACCTGGATGTGAACCTTGTTTTAGATGGGGTGGCGCTGCCCCCAAAGGAGCTTGTTTGGAGGTCCTTTTGTATTTGGAGGGATTTGGAGGGAATTAGGAGGTCCTTTTGTACTCGCGCCTCCTGCTTGAACAGCAGGTGGAAGCTGTGGCCAGAAGTGCGTTTGCCCAGCTTCATCTGATTCACCAATTATCCCTTACCTTGATCGGCAGGCATTAATGACAGTGACCCAGGCCCTTGTTATCTCCCGTTTAGATTATTGTAATGATCTCTATCTAGGGTTACCTTTGAGGACGATCGGGTAGCTACAACGGGTCCAGAATGCAGCAGCTCACCTACTCATGGGTGCCAGAAAATATGACAGGTTAACACCTCTCCTGCAGTCATTGCACTAGTTGCCTTTTTGCTTCTGAGTTCAATTTAAGGTCCTGGTTCTGACCTTCAAAGCCTTGCGGGGCTTGGCGCCTGTCGTCCTACAGACCTGCCTCTCCTATCCAGTTACATCCCGTCCAGTCAGATCATCTCAGACGTCCCTTTTTTCGGTCCCTGATTTCCAAGAGGATCGGGGCTCTTGGACTCGTGAAAGGGCCTTTTTGGTTGCTGCCCCACTTCTTTGGAATTCTCTTCCTCTTCAGATCCATCTAGCCCCTTCCTTACTGATCTTCAAATCTCTATTGAAGACTTTTCTTTTTCACCAGGCTTTTGCCCTGTAGTTTACTTATTTGTTTTTTTGTTAGTTACTTTAGTTTTTAATTTAGAATGTAATTTTTAATGTTGCCTTGTCACTTGGCTCCAGATATCTTAAACATCCCCACTACCAATCCCCTACTATACTAGCAGCCCGACACGCCTGGAAGGAACTGGGAAGGCAACTAAACTTCGATCCCTATGCCCACATGGATATGACACTGTGGGGTAACCCACACATATTGATAGGCAAACAACCAATTTTGTGGAAACATTGGATTGATAAATGGATTTACCGGTTATCACAGCTGATAGTTTTTAATTTAGAATGTAATTTTTAATGTTGCCTTGTTTGCATGTTTTTGTGTACCGCCCGGAGTCTTCGGAGCGGGCGGTATATTAAATGTTTCTAATAAATAATAAATAAATAATAAATATGGGGGCAAAGGAGAAAAAGGTAATCAGGAGGTCAAATGATCATGACATGTAAGTGGTATGATCTGTGACACTTCTATGAAGAGCTGAAACGTGCCTCACATCAGCATGGGGTCCATTCACAGCAGCAGTAAAGAGTCATTCCAAAATCTTCCGGGCTGTGCTATGTAAATTAACCCCAACAAATCACCTTCTGTCATGAAAGGCAGTTCTCTCCTTTGTAAATGGGTGGAATTATTATGGGACAACAATTTTCAAGAGGAATTGCACTACGTGGATGTTTGCCCACTCCAAGGGGATATCTGCAATCCCTGTCTGGAAATCTACACCACACACACAGGCATCTGTTTACACACACCCCAAAAATGGCTGCAGATGTGAAGGATTTCCATCTTATTTTATTTCACTAGAGGTGATCTGAGCACCTGGAAAGACCCTCAGGGTTAAGGAAGAGGAATCTGACATCTTTTCCTCGAATGAGCTCTGATAACCTGACCTCTCTTTTGTGGCAGGGCGGTGCCTACCAAATATTGGCACCTCCTGTCCTTCCTCTTTGCCATTCAGGAGGTCAATGAGAATCCCAGACTCCTGCCCAACCTCACCCTGGGCTACAACATCTGTGAGACCTCCTCCCATGCAAGGATTACTTCTGATGCTACGTTGGACTTGCTGTCCACTGGGCAGCTGAATGTTCCAAACTACAGCTGTAGCAGACAGAATCCCCTCTTGGCCGTTCTGGAAGGGGCTGACTCCGAATTATCTATCCAGATCTCAACCATGTTGGGCATCTACAAAACTCCACAGGTACAACCTCGCTCTCTCCCCAACCCCCACCCAACACTGGAATGGAAGCAGAGGGCACAAGGCATTAATGTGAGGCCAGAGACAGTTTTAGAAGAAAGTGGTTGTAGTGATGGGAAGGATTTGAGGGAGGACGAGGCCTCAGTTAGTGCAACTGCTGGGAAGTTGGGCCTAATAAAGGGGAAAGCCCGGGAAATTCAAAACAGAAGGACCAATCCAGAGGACTGGGTGAGGACTCCACTCACAGCCACCTAGTGAAGAAGTGAAAGCTTTTTTTCTTAGTTTGTTCTGTCCCAGGTGCCCTGAGGAAGCAGCTGGCTGAGAGCTGCTGTGAGTGGTAACTTAGGGGCCAGTTCAATTAGACGTGTGAGTGAATTTTGTCCCCTTTACTATATTGCTTGGAATCTGAGTTGCCAGGTTAATGAAAACTTTCTCTCTTACAATCTGCTTTATGAAGAGATCATTATTGTTATAGCATACTGTTGCTTTTCTTTTAATCTAATAATAAACCCTTGTTGGTGAAGTGTGCTACTCTTCACCAGCTGGTTGAACAAGCAAGCAAACAAACAAACAAACAGTTTCCAGGGTTAGGCAGTGAGCGTTCTGTGGCCAGCCTGTAGCAAAACCCCAGCCTGCCTGTGCCTGATCTCCTCCAATTGCGGCGGGTAGGGCCAGGCTGGGTGAGCAGCTCAGCTTTCAGCTGATTCTGCCCCTCCAGCAGGGCCTACAGCCCCACCTGCAGGAGGAAATGTCACCACTTAGGCAGGCACGGGCAGCAGAGTGGGGGAAGACATACAGTGGTGTTGACAGGAACCATCCCCAGAGAGAAAAGAAATGGGAGAGGAAATGGGAAAGGGAAGAAATGCAGGTGAGAACAGAAGAAATGCAGTGGTGGCAGCAGGAAGCAGGGGTTAGCGCCACCATTATACTGAGTTCGAAGAACCCAGGCTGCCGCCCCTCAGGGGGCCATGCGTCACTCCCCAGGCATGCCCCTGCCTCTGATGTCAGACGCTGGGGCATTATTTCACTCGCAAGCAGGGCGTGCGGCCCCATTTATGAGCAAAATCTGGCCAGCATCATTTTCACAGTGCAGCTGGAGCAGCTCTCCCTGCCTTTTAAAGCCATGCTGCAAACGCGGTGCTGGCCGGATTTTGCTCATAAATGGGGCCATGTGGCCCCATTTGTGATAGAAACCAGTGCCCAGGGATGGAAGAAGATTCACTGGTTCCATCCACCACTACTGTTGTGTTTCTCCCCTATCCTACTGCCTGTGCCTGCAGAGTGCCAAAGAGTTGTGTTTATCTCCCCCACTGCACCCACCCGCCACTTTTGCTGGGGCTGGCACATTCCAGACAGAATGAATCAAGGCAAGGGAGGAAGGGGGATAGTGGACAGACTGTCCATAGAAAATGTTGTGTGTGCAGGTCAGTGGGAAGCATCTTATTCAGAATTTCATCTTTAAAAAAAGAATGTTTCCACCTTTCCCTGAGCATATTATGGTGTAAAAAGTTGCACATTCAGCTTATTTAAGTGGTAGGCTTGCATCTATGTTTGTCATTGTTATTTAAATGCTGGCCAAAAAAAAATGAAGTTAAATGCTTCTCTTTTCACAAAAACTTGGGGATTACAATATTCGTGGTGCATGTGGTATGCTATAATGCTATGATGTAAGTTCAAGGCCACAGTTAAGTTTGGATAATAGCATAGCAAGGGGCTAAAGATGGAAGGGGTTCCATGTAATATTCTAATTTTCTGGGATTGTGGATTTGGGGTTTTCATGAGCTGTACGCCATGATCATCACAATTATAACAAATTAAGGCTTGACTTATCTCGCTTTGCATGTAATACGTCTGTCTCATATATCAGTTTCACCTTTTAATTTGCATTACTGAAATTAATGGACTTTTGCATGATATTCTAATTTTCCGAGTTTCACCTGTAGATCTTTCAGTCGTTGACAGAGCCATTGTATCTCGTGACAGCCCTGTGCAGCTGAGACATATTCTGCTTCAGTGGTTGATGATGCTGTTATGTCTTGCTTGGTGCTTGAACAGCTTATGGCTCCATCTCCATAGAAAATCATGTGACTGCTCGTCAATTTCCTTTCTGTTAGTTCTCCACCCCAGTCTGCATCTGCGTATGCTTCTAGTTTTGGTTGACTGGTAGCTGGTATCTTGAGCTTAAAGTGTGCAGTACCCTTTAGGTACCTAACAAGTCTCTTAATCGCATTCCAGTCCTTGACTGTTGGTGATGCAGTCTTTCTACAAAGTAAGCCAACTGCTGTACTAATATCAGGCCTAGTGAGTGTACTAATATATAGAAGCTTACCCAATGCTTCGTGATATCTATGGTTGTCAGATAGTGGCTCAGTTTGATCTTCTTGCTTTATGTAGTTCATTTCCATTGGAGTTGGTGTAGGATTCGCATCTTCCAGTCTGAGCAGGTTTATCAAGTCTTTAATTTTCTGTTCTTGGTTGATGAAGAAACTTCCATCTTTCTCTCTTTGTACTTGAATGCCCAAGTAGTGTGCAATGTTGCCAAGTCACTTGACTTCCACCTCTCTGTTCAGAAGATGCATTATTTCCTTGCTGTCATCTGGATTTTCATAGGCAAGAATCAAATCATCAACATATGCCAAAATGTAAGTCCATTTGCCATCTGTGAATTTCGTGTACAGGCAGGGATCAGCTTCACTTCTTTTGAAGTTTGCTTGAAGCAGCATATCATTTAGTTTTGTGTTTCATGCTCTGGCAGCCTGTTTTAAACCATAAATGCTCTTTTGCAGTTTGCATACATAGTCCTCTTTTCCTTTCTCCAAGAAACCTGGTTGTTGTTGCATGTAAATGTCCTCTTCTAGTTCACCAAGCAAGAATGCAGTTTTCACGTCTAGGTGTTCAACCTGCATTCCTTTGCTAGCAGCAATACTTAATAGAGTCCTTTACTGTGGTATGTTTAACCACTGGTGCAAATGTTTTATCATAATCTTCTCCATATTTCTGTGAATATCCTTTCGCTACTAATCTGGCTTTGTAGCACTGAATCTCACCATCAGCATCATGTTTGAGTATGAAAACCCATTTGCAGCTTATAACTTTCTTCCCTTGAGGTAACTTAATAAGAGTCCAGGTTTTGTTTTTCTGTCGAGCCTCAAGCTCTTCAATTGTAGCTTGTTTCCACTTCTGGGCTTCTGGTTGTGGTAGCTGGGATATTTCATCCCATGATGAGGGTTCTGGTTGTTCCGCCATTCTTGCGAGGTAGGACAGTCTCGGGGCTGGAACACCTCTGTTTGAGCGCGTTGATCACCTCACCTCACTCTCTGTGGTCCCTTCCATTATCTCAGGTGCATCTGATGGATCGCTGGGGGTCTCTGTGTTGAGCGTGGTTGGATTTGGATCTGCTGTCTCCTCCTCCTCAATTCCTCTGAGATCAGGAAGCATAATCCAGTTGTCAGGGTATTTGGTCTGGTTGCTTGCTTCGGTGTAGGCCCCCTCTGAAGACGTAGCTCTTTCATTTTCATCAAAATGCACCAATCTGCTTATGGTTATCTTGTTGGTGTCAGGATCCAGAATTCTGTAGCCTTTGGATTGCCCTGAGTAGCCTACAAAAATCCCTTTTGTGGCCCTAGCCCCTAACTTCATCCTTTTTTCCTTTGGGATGTATGGGTAAGCCTTGCTTCCAAAGACACGCAGATGCGTCATGGACGGCTTATGACCATGCCAAAGTTCACATGGTGTTGTTCCTATAGGCTTTGTGTGCATTCTGTTTTGTATGTATGTAGCAGTCATGATGCCTTCTTCCCAGAGTTTCTGTGGGAGGTGTGCAAGCATGCATCTTACCATATCTGGGAGGCTTCTGTTCTTTCTTTCTGAGACTCCATTTTGGGATGGATTGTAAGCTACTGTGGTTTGATGCATGATTCCATGTTCTCTCAGGAACTGCTGTGTGGCGCTGGACATATATTCTTCTCCATTGTCTGTGCACAGGATCTTTGGCTTCCACCCAGATTTGTTGCTTGCCATGGCCACGTAGTCCTGGAGTTTCTTGAGCATCTGTGATTTCTCCTTTAGCAGAAACACAACTGAATATTGTGAGAAATCGTCGATGAATGTGAGGGGAAAAAATCTGAAGTTACCTATGGTAGCTGGTAGTGGTCCTGATATATAGCTGTGGATCAGCTCCAGGGGTCTTCTGGTCTCACTCTGCTTAGGAAATGGCTTGTTAACTGCTTTGGACTCAAGACAACAAACATAGTTAGTCACAATGTCACATGGTACAAAATCAATGCCATCAGCTAATCCCTTTTCCTTCATGTTCTGGATTGACTCATAGCTCCTGTCTCCTAGGCTTCTATGCCACAGTTGCAAGCAGTTTTCATGCAGGCATGACTGAGCAAGGTGCACTTCATTAGGCTGGTATGCCTCAGGTTTGGACCAGGCTGGTCTTTCTCTGTCTTTGATACAGGTCCTGCACGCTGTATAGGCCTTTGCATTCAGAGCCTACAAGGCAAACTTCTCCATTTTGGGTAACAACACATTGTCCATTTCTATTATACAGTTCACAGCCTTGTTTCTCTAGCTTGGATATTGAAAGCAAGGAGCTTGAGAAGTCAGGGATATACAAAACACCTCTCACCAAAAACTCATTAATTGATCCATCCAATAACTTGCAATAGAAAATTCCTTTGCCTTTCTTCTTTGCTTTAATTGTAGTATTATTGCCCAAATGAACAATCTCTTCAGGAATATCAAATTGTTCAGTATAGAAATCCAAATTATTCGAGATATGAACTGTGGAACCACTGTCTAAAATGCATCTTCTATTTTCTTGAAACAGTGAAGCACTGACATTCTTATTTGAATTTGCACGCTTAAAATCCTTATTTAAATTTCTTTCAGTAAAATCAACTCTTCTTGTCCGATTCTTGGGACAGTTCACCACCTTGTGGCCAGATTGGTTACACAGAAAACATCTAAAGGCATTAGTCCCAGTTGGCCTCATTCCAGGAGCAGTCTCCCTGCTGGCGGTCATGTGACCTCTCTCTCTGGACTGAGTTTCCTTGGCAATGAAGCCAGACCTCTTTCTATGCAAATGTGGGGCACCCATGCAGTTTCCTCTTGCAGCATTCCCTCCCCACCTTGGGTTTCCTCCTCTGGTATGGCCAATTGTTGCTTTAAGAGCAAAGTTACTTGCCAATTCATCTTCATATCGAGAATTCAAAACTTTCCATCTGTTTGCTTCAGAAGATACAGTTTCCACTGCTCTCTCAAAGCTTAGAGTGGTGTGGACTTCCAATTGGCCAATTATATTGCTATAGCTGGGGGGCATGCATAGGAACAGAGCTTCCAACTTCTGATGCTCTGTAAATTCCTCCCCTGCAACTTTAAATTGTGCAAAAAAAAGTCCCATAGGAGTCCAACATGTGTGGCAAAACAGTCCCCATCTTTATACTGGATATTCTGCATTTTCTTTCTCAAGTTAAAGGTTTATGCCCACCCGTTTTACATATGCAAGGAATCTAGCTTGCTTAGCATTTCCTTTGAGGTCTCGAGATCACATATAGTAGAAAGATAATTTTTACTTACAGAAGCAGCTATCAAAGCTTGAGCTTGAGCATCTTTGAGCAGCCATTTTTCTTTAGCAGTCTTCTCAGGAGCTGTAGTTCCATCTGCGGGCAGGGGAGGGGTCTTCCTCAGTTACCTTTTGCAGCCCTTCAGCTCTCAATGCAAGCCTCAGTCAGGTTTTCCATTCCAAGTAATTGTCTGGGTTCAGGATAGTTAGCCTGAGCTTTCCCTCTAGGTAAGTAGCCATCCTCACTGGGCTCCAAGAAAAGGCAGTTGCTGTTGATTAGCAATTCAAAGTGTCCACGCTAGATCTAACTGGATCTCCTGGAACAGACTTAACTCTCTAGTTGTAGTACACACAGCTCAAAATACTGGGCTCCCATAACCTGTTGGGAATTCTCTCTGGTAAGAGAATCCCTTTTTCATTACAGCAGAGTGCACAGAGGCACAACACAGCGGATTTAGTTAGGCATGTGTGTATGCTGAGAGTAAAGTAACTTGGAGCCAGTTCATAGTTTCAAATCAATATATATGGCATGTATTAGAGAACTCCATTTTAGACAGGAAAGTGAGGAGTTAGGATCTCTAATCTAGCTAGCTAGCTGGATGCAGATGGATTCTGCATCTCTGCACACATGGTGCAGGGAGAGGAGCTTGCTTGCATGTTGCAAGGCAGAAGGAACAGGAAGAGAAGGGAGGAAGTGACCCTGAGATTAGCAAGCTACATTCCAAAGGGATAGTGTCAGAACAGTAGAGAAGAGATGATCAATGTCTTGGCCCTCTGACTCACTAGTCTGTCATCTTATGTCACTGAGACAAGAGACAGCGCAAAGTCATTTACTTCCAACAATACATTTCCTCTGAGACCTTGTTTGTTACACTTTGTTTATTCTGCAGGTGATTTCATAATATCTAAATGTGCACACCCAAGTGGGTTTCAAAAAAGAAATTAGCCAGATCGTGTGTGTGTGTGTGTGTGTAACTATAGGTATGTATGTATGTATGTATGTATGTATTCTATTTCTGTACCACCCTTCCAAAAATGGCTCAGGGTGGTTTACACAGAGAAATAATGTTTCATCAGAATGAGTTCTGTTTGGAACTGTTGGTTGCCCAGTTTATTACCTCTATCTCTTTCTCTCAAATTGTCTTCATTTGTCACACAGACACACACACACTTACTTATCACAAAGCTCTTTAGGGAACTGGATATTGTCGAGGACATGAACGGAGCAGGCAGAGTCCAGTTTTCAGCAACTTGTCCTGTTGCTGGTGGGTCAGCAGGTTTGGACAGCGATCCCTGCTATAAAATGAGGGAGAGGGTTATAAGCACGTCCCTGTTTTTTTAATATCTGCAAAATATTGCTGGGCATGTATCAACAGGATTGGCACCAGGCAAGTGCTCTAAGAAAGAGAATTCTAGACCAGGGTGCCACCACAGAGAAGGTCCTGCTCTTGATCATCACCCATCCAGTTAGTGGAGATGTTTTCACATTGTGAAATGCTCCAGGTGACCAGTGAGAGGCAGGGTCTAGCCATCATATTTTGTGCCAATCTAAGTTTCCAAGTAGTCTTTAAGGGCAGCTCCATGCAAGGTATGCATTGCAGCAGTCTAGTTTGGATGCTACTTGAGCATGGATAAAGTTCCTCACCAAAGGCTCTTGAGTAAACTAAGCAGTCATGGGATAAGGGGACAGGTACAATTGTGGATTGGTAACTGGTTGAAGGGTAGAAATAAATGGACAGTGTTCACCATGGAGCGAGATAAGAAGTGGGGTCCACCAGAGATCTGTATTGAGAATGATGTTCTTTAACTTATTCATAAAATTATCTAGAAGTTGGGGTTAGGGGTGTGCACTGAACCAGTTTTTGCGGTTCAGTTCAAATTTGGACCAAATTTGAACGGCTGTGCCGTGAACCAGTTTGATCGAACTGACCAGTGGTCTGGTCCATTTGATCGAACTGGGTCAAACCAGTTTGACCTGGTTTGATGGTCCAAGGTGCTATACTTGTGAAGGGGAATCCAGTGAGGATTCAGCTTCAGGTGGGAGCAGCATTCCTCTCAATTATTTAATTAAAATATTTATATACACTGCTTGGAGGAGTGCTGGGATTTAGAGGAGCCACCTCAGGCACCAGTATGGTTCCCTCTCACCACAACCCCCACCAGCCACCCTTAGAAGCCTTACCAAATCCGCCTTTACAAGCATAGCCCCTCGAACAGTTGGACCAGGTCGAACCAGTCCATGAGACCAGGACCGGTTCAATTCGAACTTGGACCGGCCACCTTTTTTTTTAAGGTGGTCCAGTTCCAGTTTGAATCAGTCAACCCAGGATGCTTTGACTCGAACCCAGTTCAATTTGAACTGGTTCTGCACAGACCTACTTGAGGTAAGCAGCAAAGTGGACAAATTTGCAGATGACAATGAACTATTTTGGGTTGTGAAATCCACCACAGATTGTGATGAGCTCCAAAAGGATCTCTACAGACTGGGTGAGTAGGTGACAAAATGGCAAATGTGATTCAAAGTAAGCAAGTGCAAAGTGATTTATCCTGGGGCAAAATAACCCTAATGTGCAGCCTCAATTTGGGGGGAAACAGAGTCCTGTCTGTACTGGTCCTTGATAGCCCAAAGGGACTTTGAAGTAAAGGCAGCTGATATGTGGACTTATGCCCTCCCTCCCAGAGGAGATTCGCACCAAAAGACGTGTGTAAGCCGCCAGGTTGCTGAAAATGGAAGTGCTTCTTGAGAGAGAGTTGAGAACAGGATGAGAACTACATCCTTGATTAGACAGGCCACCCACCAATAGTACATCTGAACTTCTCCCATCCAGTCCATGACTGACTTCAGGGACCTGTTCAGAACTTCTTCTATCTCACCGTAACTTTGAAGAAAATAAAGAAAGAAAAACTGGAGTTGGGTACCATTTGCATATTTATGATGCGTCATCCAATATCCTTGAATGATATCTCCCTGCAAATAGATTTGTAGATGATAAAAAGCATGAGGGGCAGAACAGAATCCTGCAGAGCAAGTGAAAAGGTGCAGAGCGAAAGTCCCCCAGCACCATCTTCTGGAACTGACTTGCCAGACAGGAATGAGAACTCTGCAGTATGGTGCCCCCACATTCAGTGTTCCCTCCAACAGGGATTCCCAGATGACTACAACTCCCATAATTCCCAAGCAAAAGCTGTTGCAGCAGGGGATTCTGGGACGTGTAGTCAACAACATCTGGGAATCCCTGTTAGGGGAAACACTGCCCAGTTCCCCTTTTTAACAGACAATCCGAAAAGAGACGGTCAACCATATCAAAACATGCCTCCAAGTTCTGGAGAATCATCAAGGTGATTTCCCCATCCTTCTGGAATGAGTCATCCATCAGCATGGCAAAAGCGGCTTCCATTCAAACTCAGAGGAACAGTAAAGCGTAGGAAGATTCAGAGGCATAGGGAGGTTGGTTGGAGGTTGGTGGTGGCCATCATGGGACATGTCACAGCCACCACCTGCCTTTGAAGTGCTTCTGCCTGCCCACATCTGCCACACCCCTTGTCCCAGTGCCAGAGCCATGCAAATGCAGAGGGCTTGGCTGAAATCAGAGCACAGAGAGACAGGGCCCTAAGACTTTCCCAACTTACCAGATGGCACTTTGTTCACTGGCTGGGTGCTGGTGAGGGAGGGAAAGGAAGTACCCATCTGGAAAACAATGTGCTGGCTGGCCAACTGGGAAAGGGCATGGTCGCAAGCATCCATCTCTACCCACAGGTCAGTCCTTTGATCACCAGCAGGGTGTATCTTTTCTATCACTCACTCCAAGAGAGGAGAAGATAGAAGCACCCAGCTGACGAACAAACTGCCGGCGAGCAGGAAGAGGGTGAGCATACATGCAGATTGTCTAGGTGTTGTCTATCCAACCTGGACTTCTGGGAGTCCAGCACCATTTGTACGCCCCTCATCGTGGCTACACCACTGGGGAGATTGCATAGGCAAGCACATCATTTCTGCAAGGTTCTTCCAGCACCCAATCCAACTAGGGTCTTCAGAGGTAGAACTGAGCCTGGAAACAAACAGGAATTTTGATGGTTGCTCTTACGTTTTGGTGAAGGAGTGTCTGAACTTTCTCCTGAAAACAAGGGGGGAAATCCCCATTGCTTCCTTTCCTTATCAGGTCAGTTATGGTGCGGTTTCTCATGCTGTTATGGATAAATTTCCACTTCCTTTTTGTTACCGGATGATCCCTAAGGAAAACCATCAGTACCTGGGCATTGCCAGACTGCTCCAGCATTTCAGATGGACGTGGGTTGGCCTCCTTTTTCCCAACAATGATGACGGGGAAAGCTTTGTGCGGGCCTTGACACCTGTGCTCACCCAGAGTGGTGTTTGTGTTGCCTTCTCCCAGAGCATCACCGGAGAGTCTATCTTCTTTTTTAAGATGCTTATGGAGCTGCACGAAATACTTCCACTTCTTATGCAAAGAGAAGTTGGGGTATTTGTTCACTATGGAAAGATCAACTCAATGATGGATCGAAGATACCTAAATCAACAACTTGATGAGCAGATGAAACCCAGGCAGGGGAAGGTTTGGATCATCTTAGGTGTGCAGGACAGAACCTTGGCTTCAAATATTTTAAAAATGTCTCACATTCATGGCTCTTTGTCCCTCCTAAGCCAGGCCAAGAAAAGGCAAAGCTATGCCACTTTGGGCACATTTCTCAGTGCCATTGAGAAGTTTGGGCAGGAGGCATTTCTTTGTTCAGATGCAAAGCAGAAATTGTCTGTGAGAAGCCAGATAAGATGCAGATCGAAGGAGAAACTGGAGAACCTGCCCCAAAATGTCTTCAAGAAGATCCTGTCTGGTGAGGGCTACAGCATTTACATATCTGTCCAGGCCATGATGCATGCCATAAGTGCTGTATATGCCTCCAAATCCAAGAGGGAGATGATGGTAGCTGGAGACGTGTCAGACCGTCGAAGGATACAGCCATGGCAGGTATTACATTTCTCTCCTAGGTATCTCCCCTGACCATGGGCTCCTCCAGACAGTGGCATATTCCAACAGCCACGGGGGCAGGGGGGTGGAACCTGAGGAATCCACCATACTAGCAAGAAAGAGATTGTGCTATATTCTTATTGCCATCTGCTTGGCATGTTGCAGCAATCTGTGAAACAGCCATCATTTTTCATGTTCTATTTATTCTAAAGAAAGTTGTATTTCATGGCTCTTTCATGGATTGTAAGAGATCAGTGGCCATCGTGAGAATGCTACAATCAAATTAGGATGAAGAGGAAATGCTCATCTGCGGGCTGGGTACAGAGGTGGGAGGTGTGGGGAGTACTTTCCCTCCACCCTCACTCTGGAGCTGGGTACAAGTTCTGAGCTTGTTGAGGTTTCTCCTCCCCTAGCAATCGTCCTGAGAACACCCCTTCTGTCTGTCTGCTTAGTGTGGATTCCCTGCTTTTCCCCTGTGGTAATCCAAGCTGATGTTGCAATACTTCAGCATCTGGAATATATCGGCACCCCCATTATAATTTGTTATTCCTGATCTCTAAATCCTCTTTTGTTCCAGGTTCACCCTTTTCTGAGAAATGTCCGGGTGCACAATTATTCCACAGATGGAGTGTATTTGGATAAGAATGGGGACCTCGTGGATGACCTTGACCTTGTGAACTGGGTTGTCTTTCCAAATGGCTCCTATGATGCAGTGCAAGTGGGAAGTATCAAGCAACAAGAATCCGCAGACATCAAAGTCAGCATTGACCAGGAATCCATCGTGTGGCCCAGGTGGTTTAACCAGGTGCATCAATCCTCTTCAATCCTCTTCTTCCATTTCACATATATTCAACTTAAATAACATTGGTAAGGTACTATAAAAGATTCAATAAGGATATAATTTCTAGCTGATTAGAGCATGAACTAAAAAGATGGGGAATGCTCATGGGACAATTGCGTTGAACTAGAAAAGCAAGATCAGTTATTGATGAGGGTCATGCATGGCTGCACCTAAATCCAGACCCTAGTAGGGTATCCTCTAGCTTAGGTGGTCAGCAACTTGACCAACTACCAACTGGAGAACTGCCTAGTTGAACTGCACATTCAAGAACCTGAAACCTGAAGAAGATGACAGCTCAGAGCTCAGTGGAGAACACAGGAACCTGTCTTCTATGCAGTCAGACCATTGGCCCAATGCCCTACTATTCAGCACAAGCCTCACACATGACCACTAACCCCCATCCCCTTCCTTGCTTCCTACGATCACACGATCACAAGACAGGCGTGTGAACCTGGGTAAGGTGCTTGCCCTTCCCAACCAGTGATTGTGTGAACTAGTCTCCTGTCTCCTGTCCTGATTTTAAAAAATGAACTGCTTGATCCATATATTCTCCTTCTTTTTCTCCCCTAGTTGTGACCCGAACAGCAAAAGCAAATACCAAAGCATACCCTCCAGGCAGTGGTCTATCAAAAGCCCTAGCTTCCAAAATGGAATAGGTCCAACCAGGCTTGGGACTAGAGTTCCATTTTGCTCCTTCCCAACCCTGTGACGCATTTCCACCATAGGAACATAGGAAGCTGCCTTTTACCAAGTCAGACCCTGGGTCCATCTAGCTCAGTATTGTCAACACTGACTGGCAGCAGCTCTCCAAGGTTTCAGGCAGGAGTCTTGTCCAACCCAAGCACAGAGGGCCAAACCAGGCCTCCACCAGCCAGCGCTGATGGGGGAGAGTCACTCCATGGCAGCACATAAGGTGACCTCCTGCTTACCTGCCCCACCTGCCCTTTTCAACCCCATAGAGTCCCCGCCACTTGGCTTGTAAAGGGGAATCCTTACTGGATTCCCCTTTGCAAGCTGGCAGAACCAGGCTGAAGCAGCCCGAAGCAGGTTGATCTGGTTCCAGTGTGGTACTGTCCGAACCACCGGCCAGTTCTAACAAAGTGGCTCATGGACCGGTGGTTTGTTTCAGTTCAGTTTGAGTTGAGTTCGAACTTGAACAGAAGCACATGGAGCAGTTCCATGTACACCACAACCTGGGACCTTCTACAGGGAAAACATGCTATGATTTATCCCAAGGAATCATATGACCCAGCCAGGCAATGTCATTCTTTCTGAGAAGGACTTAGACAGCACATAGGAATTTCCTTCAGATTGAATGGTTTATCTGCCTATTGTGACAGGCAGTGAATCCTCAAGTGGTTGGAGGCAGGAGTCTTTCCCAGTTCTGCTGCCTAAGACTGTTTAACTGGAGACGGCAAGGGTTGAATCTTGGACCTTCTGCATGCAAAACAGGAGGGCTCTGCCACTGAGCCATAGTCCCACCACCAACAAAAAATTATCCACAACTTTGGCATGATGCCCCTTCTCTTCCTTCTTAGACTCTGCCGCGTTCCAGGTGCACAGAAAGCTGCGCCCTGGATACACCAAGGTGATTCAGGAAGGAAAGCCAGTTTGCTGCTATGGATGTGCTCCCTGCACAGAAGGGACAATCTCCATTCTGGAAGGTAGGTTGCCTCAGAGAGGAGGACAACCCTTTGGGGAACAGGACAGCGATGCACTCAGATCTTATCTGAGAGGTTGGCTTAGACATTTTACAAATTGGTCTCCTTCCTTTCTTACTATGTCTCATTGGATGCTTGGACTGAAGACAGAACATCAAAGAGTTCTTCAGTGGTCCCCCATCCAGATTTTGACCACACACCCAACTGCTTAGTGGCTGCATCAAGGTGGCTGCATCATGTACCACCAGACCATGCCTTGTAATTTGGTTTATGAAGTGAGTTGAAAGAAATGAGCTTGGTCGATGGTTGAGGGGAAGAGGAGAAGTGATTCGTGGCGTGGGAGAGTTCAGCCTCACTCCAACCCATTGCACTTTCATTCTGCAATTGCACCCAACCTCTGATTTAAGAATGCCATCCAGAATATGCCCCAGAATCTCCTACCAGATGCTGTGTAAGACTCTAGTGCATCGCTTCTCGGCCTTTTGGCTAAGATCAAGCATAAATGTTTTCTGTGTTAATCAATCTGTTCTGATCAGTAAGAATCTAGTGCAGGCCTGCACAACAACTTGGGCCCTCCAACTGCTGTTGGACTGTTGTGTACATATTTTATGTTTGTGCTACAGACACGTGTATATATATCAGCTCAAATTGGGAGTTTTCCAAATTTCCTTTTTTGCTAGACAGATACTTATGTGTTCTGATTAAACTGAAACAGAAAAGAAGATAAAGAACTGATTTTTCTACCTCTTTCCGATTTAGAAAGAATTTTGTTAAACTGTTATTATTATTATTATTTCTTGTTTACACAGTCAGACAGGTGTTATTGACTGGTTTGTTTTATCCAGACATCGAGTCCTTCCCAAGGACCTGGGATGGCTGAATTTTAGCATCCATACTGCTGGTTATTATAGATATCGTCACAAAATATAGGCTGTTCCCAGTAAAGTTGCTTTTTGTAATTGGCTGATGGTGATTTCTGTGGCCCCTATGGTGCTGAGGTGCTCTTCAAAGTCTTTTGGGACTGCACCCAGGGCGCCAATTACCACTGGGATTATTTTGGTCTTTTTCTGCTACAGCCTTTCAATTCAATTTGTAGATCTTTGTATAATTATTATTATTTTCTTGTTTACACAGTCAGACAGGTGTTATTGACTGGTTTGTTTTATCCATACATCGAGTCCTTCCCAAGGACCTGGGATGCCAGATTTTATTGTCAATGGTTATAGATATCGTCGCAGAATATAGGCTGCTCCCAGTAAAGCTGCTTTTTGTAATTGGCTGATGGTGATTTCTGTGGCCCCTATGGTGTTGAGGTGCTCTTCAAGGTCTTTTGGAACTGCACCCAGGGCGCCAATTACCACTGGGATTATTTTGGTCTTCTTCTGCCACAGCCTTTCAATTTCAATTTGTAGATCTTTGTATTTGGTGATTTTTTTCTATTTCTTTTTCTTCTATTCTGCTATCCCCTGGTATTGCTATGTCGATTATTTTGACTTGTTTTTCTTTCTTCTCGACTACAGTGATATCTGGTGTATTGTGTGGCAGATGTTTGTCTGTTTGTAGTCGGAAGTCCCATAGTATTTTTACATATTCATTTTCTTCAACTTTTTCAATTTGATGGTCCCACCAATTCTTGGCTACAGGTAGCTTGTATTTTTTGCAGATGTTCCAGTGTATCATCCCTGCTACCTTGTCATGCCTTTGTTTGTAGTCAGTCTGTGCGATCTTCTTACAACAGCTGATCAGGTGGTCCACTCTTTCATCTGCTTCTTTACAAAGGCGGCACTTGCTGTTTGTTGTGGATTTTTCTACTTTTGCTCTTATTGCATTTGTTCTTAGTGCCTGTTCTTGTGTAGCCAGTATTAAACCCTCTGTTTCTTTCTTCAAGTTGCCATTCTTAAGCCATTGCCAGGTCTTGGTGATGTCTGATTTTCCACTTATATTGTGTAAATATTGACCATGCAGGGGCTTATTTCTCCATTTTTCTGCTCGGTTCTTGACTTGTTCTTTCTTGTAGGCCTGCTTTGTTTCATTGGTGTTGAATAGTTTCGCGTTCTTGACCATTTGAAGTGCATCTTCTTCACTGTCCCTTATATATTCTTCAAGGCCTCTTTTCTCCTCCTCTACTGTTTGATGGAATTGCAGCATTCCTCTTCCACCTGAGCTGCGTGGGAGGTATAGCCTATCTACATCACTGCAGGGGTGCAGAGCATGATTGATGGTCATGATTTTCCTGGTCTTACGATCTAGCGTCTCTAGCTCTGCCTGGGTCCAGTCTATTATTCCTGCAGTGTATCTAATAACAGGTATAGCCCAGGTGTTTATGGCTTATATGATGTTCCCGCCATTGAGTTTGGACTTGAGGATTTTTCTAACTCTCCTGATGTATTCACTTCCAATTTTTCTTTTAACTTCAGTGTATGCGATGTTATCTGCCTGGAGAATGCCCAAGTATTTGTAAGGTTCTTTCTCTTCCAGTTTCTTGATTTTGCTTCCATTGGGCAGTTCTATTCCTTCTGTTTTTGTTATTTTCCCTCTGTTCATTATTAATGCAGCACACTTGTCTAGTACAAACTCCATTGCTATATCGCTACTGAATATACGGACAGTGTTTAGCAGTGATTCGATTTCTGACTGGGACTTTCCATACAACTTCAGATCGTCCATGTACAGCAGATGGTTGATTTGACTGGATGTTTTAGATGTTTGGTATCCGAGGCCTGTTTTGTTTAGTATTTGTGAAAGTGGGGTCATGGCGATTACAAACAATAGAGGGGATAGTGAGTCCCCTTGGAAAATGCCTCTTCTAATGCTAACCTGTCCAAGTGCCTTGCCATTGATTGTTAACTGTGTACTCCACATGCTCATTGCTTTTTTTATAAATATCTGAATGTTTTTGCTGACACCAGTTGTTTCTAAACATTTTAGTATCCATGTGTGAGGCAATGAATCAAAGGCTTTCTTGTAGTCAATCCATGCAACACTTAGATTGGTTTTTCTTCTCTTGCAGTTTTCTAAAATCATTTTGTCAATCAGCAGCTGGTCTTTTGTGCCTCTGGTGTTCGGGCAATTTCCTTTCTGTTCAACTGGAAGCTGTTTGTTAGTTAATAAGTGTTGCATCACTTCATATGCTATTATTCCAGTTAATAATTTGAACATGGTTGGCAGGCAGGTTATCAGTCTATAATTACTTGGAACTGCACCTTTTGCTGGGTCTTTCATAATGAGATGAGTTTTCCCAGTTGTTAGCCATTGTTCAATATCACCGCCTTTCATAATGTGATTGAACTGTTTTGATAGTTGTTTATGAAGGCTTGTTAGGTGTTTAAGCCAGAAGCCATGCAGTTCATCGTCGCCTGGCGCAGTCCAATTTTTAATTTTCTTTGCTCTTTCACTTATTAATTCTGGTGTTATTATTAGATCTTGCATTTGTTGGTTACATTTTTTGACCTCTTTCATCCAGCCTGCTTTTTTATTATAATCTATTGGATTGTCCCATAATTTCCCCCAGAATTGCACTGTTTCTTCTTTATTTGGTGTTTCTACGTTTCTTGCAGTTTCTCCTTCTATGCTTTGGTAGAAACGTCTCTGATTCGACTGGAATTGGAGATTCTGCCTGTGTTGTGTAATTCTGGCTTCATATCTGCTAATCTTCTTTGACACTGCTGTTATTTGCTGCTTTATTATTTCCAGGACTTCTCTAATTTTCCTTGAATCTAGGTGGTATTTTTGGATCAGATACTGTTTGGTGTTTTCATTCTTCAGCTTCTTGTCTTTCATATCTTTCAATTTACTAGCATCTGATCTAAGCCTGGAGATTTTATTTTCTAATCTAATCTTCCATTTAGGTGATATCCTGCTTTCTTTTTTGACAGGTCCACTGATCTTATATCCGAGCTCTTGTGTTGTTATTGTTGCTGCACTGTACATTAGTTGGTTTGTTTCTTGCAAATTATTGGTTGTTATTTCTGCAAGTGCAGCATTGACATCTTTTAATGCCTGAGCAAGTTGTTTTTTGGCAACTGTTTTTAGAGCAGGAAGTCGAACCCTGGTGGTTGTTTGGTTCATGTGCTCAGTTATTTTTTGCTTTAGTTCTTGTTGCTTTTCTGTTAAACGGCATTTGGGTTTTTGAGGTGAAGGCAAAGGGGAGGTTGCCTGGTTTTGATTTTGAAACAGTTCAGCAACGGTGGTATCCTCTATTTCCAACAGCTCCTCCATCTGCACCTGAGCAACTGCTTCAGTTGGTGGTAATTCTTCTTCCATATCTTGAGCCTGTGTTGCTCTTTGCAGTTCTTCCAGCTCAACTCCTGTGAATACTTTATTTCTTATTATGAATCTTCTCGGGTCTGCTAGCCTTTGTTCTGTTATTTCTGTATCTGGATGCTTCTCTTTCCAAATTTGGTACATTCTTTTAAAATAACCTCTTCTATTTGGAGTAGACTTGTAATAGCAGATCATTATTTCCTTGTTGGCATTTTTTGTATATTTTTTCCGGTTAAGCGACGTTTCTTCCAGTAGCTTTGCTGTCTCCAGCCCTGGTTGCTCAACTGAAGATCCTGAGTCCTGTTGCCCACTTGCCACAAGATGTCCAGGGACTATAGCACCTGGCGCGGTCCTTGTTGACCCGGGCGACGACCGATCCGGTATAGATTTATTAAAGTTACATCTCACCATATTGTTGATGGGAGAGGCACTCTTTGTCTGGCTCCTCTGGTGAGACCTGTACAGTATGGTTGGAACTCTGGCATAGCTCTCACCTTCATCAGAGCACACAAGGCCCACAACCACGTCAAGGTAGTGCCTCACTGGGCGTTATTATTATTTTCCATGTCTCTGACATCTTGGTATCAGTCTATGTGGCATATTGACATATCTGAAAAATAATAATAATAATAATTATTATTATTATTATTATTATTATTACTACTACTACTACTACATTTATATCCCGCTCTTCCTCCAAGGAGCCCAGAGCAGTGTACTACATACTTGAGTTTCTCTTTCACAACAACCCTGTGAAGTAGGTTAGGCTGAGAGAGAAGTGACTGGCCCAGAGTCACCCAGCTAGTATCATGGCTGAATGGGGATTTGAACTCGGGTCTCCCCGGTCCTAGTCCAGCACACTTTGACCCCTTCTAGATTATACCACATTAATAAGAGTCTGTCCCCGCTATGCTGAAACAGCTGTGGAAATAGGGGAACATACTTCAATTTATGGTGGTCTTGACCCAGTATCTTTTGCTTTTGGACAGAGATATTTTTAGAAATGGGTAAAATTACACAACAGAGGTTAGATATGAGACCAGAGTTGGCTCTATTAAAAGTATTTTCGGGAGCTAATTTGGCATTATTGTCGAAGGATCTTATAGTTTTCATATTAACTGCAGCTAGATTATCCATTGCACAGTACTGGAAGCATAAAACCATGTCTCTGACATCTTGGTATCAGTCTATGTGGCATATTGACATATCTGAAAAATTGACCCATATTATTCGTCTTGGAGAGGGTCAAGCTAATTCTATTGATTTTTTCATGATATGGTCAGAATTTATTTTGATAAATATTAAAGTTTAATGGGGGGTGCAGGGAGCAGCAACAGCGGGACATTTTACGAATCCTTAAAGGTATATTCTGCTTCCTCACTGCTCTCCTACCCCAGCTGCCACGGGGAGCTTCCGTGACTATTCACTGCAGGGCACAGTGACATCTGCACCCCCAGGATTTGGTGCCCTAGACGACCACCTAGGTGGTAGTTGGGGTTGTGCTATCGCCCTCCGGATCAAAATGCTGACAATGACTGGGAGCTGCAGGAGGAAATCAGGGAGGTGTCAAGGAAAGGCAGGGCAGTAAAAATGGGTGACCAATTACCCACACATAGACTGGGCCAATTCACAGGTAATGACAAAGAGATCAAATTTATAGATACGCTGAATGACTGTGCACTGGAACAGTTGGTCTTGGAACCAACCAGGGAGAAGGCAACCTTGGACATAATCCTGAGTGGCACCCAGGACCTGGTGCGTGATGTCAGTGTCATCGACCCTTTAAGGAACAGTGACTAACCATAGTGTGATCAAATTAAGCATACATGTGGGGAGAGAATCACCAAGGAATTCTAACACAGACACTTTGAATTTCAGAAGAGGAAACTTCTCCTCAAAATGAGGAGTATGGTGAAAAGAAAGTTGAAAGGGAAAATCAGGATTGTCTTTGCTCCAAAATGCATGGGGTTACTCAAAACCACAATACTAGAAGCCCAATAAGATTGTATACCCCCCAAAAGGAAAGGTACCACTAAGTCCAGGAGGATGCCAGCATGGCTCACAGATAAAGTCAAGGAAGCCGTCAAAAGGAAGAAGATTTCCTTCTGGAATTGGAAGGAAAATGAAGAGAACAGAAAGGAACACAAACTCTGGTGAAAGAAATGCAAGGTGACAATAAGGGAGGCAAAAAGAGAGTTTGTGGAACATTTAGCAAAAAACATCAAAGGGAATAACAAAAATTTCTTTAAATACATCAGAAGAAGGAAACCTGCCTGGGAGGCGATTGGACTGTTAGACAATGAGGGAGTGAAAGGGATTATTGAGGAGGATATGGAGGTTTCAGAGAAGCTAAATGAGTTTTTTGCATCTGTCTTCACGGCAGAGGATACTGAGCATATAACATTCCTGAACCAGGCTTTTTAAGGATGGAGGCTAAAGAACTGAGTCGGATAGAAGTGACAAGAGCTGATGTTCTGGAAAAACTGAAAACTAGCAGATCGTCAGGGTCGGATGGCATCCATCCAAGAGTCCCTAAAGAACTCAAATGTGAAATTGCCAACCTCCTTGCTAAAATATATAACTTCTCTCTACAATCAGGCTCTGTACCGGAGGACTGGAAAGTTGCCAATGTAACACCAATTTTCAAAAGGATCCAGGGGTGATCCGAGAAATTATTAGCTTAATGTCTCTTCCAGGCAAATTGATGGAAAGCATTCTGGCAATTTTAAAGAAACTACTGAAAACTCATCTCTTTAACCAAGCTTTCTCGGCTTTTAAAAACTTTTTTAAAAATTGTTTTGGCTATTTTGGTTACAGTCCCCCAGAAGGAGCAGGTGCGCAGCTTGGGAGTACTCCTGGACCCAGGCTTCAACCTGGTTTCTCAGGTGAAGGCCATGGCCAGGAGTGCTTTCTATCAGCTTCAGCTGATTCGACAGCTGCGCCCATTCCTCGAAGAGGATGACCTCAAAACAGTGGTGCACCAGCTGGTAACCTCCCGGCTTGACTATTGCAATGCGCTCTACGTGGGGCTGCCTTTGTACGTAGTCCAGAAACTTCAGTTAGTTCAGAATGCGGCAGCCAGATTGGTCTCTGGGGCAACCCGGAGAGACCATATGATGCCTGTTTTAAAACAGTTACACTGGCTGCCAATATGTTTCCGGGCAAAATACAAAGTGCTCATTATTACCTTTAAAGCCCTGAACGGCTTGGGTCTGAGTTATCTAAGAGAGCGCCTTCTTTTACATGATCCCTACCGCACGTTAAGGTCATTTGGGGAGGTCCGTCTCCAGTTGTCACCGGTTCGTTGGGTGGCGACTCAGAGGCGGGCCTTCTCTGTAGCTGCTCCTGGACTGTGGAATGCACTCCCGGCGGAAATTTGTAATCTTGATTCTTTGTTGTCCTTCAAGAGAGCCCTTAAAACCTATCTGTTTGGCCTGGCCTTTCAGGGTTTTTAATCAGTTTTAATTGTTTTAATGTTAACCTGGTTTTCAGGGTTTTAATTGTTTGATAGTTTAATTGGTTTTTAAGATGTTTTAAACTGGTATTTATATTTGTTTCTTTGTTTTAATTGTTTTTAATGATTTCTGTTTTAATTGTAAACCGCCCTGAGCCATTTTGGAAGGGCGGTATAAAAATCGAATAAATAAATAAATAATATTTAATTGGTGTTTTATGACGTTTTAATTGTTAATTATTATTTTATGCAGTTCATAATTTTTGTTTTAATTGATTGATTTTAATGGTGTTTTAATGTAAACCGCCCTGAGCCTTTTGGAAGGGCAGTATAAAAAATTTAATAATAAATAATAATAAATAAAATAAATTCTCAAAGATAAAATTTGAAAGGACATAGAAGAACTGGCCCTGCTGGTGGAGAACAATCATAGCTTCTGGAAAAGGTAAATCTTGCCTTACCAACCTTTTGGACTTCTTTGAGAGAGTCAACAAGTGTGTGGATCAAGGTGATCCAGTTGACATAGTATACCTGGACTTCCAAAAAGCTTTCGACAAAGTTCCTCGTCAAAGACTCTTGAGAAAATTTAGCAGTTATGGGATAAGGGGACAAGTACATGTGTGGATTGCTAACTGGTTGAAGGACAGGAAACAGAGGGTAGGTATAAATGGAGAGTTTTCACAACGGAGGGAAGTAAGAAGTGGGGAACCCCAGGGATCTGTACTCTCTATTTAATTTATTCATCAATGAACTAGAAGCAGGGGTAAGCAGTGAGGTGGACAAATTTGTAGATGATACCAAATTCTTTCAGGTAGTGAAATCCAAAACAGATTGTGAGGAGCTCCAAAGGGATCTCTCCAAACTGAGTGAGTGGGTGACAAAATGGCAAATGCGGTTCAATGTTGGCAAGTGTAAAGTGATGCACACTGGGACGAAAAACCCCAAATTCAAGTATACGCTGATGGGATCTGAGGTGTCAGTGACTGCAGGAGAGGGATTTTGGGGTCATGGTGGACAGCTCATTGAAAGTGTTGACTCAATGTGCGGTAGCTGTTAAAAAGGCCAATTCCATGCTAGGGATCATTAGGAAGGGGATTGAAAATAAAACTGCTAATATTATAATGCCCTTATACAAAATGATGGTGCGGCCACACCTGGAGTCCTGCGTACAATTCTGGTCACCACATCTAAAAAAGGACATTGTTGAACTGGAAAAGGTGCAGAAGAGGGCAACCAAGATGATCAGGGGCCTAGAGCACCTTCCTTATGAGGCAAGCCTACGACACCTGGGGCTTTTTAGTTTAGAAAAAAGACGACTGCGGGGAGACATGATAAGAGGTCTACAAAATCATGCATGGTGTGGAGAAAGTGGAGAGAGAGAAATTCTTCTCCCTCTCCCATAACACTAGAACCCGGGGTCATCCCATGAATTTGATTGCCAGGAAATTTAGGACCAACAAACGGAAGTACTTTTCACACAATGCATAATCAACTTGTGGAATTCTCTGCCACGAGATGTGGTGACAGCCAACAACCTGGATGGCTTTAAGAGGGGCTTGGATAACTTCGTGGAGGAGAGGTCTACTACTTCATGGAGGAGAGGTCTACTAGTCAGAGGGCCACCTCCAGCCTCAAAGGCAGGATGCCTCTGAGTACCAGTTGCAGGGGAGTAACAGCAGGAGAGAGGGCAAGCCCTTAACTCCTGCCTGTGGCCTCCAGCGGCATCTGTTGGGCCACTGTGCGAAACAGGATGCTGGACTAGACTAGAGGGGCCTTGGGCCTGATCCAGCCGGGCTGTTCTTATGTTCTAGATCTGCCTGCTGCACGGGTTGGCCCTGATCACCCATCTTAACTGCCAGCTGCAATATGAGGATATACTTTAACTGGACTACACCACAGGGCTGTCATCAGATATCCTCTCTCAGACAGTGTCCAGCAACCCCAAATGATGTGGGGATTGTGTCTCTCCACAGCATCAAACTCCTGATGCACAAACAACAGCAGGAGTAAAGAATAATACTGGACAGTTTAACTCTCTGTTAAACTGGCTGGGGGAGTGGCAGAAAAAATTGGGTGCAAGTTGCTATTAGCCCTCTTGGCCACTGGACCAGTTAAATCATAGCCAAGAACAGGAATCATTCATTTAGCAAGGCTGCCCAAAAGATGCCAACAATGACATTACATTGATACTGAATTATTCCTAGATACCATAGTCATGCAAACCTAAACATATGTCAATAATTATTATAGGTTTTCTTGGGTTTTTTTTTTAAATCCCAGGAATATGCCCTCCTCAGCTATTTCAACATCAAGTGGAAAATGAACCCAAGAAAATGAACCCAGAGACGAATGTTTGGGTGGTATAGACGTTTGATTGATAAATAGATAGATAGATAGATAAATAAACGTGAAAAGAAGGGGGCTGTCGAAGGAAAGTGTCAGTTTGGAAATGTGGTGGTGGGCATGGTGGACAGCACTGGGGTGGGGCTGGCTCCTCCGTGTGTTGTGGGTATGGTCCTGGAATACAAAGAAGCAGATTCAGGCTAGACACGAGGAGGGTTTTTCCTAACTGCTGGAGGTTTTCAAACAACCTGGGCAGCCATCTTGCTACACTGAGACTAGAAGACCGCCCAGGTCCCTCCCCACTCTAGAATTCTATTTTCTCTTCTGCTGCATTCCACAGCCTTTTTCCCCACATCTTTTTTACAAACAGTTTTCCCTTCCTCTCCACCATATATATATCCTGGTCAATTGAGGACAGCACTTCATGCATCTGATCAAGTGGCCTGTAATCTACAAAAGCTGCTGCTTGGGCCAAAAGGGGCACACAAGGACTTTGGGAAATTTGGGGTCCCAGCCAGGGAAGTGAGTTCAAAATGGGGACCTAGCTGGAAGTGGGGCGGGATCCAGCTTCCTTAGAGTTGAGGTCTGTACCAGGGATAGGGTCTTTCCAGCCACCCGTTTCCCAAGCCTCTCCTTCACAACAACCGCAGGCAGCGTTCTGGTGGATCCTGAGTGGGTGCAGGATCTTGCTCCCATTCATTTCTACCCTGCCAGGCCTAAGGAGAAGGGCACCCTGGGAGGAATCTGCCCCTGTCTGGTGCCCCCTCCCCACACTCTTACTCACCTGGAGGCTCCACACGCTTCGCTTGGGGAGACAAGCCCTCCACTGTCACCGCCGTCACAAGCAGAACCCCAAAGCCCAACAGAGACCCCATCTTGCCTCTGCCCCGTGAAGAAACAAAGAATCTGCCTCCAGCTGAACTCTAGAGTGGGACATTCTCAATCCTGCTCCGCGGATTAATCTTGCCAGGGTGCTGTCCTTCTGCCCTGAGGATTGCACATTGCCTAGGTGTGAGGCCAATCAGCAAGAGAGCTGAGGTAGCATCATCAGTCGCCAGGCAGGGAAACCCAGAAAGTGTCCTCTTTGGACAGATGGTTCCCCAGACAGAGGAAGAGAGTCCAGTGATTCTCAAACTTGGGTCCTCAGGTGTTATTGGACTTCAACTCCCATAATCCCCAGCCTCAGTGGCCTTTGGTTGGGGATTATGGGAGCTGAAGTCCAATAACACCTGAGGACCCAAGTTTGAGAATCACTTACACAATCCTTCTCTTTGTGATGGTCCCATGTTTAGTGACAGCTGCCCTTGGGTTGGGTTGGGATATTTCCTTAGTTGAATCCCAGTAGCCGGGGCAAATGGGAGCCTCCTCTGTATTTTGCTGGCCACTCCTCCTGAGTCTGCCCCGCTCCCCCAAACGCCTTCCCTTGCAAGGGGATGGAATCACTATTACCTGGAGTGCCCCCTGAAGCCCACCACCTGTGCCAGCTGCACCCCAAAACCTGAACCTGAATCAGATTTTGGAGCCCACAAATAAAAAGATTTCACAACCAACACCCCCTCATTGCAGCCCCTTCTCTGCTGCATACACAGGAATTGGAGGGCAGCTGGTGTCTGCACTCAAGAGGAAAGAGGGGGCCCACACACCGCATGCTCTGAATGAGCTGCTCTCCTGGATCAGAAGGAAAAAGCAGCCCCCCTTCATATCCTCCCCACTCAAACTCACAGGTCAGGACAGGCCTCTTGCTCAATTAAAGGTTTCCACTCCATCTCCTCCTGAGGTGTCTCTGGAGGGGTTTCATCTAGTAACAGGATGGTCAGCCCCAAGCCTTTTTCTCATTGGCTGAACCTTCATGGGCTCCTCTGCCCCCTTCATTGATTCCACACCCACCCCACAGCCACTTTGAGGGCAGGACTCTGCTTGAGCCATTGCTTCTCCTTGGGCTCCTCTCTTCTGGTTTGCACCCCGTGCCTTGCTTAGAAGACCCCACACACTCTTGGCCCCTGGAAGAGCTGAGATGGCCGGAGAAGGAGCCCTGCTTCACCTCTGCCTCTGGGCACTCCTTGCTTTGCCAGGTTCCAACACTGTGAAAGGTAAGGGAGGGCATCAGGGGGCAGAGGGGCCTGGGGGGGAGGGGGCTCTGGTATGAGGGGAGGGGATTCTGTCTCTGTGCTCTGTGTCTTAGTGATCTGCCACTCAGGTCTGGTAATAACAACTACAGTGTCTCTGCTGATGTTTTGGCTTTGCTGTTAGAGGGAATGCAGGGGGGGGAGAAAATGTTAAATGAGGGCTTTTCCTTCTAAACACGGGATTTGTTCTTTCTGGATGCCCACAAATCCTTTCCCACATTAGAGCCTGCAGAGAGATGTGACCTCTTGCCATTGCTATAGTCATGGAAATAAATTTGGCCTTGAGATGGGGGGGGGGAATGCCTGGACAGGAGCAGGATTTGTGCCGTTTTAACGCCCTGCCCTGCATGTGCAGGAGGCCGCAAAAGGGGATGGATAGGGTCTGGTTGGGATGTGTCATAGGATCTTAAGAGCCTCCACCAGCCTGGCCTTGCTCATCTCACACTAAGTGCATCCCAGGGAGCAGTTTCAGGGGCTTCTGATCTGGAAGAGGCCCATGATTGAGGTGGGGGTCTGGGGAAAGCCAGAGGGAGAATCTTTGTTGTTGTTGTTGTTGTTGTTATTCCATTTCTATACCGCCCTTCCAAAAATGGCTCAGGGCGCTTTACACAGAGAAACAACAAATAAATAAGATGGATCCCTGTCCCCAAAGGGCTCACAATCTAAGAAGAAACATAAGACAAACACCAGCAACAGTCACTGGAGGTACATTGGATTGCTGCTCTCCTATCCTTTAGGAGTAGACACACACCCCTCTCCCCATTCTTTCTCCCAGTGACTCCCCTTTACCAATGGGAAAGATTTTGTCCATGTATTGGCATGTGCCCTGTTCAAGACAGACTCACTCCCAGCTCACGGTGGACTCTCTGTTCCCCGCCTACCAGTGGACACTTACGTACAGATGGACTACTTCCAGGAGAGCTTCCCCTCAGAGAAGATGTCTGGGGAGTTCTTGCATATGCTGAATGATGAGGAGGTCTTCCACGTGAACTGGGGCAAGAGGGAGACTGTCTGGAAGCTTCCTGAGTTCAAGAACTTCACCAGCTATGTCGCACAGGGCGCCGTGAGCACCATGAACATCCTGAAGAACAACCTGGAGGCGCTGATGAAGCGCAGCAACCGCACCCGGGCCCAGAATGGTAGGAGAAGGGCAAGGAAACCTCCCCGGGTGGGCAGCAGGGTGTGGGGCAGCCCCTTTGAGCTGCACAGTGACTGGCAAGGACCCCAGGGCAGGCATCCGAGGGCTGCCCTCGCTGTGAGGGGCTTTCCTAGGGCCCCCTTGCTTGCTCTTCCCCACTTAACTCTTCCTCTGAGCCCAGAGTTGGAGGGCAGAGCCTGGAGTTCCAGGGAGGCGGGGAGAGGATGTTTCCCAACCCAGAACTGAACTGATCTGGTGCACGACTTCCTCCTGCCACTGCTTGCAGCCAGGAAAACGGAGATGCCGCTGCAGACTCTGAAATCATGACTGCTTCATTTTTGTACATGTTTAAAGGCAGGGCCAGGGATGACCTGCTGGGCAAATTTCTTGGGGGAAAGGGCTAGTGACCATGGGCCACTGTGCGAAACAGGATGCTGGACCAGATGGGCCTTGGGCCTGATCCAGCAGGGCTGTTCTTATGTTCTTATCCCCACACGACCACACCACTCACAGGAAACGGCATCCCTTCCCAGCCCTGCTATCAAATCAGTTCTCAGTTCAGAAACCCCCCTGCTTCTAGAGGAGAATCCAAGAGGAGTCTGGAGTTCTGACCACCTGGGGTGGTGGAAGCTACGCATCAGTAAGTCCCCAATTCAGATCCAAAATCTGCATTTTGTGCCATTTTTCAGTCCTCCCTTCCTTGCACAGGGAGAGTTTCCTTTAGAGGAAAGGGAAGGTGCCTTTGCAATATTCCATTTATTTGCAGATATACAAGTGAATCGTTATTACAGGGCATAGAAACAAACACACAGCAGACAGGGTCAGTTCCAAAGCTACATCAGCTCCTTGGAGTACCCCAGAGGTGCTTCGGCCAAGGAGAAACCTCTGTGCAACCTTCTAGCCAGCTCAGAAAAACTATGGCTTGCCTTTTGGGGTCTCTGAGCACCCCTCCTCCTCCCCTAGTCCCATTGGGCCATCCAACCTTGAAGCAGCCTTGGCTCCACCCACCTGCAAATGGGTGTGAGCTGACCATCCACATTGGATTGCAGGCCTCCTATCCTTTAGACGTGCACTTCAAGCCCATCTGTTCTGCCAGACCTTTGGGACATATTGGAATAGGGCTATCTCTGGTCTTCTGTGCTTCTGTTTTAGTGCTGAGAGGCTGAATGCTTTGCACATGCTCAGAGGCATTGTCTGCATCTACTCAACATATCTAGAGAAAAGTAACCACAGCCAATTCATGATGCATATATTGGGGAGTGGGGGCAGTTCCAGTCTAGGCTTCCTCCAGGGCAGCTGAGTGCTAATGCCAGCATGGTGTAGTGGTTAGAGTGCTGGACTTGGACCGGGGAGACCCAGGTTCAAATCCCCATTCAGCCATAAAACTAGCTGGGTGACTCTGGGCCATTCACTTCTCTCTCAGTCTAACCTACTTCACAGGGTGGTTGTAAGTAAAAATTTAAGTATGTAGTACACTGCTCTGGGCTCCTTGGAGGAAGAGCGGGATATAATATATATACACCCACATATGTAATGCAGCAAGTGTGTCTGGAGAAGGAGCTGGTGCTGCTGAGGGTCACTCCTGCAAACATGCCAACCACACCCACCTCCTGCATTTAGGAGCTGTAATTGGCCATGAAAGAGAGATTCCAGGGTTCCCTCCCTCCAGCTCGGTTGTAGCTGCTCATTCTGCAAATTCCACAAGGGAATTGCACGTAGAGGCACCCAGGCTGTGGAGAGGCACACAGGATTGGCACTTCCAGGACTTAGGGGTGGGAGTGGGTCACTGGGGTGATTGGGAAGGAGATGATAGCTGACCTGGTCCCACTTTCTCAGCTCCTCCAACAGCAACCGTCTTCCTGAAAAACCCCATGGGACTGGGAGACCCCAACGTGCTCATCTGCTTCGTGGACAAGTTCTTTCCCCCAGTGCTAAACATCACCTGGCTGAAGAACGGAGAGGAGGTTTCCAAGGGTGTGACGGAGACAGACTTCTTCCCCAGCACAGAAGCCACTTTCCGCAAGTTCTCCTACCTGACCTTCATCCCACAGCACGGAGATTTCTATGTCTGCAAAGTGGATCACTGGGGCCTGACCCACAGTCTCACCAAGCTCTGGGGTAAGCAGGATCCTGTCTGTCCTGGGCTTATTTCCTGCTCTTGCTAGCTTTGGGCATTACGGACTAGCAGCTTGCATTCGAACAACAAATAAAGCTGGGATGCTGAATCTTGCAGAAAGAGCACAGAATCCTTACCTGGAGTGTAAGCAGCATGAACTCTATGGGGACCTTGGTGAGGGGGGTGCATGTTGCTGGAACAGCACAAAAGAGAGGGGAGAAATTACCTGAGGGGAAAAAAAAAAGATGGATACGAGAGAGGCAGGACTCCTGGATTCTGTCCCCTGCCTTGCTGAAACAGACACACGCCTGGTTCGTGCTGAACTCTCCCCTCTTTTCCGTCTCTCCCCCATAGACGCCAAGGAGTCGTCTCTCATCCCAGAAACAGCAGAGAACGTGTTGTGCGCCCTGGGCTTGGCCATGGGCATGCTGGGCATCATCACTGGCACCGTCCTTTTCTTCAAGGCCAGGAAGATGAATGGCGGCAACCAGCACAGGGGCCCCCTGTGAGTCCATTTCTCAGGCCAAAATGCAGGAGGAGGGCAGATCCTGCCCAAAGGGCTTTGCCATAGGGTGGAGGGACCGGGGATGCAGTACTCCATCTCAGTGCTGGAAGTGTCTGTCCCTTGGGTTACGTTTAAGCCCTAAACTGGACCACTGAGAGCCCCTGCTCATGTCTTTCCATGCTTTAATATGTTTGCATGGCAAATACAAGTTGTCTTGTCACATGTTCACTGTTCAGATAAAAATAAATTGCCCCAATCTGTCTTCAGAGCTGCTCGGCACTTGGGACTGTGTGTGCTTAAGTGGGAAGGGGCCAAATCCACCCCCTGATCCCCCTTCCAAGCTGTTGATTGGTGCTATCACCACGTATCTAGCAGAGCGTACATGTACAGGTGCTGGATACGGGCAGGAAGCCCCCAGATAGGAGCTGCATGGAGACACAATTCCTCCTTCAGCTAGATTCATGCAACTGTAGAGCAGCCCTAAATGGAAGGATTCATCACCCTCCATCGATCCTGATTTAGGACCAGGGAGTGGGGGACTGGAGCCCTTGGAAGTTTCCTTTCAAGAATTCCTCCCCCATTGGGTCTGGTCAGGACTGGATTCAGTTGCAGTCCAGTTCAAAGATGTGTCCATATGAGAAGGGCAGATACACACGCTTCCCCCCCCCCCAACTCCCAGATCTAAATGTGGCTCTAAGGCAGACAAATTTAGGTGCTAAGGAAACCTAAATCTCACTTCCAGAATAAATGTGGCAAAACAGGAGAAAGATTTTGCATATCTTGCAGAAGTTTTATTCTGTTTCAAAGAGATTGGATTTTTGGCAAGTGCTTTGAAGTGAAGAAGGGATTGGAGGAGGAGGAGGAGGAGGAGGAGGAGGAGGAGGAGGAGGAGGAGGAGGAGGATTTATTTATTAATAAAAATAATCAAAATAAAAATAATATTTTATTAAGGAAAGCAAATGGGATAGGGTTTGCGACAGGGGCTGGGGAATGGTATGGTAGCTGTAAACAAAGGAGAGGGGGGAAAATCCCTCTCTTCAAACACAAGGAGGTCATTCTCACAACTGGGTGGGTGGGTGGGCATCAGGGAAGGCTGCAGCAGCCCGCCTTCCCCACAGACGATTGCTGTGGACCGGCTGGGTGTCTGGATAACACACCCAGATGGTCCACCACTGCCCCAGGGAGCGTGGAGGCGTGGGGGCCAGGACACGTCATCCGGGCCCCTGGGCATCCCACAATGCACCACACAAGTACGCAGTGCATTGTGGGGATCCCCCTGGCACCGGCCAGAAGCCCCACAGTGTATCAGCAGCGGCTGAAAGCAGCCAGAGCCCACACAGGGGCAATGAAATGGGGTTCAGGGAGTGCTTGCTCCCTTAATCTTATTTAACTGCTGGGCTCTGTAGGCGGGTTTGCTGCTTCTGGCAGGGTCTGGCTGCTCTAGCCTGGTCTTGGCTGCACATAAGAACAGCCTCAAGGTCTGGATACATGATTTTAAAATGTTTAATGTAATATCTATGTAAACCACTTTGGGAAGTTTTGTTGAAAAGCCGTATATAAATATTCATCATATTCGTAATGTTTGATTCCCTGGATGCCCCACCAGACCCATCATTCACTCTAGCAAAACTTCAGATGTGCAGGATATGCCCATCTTCTATTCACAGAAGAGAGTGGGGCCCCTGCTAAACCCCCAGCCTTGTTCCCTTTCAGATAACTGGAAGCAGCAGAGAGACCAGCTCCTTCCTCTGGCAGGCAGCCAACATGCAAGCCCCAGAAGCTCGCCTTCCTCTCACATCCCTAGTCCAGACTTTGCAGCTTCAATAAGCCTGGCCCTTGCTCACCTGATCTGCTCCTTTCCATCCCAAGGTCCTCCAGTGCAGCTGGAGCATGGCTAGTGTGCAATTAGGTAAAAGCAGAATTGAGACTCTGATTCACCAGGCAGTTCCTATAGCTCTACATTTCTCCTAAAAATGCTTCAGCCAAAGTAGTAGATCTGAAATATGTTTACTCAGAAGTAGGTGCTGCCTAGAAAATGCATCCAGAATTGCGGTCTTCAGTCAATAGAGGCTCCTCCTGCCACCCCGTTACTGACACCAGCCCTTTAATCAGCCATTGCCTTTTCCCAGCTGGCCAGGAGCATTTTTTCTACTTCTTTCCTCTGTGCAACCAGAGCAGTTGAAAAGAGCACAATTAATTGGATACAGCTAAACACTGTACAGCCAAAAGATGTGGCTTGTCATCCCCTAAAACCTTCACCTCCATTTCCAGTTTTTGGAGTGAGTCTTGCTCAGTTCTGCACATTGCACAGCAGTGATGTATCCCTCATGCATTCCATTCTGATTCATCATCTGCTCTTGACAGAATCATATTGAAACCGTAAATAAAGGATGTTGCCAGCAGGGGGAACAGGCTTTTCTAGCTTCCGCGCGAACCTTACTACAATGGGAAAATACAGCTATTTTTTAACAATGTTGTAGGACTGTAACGCAGCAATAAAACCCAAAAGATTGCCCTACTCTGAAGGGTCTAACATAGGCTTCTTTAAAATAGGTCTCATAATTGCCTCCTGGCAATCAATTTCATGGGAGGACCCCTGGTTCTAGTGTTATGGATTCAGACTGGCAAACTTCTGCTTTTTAGTCAAGCATTTCCCTGGCACAGCTTAAAGTGGTCCCAACTCCCAACTAGTTACAAGGTGTAAATAACAGCAGAACTTGGGTTTGCACTTGGGATTTGTTTGTTTGTTTGTTACATTTTTATACCACCTTTCTGCCTTGACAAAGGCACCCAAAGCGGTTTACAACATTAAAAGAAAGCTAAGTTACAGAAGATTAATAAAATGTCTCAGGCTGTCTCAGGATTTAGCTACGGAGACCTAACTATTGATACAGACCGGTGCATCTAGGGAAAATAGTGCCTAGGGCAAGCACTGAAATTGCGCCCCTGTCCAAACATCTGACACCCATCTTTCAGATAACTTTACCATAATATCAGCTCAAAAATACAAGTTCAGACACTTTCAGGAGAAACAGGTTGTAAGCAACACACACATGCATACTCACACACATACAACCACACATGTGGCACATATGTGCCAGTCGCCTTCCCAAGGAAACACAGCACATCCATGTGCTGGGCATGCCTCCATAGAGTTAAGCAGTGAAAGCTCTCTTTAGCAAATGCTCTGCCATCTCAGCACACCTCACTACAGGTTGCTGCCTCCAAGAAATTCAGGGATGGGTTCTTTCTGTCCAGACAGCTTTTGCCTTCAAGGGAGATGGTTGCAATGGGAAATCCTAGGGGCCCCAAACAATCTAAAATCATCCAGCAGCTTACAATAGGCTTGGATCCAGCGGACTGATCAGGAAGAAGGTGGAAGTTGCAGCTAGCCACAGAACAGCAAAACAGTGTGATATTCAGTTTTGTTTTTGTTTTTAAAGCACCACACAAGTTAAAGGCAGGCACTTTCCAAGTTTGAAATCCCACAGACCTTATAATCAGATTGCTTGACAAATATTCAGCTAAAGATAGAGCTCTGTATAGAGAATTAAACAGCATGCGACTGAATATTTCCATTTTATTCCTTGGCTCTCCCCCCACCCCCGCCCCTCACTCTTCAGTTTTGCAAGCATACAAGGTATTAAACTAACATTGTCTTTTTAAGGGATGTTTTGTCCACTTACTTTTGTGCCATTTATATCTGTTTTTTAAATGCTGGGGTCCCTTGCCAACAACTTTGCATTCTTCTGACTCCCTAGATTAAGGAAAAATCTAGACTTGGGTCTTGCAGATGCCATTTGAACATGTGCAGTGGCCATTTTTGTTTTCAGCAGCCTGTTTTTTATTTTCAAAAATGGCCACTGCACATGCTGAAATGGTCCCTGTGAGGTCCTATGCCTTGCCAGGCCTCGCAGAGGCCTTTTGAGCATGTGTGGCGACCTCCAAAATGGCCACCGCACTGATCTTTGTAGGCCCAAACAGGCCTGAAAATCAGTCCAGGATGGGCTGCAGCAGTGATTTAAGAGGCCGGTGGGGGGAGGGGGAACCTTTGCAGATGGCCCTCCCCCGTGGCCCTTAGGAATCCCCCTGAAGGGGCTACAGGTTAAAAAAAATTTTTTTTAATTTTTTTTAATCCATGAATTGAGGAGGGGGGGCAGCATGGCACTGGCGCCCCCCCCCCAGTGGCGCCTAGGGCACGTGCTCTGTCTAAACCCCGCCCCCCCCAGTTTCGCCTATGCTTAAGTGCATTAGTTTATAGTCTTGGAGTGAGGAAAATGGGAGAAACAATTCCCCTCCCACTCTCCACTCACAATGCCCCTCCCACTTTAAATGTTCCCTCCCACCATCCACTCACTCACCCATGCCCCTCCCACTCACCCTCACTCTGCTTGCCATACTTTTGGACCATCGCCACGTGTTGGCTCAACATCTCCTCTAGACCAGAGGTATGCTGGGTGTACAAGTGCCAGTGCTCAGGATGGTCCTGGACCAGCTTCTTCATCCACAGGACGAGAGGCACAAACTGCCTCATCTTCTGCTCACAGCGAACGAAGAGCTAGTCATCCAAGTACCCCAGACCCATGAACTGGGGTAGCCCTTCAGCAGAATCCCACACTGCAATATGAACCTTCACAGAGTGTGAGGAGCTGAGAGAGAGATGGGCAGCAGAGTTAGGGCCTTTGCTGTCAAGGGCTCCCAAAGTGATCTAGGTACATCCACTTACTTACCATGAACATAAGAGCAGCCCTGCTGGATCAGGCCCAAGAAGGCCCATCTAGTCCAGCATCCTGTTTCACACAGTGGCCCACCAGATGCCGCTGGGAAGTCCAAGGCAAGAGGCAAGGGCATGCCTTATTATCTCTTGCTGTTGCTCCCCTGCAACTGCTATTCAGATGCATCATGCTTCTGAGGCTGGAGGTGTCCCAGAGACACCAGACCAGTAGCCATTGATAGATCTGTCCTCCATGAATTTGTCTAAGCCCCTTTTAAAGTCATCCAGGCTGGTGGCTGTCGCCACATCTTGTGGCAGAGAATTCCATAGATTAACTATGCTCTTTGTGGAAAAGTACTTCCATTTGTCGGTCCTAAAAATCTCAACCTTCAGTTTCATGGGATGACCCCTGGTTCTAGTGTTGTGTGTGAGAAAGAGAAATCTCTATCTCTCCACTCTCTCTGCTGTATGCATAATTATATACCCCTCTATAAAAATTTCCCCATAATCACCTCTTTTCTAAACTCAAGAGCCCCAGATGCTGTAGCCTTGCCTCATAAGGAAGGTGCTCCAGGCCCCTGATCATCTTGGTTGCCCTCTTCTGCACCTTTTCCAGTTCTGCAATATCCTTCTTAAGATACGGTGACCAGAACTGTATGCAATACTCCAAATGTGCACCAGTACTCCAATAATGCTGAACCATAGATTCATATAAGGGCATAAGAATATTAGCATTCTTATTTTCAAGCCCCTTCCTAATGATCCCTAGCATGGAATTTGCCTTTTTCACAGCTGCTGTTTCAATAAGCTGTCCACCATGACCCCAAGCTCTCTCTCCTGGCCAGTCACTGACAGTTCAGACTCCATCAGTGTCTATGTCATGTTGTGGTTTTTTGCCCCTATATGCATGACTTTTCACTTGCTTGCACTGAACTGCATTTGCCATTTTGTCTCCCACTGTCATCCATGATCTTCTTCCTTGCTGCATGAAGGCAGAAAGAAAGTCCTTGGCTCCATCATTCCATAGAACCATCTACAGACACTTCCATTCAGCTCTATCCAAAAGGTCTACGGGATCTCAGATCCCAAATCCCAGGATCCTGATGTGCACATAGCAAGCCATGTGCAAAAATGTTGGAAGCCAAGCCTATGATTTAGAGCCCTTCCCACCCATTGCTTTGTGTCTGCTCCTGGCACAGACCGCAGGAGAAAGATCTTTGACCATTTGTTCATGCTGGGAAATGGGAGAGTTCTTCTTTCTCAGCTGGGCTGAATTTGGCTCCTTGTTCAAACACGAAGACACAGGAGCATCCAAAAGAAGAGCTTGACGTTCACATTCCTCTGTCCCATCTCACCCCTTCCTCATCTGTTCTGCCTGCCCTTTTCACAGTCTGGGCATGGGAAGCTGCCTTATACTGAGTCCGACCATTGGTCCATCAAGCTCAGTATTGTCTACACAGGCTGGCAGCAGCTTCTCCAAGGTTGCAGACAGGACTATCTCTCGGCCCTATCTTGGAGATGCTGCCAGGGATGGAACTTGGAACCTCCTGCATGCAAGCCAGCAGACGTTCTTCCTAGAAGGGCCCCATTCCCTAAGGGGAACATCTTCGTGCTCATGTGTAGTCTCCCATTCAAATGCAAACCAGGGCAGACCCTGCTTAGCAAAGGGGACAATTCTTGCGTGCTACCGCAAGATCAGCTCTCTTCCATCTTGCATGTTGGGGTAAATTGGGACAGGCAGGCTGCTGGGTACTCCTCTCCCTGCTATTCCAAGAATTAGGAGCAGCTCTTCCCGAGGACTTGGACTTTGCTAGTTGTGGAGTAAAAACAAAGCCCTTCCCTTGAGCTTTCCAAGTTGTGTCTTGCCTGGGAGGAAACGGGACAGCCTCTTAGTCAACAGAATCCCTAGGCAGGATGTTGCTGTCTTAGACAGACATATTGGGGAAGTCAATCACATTCCTTCCACTGGGGTTTCCAAGATGATGACAAGTAGTGATTTGTGGTTTAGATTTGTAACTCAGCCAAGTCCCTCTTTTCTGGCTAGCGTTGCACTTATCTGCAGCTCCAGATCTGAGTTGCCAAGACCCAGATGACCCAGCATCCTCTTTCCCTTCATCAGCCATATTATGAGCACCTGGCCCAGGAGACACAAGCCCTCATTGTCCAGCTGCTCGCCCCCACATAGGAACATAGGAAGCTGCCATATACTGAGTCAGACCAGTGGTCCATCTAGCTCAGTATTGTCCACACAGACTGGCAGCAGCTTCTCCAAGGTTGCAGGCAGGAATCTCTCTCGGCCCTATCTTGGAGAAGCTGCCGGGGAGGGAACTTGGAACCTCGATGCTCTTCCCAGAGTGGCTCCATCCCCTAAGGGGACTATCTTACAGTGCTTCTCACACATCAAGTCTCCCATTTAAATGCCAACCAGGGTAGACCCTGCTTAGTAAAGGGGACCATTCATACTTGCTACCACAAGACCAGCTCTCCTGCCAGCACAGTCAGCACTTTGGTGAGTGACTTGCCAGGGTGGGACCTCCTCCCTGCCTATTTGTAAGTGGGTCCAGTGGCACTCTCTTGAATGCCTAGAAAGGGCCTTCTCCATAGTGGCCCCCACAGCCCAGAATTCTCTCCCTCCTGATGTTTGTTTGACTCCTTCCTTGTATGTGTTATGGTGGAAATTAAGTACCAGGTGGAACAAAGAACGGTTATAATTTATGCCTTGTCAATAAACACTGGTATACGGTTTACTGCTCTCATTACTCCTGGCTCTGATGCTTTCGATGAACTGCATTTCTGTATTTTTACTGAATGTGTTTTGCTTTTAGGACCTAGTTGTAAAACCCACTTGGATTTTTCCCCGCCAAAAGTGGGAGGGGGGGAGAGTTAAATTAAAAGAAGTGATGTGAGCCCTCCCACTGGCACGAGATGACATCACAACTGACCTGCACAGCATCTGACACATAGACAGTAATGTCACTGCAAATCCAGAAGTGCAGGTGCCCTCCATGACAGCCCCCATGGCCACACCCACTCCACTAGTCAGAGAAGCCAAGAAATACTGGCGCTCCGTCCCTGCATGAGCCCTCCAGAGTGCATTCATTTCCCTTCCTCTCCCTCAAGGGAAATAAATGCACCCAGCCAGCAAATGGTGGCTGGGAATGAACTCCAGTGGGCTCTGGTGGCCCTTCAGAGACTCAGGGCAGGGTTCTTTGAACCTGACTGTTCAATGGTGGCTGTGCCCCGGCAGGTCCCCAGCTGGCAAAGGAAGCACTTGCTGGGAGTGAGAGAGGGGCCATGCCACATACTCCCAGCCAGCGACCACTTCGCTCACCAGCTGGGTGTAGGAAGAGGGCAAGGGGGTGCCCTGGGGGAGGGCAAGCGGGCACCATGATGGCACCCTCAATCCCAATGGACCAGGGACATCTGTACCCCCTTGTCCAATGGTGGCCACATCAATACCTTAGAACTGTGCATCATGTTGGCCACCGTTTTGTATAAATTATGTGCTGCAGAGTACTGGCATATGACTCCCTAGAAAACAATTTGGAAACAACAATAATAAAGGAAATATTTTTTAAAAAAACACTAGTTATTGTAGGGGTGGGATATAGATCAATAATGGGAAAAGAGAAGACTTCTGCAAATGCCATGGACAGCCAGGAAAACAAACCAATGGATCATAGAACAAATCAATCCAGAATTTTCACTCGAGGCCCAAAGGACCAGGCTCAAACTATCATCCTTTGGACACATTATGGGAAGACCCAGCTCCCTTGAGAAGTCCATAATGCTGGGAAAAGTTGAAGGAAAGAGAAGAGGAGGATGGCCAGCAGCAGGGTGGAAGGACTCGATTACGACAGCAATGAATGCACCACTGAGAAACCTTCAAGGCCAAGCTGAAGACAGATCATCCTGGAGAGAATCTATCTATGTGGTCGCTAAGAGTCGACACCGACTTGATGGCACTTAATCAATCAATCAATCAATCAATGGGAAAGGGGACTAACAGGAAATAGGAAACAGGAATAGGAAACATAAGAAAATGAACATTAAATATACAGAATGCTTAAGTTCCATATTTTGTTACAGACAATTAAAATCAGTTCAGTAATGATGGCCCTGTGATCTTCTAGGTTTGCCCTTTAAGATGCTGCACAACCTGTTAGGGCCCTTATTCCTTGCAGCAATAAGAATAGTGTGGATATTGTTCAACTCTTTCTTTCTTGACAGGATCAAACTTGGAAATCCCAAGAGCTGTTCATAAAATCAGATGTAAGTTTGTCTCTCAATCATCGTGTAATAAAAGCAAGTCTGAATCTATCCCAGCCATTTTGGCTGAGATTAGCAGCTCTCTGCTTCCTCTCCCTCTCTGCCTTTCCTTCCTTCTCCATTCTTCTCCTTCCTGCTGTCGGTTTCCTGTTCCTCTATTTCTCTCTGTCTCTGTCAGAGTGACCAGCAGCCTCCTAATGCCACCAACCTCTCCTTTATTCGACTTTTCATCCAGGCTCCCTGGCTACAATCACCGCAAAACCATTTTTTAGAAGAGGTGGGGGGGGACTTCAAAAGCAATAATCGCTAAATAGCTGGCACATTCATGGGACTTTCCTACTTGAGTCAAATGTTATTTCCCAGGGCAAAAAGAGGAAGGCACATGTTTTTACATGCACATCTGTGAGAGTGTCTGCCCATGCCCCATCCCCTAAGGGGAATATCTTACAGCGCTCACATGGAGTCTCCCATTCAAATGCAAACCAGGGCAGAGCCTGCTTAGCAAATTCATGCTTGCTACTAACAAGCAGAAGGTTGCTGGTTCAAATTCCCTTGGTACTATATCGGGCAGCAGTGATATAGGAAGCTGCTGAAAGGCATCATCTCACACTGCACGGGAGGAGGCAATGGTCAACCTCTCCTGTATTCTACCAAAAGAAAACCACAGGGCTCTGTGGGCGCCAGGAGTCAAAATAGACTTGACGGTGCACTTTACCTTTTACACACCACAAGACCAGCTCTCCACTCCCATCAGCCGCAAGTTGTGGAGGTATAACTTTGGTTCTTCCACTCGGGAAGAACAGCAGAGCAGCAATCCCAAGAAAAGCCGCACTTTTTGGAAGAGAAGGTGCTTCTGCAAACATATAGGTCATGAGGCACCCGTGAAGCTAAGTGAGCCCAGTGAAATCTGACTCTGGGGGGTGGAGATCAGAGAGTGCTGGGGGGCGAATGCCAGCGCCTGCTTGCAGCGGTTTTACACGCTCCACCAGGGGCGTACCATCCATTAGGCAAGGGGAGACAGTTGTCTCCTGGCCCGCTGCCTCAAAGGGCCCCCCAGTGGTCAATCACACACACCTATCCCCTGCAGCCGCAGCACCCACCCGATCACTGCGTGGCCAGCAGCCTCCTCAGCGCAGTCAGGATGCCGATTGGTGGGGGGGTGGCTTTCCTGTGCTTTCAAGGCAAGAGCTGAGCAGCTGCACCTGCGCGCCCTCTCTCTTCCGGTTGGGGTGGGTCAGCAGCCTCCTGCCTGCCTCGTGTGCCTGTGACTTAGCAGCAGGCAGGCATGCGGGAAGCTCTGCAGCAGCGAGGTCAGCCAGCCCAGTGGCATTGCCATTTGCAAACAAACAAACTTGAACGAAGGACATGAGGAGGAGACAAGGAGGTGAGAAGCTCCAGAGCAAGCAGGGTAGGGGTTGCTTCTGAGGTGGTAGACACTGCTACATTGTGCCTTTGGAAAGATATGTCCCTGAGGGTTGTGGGACACTCAGGACATATTTTCAGGAGGTACAGCGGACAACGGGGGGGGCGGGGTCCATGGAAACTGCTCCTCCCCAGTAGCACATATGTAAGAGTGCATATTACTGGATATCAGCCAGTACCCAGAGTACGTGGAACTACTCAGTGAACAGTGATGGGGAATGCAGGGGCAAGGGTTTGTGGTGCCAATCACACAGTTCTCTTTCCGAGAAAACTGAAACTGTTGTCTACACAGTCCGGAACTGATCTTTGGAACTCACTGCCACACGGTATAGTTGACTCATGGCCAAGAACAGGGGTGAGCTCTCCAGGGGAAGAAACAGGCCTCATCTATGGGCAGCAGGCGGAAGATGCTGTCAGGGAGAAGCCTTCTGCGAGAAACCCTAAGCTAAGGAGCAGCTTTGGAGAGAAAGAAGTGCAGCTAATGCCGGCAAGCCAGCCTCAGGAAGGCTCCACCGGCACACTGTATCTGCCTGGGGGAGGCTGAGAGTGTCTCCTCTTAGCTAAGAAGTGAGCTCAAATTAACCCTTTTGCGGGGTTAGCAAAATACAGTTCCTATGGGAAACTCTACAGACTATAATACAGATACTAGAACTGGAATCTGACAACTGCTGTTCTTTGTATTTCCAAGGTAGGAGTCTCAGGGCACACTTAGCTAGGAACAGGCCTTACTGAAATTACCTTTGAGTAGTAGCCACCTTTGAAATTACCTTTGAGGAGTAGCGGCAGGCTCAGCGGGGAAATGACTTGACTAGCAAGCCAGTTTGAATTCCCGCTAGTATGTTTCCCAGACGATGGGAAATACCTCTATCGGGTAGCAGTGATATAGAAAGATGCTGAAAGGCATCATCTCATACTGATGAGTATGAGATGGTAATGGTAAACCCCTCCTGTATTCTACCAAAGAAAAACCACAGGGCTCTGTGGTCTCCAGGAGTCGACACCGACTCGATAGCACACTTTACCTTTAGAGGCACACAGTCTCATGCTCCTAGAGGAGAGCTGGTCTTGTGGCAGCAAGCATGACTTGTCCCCATAGCTAAGCAGGGTCTGCCCTGGTTGCATCTGAATGGGAGACTTGATGTGTGAGCACGGCAAGATATTCCCCTCAGGGGATGGAGCCGTTCTGGGAAGAGCATCAGAAGGTTCCAAGTTCCCTCCCTGGCAGCATCTCCAAGAGAGGGCTGAGAGAGATTCCTGCCTGCAACCTTGGAGGAACCGCTGCCAGTCTGTGTAGACAATACTGAGCTAGATGGACCAACGGTCTGACTCAGTATATGGCAGCTTCCTATGTTCACCCTATGCTCTGTTTCCTCTGTCCTTGCTGCTGGGTTGCTCAGCAAAGGCTGTCCAGGTGTGTCTTGAATCTTCTTTGATTCTAAATTGCCCCTGCAGTGGTTTCCTGTTATGATCACGAAGCAGCTGGTACAAACTGCAAAACATATATTCTGCAATGCTTCTGTTTCCAGGCACAGGTGGCAAGGCAGCCTGTGCAAACAGCTGTAGGGGGTGGCATCAGCTCACTCCGTGGTGCTCTCTGATCTCCAATCCCCAGTCATTTCTCACTAGGCTCCCTTAGAATCGCTAAGCCAGTGCAAGGTGTTAGTAGGGGTATTAGGAAGCTGCCGTATACTGAGTCAGCTCCTTGGGCCATCAACTCATCTACACTGACTGGCAGTGGCTCTCCAAGGTTTCAGGCAGGAATGTTTCCCAGCCCTAACTGGAGATGCTGCCAGGGTTGAATCTGGTCCCTTCTGCATGCATAGTGGATGCTCCACCTCCAGCCATGGCCCCAACCCCAGTCCCTAACTGTGTACGTGGGTAGTGTGTAATCAGCCCCTATGGCAGGAGTAGGCAAGCTTGGCTCTCCAGCTGTTGTTGAACTACAACTCCCATCATCCCTGCCACGGGGGGGGTGATGGGAGTTGTAGTTCAACAACCACTTGAAGAGCCAAGGTTGACTACCCTTGCCCTACAGCAGAGCAACCAAGATCTGGGTTTAAGAGACGGGGCCTCTAGTCATTACTTAACCCTAGCACACATATCCATAGAAATTAATAGTTGGAGGAGTGGGGATATGGAGTGGGGTAGACTCATTGCTTCCTGTGCTGGATAATGTGGCAATGGGGGCAGGGGAGGAAGTGGGGAGAAGATGCTGCATATCCCAGAAACCTCTTTACAGTTCTGGGACTCACTTCTGCAACCAGAGTGCATTTCACTTGAATAATACCAGGTGGCCAACAAAGATTCATGACCATCCGTGGGTTGAAGATGCTGCTGGTCTCCTCTCTTGGAGGTCTGGCGGTGGATCTGGGTTTTTGTGTGGTTTTGGCCGCTTCTCAAAGTATAGGCAGCACAAACCAAATTCATAGCACATGGGAGAAGGTCCTAAGAGACCCCAAGGAGGGTACTTTTATGCCAAACTGCCATCTTGTTTCATGATGGCGGCCACTCAAAGGATAGGCAACACCCCTTTGTAGCCGATGTGCCTCTGACAGATTTTCACAGCACGTGAGAGGAGGTCCTAGGGGAACCCAAGCAGGGCAATTTGTTTTTTGCCCATTCCCCAAGTTGTTTCAAGACAGTGGTCACTCAAAGTGTAGGCAATATCCCTGTGTAACCCATGTTACAAAGAATACTAACCAAATTCGCAGTAGATCTGCGGGTGGTGGTGGTAGGGAACCAAATTAGGATAAGTGAAAAGTAGGCACCCTAACTTTGTCCTGCTTAGAAGTCCGTGTTTAGGATGTGTCCCTGGTAAGTCGCTGTCTCGCTACCTCCCCCTGCTGTAGGGGCTGATGATTACACATTGCCACATACACAGTTAGGGACACGGGCGTGGGGCCATAGCTCAGTGGCAGAGCATCTGTTCATGCAGAAGGTCCCTATAGAAAGCAGAACTCCCAAATAGGTGCACAAAAACCTTCAGAATTGTTCATCTAAAACTCATCCTAACCCTACATATTTAAAAGCATTCATTGCAAGCATGTTTTTCTTGTAGGGCAGGCATATTCAGAATTGCAGTACCAGTCTCCTAGATTTCATTTACAGACTTATAAGCACTTGAAATCAACTAAGCAATTTTTTTCATACGTCTGACTATTGTTGACTCAGCCTTCCATCCTTCCGAGGTCGGTAAAATGAGTACCCAGAATGTTGGGGGCAATATGCTAAATCATTGTAAACCGCTTAGAGAGCTCCGGCTATAGAGCGGTATATAAATGTAAGTGCTATTGCTATTGCTATTGCTATCAGAAATATATTATGCTGATAATATTCATTTGGCATTGCGCTCAGTCAAAAACCCTCTATGAATACTGGTTAATGCCTGCAATAAAGATTTCATGATGATGATGATGATGATGATGATGATAAACTTTATTTGTTAGCTGCCCCATAACAAACCACACAGCAATGAGATTATCATTGATTATTTTAGTGAAGTCAGTTTTGTTGGGGGTTGAGAGGAGTAGGAGGAAAGTCAAAACAGTAGAACTAAGCAGCACTTTCCAGGAGCATGGAGGCATAACATAGAAGGAAAATCACACAGCATTTGATTGTAAAGGATTTCTGTTTTAGAATAAGGATGCTTAGGTGGTCCCTGCCCTAAGGATAGCAGTAGCTCTGCTTGCAATTATTATTTTCATGAGCTTGGCGAGAGAGAGCGCGAGCGGGCATGGGGAAAGAAAGAGGGGCAGGAGGGGGGCAGGGAGGCTTTGCACGTGCGCGAGAGAAAGAATGCAGACTGCGGAAAGAGGGAAACTGGGACAGGACTGGAGGCTTGGGGAGGGGGGAGAGAGAGAGAGAGAGAGAGAGAGAGGCTGCAGGCTTTATAAGGGCACCACACCAACCCCATCCGATCGCGCCAAACCTCCTCCATGCCTTTTCTTCTCTACCGTGCATGCTGCTGTGCTGAGGGATGGCTGCCGGTGTGTGTGTGGGGGGGTGAGTCAGCCTGGTCCTTCTCCCCACCCCACCCCACCCAATGGTTTCATGCAGGCAATTTTAAGCACTTTAAAGAGCTTTCTATCCCACCCCCCAGTAGCCATTGGCACTCTCCCCTCCCCAACAAGTAAATACTATATGAAATAATTCATTCAATGTATATCATTTCCCCTGTACGATCCACCCTAGTGGGGAACAGATCAATGAAACAAACGGAAGAAGCGTTGTTCCCCATTGGAGGGGGGGGAAGTAACTCTGGGATGGAGTGAAACCGCTGCTGGCGAGGGCGGGGGTGAGCCAGGAGTAGTCCTTCCCCACCACCACCCTGGCACCGGTGAGTCCTTCTCTCCCCCCCCCCCCCGGCAGTGGCGATCTCACTCCTAGAGAGAGCGATGGGGCCTGCCGTTCGGCCCCAGCCGCATCTCTTCCCAACTGAGAAGCGCGCCTGCCAGTGGAAAGCTTTCCACTGCACAGGTGCGCCTTGCAGTTGGGAAGAGATGCAGCCAGGGCCTAATGGCAGGCCCCATTGTTCTCTCTAGGAGTGAGTGAGATCACTGCTGCCTGGGGGTGGGGGGAGAAGGACTACTCCTGGCTCACCCCCCTGGCAGCTATCCCTTGGCCACGTGGTGTCGGGACGGAGTTGTCCCGAAGGAACACCAGGCACAGTGGTGGGCAATGGACTATGGGGAGTCAGTGTCTCTGGAGGGCCCTTGGGACAGCTGGGCCCCGAGACAACTGCCTTCCCTTGCCCGATGATAGTTCCTCCCCTGGCGTCATACATGATGCTGTCCTTGAAGAATATTCTGAAATTGCAGCCAGTGCAAAATGCAGCAGCTAGGATTTTATTTGGAGCTGCCTGCTGGAATCACATCATACCCATTTTGAAAGAGTTGCACTGGCTACCAGTTTGTTTCTGAACATTCCGGGTCCAATTCAAGGTGCTGTTTTTGACCTTTAAAGCCCTTAACGGTTTGGGCTTGGGATACCTGAGGGACCGCTAGCTCCCAAGGGTTGCTGCCCGCTTGACGAGGTCATCTGAGGGGGCTCTGCTCCGGGTGCCGACAATGAGGCAGGCTCGGTTGTCGTGCACGCAGGACAGGGCCTTCTCTGTTGCTGCCCCCAGAATCTGGAATGCTCTCCTGGTGGCTATTCGCTCCTCAGTCTCCGTCACAGTTTTTAGAAAGTTTGTTAAATCTTGGCTTTTTACACAGGTTTTTATATTATTTTAATTGTGTCATTTGTATAGTCTTGTTTTTAATTTTTGTGTGAACCGCCTTGGGATTGTTTTAATGAAAGGCGGTATACAAATGTAACAATCAATCAATCAATCAATCAATCAATGATCTAGAAGTTGGGGTAAGCAGCAAAATGGCCAAATTTGCAGATGACACTGAATTATTGAGGGTAGTGAAATCTACAACAGATTGTGAGGAACTCCAAAAAGTTCTCCCAAAGTGGGGAAGTGGATGACAAAATGGCAAATGTGGTGCAATGTAGTAAAAATACAGTGGTCCCTCGACTTACGAACTACTCGGCATCCGAATTTTTCGACTTACAAACGAAAAAAGTGGCCGCACGCTTACGAATTTTTCGACATCCGAACGGAAATCCGTTGGCGGTTTTAGATGCGGTTTCCTCGACTTACGAATTTTTGTGAACAATCTCAGTGAGGATCAGGCTGCAGCCCAGGAAGCTGTGGAGCACTTTGATAATGTGGTCGTTGCCCCATGGCGAGCAATGCTCTGCAAGAGACAGAGGCAGCAGACCATGGACCGGTTTGTGGTGAAGCAGGCAAGGCAGGAGGAAGAACCTTGCTGTTCTTCCCAGTTGTCACCCTCTGCCTCCTCTTCCCAGAAATGATTTTTTTTGTTTGAAAATTAAAAAGTTCATTGCTGTTTACAGTTTCCCTTTCCTGTTTTTCCTATTCCCAAGTTGAGGTGTGTGGTGTAAAGAAATGTAACCTGAGGGTGAGGCATGTTCCTTCGAAGAGTGCCTGCCTTAGAATTGCACACAAGTGTCCTTAACATGTTCCAAAGCTGAGGTGTGTACAGTAATGCTTTAAAATGTTGGCTGAGGCATGTTCATTGTGCCTGCCTGTCTTTGAAAAGCACTGTAGTGACCTGCATCAGGTCCAAAAACTGTGTTGAGTAAGGTTTAGAAATGTTGGCTGAGGCTGAGGCATGTTGAGTGTGCCTGCCTGCCTTTAAAGTGCCCTGAAGTGACCTGCATCAGGTCCCAAAAAAATGATAAAGTGCTGTTGTAAATGTTTATTGTTGAAAAGTAATGTTGCTGTGCAGTTTGCATGCCTTTAAAGTGCACTTGATAAAGAGTTTTGCACAAAAAACTGGGTGTCTGGGTCTTTTTCCTAGGCTCCGGAACAAATTAATCCGTTTCCAATGCATTCCTATGGGAAACCGCTTTTCGACTTACGAACTTTTCGACCTACGAATGTGCATTCGGAACGGATTAAGTTTGTAAGTCGAGGGACCACTGTATATAACTTATCCCTACAATCAGGCTCTGTACCAGAGGACTGGAAAGCAGCCAATGGGACTCCAATTTTCAAGAAGGGATCCAGGGGAGATCCGGGAAATTACAGGCCAATCAGCTTAACTTTGGTGCCAGATAAATTGATGGAAAGCATAAAGGACAAAAATTTTAGGCATATAGAAGAACAGGCCTTGTTGAAGGAGAACCAGCATGGCTTCTGCAAGGGCAAGACTTGCCTCACTAACCTTTTGGAGTTCTTTGAGAGTGTCAACAGGCATGTGGATAAAAGTGATCCATTTGACATAGTATGCTTGGACTTCCAAAAAGGAGGACAGGTCTATCAATGGCTACTAGGCTGATGGCTGTGGGCCATCTCCAGCCTCAGAGGCATGATGCCTCTCAATACCAGTTGCAGGGGAGCAACAGCAGGAGAGAGGGTGTGCACATACCTCTTCTCTGTGGGATCACCAGAGGTATCTGCTGGGCCACTGTGTGAAACAGGATGCTGAACTAGATAGGCCTTGTGCCTGATCCAGCAGGGCTGTTCTTATGTTCTTTTGCTAGAGCAGTTTCCTGCACTGAACATCAGGTTGCACTAGGAAACCTCCAAGCTCCTGTGCTTGTAGGCAGTGCTTGCAATATTAGCAAACAGCTAAAACAGGCGGCATTAAGGAAATCTACAGCCCATCCCTCATGCACACTTGCAGAAATTTCAGCCCCTCCCCTGGCCCCCATAAACCATCCCTAAGCTCCGCTCCTACAGGTGCTGCAGAAAGCAAGGCACCTGATGAAGCCAACAACATGCAGAACAGCTTGGAACATTATATGGTGGTTACAGAGAAGCTGAATGAGTTCTTTGTGTCTGTCTTTACGGCAGAGGATACTGAGCATATACCTGTTCCTGAACCAGGTTTTTTAGGGATGGAGGCTAGAGAGCTGAGTCAGATAGAAGTGACAAGGGATGATGTTCTAAACCAGGGATTCTCAACGTTGGGTCCCCAGATGTTACTGGACTTCAACTCCCATAATCCCCAGCTCCAGTGCCCTTTGGTGGGGGATTATGGGAGTTGAAGTCCAATAACATCTGGGAAACCAACGTTGAGAATCCCTGTTCTAAACTGTCTGGAAAAACTGAAAGCTAACAAATCACCAGGACCAGATGGCATCCATCCAAGAGTCCTCAAAGAACTCAAATGTGAAATTGCCAAAATTGCCGGCCTCCTTGCTAAAATATTTCACTTATCCCTTAAATCGGGCTCTGTACCAGAGGACTGGAGAGTAGCAAATGTAACACCAATTTTCAAAAAGGGATGCAGGCGCGATCCGAGAAATTACAGGCTGGTTAGCCTAACGTCTGTTCCAGGCAAATTGATGGAAAGCATCCTCAAGGATAAAATTGTAAAGCACCTAGAAGAACAGGCCCTGCTGGGAGTGAGCCAGCATGGCTTCCGCAAAGGTAAATCTTGCCTCACCAACCTTTTGGAGTTCTTTGAGAGTGTCAACGAGTGTGTGGATCAAGATGATCCAGTTGACATAGTCTACCTGAACTTCCAAAAAGCTTTTGACAAAGTTCCTCACCAAAAACTCCTGAGGAAACTTAGCAGTCATGGGACAAGGGGACAAGTACATGTGTGGACTGCTAACTGGTTGAAAGACAGGAAACGGAGGGTAGGTATAAATGGAGAGTTTTCACAATGGAGGGAAGTAAAAAGTGGGGTCCCCCAGGGATCTGTACTGGGACCGGTGCTTTTTAATTTATTCATCAATGATCTAGAAGCAGGGGTAAGCAGCGATGTGGCCAAATTTGCAGATGATACCAAACTCTTCCGGGTAGTGAAATCCAAAACGGATTGTGAGGAGCTCCAAAAGGATCTCTCCAAACTGGGGGTGTGGGCGACAAAATGGCAAATGAGGTTCAATGTTAGCAAGTGTAAAGTGATGCACATTGAGACGAAAACCCCCAACTTCAAGTATATGCTGATGGGATCTGAGCTGTCGGTGACGGACCAGGAGAGGGATCTTGGGGCCGTGGTGGACAGCTCATTGAAAGTGTTGACTCAATGTGCGGCAGCTGTGAAAAAGGCCAATTCCATGCTAGGGATCATTAGGAAGGGGATTGAAAATAAAATGGCTAATATTATAATGCCCTTATACAAAACTATGGTGCAACCACACTTGGAATACTGCATACTATTCTGGAGACCACATCTTAAAAAGGACATTGTTGAACTGGAAAAGGTACAGAAGAGGGCAACCAAGATGATCAGGGGCCTAGAGCACCTTCCTTATGAGGCAAGAATACAACACCTGGGGCTTTTTAGTTTAGAAAAAAGATGACTGCGGAGAGACATGATAGAGGTCTATAAAATCATGCATGGTGTGGAGAAAGTGGAGAGAGAGAAATTCTTTTCCCTTTCACAAAACACTAGAACCAGGGGTCACTCCATGAAATTGATTACCAGGAGGTCTAGGACCAACAAACGGAAGTACATTTTCACACAACGCCTGATCCACTTGTGGAACTCTCTTCCACAGGATGTGGTGACAGCCAACAACCTGGATGGCTTTAAGAGGGGTTTGGATAACTTCATGGAGGAGAGGTCTATCAATGGCTACTAGTCGGAGGGCTACAGGCCACCTCCAACCTCAAAGGCATGATGCCTCTGGGTACCAGTTGTTTGGGAGTAACAGCAGGAGAGAAGGCACACCCTCAACTCCTGCCTGTGACTTCCAGCGGCATCTGGTGGGCCACTGTGCGAAACAGGATGCTGGACCAGACTAGAGGGGCCTTGGGCCTGATCCAGCCGGGCTGTTCTTATGTTCTTACCTCTCCACAAGCAGGACTGCCTGCCCCCCGTAACCAGCCTCAGGCTCATAAACCCAACATAATCCCACCCTGTGTCATGAGAAGGAAGAGAGAAGGAAGAGAGAACACCTAGATGCCTTTAAAGCCAAGCACAGCAGACGACTCGAACAAGTGAGCCCAGCTACATGTCTGCAAGGGAAGACAATCCTTCTTAAAGACCAGTCAAGAAATCCTTTTCTGTCCCCAGAGGTGGTCATCAGAGAGACGCTGAGCATGTAAGAAAGGTCATCTATGAATTTCCCTCCCCTTTTGCAGAAACATTTTCTCCGGTTGGCCCTTGTGAGAGATTCTCCCCCCCGCTCTGCTCTTATTTAACATTTAGCTCCATGATGCCCAAGGGGGTCCCTTCCATAGCACACGAGTGATGCTATGGGGGGAGTCTGCCTCATATCCTTGAGGGTGGGGGAGCCGGGCGCTGCAGTGGCCTTGTGAGGAGGTTTTGCTTTGCTCTTAGGGGACCCCAGCCATTTCCTGGGTTGTAGCCAGCTTCTCCCTTTCAGTTCCCTGGATGCAGAGCTCAGCTTGGCGTGTGGGGAAGCGGAACTCAAGCACTTCTCCTGGTGATGTAACCAGGCTGGAGTGGGGCCCCCTGGGACAAACAGTGAAGATGGGCCCCATCCCCATCTCCCTCTCTTCTTCTTCTTTAGAGAAGTGGGAGGGGGAGAGTGAAGACCAAGTTGTTGCTCAGCTGGCAGGCCGCTCTCCTTCAGGGCCTAGAGAGTTATTCAGACATGGCTTCATGTCCTGGGTTATCAGAAAAGCGAATCTGCTTTTCAGCAGATCCGGAGCTGTGTTTAATTCGCAGTGTTAAATGGACCGTCCGCATTTCCTCAGCTCCTCTCGGCTTCTTTCTCTGTGTGCATTCCCACAGCTTTCTCCAGGTTTCTTATCCCATCAATCACATCCCAGGAGGAGGAGGCCCAAGACCTCTCCCTTCATTATTACTTTTTTTAAAAAAAAAGTTTGACAGCCAACCAGTAAGCTACAGCCCACGAATCCAGGAATTGCTTGCAGGCCTTCTTAGAGAGCCATTCGGAACCCTCTGGCTCCAAATAGTTCCCCACTTTACAGTTATTCTCTGTATATTACTATTTTAAAAGAACCTCCCCGTCCCCAGCACCTCTGCTTGCTTTGCTTTCCTCGCGTTTTATCTTCTGCACTCATAGGCGGATTACGGGAGAGGCAGTGGATTTGTTTTTTTGAAATAAATACATCTATTTAAATTGTGGTTTTGTGTCTCAAATTCCCGTTGTGGTGCAATCTGGAGGCGGTGGCGGGACTGAGGGACAGGGACAGCAGCAGCAGCCAACAGGCTGCGGTGTATGTTGTGGTTGGGGCTGGAAGCCAGCAGGGAGCTTCTTGGGCAGACTCCAAGCAGCGGCTGGCTGCCGCTGCTGCTGCTGCTGCTGCCGGGGCAGGAGGAAGGAACGATCCTTCCTTCCTATTCTAAAGGGGAAGTGGTCCTATTCACTGCTGGGTGGCGATTCTTCCAGTTCTCATTGCGTACACGACATTGCTGGGATGATCAGGGCTACAAGAATGACTGAGGCGGGCTGGAGGGCATGGGAGGAGGGGTTGATCATGTTGCCTCAGGGCCCGAAGAGCTCCACTCGCTCCCCGGGGGACTTTTGCCTTAGAATGCATGGCGGATCCCCTCCACTAATTGACTCTCCTCTCCCCTCCCTCCCTCCCTATTTCTTGGAGGATCAGTGGCAGGTCCACCGGCAGCAAAGACCATCTGACGTTGCTGTGCCTGGTGCTTTTGCTGGAAGCAGCCTAGGTGCGGGAACCTTCCAAGAACACACACGGGCGGATCTCCAGGCCAATGGCCAGAAATTTCATAGAAACATAGGAATATAGGAAGCTGCCATATACTGAGTCAGACCATAGGTCCATCTAGCTCAGTATTGTCTTCACAGACTGGCAGTGGCTTCTCAAGATTGCAGGCAGGAATCTCTCTCAGCCCTATCTTGGAGATGCTGCCAGGGAGGGAACTTGGAACCTTCTGCTCGTCCCAGAGCGGCTCCATCCCCTGAGGGGAATCTCTTACTGTGCTCACACTTCTAGTCTCCCATTCTTATGCAACCAGGACAGACTCTGCTTAGCTAAGTGGACAAGTCATGCTTTGCTACCAAAAGATATAGGCAGGCAGAGGGTCTTTGTTTCCCTCCCTGTCCACTGTGTCATCTGGGCTACTTAGCACCACCTTGCTCCAACACCCACCCATGCGGTTTCGGTTCACGGCTCCCTCCCCTGCATGTCACGCTGTGCCTGAATGACACAGGCTCCCGCATGGAGAAGGAGGAGGAGGAGGAGGAGGAGGAGGAGGAAGAAGAGGAAGGCAGCTCCTGCTGGGGGAAGGAGGCAATGGGAAGTCCCAGAGAGAGCGGCTTTTGCAAGAGAGGCCGGGGAAGGAGAAGCAGCAAGCGAGGCTGGCATTTACTTCGCTTACATGGCAAGAAGTGCTTAGCAGAAGGAGCTAGGTGGTGCTGCAGGGCTTCATTGAAGCCGGGCCTTGCACGTCCCCAAGCCTGTTTGCAAGGCCAGAGCGGGTTTCCCCTCTCCACAACCAGCCAAACACAACTTGGGGGTAAAGCCTTATAGAGCAGAGGCAGGTGTGAGCCCCAATTTAGAAATGGGGCATTGCCCATCACATCCTGCATGCTGAAAGATGGCAGATCAAAACAGCCGAATGGGGCGGGCATTTCACTTGCACTGTGAAAGATGTCAGTGAAGTGTTGAAGTCAGGGGCGACTCGGTAGTTTTCAAGGGAGCCGCGGCCGGCATACCTTGGAAGGAACAGCCTTCAAAAGGAAGAACTGCTTTTAAAGCTAGGCACGTCCTGAGAACCAGCTGCACCTCGACCTTCCATGAATGATGTGCAAAACCCTGGAAAGTTAACCCACTATGGCCAGCCTGTTGGATCACCTGTGGGGAGCCGGGGCGGGGCTGGTGGGGATCGGCTTCGGCTTGGGACACACACTGTGGGGAGGGGGCAGGCTCGAACTGGGCAATGGGGCATATTCCTGGTGCGCTCCACCTGTAGGGTGCCCATGTGCCCCACCACACTCGGCAGCAGTGAATACTCCCGCCCTTAATCACCCATTCTGCTGAAAACCCGGCACCCTCCCCACATACATTCCACCGCCTTCTCAGTGCCCCCAGTCTGGCCCTGGGAGGGGGAGGGGCAGCAAATTCCTTGCTTGCCTCCAGGCGGCAAAAGGGTTAATCCGCCCCTGTCTGCACTTTAACCAAGGAGGAATTGGCAGTGTGGGCAGCTGCAAAAACTCACCTGCTGACCAGCATGCCTAGTTCTCTTCAGAGGCTGTGTCTCCTCCCCTGTACTTTCTCAGGTGTGACCCAGCAGCATCATAACGTGTCTTCGTGAGACCTTCAGGAAGAGACCCAACACAGCCGTGAACAGTCATCCCTTTGAGGCCACCTTTCTTTGGGTGGCTGCCTGCCTGCCCGGCATTGCAGGAATGGGGAGAGGGGCCCCGGCTGTTTAAGGCAGAACACACACCTGGGGGGGCTGTGTTGGGTTTGGGCTCTGGAGGTCTGCTTGATATCTGCCAGCCAGGCGAAATCTGTATTTTCTCAAGCATATCTTTCTGGGCACTGAGGACAGACCTGTCACCTCCTCTCCTGGAAGGTGGGGCGTGAGAACCCTCCAGATAGGTTAGCCTTCCAACTTTACTTTGACAGCTTCTCTTATTCTGCAGAGGGTTCAAAAGTCCACCTTGTAGCCCCTGCTCACCTTCCCTGTCCCCTCCTCCCAACCTTCCAGAACTGACCCAAAAGACTCTACGGCTCTTGGAAATTCCAGTCAGTAGTAGCTGAGCTGCTTCTTAATGGGTGCCAGAAACGCCAGGTCACAGGGTGCTTGGTGGTTCTTTGGGTCCAGAGTTCTCCAGGGCCCATTGCTGCCCCATAGCACTTGGTCTGCATTGCACTGATTCTCTCTCTCTCTCTCTCCATCACGGAGCTGATAGGGATGGCAGGGATCGGGGGCTCCGAGCCCCTGTAAATCCCAGGATACCTCGTGTGAGTGTGCAGGGCATTCTGGGGAGACACCACCACCACCACCACCAGGAGGCTTGTTTTACTCTCCCAGTCAGGGGTCTTGTGAGTCACTGCAGCACGGACTCTCACTGTGGTGACTCATAATCACGGAAATGGGGTTAGTGGAGCACTTACTCCACTAACCTCGTTTTAAGGGAACACTTGTGGAACTCTCTGCCACAGGATGTGGTGACGGCCAACAACCTGGATGGCTTTAAGAGCGGTTTGGATAACTTCATGGAGGAGAGGTCTATTGACGGCTACTAGTCGGAGGGCTGTGGGCCACCTCCAGCCTCAAGGGCAGGATGCCTCTGTGTACCAGTTGAGTACCAGGGGAGTAACAGCAGGAGAGAGGGGATGCCCTCAACTCCTGCCTGTGGCTTCCAGCGGCATCTGGTGGGCCACTGTGCGAAACAGGATGCTGGACTAGATGGGCCTTCTTGGGCCTGATCCAGCAGGGCTCTTCTTATGTTCTTAAGGGAGGGATACTTAGGTGGGCTAGCTGCTGCTGAACCGCCAGGCTTGCCCATGAGCCCGGTGGTTCTCATGACCGCTCGAAAGTGGGCTGGGCTCCCTTGTCCCACTTTCGAGCAGCCGTGAGGATAGCCTCCTAGAGTGCCCTTACGATTCTCCTTATCAAGCAGCTCTACATTCAGAGGCGGGTCTCACGATCAGTGAGACCTGCTTTGTCCAGTTTAGCAGGGAGAGCGGGCTAAGCCCACTCTCCCCGCAGACGATCAAAAAGCCCTGCCAGGGTGGCTGCAGAGCGGCGCCACAGCAACTCAGGAGCAAAAAAACTGGGTTTGCAGAGCGAGCCCGGTGGTTCACACGGTATGCAAAAATCGGGCTAGGCTTCCTTAGCCCAATTTTTGCAGATTGTGTGAATAGCCTCTCGTAGTCAGGAAGTTACTGGCTGACATTCTCTACAGGGCTACAAAAATGATAGTAGTGCTGCAGACACACAAAAATACTCAGCTGCTCCCTAACTTTCTCCACAACCGAGCAGGCAAAGCAGGGAGGGCATGATTTTTTCTGTTCTCTACTCCTTCCATAAGATGGAGTTTTAACCAGATGATGGGGGTTTTAAACTCGAGGTATCTGTTCCTGGGGGTGAAACCCACAGACATAAGAACATAAGAACAGCCCTGCTTGATCAGGCCCAAGGCCCATCTAGTGCAGCATCCTGTTTCACACAGTGGCCCACCAGATGCCCCTGAGAAGCCCACAGGCAAGGGGGTGAAGGCATCCCCTCTCTCCTGCTGTTACTCCCCTGCAACTGGTACTCAGAGGCACCCAGCCTTTGAGGTTGGAGGTGGCCTGTAGCCCTCCGACTAGTAGCCATTGATAGACCTCTCCTCCATGAAGTCATCCAAACCCCTCTTAAAGCCATCCAGGTTGTTGGCTGTCACCACATCCTGTGGCAGAGAGTTCCACAAGTGGATCACGCGTTGTGTGAAAAAGTACGTCCATTTGTTGGTCCTAGATTTCCTGGCAATCAATTTCATGGGATGAACCCTGGTTCTAGTGTTATGTGAGAGCGAGAAGAATTTCTCTCTATCCACTTTCTCCACACCATGCATGATTTCATAGACCTCTATCATGTCTCCCCGCAGTCGTCTTTTTTCTAAACTAAATAGCCCCAAGTGTTGTAACCTAGCCTCATAAGAAAGGTGCTCTAGGTCGTTAATCATCTTGGTTGCCCTCTTCTGCACCTTTCCCAGTTCTACAATGTCCTTTTTTAGATGTGGTGACCAGAATCGTACGCAGGACTCCAGGTGTGGCCACACCATAGTTTTGTATAAGGGCATTATAATATGAGCAGTTTTATTTTCAATCCCCTTCCTAATGATCCCTAACATGGAATTGGCCTTTTTCACAGCTGCTGCACATTGAGTCGACACTTTCAACGAGCTGTCCACCATGACCCCAAGATCCCCCAAGATCCAGACAGATTAATGCAGTTTAAAACTCCATCAGGATGGAGAAGGAAGAAGTGAAAATTGTTCTTAATCTTAACTGTTCTATAGTCCCGTCCCCCCCCCCCCCAGGCTGGAGGAAGGGCACAATTTTCATTTCTTTCTCCTCCTTCCAGATGGATTTTTTAAAGTCTTTTGGCATCTCCATAGGGTTACTTATTTTCGTAGTCCTGCTGAGAATGTTGGGCACTATCTAGAACCTGCCAAGACATATCTGGACAACTCTGGCCTCAGAACCCTCAGTGAACAAAAGTGCTGATCTGCACCCTCAACTGATTTTACTCTGAGGTCTTCAGAGGCTGATCACTCAGTTATTTCTCAAACAAGCAAAAGGCACTGATATAGTAAGGTGCTTCGCACGATTGCTGTGAAGTGCCTCAGTGTGATCTGTGGGGAGAGCCCACTCTCCCTGCTCTCGGCGGCGGAGCTCTGGGTGGCCGGACTCACCGCCCACACGACTACCGGCTCCGTCATGGAGCTGGCAGGGGCTGCAGGGATCGGGGACCGTGAGGCTGCTGGAAGTCCCAGAATGCCCTGCATGGAGAGACTTTGTTGCAGCCTCCCGGCAGGGGGGATCTACTCATGTGTCATCGCCTGGGGCATATCTAGAGTGGGACAGGCAGGGCATATGCCCTGGGTGCCACTTGAAGGGGGGCGCCATTTTTCAAAAAAAAATTTTTTAAGGCCACCGAAAACAAAATGGCCACCGCAAATGCTCAAATCGAACAAATAATTTTTTTTGAAACAAATAATAAATAATAAATGGCCTCTGTGTGACCCTAGGCCTAGCAGAGGCCATTTGAGAATGCGTGGTGGCCATTTTGTTT